>NW_027191411.1:0-1200000 GCF_041146345.1 Neodothiora populina | reverse complement strand
GTCGTACCTTATGGTACAGTGTTTTCTTCGCTGTATTTCCCAGTTGGAGTAGTCACAAGTGAGATTACAAAGCACACCTTATGCAGGTGAGATTTTGTCGACCTATGCAAGCCATGGACGACTAGTCGCAGAACTGCGGCCGCATGCTGGTCTTACTGACCATTGATCTTCAACATGATGAAGACCTCGGAACGAGTCCACTGTAAGTCATATAAAGTGCGACAACCCGATCCACAGCAGAATATTTCGTCATCTTCCCCTCTCTCGTCGAGCCTGTGACAAAGTTCTGCATTCTCCCACCTCTCAAACGAAGCCTTTTCTACCGCCATACATCTTGATACATTCTTCTAGCGTTCAACCTACTCGAACATACAAGATGGTCCAAAACAAGGCTTTGATCTTCAAAAAGGTCCCTGAGACCTTGCCAAAGGTTGGGGAGCATTTGACAATCGAGACCAGAGAGTTCGACCTCGACCAAGCCCCTCCAAGCGGCGGCATCACCACCAAGAACCACTACATCAGCTTCGATCCTGTACGTATCATCACTACTTGAGGGTGGCTCGTCGACATGAAGACGATGAACAACACTAATTCATTACGCAGTACCAACGCGGTCGTATGAGAGATGCTAGTATCAAGTCATACTCTCCTCCTTTCGCCCTTAATGAGCCCGTCACAAACTCCGGCATCCGCACAGTCCTGAAGTCAGACAACCCGAAGTTCAAGTCTGGCGATGTCATCTACCTTATGGGTAACACCGAGGAGTACAGCGCGATCCCCAAGGGCCTGGCAGATTCGGGCATGGTGATCAAGAACCCTTACAACCTCGACATCAAGATATTCTTGGGCGCTCTTGGCATGCCTGGATTGACTGCGTACAGCAGTTTCTACGACATTGGTGAGCCCAAGAAGGGAGAGACCATCTTCATCAGTGCAGCATCTGGCGCTGTTGGCCAACTCGTTGGTCAACTCGCCAAGCACGAAGGTCTCAAGGTCGTTGGCTCCGTCGGCGACGACAAGAAGCTTGACTTCATTGTCAATGAGCTCAAGTTTGATGCCGCTTTCAACTACAAGAAGGAGAAGGCCAGTGATGCTCTGAAGAGACTTGCACCAGACGGTATCGACATCTACTACGAAAATGTCGGTGGTGAACAGCTTGAGGCTGCCATCGATGCACTGAACACCTACGGTCGTATCATCGCCTGCGGAATGATTTCTCAGTACAACCTTTCTGCCGATGACAGGTACCCAATCCGCAACCTTATGAACGTAGTTGCCAAGCGCCTCAAGATCCGCGGTTTCATTGTCGGCGATGCGAACATGGGCCCGAGGTACTCCCAGGAGCATCAGAAGAACGTACAGAAGTGGATCCACGAAGGAACCTACAAGCCACAGATGAGTGTCACCGAAGGTATTGACAATGCTGGCGAGGGTCTGCTAGGCTTGTTCTCCGGAAAGAACTTTGGCAAGGCTGTCCTGGAGATCTCTAAGTTGTAGATGCACGCAGCCTTCACTTTAGTATAATGCTTTACGATCATTCGGACACAACAAAAGATGTTGGCGAGTACAATCCAAACTTTTGTTATGATTCCAAAAACCCATGTCGTTGAGCCCAGATTTCAGTGTGAATTGTAAATCCGGCGTATGCAAGGTTTACCCAAGTGCTAGTTATTGTATCGAAATCAAACTACTACTTGTCGTGCCACTGTTTCTGGGATCTAGAATACATGTACCATTGTCAGGGTCGGCACCCATGTGCTCTGTGTCCGTTATGCTCGTAGATTCATTTCGTTCTAAACCTGAGTAGGATTGTGCAGATCCAGTGATCTGAAACCCAGTTCCCCGCTAGCACAGCTTAAACCAGATACACTTCCGATCAGCCGCAACTAACGCCATGGCATCCCTTCGGTCGGTAATCACCAACGTGCGTACACTTCGACCCCATCTCATGCGCTTCAATTCGCAGCGACCTATTCAGATAATATGAAAAGCTAAGTGGATGACCCTAGCACCTGCAGGGGTTCTCTTGAATCTACATAGCATCTCGGGATATCAGGACAGAAGCTGTTTCACCTGCGGACGAGTGGTTGCGACATCGTTTCACCGCTTGATTCGCATCGTTCACCCTACTATCTCCGCTTCGTGGCATAATCGAGATATACTGCTAGTCAAATTGTTACCCTACTCATGCTGTCTCGAAGATGAACTTGGACTCGTCGTTCCGCAAGGGAAAGAAGCGGCCACGTACTAGTACAGAGGATAGAGAAGAAGACGACGACAATGGTAAAAGAAAAGGCAGACCTCGTTTGGACGGTCAAGCGGCGTCTGCTGCAGATGTATGAAATCCTTCTCCGATGGATGGTTGAGACAAACTCCTCTTGTGTTCCTGTCAGCTAACTCGACTAGCGTCGTCGTACACAAATTCGCCTGGCTCAGAGGGCATACAGGCAGAGGAAAGAATCTACTTTGGATGACCTGCGCAGCCAGGTATCAGATCTCCGGGAGACTGTATGGTCTATGACTAAGGCACTCGAAGACTTCACTGCAGCCCATGAATCGTGGCACGTGGCCGAGTCATCTATCATCATAAAGGGACTTCGGCAGTTCATCAATCACTACAAGAAAGTAACTCGCAACTTGTATTCATCGCGCGAGCTTGCCACCTCGTCAGCCGACGATTTCGTGAGGCGAACAAGCCTCTGTGAGGCTCATTCAAGCGGTATACCTGAAACTTCTGAGCTGAACTCCAAAGTTGAGGGTTCCCTCGATCAGAATCTGGGCTGCGCGGTCGACAATACGACTTCGCTTCAGCCGCACACGCATCAGATCCCTGCTTTCGCCTCGCAGCAAGTCCCGAAATTCAATGATGGAAATGTTCAAGCCTTGTGGAGTGGTGATCCTCATCAATCACCGATCGTGACGGCGTCAATACAGGCTCCTTCTACTTACAGCTACCATGAGACATCATTCGCTAGACGTCTTCATCGTGCGAGTACTGAACTAGCGTACCGCCTTACCTGTAACCCAGGCCGGGCTCCCGCAAAGTTCCAGAGGATTTTCGAGTATTGGATGAAGTGGGTTCCCTCCATCAAACATGTACAAGAACAGCTCCGGGCCAGTCTCGCTGCAGGTGTGGATGAGCCGTTGTCGCTCTGGCATTTTCCTCTCAGCCACGTCGGCGGAGCAGGAACCCATTTCCCACGTCGAGAGGTTAGAAATGGACCTTGGAAAACTAGGCCAGACGACGAACAATGGAATGTACGTCTCACATCGGCGCCTAGTTTGACACCTGCGGCCGCTCTGGAAACATTAGATTCGCAGAGCGCCATGTTGCAGATGATTGGCAATGACCCTGGGCTTCAAGGCGAATGGTATGACGCGCATGATGTCGAAGGATACCTCACGACCAAGGGCATCAAACTCGACCCTCAAGCGTTATTCATAGATGTACACTTACCAGTAGGCGCACCTTCTGGATTCGAGTCCGGGAATGAGGTAGGCGATCATCGCCGACCGTCACAACAAACAAGCAGTTCCAGTCCGGGAAGTGTTTTCTATGATGGCCAATCCACGAGTAGCGACACATCTACGCATAAATCTATGTACACCACCACCACCACCACCACCACCATACCATCGCCGAGCTTCCAGTACGCCAATAACATCAACTGTATGGGTATGGTCTTCCCGGTTGCAGGCTACACGAATATGGCTGCGGCTGGAGGGTTTGTTCCGCAGGCGACGCAGGCATATGTGAGCGGTCAAGCGAACGAAATGGGCTTCACCTATGGCACGAACTATACTTCGACGGCGGATTACAACAAGAGTGACAACATCAGTGATAACAACAATAATCACACGCTCACGTCGATTCCAGTGCCACAGAGTACAAGGTTAGTCACGATCGACGTGGCTAAACTCATTACTAGTAAGTGACTTTGTCCTTCAATCATCACACAAAACTAGTCTCAGACGCATGCGTACCCACGCATACAAGTCCCAATAACTCATTCCCTTACGAAGAAGCTGACTCAAGACTCTTTAGCGATCGCGAGGACAGCGCAATGCCTAGGCCGCACACCAGGCTACCATCGACACCAGGTCGACGAGGCCTTGTATTCGAGCATCATCGACGACGATCAATGACCGCGTCTAAATCGCGATCTTCACGATATCGTTGATTTCAAGTCACTTCGCGTCTTCACTTGTTAACACTCCATCTTCATGATATACACCCCATTTTTCCCAAGAGCTCGCTTTTCGGATGATATGTGATACATGCACGATAGTGTCGTTATACACAGCCAAACAGGCTGAAGAAGTGAATGAACAAATAGACGTTCGTCATCTGTATCGCTCCCTCGTGCTTGGCTCAAGAACACACTCTGCACAAGTCTGGATATTGACAACTCAGGTCTATTCCTTCCTCTGTGTAACTCACATATGGGGGTATTCCCCCCTCACGCTGACCGCACAAGCACTCCTCTGCAAGAGTCTGCATCTTCACATACTCAGATCTATTCTGTCTTTGTTCCACGTGTGGTTCCAACTTTCTCTTTTCCCGTGTGTGGACATCACTACCACGCAAATCTGAAACGAGGGTGCGGCGATCGAGGGAGACCCTGGCCGAAACGCAGTGCCGTTATATTCTATTCTACTTCACCTCCCTGCCCTCCTTGTTCTCTGTTTCTTGTTCTAGGTTTTGTTGGACTGATCGGATGAGCTAGATTCGTTGAGGGCGGAAGACATCGCTCTGTTCTCAGTGGTATCTGATAGCATATATACCGTTGGACGAAAGGCGGCAATGTTGGGTGTTTGGCTTTCAAGTCACACTTGCCACCCAGGTATTTGTACTTTCGTATCTGTTGAAATTAGACTCTGAAAATTGATGTTGGATGTTTCCATTGTCAAGCGGATGGATGAGCATGTTTTATCACCAACTGAGACCTGTTGCAATCTGAGTGATTTGGGACGAATATGCGTAGACTATCAGATGAGGTTCTCTGATACGTGACATGGACACGGACGCAATCATGTATTTAGACATGGCATTGTTATTTTCGTGGATACTGAGTGGAATTATGATATACAGTGCCAAGTCTACAGTGGAATATCGCTCATAGCTCTTTCGAACACTAGCACTACTACTAAGCCGTTGTTTGGGTGTGGTTCATAGCTAGCCCTTGAAAGCTGCACAAGGTCAAGCAGACACTGTTTCCTCAACCACAACGCCATTAGCGCTGTCGTCATTCCTTTCCATCGCAACCACCTGGTCATCCTTGTTACTCGGCGTCTCTGTCGCTCCAGGGACAGCCTCGTCCGACGACGACGAGGGCGCAGGCTCGATGATCCTTCCTTCGACAATTTCCCCGAGTGCAATCTCGAGGATCGAGCCATCGTCTTCATCGTCCCCGAGGTCCATCTCGAAGCCCGAGAGCGTCCGTCTTCCCATGTCATCGTAAGTTTTCTCGGGGACATCTCTCTTGGCCAATTCGAGGTCCAGCCATATTTCGCCTGCGCGCTGTCGATGCTGATCCTCATCATCCCCACAACGGACGGCGCTGATACGGGCCACACGCACAGGAGACATGGCTGGAGCCCACTGTGTGGCGGCGCTCACCTCAAGTCTGCTAAATGTGATGATGGCGCCGGGTTTTGCGTTCGAGTTGTCTAGAGTGGGCAAGTTGATGTAATCCGCTGGCAGAAGAGGAAGGTCTGTCTGGTCGTCTTCGGATGAGCCGGACTTGGCTGGCAAAGCTGTTGATGTGAAGGTCTCCTGGAGGAGCTGCGCGGAAGCAGCCTCTTCTGCGTTCGCTGCTTGTCCCTCTCCCATCGAGATCTCGCCTCCAAGATTATGAGATTCGTCCCAGTAAGCTTGATCGTTACCCGCGTCATAGCCATTACCGCCATTGGCATCCACACCCTCATCGTAATCGAGGGCATCACCTTCGACAGAGTCATAGTATTCGACTTGACCGTGATTTGCATCGTAGCTCTGACGCCCTTTACTGGCCCTTTTATTCTCTGTGTAAGCCTGCGAAGTGCGTTGACGCTTCTTGTCGCGCATCTGAGGATCCCAGCGCTGACGGAACGGAAATGATGGTCGTGTATATTCTACATTTTCGAGGACACACTCCACTGCAGAGAGGTTGATCTTGCGCTTCCACAGGTTTGGGTCATCGTCTTCTTCCTCCTCCGCAGCCTCTTCGATGTCAACAGACCCTGATGCTTGACCCTGACTGGCACCAATGGTCTCGACTGGAGGTTTGCGTTGACCTTGTGAGGCGAGCTTGGCACTGAGCTTTCGGCGATCGCCAGCATCCTTTGGTCTACGTACACCAAGCGAGCCAAAGAGGAGACGTTGTGAGGCGTCAATGTCAATCTTGCGTCTTGCGGGTTCCTCTGCGTTCACAGTAGACGCACCTCCTGTAGTGTCGTCCGTCTTGTCCGCGTTCTCGGCTGGAGCGTCAAGGGGTGCGTGCACATCGACACCACCACCCGCTATGGCGGCAAGGAGCGCTGCACGGCGTTTTTCGAATTCTTTGGCAAAGTCGTCGTTGGTCTTTCGCTGCTTGTCTGCTTTCTTGCTCTTTGCACTGGATCCTGGTGAAGATGACTCCCCCACCGATGGCTTGCTGACTGGGTGTTGTCCGTCGGCAGTGGGAGTAATACCAGACTGTTCACCTGGAGCTGCATCGAGCGCACCAGCAGGAATCTCGTTCTTTTCGGACCATGCGATGAAATCGGCTCTCGAGGCTGTAGGAGGCAGGATTCCTTGTGACTGCAAGTACTTCAACTTCTTGGCATCTCTACGGCGGTGGTTTCGTCGCTTGGTCGCAAGTTTGCCCTCGAAAGGCACGGAATTTGGCTGTGACTTTTGAATTGGTTCTTCACTAGGGGAGGAGCTTCCTGCTTCACTCGACGCAATGCTTTCGTCATCGCTGTCAGAATCTGAATCCGACTCCGACTCGGATTCGGATTCAGAGCCAGAATCCAAGTCTGAACTTGATCTGTTATCTCGATCGGAGTCCGAGTCGTCGTCGCTCGAAGAGCTGTCCGATGATGAAGTCGACCCAGAAGATGACTCCGAAGGTGAGCTGGCACGCAGTGTTCGGTCGGCGGGAGCTGTATGAGGGACGCTTTGAACTACATCGACTTTACTTGTGGCAGCAACATCTTCGTCTTCGTCTTCGTCTTCATCTTCATCTTCATCTGTCTCGCCGTCTGTCATGTCATCTTCTCTCTCGTCATCAAGTATCTCATCAGGAAGTGAAGGTTCAAAACCATCGTCCTCGTCGTCATCGTCTTCGTAGTTTTCGTCGTCATACTCGGAAGCGCGATCTGACAGGCGATCTTGGAAGGAGACATGTTTAGCGCCGCTTTGGGTACGGCCAAGAAGCCGTTCGGCCGGATTATAGCCTTCTATCATCTTTCTGGTCGTGGCATCTGGTGATTCATAGACGTCCATTGTCTGCCTTGACGCGCACCAGCTTTCGTGCTGAGCATCCTCTTTCGTGCCATCGCGAAGCTTATTGACAGACCTCATGATATCAGCCAGATGCTGCGATGTGGCAGCAACAGGGTCGTGGTCGTCATCGTCATGATCATCTTCCACCATCCCTGCTCGTCCAGGTGCGGGCTCGACCTGGAGCTGTTCTTGACGTTCCCATTCATCGCGAGCCTCGTTGACAAACCTCATGATCTTAGCCAGATGCTGCGATGTGGCAACAGGGTCGTCGTTGTCGTCATCGTCATGATTATCTTCTTCCGTCCCTGCTCGAGCTTCTCCGTCCTCCAGTCTGATGCGTTTCCTCGGCGGTATCCGAATGTCGGGTCTGGCAGGTGTGCGTAGGTTTGGTCGGCCAAAAGCAATACCATCGACCAAATGCCTTCCGTCCGAGGTGATCTGGCGCCGACCGGTCAATTTCCTTGCTCGGATTTCGTTGGTTGAAAGAGGCTTGATGCTGTAACAGATCTGATAAATATCATCATACACCAAAGACGAATGTGAGTAGGGTTTTCTCGTACGTTATCATGTCATCCTCTTTGCAGCAATCTCCCACCGTCATCCAGTGTAGCAACTCATAGTCACCGAGACGAACAGCATATTCATCAAATCCCCATTCCTCCGTCTCTAAAGGGAAGATAGCATCTATGCGCTGCAGTAGTTCCGAAGCTGTATGCTCTGGCTCTTCATTCCATATCAGCTTGACAGGCGGTAGACCGAAGCGGACCACCTCGAGTCGGAGCCTCATTCTAGCAAGGTATATGGTGGTTCATGCACGCAATCCTCGATGCGAATTGCAATAAGTGTCGTACATATATCAAAAGGGAGGAAGTGGATGCATAGTTGCGTGGGCAAGGTAACTACCTGCAATTATTATTCGTTGTGTCAGGCAGGTGCATGACTCAGTATCTGAATCTGAACCGCGAATGGATGACACGGTAAACACCGGTAGACGCGTGCCCCCCTCGCACCTCGCACGTGGCGTACTTCGTTACAAGTTCCATCCCAGTCCATATCCGAGTCTTACTCCGGTCCGTAACTTGGGAGCGATACTGAGCACTAAGGTAGTCGATGCATGCAGAATCGCCAACTGATATTCAGCTGAGGGTCATATCATCTACTTGACTGCGTACTCTGTAGAACAGTAGGTAGTCACAGCGGCCGGCACGACTGTTCGCGCTACTAGTAGATATCTGTGTAACAAAGCTATGCCAATCATGCTGGATCGATTTTGAGGTCTGTAGCAGTCCAAATGGAAAGCCGATTGCCTTTTATCCGGCTTCATCCACCAATCTAAAGCCAATTGGTCCTTGGGGTCTTCGAACGTGTGTACGGTGTCAGCTAAAGAAGAGTAAGGTAGAATAAAGTACAAACACCCGGAAGCTCGGACCGATTTCGTCATTTGTCGGGATGCATCGAGGCATCGAATGAGGTAAGCTCGACTTGATCTCTCACCCACCCAGCGCCTTCCCAGTTGTCATTGCTGTACCTTCCTGGGACTTACCTTATCCTTGTCTCTTCCCTTTCATCTTCTCTTGTGTATCTTCCATATCTGAAACTCTTTTATACATCTTATACACCATGTTCGCCAGATCAGTTTTCCGTCCTGCAAAGGTCGCACAGAGCGTATGTATACACTAAATTTCTTCCTCTCTCTTCTCATCCATTGCAATTGACCATTGCTGCTGTTCCCCTCGGCTGACATTCCTCCTTCAGCACATTCGCCGTTACGCCTCTACTGAGGCAGGCAAGAGCGGCGGCAATGGCCTTCTCTTCGGTGGTATTGCCGCTGCCGCTGGTGTCGGCGGCTACTATTTGATGAGCGGCGACGCCCCCGCTGCCCAGAAGGCCCCCCAGTCCAAGGACCAGGGCGGCAAGATCCTCGAGTCTTCACCCTCCGGCAAGGCCTTCACCGGTGGAGACCAGGGCTTCATTAGCTTGAAGCTCGAGGAGGTCGAGGAGATCAACCACAACACCAAGAAGTTCCGTTTCTCTCTCCCCGACGAGGACGCCGTCTCCGGCCTCAACGTTGCCTCCGCTCTCATCACCAAGTACAAGGGTCCCGAGATGGAGAAGCCCGTGATTCGACCATACACTCCCATCAGCGACGAGGGTGAGACCGCAGAAATAGTAAAGATCCATCTGACTTCACTGACCCTTCCCTCGCAGGTGAGCGCGGTTACCTCGATCTCCTCGTCAAGCGCTACCCCAACGGACCCATGTCCGAGCACATGCACAACATGAACCCGGGACAGAGACTCGACTTCAAGGGCCCCATCCCCAAGTACGCTTGGGAAGAGAACAAGCACAACCACGTCGCTCTGATCGCTGGTGGCACTGGCATCACCCCCATGTACCAGGTCGCCCGCGCAATCTTCAACAACCCCAACGACAAGACCAGCGTCACCCTCGTCTACGGCAACGTTTCCGAGGAGGATGTCCTGCTCAAGCGCGAATTTGAGGATCTCGAGAACAAGTACCCTCAGCGCTTCCGTGCTTTCTACCTCCTCGACAACCCTCCTAAGAACTGGCCCGGCGCAAAGGGCTACATCTCCAAGGATCTCCTCAAGACCGTCCTTCCCGGTCCCAAGGAGGACAACGTCAAGGTCTTCGTCTGCGGTCCTCCGGGTCTCTACAAGGCCATCTCCGGCACCAAGAAGAGTCCCTCGGACCAGGGCGAGCTTGCCGGATATCTGTCCGAGCTCGGCTACACCAAAGACCAGGTCTTCAAGTTCTAGATTGCTAGAAGATTTAGACAAAGCGAAGCGATTAATGTATGTTTCGTGAAGTTGAAGGGCGTAGATGAGTCTGTGTGCGTGAACGAATATTCGAGCCTGGAGAATTTATTTACTTGACCTCTGCTTGTACTGTATAGATAGAATTGATGAGAACAAGAAGGTAAGGGAAAAGCAAGGAAGAAATCGAAGACACGAAATCCTCTACTCCAGAAAACACACATTAGCCACAATAAGTGAATGCCTGTTCTTGAGTGAACGAAAAAAAGACCTATGTGTGATCGAATCAAAAGATTCGTAGAGAGTTTAGAAAAAGTGTACGGCAGCAAATAGAAAGACGAGGGATCTATTATGTCCACCGCGTGTCTCTGATCTCATCTCCACCGAAAGTTAAGGCAGACAGGCACAATCCGCGCAGCTGGATCAAAATCGGTCAGAGATCGAGACGAAATGAAACAAGGAGCCTAATTCGCAAGACTATCGTCTGAGTGAGCATTGAGTCAGGGGAAGAAGAGCCGTGGTATTCCATATCTGAAATTAAATCAAAAGAATAAACCAAAAAGATGCGGCCTCTACAAGAGAGGGTGAGAAGTTGGTAGTAAGGTATCTCATCAATAACTGAGTCCAGGAAACCAAACATGTCAAAAAAAAGACAAGAAAAAGAAGAAAAGAGGGGGTCTGAAGAAGCCATTGCTGCGACAGGAAAGAAAAATAAAAATAAGAGAGATATCGAAAAATGTTTGTCTGGTTTCCCTCTCTCGGAAAAGAAGAAGAGAAGACAAAAAGATGGAATGACCCGAAAAAGGGATATCACATTACTCTCTCCTTCTATCAGTCTTGTCTCGTACCAAAGCCTCCTCGCTTGACTCGGGACTTGTGCTGTGGTTTCGAGCCCGCGATTTCGAGAGGAATAACCCCTCGTGGCTGTTGCTGTTGCTGGTTGTAATCATTGATATCGTGGGGCGAGCACATCGTCATGCCTTCGTTGTCGTACTCATCCGCAAGGATATCATATGGAGGGATTGGAATGAACTCCGATGGTGCATGGTCTTGAAGTTGTGCGAGATGAATGATACCCAACTGTGCCTAGTGAATGCGAAAAAGGTTCTGTCGCTGCGGATGAATCATGGATGGGATATTTTTCTGATGTGGGATACGGTCTTCTTCTTCCTTCCAAGCTTGTTTCCACCTCTCGACAACTTCTTGTGCCACCGGCACATGCTGAATCTCGTCCTTGGCGCCGCGCATGATCGACTCCTACACAATTTCAAGCTCACGTAGAATCGGGTCGGAGCAGTGATCAAAGCTTCGTTGGTGTGCACGCTGTCCCGCGCTCATGGTGGGCGACAATGCTACCGCTACCTCAGTCTCATCGTGGGAACCAAGCGCATGTGTTGCCACTATCGCTCTCAGTGTAGCAGATAGTTACTGTATTTGGTGGCCACGAGGACATGTTTTGATTGACTCCACTCAGGCAACAAACACTGGTGCCTTGACGAGCACAGTCCGATTGCTGACGAAGGCTGCAATGCCCACTGCCATCCTGACTCTTTGATCGTCCTTTTCACCTGAATGGCCGCGCGGGTTGTCGAGAGAACCTGTGCTTGCATTTTTTGCGTCCCGCTTCTTACCAGTGCCAGCGAATGCACTCAGCATGTCCCTCTTCCTGACATGGTCTCGTGATGCCTCGCCAGTGTTGGACTTGTTGTCTTCGGTCAGGTTGGACTGGACGCTCGCGACGCTCGCTCGCTCGGCTGCCTCGTCTGCCAGAGACACACCCAGTGCCGGGATCCCAGACTCGGCTTTCATCTGCTCGTAATTCATTGGCGTGTGAGGGTGGAAGTACTCGATTTGGACGTCACGAGATTCGAGTGGGAGATGGGCTACCATGGCGACAGCGAGTTCGATGATCATGTGAACACCGCCTTCGAGGTCAGACATTGGCGGATTTTCGAGGTGTTGCTGCAGATGAGCCATCAGCTGCTTCTTCAAGAGCTCTATCAGACGCTCTCGGTTGGCGGAGCATGTAGGCGATCGTAGCGAGTCTTGCAATCCTTCTAGTGTGGTAAGTCGCCAGCTGACGATCTTGGAAATAAGGTACTCCTCGTCCTCGTTGTTTGATGCAGTGGCTGCGAAGCGGCGGATGTTCTTCTGCATCGTCTTGAGCTGGATCGAGAGTGTCAGATCTAGATCGGGATGGAAATACATGTTGAGCACTTCGTCGACCAGCCACTGCGAGACAATGGCCCTGCCAGCCGCCGTCATCTCTTGCTTGCCGACGGTGATGGCATCTCTGTTTATAGACCCGGATAGCCAATTGGGCACCGTTCTCCAACTCTTGCGAATGCTGAATGATAGTTGAGCGATGAGGCCGTCCAGGCGGTTGAACCGTGTCGCATATTCGCTGTCGTCGAGAGAGGTCCTGGACTGCGAGAGTCTTTGATGCGCTAGACTGTTCTGCAATGTCTTGACCTGATCCTCCTTTTCGAAGTAGTACTTTTTGACCTTGTTGTACTTCTCACCTGCGAGACCGAAAGAGTCAGAGACATGCTACCGAGAGCAGAGACAGCAGAGTAGACTTACGAAGTTCTTTATGATCACTGATGAGTCGGTTGATGTCTTCATCCGTCATATCCTCAGCCGACGACATCTGAGGTGTGGACCTTCCGACCTCTTTGCTCTGCACACTTGGGCTCGGGTGTTGCTGTCCAGGAGCTGTGGGCATGGGTGACGCCAAGTTGCCCTGAACAGAGTTCGCGTTAGCGGAGCCGTTGGCCAGCATACCTTGCCAGTTGTTCGAGCGCGAGCTTGCTTGGCCGATAGTGCTCGTATCCTCTTTGTGCGTGGCAGTAGGGCTATGGGTGTTGTTATTATTGTTGTTGTTATTATTGTTGTTGTTATTATTATTATTGCTGTTATGTGTTGTGCTGCTATTATTGTTGTTGCTGCTGCTGCTGCTGCTGTTGTTGAGCTGGCCGAAGCTCTGGGTTTGCTGCAGCTGCCGCACGATGTGACCCTGGTAAGATGACTTGGCCTCAGACGGCGGCGAACTGCCCTGGGTGGGAATGTGCACCTGGGGACTGTTGTGGTATTGATAGCTCGGCGAGGTGTTCGAGGCCGAGCCTGGTGTCGGTGATATTGGACCGTAGGAGGAATTGTTGGTCGAGGGCCGTGAATAGACGGTGGACTGTCCCGCAGGATGTGGCTGTGCAGCAGCGTCTTCAGGCGGTGCGTAGGCTTGCTGTGCTGTTGCTCCCTGTCTTTGCTCTCGGAATCCTGCCTCGGTGTTCAGTCGCTGGAGTCGTCGTTGTGTAAATCTGTCCAAGCCCGAAGTCCCGGAGTCTGATGACGATTTGCCCTGAGTGGAGGCGGTACGGGTCGTCATCGGGTCCGTTTCACCTTCTGCTATAAATGCGACAACCTCGTCGTCCTGACTCAGCACCGGAGATGGGAGACTTTCACGCGATGAAGGCAGCAGCTGTCCCGGCGACCAGATTACCGACGACGAGTCTGCCTGGAAATGTCTGTCCTCGGTGGTGGCGAAGTTGCCCGAATTTGGATTTGCGACGGGATAAGGCTCGTGCAGGTCTCGCACCGATTCCGTGCGTGCTAGTATCCGATGTGGAGTGCTGACACTTCGTTGTGTCTATCGTGCAATTTTGGTTAGTTAGGGGGTTCAGATACACGCAGAGAACAGGTCGCCGTGTACTTGATCTATCTGTCGCACTGGGACGTCTGGTAGGGGTTCGTCCGCTCCAAAGTCGTAAGATGAAGGTTGATGGGTGCTCGGCGCAATGTAAGAGTGCCGATTGTTAGTCAATCGACTAAACCCCTCTGCGCCCATTCCCAGTCAATACACCTCGTCCATATGAGATACAGTTCAGGCTGGCCTATATCTGGCGGCGTAATAATGAGCACCTACCTGCGATTGATTGGCGGGAGAAGCGCTGGCTGCGTGATCGCAACAAGCTAGCTCGCTGTTGAGCCTGCTGTTCTGCGGAGACTTGTGGTGACGATGAAGATGCCCTTGACTCGGAACCTGTACCTTTCCGATCTTTATTAGACACAATCACTATCTACTGGGGGTGATGAGAATGGCGAATCATTGTACTTTGAAGCGACGTAGCACAACATGTGGCGGGGGATGTAAGACAATATGCCTGACTGATAACGATCGCTGATGGGAAACCACTCCGCAGCTGTAGGAACTCGAGCACGACATAAAGGGTGTATGTATGTGATTCGAAGGAGGTACACGCACCTTGGGCCTGAGTCGCCGGATATCCAACAGCGGGATCTCCTTGTGCTGCTGCAGCAATGCTGGACTTCCTTGAACCAGTAGAGCGCTTTTGCCACGAGAATTTGGATAGCATCAAGGCCACAGGCTAGGGTTGCAACTTGAAGTGTTGCTAACTCTCAAAGGTTTGGGATGCCAATGATAGCTTCAAACTCGGCCGGAGATTGACGAGATGCGAGCTGAAGGAGCTGAACCCTTTCTTCTGCGCCTCTGCAGCAGCAATCACTCAAACCTATCCTCTTCTAGCGATGAAGAACCCGGGGAATTTCGCGTCTAGAGCTTGGAAGCGACCTTTTTAATGGTCGGGTTGCTGTGCAAAGGGTACATACATATGGGAACATACATCCATGTAATCGTTTCAAAAGAACTATCGTTGTGAGCAGCGAAAGAGACAGAAGAACACACATGCGCTTCTTATTGCAGCCAGCCCACTATGCCTCTTCAAAACTGATCAACAATCAATGATCCGGATAACATTAATGACCGGTCAGGCTGTGGGCAAAAGCAGCTCTCTCTTACAGTACACCTCGTGAACGTCTGGCGGGGAACTAGCAAACGCCTCACACGGGTGACTGGTGAGGCTCCGAGCACGCGATACTCCATTCTTACAGAATTCATAGGGTCGATTCAAATGTTCCGTATTTGATGTCTCAAAGTAGTGTCTTCGGGCGGCATGCAACCAATCGGGGCTGCAGTTAGGTGTCTGAAGGTTCAAGCCAAGCCAACGATGGCTTCTCACTCTTTCCTCTAATCTTGGGCCCTCGTTCTCACTAATGAACTCATATCAGGCTTCAAGATTTGCAATGATCTCCTGTTTGTCAAGCTTTAAACGTATAACAAGAACCACCAGCCGCACGGGTGCCGTGGTGATAGACATATCCCAGTTCATAACCACTGTATGCATTTGTACGCCGAGGCTGAGATCCCAGCTAGATGGTAAGCTGTAGCTGATTCCTAAGGTACCATAGCTGAGTTCATTGTGCTCAAAATAGAAATATGTAAGGGTGTTGCGGAGGCGGAGGGTTGCATCTCTGTGGTTCATTATGGGTACATTTTAAAGTCTCCTGCCGATCGGTAATCTCTCTAAAGACGCAAATTCAACTGCCTTATTTGGTGGAACCTCCTGACCAAGAGTCAAAATATAGTCAGGAGTTCTCTTGGGCTGGCCGCTTCAGTCTGCATTTAACTGTACATCAAACCAGCGATTCAGCTCACTAACCATTTCTGAGATGAGCAAAAAGAGTCTAACTTCATTCCGAGACTTGAAACGAAACCCTGGGCTCGTTTGGAAAGCTGTATGCAGGCCACAATAAGCGAGATGCTGTCAGCAGCCTGGGGTCGTGCAACTTTTGGCGATTGAGAAAAATACTATACCACACATATATGCTCTGTAGTGATCCGATACTATTGGGCAGTTTGATGGATGTATCAACTTCAGCCTTCCAAGCAGAGCGAGTGTTAGAAGTTGGTGCTCGGTCCCGTACGAGAGCCACTTTAAGCCCCTGAATCTGGACTTGACTAGTAAAGGTGCCTGAAGATCTCTTGTATAGGTGCGCGTGCACTCTGTAAATGGCTGCGTTATGCTTAGCTACTTAGTAACTGCAACCGAGAGTGAGGGTTGCGAAGCACATTCTGTTGCTCCGTTATATAAGTGACTACGAACCGCGATCGTAGGTTGTGCTCTGTAGGTAGTTTGGCTCAATTCAAGACTATATTCGCTGTTTGTATCTTATCTTCGCAACAAGTTCTCCGTTCACGCCTACTTTCAACATTGCCCAGAAGCTAAATTGAAAAGGCGCATACATTCCTTTGTGGAGATTTTTACCTTGACATTGCCTGCTCTAATCACATTCTTGACGATGTTGTTCCTTGAAGCATTCTTTGGCGTCATGGCCATGTTTCTATCCTTTACCTGTGTCGCTGCGGATCTCAAGATCACCCGTCTCACGACCCGTGAGGCAAGCTCTCAGGGCAGTCCTACAAAGGAGACCACTCTGAGCTTTGTGATTGATGATACCAGTCCAATTGGCAAGGCCAGTACAAAGTGCGAGGGCAAATGGGCAGAGGGTGTCGCTTATCCGACTGGAGGCTACGTAAGTTTCTTAGTAGGTCTCCCATGACATGGGTTATAATTGACCGTGTCTATTGCAGATCCCTTGCTTCAACTCCTCGTTTGGCTGGAACTTCTTGGACGGTAGCTTTCAGAACATCAACACTTTTACTCTCCAGATCGAGCACAGATATGAAGACGACGCGTAAGTGTCTTACTTGCTCATGAGCATCCGTCGGGCGAGGTCTTCTGCATTGCGTCTTGCTTACGTGTATATTAGCGTCGGAGACTATCCTTACAACGTCCTCACCAACTTCGCAAAGGCCACCGTCTGGAGCAATCAAACCACTTGTGTCACACCCCGCAGAGGCCTTCACAAGAACGAGCACACTTGCCACCAGAAGCGTAACACAACTATCGACGCGCTCATCTGGGCCACCTCTGCAAAGTAGCAAGGACACTTCGACGAATTACCCACTCAGGGTGGTGTCGTTGAGACTGGCTGGTGACAAATGACAGAAATTGGCTGTCGTTATGTCGTCGGACACCCTGGTGGATGGTCCAGCCCATGATCAATGAACTGTAACAATACCTTATAGACCAACACACTCTTTAGCAAGCATAATGAGTAATATGCTAATATACAAATACAACATCAATAGTAGCAAGCCACTGTGTGAACTACCGCTGATGGATACAGATCGGAGTAATCTCTTGTCTACTGTCATGCCGCTGGGAGTTGCTATATTGAGATATGCTATGGCTATTCATGTCTGTTCAGGTCTTACCACGGCATGATCCCACCTCAGTCACTAGTAACAAATGCACAAGGCAACGAGACACATATAGTGCAGCACGCGTAAGACAGCATTGAACACAGAAGATGACCAAGAGCTGTTTTTCTACTTGTGGTGTTTTGACGATGACATCATTGGGGATTATTGGTAAGTTGAGGTGCAGCTAGTGCGGGGTACCTATGTTGGATTATTTGTACAAATCATTCAAGAGCGAAGGTAGGTAAGCTGCAAGCCATACCTTACCCTAGTCGACAAGCTCCATATATACCATTGTCGAGAGTCATAAAACCTTCCAGGCCGTTCCAATCGAATCTTGACCACATAAGATACGACAATAACTCCTCAAACACGATCATGACTGCGATATTTAAACCAGGTGCCACGGCTCTGATTACTGGCGGTGCCTCCGGAATTGGCTATGCTTTTGCTCGTCTCTGTCGCAGTAAGGGTATGAATATTGCTCTGGTGGACAACAACAAAGACTTTCTCAAGACTGCAACGGAGAAGCTCGAGTCCATCAAGTCGAGTTCCCAGTCCGCCATCAAGTCTTTCTCGATGGATGTCTCTGAGATCAGCGAGTGGCAGAAACTAAAGTCCTCCATCGACGCTGATTTCGGAGGCAAGGTTGATCTACTAATGCTCAATGCTGGAGCAGCTGTCAAGGCGAGAGAGGGTATGACTCCTTGGACAGACTTGGAGCATCACACCAAGACATACAACACCAATGTGTTCGGCGTACTGAACGGCATTGCCACCTTTTTGCCGGGCTTGCAGGACAAGAAGGAGCCCAGCACAATAATCATCACTGGCAGCAAGCAAGGCATCACGAATCCACCTGGGTCTGTGCCTGCCTACAATGCTTCCAAGGCCATGGTAAAGCATCTTACTGAGCACTTGTCCCACGACCTTCGCAGTCAGAGCCCACAGATCAACGTGCATTTACTCATTCCTGGCTGGGTATACACGTCTTTCGGTGGTAATGCTGGTCCTAATGATGAAAGCGAGGTTCAAGATAAGAAGCCCAAAGGCGCTTGGCTTGCCAGCACACTTGTGGACTACGCAGTCCAAAAGATCGACGAGGGGAAGTTCTATATCGTCTGTCCCGATGGCGATGTGACAGAGGAACTGGATCAGGCCAGAATGACCTATCACATCGGCGACGTCACAGAGGGAAGGAGCGCATTGAGCAGATGGGATCCGAAGTACAAGGACGAGGCGGCCGAATGGATCAAGAACGACGCAGAAAAGAGGACGCAGGTCGCTAAGAACACCGACCACAAGCAAGGCAACTACTAGGACAATGGTCGGAGTTTGAGTTCTTATAATGACAAAAATACGCTTTTTTAGCTCGAATATAATTATTGGTTTCGTTCTATGATTCTAAATTGGAGATGACCTTTCGTGATTGAATGTGTAGAGGCTGACTGTCTTTTCGCATCATTAGCATGTCATACTGAAGTGTGTCATGTATGCAACGAGATAAGAGTTTTGGTCGACGTATCAGAAGGAACAATTGTACAATAAAAAAAATTAAAGGTGTCCTCAAAGACTCTTTGGTCTAGGATCCCTTTTTATCATCATAGTGAGGTTATAGGAGGTTGTGAGAGGAGAGTCATCGCTTACCTTAGTAGTTATAACAGCGAAGAAGTCATCGCTATGAGGAGCATCTCAGATTATGACAATGGTTACGTTCCTGCGGCCTGTATGTTATGTGGTGTTGAGATGAAGAATCACAAGAAAAGCTTCAAAATTGGTAAGAAACTTTCCTGAGTGAGAAAGGAAAGCTCGAGGTCGAGTTTGACTCGTTTGCACTTTTTCTACCATATCGCGCCTAAGCAACCTTCCTTGACTACACACCTTTCTACCATATGAATGAATAGCACCTTTGTGATAAGCACTCTCTAGTGCTACTGGGTAATGTTGTTAGTGCAACATAACTTCCAGTCGTCACCATGCTTTCGTTCACATGCAATGACATTTTTCAATCTGACATCTCAGACAACAACCTTTGCAGCTATCAGATCAGCTCACCAGCTACGATCCGACAAAGACACGTTAACTTTCCTGTTGGGAGATATGACGAACTTGTAGCATGATTGAAGTCTCTGACAGACCGTCGGCCGTAGCAGTGAGCTCTCCAAAGTCGGGCTCTTGCACCACTACTGCTGTCGCGCCTAGATGAAGTCATAGCTCACTTGAGCCTGACTGATCTCACACACATGTAGGTGATAATGTGAGTTTTCATACACCCCTCCCCTTGCGATGATTTTCGGTGAGCGAGTTAGTGAGAGGATTATATGACCTTGTTCTTTCGATGCTCTGCAGTGCTGCATACCTGCCTATGTCCTCCGCTCACTGTACTGCTCTCACGACCACGAGCGCGGCAGTCTACTCACGCTAAGGCCCGTCTTGATTTTCGTGGATGTAACAAGATAGCCAGGAGAGATCGGCTTGACCAGACGGGATTTCAACAGGGTTTGCTTTTTTCAGCAGAAGAGAAGAGTATTCACTACTGTTCTAATCCTCAATGGCACCCTCCCAGAAGACTATTCGTCGGTCTCAGCGTCTGGCAGCAAGGGCCAACATGGAATATGAGATTGTCTATAGCGCAGAAGTCGAGTTTGAGTCTTTTGTTTTCCTCGCTCACAAACTCGATCTGTCACTTGGTCAGCTTCATGACTGGCTCCGATCTGATCTGGTAGCTCCATACCTCCGTGTTTGGTATGCCTCCGCTTTGAAGACTACGAAGCACAAGCAGCATGTCATTGACTGCATCAAGTCCTTGCAATATCATAACGAAGTATTCACGGATGACGCGAGCAGACCATCGACATCCGGCTTCCAAGCTGAGGTACTTTTGTCCTGCATGGCATTCGACCCAGATAAAACCGATGGAAGTCCAATAACGGAGGATGTTTGGGCACGCGCAGTACATGATATAGTCAAAGCCAACAGCGCTGCCAAGAAGCTCAGCCATCAGGTCTTCGACCAGGAAGCAATGTGGGCTCACTCCGTCACAATCAGTATTCTTTCGCTTGCGTTCTGGAGTTTAGTTTGGGATGGTGAAATTCATAGTCCCTGGACTCCTATTGTTCCAGGTCACACATATGCTCCTGCTCCCGCTGACCCAGGCATCATTGCTTGGTTTGAAGAACATGAGGGCTGGGCCATCGGCCCACAAGATAGCCCGTACGAATGGCCCGACCATGACTCCAGTGGGGAATGGACCCCATCGCTTGTCAACGATCAGGTTCTTACAGACAGGGACACTGAGTCTGAACAAGACAACACATCCATCCAAGACAAGAGTGTCACGACTCCACAAACCGCAACGAATATGCATGACCAGCAGAACATCACGTCCGCCACATATGACCTCGAACTGCCCCAAGACAACCATGACTTCGGACCAAGCGTCCCGACACCGTCTCAGAGAGACAATGAAACCAATGACGACAACAACAAGCCCTACCCCAGCGAAGTCCACACCAGTGTCGAAATCTACACCCAGCACAGACAACCAGAAAAGGCAACCACACCACCACCACCACAATTGAACCCTACCCCTAACACCAAAAGATCCGTAAGCCAACTCCTCACGCCACCAAGATCCAGCAAGCGCATCCGCTACTGGATCAAAGGCCTAGAAAGCCCGGACTGAGCGAACGACGTTTCGAAGGATGGAGACCTGACACATGCATAAGCACGCGAAACAAGGCACGACATATCGTAGCCCCTGCACGCATGAAGGCCAGAACATGAGCAAAAACAAAAGGACCCTTCTCGATCTTCCGTCTGACAGCACAGCGGGGAGGCATCTGCGAGGAAAAGCACAATAATAAGTCTCGCTTACAGATCTAGTGCCGACTATAGAAAGCGAGGCAGGGATATTCAAGACATTCTCTATAGCTGATCTGCACCTTTAGCACGATAGTGGACAGGGGTCCAAGGCACAGAGGACTTGTCGTGCGTGTGGACTATCCAGCTATCTATCTATCTACTGTCTGCGTTAAGCTGAGCGTGCGTAACTCGCCTATGAACCCGTTTAACGGTTTTACCCGCCGCGACGCTCTCCACTCCGTTTCCATTCGTCAAATCCATTCTGGCTTTAGGGGCTAGGCCCGAACGAGGTTAGGAATTGGGGTGTGATTCTTATTGCCGATACGATATGGTAATGTCTTCTTCTTCTGAGGTTAGTGGGCTGGAAAGCAGTCGTAATGGTTCGTTACAATATGGAACGTAATCACACGTTGCACTACAAACTAATAGGCGTTCGAAAAGACATTTGCCTACAGAACGAACGATGTAACTTTTCGTTAACATCAGGTGTTGCATTGCAATGATTCAAGTGGCCAAAATAAATTGAAAAAGAATATCATATGCCAAGTCTTTCATGTATATCAGATCAATTGCTTTTTTGTGGCTATCTATCGAAAGATAATCAACGCTTGCGAATAAAGCGGTACCAGCCGCATACGAGTCTACGTTTTTATGTACAAAATAATTACATCATAAATGTCAAACTCGATGCTGCAACAAATCAAAATCTAGGAAACGAGGGATGGTTTGATGCGTTTCGTGGTCGTAGAAGAAAATCCGGAAGCTCTACTTCGCGGTGACGGTGTTGGTGCTAGTGACAGTGACGGTCTTCGTAGCAGCTGCGCCGCTGGTGACTGTCGATGCCTTGGCCGTAGCGGTGACGGTGCGGTAAGTCGTGGACGACGATCTCATCATGCTTAGGCACTTGCAGGCGGCCGACACAGTCGGGCTGGACAAGCTGCGAATGGCCGAAGGAGTTGGAACGGCAGAGGATGCTTGGCGAGGAAGCTTAATGATGTTGGTAGGAAGGTGGATCTCATCTCTGCGGACGCGACGGCGGCGCTTCAAGCTGCAGGCGGAGGAGGATGCACTGGCCGACGAGGAAGACGAAGATGAGCTGGCCGCAGGGGTCGCAGAAGTAACTGCTACTTTAGTCGTCAGCCTTGTGCTGCTAGACTGCTTGCTGGTAGGCGCTGCGCTAGAAGACTTCGCGGTCGTGGTCGGCTTCGCTGTGCTTGAGGTCCTCGCTGTGCTTGAAGACTTCGCCGTGCTTGAAGTCTTCAAGGTGCTTGAGGTCTTCACAGTGCTCGAAGTCTTGACCGTGCTCGAAGTCTTCGCGGTAGCTGCCTTTGCAAGGGTAGAGGAAGACTTGCGGCTAGAAGTACTGCTCGAAGCCGCAGCAGAAGACGATCTAATGCATTGTTAATAATTGCTACTGAGTAGGAAGAGAATTTGTGTGAAGACATACGGTATGATAGTAACAACCTGGGTGACAGTGACAGTAATCGTCGAGGTGCCGGTAGTGGCTTTAACGGTAGTGGCAGCGGGTGTGCTGCGTCTTGTCAGCACAAAACCATGGCGAAGTCATATCACTCAATGTATATCATACATAGTTGCAGCAGTTCTCGTGGAAGTGACTGTGAGTGTGGTAATGCTCAAGTAGGAAGAGCAGAAAGATTTGGCATTGGTGGGATCCTTGCGCAAAGCAGTAACATATTTGGCAACTGCAGGGCAAGCAACTGTCGAAGTTGTTGCTCTTGCTTCAAGAACATTATAGGGCTGAGGAGCAGCATTTGTAGCTAGCATGAACGAGCAGATGCTCAGAAAGAGAGTAGGAAAATGCATTATTACAGCGATTGTAGAGATTGTAGTAGATGTAAAGTGAAAGGAGAGTGTTAAACTCGAAATGTATATTGAAAGCGTATGATCGAAGGAAATATGAACAGAGACCCGATTGACCTCTATATACTCGGGTAGTAGAAGACGATTGCGGTCGTTTGTCATTGGATGAGACACGCTGAGAATTACCAGATCTCGACTGTGGCGTCTCCCTAAAGAGCGGGATGCCAAAGAGATGGGTAACTATTCAACGGTCATGAAGGACCTGCGACACACCTGTAACGGGTGCCGAGACCTGGTGATGAACAATGGATTTCATTGGAATGAAAATCTGTGACTTGTGAAGCACAAACCTCGATGGTGACAATACTCGTCAGACGGGTCAACGAAAGGGCGGTTGCTACCAAAACCCCCTTGTCGATACAGTATACAGTATCCATGGACGAAATGCTTGACTGTATTGTGAGAAAAGATAGAGCGGAGATGGACATTCATGCGAGAAAGTCAATAAATTGACCGTTGGACGGCTGGCAAGCCAGAGGCCAGGCTTCGACACGTTGCCCACGAGCAAAGCCGTTGCGGAGTGACGCGGTGGAGAAGATGTGCCGTGTGCTGTGAGCACTTCTCTGTGCGGACTTACTCCTGGAGTCTTCCACGTAAGGATGCGGCTCTGAAACAACACGTTCAGCCAGACATGAAAGTATTTGTAGACTGTCGGCAGTCGAGGCAGTGGCCGCGGCAAAGGCGTTGTGCTGGTACACTCTGACGTCGCGAGTGCGACACACACGTGCGGTCTGCTTTCAGAGACCAAATGTGCCTGACATCGTGAGACATACACAAATGATTTGCCTCTCCATACATGAGGCATGAGTCGCTCAACACAAATCATCCCTCGGAAAGTCGAAAAGTCGAAAATGCGCGTAACGTGTCTTTGAGCAGCTCAGGCCGGCGATGCAATCATAAGGTAGAGCCGTCGATGTAACACCGATACGTCACATCTTGAGATAGCGAGACCATGGATGGAGTGTAGTAGATCAGGTAGTCAAGACCAAAGTCAAGTCTGCAATAGGCCATTGTACGAGTCGACACTGATCGAGTATGGTCAGATACCTTATCTAGGTAGTAGGCGACCTCTGAGAAAGCTGTAAAGCGGCGTGAGGTGGGGACTACCGACACCGGCGTGACCGACTGCGATGTCGGCATCTTATTCTGGCGAAAGCTGGTGCTGACCCCTCCATGTCCACGGAAACTGGCCATCATCCAGAAAGATCATCTACCATTATCCACATCCATAATAACAAAAATGCCCGAATATAACATTGTAGTCTTTGCAGGTATGTGAGCACAGTATAGAATGTCTTGACTTATGAATTGCTAACCCGCTGTCTTTCTCAGGTGACCACTGTGGTCCTGAAGTAAGAGCTAGATGACATGACACGATTTAGAAGACTCATTTATTCACATTGTTGCAGGTTACCGCTGAGGGTATCAAGGTAGCATGAGCTCGACACAATCAGATATATCGCAAAAGCTCATGTAGCTTCTAGGTCCTCAAAGTGATTGAGAAGGAGTCCAAGGACATCAAGTTCAACTTCAACGAGCAGCCATTGGGTGGAGTAGGCGAATCTTCTGTGTTATTTCAGGCAAGAGCCGGACGCTGAGCATCTTTATTTACCAGGCTTCAATTGATGCACACGGCACACCTTTGACCGACGAGGCATTGACAGCTGCCAAGAACGCAGATGCCGTCCTCCTCGGAGCCATTGGCGGTCCCGTACGTTGAATCGGCATACCATTGTTCCGTCATGACAAGCGAGCATCTAACAGATACGTCTAGAAATGGGGGACCGGCGCTGTCCGCCCTGAGCAGGGTCTCCTTAGGCTCCGCAAGGAGATGGGTACTTTCGGAAACCTTCGACCGTGCTTCTTCGCGTCCGACTCTCTGATCGAGGGTTCTCCTCTCAAGGCTGAGGTCTGCCGCGGCACCAACTTCAACATCGTCAGAGAATTGACCGGTGGTATCTACTTCGGAGAGCGCAAGGAGGATGATGGAAGCGGCTTCGCCATGGATACTGAACCCTACTCCCGCGTCGAGATTGAGCGCATCACTCGTCTCGCAGCCAACCTCGCACTTGCTGAGGACCCTCCCTTGCCTGTCTGGTCTCTTGACAAGGCCAACGTGCTCGCCACTAGCAGACTATGGAGGAAGACAGTGACCGAGCTCATGGCAAAAGAGTTCCCCCAGCTCAAGATTCAGCATCAACTCATTGATTCTGCCGCCATGATCATGGTCAAGAACCCAACCGCTCTCAACGGTGTGATTGTCACAAGCAACCTTTTCGGCGACATCATCTCCGATGAGGCATCCGTGATTCCTGGTTCTCTGGGTCTTCTCCCTTCAGCTTCTCTCAGCGGTATCCCGGACGGCAAGAGCAAGTGCAACGGCATCTACGAGCCTATCCACGGTGCGCACTTTTGACCTATCATCGATTGCCATCAAGTAGCTGACATGCGTATTGCAGGTTCCGCACCAGACATCTCCGGCAAGGGAATCGTCAACCCTGTGGCTACGATCCTTTCCATCGGCATGATGCTCAAGTACTCTCTTCAAGAGCCTGAGCTTGCCAAGAAGGTCGACGAGGCCGTCAAGATTGTTATCGAGCAGGGCATCAAGACTGGCGATATTGGCGGCAAGTCTAAGACCTCTGAAGTTGGCGACGCTGTCGCGACCGAGCTTGCTAAGCTGCTCAAGGCATAGAGTGATACATGGACGGGTGAAGTGAATGACAAAAGTGTTACATAGTCTACATGATATGAATGAAACAAAATTTATATACGATGCGGCGAAATGCGCATTAGCGAAGATCTCCTGTCTCGCGCCATCATGTCTTTCCTTCTGTTCTGCTGTATTGTGAAACGGATGGGACAGACGAGATTACGTCCAGAATAACAAGTCAGATGACTTGTTGATCTCTTGGATGCTCATTGAGATGGTCCACTTTACGGGCCATAGTCGGAAGTCCTGACATGTGACAGCGGACGGCATCTCCCGCGGGACCAAGATGCTCGATGACATGGGGGACTTACCATTTGTTCTATGATATTGTCTAATTATTGCTACTGTATTGTACATAACACCTTCTCGGACTCTTGGGAAGTTGCAGACGAGCGAAAGACAATAAGTGGTCGGCTTCATTGCTAGGATACCAGCTAAACTTGACCCCCTCTCTCACTTTCTCTTTCCCAATCTCATTGTCGCAGGCGTTGTTTGAGCTTCGCCGCAGCCATTCCCTTACCTTTACTGATTGATTCCCTCCTTCCTTCCTGAGTTTCCTTGGACTTTATTATCTCCACGCGGTCGCATCGCCTTCCTCTTCGCTCCTTCCTCTTTGCTTGCAGCATGGTCAGATATTGAGGCCGACAACTTCAACACACGCACACACGACAGCGAAATCTTGCTGATACAGCGCGGTCGAGCTGTCTTCCCAGACGCGATGGCGGCACCACGAAAATGGGGTGTTACAGAGCCCATCTCGACCAACTTTCCAACCGAGGCAGAGCTCCAGCTCAATGAGAGCTTGCTGTCTGAGCTCAAGGAGCAAAAGACATTCGAATCACCAGAGGCAACGGAGCGGCGGTGAGCGCAGAATGTACTATTCAGGTGTGTTTTGTAGAGCTGATGGTGTGATTATAGCAAAGCGGTTCTACAGACGATGCAGCAAGTCACATTGAAGTTTGTCAGGCATGTTGGCCAACTCAAAGGTCTTCCTCCCAGCGTCATCGACAATGCAGGAGGCAAGATCTTCACCTTTGGCAGTTACCGTCTCGGAGTCTTTGGCCCTGGTTCCGATATTGACACATTGGTCGTCGCACCCAAGCACGTGTCCCGGTCTGACTTCTTCGAACACTTTCCTAAGCTGTTGGAAGAGGCTTCTCCTCCTGGCGCCATTGAAGAGCTCGCGCCCGTCCCGGATGCTCACGTTCCCATCATGAAGCTCGAATACTCAGGCATCAGCATCGATCTTATCTTTGCGAGTCTACAGCAATCGACTGTCCCGCTCTCGCTCACTCTAGATGACAACACCCTCCTCCGTGGCCTCGACGATACCGATCTCCGCAGTGTCAACGGCACTCGAGTAACGGACGAGATCCTCCATCTTGTGCCGCAACAGAAGACATTCCGACACGCTCTTCGAGCCATCAAATTATGGGCGCAGCGCCGTGCTGTCTACGCGAACGTCATGGGATTCCCTGGTGGTGTGGCTTGGGCTATGATGGTGGCACGCATCTGCCAGCTCTATCCTAATGCAACCGGCTCGCTCGTCGTCGCCCGATTCTTTCATCTGATCAAAGACTGGAGATGGCCGACGCCGGTCATGCTAAAGAACATCGAGGATGGCCCTCTTCAGGTCCGCGTCTGGAATCCCAAGATCTACACCGGAGACAACCGCCACCTCATGCCTATCATCACTCCTGCCTATCCCGCCATGTGCGCCACTCATAACGTCACCAAGTCCACCTTGACCATCATCACAAGGGAACTCAATCGCGCTGCTGGCATTTGCACCAAAATCTTCAACGGCGAGCTCCAGTGGAAAGACCTTTTCACGCGGCATACCTTCTTCTCCGAAGGCTACAAGTACTATCTCAGTATCGTCAGCGCTTCGACTACAAAAGATGCCCAGCTCATCTGGGGCGGCCTCGTACAGTCCAAGGTCCGCCGTCTTGTCAGTGGCATCGAACAATCTCAGCCAAACGTCGAGATTGCTCATCCGTACACCAAGGGTTTCGATCGGGTGCACAAGGTCAAGAGCGAGGAAGAGAAGGACGAGGTCCTCCAAGGCAGCATCAAATACCAAGTCACCGAGGTCACCACAACCGAAGACAACAAAGACATCATGCAGCAGGCCGCTGCCAATGGTGATGCCGAAGCCCTGACGATGCCTACAACTAATGGAGAAGAACAGGACAAAAAGGACGCCTTCTCCAGTGTTTACACCAGTACCTACTATGTGGGTATTGAATTGAAGCCAGGTGCGTATGACTCGGTGGCAAGGATCGCAAAGTGGTTAATTTTCGCAGATGCCAAGTCGCTCGACATTTCATGGCCTGTCGCCGAGTTCAAACGCCAGTGCACGGATTGGCCACAGTACAACGAGGAGCTTAATTCTATCCGAATTGTGCACGTCAAGAGGTAGCCAGCCCTCCTTCGGCGGTCCAAGTCGTATTCTTCTTGTCTCTGTTTCTGACCAGTGGTCTAGTTACGATCTACCCGAGGACGTCTTCGAGCCTGGCGAAAAGAGACCAACAAAAGCCAAAAAGGCAAAGTCGGGCAACAAGGCCAACGGACAGGCTCTGGCCAAGAAACGCAGTCACACGGAAGCCAAGCTGGATGTACGTGTGAGTCCCACGGAGAGAGTACCCCTAGGCGGCTGATGTGATTTACATCATGACCTCAAGGGCAAGCAATGCTGTTATTGAGCTGACATTTCATCTTTGATAGGGTGCGGAAGGTCCCAATGGGGCGAAGCGTAGACAATCAGGAACACTTGGTGCCAGCGGCACAGGTGACGCGGCTTCCTCTATCCCTGGCATGATGACATGAGAAGAGGTCAGAATATTCTGACGCGAGACATGCAGACCTGGCAAGCACGAGCGAAACCAGCCAACCAAGGCAGGCATAAGCCGCACAGTGTTTGTGTGTGCAGCAAGCCATGTTGACCATTAGCTGGGGTTCGACGAAGGCGATGCTATCTCGACCTTGACGGAAGAACTTGGCCCATTACCAAGAAAGGTGTCCATAAAAGGAACAAAACAAATACAGCCAGCAATGAAGGTTGGTTCTTGTCGCCAGGAGTTGCGACGACTTGCTTCCCATGCGCTCAAATACTCGGCTGTCGATGCTGTTTCACTGAGATGGAAGCACATTCAACCTACTAATAGTCTGATCTAGCGGTGGCACCAAGTCTTTTGTTGCGACTAGTAGAAACAAAACAGAAAAAAAAAGGTTAAACAACGTACAGGTAAACATGTCGCGCGTGTCAACCCAGCGGAGCATATGCGATGGGTCCGCCATGTCGGAGTTGAAGTCGGCGCATCATCAATACAGACTATGGACGGCGAGAACTCAGGAGATGGTGACAACACCGAGAGTTGTTCTTGTTGATGCAAAGAAACAGGGGCTCTAACATGGAAAAGTAACAGCTGAAAGCAAGGGCAAGGGAATCAAAAAGATCAAAACGATGAAATCAGAGACAAGTCACAGGGATGACCTCGGCAGACAAAGGGGCAGACGAAAGAAGCAGACAAGTGAGAAACAGCGGCACGACCATGACAGTCACAACTAACCTTTCGTGCATCTCAATGGACCCCAATCCTCCCTATTCATAGGCAGGCAGGTAGTCCTTTTCTTTCCTATTCTTTCTTCTACTCCTTTTGCTCGACGCACTTTAACATTGTAGAGAGATGCAGACAGATAAAACACTCAGACAGACAGACAGATAGCCGAGAATCAAAGTCAGTGCAGTTCAAGGGCCAAAGGGCTCCGACACATCAATTATTGATATTGTCACGATCGTTGATCAATCAAGGAATTAGGGTCACCCAAGTTCAACTGTATAAAACTGTAACGAGGACAAGCATGAAGATAATGTCTGTTCGTGTGTGTGAGCAATGTAGATGGGATGGAAAGTCAGTCATAAATTCTTGGGTTTCGTTTTGTTTTTTGTGTTTCCCGAGCTTTGTTCCTGATTCCTACTTTAATGTGAGATAGAAGAACCCAAGTGTCAAAAAAAGAGATGGAAGATATAGAGATGGAACAGAATATTGAGAAAGTGAAGAGAAAAGGCTTTCTTTCTACACTTGTCTCTGCATGAGCGGATCACCGGCATCCAGCACGTTCCCGTTCGGTTCAGCAGCGACATCGACGATATCGCCCGCGCCACCAGCAGACGAAATGCCCAACCTCTCCTCCTCCTTTTTCTGTCTGGCGAGTTCCGTCTCGCGACGCAGGGCCTCGAGGTTCCACACATCCTTGTTGTCGTCTCCGTCGTCGCCATCGTCGTCGCTTTCCGAATCGCTCTCCTCCCAGTCTCCCTTTTCGAACATGGCGCGGCCGGTGGCTTCTTTCATCTTCTTGGCTTCGTCCTCGGCCGCCTTCTTGTCCAGACGCTCCTTTTTCCACTTGGCGAAGGTCTCGGGGTTCACGGGCGTCAGCGTGCCGCTTAGCTTGTGACGCTCGGATTCGAGGAAGTCTTCGAGGGTCAGGGTGTTCAGGGGCGATTTGTCCATTAGCGCTTTCTCGGCGGCGCGTTGTTCTTTTGTTTTTAGGACGAAGCTTCGAGGGGGTTAGACTTTGACAGAGGAAGTTGGAAGTGAAGATGACATACCCGGGTGGTAGACTGTGTCTGTACATGCACTTGTCGCCTCCGTTCGGACAGGTCCAGAACCATCCGTACTTGCCATCCTCGACGGCCTGGATGAAGTACTTGCAGACCTTGTCCGTCGTGGTCTTGGGGTTGCCGTGCTTGCTGTTGACAACGCTGCGCAGCTTGGCCTCGTCCCAGTCGGCCATGTCATCCTTGCGCTTCTCGTCGTCTTTGCTCTCGCCTGCAGCTCCTCCCTCGCCGTCTTCCTCTCCCTCGCGCGTGTCCGTGTACAGCGACTTCTTGGCGCTCTTCATGCCGACGCTGAGGTCGTGGCTGAACTTGCACTTCTTGCCCTTTTCGCAAGCGCCCTTTTTGTAGAACTGACACACGACGGTCTTGGGGTCGACACCGAACGGCACCTTCTGGATCTGCACGGGCTTGAACAGCTCGGCGGCCTCGCGTTTGGCGGCCTCGGCGGCGAGTTTTTCCTTGTCACGCGCCAGCTTCTCGGCTTCTTTTTTCTTTGCTTCGGGCGTCTTCGCTGTGTCTCGTGCGTTTTGGATCTGCTTGATCTGGCGTTGGGCGGCGCCGCCCTTTTTGTTCTTCATGCCGAAGGTCTTGTCCACGGCGACCTTGTTGGCCTTGGGCGGGGGTCCTTTGGGCGGCATCTTGGGCTTTTGTTTTGGTTTTGTATAGTCCAAGAGAGATGGAAGAGGTCGCAAGGCGTGGGTGGCCTTTTGGGGTTCGCTACAAGGCCTGCTTGGCTGAGAGTGATGTGGCAAGAACCAGCAAGATGCAAGAGTCTCAACAGCTCGAATGAATGAAGAGACTGGTGTATTCTTTTTTTTTCTGGAATTCGTGAGGAGGAGGAGGAGGAGCAGAAGACGATGATGGCAGCAGTAGTGGCGATGAGAAGGCAGAAAAAGAATATCTTTCTTGTGATACTTCTTGCAGCTGTCGAATATGGGGGGGGGGGGGAGAAACACCGACGTTACTTCTTTTTTTAATGGTGTATAATATATCTCTGCTTTCTCTAAAGTCACCAATTATTCTCTCTCACACGCTCTCTCTCGAGTCTCTCTCGGCTGTGGAGCGAAAATGCGAATTATAGTGGAAATAAAAGGGAACAAGGGAAAGATGACGAAGGTGGGGAATCTTGCTTCTCTGCTTCTCTGCTTCTCTGCTTCTCTGCTTCTCTGCTTCTCTCTTTCTGCTACAGGTTTAATCGTTCACTGCTCGATTGACTGTGTGTGCTGAGTCTTGTCACAGCCTGCCTGTGGCTGCGCACGAATCGCCGATTTCTACCTTCGAGTGCTGCACATGACTCGGGGGGTTGCTAACTCCGTACGGACTATTACGTGGACCCCGGGCGTTCGCTATACCATCAAGCTACCATTACATCTACTAAACTACCAAAACAGTACCCGAATAAATCTCACCTTCTGTCCATCAACCAGCCCAACGTAGTAAGTTCGTACCCATAACTACACCATCAGCCCTCTCATGCGACTCCGGCACTGACACAAGTCCCCTCCAAAAAGCCCACCAGACCACCCTTCTGCTCGGACTGCGCAACCGCACCAACCCATATCAACCAAACCTACATCTACACGGAGAGAAACAGGAACAAGAAACCAAAAATGATCTCAGACGCCTCCCTCTACACGCTCTCCATCTTCCTGGGCAGCACGGCGATGCTGGCCATCGTGGCCTACCACTTCCTCGAGGTCAACGCCGAGCCGGACTCGTTGTCTCCGTTGTCGAGTGCTCGCAAGGCGGATACTGTGCCCAGAGCTGTCAAGGCTTGAATCGAGCCTTTGTTGTCGTTGTCGCCGTGGGGACGGAAAAGAAGCAGCAGGGATCAAGGGCAGAATGGATCGGAGGCGGTTCGTTTCAGGGGCATAGAGCCGTTCGCATGGCGCAGTACATGCGAACTCAAAAGAGTATGAGACTGGAGCTACATGCGCTTGCTTGGGGGGGGGAAAGAGACTAGATTCGTCGAGCATTGCAGGAGTATTTATTTGGTTGGTTTGGCATCCGTCACGTCTTCTGGGAGGAGGCATAAAATAACGAGGTCTTGTCTATGAGCACGAGAAACACTATGCATACACAGACACACGCTGACATTGTGATTCACCCTTGTTTTATTCTGCCTTTTCTGTCGACTTTGGACCTCTATAATAGTAGTGCACTTGTACCCGGAACCGCGTCAGATGTCTGCTGCAGAGTAAAAGTGTCGTGATTCTCGAGTGCTGGCAAACCAATGTAGACTCAAGGGCCAAGACCTCTGTGCCCTTGTCCTTGTGGAATATACAGACTCTGGCTGGGCTATCGTATGTGATTGTTCGCCAAGAGTTCCTGACTCGAAACAAGCCCAAAAAGAGTCCGAAAAGAGTCCAAAAAGAGACAAACAAGCGGGACAAATTCGGCAAATCCCCCCAACAGATGCACGACGAATTTTGAAAGACTCCGACTCTCGCGCTTCCACTTTCTCGAATTTGACGACGCAGCGACGACTTTTGATCACGACAACCTCGCCCAACGCCCGCCAAAATGACCAAGATCAACACCTGTATGCTTGTCTTTCTGTGAAAAAGCCCACACAATGGAATTACTAGGGAAGCTGATGATCTCTGTGCTCTGCAGCTCTTTCCTCCTCGAGGAGAAAGTCGAGAAAGGCGCATTTCTCTGCTCCTTCCAGCGTGCGCCGCACCATCATGAGCGCCCCTCTCTCCAAGGAGCTCCGTGAGAAGTACAACGTATGAGTCGCCCGTTCCCCTGTCGTCTTTCGTTTCTCGCCGACGACATTGTATCGCTATTACTGCACCACACTCGGACGACTCTCGACAGATTTGCCCACTCCAAGGCAACCCCACCTTCGGTTCAACAATGCAGAGACGGAGACACAAAAAGAAAGAGAGAAGAGTCATCATTAACGCACTACCAACAGGTCCGCGCCCTGCCCATCCGCAAGGACGACGAGGTCACCATTGTCCGCGGCTCCAACAAGGGCCGTGAGGGCAAGGTCACCTCCGTCTACCGTCTCAAGTACTTCATCCACGTCGAGCGTGTCGCCCGCGAGAAGTCCAACGGTCAATCCGTCCCCACCGGCATCGCCCCCTCCAAGGTCGTCATCACCAAGATCAAGCTCGACAAGGACAGAGAGTCCATTCTGGAGCGCATCGCCAAGGGTCGTGAGCACAACAAGGCCAAGAGGACCGCTGCTTAGATATGGGGAACGAGAAGGAAAAGCTTGTTCATCATGCGGGTGCGGCGTCTTCTGTCTTTGCTGAAATTTGAGCGTTCCGCTTCACATGGCTGGCTGGCAAGATAAAACGATGGGGGAGGGGTTCTAACGCATAACTTGTTCTCCTCCTCCGAGGGCGGAGCCGAATGAAAAAAAAAGGTCCAAATTGTTTTGAGATTGCTCCATGCCAATGTCGAGACATTTCTATCGCGAGGTCCAATGAGATACCCTGACGATGGTTTGAAAAAAAATCAAAAGACGCCTGCCTCCCACCAGTGCCCTTTTCTTTCTTTCTTTTCTGTCCTTGTGCCGTGCGCGTCTCCTTCACTTGTACTGATATCCGCAGCCCTTCCGTTTTGTAACACCGCCAGCTCATCTACTACCCGATGGCCCTTTTTCTGCGTCCATGGCCAATGACGAGTCATACGACTGGCGAACATTGTAACCGGGCGTCTCAATTGGCGCCCTCGACTCTCCAGCTGACTTTCCGAATTAGATATCAAGTGGAACGGAGAGCTTAATTGGCGAGGAACATTTTCTTCTTGCGATCACATCTCGACTATTGAACAATTATGGTTCCTTCTCGACGTTCTTTGACCACCAAAACGGTACGCGCACGATTTTTCTTTCTTCTTCTTCACCCTTTTTCACCCTCATCTTCCCCTCCCCCGACTCGAAAGGATGATACACCAGCTGGCACCAGGCCGAGAAGACTTGTACTCTTTTGCTGCGGAATAGCTTGCACGGGAACTTGATGTTCTCTCTATCTGACTCGATTTCTTTTTTTTTTTTTTGGTCTTCAACCTATCGAAGAAGAAGCCATTACACAAAAGACTAATTCTCTGAAGAACAGGGACTACTCGAACGATACATTTTGGATGTGTTGAGGTGGTATATTGACCCATTGACGTGAGACAGTGCCGATTTGGTGGTGCGTGCGAACCAGTCGATTAATCCAACGATAGTCATCAGTCATCTAGATCCTGATATATCCCATTGCTTCCGGTCCCGATCTCTCTTTCTCCAAACTTCCCACTCAGTGGTACATGAACTACTTAGCAGTTTTTGTCAACAACTGCTACTTGTACTGTCCACGAATTCCCTCGCATCGCTATATACCTCATGTATATGTGTAGACATGTACTCTGCGCTCATCCAGTGTTTCCTCCCTAGCAGTGCATTCAATCACCTACTCAGATGAATCCTCTCCTCAGCTCACGGCAACCGCCCCCTCTTGTCTTGTCTAGTACGAAAGCACGATGCGATATCACGATACTGCGAAGACAAAGTGCTCAAGCAGTCAGTCGTTCAGTAAAGCCTTAGTAGCCTCGCTGCAGTAGTACGACAATTTCCCTCTCCACCTCCCGATTCTTTTTGCGCTTTTCACAAGGTTCAAATTCAAGTGTATGTGTGGGCGCCGTGTACGTGTCGACGAGAAGATATAGATATAGATATGCCAACCAACCGACCGACCAGCCAGCCGCCTCGGGCGATTCATCGCCGCGCCAGAGTCGTATGCGTAAGGTACTGTAGGTCTGGAGTCATACCGTTGACTTCAGATACACAGTCCAGTCGCCGTGACTCGTATCTGTGGTCTGGGTGGGTGTTATGTCGTCATGAAGCTCTGGAAATAGATCGGCGATATAGAGGTATTATCACCAGCGACGGGGAGGATTCTCTTAGCACACTGGGATATTATCAGCCGTCTTGGATGGACGATGGTCGCGCTAGGTGTGGTTGTGGTACCGGAGTATGGGTGGAGGGGAATCGGACAGGGTTGCCCCTTCTCTTTGTGGCGCGAAGATGGATAGGATGGAATGAGGCGCAAGAGGGTGATCTTGCGGCTGTGGTCTGGTAGATGAGCGTGTTTCGTCTGCGATGTCGAGGTTCTGGTTGTGAGTATGGGGATGGGCTGAGATTTGAACCGTGGATTGTTTGTCGTTTGAGAATACGTATTTGTTCTTAGCTTTGAGACTCATGGTATCAACATAGAAGGAAGAGAAGTTCGTCGCAGTCATGACCACCACTTCTCTCGCCGTGACAAAAACCTTCAAAAAGCTCCAAAACTCCCATTCAACTCCCCGAAAAGCCCAGATACGCAACCACATGCCCGCCCCAACCCGCCGGATTCTCACTCTCCTTAGCCAACACCTTGATTCCCCCACTCAAGCCCTGCACAACCATGTTCCTTACCTTTTTGGTCGCAAGCCCGTAAAACCAACTGTTCCGAGGCGTGTTCTGCATCTCATACGCGCTCTGCTGACAATACCTGCTCGCGTCGCCCGAGCACGCCGCCCATCGCCCATCGCTCCAGTCGCCGTTGAAGTCCTCGAAGAAGGTCCACGTGCCTATGCCGTATACGAAGATGTTCGCGCCGCCACTGACCCGCATGCCCCAGGCTTTATAGCAGTCTGCGTCTCGGCCGTCGCAGTCGTGGAAGTTGGGGTCGGCGTAGCGGGCGTCTGGCGTCCAGGGCTCGGGCGCGTGAAGGTTCGGCGATGAGGGTGGTGAGGGCTGCCAGTAGGGCGTTTCGATCTGCGCCATGGCGAGGTACAGGTCTTGGGCTTTGTTGATGTTCAGGCCGTAGAGGGTTTGGTGCTCCGGTGCGATGCCGTATAGCCAGGTGGGCTTCGTGCCTTCGATCAGGAAGCCGCGGCCCGTGGCTACGTAGATTGAGTTCCAGTTGCCGCTGGGACTGGGCTCCAGACTGTGGTCGCTCGTCCAGCCCCAGATGTCTTCTAGGTAGGCTGATGATGAGGCGGTCAGGTGCAGCATCAGGAAGCCAGCTTTGCATTGTGCTGGCGACGTGTTGCAGACGTTGTTGACGTTTGAGTCGGCTGATCCTCCTATTCTCATCAATGTGTTGTGCAGGCTGACGTCTCCCTTTTCGACTCCGGCCATGTTGACCTCGATGAGGATGGCGCCAGGGAGGATGTCATTTATGGTCACTAGCAGGTCGCTTACTTCAGCCTTGCCGACTGAGCCTGGTAGTCCGATCTGCACGACTGGCTTGGGGTTTGTGGCATCGCCGAAATAGGAGCCACTGCCTGAGATTACTGACCATACTTCTCCCACCAATCGCGAACCAGGAGGGATGGTGATTGTGCTGGTCACGAGATAGACGCCGTGAGGGAGATAGGTCACTTTGTTACTAGCGGCATTGCTGGCCACAGCTTTCTTGATTGCAGCAGTGTCGTCTGTCCTTCCGTCTCCCTTCGCGCCGAATGCTTTGACGCTGCCAAAAGCGCTGGCGAGCACATCTCCGTATTGTGGCATCTTCTTGACAAATGCTGTCCCGTCGAATCGCAGGAGGTTGGAGGACCTCTTGGTCTTGGGCAGGTTGATGCCTCGCTGTATGTGGCTTTTGGTTGGGTCGTCACTGTTATCGACAAACACATTGCCATGAGCCCACGTGTCGATGTTCCCAGTGATCTGACTATCCCCATTCAAGATCGAGACACTACCGCTACCGACGTTCTTCAAGTTCTCGACCAACACCGATGCTGACCCATCCTCGGTGTTCTGCGTTCTCAACACTGGACCGCAATTCTTCACGTTCGCATCAATCAGGTACAAGCCTGTAGCAGGACTGGTGTTGTCCACACAAGTGCCGCAGTTCTCAAAGTGTAGGTCCTGCAGCACCAAAAGCTGGTGACTGAGGACTTTCACTGCTGTGCGACAACCACTGAACTTTACGCTTTTGATCAGGAGTTGCTGGCCCGACACGGCTATTCCAACATTGCCACCGGTAATGCTGAGGTCCCCAAACATAGTGTTGGACAGGCCAACATTTTGATGATCGGCCATAACGATTCCTTCGTGTGCAGTATCGTCAAAGGGCATTACGATCTCCACATTAGACAGACTTGTCGCCTGAGAGACTCCCCAATTGAGTGCTTTGACATTCGTAGAAGTTGACATTCCAGTAGTGTCGATTCTGATATTGCGGATGCTGATATAGAAGTTGTTGGTGCCTTGAGTGGAGTGGTCATTTGCATCAATGACATAATTCGCCCCCACGCTGTCCGTAGGCTTGAGGACAGGCATGTCGAGCGGGTTACCTACCAAAGAAGTCTGCAGAAGTAAATAAAGAGACTTGGAGAGCTTGTACGTGCCTCCTGGGAGGTATACAAGAGCAGGCGTGCCAGTCACCCCGCCTGGATGACTGTTGCGATTTCCATCGGTGATTGCATGCTGAATAGCGTCACTATCGTCGTGAGAGCCATCGCCTTTGGCTCCATAATCTTTGACGTTTCGGAAGACTTTCCACGGACTGCCGTTGTTGTCATAGAATGGCGACGTGCCTTCGTGCTTGATCTGCTCCAGCCAGAATGTAGAGGCAGTAGCATCCACTGGGACTTCCTCAGTTGCTTGTAAGATCTGTTGGTCAGTCCCACGAAGTGCAGAAACCAGGCCCAGTATTGGTGCAAGAACGATGATCAACCTCATACTTGTTAAGCCTGCCAATGTATTAATGATGCTACGTTAGCTGGAGATTGTGCTTGCACCACATTTTCGAGCAGCGAGATGTCCATAGATGAAGCATATTATATACCGGCGAACATCGAATGCAGCTTACAGATGCCTCATATCATCTGCTGACAATGGCGCCCGAGGGGCCGTCACAGGACCGATATAGTCTATGCTACTTAACATGCTGTTCATACTAGCTGCATGATTGTGTCAACTATAGTGCTTCTCAAGCGAGGTTAGTGCGTTTGGCTGCTTTGCCAGATCGTGTGCAGGTATAAATTGAACCGTAGTTGGAGAACGGCCAGTGGTGGGCGTGTATAAGCTGATCCAGCTGACAATGTACGCCCAAACGCCCCCGTTACATATCCACTACGCATCAGCCCTGGCCCCAAGTCATCACAAGGTACTTGTTTGGCATGACATTGGAGCTGATCGAGAACGGCATAAGGCGCATAGTAGATCATGGGATTCATGGACAAAGGATGATTCAGCTCGCTAAGTTCCAAGTTTCGAAGACAAGATCGCCATCAGCCGCCCGTTTGCCCTGAATTGCACCTCTCTGATATGGTGTAGACTCGCCTTCGCGAAGGATAGGTCATATGACTTCTGTCATGATATTTCGAGATAAATGATGAGAACACTTCTTCCTCGTACAATTCACTCCTCGCGACCTACCACTTCTCGAGCATCGGCCTGATATCAATCTCGTTGGTGAATGCTTGTCGCGGCTGAACATGTAAGCCCCAGTAAGCCTCCGCGATGCCATCGGCAGAGATCTTGGCCTCAGCTGGCTGATCCTTCAACCAATCCTTGGTGCGTGGGATATCGATGACACCGTCAATGACTGCGTGAGCAACATGCACGCCTTGAGGTGCAAACTCACGCGCGATAGACTGTGAGAGGGCACGCATCGCGTACTTTGCGGTGCTGAAAGAGGACATGTGAGCGTTCGACTTCACGGAAGCGGTAGCACCGGTGAAGATGAGGGTTGGAGGATGCTGCTCTGCTCCTGCACTTGAAGTGGACGAGCCTTGTGCCAAGAGAAGTGGAATAGCAGACTGCGAGAAGAGAAATGCTCCCTTGCTGTGGGCATGTTTTAGCTTTGTACAGATCTTGCGGCGAACATGGCACAATGAAAGACATAGTTGTCTATGCCCCTTCGACATGAAATTGAGGACGAAAGATTAGAGCTTACCAACTGACGTCCCAGCTCTTTGACATATCGTCCGCTGTCAGCTCAAGCAAGCTCTTTCGCTGGAAAGGGCCACTGGCATTGAAAACAGCAGCAGCACATCGCTCAGATCCGAATTTCTCTTTGATCTGAGCAAAGGCACTCTTGACGCTAGCCTCGCTCGAGACATCGGTAGAGATACCCACGGCCTGCCCGCCGGAGGCATTGATTTCATCGACAAGGCTGGTGAAATTGTCCGGGTTACGTGCCAGCAGCGCCACGGGATATGCACGAGCAAATCTGCGAGCAACTGCTGAACCAGTGCCTGGGCCTACACCTGCGATCACGGCGAATGCTGACATTTTGGAGATGAGTGGAAGTGGGATTAAGGTATCGATGGAGTGGAAACAAGAGAGCTAAAGCTTTGGATGATGGCTGGAATGACTATGTTCTCGCTTGTCTCTGATGAACGCCACCCTTACTTTATAACAGTAGATTCACTCTCCCATATATAATCAGATCAACACTTCGATAGTACATTATTCAAGCTTAGAAATCATTCAATGGTGACATCAATCCACCCCGCAGACATGATGTGGGGAAGGTGTCTTCGCAAAGTCCGGAAACCGCGGTGTAGAGCTACCACAACCAGCAGTACAAAAGTAAGTATATAAATCAAGTGCTACGAAAGACAAGGCTGCAGATCCTGTGGGGGGTTTGAAGGTAGAAAATATACCCTGAACGGCTACACTAGAAGTGGCCCAACGAATGAATGCCGCTGTATGTGGACTTGATTAGGGAAAAGAACTATAAAAATGTGGGTATCTCGAAATGACTACTAAAAGACGCCTTCTCATCATTGTCTCGTTCTGATGTCTCCTGCTGCTGCTTTCTCTCGTCTTCGAGCTTTGCCTTTGCAGCACGCTCTGCTCTTCTACGTGCCATGACACTGCTACCTGCCGATGGCTGATGCGCAGTCGATGGCTTTGGGAAGAATGATTCAGTCTCATCTAGCACATGTGCCTTCGAGATTGCTGGGCTGAGATTTCTATGGCTGGCACTAGTCACAGAGATGCGAGTGCTCCGAGGAGCCGATCTGGACGGTGATTCATCTTCGCGAGTTCTCATCCTCTGCTCAGATGCTGTGGTTTTTGATTTGACGTTCCGTTCAGCGAGCGGACATTCTGCAGCCATCAGCTGCACGGTTGGAGCTTTCCTGGAAGAGGCATGCAGAGGAGCGTCCAGATCATCGTCCCCTTCCTCGTCGTCATGAGCTTCGTTAGTACTTATGCGCGAATTGATACGATCAGCCTTCCAACGCTTTCGAGCACTAGTGGGTGACATGGGCGCATGTTCTTCTTCGTCGCCGATTGACCTGCTCCATTCATGCTGTCTCGGTGGAGACTCGTACTGACTACGTGGTTTATCCAGACCCTTCGAGGCTCTGGTCTCGCTTTTGCCTGGTCCAACAACTCGTGCTCTGAGCTTTTGCATCTTACGAGGACTGCTCATCAGTCCTGCCAATTCAGTTCCTAGCCACGGATCATCGGCCTCACTCTCATCTGCGTGAGCCTCTAAGACCTGTGGATCTTCCCTTCGGACGACCTTCGCAGGTTTCACGCTCTTCGCTTTGTGCTCGCGATCTTTGGCGGCCTGTTTGAGACGTTGATACTCGGCATGATGGAGGTGCTGTGTGTAATTCTGAGCGGTCGCATAGAACTCGTCTTCTACCATCACCCATATGTCATCCTCAGCGAGACCTTCGCGCATAGTGAGATTATGCTCTGGGGGCGCTGGCGGAGGAGAAGTGGATGGAGTCCGGATGCTTTCCAACAAACGGCGTGTGGAGGGCGTCGTGATGCCCGCCGTCCCCGGATCCAGGCCATCGTCGGATCCGAGAGGTGTTGACACCCTGCGCCGCTTTGGTGGTGGTGGTGGGCGCGCATCACTCTTACTACTAGTAGTTGTTGTTGTTGCGGACGTGGATTTGCCCTTGAGCCATGGTAGTGTTCGTGTCATTGTAGTCACTGGCCCCAGAACTTCCTTGATATGATTACAGACATGTACCCAGACCTCACGTCGCTAATAACCTCATGGTGTGCAAGGTGTGCCATGCGTACATGCGCATGTATAAGACCATTGACTGCGATGAATCAAGAGTGACATCAAAGTCACGGTATGCGCCACAGCTGCCAAGAACACCACACCGCCCTCACCCACCGCGCCGCAAGTAAGTCGAGAACAACTGAAGTGCTTCCACCATGGACGCCAGTAAGATCATCACACTACTGTGCCTGTCGCGGAGACACAGATCGACAGCTTGTGCGAAACGTGCTAGACCGTAAATGGCATCGGAGGATAGGCCGGCCGTAGATGGAAGCGCTGGGCTGTAATTAAAGCAACTCTCGCTCTTGTCACGAATCACATAATTGCAGTAAGCTGCTCATGTCACTACTGTACATCACTTTTGATCATAATGCAGTGTTCGTTAGAGCCGTACATCCGAAGCTATGCTGTGTCGTATACCAGCAAAGTAATATGAAATACACTATAAAAAGCCTGTAGTGACGGCTGTCCACTGAGAATACACCCATGGCCGTGTGCAGAAATGTGAAACAGCCATCCTTGTACGTGGGCACGCCGTCCTGAAGCAGGAGCGAACGAGTGATCGCGTTCATTGTCTGTTCCAGATCACACAGTGTGATCGGGAAAACATGCTAGCGTTGGTATTGTACACTAGACTTCCGTGTGAGCTTTTTGTTGTGGTGAAGAACAATCCTCCTATTATATATATGACTACAATTCTCGCACGTTGCTTTTGATACCTGAATCTCGGAGTCTATCTTTTCGTCTACTGTACAGTAGCGGATACTTTAAAGACCATGCTTTCAATCATCTGCACTATCTGTGGATTCGCAGTAGTACTGGAAGCGTATCCTACACACGTCAAGGCCAACAATTACGCCGCTTCAACCTACGGTTACACTGCTGCGATTTTCCAGCCAGCCCTCTCTGGCTATTCAACACCTTTCATTTGCAGCGGCGCTCTCATTGCACCAAACCAGGTTCTGACAATTGCGGAGTGTATCAATGGTCTTACTCCATCAGACATAACCATTCGAACCGGTGCCTCCGATGCGACGTACCGGGATGTCAGCGTTGCGAAGATAACTGTACATCCGGATTTCGACAGTACCACCTTGGTAAACGATATAGCAATGATCCATCTGGCGAAAAACGTCTCAGGCTTTCCAGCAAAAAGGACCAATGCTATTGACACTTCTCATGATGTCACCCTTGTCTCGTGGGGCTCTCCCTCAAATGTCACGCAGACAATGTCCCTTGCACCTAAAATTGAGATTGCAGCGACTATGGATACAAGTGCTTGTGCCACGGCCCTGGCACCTTGTTACAAGGATCTGAACCCGTCTCAGCACCTTTGCACCAAGGTGTCTGGCGAGGGTCAAGCTTATGGCGACGGCGGTGGTCCTGTGATCGATTCAGCGACCGGCATGCTGATTGGCCTCATCTCTGGTAATCCTATCTGCGCAGGTCCTAGCAATATTGCATTGCATGTGCGACTGGCTGGCTTTCGGGACTGGGTCTCCAATCCCTCTGGAGCAAGATGAGAATGCGTTCTATTTCGGCATACCATAGAAGAGTCAGCACGCATCGTCCAGCATCGTCCAGCATGTTGGAAATTAGTTGCCTCGCGTAGAGCATATGCTAAGGGACTGAAACGATGATCGAAGCACATATTGATCAACGCTGGGCGTGGAAATGATCAATGGACTTGGCCTGCCTTCCTGCATTTGCTTTTTAGCGGTACATCTTGTGGCTTAGTTGTTGACGCTGCTCAGGGGAACTCTGTGCCAGCCAGTAGCAAGATTGCCTTTGAAATTGTAGTGTGGCGCGAATGAGTCAGGCTGCGTGTTGTAGCTCTCATCTACAGCCTTAACCAAAAATCCTTGTTCGACTTCATGCTTTTCGAACGCAATTCGCCATTGCGACCATGTCCAAGCTTTACTTCCTTTTGTCTCACCATTAAGTATCTGCGCCTGTTGCCACGTCTTGCCGTTGTCGGGACTGACGTCTACACGCACGATCCTTCGACCACCGCCAGAGTAGGCATAACCTTGTATTGCGATAGAGTCTTCCTCGAGACCGTAGACCTGGGCCAGCGTGCTGTTGGCAAGGCGGTCTCGAGGCACTTCTGTGACTGAAGTCATGGCAGATTGTACTGGCATTTCCTGTATACTGACGGCGCGATCCCAATTCGGATTCTTTCCCTCATTAGGTCCGAAGCACTTGTAGTCTCGTCGTTGCCACTGAGAAGTCGATTCTTCATCTGACATCATGATCTTGTTGACCCACTTCACACTGCGAGCCGCCACATGACCGGGCACAAGCGCACGAAGCGGGAACCCATGGTCTCTCGGGAGAGGTTTGCCGTTCATTTCGTAAGCAAGAAGGACATCTCCACGAGGATCGATGGCTTTGTCGATGGGTATAGAAGCACCATAGGCTTCAGCGCCAACGAATTGAGCATGTTTGACATCATGGGGTAGTTCTTCAACATTGAGTCCAGCGTCCTTGAGCACATCGCGAAGACGCACTCCGGTCCAGACAGCTGTACTGATGGCGCCCACGTCCCATTGGAGACCGTTGGTCTGCCTAGCACCAGCAGTCATGTGTGCGCGGCGGTTGCCAGAACACTGTAACGTTGCTGTGATCGTGCATGGCTTGAATTTTGTGCGAAGGTCAGCAATGCTGTACTCTTTCTCTTCGCCATCCATCATCTCCACAGTAAGGCGATAATCATTGCCGGCACCCATATCTGGGACCCAGAGATGGTTTCGCACGTAGAATGTTTGGTTTGGAGTCAAAAAGGTAGCTAGGTCTTCCTTTGGTGTTTCCGCATTACACGGTCGGGAGCTGCGAACGATCAAAGTCTCATCCCGGGCAGGATCAGTCTTAAACGGATCATCAACATGCTCGGCGGAGGCCTTACCATCCACGAGATCTCTAGGGTCGATTTTGCCAATAAAGTATTGCTCCAGGATATCGTAGACCTCTTGCTTCTGATGTATGGTAAAGATATTCCAATACGGCTCAATACTCCCTCCCACGGCTCGCAATATGACCTCGCCACCGGGGTGATTTGGGATCCAATCTGTGATATCATAGACGCGATCGCCGCGGTACACCCAATAGGTATTTGAGGTGCGATTGTGCTCATTGATCTCGGCGAGTCTTATAAGTCGCTCTGTTGTTTGAGGAGGGGCCTCAGCAAAGCCTTCCCGCCGACTGAAGACTGAATAGGTGCATACCGCACCGACCGCAATTGCAAACAAATTCACAGAGCCTGATCTGAAGTCCCGTGATTTGTTCTGACCAGGTCGTGACGCAGAGGAACTAAATGTGCGATGTTCAATGCCTCGAATCGGTAAGAACCTGCGTGGTATCACTTCACGTGCTGGCTTGGTGGATGCATTGGAGGCTAAGCCAATAAACGACTTCCAACGCGACATCGTGCACGAGAAGTACTAAGCAGGATGCGCAGTACTTCACGACTAGTAGCGATGTTATCAGTGGTCACGATATAGAGCAAGTGATATGACAATATTATGGATACGTCATCATTTTCAGAGAGAAAAGTACCTTATTTACACTGACTGGTATGGCGTGCTTGACCAAAGCTTCCCGCATGCCTCTGTTGGAGTGACTGGATTTTAAAGCGATGAATCCATTACCAGCAAACGTCCTTTCGACTGTACCTTGCGGCATGGAAAGTCCTCTCGACACGTTATTACCAGCTTTCTGGAATCAGTCCTTGCGAATTCTGGAACACGGATCATGGCAAGATCCATCACTTAGTCGCACTTCTGCGAATCACTGGATATCGGTGCAACGTCAGCCTGGCCTATGTAATGCACGAGCGTCATCATGGGAGCACATTTATAACGTCGAACATATGAAGCCGGTGCTGAGGATTATTGTCCCATCCTGAAAATTCGACTGCAGTCTGATCTACTTTCAAATGAATCAGAAAACAAGGCATTTCGGTTTGATGCATTTGTAATCCAGCTGTACGCGCACATATGACCGTCGGTGTCCTAGCTTGTGGCACACCTTATCAGTGTAACCTTCATTCGGCTTGATCATTCTGCGAAAATTATGGATCGACTGGACCACATCTTATTACATATACAGTGATTAGAAGGATGCCAAAGGGTGCGCTGGTGCTCGAATCAGATTCTACCAGCTGCAGGCGTCCAAGATAGGCCTTGTTTCCAGCAAGCGCATGATGCAACTTCCCGTTGTTCCGGCTACCACTGTACACCATCATGTATAAGGGTAAGCGACAACCTACCGTTGTACTGTACCTTACATGGCTAGTTCTTGCTGTACACGATGACATTCATCCCTGAGTGGCACAGCGAAGATCTTCGTCCAGGGATTGGTGGTCTGGTACGACACGTCCCGAACGAGCAATATTCAAGTGCCACTCACCCTACCTGGTGCTCTACTTGATCTCCAACTTACGATTTCTTGTAATTGAGGCGTCTCTGCAGATACAGTCTACACTGCATTCGGCATGAAGGCTCACACCGTACGCATTGTCGGCAAGCACGGGAATCATGAGAAGACCTGTCGCACTAGATCACACGAATGAGGACTTACAGATGGGTCGTCTCTGCGCACATAATTATTGGATTATGCAATAAAGTCAGGTCTGATGACATCAGCGAGACCGGCCGCGACTCTTGGAAAGTCAGGCGCTGAGACCGATCACCTAATCTCGCGGGTGCAGGTCTCTCTGTGTCGAAAACCACGCTCCCTGCTCTGCACACCACTCGGGAGACTATGCGGCATAAAACGAACTGCAGCGTAATTCTTGCGCCGCATCCTTGCGTGGATACGTATCTAAGGAGTGATTTGCATTCCAAGGCGGTCAAGTCTATCTACCAATCAGCACATAGGGTGTTTGAGATGTCGTTTGCATATCTTCGCCTAGTCATGAACGAAGGGGCGAATCACGACCGAGATTTCTGAAACGTGGAGAATCTGACGATAAGCTGTTGCTCTGGGCACTTTTGGGCGTAACCTATGTAGGTAGTACTCTGACTATCTCATGTACACACGAGCGTGTCAAGCAAGGGGGAGTATCTGGCTGCAGGCATTGAAAAGGCATCCATGACCCACGACATTGAGAGAAAGACAATTCCTCCAGCGCGCCAATCCACAACCTGAGATGGCCCCTGTTGCTATCTCTTGTGAGAACACTATCAAGAACAGCAACTCGAACGCATTCCAGGATTGGCTCAAAGAGCGCCGGTTTTCTCACAGAGACTTTGACATAGATGAACTTGCGACTACGGTACAGAGGAAACGATTGGTCGTCACAGTGATAATACCAGGCAAGGAAGTCGCGTCTACCATCGGAGGCGTAATTGAGCATACCGTTAGACCTCTGATCGAAGCAAAAGTTGTCTCTCACTTGTTCGTTGTTGACGCTAATTCAGTGGATGGAACCGGGCAGGTGGCTGCCGATGCAGGTGCACAAGTAATCCAACGAAAGGACATCGCCCCCGAGCTTGGTTCAAGTCGAGGCAAGGGTGACGCATTATGGCGCGGATTGCTGGCGACAAAGAACTTAGGTGACATTGTCGCGTTCCTCGACGGAGACACGGCTGATCCTTCCTCGGCGCACCTCATTGGAATACTAGGACCACTGCTACTACTTGAGGATATTTCAATGGTCCGAGCATGTTTCGACAGACCTTTCAAGTCAGCAAGCGGTGAAGTCCGTCCTCATGAGGGTGGTAGAGTTACAGAAATCCTTGCACGACCTCTCTTGAACATGTATTGGCCAGACCTGGCAGGATTTCGACAACCACTAGCCGGTGAATTCGCTGCACGCCGAGAGCTTCTTGAGAAGCTGTCATTCCCAGTAGGGTATGGGGTAGAGATCGGGACCTTGATAGATACCTACAGTCTTATCGGTCTGCTGGGAATTGCCGAAGTCGATGTCGGCCAAAGGCAGAATGCTCACAAGGCATTGAGAGAGCTTACCACTATGGCTAAAGCAATTCTCAGTACAGCGGAGAAACGACTCCATCGAGGGAGCTTTGTGATGAAGAACACCGAGAAGATGTTCCTTCCTTGGACTGACGATTTCTGCGATGTGGATGACACCGAACGCCCCCCAATTGTGGATTACTTCCACTCCTTTCGGGAACTGTCGCCGTCAACTGGTGCTGACAACGACTTTACATGTGAACAGACTCACGAGGAGAACAAACGACTTAAAGCTCAAGATGTGTTGTACCCTAGTCCTCCATTTGTTGACATTGAAGGGGTGCGCATGTTTCGAGACATCGGGAACAAGATTGTCAAACGCGGCCTGGTCTTCCGTAGTGGCGATCCGTCGAAAATAACAGAGCTAGGGCGCAAAGCATTTCTGAAGCTCGGTATTACGAAATTATTTGACTTGCGCAGTCCGATTGAGGTCCACAATGATGTTCATAGCACCAAGGAAGTTCCGCATCGCAAAGACAGTGCTGCTCAATTCATGGAAGAGTCTCGCTCAACATTCGCGCTACTGCTGCAAGACGTGGAGAGGGTCGCGATTCCGGTGTTCAGTGATGAAGACTGGCTACCTGAGAAAAGGGAAGCGCGGCTTCAAGAGTACGCAACTGCGGCGAAGGGCTATGCGGCTGCATATCAGCATACTCTGAAATGTGGAGTGTCTGCTTTTCGCCCTATCTTTGAGCATCTTGCACAGGACTCGCCAACCCCGATCTTAGTACATTGCTCCGCTGGCAAAGACAGGACCGGTATCACTGCAATGCTACTTATGCTGCTTGCAGGCTGCGACACCTCCACGATTGCGAAGGAATATGCTCTCAACAACTTGGACAGCAATATGGACTGGGGCTCGCACGCGACTCGAAGATTACTTGCTCAGCCGGGGCTTGCTGGCAACGTTGCAGCGGTAGCAAATGTGGTGCAGGCGCGGGAGGAATATATGGTCGCCACTATCGAAATGTTCGACCAGGTCTTTGGGGGCATCGACACGTATATGACCGATTACCTGTGTTTTGACACTGCCACTGTAGCGAAGATCAGGATGAATTTGTGTGCGTGATACCAGCGAAGGGTAACCCGGTCAGGTAGCGTCACATAGGTTACAGATACCTTAGTTAGAACTTCTCATGAGTTTTGTACCCCACCTCTGACATTTAGTCGTAACATCATTCCCATCGTACGATAAAATTCATCCTGATATTATGGTATGCAAGCTGAGCTGTATGTATAGGATTGCGACTCATTGTCCAAGAGGCCAAAAATTCACGATGAATAGGCAATATCGACGAGAAGCCCTTGCGCTTGCTGTCTAGCTATTCATATCTTACTGGTATAGAGGGTTGATCCCAGATTGTCAAATTGATATATTCATGGCATGAGGTTTCCTCGGTGTTAAGAATCTTGGTCCGACGATTTTGCCGCGGCATGATATGACGCAGGGCAATCCACGTTTCCTTGCGCCTGCCAAGCCATCTTAGTAACAACAATGGCGACCTTGCTAGGCATCTGTGAATCATGAATTGAACAACTTGCAAATAAACAAGGGGAACGCCATCAGTCAATCGTATCTAAGTGAAACACTGTTCTGTCGGACTGCATCCCACCTACGTATGTGAGCTTGCAGTAGAAGGACTCCCCTATCCGCTATGTGCTTTACCCATATGTGAGATTGGCATGTAAAAATGTCTTTCTTCAGAGCATCCCAAGATGTGAGCGAATCTGAAGATACCAATGTATCCCGTGCTGGGATATCAGCCAGCTATGAGGACGTCAGTGTTAGTCGTGTGCGAACCATTGGCTCCAATGCATCTCTGGACGTTGACACATCGGATGCCTTTTCACCATCTTCAGCACCCGCATCGTTTCATACAATGGGTCTGATTCATTCATTGTTAGAGGAACGATGCTTGTACCAAGCCGTGACAGAGTTACAACAAAGGGGTATCCAAGTCGATTCCATTCAAGATCCGCAAGTCCGCGCATTAGGCCACAGGAAATACTTACGAGTATCCCGAAGTCTTGGGGGTCTTGGTGTTATCAAACAGGGCTTCGAGAGTCAGCATTATAGTCCACTCAGGCAAAATTATCTTGATGGACTGGACTTACTCGCCCAGCAGACATCGACCCCTTCGAGACCTCAGATGCAGAAAGCAGTAAGCCAAATGGACCTTGCCCTTCCGGAGACCTTTCGAAAATATGTTACTGCCACTCGCGATATGAACGAACTGGATGATAGGCTGAATAGATTGTCTGTCGATGGACGAGCGCCTGGAAATAGCCTACCCGCACATCCGTTACTGGACGAGACCAAGTACAACCGCGAATTCGAGGAGTTTGGTATGCTTGGTAAAGGTGGCTATGGCGTGGTATTTCATGTGGAGCATAAACTCGATGGCGGATCGTATGCTATCAAAAAAGTTCCAGTGAACCATCATCGAATACGCAGGATCCAGCAACATGGGCAGAGTGAGATGGATGAGATTCTGCTTGAGCTTCGGACCTTGGCACGATTGAGTCATCCGAATGTTGTTCGATATCATACTGGCTGGATCGAGTATGCCGTCTTTTCGAGTCAGCGATCAGCAAGCCTGGCGACTATTGATGGCCAAAAACTCCTTCAGGCACCGGACGCTCTGAGCAGAACGTCCGCAGTAACGACACCAAGCATAGACATTCAATTTGAGTTCGACGCTGACGACGATATCGATAGCGTTTCTCAACCTAGCGCGCTCCATCGACCATCCGCGAAGGACGACACGCAAGGGATCATCTTTGATTACAGTTCAGATGGAAGATCAGATGTGGATGACCTTACAAATTCGTTAAGCACTCGTGACGCATCTTTCCGCGACAACGCTTTACAACAAACGCGCTCACGCCAGACTATCGCCAGCGTTAGCGATGGAGAGGTCGAGTTCGTACCACGCCGAGAAGTGTCATCATCCAGTTCAGGGCTCGAGGAATCATTGCTGAGCAATGATGAGAGAGCTGTGCATGAGCCGTGCCTGGCTCTGCATATCCAAATGTCTTTGTACTCGATGACCCTTGCAGACTTTCTTTCTCCAAGCAACGGCAATGTCGACAGCAGCGCCATCTCATCCCTGCGCCACTGTTTCCATTCTTCTGCCTCCTTGCTGCTGCTGCTCGCCATCATGGATGGGATCAGATACCTGCATAAGGAAGGGATTGTGCATCGAGACTTGAAGCCTGGGAACATATTCCTCGCTGTGCGACCTGGTACAGACTCGCCGCCGGGAGCGATTGACTTGTCGCTGTGCAAGCATTGTAACAAATCTGCGTCATCCCGACCTTACAACATGGACGTGTGCATTGGTGACTTTGGTTTGGTCAGCTCTGTCGCGAAAGCAGAAGACGATAATCTACCGCTTGCTACACCATCTCGTATCGTTGGGACAGAGACCTACAGGCCCGACAGCATCACAAGAGACAATCACCCTTGCCTCGACGTTTTTGCGTTAGGCATCATTGCCTTTGAATTACTTTGGTCGTTCAGTACGAGGATGGAGAGACACGAAACTCTCCACAAGTTGAAGAAAGGCGAGCTTCCCGAGGGCTTTGATGAGAAAGTTCACTGCCATGGCCTCGCTAAATACATTAAGAGCATGGTGATGGCAACAGAGAATCACTGTCCTTCCTTGATGGCATTGAGACAAGACGGTGTTGAGCTCCTGGCGCGCTGCGAGAGATAATGCGTGGTTTCTCTACTATGCTATACTGATCTCCATGTACTGTCTGTGATAACCGACATCTTTGTACTAGCATTTTGATAGATAGACGTGACTTATTTCATTATTTTTCACACCTCAATTTTGTTAAATTGAGCCCTCGAAGTACACTACAAGTACATGTTCGTTAGCAATTTTTGTATATATCTGCTGTTGACGACTTTCCACTCTTCTCGTAGTTCCTGCACCGAAGCGCCAAGGGTACCAGCGGAGCGGAACCACAGTCAAGAAACACGCCACAAGCAATATAATTCTCACGTGCCCCAGTCACTTTCGCATCATTGTCCTGCATGGGTCGCGATGAACGGTCTGGTATGGACGCATGTACAACAGACCCAGACGACGAGCAAATTGCATCCCTCGTTGTTCCTCGACACCTCGTCAAGTGGGTGAAAACCGCTCTCGAGCAGCGCCACAAGGGATCATCCCGCAAAATTGTAAAATGCTCCATCGCCGCTGGTGACCCTGCTGAGTATGATGGCAAGTACATGATTGCCTCGACTTTTTGCATCGACGATACCGGTCTCGAAGGCTTTTTGCATGATGAGGGGTTTATTGGACAAGTGGAGATTTGTGCAAAGCCGAGGCAGGCCTTGTCGGTTTCTCAGACTAGATCGCCCATTGAATGTGCTATGCAAGAGTGGTTCGTTGCCCAGAAAATCAATGAAAAGTGTGCCGTTGACTCGGGCTTGCTTTTGAGAGAGGTGCCGAAAACGTACAGTACGTATGGGCCTCTCCTACTGCTCCCACCGGCTGCATTCCAATCTACGCCTTGGCAAGATACACTCGAGGCAATAAGCGAAGACGAGTACAGGGCACTCTTCAGAATCATAAGTGAGTGGATGAAAGTGTCTCACGTCGCCATAAACGCACCCATCCCTCCTCAGAACGCCGAAACCGAGAACATTGTGCGTACGCCAACCAATCTCAAACCACTCTTCGGTGATTTCGGACCAGTGTGCACTTCTGCGCTGCCCTGCGGCACAGACTTTCAGTCAGCCTTTTGGTGCCACACGAAACAGAACGGCATCACCCAGTTCTGGGCTCCGCGGTACACCATGTTCTCTCGCGGCAACATCACCGAGAAGGCGCGAGTTCTCAAAATGCCCAATGTGGCCAGGGCGATAAAGGAGACGCCAGAGACCGGCTGTTGCGCGGTTGACCTGTATGCCGGAATCGGCTACTTCACCTTCAGCTACCTCGCTGCGGGCGTGAAGAAGGTGCTCGGGTGGGACCTGAACCCATGGAGCATTGAGGGACTGAGGCGCGGGGCGCTGGCGAACAAATGGGGCGTCGAAGTCTACTCTAGCGATACAAAGACCGAGAATCTCCACTTCGGTCCCGACACCAGACTCGCGGCTTTCGTCGAAAGTAACGAGCACGCTCTGGCGCGCATCGACAAGTTGCGAGCCTCTCTGCCTCCCATCCGTCACGTCAACTGCGGTCTGTTGCCGACCTCACGAGGAAGCTACGGCACTGCGGCCGCTGCCCTGGACCCAAGACTCGGTGGCTGGGTCCATGTGCATGAGAACTTCGCCACGGCGGAGATCGACGAGAAGTCAGAGGAGGTGCGGCAGGAGTTTGAGCGGTTGACGCGAGAGCTGAATGGGAGAGTTAATTCAGGCGTGAAGTCGTCGTCGCGTTTGGTGAAGCTGGAGCATACGCAGAAGGTCAAGAGCTATGCTCCCGGCGTGTATCACTGTGTCGTGGATATCTTCGTCGGCGCAGCGTCCGGGTGAGGAGCTAGATGTCTTATATGTTGCCCATCGTGATGTGGATTGTGTGTGAACCTTCGCCATACACCGCCGCTACTTGAAACTTCAGAAGTCAATGCTTCAATGCTTACCCGCATGGCGCTGCTGCAGCCAGGAACTTCGTGCAGGAAAAGTGCACGATAGAATATTGTGGTCGGCGACAATAAAGCCAACAGCAAGAAGGTCAGCAGCACTGCTTCGAGGAAGCGATGTACTTGCAAGGACCCGTTCGAAAGTCGAGACAGAAGGATGCAGGCCTCGAGTTTTGGTATCGACGATAGGTCTGCGTTGAAGAAATCGTGAGCGAGATCTGGCGAGCTTCGTTACATACAAATAATGCAAGAATCAATGATTGCACGAGGATGGACAGTTGCAGGCATATTTGTTCTTATTTGGTTGCAAGTCATGTAAAACGGGTTCATAGACGTAGTAAAAGTTTTGAGACTATTCATCTCGCATTTGGAGGCAGTTTTGTCATCTAGCTAGTAGCGTGTGTCTATGCACAAAGAATCGAACAGCCCGAGTCCCACACAGAAGCATATTCTTCACCGCCCCCTCCTCAACCTCTCCACCTCTCGCCGCCTCAATATATCCCTGGAACGCAGGATTCTCTGCCGCATCGCAGTCTCATCAGCACGTCTAGCCTCCGACTCGATCGCCCTGACTTGCATCTTGATCACCGTGTGAAGTCTATAAGCATAGCACATGAACCACGCTGCTCGGGGGAATCCACCTGTCGGCAACAGTATATCCGGGTAACGATCGCGCAGGAGGCGAGCCAACCGTTCGATGTTCGGAATAGATAGACCGCGAGGCGAGATGTGGAAGCCTGCGATCGTCCCGTTCAACAAGTCTAGGTCGTCGTCGTGGGCGACTTTGAGGGAAGTGAATGAGTCCCATTCGGCGGACAGTCCCCTATTGACTGGACGAGCGAGAAATGACGGAGATAGACTGGCATTGCACACACCAAAAGGCTGGACGTGCGGGCCGTGACCGTCGTCTTCGCAGAAGACGCAGTGGCCGTGGACGATGTAAGGTCGACTGACACCCTCCTTGTCGTCCTTGTAGGGCTATGCGGAAGAAGGTTTCGCGATATTCGCGGTCGTATGAGAAAGCGAAGCCCACCTCGCGGATGAGAGGGGCATCGAGACAATCAGATGACTCCAGCCAGTTGAGTGTGGTGTCCAAGATGCTGATGGCTGGGATTTCGCATGGCTCTCGGTCTGTTCTGTCAATTTCAAACCTTGCATCCATGCAGATGACCGCGCGGAAGGTATTGCTCTGTAGGAAAGCAGGGGTGCTCTCGCGCAGGAGGTTCTTGGATGCTGTCATCCATGATGCCGGCTTGAGCGTGTCGAGTAACAGGGGTGTTCTCTCCCTCTCAACGGATTGGTAAATCATGTTCCGGACCTCACCAGAGAGCCCAAAAAGAACAAACCCACCAGCGGTGATGTTGCTGTTCCCGGGTTTGGTGGACCATCTCGTCGATTTTGTAGGACCAAAGATTCGGTCAAAGTATATACGTGTGGCACAATCTTGGCTGATTTCTGCCATACGCTTTTCCTAGGCAGTGCTCCTCTGCCAGTCAGTGCTTCTAGCGGGGATCATGTCAACATGAGACATTGTAGTGAGATGAAGGAGGGCGGAAGAGGATAGTTGGGGATTGATGGCTGGACTGCAGAGTTGTGTTGATGTTTGATGGTACAGTGGATTTGACGCTGAACAAGACTCGATTCCCAGAAAAGTAGCTGATGGGCGATGGTTGATGGAACGAGAGGAATGTGAGTGAGGGAAAGACCATAAGATAGAAATCGGCGACTTAAGTACGAATGTCAAAAGTTCATTGCATGGATGGATTTCGTGGCAAGGAAGGCTTGTTGCACGGCTTTTCTCAAGACCATCGACTTCCTCCCCGGACGTACAACAAGCTGCAGCAGCGAGACTTACGACGGTATAGCCCAAGCATTATGCTCCCTTTTCGAGAGTAACAATGAGCTCTCAGATATATGACGAAAAACACTCCTTACCTCCTCGACTACGACTGCGGTAGTCGAATTGTAGAACTTTGCGAACGACAGCTGTGACACACTCACTGCGCACATGGTAGTGCGAGCGTGGTCTACCCACCTAGGCATTATGCGTGCGATTCCCACGTAGTGTTAGCTGTTGGTTGCCCACCAAATCAACGTATGGGAGTGAACGTGGTAGTAAGATCCATTTTCTTTCCAGGCCACAGAGACTTGAGCAGAGGTGGTCCCTCAGCAAAGATTGCCGGTGACGACGAGTTTTGTGATATGGCAAGCAGGGCCGTCTCGAATGTCATATTGAGAATGGATGATTCTAAAAATGATTGAAGATGAGGTTGGAATGGTGAGATATCGATAGCCAACGTCTATCCAAGCTGCACGTACCCTACCATGACGTATCTCCGATATCTCCACCCCGATTTTCCCAGCTGCGGTCTGGTTATAGAGGCACGATCGGGCGCTAGAGAGGTAGGGTCAAGTACAGTCTGGGGTAACTACAATAATCAGGAGGCTCGATTGTGATAAAGAGACGACAGACTATACCACTACACAGAGTCGCAAGACCGCGACGACCTGAACAGCAAGAATGTCTTTACTCAGTCTTGGACTTCTCGTCCTACAAGCGCTTACAGCCACTGCGCATGGTGATGACGGGAGCAATGCACATGATCAGATTGTCGTAGCAGAAGATGCGGATTGGGCGACGCGACACATGGCTGGTAGGACAAGCATCGACAACCTGCTTATGAGCTATGCTAACATCAGCAGAGGAGCATCACATCAACTCCTTTGACGCTGGCTCGTTCTTCAACCTTCATGATTTCGACTCGACGGGCTTCTGGGCTGCCGACGACATTAAGAAGATTTATGGATTGCTTGACGAATCTACACGACACATACCGGCCGATCAGAAGGACGGCGTGGTCCAAAAAGTTCTCGACATCTACGATGCAGACAAGTCGGGCGGCATCTCGTTCGCAGAATACACGGTCGGCACCGCGAAGGGCCTCGAGCTACCGGACTTTGGCTTCGGACCCGGACACCACGGCGACGACGAGTACGAGTATGAGATTCACCACTTTGAGAAGTACCACAGTGGCGACGATGTGACGGAGGAAGACCTCAACCACCCCGAGGACATTGAGCATTTTCGGAAACACGATCAGTTGGAAGAAGCAGCCGAGCGACAAGAGCGCCTGGACAAAATGGGTATTGTCGAGGCTAACATCCCCAAGAAGTTTCGGCGGCACGTGTGAAGCAAGCACATCGTCGCCAATGGAAGAGACATTGGCTACGGCGCAGCATGAAGATGATGAGGATTCCGAAATGTTGGAAGCCAGAATGCGTAATTTGAAGAATGCGGATGTCAGATTCACTAGACCTGGGTTCAATGCTGGCATTTCCATTTTCGCTTGGACAGCCTTTTGGGATCTGGCAAATAATCATGGGGACAATTGGCGATTCCATTTGCTCAGTTGGTCATGCATGCTCACTGCTATCTGGGTAAGTGTGAATTTGTAGATGTTAGTATTGGATCTCATGCGGGAAGCGCTTAGTATAGCAACAGTAGAAGAAATCATTGATAATGTCATTGATTCTTCCCCCTTTTGACCAACATGATGGGGATGATACTTGTATAATCTGATAGTAAACAGTAATCTGGAAGGTCTGATTAAGAACAGCTAGAGGAGTCTATTTCAGTGCCAGAGCCGCTTCCATCAAGGCCGAGATCTGAATTGAGAAAGAAGAACATAGTCTACTGATGCATCATATTCACTATAGCTAAGATATTTACTGGTACCCTACCATACCTCATACTATACCGCAATTCACTGCGGGAAAGCCAAGCATTTCCGTTCCGCCCCCCTCAAGCATAGTATCCTAATGCACCCCGCATATCGCGATAAACAGAAACCCGACCTCGATCTCTATACAGCAAATACCCGACAAGCCATACATCGAACCAAGAGCCGAACACGAATCCCTCCCTCACTCCCTTACGATTTTACCTATTCACAAGATTCAGTCCAATATACAGGATCAAGAACACCACAACCGCCGACGCAAAATGTCAACCTCAAGAGGGCAACAACAACAACAACAATTATACTTCGAGCAACAACGCGCACATCTCGTGAACGACATAGCAGCTGTACGTATCCCCCACTCTCCACACACAGAGTCTATCATCCTGACGCGCCGCTCGCCGGAACAAGAATCTCGAACACGTCCTCCAGAACATGAATCTTCTGAACCGCAGTCTCGAGTCGGCCATTGCTGTGGGGAATGAATTTGGTCAGGTCGAGGGGCTGTGGTCACGGTTCGAGAATGTCATGCAGCAGCAGCAGCCTGCACAAACTCAACAACAAGGACAACAGCACGCACAGGGACAAGAGCAGCAAGCGGGTGGAGCAGGGGAACGGGTATAGACGGACGAGACGGCAAAGCAGGAAAATGCGCTGGCATGTGGGAGACGAGAAAGTCTCTCTGATATGTGTGAGGAACAGGCAGAAATGATGGTCAGAGGACAATTCGCTCACAAGAGTGTGTTCTTGGCTATTGAGTGAGAGAGCGGAAGAGAAGAGCAAGAGACGCGATTCCTTGTGCGTGCGTGAGCAGGAAGAATATTTTATATGATACCCCAGGGATGGATGAGAGAGAGCTAGAATGGGCTGAAACATCGATAGATTGTTCATGTGTAAAAGAAAATCATGACGCCGAGGAGGATGGTAATCGTCCATGAAAAGTTCATTACTGGTAACAGCAGCAGGCGAGCGAGAACGAAGAGAATAAAAACAAGAGGAACAAGTGTCGATTGATGTACGTTCATTTTCATCTCAAGCATGAGCATTTCTCATACTCGTAGCTTTTGGTCGATGAGACAGACGATAAGCTAAAGAAGAAAGGGAAAAAAGAAAAGCAAATGACAATAGACAGAAGAGGTAGAAGAAGCTGCCCGAGCTGGTCTCTTCCTCTCGCCATCGAACAAGTGCCTGCCTCATCTATGCTGACGCGTCAACACAAGCAGAAATACATAACATTCGGACAGGAGACATCGGATGAAGAAAGAGGGTAACAGGAGGATAAGTGAAAAGGTGAAAGGGGTAAGAGGGTATGAAGGAAGTACGTATGAAATACATCAAGTCCCCCCTCATATCCCATGTGTGGCGTCGTCGCTCGAAACGCAGTAACAAGAAGAAAAAGGAAACGCCGATTAAAATATGCACAGTCAATGCCCATGTCTCGTAACGCTCAATAAATCCCACATCCAAGACGCTGTCAGCCAAACCTCAAGCAATCTCTCACGCTCTTGAAGATGCGTTGTAGGGTCCAAGTGTGGTGAAGGGCTCCAAGCTGGGCAGGAACGACATAGCGTCCCGAAGTGGCCAGAATGAGGTCCGTCTCCGACTTGACTGGCGACAACGTCTTTCGAGGCGTACAAGGCGAGTAAATGCCCAGAGCTGGCGAAGAAGAAGCGAAAGTGGAATATTCGACTGTGAAGCCTAAATGTTAACAAAAAGGGTTGCTTTCGCAAACGGGGCTCACAAGATCTTGCAGCCACTTCTCTTCTTCTTCTTGCTCGGTGCCACCAAGGGCATCTTCTGAGCGCCAGCACCATTTGAACTTGCAGCATTGTTGTTGTTCTTGTTGTTGCTGCTGCTTACGGCTTCGAGCTTGCCTCGAGATCCTGTCCTGGTGTTGCTCTCCACCGGTTTCAGTAGACCTTCTTGTTCTGCGACAACGGTGTTGATGGCGGTCTCGAAGATCTCATGCACACCGGTCATCTCTTTACTTGAGCACTCCATGTAGAGGGCACCCATCTTCTTTGCGACTGCTTGACCTTGGGCGACAGTGACCGGAGTGAGACCTTGGGTTTTCAGTAGGTCGATGCATGTGCGCTTATGGCGAAGGTCGGACTTGAGACCACAGAGGATTATGGGAGTGCTTGGACAGAAATGTAGGACCTCGGGATGCCACTGGAGATTGTCAGCTCATCAACCGTTTCTCACTGCGAGAAGATGACGTACCTTGTCCATGACATTTTCGAGCGAGTTGGGGCAGTCAATGGCGAAGCAGACAAAAAGCAAGTCGGTCTCGGGATATGAAAGAGGGCGAAGGCGGTCATATTCTTCTTGACCGGCGGTATCCCATAGCGCGAGCTCTACCACCTTGCCAGATGGCTTGTGGTCGGTCTGCGTGATGTAGTTCTCAAACACAGTGGGGACATATTTCTGTCGCAAATCAGTAAACAAAAGCTTTGGCTTTTCTTAACAAAAGCAGCTGCCCACCTCTGGAAAGACGCCCTGCGAGTAAGAGATGAGAAGACATGTCTTCCCACACCCGCCGTCGCCGACGACGACGAATTTCTTAGAATACGATGGCGGCTCCGTGATTGCTGTGCTAGCCGAATCCCGGCCTGTGGATGATGTGATGGAGGAGACGGTACCGTTACTGCGACGGCCACTATCTCTTCTCTGAGGTTGACGGCGGAGAGAAGTGATGGAAGAGTTTTTTGCGTGACCGTGCATGGTGCTATTGCGACGGGAGCTGTCATAGTTTTGTACAGCAGCGACTGTTGACATGTTGGATGACCGCAGTGTTGTGGTACGGGTGGGTCGGATACGTTCTATTAATATTCTGGGACAAACAGATCGATAAAACGCGCTTCTGCGCTGCTAGTAGTGTTCGATAGACCTCTTCTGACGTCTGGATAAATCGGCCTGCTCTGTGGAATGCAGTGTATGATGTTGAGGACAATGATGATGTCTGTTTTCAGAGGAGATGCGATGAGTTGAAATGGATGAGAAAAGAAATCAGGAATGCAACTGCAGGCCACCAACAGGTCATTCGATGCTTAATCCAACTTTCAGCACCGCCCACTTGTGTTTTGTTGGTTGCGACAACACGGCTGCTAGTGTTGACGAGGGAACGGGTTTCGGGATCGGCGAGCTACTGCCCAGACCGGTATGGCGTCAAAATCCATGTCTGTAGCAGATCTGGCTGACAGCGGGACGTTCGAATATACTCGTACTGTTACCAATAAACTCCAACGCGATCAACTCCCGTGTCTTTTGTCGATAAGCTTGTTCCGACGTCTCTGCGAAGAACCCCATCGCTTACCCTACCTACCCTAGGCTGTTACGCTTGCGCCATTTAGGAACTTGCGGATGGAGTGAGGTGGGCTTGAGCAGGGCGCGGGATTGTCTGTGCCTTTCTTGATGACCTCTGGCTTAACCACATGCGACCGAGCTCATACTCTCCCAAGAGACACGACGCGATAACTAGTTCTGGCGCAAATCTGTGATTGACAATAGGAAGGTGAGTTCACTCGCCTCCGTCGTCATCGACTGGTGCCTACAAGCTAACCATGGCGTAAGGTCTCGAGGCGCAGATGGCCAATGTCAAGGTGGTGGCTCCCACCAATGACCCCACAGAGCAAAGCGAGGCCTTGGCTGGGAGTATCAGTGATGCAGGGAACAAAGGATTAGATCACTGTGGGTATTCGTACTACGAGGCTCCAACATCGCAGTTTACACTTGGCTTATCAGACCATCTCAGACCTTCGTAGATTACCTAGATGGCGACATCGGGTACGACAGTCCTTGTTGCCAGTGGTCAGGTGGGAGACCCCCCACCTGGCGCGTATACAACAATCATGTCGTACAGATTTTCTGGACTCTTACTTCGCCATGACAGCTAATCTTGGCACTCATACTTTCTTCATGACTGCTTTACCCATATGTTTCTGGTGTGGCTATACCGGTGTGGGGCGCGCGTAAGACGATTTTACCTTCTTCTGACCGGTCAGGGTTGACTGACGTTTCTCACAGATTGGTCCACATGTTGGCATTGGGTGTCTACTGGAGTGGATTTTTGAAGGACATGCTCTGTCTGCCACGCCCTCTCTCGCCGCCACTGACTCGCATCACAATGTCCGGGTCGGCGGCCCTGGAATATGGGTTCCCTTCGACGCATTCAACCAATGCCGTCTCAGTGGCGGCATACTTTCTGTTTCGATTACACGCATCGCCGGACGACTTGGCGCCTGCACATCGGTCTCTCTTTCTCTTCATGGGCTACTTTTACGCCACTTCTATTATTCTTGGACGCATGTATTGTGGGATGCACGGATTCTTCGATGTGGTTGTGGGCAGTGTATTAGGTCTGATTCTTGCGATATGCCAGCTCGCATATGGCGAAGTCTTCGACGAATGGGTGTCTGGAGGATCTTGGCTACGGCCGCTGCTTCTCGTCGGTGCCATTCTTCTTGCTGTACGATTCCATCCAGAGCCAGCAGACAATTGTCCATGCTATGACGATAGTGTGGCATTCGCCGGTGTCATTGCCGGCGTCGAAGTGGCCCATTGGCACTATGCACAAACAAGTTACCCTGACCCGACGCAACCACCTTCGACGGTGTATTACAGCCTGGAACAGCTAGGGTGGACCAAAACAGTTATCCGTGTAGCTGGTGGAATTGTTGTCATATTTGTGTGGAGAGCGGCGATGAAGCCTACTCTGCTCCGTTGCCTACCACCTGTCTTCAGATTCGTCGAGACGCTCGGCCTTACGCTTCCCCGTCGATACTTTACAAGGGCAAGGTAAGAGTGCAGCAAACAACGTCACACGAGGCGCCAATCACTAACAACGTCGACACAGCAAATACAAGCGGGTTCCTCCTCTCCGAAAGGACGACAACGTCATTCCGTCGGCCAAGGAGATACCTGAGATGTTAAATTCCTTGAGACATCCTCGGAAACGTGGCATTTCGATCGGCCCACAATCAGAAGCTGATGCACGTGAGTTCATCGCTTACAGAGAGAAGCGACGCAGGGACAGTCGCTCGTCTGCAGACGGAATGCCAATGAGCCCCAGGCCGCTCAGAGCCGAGAGGGTGGAAGGCGGCTCTTCTGCTTCGGGCTACTTTTCACCTCCCACGCCCACCGCGGAGGAGGAGCCTTTCCCGGTACTGGAGACACCACCGGTCAAACCAGTGGCCAGTCTGAGACCCGGTAACTTTCCCGCTCAGCCTCTAACGCCACCAGCTAGCGACTGTGGACATGCGCATGACCTTAACGGAACAGAAGAAGAGGAAGAGAAACTGAGCGACCAGGCCATGTTCCTCGCGTTGGAGAAACCCAGAGTCAGGTACGACGTCGAGGTGGTGACCAAATTGGTCGTGTATGCTGGTATTGCTTGGCTGGCAGTGGAGGGTAACCCGGTGTTGTTCCAACTTCTGGGACTCGGCATGGTTCGTTCATGACGACAAATCTACATCAGACCCAGGAGTGATACCAAGGGTTGGCAAAGTCATGGTAGTCAGTCCGCAGGCAGGATGCGCTGTAGTCGGAGGCGAAATCGTACGAGTCATGTGCATCATGTTGCTGTACCTTTATGACAGAGCTTGCGTTGCGGCTTCCAGACTCTGACTGTGATGCGTTTCTGTCCCGTCTGATCTTGTTCTCCCTAACACTGTGGCCGGCTTCTAGCATAAGATCAACTTATCTTGGCGTAAGAGATGCATGGGTTCTGGGTAGGTAAGTTTGGTAGAATAAGGTACAGTCTGAGACACAAATGGATCGTGGCATGATGCTGCTTCACAGTTGACATTATTACAGTAAATCTTGGCAGGGAAGCTGACCCCGGGTTTCAGTGACGGATTAGGCAAGGGCCAAACGCCGCGTCTGCCTGCATCAACAGTGGCTTCTGGCTTTTTGATTCTCTAATTAATAACCATTTCCTGTCTTGTCCATTATAGAGTGATACCCCTTCTGTACCAACGAGCGACCATTAGACGACCCTACTGCAGCTGTGCAGCTTGTATATAATAACATCCTGGAAGATCCTCCGACACGGGACGAGACCTTCACTGCCACACCGAAGCTACAACCACCACATCTCCGGCATTCGAGGAGACGGCCCTCAGTCCTCAAGAGCTCGATAAGAACCGGACGACCTCATGCCTCATTGACTCTCAGCTCACTGATACCACAATGGAGGACCCTCTACCAGTCCCCGGGATGAACGGGACAAATGGGTTGAACGGCACGGCGATGGCTCTTAATGGCACGTCAACCCCCACGTCGCCCATGCCCCAATCAGCATCCATCGTGGATCCAGAAACAATAATCCACCATCTTGTGTCTGTGCTGGAGGTCATGCTAGGGGCAACGCGGGAAGAGCTGGAGACACCAGGCAGTTTACTCTCGGACTCGAAGAGATTGGAGACAGTGGCGAGGTGTCAACGATTTGCACTCGAGGCTCAGGCGGCGCTGTATGTGCAGAAAGAGGCCGTGGAAACAAATGCTGCGACGACAGAACACAGTGGAGAAGAGGAAGCGTCGAACGAGTTGATCAGCAGCAACGGCAACGGTTTCGCCACGACGCCGCCGGCGAGATACACGTTGACCTCGGAGGTGTCGTACACTCCCTCGACCATTGCCTGCGTCGCCATCTACAAGCGACCGGGACCCATCATTCCGACAGCCCCGCTGAGCAGTCAGCTCTCCGTCGTGAACCTGCCCGGTGCCGGCGCCGCTCTGGGAACAACGACGAGTGCTGGAACCGCTCCTTCACCCTTCGAAGCGCTGCATGATCTGCTTCACTTCGCTCTGACGCCCTATTTCGAGGCCTGCACCCAGGGAAGAGAGGCCGGAAACGCTCTGGCGAAACAGACAGACAGCGAAGCAAGGACCGGCATCCCTGCTGCCAAGAGAAAGTTGGCCGACCTCGAGCGCAACTTCCAGAACCTACAACAGAACATCGAAGTGCCCGAACTGCACCTGCCAATCCATCCCATCATACAAGCTGCCGTCGACGAGGCAGAGTCGAGAGGCGAGAGGCCTAGCATCACCCATCTACCACACGAGTTATTGTCCGACACTCAGTTTTTAAACAGTCTCCAGAGCACCGTCAATGGCTGGATCAAGGCGATCCAGGAGAGCACTCAGCGCTCGCGCGATCCCACCACCGGCACTGCGACGCAAGAGAGGGATTTCTGGATATCCATGGAGTCGGCACTCGATAGTATCGAGAGACAGCAGAACAGCGACGAGGTTGTTCTCTCCCTCGAAGTGCTCAGACAAGCAAAGCGTCACGCTACCGCCGTCAGCTTCCACGCCGACACTGGCTTCAAAGAGGCCGCCGAGAAGGTGCAGAAATACAACCTGTTGATGCGCGATCTTCCACTCGGCGAACTCTTCTCCGCCACCTCCCTCGACAAGGTCTGTGAGGCCTTGGAGCAGATCTTCACCCACATAAGCAAGAAGTTGCGTGTTTCTCCGTACCCCATCCGCCGCGCCTTGCCTCTGACCGAAGCCATCTCGAGCGACCTTGATACGAAGATGCACGACCTGCTCCACGGCAAGACGCTGATGCATCTCGACTTCAAAGAGTTCCAGGCCATCATGAAGGCCACCGACTCCGTGTGGGAGACTTGGGACGACAGCATCAAGGAGTTTGCCAACATCTCCAGAGAAGTCATTCGGCGGAGAAACGAACGCTTCATCCCCATCAAGGTCGAGCCTCGCTTCAAGCAGACGCGAGATCGACTCAAGTACATCGCCACCTTCCGAATCAACCACGAGCAGCTGCGCGACACCATCGCAAATGTGCTTGGCGATGAGCAAGACAACGTGCAGAACGGAGACGGCACTTCCGGCCCGGTCTACATAGAGGAGTTGGGCGACGTCGACGCCATTGACGAGATTACGCAGGCATATTCCGTCCTCAAAGACGTCGACGTCCTCGACGTGTCAGAAGACGGCACGCGAGACTGGATCCGAGCCGAGGCGGCATACAATGAGCGAACATCTCGCGTCGAAAACTCCATCATTGCTCGCCTGCGAGACAGGCTGGCCATCGCGAAAACCTCCAACGAGATGTTCCGCGTCTTTTCCAAGTTCAATGCTTTGTTCGTGCGACCAAAGATCCGAGGTGCTATTTCCGAGTATCAGACGCAGCTCATCAGCAAAGTCAAGAACGACATCGCCGCCCTACAGGAGAGGTTCAAGCATCCATATGGTCACACCGAGACCCACGCTATGGCTCAGCTGAGAGACCTGCCACCTGTTTCAGGAGCAATCATCCGCACGCGGCAGATCGAGCGACAACTAGACGCTTATATGCGCAAGGTCGAGGACGTCCTGGGCAAGGACTGGGCTCTGCACGTCGAAGGGCAAAAGCTGCAGACCGAGAGCGACATGTTCCGCAAGAAGCTCGATACCAAGCCTGTCTTTGACGAGTGGCTTCGAGATGTCAATCGTCGTCAGCTTTCCGTGTCCGGTAGACTTTTCGCCATCAACCGCAACCGGGCCAGTGGTAACATACTGGAGCTCAGTGTCAGTTTCGATGCCCAGGTCATCGCGCTGTTCAAGGAAGTGCGCAATCTGCAATGGCAAAAGTACAACATACCACATGCTATCAACAACGTCTCCAAAGAGGCGAAGAGAGTCTACCCCTACGCAGTCAGTCTTATGGAAAGTGTCAACACATATGCGCAGACGATCAATGTCATTGATAGCATACCAGAAGTTGCGATGCTTCTCAACGGCCCCCGCAGTGATGTGCAGGCGCTCATAGGAAAGGGCATGCCCCTCCGCTGGGACTCCTTGTCTGGCGCATACGAAGTCAATGTCCGACAGCTGCCAATGAGCGGCGCCTCGAGCGATAATGACAGTAAACACGTACGCTTCATTCGCGACTTTGCCAATTCAGTACGAGAACTGCAAGAGAAGGCTTCCGTCTTGGCTTCAATCAACATCACGGTGCACAATGCTTTGTCCGAGCTCGAGACTTGCGCATATACAAATGAGGCATTCAAGGTCCAGCTCGACGTGCTACAGAAAGCTGTGGATCAGCTCAATCTGAAGAACTTTACGAATTTGACTTACTGGGTCGACAACGTCAACAGGAGAATCCAGAATATCCTACTGGCCCGGCTGCAGCACGCGCTAAAGCAGTGGATACAAATCTTCTCCAACACCACCGAGGACGCCGGGGAAGAGACTGAGGAAGCTCGTGATCAGCCAAAGTTCGAGATGCAAATATACGAAATGGCCATGCGCAATCAGTCAATCTACCTTGATCCTCCACTTGATAATGCCAGAGCATCTTGGACGCAACATCTCCACGATTGGATCGGCATCATCTGCAGTTTACCCAAGATCCAGGCCTCCAGATTCGAGATGGCTCTTACTTACAATAGCAACATGACAGCCGCAGACTTCTCGGACCTGACTCTGTTATGTGTAGACGTACTGTCACGAGCGTATAGCGCAGTGGAGGACACCCTGCAGGTCATCAGCTCATACGTCGACGAATGGCTGCAGTACCAATCACTGTGGGATCTCCAGTCTGAACAGGTCTATGAGCACTTGGGAGAAGATCTGTCGCTATGGCTGAGGTGCCTGGACGAGATCAAGGCCAGACGTAGCACCTTCGACACCACAGAATCCGTGCGTACATTCCAGCATCTCTCCATTGAGTATGAGCAGGTGCAACTCAAGGTGAACGCCAAGTACGATCAGTGGCAAGTCGAGATCAGAACTCAATTCGCCCAGAGGCTGGGTGCCCGCCTTTCCGAGGTTTTTGCAGAGTTGAGAAGAGCCCGCACAGATCTTGAAGGTCAATCTCTCGAGGCCACTTCAACCGCTCAGGCCGTGACTTTCATCACGACAGTGCAACAGATCAAGCGCAAAGTCAAGGTCTGGGAACCCGAGATCGGCACCTTCAGAGACGGCGAAAGGAGTCTGAAACGCACGCGGTACCAATTTGCGCAAGACTGGCTGAGTGTCGAGCAGATCGATGGTGAATGGACTGCTCTCAACCAGGTTCTTGAGCGCAAGACGAAGGTTATCGATGATCAGACAGACGCCTTGAAGTCCAAGATCATTGCCGAGGACAAGGTTGTGATGGAGCGTATCTACGATCTGACACAGCAATGGAACGACAACAAACCCATCTCAGGGACTATTCCTCCCGAAGAGGCAGTATCGACTCTTGCTGAGTTCGATACGGGCTTCGCAAAGCTCAGAGATCAGGCTGAAATGGTTGCAAAGGCGAAAGAGGCATTGGATCTTCCTCCAGGCTCGACACCTTCCCTTCCCGCTCTACTTGAGGAAGTCCAAGACTTCAAGTCGGTGTGGGCTAACCTCAAGACTATCTGGGATGGTATTGCTGAGCTGAGAGAACAACTGTGGAGCTCAATCCAGCCGCGCAAATTGAGACAGAGTCTTGACAAGCTGATACAGACGACCAAGGACATGCCTTCCAGAATGCGTCAATACGCTGCGTTCGAACATGTACAGTCCGTACTGCGTGGCCTGATCAAAGTGAACCCTCTGCTTTCTGACATGCGCTCCGACGCTGTCAAAGAGCGTCATTGGGCCAAAATCTTCAAGGCCTTGAAGCCTTCGCAACGCTACTCCTCCATCTCTATGACGTTGGGTGACATCTGGGACCTGCAACTTGGACCAAGCGAGGTTATCATCCGAGATGTCATCGCCCAGGCTCAAGGTGAGATGGCACTGGAAGAGTTCCTTAGGCAGGTCAAAGATACATGGCAGAACTATTCTCTTGATCTCATCAACTACCAGAACCGCTGCAGACTGATCAGAGGCTGGGACGAGCTGTTCGCAAAGTGTTCCGAGCAGCTGAACTCGCTGCAGGCTATGAGACATTCTCCATACTACAAAGTTTTTGAGGAGGATGCCAGCTCATGGGAGGAGAGACTCAACAGGGTCCACGTCCTTTTCGATGTCTGGATCGATGTTCAGAGGCAGTGGGTCTACCTTGAAGGCGTCTTCACAGGTAACGCAGATATCAAGGCACTGCTTCCCACCGAGAGCAATCGCTTTAACAACATCAATACCGAATTTCTTGCTGTGCTCAGAAAGGTATACAAGTCGCCACTTGTCCTCGATGTCCTCAATATTCCCGGAGTGCAGAAATCTCTCGAACGATTGGCCGATCAGCTCAACAGGATTCAAAAGGCCCTCGGAGAGTACCTCGAGCGCGAGAGAATGGCGTTCCCTAGATTCTACTTTGTCGGTGATGAAGATCTGCTTGAGATTATCGGTAACAGTTCCGATACACTGCGTATTGCCAAGCACTTGCGCAAGATGTTTGCTGGTATCTCTGGCTTGGTCACCGACGAAGAGGGTACGATCATCGGCATCACCAGCAAGGAAGGAGAGCAGGTCATGCTACAGAAGACAATCAACCTCATCAAGACTCCGAGAGTCAACGAGTGGCTCGGTTTGCTGGAGCAGAGCATGAAGGAGGCTCTTGCTGAATCCTTCTGCAAGGCATTCGCACAATTTGAGCAGGTCGCAGGGGCGGAGACCATTGATCCCCCAGCCCTGGAAGCTTTCATCCAGGAGTATCCTGCTCAAGTCGCTGTGCTTGCAACCCAATCATACTGGACCAAGACTGTCGATTCGGCTCTTGCCAATGGTGGGGCTCAGCTTCCGGCGTGCTTCGAGAGACAAGTCTCTTTGTTGAAGCTGTTGGCTGCTAGTGTTTTGGGAGACCTAGACGGCATCTACAGGAGGAAATGCGAACACCTAGTCACCGAGTTTGTGCATCAGCGAGACACGATAGAAAACCTTATTCAGGCTGGTGCAGATTCAAACTCGCACTACCTGTGGCTTCTGCAAATGAGATACGAATACCAGCCACAAGGAGATCTGCTTCAACGTGTGCAGATAAAGATGGCAAATGCAGTTTTGGCTTATGGGTTCGAATATCTTGGTGTACCGGAACGCCTGGTCAGAACTCCTCTGACAGATCGTTGTTTCCTGACGCTCACACAAGCAATGTCTCAAAAACTTGGTGGATCTCCCTACGGTCCTGCTGGTACGGGTAAGACCGAGTCCGTCAAAGCTCTTGGTGTACAACTTGGACGCTTCACATTGGTGTTCAACTGCGACGATACTTTCGATTACCAGGCCATGGGCCGTATCTTCCTTGGTATCAGTCAAGTCGGTGCCTGGGGATGTTTCGATGAATTCAACCGTCTTGAAGAAAGGATTCTGTCCGCAGTCTCACAGCAAGTTCAAAACATCCAATTAGGACTTCGCAAGTCCACTGAGCAACAGAAGGCTCAAATCGATCTACTGGGTAGACAATTGGTTGTGCACCCCAACACCGGCATGTTCATCACCATGAACCCTGGCTATGCTGGTCGTTCCAACCTTCCTGACAATTTGAAGAAGCTATTCAGAAGTGTTGCCATGAGTAAGCCAGACAAGGAGCTGATCGCGGAAGTGATGCTCTTCAGTCAAGGTTTCAGCGAAGCCAAGAAGCTCTCGAGACAGATCGTGCCCTTCTTCGACCAGTGTGGAGAAAGACTCAGCAAGCAACCTCATTACGACTTCGGTCTCAGAGCTCTGAAGAGTGTGCTTGTCAGTTCTGGCGGGTTGAAGCGAGCAAGACTTGTGCAGTCCGCAGACAGCACGGCTAGCGATGAGATCGTCGAACCACAGATCATCATGCAGAGTCTGCGCGAGACCATTGCTCCTAAATTGATCAGACCCGATGTTGACATGATGGCCGAGGTCGAGGATCAGATCTTCCCCGGAGTCCAATACGTTCCAGCAGAACTTGCAGAACTCCGAAAAGCCGTCTCGGACATTGCTGAAGAGAAGAAGCTACAGCCAAGTGAAGCCTGGATGACCAAAGTTGTGCAACTATACCAGATCCAGAATATCCATCACGGTGTCATGATGGTTGCGTCTAGTGGTAACGGTAAGAGTTCCGCCTGGAGATGTTTGCTTGAAGCTATGACTAGAGTGGACGGCATTGAAGGCGTTCCTCACGTCATCGATCCCAAGGTTATGAGCAAGGAGTCTCTATATGGTTCTCTCGACCAGACTACTCGAGAGTGGACAGATGGTTTGTTCACAAGCATTCTTCGCCGCATCGTAGACAATTTGAGAGGCGAGGACAGCAAACGTCACTGGATCATCTTTGACGGTGACGTTGATCCGGAGTGGGTGGAGAACTTGAACTCCGTTCTGGATGATAACAGACTCCTTACACTCCCCAACGGTGAGCGTTTGGCTCTACCGGCTAATGTGCGAATCATGTTCGAGGTCGAGACACTGAAATATGCAACCTTGGCCACTGTGTCACGTTGCGGTATGGTATGGTTCAGCGATGATACTGTGACCACGGACCTCATGATTGCCAACCAATTGGCCGAGCTTCGAAGTGCCAGTTTCGAGGACCTCGACGAAGACTCTGCGGCCTCGTCTGTATCGAGCAGCGCCGCAGCCCAAGCCATCCAGCACCAGATCGCAGATTTGTTGCAGGAGCAGCTCACGCGGAACAACTTCTGCAAGGTGGTCCTTGACGAAGCCAGAAGAATGGCCCATATCATGGAGTTCACAGAGATTCGTGCTCTCACGACACTCTTCTCCTTGCTCAGGAAGACTTGCAGGGATGTCATCGAATACAACGCACAGCATCCAGACTTTCCACTGCAACCCGAGCAAGTGGAGGCATATCTGTCCAAGAAACTCATACTTGCACTTGTGTGGTCCCTTGTTGGTGATTGCACATTATCGCAACGCAAGATCTTCGGCGATATCGTGGCCGGAATGGCGTCGATAGACCTACCTTCGACACTCGTCATCGGTGATCCACAGGGCGGCAGTCTCATCGATTTCAATGTGACCCTTCCTGACGCTACCTGGGTACCTTGGCAAAACCAGGTGCCCAGCATTGAGATCAACACACACAGCATTACCGAGACCGATGTCGTTATTCCTACCGTTGATACGATCAGACATGAGGATGTGCTCTATTCTTGGCTCGCAGAACACAAGCCTTTACTTCTCTGCGGTCCTCCTGGTTCCGGGAAGACCATGACGTTGTTCTCGGCGCTACGCAAGCTGCCAACTCTGGAAGTCGTAGGCCTCAATTTCTCCAGTGCTACTTCTCCAGAGTTGTTGGTGAAGACTCTTGAACAGTACTGTGAATACAGAAAGACATTGAACGGGACTACGCTCGCTCCAACTCAAATCGGACGATGGCTGGTGCTCTTCTGCGACGAGATCAACTTGCCAGCACCCGACAAATACGGCACGCAAAGAGTCATCTCCTTCCTTCGCCAGATGGTTGAGCATGGTGGGTTCTGGCGCACTAACACCAAGACATGGGTCAGCTTGGAGAGAATCCAATTTGTGGGCGCCTGTAACCCCCCCACGGACGCAGGCAGGACACCATTGGGCCTCAGATTCCTCAGACACGCACCACTCATTATGGTCGATTATCCCGGTGAATTGAGTTTGAACCAGATCTATGGAACCTTCAACAACGCCGTCCTGAAGGTCGTAGGTAGCTTGAGAGGTTACTCGGATGCATTGACCAAGGCTATGATCCAGTTATACCAGGAGTCGCAAAAGCGTTTTACTGCCGATATTCAGCCTCACTACGTGTACTCGCCGCGTGAACTTACCCGCTGGGTGAGAGCTGTCTATGAAGCGATCCGTCCCTTGGACTCGCTTAGCCTGGAAGGCCTTGTCAGAATCTGGGCACATGAAGCTCTCAGATTGTTCTCTGACAGACTCATTGCCGAGGATGAGAGGCAGTGGACCGAAGAAGCCGTTAACCGCATCGCTGTCGAGCACTTCCCTACGATTGACGAGCAGACTGCCTTGCAACGACCGATACTGTTCTCTAACTGGCTTAGCAAGAACTATGTCCCCGTCCAAAGAGAAGAACTGCGAAGCCACGTCAAGGAACGACTGCGAACATTCTGCGATGAGGAGCTCGATGTGCCACTTATCCTCTTCAATGATGTTCTTGATCACGTTCTTCGAATCGATCGAGTCTTCCGTCAATCCCAAGGTCATTTGATTCTCATTGGCGTTTCTGGATCAGGCAAGACAACATTGTCCCGCTTCGTTGCTTGGATGAATGGTCTTAGCGTCTTCCAAATCAAGGTTCATGGCAAATACTCTTCGGAGGACTTTGATGACGACCTCAGAAATGTCTTGAGACGATGTGGCTGCAAGGGCGAGAAGATATGTTTTATTATGGATGAGAGTAATGTGCTTGACTCCGGTTTCCTGGAGCGTATGAATACCCTCCTTGCCAACGGAGAGGTACCTGGTCTTTTCGAAGGTGACGAGTTCGCGTCCCTCATGACGAGCTGCAAAGAGGGTGCACAAAGCAAGGGCTTGTTGCTTGACAGCCAAGAGGAGCTGTATAAGTGGTTCACTCAACAGATTGTCAGCAACCTCCACGTCGTTTTTACGATGAATCCCCCCTCTGAAGGCTTGGGATCCAAGGCGGCTACTTCCCCTGCTCTGTTCAACAGATGTGTGCTCAACTGGTTCGGCGACTGGTCTGACCAGGCTCTATTCCAAGTCGGCTATGAGCTTACGCAATCTGTGGACCTTGACCGCGCTAGTTACACAACTCCCGACTCTATTCCAGTGGCATACCGTGGGCTAGAGCTGCCAGCTTCTCACAGAGATGCCATGGTCAATGCCATGGTACATGTGCATGACTCCTTGCACAAGTTCAACGACAAACTCCTCAAGCAACAAAGCAGAAAGACTTTCCTCACTCCGCGACACTTCTTGGACTTTGTTGCGCAGTACGTCAAGCTCTACAATGAAAAGCGAGAGGATCTCGAGGAGCAGCAGCGCCACCTCAACGTTGGTCTCGACAAGTTGAGGGAGACTGTCGTCAAAGTCGACGATCTATCAAAATCATTGGCAGACAAGAAGCAACAGCTTGAAAAGAAGGATGCAGAAGCCAACGAGAAACTGCAACGTATGGTTGCTGATCAACGTGAAGCCGAGCAGAGACGAACCATCAGTCTGGAGATCCAGACCGCACTCGCCAAGCAAGATAGAGAAGTCGCCACCAGGAAAGAGATTGTACTTAGTGATCTCGCCAATGCTGAACCTGCTGTTGTGGAGGCTCAGAAGAGTGTCAGCAACATCAAGAAGCAGCACCTCACTGAAGTCAGATCTATGCAAAATCCTCCGAATGGCGTCAAACTCGCTCTGGAAGCTGTGTGCACACTGCTTGGTCACAAAGCCGCGGACTGGAAGACCATCATTAGTATCGTACGAAAGGATGACTTCATTGCATCCATCGTGAGGTACGACAACGAGAAGCAGATGACCAGGTCTCACAGAGTGAAGATGCAGAATGATTACCTCTCCAAGGAGGAATTCACGTTCGAGCGGGTCAACCGCGCGTCCAAGGCGTGCGGACCTCTGGTGCAGTGGGTCGAGGCTCAAGTGACATATTCCGCGATCTTGGACCGAGTCGGTCCTCTCAGAGAGGAAGTCGGTCAGCTTGAAGAGCAAGCACTTCAGACAAGAGCTGAGGCTGAAGCCATCAATAATGAGGTGCAGCGACTTGAGGATAGTATCACGACATATAAAAGCGAGTACGCGGCACTCGTCAGCCAGACCGAAGCAATCAAGGCGGAGATGACAAGAGTCCAAAGCAAGGTCGATAGAAGTTTGAAACTCCTGGATTCACTGTCAAGCGAAAGAGGACGTTGGGAGGAGAGCAGCAGATCTTTCGAGGCACAGATCGAGACTCTCGTCGGTGATGTTTTCCTGGCTGCTGCATCTATCAGCTATGGTGGTCTCTATGACCAACAATATCGCAAGGCAATGCTCGAAGACTGGATGTTCCAACTTGCAGCATCAGGCATCCACCACAAACAACACAACCCTGTGGCCGAGTACCTTTCCACTGCCGACGAGAGATTACAATGGCAGCAGAATCAGCTTCCAGTCGATGACCTTTGCACAGAGAATGCAATCATACTCAAGCGTTTCAATCGTTATCCGCTTATCATCGATCCTAGCGGGCGCATTGTGGACTTCTTGCAGAACGAGTGCAAAGATCGCAGACTCACTGTTACCAGTTTCTTGGACAGCTCGTTCACGAAGCAGTTGGAGAGTTCCTTGCGTTTTGGCAATCCAATTCTCATCCAAGATGCAGAGCACCTTGATCCGATCCTCAACCATGTTCTTAACAAAGAGTACCAAAAGACTGGTGGCCGTGTTCTCATCCAGCTAGGCAGACAAGAAATCGATTTCTCTCCGAGCTTCAAGATGTATCTTACCACAAGAGACCCCAGCGCACAATTTGCACCAGACATCTGCTCTAGGACTACTTTTGTCAATTTCACTGTCACTCAGAGCTCGCTCCGAACGCAGACGCTGAATGATGTCCTGAAGTCAGAGCGACCAGACGTGGATGAACGCCGTAGCAACCTCGTCAAGACTCAGGGCGAATTCCGACTCAGACTTCGCCACCTGGAAAAGGAGCTTTTGCGTGCTCTCAACCAGAGCCAAGGCAATATTCTTGACGACGACAAGGTCATCCAGACGCTCGAGACTCTCAAGAAGGAAGCCAGCGAGATCGCAGCCAAGGCAGCAGAGACTGATGGTGTCATGGCTGAGGTGGAGCGCATCACAAGCGAGTACAACGTTATTGCGCAATCTTGCTCTGCCATCTTTGCTGTCCTTGATCAGCTGCACCACATCAACCACTTCTACCAGTTCTCCTTGCAGTATTTCGTTGACATCTTCCACACTGTTCTCCAGAATGCGAAAAAGACGCCACCTACTGGCGTTAACAGAATTGATGCAATCGTCAAGGAGTTGTTCATCGCAAGTTACAGGAATACTGCACTGACTCTGCTACAGAAGGATAGAATCACATTTGCTATGCTGCTCGCCCAAGCCAGCCCCTTGAAAATGGACAAGAGTCTCGTGGACAGATTCCTCGATGAGGACCTTACCGGAGCCGATGTTAGTATCAAATCTGAAGCTCTGGCAGAGGCGAAGGCGAGGGCATCCGGTATACGTCAATTCAAGTCAACTATTTCAGAAGTATCGGAAGAAGAGTGGGAGAAATTCTTCAACGAGGAATACGCTGAGACAAACATACCTCCTTCAGCCATACCAGCAGAAGCGGAGAACTTTGACAGACATCTACTTGGCCTTCTACTTGTCAAATTATTCCGTGTCGACCGTCTTGTGCCTGCAGCCGAGGTGTTCATCACTGCGTTGTTCGGGCCATCCATCCTGGATATTTCAGAGGATCTCATGGGTATCGTCAAGCAGGTCAATGCACAGACACCCATCGCGCTGTCCTCATCTCCTGGCTTTGACGCTTCGTACAAGGTGGATCACCTGGTTGAGGCTACCTCGACTCGTTGCTCTGCAGTCGCTATGGGTAGTAATGAATCTCTGTCCAACGCAGACAAGGCTGTCTCCAGCGCTGCTGCAACTGGCTCATGGGTGTTGGTCAAGAACGTACACTTGGCTCCACAGTGGCTGCAAAACTTTGAGAAGAGACTGGATAGTCTCAAACCGCATCCAGATTTCCGACTCTTCTTGAGTATGGAGACGAGCGGTGGCGCCAGGATCCCTGTCAACCTACTTAGAGCCAGTAGAGTGCTCATGTTCGAGCAACCAGCCGGTATAAAGGCCAACATGCGTGACTCGATGGCGTCACTCCGAGGCGCAGGCTCAACGACTGGTGGAGGAGCCAACGATCAACAACCAGTGGAAAAGACTCGCGTCTATTTTCTACTGTCGTTCCTCCACGCCGTCGTCCAAGAACGTCTGCGCTATGCTCCCAGACTAGGCTGGAAGGGCTTCTGGGAGTTCAACGACTCGGACTTTGAATGCGCAATCGCCATTGTCGACTACTGGGTCTCTCACACGGCAGCAGGCAGATCGAACATTGCACCTTCGGCCATTCCCTGGGAGATGCTCCGACGTTTGGTCACCATAACGTGCTACGGCGGCAAGATCGACTCGGCAGCCGACTTTGCCATCTTGGACAATCTCGTGCGCACGATCTTGACGCCGGCCGCCTTCGACGAAGACCACGTCCTGGCCTTGTCTGATGCAGATTCCGTCCGCAAGGAAGAGAGACTCCAAGTACCCAGCGGCATCAGGAAAACGGAGTTCGTGGGCTGGGTCAGCAGATTGCCCGAGCGTGAACCGCCGTCTTGGTTGGGTCTCGAGGAGAAGGCGGAGAAGTTGCTCTTGAGCGCTCAAGCGGGCGAGATGGTCAGGAATCTGGGACGAGTCATGAGTGTGCTTGATGAAGGCGAGGCTGTCATGGCGGAGGCCGAGTGAACGATTGAGTGAAAACATGCACACGAGTGTGTGGGAAGGAGTCCTGTTTATGGATGAACTACGGGAGATATGCATGTCATTTCCAAGAGCAACGCATAGAACAGCGAGCGAGCGAAAGGACCCCTTCTTTTTCTTTCGTTCCTTTCGTGGGACGTGGAGGGATAACTAGACTATTCATCGATGTTTTTTATTATCATTTTGTACCACAACAACAACAACAACAACTGGGAGCAGGGCATTGCAGGATAGGGTCTATAGACACAGACGTTTCTAACTATAATCATGTTTCCATTTCTACAGTTCTTATTATACAGTAGCTGGCGGCCATGTCTTTGGGGCCCCTGGTCTTGCCCCGGGTTCAGAGAGTCTATAGCTGTATTTGTATAAGCTTTGTCCCGAAAACACGTATACACACTTTTTCTGCTCTCTCCTTTTCCTACGCTTTTGGTGTTGAGCGTGAGTGTACAACGATAGATTGAATCTGTACTTGCAATCCCATTTGCATTTGCTCTGATGGACCAAGTGACGGCTTGACTGATTGACGCGCTAACATATACGCACACATGTACACATGACCATTCTCCCATTACCCCCCACAGCAGTCACTCACACCAACCCTCAACCCACTCAAAAGCACGAAAAGCCAAAAACAAACCCCTCAATAAGCCGCCTCCCTCGCCACCCACCCGTCCATCGGACTATTGCTCACCTCGCCAAACCCAGTCTGAATCACGGGCCCAGCGGACAATGACAAACCGCCAACTTCCGCACCCCCGGGCGCCAGCGCCCACAGCGAAACAGCGAGGGAGTTCGGGCCGTGGTAGTTGAAGATGCCCTCTGGGACAGGGAAGCTGTCCTGCGGGCCGATGTTGTGGATGTATTTCCCGTATTGGTAGCCGTTTACGTACATCTGGGCGCGGTAGGGGGTTGCGAGACCAGAAGAGGTGTTGGTGGTGGAGTTTGAGAAGACGATGGAGAGCGGGATGTCGTAGCCGTGGGGTATGTCGAGGTCGAAGGTTGTGGTGTAGAAGGCTACGCCTGGGGAGGAGAGGCCGGTCATGGGGCCTTGTGGGCTGGGGGTCCATGATGTGGTTGGGGCTGATGGCAGGTGGTAGCCTTGTCGTTCTGCGTAGAGGCCGCCTTCGTTCAGGGGCCCGCGCGTGCGGTCTTTGTAGTCTTCGCCGCCGAGGTTGCCGGTCAGCTTCCAGGTGATGTCGGACTTGGGGTGGCTGGAGAGCGAGTAGTCGAGGATGCCGCGGGGTTTCTTCATGTTCTCGCCTGGGAGGAAGAAGGCGTCTTGGCCGGGCGTGTAGTCTTCGTCTAAACCGGTCGTGTCGATCAATACTGTCAGGACGTAGGCACTTCCGGAAGATAAGTTTGGAAGAGTGAATGTGCTGTTCGCCAGATCTGCAGCGTCGTAACCGACGAAGGAGCCGATGAAAGTTCCGTTCAGCCATGCGGACATGCCGAAGGCATAGCCGCCTTCTGTTTGGAGGTAGATTGTAGATTCGTTGCCCAAGGCGACGAAGTGGCCACGGTAAAGAAGATTACCGTAATGGTAGCCGTAGTCTGAAGAGTACAGCGAGGTGGGAGTCGTCAGATTACGACCAGTGTTGTTGGTGTATGTCAGGCTCGCTTCTGTCCATAGGCTGTCGTCGTAATCAGATCCAATCTCAGGCAAGCCGTCGATGACCTTCCATTCGACAGAAGAAAGGTCTGGCACCGAAAATGCAGGCTTGCTGTAGGTGGCTTTGGCAGTGACCACGCCACTGCTCTTCGACTGCTTGAATCTGAGATCGCTGCCATTGAACGTAAGCTTGGTAAGACCTGCGGGAGCACCTCCAATGATCTCGAGTGATGTTGTGGCATTCAAGTCACCCGTTAGCATCAACGTAGTACCCTTCACTTCAACAGTGCGTATTAGGTACCCAGCCTTGACAATCGCAGCTGATCGATCTACGGTGCCGTTGGTATAGTTACCGGAGACAGGGTTGGAAGGAAGGTCGATGGTCCAATAGTTGTAAGCGGAGTTTCGATCTAGTGAATATCAGTAAATGCGAGTCTATGGCCAGACCATCAATAAGACAACTCACCCAGAATATAAACGTAAAGGCTGTGCTTCAGCTTCACGATTCTTCGCGTGGGGCTAGTCTCAAAGTTGAGGATAGTGTTTCCGTTCTTCGTAGTGATGGTGACGCCACTGCCTTCCTTGAGCTTGGCCTCGCCTCCGTTAGAGAACGCAACTTCATGATGCTCGTTCGGGCCACCATAGACGACGAGAACGGTCTTTGAGCTGTACTTCTTCCATGTGAAGATCTCGGCAGAAGAGTAGAGTAAATTAGTTCCTCCGACGTCATAGTCTGTGACTGACACCTTCGAATCACGTCCGTTCAGCACAAGAGTGCCATCGAGCTGAGGAATAGTGATATTGCCTTGGCTCGTCGGGACGGTCAACTTGAACTCGGTCGAAGCCAGACTATTGAAGGCAGCGTGGCGAATGACGAAGAAATTGGTCGTGTTGCCGTAGAGCGCAGTCACAGCGATGGCAGGGTTATTGGAATACGATCCATTTGCGTGAGTGTTATTCTGGGGTATCGCTGTCAACCACGCTGGTGAAGCTTGGAGGAAGTTGGCCTCAAGCTTGGCTTCACTGTACTTCTCCCTGCTGACGAGACGGTCCTCGGTGATAACGGCACCATAGTCGTACGAAGTATAGCCACCAGGGTGACCAATGTTGCCCCAATTGGTGCCTCCGTAGGTCATGTAGATGTTGAAGAATTTCAAACCGAAGCTCCAGTCGTTCTTGTAAAAGACTCGTTGGAACTCGCTGTTCAACAACTCAGCACACTGCTCGAAACCAAGACCTCCCCAAGGGTCAAAGGCGCCTCCTTGAAACTCGACCAAAGCATAGGGAGTATTGGGGCTCTGCTGTGCATGCAGGTTTCCGTAGTTAGTAGGCAAAGCATTGTCGGGCCAGGTTTGAGGATTGGCGCAATCGAATCCAAGAGGATAACCATCGTGACCATATATATCAACACCAGCAGGTGAGCCAGGAGTGAAATAACCCTTCGGGCTAGCATCATTGGAGATGAATGGCACGACAATACCAGCATCTCTAGCTTGAGCTTCGACCGCGCTGAAATATTCCGCATCCGGAAATTCAGGTAATTCGTAAGACACTGTGTATTCGTTCTCTGGTTGGTAAAGGATCACAGGGCCGCCATTGGTAATCTGCGCCTTGGCAATGATGGAATTCATGTGATAAGCGTAGCTGGTGAGATGTCAGTCAATTCCCATCTTAATGGAGATCGCGATCCGTACTTGGCAGTAGCATTGAGATACAATGGGTCTCGCGTCCTCGTCAAGGCCGGGACCCGCATCAGCCATCCTGGGAAGCCACCACCGGACACTTCAGCATTGATGTACGGACCAGGTCGCTATATAGCTCATGTCAGACGGCAGTCTTCGCGGATTATCAGCTTTGTACTCACCGCTAGGAGATAAATGCCGGCTTCTTTCGCAGCAGCAAAGAAAGGCTCAAAATCGAAGATACCCTCCGCGGTGAACTCGCCGGGTTTGCCCTCGAGAAGAGCCCACATGGTGTAGAAAGAGACACCATTGTAACCCATAGCTTTGATCTTCTGGAACACATCCAGGTATAGGCTGGTCACAGGTAATCTGAGGAGCTGGCATCAGCCCGTGATTGCTAGTCTTCGGATGTATCGTGATGCTTTACCTGAATGGATGAAATTCACCGCTGTAGAGCATGATCCTCTCACCATGGACGAAAAGAGAGTGCTCATCCCACGTTACCTACTGAAGTTAGTGTACTCTTCGGATCTTCTCAAAGGACGATATCCTACAATATGCTGCAAAGGTTCACGCTTATAAGGCTTGATGAGCTCAATCATGTTTTGTCTCTTAACAGCGAGAGCGTCTCCATTGACAGTCAGGCAAGCCAAAATGGCCGCCTTCAATAATCTGCTTCCTAACATTTTCGAGATCCGAGTATACTAGGATCTTTACAAAGAAAATCCAATGCATCATGTCGGGGCGCGATTCATAACCTTTTGTTCCTGCGCTTCCTAGCCCGTAGCGGAGAATCACGTCGCTCATGCATCGTCGCTGCATGCGACCCCGAGCATGATGATCGGTATAGATTGACAGATGCATTGAAATCGGATCCTCGCATGCCTCTTGAGGAAGTCTTTGTTGCGGATCAGGGACTATATTCTGCCGTAAGGTGTTGCGAACTCGCTAATGACGTTCAAGGTGACATAGTATGGTCGCTTCCCCTCGTTTTCCCCACCTTTGGGCCCTACTTTTGTAAGTTTAGCCTTCACAAGCCGCGGTTGAAAAGACGCTCGGCAGAATTCAAAGCATAAACATAGCATTCGAAGCCTTTAACACTATCTATAAGCCCGACCACCCTCAAAAGCCTCTTTTGAACAGGCGTATTATTTTATTATGATGAACGTGTCTAGCATTGAAGAAAGAAAGCATAGTAACATATCGCAGATTTATTTTAAGTCTGTGTCGTAGCTGATGTAGATCGGCACATTGCCGATCCCAAATAGGTGCGATTAATCGTGAAAAGAAAAGATCAACTTTTGCTCTCTTACGTTGATTCGTGTCTTCGGAGGGTCCTGATCCTCAATCTCTCTTCTTCCCGATCCTTGGCAATGCGAGCCAGAACAACCATATCACGACCAGGAGTGACAGAATGATAGGCTGCAAGACTTTGACTCCGTGAGACTGCGCAATGACGCCGGTCACGAATGGAAAGATGGCTCCACCGGATCCTCCAAGTGCAGCCGCAAACCCAATTCCGCTGACATGTAAATGGCGAGGTAGGAGCTTAGTGCATGCCACCACTGCAGCAGGGAACATGGGTGCGAGCACGAAGCCTTGTAGTGCAACAGTGACGGCGGAGACGTAAAATTGTGGAACGAGCCAGAAGAGTAGTTCCAGTCCGGTAGCTATTGGGAGATAGATCTGATTCGTAGGATGTCAGCCATAACCACTCTCCAATGTCATAGGCCAAGAGCACTTACAGCTATCGCCAGCTTTTCTCCAATTCTGGGGGTGATAAATCCGAGAACGAACCTGCCCACAGTAATGCCCAGCCAGAAACCAGTAGCCGTCATGCCCGAGGCAAATTTGCCTCCACCGCGTTCATTGATCATAAAGACAACGACCCATCCACCAAGCGCTACTTCGATACCGACATATCCAAGCAGAAAAAATGCGCAAAGCCATGTCACTCGAGCTGAGGGCATCGTGAACAATGCCTCCTTCATGCGATTGCCAGTTTCGTTGGAAGTTCGAGGGTTCGCATCGCGGAAGGCCTGGCCATTTTGACTCCAAAAAGCCCAAGCACAGGCACCGAGTTCGATAGCTGCCACTCCAATCATGACATAGTACCATTGGTACCAAGCAAGGCCTGCCTTGGTGATCATTGCAGTGGCAATCAACGGTGCAATAATTGCTCCTACACCGTAAAGGCCGTGTAGGACCCCCAAAATCTCGTTTGCATTCGCCATGTTGCCCATCCAGGCATTCCATGCTGCGTCGAAGAGGCCATTGCCAAATCCAGCCAGCATGAAGACGACAACAAGCACCGGATAAGGTGGGTGAACCGAAATGACAATGTACGCGATGAGGTGGCATACCGGGGCGATGCATGCCGGGCCTCGCCGTCCAAATTTGAGATGGATCGCGTTGTTCAATAAGGCGGAAGCATTATAGCCTACCAGAGGAGACAAGAAGATGAGCGAGACTATCGTGTAGGAGAGACCGTAGTATGTTTCAAGCTGTTCCTATTAGCATGCATCAAAAATCACTCGTTAGGACCGCATACGTAGGGTATGATAGCCTGTCACTTGTTAGCATTCGTCCAGGCACAAGATCATCAGCATATGCACTGACACCATATGAAGCATCGTTCATGCCCATCAAGATGAAACTCCAGAACGCAGCAAATGTGCGAGCAATATTCATTTTGGATCCATTCCACTTTTCGGCAGCTTCCGGGCCCGATGTGGTTGGTGATGGGAGTGACTCGTTTCTATCTGACTGCTGACTATCAATGTCATCGTCGCGCTCACTTGGAGTGACGATCTGGAGAGAAGGTCTCTTTGGTGCCGGATCAAGCCCGTGTAGATGATGAACATGTACAGGCTCGAGCTCGATTACAGCGGTGGATGAGCCGTGATTCCACGAGCTTGAAGACATGATGGATATAGAAACGTCAGAACGTCAAGGTTTCAGTGATCGATTGATTCTTCAAAAGGCCCTCATTGATGTAGAGCAGGTGTAAGCAACTTTATATCCTCGCTAAGCAAGAAAGACAATCCATCTGCATTGCTTATATGCTATCAATAGTGATACGGTACCAGTACTTCAAGTACCAGCTGTCACTCAACAACCATCGCGGACCGAGTACTTATTCTGCTCGGACATGGTCATTGGTCCATGTCTGTCAACAATCAATCGCCAAGATTATGGGGTGTCATGGAGCTGGAGAAAGGAGGGGATAGTGTGGAGCTGGTGGCAAGAAACGAGCAACCCGACGGAAGTCAAGGAACGATTGCGGGAAAGTGTTCGGGAGGAACTCCACAGAATCGGTGTGCAAATGTGAGTCAGACGTGGGATGGCCGAGCGATCTGCAAGCGCATTCGATTGATTTGGACATTCCGAAAGGACAATGCAGAGTACCTTAACCAATTTTCACCTCGATAAAAGATGTATGGGAGCAGTACGATGCAGTGTTGGAAAACTTAGCGGTCAGGAAGAACAAATTGTTTGCTGATAGAGGCATCGGTAATCGGTGCACTTGAGTAAGTCTCAGGTTGCTGTTCCGCGTGTATATCGCATAGATGTCTGTACCATCTTGCAAGTCACCAAGTCTTCTTGATACGCAGAGCCCTCATGATGTAATTCGATGCTCGGATAGCACAATAATGCTCATCTTATCCAAATTGACTCCCATCTTCGCTGAGGACGTACAGTGCCTGAATGTCAACCCCAACGACCATCGATCCGTTACGAAAGCAGACACCGTAGATGCAATTTCACGTCATCTCCGCTGTGCAAATTGCAAAGACAGGTTGCGAGAGTGACAATTCGAGTAAGCCTAGGAGAAACGAGATCCTTCCCAGAAGTGAATGATCAACCTCGATCAAAGTCTAAGGCAAGAAGGCTTGAAGTGAAGTGCACCACCCACGTGGCAGCCAAGACGGCTTCGTACACAATGCAATGCACCTTGCCGTGGAATGTTTGAGCACGTTGTGCTCTCTGTGACGTTCTTGTCATCCAGGGATGTTGTGTTGTGCAACAGTGACAGACATGATAATCGTCACGAGAAAGCTGCCGAGGCCGTTCATGTCTGATTTGTGACATACATGATAATGTAAAATAGATATGCATGTCTGGTATTATATACGATCGATAACGAAAAGGTGAGAGGTGTGTCTCTGGGTGGTTTATTCAATCACAACCACCCAAGGAGCCCATTACAACATGTACCAAAGAGATACTCCCGTGAGGGAATCGCGTGCTCATTACACCCCGTACGAAAACGTGGTCAACAGAAAACGTTGTCAAGCCTGTTCTCGTCCATTCAAGGGGCCCTAATTCTCTTGTGCTTCTCCTTCTTCACATCCTAGGAGATGAAGGTAGCTTCGGTGAAGAGCTGACCAGCCTCGCTCTTCTCTTCTCCATCGACCTTGATCCTGAACGTCTCAAGCTTGGGTCCGTACTGCAGGAAGAATTAGCAAAAACACAGCGATACAGAAGAAGAGAGTCTCATTACCTGGTAAATGTATGGCTTGGTTCCGGCAGCGCCGGCAACAATCTGCTTGACGAACTTGGGAACTTCAGCCATGATATCGACACGATCCCATCTCTCGCCCATCTCGCCAGAGAGTTCGGCCTCTACGGCACCATCAGCGCTGGACCATTTGAAGGCCATTGCGTCGGGAGCAGGCCATCCACATTCGGGATCCTCGTGGGAAGCAGTATGCTTGACTGTGTTTGTCGGGCCAGCATAGAGAATCTTGCCATCAACAGCGATACCACCAACGTTGACGACAGTGTTGCCGTAAGAGGGAGGAGTGGTGTACTCCATCATGATGGCACTGTAAGTAGGAGACTGGAAGTTGCCAAAGGTCCAGCGAGCGGCGGCGTGGTGGGGCTTCATGCCCTGGAGAGCGTGGATGAACATGCCACGACCCTGGAGATCGATGGGACCCTGCTGGGTGATGATGCTACCCTCGACTTTGCATCTCGGCCAGAAAGAGTGTCTCATCTTGCCCCATGGGGCCTTGGGATCGGTACCGAATGAGCTGGTGCCATCTTTGCCGACAACGAAGCCAGGCGAGAGGGTGGAGAAGGTGAGGTCGACGACGCTCCTGGTGTTGGTGCTCGACTTGATGTGATAACTCTTGCCGTCTTCAGAGAGGGTGATAGAGCAGCCCTGGGCGTGGAAGTTGTACTTCTCCTCGTCGAAACCGTAGTCCGAGAGAGGGTCGGATGACCAGAGGTTGGGGGTGTTGCGGTCGGGGTAGAAGATCTTGGTGTTGAATTGGCAGGTGACTCGGATGCCGCTATTGTTGAATCATGAGGTCAGCAGAGTGCTCTTCTCCTTCTGTTGTTGATCATCCGTGTGTCTTACGCAACGTTGCTGTAGATAACCTGGGCGAGACCGACATGGCCGCTGTCGGCAGTGAAGTAGAAGGTCTGCGTCTCAACACAGGTCGAGTCCATGACGAACCACTTCATGTCTTCCTTCTTCAGCTCGGTGAAGGGAGTGTCTTGTGCGGCGACTGATTGGATGGCTGAAGGGCCATACTCTGGCTCAGCAGTGCCAGCGACATTGGCGAGTCTGTATTGGACACACAACCAAGGTCAGTCTAGGCTCAGATTCTGCTTTGCTTCTGTTTTGCTTCTGCTTTGCTTCTGCTTTGCTTCTGCTTTGCTTCTGCTTTGCTTCTGCTTTGCTTCTGCTTTGCTCGGAGCCAGCACTGACTGTTGCTTTGCCCAGTTGAACATGATTGATCGTCTCTTGTTTCTCTGTTTCCTGTGGTCTTTTCTCTCTTCTGAGCTGCTATCTCTTTATCGGCTGCTGGTCGGTCACTACGTGGGCGGCTGTTGGTGGACCCTGAAACAACTCGGGGTCAAATTGTCGTGCTGGAGCGGAGGTTTCTGATCGAGGGGCGGATGAACTTGCAGCTGCTACAAGTCGATAATCGGGAATTTGGTGATAGTAACGGAACCTGAAAGTCAAGAAAGTGGGAGGAGGGTCTTGTAGGCTGTGAAATGAGGAAGGAACTTGGCGCTGCGCTACGCTACTATGTGGGAGCCTGAGGCTTCTGTGCTGGGAGGAGATTCGAACTTCCCTTCTGCCACTTCAGGTTTCCAGGTGTTTGATGGGAAATGACGTCTCAGTTTGTTTGTCCCTTTTCTGTTGCCTGAAGTACCTCTGCCAAGACTCTTCTCAGTCCATCACCTTAAGATATCACTTCATTTCCTCGCCGTTGGTTCCTTACCTTGATCCCATTTTGACATGTGACACGCGAGACTGTCCCATCTACTGTCGCGCTCAGCCGAGATTGATCGTGTCTCTTCTCACCTTCATTGTGGTACGATGGGACGATAGCCTGAGTCAGGCAAGTCTTCGGGAAACTGAGGGTTTGCAATGCATATTGTATCATTATTCGTCCTAGGTGTCATTACACTTGCCTGTGATAAGTAACTCGAGTATTCTTGCTCAGTCACGCTATACTATCACTCCTTCAACAATTTCTCGCCGCTAAAGCTCCATTGTTGATCGCACCTCCTCGTGACTCCTTCCGCCAGCGCTTGTCCAGAAGTATTGGGGAAAGGGTCTGACTGCGGGAAGATTTCCAGAGCTGCTCCAAGCTTCGACATGCTCATCTCTCCCGCCACTTGATTCAACAGATCCAGAAACCACGCTGTCTTATCTCTCATCTGGCCTGGTCTTGCTGTATCCTTCAAAACAATTGCCATATTGAGGCCTCGATATGCGACCCACAGCAGCGACTCTAGTCCAGCGCCTGTTTCTCTCCATGCCTTGCACGGGTCCTGGCTTTGCGACAAGCAATTCCAAAGCTCTTGAACATGCACTGCCACTATGTCATGTACTAGGTGAGAGTGGTGCACTTCTGGCCACTGTTTCGGTATCCACGTCCAAGCACAGATCCCAGCAGCAAGCAACACTGCATACAGTGCGTTGAAGCTGTCGCTCAGGCCCGATGTTTCTTGTCCTTCACGCCTCATGTATGATAGAGGTAGTATATGATATAGGTGATGAAGACCTTGATAGCAAGGATTCATTGCCCCATCTGCCTGGACTTCTCGACCATAGACTTCGTCGAAACTTAGACTCATATACTGTAGGTATCCGAAGACTCGACGGACTTCGGACGTTCTGCCACTGGCCGGCAGCCAAGAAACCACCGCTGCAGTCCTTCGTTCGGCTTCGCGCACGAAGCGCGGCGAGAAGACTTTGCATGACATGCGCGGATCACGAGGAAGTTGCGGCTTCGTCAATGTGCCCGCAGCAAGCCTGAGGTCGGACCAGACCATGTGATGCAAGGCCATGTACCCTGTGATCGACGAGATACCTCCACGCTCATTGAGCAGCTTTAACAGGGCTCGTCGATGTGTATCCGCTGCCTCATATTTCGTCACAGCGTTGTGTCCCTGCGCGAGATCCCCAACCATAGCCAGAGATATCTGCGATGAGATGAGCAACACTAGACCGTCTGAAATCAATGCGTCTTTGCCTATAGTCACTGTCAGCTCTCAGTTCTGACAATTTTGATGCTGTTATGTCCATCTCACCGGTCAACCCCTCCCTTAACACTTTGATCGATTGCCCTTTGTGGAAAAGCCAGGACACTGTGTCAGTGGTGCCCGTCAATCTGGCACGATTGGCTTGCCCCAAGGTGATCAAGATATGGAAGATGCCCGGGTATTGCGACGCTGCTGTCCATAGATGGCCTTTCCATTGCATATTCTTGAGATACAACCATGGCAGGCCGGTGTTACATATCGGTGAGCGGTCATCATCAACGAAGAACCAGCGAACACCTGCCGTGGATGCCTTGGACAATGCAAGAGGTATGGTGTCGAAAGGATCGAAGTTGGCGCCATCTAGTGAAACTAGCGAGGCTTTAGATGTTGCGGGTAGTAAGACACCGCCAGTTTGATCACATGCAGAGGTGAGCTGCTTTGACTGATAACTGCAGCATACATGTCTGCCGGTCGCTACATCAATGCAAGCATGAGTAGAATCACGGTCGATGGGTTCAGACTCCTGAGGAGCTGAGATGACAGGCGCAAGCCTCCTTCGGATCATGTTTCTCTTCGCATGACGTTCGTCAAGTGCGAATTGCTTTCTGAAGTGGTTCTTCATGACATGCTGCTTGATTTCACGAAAGCGAGCTTTATCATGATGGCTTCGAGTCTCGCCCGAATAGTTGACGAACTCGAACCGAAGTTTTTCGAGTGACAATGACATGTTCGTGCCGTCTCATCTTCTGTCGCATTTCGAGATTTGTTCAATGAAAGGAAGTGGGCGATGGTCTTCCGGTCCAGAACATATATACCTGTTTTGCGGAGGTGCAGTGGTGATGGAATCCGAGGTTGCCTTACGCCCTACAGTGCATCCTGGTTGAGCCAAAGCTTGGTATGATGGATGGTGATTGGACGAGACTTGAAACCCAATTGGGTCAGTTCAAATCGACGGGCGGGCCGAAAGTACCTTAGTGAGCTTGCATCTGTGCATGCTCCCAATCGACGGCTGAGACTAAGGTACTTCCATTGGATTTTTTGTTTCAGGCAAGCCGTGACGCCGGGCAGCATAACATAACGGCACCTTTTAGTGAAGAGCCGATCGGGATCCCATATATCCCTGCCGTAAGCCACATATACACAACAGCCTCAACGATCTCCAGGAGAGTGAAGCAATATGATGCGACTGCCAGCAGGAGACCGGCATCGCAAGCGGACATCAGCGGTCCGATTATCGACACGATTACTTGTAGAACACCTCTGAGCAACCTGTGCTTTCAACGCCGGAAAGTCTGAGCGATACAGGCTTACTGTGAATAAACATACATCAAGGTATCATGAAAACAAGTCGCACATTCTGCTTATGCCCGCATGCCGGGGTATCTAAAGTTTATTGTCGTGACGCCCGAATGACAAGGACAGCGCCTTCGTACCCTGGCGGTCAAAAATGAGACCACAATGGACAACGAATGATGTATGTTACAATGGCCGAGTGTTGTGGAGAGACACATCACAGCACAAGACAGCACAGCACAGGGACCGGAGGGGAAAGCGGCGGAAGGGGGGCAGCGCGCACAGGTACAGGGAGACGACGGGAGATCTCAGACCAAGACATGCGCTTGGAGATCGCGCTCAGCAATGGCGGGCGGGACTCGGTAACAGCACTGTAAAAAGGTATGCATGAATACGGAAAATCGGACAGAACAGCCCAAGTAGTGCCCAGGTACAGTAATGCACCTCACGGAAGATCAATCAAAATCACGACAGTGGTCAGAACTGGGCTGGGCTGGTCTTGTCTTAGGTGATTCCTGGAAGCAATGGGCACTTGCACTTTTAAACCCATGATACCGCCGACAATATTGCGGAAAAAGACCCTTATCTGCACAAAAAGCTAAAGCAAAGGAAGAAAAAACGCAAGGAATAAGGGACCGGAGAGACGTTGCCGACGGCCAAGGGTGAGGGTCTGATGGAAAGAAAGAGTCGTGAGTCATTTGGGAAACAAGATGACGTTAGGCGATTGTGCAGGGCGTGCAGCTGGGAAGAATTGGAAGAATTGCTTATGTCGGCCACTTTGGGAAGTAGCACCCAGCAGTACATACCTGAGTAGCAGAGCAGTCGCAGCAGGGAAGGAGCTGCTACTGACAGCAGCCCGAAAGAAGACCACCTCAACCTCGGCTTCCTTTATGACTCCCTTTCTTCTGTTCTAGAGTATAGATTATGCAAGAGGCCATCGATAATAATCCCATAAACAGCATCAGTGGATCACAGCACGAGAGAGAGAGATAAAACTTCAGAGGCATCTAGTCACCCGGCAGCGTACGGTAAGGTAGGTAAAGAAGCGACAGATGAGGGGCGAGCGAGTCTCACCGACGGCGGACCCTTTCCCTTTCCCTCTCCCTTTCCCTTTCCCTTTCTGCCGAGCTTTTCTTTTGCTGAGACCGAGAGTGTGAGAAGGCTGTGACACTGACACTGACACAGACACAGACACAGCTAACAGCCAGAAGCCTCCGCCTTAACAACCGTTAGTCTCCGTCCTGTTCGTCACGGGAGCTGGCTGCTTTTCCAATAAGGTAGCTTTTCATTCTTTCTCCCAGTCCTTTACCCTTCCGCTCGGAAGCAGCCAATACCATCCTTCCTGTCGACTCTACCTCGTCCACGACTGTGTCAGCGCCAATCCCCCACCACCACCACCATCACCACCATCTTCTTCTCTACCCACCACCACAGCGTTGTCGGCCGAATCCAGGCATAGGGGTTCATTAATTTGGGGACGTGATCCATCTCGCTAAAGGGTATCCACCGCGCGTCATACCTCTCGCAAACCCCGCTGCAAGTGGTGGCAGCATCACCAACAACCACTCCGGCGGCAGTAATACTACTGAGCCGCCATATACTCCCACACACACATCTCCATCGACACCGACACCGAGAACACCATGTCTTCGTCGGCGTCTCCACTCACGCATGCCCCCGACCATGGAGTGCGATTCAGCGAAAAACAAGAAGAGATCAGTCCAGAGCGGGAGCTGGAACAGACCGAGTCAAACACGGACGAGAGCGACAGAGTTGCCCTGAACCCACAGGCAGAAGAGGAACTGAGGCAGCTGAAGACGTCACTGCAGAATGGCTTGCAGTCCAAGAGAATGGAGCACTACAACTTCGAGCCCGTCTCTCTGCCCAATTCCCAGCCCGTGTCGAGGGTTCCCTCCGTCACCAGAATGCCCCGGCAGATGCAGGCTGGCTCGGCTGCTCCTTCTCCTCGCCCATCCCCTCCTCAGTCCACTCTTCACTCACCCCCACTCACTCCTTCGACCACGAAGTCGCGTGAGGCCAAAGACCCCAAGGCCGCAGCCTCGAGTATGGCCGGTCCCGCTTCGTCTCTGGCTCGCGCCAGAGCTGAGATGGCCACTCCCCAGTCCACCACTTCCCAGCAACATCACCCCCACCAACGTCACCATTCCCGAGCAGCCTCCGCTTCTGCACCCTCATCGTCTGACGAGATCGCTGTCTCGCCCCATCCGAAGCACACACCCCGTTTCTCCATCGGCCCGAGCGGCGATTCCATGCCGCCCTCTCGTGACGCCAGCCCCGTGGCATCCGGCGCGACGACACCGACTGGCAGTGGAGCAATCACTCCGTCCACAACAATAAGCAGACAGGCATGGCCATTGGGCGACAAGAACGACCCATACGCACGCAGCAAGCGAGAACCTCCCACCCGCAACGTAGACTCCATCGACGCCCGCTTCCGCTTCGGCAACCGAGACCCCAGACAGGGCCACAGCAATTCCGGCACTTCGCTGGTCTCTCTCCCAAAGACCGGGCCCAATGGGCTTCCAATCAGCGCCGCCACTTCTCCCACTCCCAGCATCAAAGAGCCCGAGGTGAACAAGCGACACAGCTTCTTCAGCAAGAAGTTTGACGGTCACGATGACGCCAGTATCAAGGACAAGGACAAGTCGAGCTCGAAGATCAACCTCAAGCGTTTCTTCAAAGTGGGTGACAAGAAAGAGAAGCGCACCTCTTCGCCTTCGAGAGATTCCATCCGTCACTCGACTAAGGACCACTCGGGTTCTCAGTCCATTCCTTTTGCTGATGACCACGGTCTTTCGAGCAAGTATGGCAAGTTCGGTCGCGTCCTTGGTGCAGGGGCCGGAGGCTCGGTTCGCTTGATGAAGAGAACCGCCGACGGCAAGACTTTTGCTGTCAAGCAGTTCCGCGCCAGGCACGCATACGAGAGCGAGCGCGAGTACAACAAGAAGGTCACTGCAGAGTTCTGTATCGGCTCCACTTTGCATCATGGCAACATCATCGAGACCATTGATATCATCCACGAGAAGGGTGGCTGGTTTGAGGTCATGGAATACTGTCCATTCGATTTGTTTGCAATCGTCATGACCGGCAAGATGTCCAGAGACGAGGTCACCTGTTGCACCCTGCAGATCCTGAGTGGTGTGACTTATCTTCACAGCATGGGTCTGGCACATCGAGATCTCAAGCTCGACAATGTCGTTGTCAACGAGCACGGTATTATGAAGATCATTGACTTTGGAAGTGCGGTCGTGTTCAGGTATCCATTCGAGAACGACATAGTTCTCGCCACAGGTATGCTTGCTATCTTTTGTGATTTTTATCTCGGTCTATCTGCTAACAGACAGCAGGTGTTGTCGGTTCCGACCCTTATCTCGCCCCCGAAGTGTATGACAACTCGCGTTACGACCCCCAGCCCGCAGATGTATGGTCAATAGCCATCATCTTTTGCTGCATGTGTCTTAGACGTTTCCCTTGGAAGGCCCCACGTCTGTCCGATAACTCTTACCGCTTGTTCGTTTCGCCGCCTGACCCAAATCAGAGCGAGCTTCTTCAGGCATCTCGTCATCAGAGCCTCAAGCCCTCTGATGTGGGTTCGAACGACGATTCCAAGTCTGCCGCGCCCTCCGTCAATCAGCAGCAGATCAAGGGTCCGATGCGCCTTCTCCGTTTATTACCCAGAGAGACACGTCACATCATCGGTCGCATGCTCGAGCTCGATCCGAAGAAACGCGCCACTCTCGATGAGATGCTCGCAGACCCATGGGTGCAGAACGCATACGTCTGCAGACAAGATGAGGAAGGTGTGTGTTATCATGCTCCAGGCCATACGCATACTCTTGAACCGTCTGGCGGCGCATCGACAGCAAAGGCAGATGAGGGTAAAGCCAAGAAATAGATGTATCAGTGGCTAGTCACCTTCAGTGTCACTACCTCAAGCAGCCCCCAAACAATCTTCAGTAGAAGCAAGGACTTGTCTGAGTGTTCTACAACTATAATCACAAAAATACACCCCAACATCAGGAGCATAGGATGAAATTGGCACCAGGGAGATCGAAGGGGCTTTTTCCAGGCGTTAAGGCAACAACGGGGATTTGTAAAATGCAAAGGTTTACGATTTGACGGACATCGTAAGGAATTCGGGGTGTGGCAGCGCTGTTTGGACCTTTTTGTTCTTTTGTTCTTCCATTTCACTATACTCTTGTCTTTTATCTTCCGTTCTTTTATCTGTTTTGGTTTTTCCTCGACTGAACTCATTCTCCCCCCCCCCCCCCCCCTTCCTCTACTCTACTAGAATGTTGATAATCCTCTCTTGTTCTCCTTTCCACTTCGCTTCTATCTCTGCCTCTCGAGGTACTCACATGGCCAAAGTTGATGTGTTCGCTTTGTCCTCTTGATCTTGATCTTGATCTTGATCTTGATCTGCCGCTGTATGTATGTACGCGTGTACGTATGGTCTTCAGGGGATCATGTAGTATGAAAAGACGACTCGAAACTTACGCACACACTTCATATAAGCCATATATGGAGACTGTTGAGATTGTTCTTTTGTATGTACAGGAGCTTTTCGTTCACCCATGGATTGGAGACAAATACGTTCAGGACCATCTATGGGAAGGTTGCCGAGTGCTTTACTAGTGTCGTCTCATGTCCAAGCTGTCGAGGGCCAGACTTGTCTTCTAAGGAAAGGCTTTTTGTGATGTTCTTTGCTACATCGCAATTGAGATGAGAAGGATCACTCAACCATCCTTTGTCACCCTACACATGTCCAATCAACCCAAGTCCAATCCATCGTTTTAGAGAACGAGAACCCCGGTCTCGACACGTTCTATACCTGACGTGTTGTTCCACTCAATCCATCATCATTCCTGGAACAAAAGATTCAACCCGAGGAAGCGGACAGGGTCGCGCTATATAATGCAACAGACAGGACAGCCACTTACCCGTTACGGGAAATAGCACGAATTGCTTCTTCAACCACGTTCATATCCTTGTAGGATTCGATCTGCAGAGTCGTCTTTTTGGCTGTTGTCGGACGATAGGCATCTTTCGGATGTGTCTCTGTGTCTCTTCGGGCGTAGGAATGATTTTGAGTCGGGAGAGGGTGGTAAAGTCCTGATTCGGACTTGGAGCCGGGTCGAGCTCTCTCTTTCTGTTTCTCGTAGGATTCTCTCTACAGTATAGTATAGAACTCTTTACTTTAGCTAGTTCCGCACGACATGCCTTCTCCGCGATTTAGTTTGTTCGGATGTAAGAGATGGGTTATGGTGGAGGGGGAGGGTGTTAAGATCTTGATTGGGAGTTAACGCCGAGGGAGAGGTGACTCGGGGATAAAGGGAGACTATTCGTGCATGTAAACATACCATATATATATACTGCACTTGTAATATACAAAATGTGAAACAAGAAAAGGTTGCTTTGATTTACTACACAGAGTCTCATCGATCAACGTCCGGAAAAGCATAATGGCGACGAAGAAACTTCCCAGCCTCCATGCTCTCGTCTCCTCAATCTCTACTAGACGAGTTCATCCCACTTTAACAAGACCCATGTCTTCGTCTTCGTCTTCGTCTTCTCGTTTCGGTCCGTCCTCAACCGCAGACCAAGTGGCAGCCCACCTCTCGCCACATATCCGCGGCAAAACAATCCTTGTCACAGGCGTCTCTCCCGGTTCGCTAGGCTATGAAGTCGTAGAGGTGCTGGGGCGACACCATCCCCGGCGGCTCATCCTCGCTGGGCGAGATGAGGCCAAGATGGCGCTGACGAGGGATGCTGTGTTGCGAGACACAGGCGACGTCTGCATCAGGACTTTAGCGCTGGATCTTGCGAGGTTGGAGAGTGTGCGAGGCGCTGCTGACGAGGTTGTTGGCATGGAAGGCGGAATCGATGTGGTGATTAACAACGCGGGCATCATGGCTCCTGCTGCTCAGGGAGAGACTGGAGAAGAGAGTCGGTGGACGGTCGATGGGTTTGAGAAGCAGTTTGGCGTGGACCATCTCGGACCGTTCTTGTTCACTAATCTCATCATGAGTAAGTTGATCGGTCGAGATGGGAAGAAGAGAGGAGGGCGGGTGGTTGTTGTTAGTAGTGATGGACATGCGCTTCAGCCTGTGCGGTTCGAGGACCCGAATTGGACTGTGAGTTCATTCTTACCTTCCATCCACTTCTTGATTTCGGGAGCACTCGCTGATCTTGGGTGTTGCATTGTGATTAGGAGCCTGGGTCATACAATAAATGGAGAGCATACGGACAGGCTAAACCGGCCAATGCCCTCTTTGCAAGAGGGTTGGGCGATAGACTCAAGCACAGGGGGCTGTCGGCTTTCAGTCTTCATCCGGGCATCATACAGACCAATCTCGGGTCTCATATTGCTGGCGAAGACTGGGGTGATCTCAGTAAGTCTTCTTCGCCGAGCTTCCTTATAGCATAGAGAGTAAAAGAAGCTGACAGGTAATCCAGTGGCCATCAAGAAAGAAGTCTTTGAGAACGCGGCAAAGATCGGTCGAGAAAGCACAAACAGCAATACAAACCTCGAGGCAGAAGGACCAGGCTTCAGCTACAAGTCTCTGCAGCAGGGTGCAGCGACGCATATCGTGGCAGCATTCGATCCATCGATCGTCAATCAGTCTGGCGAGTATCTTCAGGACTGTCAGGTTGATCCCAAGGCAAGAGAGCTGTTCGCAAACGACGCTGAGGCAGCATCGAGACTCTGGGCGCTGAGTGAAGAGTTGGTAGAACAGAAATTCGAGTATTGAAGTTTGGACATGCAAGAAAGAGAAATGTTGCAATGCGCTTTAGCTTACGTGTTAAATGGAATACTGTGGTACAATTACTGAGCATATCACCAAGTCATTCATAGTCCAGCTCACAAGGTATAGAGTGCGAGTTGTCCTCGTAAGTACCTAGTAAGTTTCACTTTGGACGGGACACATCAAAGTCATGTTCAACTCAGTGTTAATTTCCTGGCACAGGAGATTGTGAAGTTCCCATCCTAGGGAATCAGTTGAGATGGTCAAATGTGCGTACTGCTTGCCAAAGATGGTCGGAAAATCAAGGTTAAAGTTTCGCACGTCGTTGCGAATCCTCCATGTAGATGCTTATTTACGCGCCTTGATAGTGTCCACTTGATCGTCCCCAGCAATCGAATGCTACATTCGCTTCCCACCAAAGATAGTTATCATATTGATATAACATCACCGACCACTCCAAATCTTCCTGTATGATATAGCTGAAAGAATAAATGCATAGGTTGCAGCACTATACAGCAGAAGATTACGCGACGAAACCAAGTACAGGCCAAAAGCGAAAGCGCAACCGGCCACGACTTGTATGCAGGGCTTGCCACCTGCGCAAAGTCGCATGTGACCGCGAGCAACCATGTAATAATTGCATCAAACAGTCGAATCCTCAAGGTTGTGTCTATGGTAGCGGGAATGGAAACGAGGTTGTAATTATCCCTGAAGCGCGACCGGGGAGTGAACGAAGTCCTTCGGCCCGCCAATCTTGGGCAAGAGTCATTGCCACATGGCTCAATATCACGACGAGAAGTATCCGACTCTGAGAATGCAACACAAAAACGACCGGAGCAAGTCGATCAACTCTCCCAGATATCCCCGTGTCAAGTCAGCGTGAGAGATGGTAAATACAGCCTGCCCAGCCACGGCTCAATAAGTGAGCTGCCGCGAAGCACAACCAGCAGAGAACTACTGCGAAACCCAGAAAAGGAACACGTTCAGTTGGATGAGACTATCAACGTCCACTCAAAGGGTGCCTTTGCATCGAAACAGCCAGGCATTGACTATTACATTGGTAGAAGTGGATACACCACTATACAACATGACAATATATGCTCACTAACACCTTCTATTGTGAACAGCGCTGAAATTGTCTAGTCACGTTTTCTATATAATTGGCGAGGCTCATTCAAGACGCAATGGGAGGCTCTTGGTGAGCTTCAACTCCGCTTCACGGGTTGTCGTAGACAGGGGCTACTTGACTGCACTTTGGCTTCGCCTTTGCCAAATGATTGGGAGAACCCGATGCTCCAAGTAATCCCGGATCGCGAGACTTGCGAAATCCTCATACAAAGGTTCGTCCACACGTTCAACGCTACTCATGTCATTGTCGATGGAGACATGTTTCAAGCCGAGGTTGCAACCTTTTTCGAGCAGAAACAGGCAAAGTCCTCAATGTGGCTAGCATTGTTCATCGCGATTCTTGCTATTGGATGGCAGCTTCCTGTCATTCCTTTTACATCCAAACCTCCCAGTAAGCGCGGAAGGGCTCACGGACGGAGACTCATATCTTTTGTCCAGTCTATTGCGTTCACATCTGCAACAGGGACAAGCAGGCCTTCGTTGATAAAATTCCAGCTGATCTTGATCATTATCCTTTCACATATGTTGATGCTGGATTGGGTTGACGGCAGCGATGTTGTTAGCGGACTTCTAGGTCTGGCAAATCGTATGGCTGTCACAATGGGGCTTCATAGAGACTCCAGCTTCGCACGAAGATACTCCGCACCGGAGGCGCAGATGAGGAGAAGTGTATGTCAATCCTGTCAATTTACAAATCTCCAGCAGCTGAACTTGAAACCTAGCTTTGGCTGACCCTGAACTTCATCGACTTTGAACACGGCCTTCAATCTGGAATGCCATTCAATACGAGGGAGAGTGATTCAGACGTAAGTGCACCCGAAGCGGTTGGGCCTTTCTGGCCGGATTACCAGAAATATCTACATAACATTTTACCTCTATGGGCGGCTGTTGCCCGACTCACTACGTCGTCTAAAGCTCCACCGAGCAAGGATGAATTGTTCCATCTCCAGCAACGTCTCGACAGTACTTTGGCTCAGTTGTACGCACCAACACCGATCAGACATGGCAGCATTGCGGAGAACAATTCGAATGGCATCACTGCCCAGATTCAGTGTACTATGCTCCGCTGTCTTGGTCATCGGCTGAATCTAGTGCTCAATTCTCCGCTGTTGATGGACGACGATCAATCTATTCAGCTTCGCTCTGCACAAAACATTCTGATCTCGACCCGGGCGCTTTTGAGCCGCCAATTTTTGTTGTGGGATACGATTGACGCATCTGTAGAGCCCGATCATGGCGCATGGGTGCATTTCGAAGTGGTGTTATCACACTGTAACACGTACTATGCTGCGAACAGTCTGCTATATCTCATGCGACAGTGCTTCACTGGCGAAGTAGACCCTACAGTACTTGGGCCAGGATTCGATCCGCCTGAGCTAGTAAGACTACTACGAGTCGTGGTTTCTCATGAGGAGCAGACACTTACACTCTCAGTCACTTTGATCAAGGAGCATATGGCTCTGAAGGCACAAGTCTCGAACGCCAACGAGCAGATGCGACTAATGGTTCAGAGAGACTTTGCGGCGTTCAAGCTGAGTATTGTGGATGAGGAGCCAATCGTGCACGCGATGCAACAGGCTATGACTGAATGCATCACAAGAGCCCGAGTTCTCATTGACGAGGCAGCTCAGTCAGATGATCCACCTGCCTCACTGTGTGGTGGCCTGACAGACGACAGTCTGGATCGACTCCGAGAGGACGTCAAGACAGACATGGAAGCAGCTGTTGATACTGCAGGACCTTCGGTGCAAGGTGAGATGGGACTGTTCGGGAGTGACTTCACACTGGTATGTTCGACATCTAAATTTGGTGTAGGCCTGCAGGACTGATACATATCGGACAGACGGACTGGACGATGGATCAAGATCTCGCTGAAAACCTTCTCATGGATTTGCCATGGTGGTCGACCAGTCCTTTCTAATGGTCTTTCATGGCATGAATTACCAACAACATTCTGGATCGAACATCTAGTGTTCATGTCTTTTGCTGTTCCTGGAGGCTTTGAATCGTGTGAAGTGACGGTCTACCCAATGTGTCATGAACTATGCAGAGAAGAGTCTCCACCCGTGCTGTTAGCGAAGCAAAAGCCATCGCAAAGATCAGTCGAAGATGATCACAGCTGCTACTCAGGAGCACCTGAAGACAAATTTGCTCTGAACTCGGCAACTGTGGTGACTGTGCCTGACTCGAGCCTCATCATATCGACAATCGCTCACGATGGGATCTCACGATATCAGGGTGGAAAGGCTAGGCTCTGACAAGAGCTGTAAAGTTTACAAGCCCACTATGCAGACATTGACCACATGTCAAACCCTTGGATCTAGCTCAGGAGAGGTATTTAGCCTCAACTTATTCGCCAAAAGTACAAGGAATCATCGAGTCCGGACAGATCACGAGGCTTGGTCCAGTCGCATCCGAAGCAGCTATCTCGACTCTTGGCACGTAAGCATTGCGTCGTAGGTACCATATCTCTGGTGATATAGGTCTCCAACCAGCACGGAAGACCGCATGCTATTCGATAACTCTGCTCACTTATCTTGCCCTGATTATCTAGCTGGAACCATGCATCCATACAGGACCATACTGGATACACGTTGTGAGAGGTGTGACCGAATGGTTTGGAATCATTACACTTCAACCAACCGCACAGTCCACATCCACTATCTTATCACCCTGCCAAGAACGCGTGGATGGAGGGTCTGGGGGAAATCCTATCTCTAGCGTACAGTCAGTTCCCACGGCTATCAATGCATAAGAACCAACCATTGCTCCACGTTCCTGGTCATATAAAGCCCTCTTCCGTTCTTCCATGGAGAAGTAGGCGTTGCATTGGCCTCTAGAGGCCAGAAAACCAAAGAAACGTTGCAAAGCATAGGCGAGAAAAAAGACGAGAGAAATGAGAGAAAATGGTGCCCCGCCTACGAGCCAGAATTGGCATCGAGACTCTGCGAAAAGAGCTTGATGCGGCGCACGCTTCACAAGCTTCTACTACTGCTGCAAAGCACCACCGTCGTGCCTCCACTACTCCCTCTTCACCCTCCACCTCCTCCACCTCCTCAATAGCAACCTTTGGAGATATTCCTTGGACACCCAATGGCTATCTGAGTGTTCCTTCTGACAATCCTGAGCCTTTGACTACTCAGAAACACTACAACGCTGCCACTGTAGGAGATATAATACCAGGATACAGAACATCTGCCGGTATGTTAAGCAAAAAATTGTCGAGCTTCGAGTTTAGGGTTTAAGCTCCCAGCGTGTATGACCTGCGTTTATCTATCAATCGTTTACGCCATTTGCTCTATACGATCGCTTCATCGAAACGATATTCATATCTTTTTATTTGTTTTCTGCTTTAATTTCACGTTCCTCCAATAATCATCTCTTCTCCTTATATTGCCCAATCTCTATTCATCGCGCATCTGTCACTCTTGCAAAAAATGCTTTGTCGCGAGTAGCCTACTGCTCTGACACACCCATCCACAGCGTTTCTTTCCTCTCTTAGAACAAATCTCCGCCTACTGGCTTCACCCCCACCGTCACCAATGACGACTCCACCGTCGATGCGCGCGAGCGCCGCATCTCTGAATGGCGTCCCGGAACCGTCTCCTCTCGGTAATGATACTACTGAACTCACCCCTCCGCAAACGCCCAAGGATCCTCTAGACGGGGTGCCCGATCTGGGCACATACATTACCGAGGACGAAGATGAGAAAATCAAGGCCTTGAAGCTCGTCGCAGACTCGATCGCACAAATGCGACAGACAGCAAGCAGGGTCCTTATTTTCCATCCCCTCAACATAGCCATATTCACGGCGTTTCTTGCCGTGGTCTTGAACTACCTCTACAAGGACAGGAGCGACATTGGTATTGTCTTCACGACAGGAGCTGGTCTCACCATGGCCTCGTTGATAGCGGTGAGATGGCTCACGGGGGGCTATCTCTTCGCAGCTGAAGAATACGCCGAAAGCAAGAACGTCATCGAGATACTGGACAATGCCGACGTCCTCGTGACCAAGTTTGGCGACGAGATCATTGGCGCAGTGATACTGGGCTGGAGAGGCGTCGAGGCGGGCAAGTCGTCGAGTCCTCGCGACAGCCAAAGGGGAAAAAGACGCAAATACAGAGCCGAGATCAGAGGATGGGCCGTCAGGATCAGATACAGAGGCAAAGGTGTCGGCTCGGACCTGCTCGAGGAGGCTGTACACTTGGCCAAGAGCAGGGGTGCTGACAGTATTGCCTTTGCCGGCGATCACGCCAGTGAGTTGTACCCCAGGTCCCCGAGCCTGGTGTTATTCAAGTTTACTGACGATGTGGAATCAATCAGATTCGAAACGTGTCTTGTGGGATTTTTATAATGCGGCATTCGACAGGAAAGAGCGGACAGGCATGGAGAAGCTTCAAGGACTTTGGAATACCAACCCCAAGGGAAGAAAGAGATGAATTCCTTTTCTCGGTTCAGGACAGCATATCATACGAAACGTGGCCTGTGCAAGAACGAGTCTCATATCATTATTCAGGCAGACGATATTATAATCGGATATTCCAACATGAGCAATCTTCTTCGTCGCAGGTCGTCTTGTGTTCCCTGGTCATTGGTGTGCTTTTGGACGTAGCGAACAGATATGGGGGAGAGCTTATATCTTGAAGTCTCGAGGATTCGGCGCAGGTGTTTTGGGGTTAGCCGGCTCCTCGTAGCTTGGTGACTAAACGTATACCCTCGCGAGGCCTGCACAATGGCTCAATCTATCTATCCCAGGAATCTAAAACTTCTACATCTTCTAATGTCTCGCTGCTCCTCTTACTGTCCCCTTTCTACAATTGACAAGCAAGCGCATCATCCCTCAAGAGCAAATCTCACAAACGCCTTACCAACAACATCAACACCATGCTGCTTCCTGGCGACCCTGCTCATCGCCTCCTCAAACATGCCATCATCAAACACCCCACTAGCATGCCTCGTCTCCAGAATCTCGGTCATGACTTCTGCGTTAAACTCGGGATGGCCTTGGATGGTCATTAGTCGACCGGGAGAGTACATTGATTGGTTCTGACAGATGGCGGTGGAAGCGAGAAGTTCGATGCCCGGCGGGACGGAGCGCACGATGTCTTTGTGCATTTGGTGGATCGTCTAGTCATCATTAACCAGTGACCCTTTCCCCCGTCTCCCGCTTGCAGGACATCTCAAAGCTCAAAAAAAACCGAAAAGAGAAAAGGAGAGGAAAAGAGCTCACCAACGTCTTCCCACACCCGAACACCTCCTGCCCCTTAGGCGTGAGACTCATATGCGTGACGCTGGTCTCCCAGCCGCCCTCGCCACTGCTGACGGCCGCACCTAATGCTCTGCCGATGATCTGGTGGCCGAAACACACGCCGATGAGCCGGACGCGCGTCTGGGCTAGGATGGACTGCACGTATGCTACTAGCTTGAGGATCCAAGAGTCGTTGTCGTAGGCGTTGAATTCTGTTTCAAGAGGAGAAAAGAAGAGGGGGTTGATGTCAGTTGCTCTGTCTTTGTCTTTCTTCTCATCTTGTATGTATGTGTTGGGATATTGCTCTCAAGTGATTATAGGGAGGGGCCGTCTTTACTTCACCGACACGACACTTAGCCATATGTCGATCGTACATGAAGTCCAGACAACTCACTCTTCCGACCATCACAAGACCCACATTCGAGACATTGATATGATGCCAAACGACAGACCCATCCCCTCATACCGAAGTCACAATAGAGAAGAGGGAACAAAGACAAAGGAAGGAAAACTCACTACTCCCAGAAAGCAGCACAGCATCCACATCCTCCAAAGCAGCCGGATACACACCCTCATGCTTGACATCATATTTGCTAACTTCCAACCTCGGCACCACAGTCATCCCCTTATCGCCGCCGTCCTTGTCGTGAGCACCACTATGTTCCCTCGCCAGCGCCTCAGCCCCAGAGACCAAAAGCCGCTCGTACAGGCCGCCGTAGCCTCCGTATTTGACATGGGCTTTGGCGGGCGCGCGGTCGCATTCTAGGACGGCGATGCGGAGTGGTCGATTGGTGGGGGTTGGGATAGTCATCCTTTCTCTGGGAGGGGGAGGGGGTCACTATTGGGCAAGGGTCTTTCTTTACTGAATCAATGGGGAAGGGCAAAAGTGCAGTGTGGGTTATGTAGTGGAGGTAGTAATAGTGGAGTTGAGGAATTATAGATTGTGGTTGTATGAAAGGCTAGATAGATACAGTATATGGGGTGGATTTGTTATAGTAGTGATTGTACTGTACAAGTACAGTATGGTAGATAAGAAGTGGTAAGATAAGGTTTAGACCATCTATACGATGGACAGGGTTTCTTTCGTTAATAAGTACACTATTAGCTCGCGAACAATTGCATGTAGATTACATAAATGTTCGGACTGCTTTTTTATACCTTGCTAGCTACTCAATATTGTTCCTAAAGGAAATCATCCTGATAGTCATCGGTAGACTCTGGTAAGCAAATTGACATCCTTTGTTGTTTACACAATCCTGTGACTTTCCACTTAGTGACGTCGTCTTTTACAAAGAAGCTCGCCAATTCACAGGGAGCTGCCGCGTGTTTGATGAGGTAAAATAAAGTCACTGTAGCCGGGGCTAGCCAGATTTACATACCAAATAACCAAACCAGAAAAAATGCTTTTCTCTTACGATTAGTTAAAGGTTAGGTAATAACGCACGCACACGTACTTTCGCACTTGCAGTCGTAAGTTGCACTGAAAGACAAATTTATCTCTTTGCTTGACTTCCAAGGGGGTAAAAAAGCTTGAGAAGTAGCTTACAGTGTATATATAAACAAAAAACGCCTCCCGAACCATGAAATCTTATCTTTCCAGGCCAGGAACGATCGAACGACAAGGTATCGTATGGGTACAATGCCCGGAAGAGATCCCTTCTTGGTGCCAGTTCTGGCGGATAAATCTCTCTCCTGTTGTCCCTGCCTGCTTTGATATGATTGGGGCAAAAAAAGAGAGGCAGATCCATGGTATATCCCGAAGCTCAAAAATCACACATGCTCCTTCGTTCCTGTCCAAGAAATTGGAAATTGGAAATGAATGTGCGCCCATCATACATCTTACCGTCTTTCCGTCATCTTATCATTAAGCATATTCATCTCTCGTTCTTCCTCCTCGTAACTTGCGCACGCGGCTGACCATACATTATTGCCTCGAATATGGCCGGTTCAGCGCGGCAATCTCCCGAGCAATGGTAGCCCACTCTAGTTCTCTGCGGACTGGTTCTCCGCGTTCTTCGCACTGAAGCTCTTCCCACTTGAGTAGTTCGTAAGAGAAGCGTAGATGAGGCTGAATGATGACATTCAGGCGTCTAGCGCGAACATAACAACTGTTTCGTGGTCAGCATGGTAAAAGTAGAGTCAAGAAGATTTCCGAAAGCTTACTATGCTCGAGGAAATGACAAGCCTAGCTTGCTCATGACTTCAGCGATACAGATCGTCGCCGATCGTGAAACACCAACTCTGCAGTGTACAAGGGTTGCTGTTCCTGCTTTACGACCTTCTTCAATGAAGTTCAGGCATCGCTTGAACTCTCCAGTCAATGGATCGACACCATTATCTTGAACTCCGTCGACATAGAGTACTTTCTCCTCGCCGCCCCCCTGCTCGACCCACACCTGCTTTTCCTTGTCGCTCCAGGATGCTGCTTCTCCGACACTGAGGATCTGCCCAATCCCCATCTCGCGAAGGAGCTCAGGGTTGTTGGCATGGCCAAGGTTGCCCAGATACATATGATCCATGATCCGGGATGGAAGCGAGCCATCCATCTTACTAAGCCACCCGGGACTAGGCGGAGCCACAGAAGTCACGAAGCCCGTGCCCCGGGGAGAAGACTGGAGGATGCGTGGTTGAATTGTGGACAAGAGTATGACGTCCGTTGGATAGGAAAAGAAGTTACGTCGATGCTTCATGTGCAAATCTCGATATGCAGTGTGGACTGGGACGCAATTGGCGTACATGTAGTATGCCAAGGCCAGCAGAGACGTCTCGGTGTAGCCATCCGCACAGTGCAAAAGTATCTTCTTACCCTCGCCAGGTGTGGGAAGATCACCATCTGACATGTGGATGTCTCCGGAAGAATCGTTGTCGAGAGGAACGATCTGGACTTTGCTGTCCTTCCTGTCCCGAGGCTCATCCGAGATGCCATTGGTCTGGCGGTAGATCCAATCACAGGCCTGCATCAGTCCATCGACTTCACCTTGAGACCAGGTGGGCGGCATAATGGATCCCGACGCGGGAAAGTCCAGCTGCGGAATTGCATCGTCGCTGACTCGTCGCTTTGACAGCAGCGAATTGAGTACCTTGTAGGCACCCTTGTCGGGAACCTGGGCTTGGTCTGTTGCCTCAATGAAGAGGTCGTATTTCAGAGCCTCCGATGGTAGTGCATTAGTAACCGCATCTTGAGGTGGGTTCAGCGCCGCATCAGGGGTCGGGCCAAGCCAGAGGTTTGGTGCGATCTCTGTAGCGGCAGACATCTGATGCATCTCAAAGCGCTCAGAGTGGAAGAAATCCATGACGCCACCCGTCGTATAACCTTTGGCATCGAGCGACACAATATCAGGATGCTCATCGGCTACCCTTCCAAATGGCTCTGCGATGTTTTGTCAGTTTTTTTCTCGGAAGAGTCGCACTATGGGGAGTTGTATCACCTCGAAGCACAAAAGTGCTAAAAGTCGGCTGCTCGGTGCCGTTCTCTCGGTTCTTGTTCCTCCATGCTTTTTGAGCCTTTGCGATCTTTATGGCCAATTGTTTGACCTCCTCTTTTGGTGTCGTTTCGTCACTATAGACAACGATGTCACTGACGGTGGCCATCTTGGCCGCTTGAATCTGGAAATTACGGACGGAAAAGCCATCTCGAGGATCTACATCCAGGAACTGAGCCACCTCCTCTCCGGTTCGCGTAGCGAGGAGCAGCTCATTTGGTGCGATAGCGCCCTTGAGTCTGGAGTGAGTGAGGTCCCCACCAGTCTTCACAATGGTGATGCCACGCATGCATCGAGGGGCTCGACGAGATGATCGTTTCTTCGGTGCGAAGAAAGCCAACTGGATGTTGTTGTCGGGGTGCAAGCCGTGAAGCCAGGGGAAGACCTCCTTAGGGTCCGGCAATGGCTGAGCTGCAATGTGATCTAACGCATCGTGCAACTCCTTTCCAGTCAGAGCATAGATGGAAAGAGAGTCACTGAGCTTGGGGTAATCATTGGGTGAGCTGAGCAGTGAGGAGGTCTCGATTATCGAACGCGAGCGACGAGGAGATTCTGGGGGAGTCGCAAGTTGGTGGCTCTTGGGCTGCGGGCCAGTCGGGCATGCTGGAAGATGTTTATTTGGAATGGGGACCGGCACTCCACGACTGGAGGAATTAATTGATTGTATGTCTGTAGGTGTCGAGGAACGGGAAGTGATTAGGCTCGGTCTGGCACAGACGGTAGCCATTTAACGCGTGAGGCTGACAGTCAAAAGGTGTTTTGACGTCCAGAATCGAGCAAGTGAGGCAATTGAGAGTTGAGTTTGGTCTGAAGATGATCACATTGACCTCCTGACACAGAACTTGGAAGCAATGGAGATGGGCGCTATAGATCTTTGTCTACAAGTTGTTCTACAAAGATAGCGGTATCTCGTGTTTACACGAACCGATAAGGCACCGGGGAAGGCGAATCTAGCCGCTGGCGGTGATAAATCACAAAATCGAAATAGAATTGGGGCTTCAATTATAAAGCACAATGGGTAGTGGCAGGAAAACGGATATCAAAAATGGAATTTTTACGATACAGGGCGAGATGAGGAAGAGTGAGGTGGTTATGTTGAGATAATGGGCCAGTCAAGTTGAGGTGCCTCAATCCCTCCTTCCCTCAATCGCATCTCGCTCTTTCCCTCTGAGTTGTCGCCAGACACTTGGCGCTTGACCCCGCGAATCCCTACTTCGCCCTGTCCCCGAAACGTGTTAGCGCGCCACCTTAGCTTCGCACTGGCGTGATACTTCCACGCACCCTGGGATTTGCCAACCGGATGCCATGGCTGCTCTGATGATAGATCTCGGTAGCTGAACGGGGCAATTTGACGTTGATTTGAGCATAAGAGGAGTCGCAGCCAGCTCTGCTCCTGATAATGTGTCTGTCTCGCATCTCGGCACATTAAACCACCTCACAGCATATCCTCGTGTTGTTGCTGCGGGTCTGCATACGGCAGGGTGGGTATCTGATAGAAGAACCAGGCCAAGACATGGGCGCCAAAATAGGGCGAGCCATGCATGGGGGTGACACTGATACCGAACCTTGTCAGGGACCAAGGCTGATTCGCCGCAACAGCAACCCGGCTACACCTACACTCTTATCGCCGGCACGGTGAGGGTCTCGATCGAACGATCGTATGGCTGTGATGACATTCCGTTGATTGCTATCGCGTTCCACAGCCTTGCGTAAGTATGAATGCGTTTTCGTGAATTTCTCTGCATCTGTGCAGTCAAGTAAGATAGCTGTAAGATAGCCCAGCAGACAAGACCAGCTACACACATCACCACACCTGTGCACAAAATAAATAAAATATTGTCACTATTGTCACCAGATGAAGAGGATTCAAAGTTCGGTCGCGCAGAAGCCAAGTCTCCAGCCCGCTCGCGGGAAGGCTGCACATCTCTCTCGGCCTAGACCGAACGGCCCACAACCACGCTATCTTGCCTGTCCTCCACACAGACAGACTTGCACCCCGCATTGTTCACAAGTTGATGGACGAAGCCAGAGGGCGTGCGCGCAGCGCAGGAACTATACAGTACCGAAGACGCAGATTCCAATTTAGTCCCTGTACTTTACAGATACAAGTACTTTCCAAATTACAAGATCGCTGATTTCAAACGGCCGTCTATCATAATGCGTAAGTATTCGCGTGAGAAGAAAAACCCTCATAAGCACTCTGATATCACGCGATCTACACCTTGCTTGTACTTGTATCGATACTGCAAATGCGGGACAGGTACTCGTCAGATGTCTCTGGACTCCGTCTATAAGTTCGGTACTTGTGCATGGCCACACAGACACAGTTAGTGAGAGTTCGTAGCAAATCATCGTGTGCGCCGAACGTTCTTGTCTCGTCGAGGCCATGTTTCGAGAACGGCCGGGACAGAGCAAAGATCGTCGAATGCAAGCATCGGACGGGGATCGACACCTGCGCGCCCACACACCCACTACTATTACTACATGTACAAGTACCTGTACCTACCTTACCTTGCCAATGGAACCGCTCGATACAAGATGCTGTTCCAGCTGCGTGCGGGGACGTAAAGCAGCAGTTCTTCCCGTGAGTCAGTGTGCAGTGCACTTCACGCCGTTGATGAATTAAGCAAATATGCGCCCTCCTTCACTATGTACCCTACTCTCATGGCGGTTTCGTTCGTTATTGACATCATCTCCAGCTCACATAACATACTGTACGGTCGATAGGTAGTCAATTTCATATAGCAATAGTACTGTACATCGAGATTGTGAGCTGTTATCAAGACGAGTGAAATGAGATTAGTGGAGAGTAATTCTCCGTCGAACAACATGCCATTGCAAGGACAGTATACAGACATCCCAATTTGAGGCCATTTCTCGCGATCATGCAAGTATGACCCCAAGCTCAAAACATGAGACACAAGGTGACGGAGCCGTCCAGCTAATCTCAATGTCCATTTCAGAAGTCACCAAAGCTCGTCTCTCGAAAAATCATAATACTGTATAGTAAGGTCAGGTACCTTACCTACATTACCATAGCCCACCTGAGGTACTGTAATTGTGTAGCTCAAAAGATTGTCATCCAAGTGCCGAACCCCCTTCCTTTCCTTCCTCTTCTTACTAGCAGGCACTATACCTAGCAGGCAGTAGGAGGCAGATCATGCACTATATCTGACGGGCAAGGAAGAAAACTACCGAACTAATATAGACGTCTGTGGATCAGCGAAACTTGTTCTTCTGATGCTCTGGGATGATTAAGATACTAGGTACTGTAGCTGTGGTTAGGATTGCAATTCCATGCTCTCTTCCCCTTACTTACCCTCGTTGCGCTGGCGACAAGCTCAAGGTTCACATTCCGACACATGGCTTGATGATTAGGCCGTTATATCGCAGTGCGTTGCCTTAAGGGGACAAGGTAGCTGAAGCATGAGACTTCGAGAGGGGGGGGGGCGTGGGGGCCGTGTAGTGCAGTGTACTGAGCTGAGCGGTTGAGCAGCTGAAGATATGGAAAAACAAGGAAGAGCTCACGATAGTATTTGGTGCTGTAGAAGATCTTGTAAATGTTGAACGCAATTGCATGGGAATATGTCACTTTCTGCTTGCTACTGTGTGACTATTGTCTTTGCAGTGCTCTATACTCTACTTGTGCATGTCTATTGTGGAACTTCGAATCCTGACTATCATGGTTAGCAGAAGAAAAGTTGAACATAACGCAGTGTTCAGATCCCCCTCGCTGTAATGGCAGTTAACGACGTGAGTTTGGGGGGGTTCCCTCTTGCCCTCTTCGTCACTCAATCACAGACGTATTCTCAAATATCCTCAAGCAATTCTAGCCAGCTCATCAGCAAGTCTAGAAAGATAAAACGTCCTTACATCCCCAGGCACACCCTCGAAGCCTTTAGCGATCCTCTGTATGTCTCTCCTGCCGCGTTCATAAGCGGCCAGATCTCTGTTCCCGTACACGTCTCGCCCAGCCGCATAGCCGGTTTCCATACTTGCATCCCGGAAGAACACGTTCACAGCCACGCTCAGTCCCTCGGTGGGCTCGGCGGCGTGTAGCCACACGGGCGGTATATAGAGTATCTCGCCTGGTTCGAGGTTTGCTTCATGTGCTTGAGCGGAAGAGATGTCGTCTGTGAAGGGATTGAGGTCTGAACTGGATGCGCCCGGTGCAAAGGACAGTTTCGTCACGTCGGTGGGTGAGAAGAGCAGGAGGCGTTTGCGGCCTCTGACTTGACAGAGGATGTTGGCCATGACGTCGTAGTGGAGCCACATGGTCACTGGACCTGAGATGCGGAAGGGCGAGCTGTGCATATTCTTTTGCGCGTATTGTAGAGATTCAGGGAGGCTGAAGTCGTCTGAGATGGATGGGAAGTCTTCGGCCAGGTTGGTGGGTTTGTCTGATGGTTTTTCGCTCGATAGCGCGCGAAGATACAAATGCTCCCCATTGCTTGCGGCGTTGATGAAGGATCCGAATGGCTGTGTAATGTATTTGAAGTTCTTCTTCTGGAAGGTCATGTGTGGTGTCGGGGATGAATGTACCACTACGTCTCTTGTCTCGCCGACCTTAGACTTGAGATAATCATTCGTCCAGGTCAATGTACAAGACCCGAGATCCACACCACACAATATGACAGGTCGACCTTCGTTCCGGACAAGTTCGAAATCTGCGGCACTCTCAATTGTCTTTCGTGGAATAGAAACTTGCTTTCCCTTGGTCGCCGGGGGTTTGGGTTGGTCTGCTTGACTAAGCTGAGATGGCATCTCGAATTGTCCATTAGTGGCTTTTGCCTTTCCATAGTCCGCGGCTTGTTCTGGCGAAAGTAGTCGCCAGTCGACTGTATCATGCTCAGAAGCGCCCAGCCGCAGGAGACAGCCATCGTTCCAGCTTGTACCAAATGAGAATGCCGTGGCACCTCCTCCCAGGATCAGAATGTCACTATTCCTAAGTCAGCATGATTTCTAAGATGCTCTATATGATTGTGCAAACTTACTCGGCTGTGTCCTTTGACTCATTTCCTAAACCCACAGCAGCGAACCCTGTAAGCAATGGTCGGTGCCAAGCTTCAATTTCGACGAATCTTCTGTTGTCGACGTCAAGAATTTCGTGCTTTCGATCGAGCAGATTGTCAGCTGCCACACCTCCGATAAGTAGATGAGATGTCTGGGTAGAAACGAAAAGTGCGCCGAAGCGGCCAAGGCAGCCCTTGTCTCCGTCCAACACCTCATGCATTTGGTTGGTACAATTCTCCAGTGTGACCACTATTCTACCGTCTGCAATTCGCAGCTCGAACACCCAAAAGTCATTGACAATTGTGCCATCTTGTTTTAGACCTCCTGTCAAGAATCCTCGTTCCGCCTGCTTGTATAAAAGGGTCATAGCAGCGCCGAATCGAGGTTCTATATGGTGAGGTGCCAGATCCGGGTAAACAGATTCGAGTTTTGTCCATCCTTCCTTGGGTTGCCAAAGTAGCCAATCGTTCAGGGCTTTACCTTGTGCATTCTTTCCGCCAAAGACGATGATGCCTTGAGGGATCTCGGGTAGATCTTCGACTGCGATGGCGCAATGGCGGTATCTTCCTTGTGGTAGGTCGTGCACTTTACTCCACTCGCCATTCTTGCGATACCAGCAAGACGAGCTGACCTTGTCTGGAGATGTTCGTCCTCCGATCAAGAGACAATCACTGCCGTCTATCGTTGTGATTGTATGGCACATTAACCCCGATGGTAGTGGAGGAGGTGTCAGTTCTGTTGAACCGTCATCGATAGTATATGTATCGCAATTGTTGAGGCGTTCGCGTGTGCCCATACCACCATGCACAGCAACTTTATCGATTATGGTTCCCTTCCTGTCAGAAGGCAGGGTGGCCGCGAAACGACGATGTGAAGGCTTGCTTTGGAACGGGAGGCTTCTGTAGGTCTGCTCATGTCCCTCATCTCGTGGTCCATCGGCAGCCTCTGCAGAGGAAATCGGATCTGCTTTCCCAGAAGTCTCGGACTCCGCGGCATCAGTCAGCTCTGAGCCCTTCTGCGAGACGAGTAAGAAGTAGTGAGAGCCAAACAACGCGAACTCCTCCCATTCATCGAAAGGCTCGATCTTGTCCAAGTCCATCCTTTCTTGCGGGCTGAGGAATTTCGAATCCGCCCACAGTTCCCACAACGAGCGGATACTGATTCCGGAAACAGGCCATCCAGCATGCTCAAATCTCTCGCGCATCTGATCCATGGTTCCTACGGAATGCAATGGTGTGTTCAACTTGACAAAATGCTTCAACATTGTCACTGCGAAGGGATGATCACGGCCGTCGGGAATCTGTTGCTCGAGTAAACAGAACTTGACATCCTCAAAGGTAGATGCCCATTTGAAGACGGCATTTGACGTTTCCCGTGTCATGTATGCAACGGAAACTTCGGCAGTAAAGAGAATAGAAACTGGCTCATTCGCCATATTGAATTCTTGCCGTAGCACATTCTCGAGTTCCTCGAGCTCGCGTAAGTCACAACCAATGGCCAGATACTTCTTCGATCGGGCGATCACTGTACTTCCGGCAGGCTGAAGTTCCAAGTCTGAGACCAAGTCGATCAGTGGAGCGTTACTCGTAATCATCTCATGCTTCTTTCGCATGAGCTGAGGGTAATCGACATCAACGAAAGTAACGTCGTCACAAAGCTCTGGGCTTCGTCCAAGATACTCAAATGGATTCGGATCACTGGACGCCTTCGTCAGTATTGGGGTGACGACCGCAACACACATTACACCACTGCAAACAGACATTTCTTGAAAGGCGCAAAGATAGGATATATTTCTCAAGGATATCGCCAAGGGGCGATATGCACAACACAAGTAGAGACTCACTATCCACATCCCAGATTGACCACAATCTTCTTCTTGCCAGGATTCTCGCTCAGGAAAGGTCGGACGACTGAATCGACAGCCTTCATGCGCAACCAATACCCTCGATTGATCAGCGGACTGCGTCGCTGGAACTTGCGCACAAAGTACCGGAAGTACTCCTTTTGGCCAGGATAGTAGAGCTTTTCGACCGAGCGTTTGGACACAATACTGCTGTTATTCGTATCCATGATGAACTCGTCAGTCTTAGTGGTGGCCGGGGTGTTCGATTTTGATTTCGACTTTGATTTCTGGGGGCGTGAGGGTTGGTTGATGGGTAGGTTCTTCTCATCACTTGCTACTTGGACCTGACCGTCCAAGTTTGGCGACGAGCCCATGTTGAACGGAAATTATTATTCGATCGAATGACTGGATATTACAACTTCTTTCCGCCGAATCCAGAGAAATAAAAATCTAGATATTTGAGATGGATGTGAATCACTGCATAGGTGCTCGAGAACTTGTTGCCGCAGCACGAAGAAAGATAAGAAAGAAAGTAGAGACTACTACAATTCAGATTTCGACCACTGCATACGGCAGAAACACCATGCGCATCATATATGTTCAGGGACAGCAGTGCGAGTAAGTACTGTAAATGATGTCGATGATTCGGTTTTCGATTTTTGAGTGGTCATAGCGTCGTTCCAGCTAACCCGCTTTTGGCAATTCCAGTGCAGGAGCGCGCGAGCAGAGTTCAATAACGGACTGTTTCAATCAACGAATATTAAAGCTTCTCGAGATCTTAGAGTTCAAATCTGACGTCGGACTAGGCTGTAATGGAGCAGGTAGCTGTTAGAACAATAAGCAAAGCGAAGTGACGGCGTCGCGATATCGTGTTCAGGGCATTTTGACGCGGCGCGTCCCTCATACACATAACATGTGTATCTTTGCGTTCGAGACAGATGGTCGGACTGAGCATTTCGAGTCCTTTGATCAATCATATGCGTCGTGTTGATTTGGGTCATCTCCGTCCTCTCTGATTTCCTGTTGGAGCACAATGGAGTAAACACTGGCTTTCAGCAGGGTGAAGACTGTGCTAGTCTTGCGTTCTAGTCCTCTCAACGCATCCAGGATTTCGACCGATGGCTTCGAGGCGAGATCTGCTAGGAGTGTTGATAGCTATTAGGGTACATCATCAGCAAACATAAATCACACCATGTCAAGTATAGATCAACGTGCAAAGTCCGTGAACCAGGAGCAACGTAGAGGGAGGTTCATCTCCTTCCTGCTCTCATGATCCGATAAGGATGAAGTGCGAAGCAAGTGACGCGACAGGTCTTCGTGATCGCGTGCGTGGGATGCAACACAAGCAAGAGAAACGTAAACCCCTCCGAAGAGAGCCAGTCCTCGTCCGCGCATCCATTCCAGACTAAACATGGAAAGTTGGCGTAATCCGGCCATTTAAAAATCGCAGTCGAGCAGCACAAAAAACATGACGGGCGAAAACAAGTGAAATGAAACTCACATCTTCCAGATTACCAGCCAACCGCGCATACTCGTCCAGAACCTCCTGTTCCAGCGGCGAAAGCGTCTCTTCTGCTGAACCACCACCGCCGACTAGACTTCCGCTACTGGCACCGAGATCTTGCGTGGAGGAAGGGTAAGCGGCCATTGCTTGTCTTTCACCACACAGGGTCGGCGGGTCTGTGGTAGTCAAGTAAACAAAGTGGAAAAACAGGCAAGAGCCCTTCGAGTAATGAAGGGTAACGAACAGAGAAGAGTCCAGGGATTGGTTTTCTTTATGCGACAAGTGAATATGACAGAGGCTCTTGAAGTACTGGTCAATGAATGTCGCTGTGTTTACAAGGGTACCTTAGTCCAGATTCATGGATCAAATGCTATTTGATATGATCGGTAGGTCAAGTACATAGGACATGTAGCTAAACCCTTGGCGCACACATGTTTCCGGGGGTTGCCAAGACCTTCGCAGGAACCACAAGTTCCACTGCACATGTTGCAGGGCTTGTCTACTGTGACTGTGAAATGTCTGTCCAACTAGAACTTGGACAATTCAGCAAAGGAAAAGAAACGCTATCAAGAACAGGAATTCGAAGTTCGAGAGCAAGCATCATACATATCGACAAATTCAGAACGCAAGGCAACAAGCAAAGGACCAAACGAAGCTTTGATTAACGAAGCAGAAATCCTCAACACCTAACCCCATGCTCTTGCACCAGCCACCCTATTTGTATTCCCTCGAGAGAAGAGGAACGTGTTCGAAACGAAAAACTCCAATGTACAGAACAGAAGAAACAGCACCAGAACCGGTAGCAGTGGCAGCTGGTGGTATGCAATGTGAGCCCCCCTCGGTTGGTTGGAACAAGAAAAAGCAAAGACTTTGTTTTCGTGACGGGCCATCATCATCCTTCTGCTGGAACCATTTCGCTTTCTGTCTGTGTAGGAGAACAATAATGTTCTCGGTCGCAAAGCAAAAAAAATTGTCATCATGATCTTCGTTGTGCCTCGTACTCGCCTTCCTCACCACTCGCCCTTGACTTCTACCCGCGTATGCCCGTGTTGTTCTTCAGACTTCTCATGCTCATCCGTGAATAACTTCTTGTGTCCGAGCCATTGACACCCCTACCTTTTCGGCTGGGCAGACTCAGACTTTTCCATTGATCCTGTTTCTTGCGACTCTCGATAGCAATGTCTCCATGGAATAAGCTCCTCCCTGTTGCTAATATGCTTGACTTTCTAAAGGACGAAGATTCGAAGGACTGGGCCAATGAAGATGATTTGGCGCCGTACTACCGGTTCATATCATCCATAGCAAACTGACCTTGATCATCACCGTCGTGGTGTAGAGTGACAGAGTTGAACTCCTCGAACGGATCCGCCAATTCTCCACCAGGAGTGGCCAGACCAGAGTCAAGTGGCACGCCTTTGAGACCACTGCTAGGCATGAAACCCTTGTTGACTCCGTTGGACTTTGTGTTCTCCAAGTCGATCGAATGCGATTCTCTCACATTCCGGAAATTGACCGTGTCGACGCCACGGCCCTGTGTGGGGATGATTGGGGGCTTCTGATGTCGCAGAAGTGCCCAAGATGTAGTACGGAAGAAAGGGTGAGACTTGACGTCTGAAGCACCAGCACGCGAGCCAAGACGGCGGAGCTCATCCTTGATGAGTAGTTTACGGACAAGAGATTTGCAAAGGCTGGGTGATAGAAATTAGCGTTGATTGAAACGAGGGATTGCCACAATAGGATAACTTACTTGGACACATTAGGTGATCCTGAGCCTTCGGGGAATGGCACTTCGTCCCTGAGGATGTTTGCAAATGTAGCGTTTCGATTCTTTCCTTTAAAGGGAGTTGTGCCGTAGAGCATCTCATAGATCAAGATACCGAGGGTCCACCAATCAACAGCACTGGTGTGTCCGCATCCCTTGATCACCTCCGGAGCAATGTACTCTTCAGTACCGACGAAGCTATTGGTACGGAAGTTATTGATACATGATTTGGTATCAATGACGGGGGTGTTATGAGGGTGCGAGGAGACACCGTTGCGAGATCCCATGATCATGGTCGGCACACCGCCCGGGTCGGACTGCTTGCTCAGGTCAAAGTCCGAAAGCATGATATGTCCAGATTGATGGAGGAGGATATTCTCGGGCTTCAAATCACGATAGATGAAGCCCATGAGATGCAGGTACTCGAGCGCGGCAGTGACCTCGGCTGCGTAGAAGCGAGCCGCATCTTCGTCGACACATTTGTTAGGACGGGTCTGCAGGGCGCGGAAGAATTCGCCACCACTGCAGTACTCCATGCAGAGATATAGATGGTCTTCTGACTGGAATGAGTGATAGAGGGTGACAATGAATGGATGGTTACTCGTTGCGAGAATCTCTTGCTCGGCAAGAGCACGCTTGATCTTATTGCGTTTGATCATTTCTTTCTTGCTCAGGACTGGAAACAGTTAACAAATCATTTCTCGATGGTACGCAGACAAGTGGACTCGCCTTTCATGGCATATAGCCGTGAGCTTTTCTTCTCTCTCACGAGGTACACTTTACCGACATCGCCCTTGCCAATCAACTTAATTTTATCAAAACTGCCCGGGCCGACCTCGACGTTTCTGACTTTGATGCTGTTGCTGCTATATGTCCTTCTGAAGGCAGCGGCGCTCCTGATCTTGCCGATGTTGGGAACGCCGGGTATGGGCAGCAAGTCTGGTGAACTGCTCATGGGGACTGTCTCCAGCATCGATTGAGCTGAAAGATTCGAGTGAGTCTGAGCCAGCGATGGCGGCATCTCGAGTTCGCCTGTCGTCGGCCTCTCGTCCTTGCCACCCGATTTGTTGAATAGACCTTGTGCATTGGGTGCACTCGCGACTCGTCTCAATTTCCTAGCCAGCTCTTCCTTGCTTGCCAAGGCGGCGGCGTCCTCTTGTCCATTGCCAGCTTTCTTGATGGGCGTGTCCGGAGGAGAAGGCGGTACACTGTCCACGTCGTGATGCCGTATGGCAGGCGGGCCTTGGTGGATGAAATATGGATTCGCTTGGGCGGTGGGACTCATGGCATCATCGAGGGCATTGCCTTCACTGGCGACAGTGTGACTGCGATTACGACCAATGTGCGGTAGAAACCTGCTGTTCCTCACTTTGTGCTTCTCGACTGAGCCAGTCGGGGTCGACGAGCCGTCCAGGTGAGGGCTTCCCCCTCTCGGAACTAGTCTTTTCCGACGTGACGAGAGCATCTTTGGAGGTGGAGAAGGAGTTGATGCGGAAGAAGTTCTTGAGCTTCTGACCAACTTGGCTGTTGGGACCATGTTGGACATTCTTGTTCGACACCCCGCTGAAGGTGCGTTTATCCGTGCCAGGCATTCCGGCTGTGACGCTGAGTGAACCGAAGTGGAAGCGACGAGTTGGCTGATGGACCGCGTCTGGACACGGCGAAGGCGATGGCGACGACGACGACTCGTCGTTGTTGGATGCAAATCAATTGCCACAGCGACCTGTGCTGCCCGTGGTGGTTTGAATTGTTATCAGGTCGGAAAACGCACGACGATGTATTATTGTACGGCTGGCGGGCCAGAACGAGGGGATCACCGGATACTTTGGCTCGGCGCAAGCTTAGCCATACCCCAAGGGCGAAGGGTCGCGGATGGAATTGTGTGAATATTCAATAGATAAAATGTGGTTTGTGTGACGAAAGATGGCGTGCCCCAACTTGTTGTGTTGTGGAGACTTTAGTCAAAAAGGGATGTGTGATTGATGGAGTGCTTGTACTTGTACAATAGTAACAGGTATGGGTGGGGACAAGAGTGTGAGCGGAAGAAAGAAAGCGGCTTCGGGCTTCTCGCAAAACCAAGTGGAACTCTGCACACACGCGATTGTACTGTATTCGTGGTTTAATCGGCAATTGTAAATAACCTGAATTGTCTTGGCCTCTCCAACAGCTTTCGGCTGAGGCACAGGCACAGGCACAAGAGGCACGCGTATTATCGACTGACGTTGACGAGTAAGGTACAAGTACAGTAAGCAAGCAAGCAAGCAAGCAAGCAAGCGGAGCAGAGCGAGGTCTCTTTACAGTAAATGTAAAAGGCTCAAGACTTTCCGGAAATAGACCATGGAAGAAGGAAAGGTAAGGTACGCGCTGTGCCAAACTAAGAGGTTCGAGGGTGGGAGGGTCTGAGCCTTTCGTCACTGGCGAACTGGCGACTCTACACGGCTGCGCCTTCGGATGTGCTAAAACGACGTAATAACCACCTCAGCCGGGGGATATTCCTACTTGTAGTGGATTTCTAAGCCAAGGGTGGGCTCGTAATGTTACCTTCGTTCAGCGTCTGCTCTCACTCTCTCTCCATTGTGGAGCTGGCTTGCTGCCACACGTGCTTTCCGCGGGCGGGGCGGGGCGGCTTAACGAAGAAGTCAATAGCCAGCCTCACATCTGTGGATGAATAATGCCCATAATTTGCCCGTCAGTGGGTGAGTTGGTCATGAAGCACTGTAGCGCGGACTATATCTTGAATGGGGAAAGTGCGGACGCTCCTCCGCGCCTCTATCTCATGCTTATCAGCATTGTTGAGCGGTAAGGTAAGTAAACACATAGGCATTTGTGGTCAATCTTTTGCCGTTGAGTTGCCCCGTCACCACAGGGAGCCAAACGATCTGTGGTACTCATTCGAATCAGATTCGTGGTCTTGCACGTGAGACAGACATCTGGGCTGCGACGGCCATCACTGCTGCCTTGTGCATGATCACAATCTGGGATCAATTGCGAAAGGAATGCAAGAAACATGCAGTACAAGTACACAATAGGTATCTGTGCATCTAACGCCTATCCCCGTCACCTCAGCAATGGCCAACTTGAGCTTGGCAGCGCTGACACTGCATATCACCAAGGAATGGCACCATCCGATCGAGCCAGTATCAACATCTATTGGATCCGCATCAAAAGACGACGATCTCATGCAGCTCTCGACATCACCACGTCCGTCATCGATATGTCCTGTAGATGTGCAAACGTGAAAGCGAAAGCAGAACCAAGTTGCGTGATCATCTGTCTCTCGTGACTTTTCCTGATCGGTCAACATCAAAACGTCTGTCATTCACTGCACATGCAGGCTGGGCTGATCACGAAAGGACATGTCTCTGAATTTCTGGGGTATCATTATGTGAACATTGTATTGGTTATGGCGAGACACTAGATGGACCATCCAGCGGCCTTCTTTTTGGACTTTTTCTCCTGAGCCACAACCGCGGGCTCCTTTGGTAGCTCGACAGGAATCAGTCCATCATCTGCATCATCTCTGGTCGGCTGTTGCTTTGGGTCCTCTAGACCAAGACTGCCAATCTCTTCAGCTAGCTTTGAGTCGTCGACTTGCTCATCTTGCAGCTCGTCGGTCTCGAGTCCTTCTCCTCTCTCCTCTTGCTCGTAAGGGTCATCGTTATCGTCTTCGTACTCGACGTCGTCGGCTGCGTCTTGCTCGGTTTCTTCCGGACGGCCTACGGCTTCAATGTACCTATCCAACTCTTTCGCCATTCTACGAGAGAAGCCTGTAGCCTCGACCTCTACATCTAGCCTCTTGCCCTTGTCGGAGTCTTTGATGGCATCAGCGAAGTGTGGACCCTCTTCGTCGGTCTCGTATTTGAAGCGTCTCGCGAAGAAGCGCCTGATACAGTCGACGTCGCGGTCGAAGTAGTACTTTGCATTTACATGCGTGGTGGACAACATCTGCGGGAAATCGATGAGGATTGGTGTGAGTCGGACCTGACCAGAGGCTTGTTCTTCCTTTGTGGTGTTGTGCATAAGTTTGGGCTTCATCTCCTCTGGCTCTTGTTCCGTGCCAGTGGTGGAAGACTGTGTAGACTCGGGACCGCTGTGAACCTGTTCCTCGCGAATGAGAAGGTTGAACTCATTGAAGTCACCGTGTATAAGTCCAACTCTTGCAAGCCGTACGATCATGTCCATGAGATCGCTGTAGAGAGCAGCAGGATCGGCGACCTCGTCAATCTGGCGTAGAGGAAAAGAATCGATGAACTCCATGACGAGAGTGTGTCTGCTCTGGGCAATGGGCTCGGGGACGGGAAACCCCTCGCGACGCAGGACCTGCATGAAAGCATACTCTTTCTGGGCGGCCAATCTACTCAGGTACATCCAGGAGCCGGAGTTGCGATTGCGCAGATAATCTCGGTTGGCCTTGACTGTTCTGAAACTGATTCTGCCGAGACGGTGGATCTTCAGGACGCACTTGCGACCCTGAGGGTTCGCAACGACATAGATGTCGCTCTCCTTTCCAACACCAATCTGGTTGCCGAGGGAGAAGACATGGTCGGCTTTGCGGTGGGTGTTGAGGGAAAGATAGTCGAGTCCACCGTAGGTCAGACGATATCCGTCGTAACTGGCATTCTTGACTTTGGCGATCAGGCCAACCTTTGCCAGAGCGGAGATTGATCTATGCACACTGGTTCCAATCTTGGGACCAGAAAGGGTTTGGATCAGTGGGGTGGGGACGACCTCATGGTTCTTGCTGCCCATCTCAACCTATGCGTTTCTTTTAATCAGTCGTCAGTCGCATGAAAGATATTGCAAAATGACTTTTAAAGACCTACCGCAGTCAGGACACGCCAGTCCTCGGGGGTGAGGTAGCGAATGGCACGAGTGTCCAACTTCATGATGAGGTGCGCTTCTCACTGGAGTTTTAGTTGGATATCTATTATATTGGACTGGCGGATTGCTTCGAATCAAGGAAATAATAAAAAGGATAAAAGTCCTCGGAGGTTTTGCGGGCAAAGTCCGAATGGAGCAGCTGCGAGGGACATGACGATTGCTTGGCACGACTTGGCGTTGCTCTGAACAGTGCAGGGCAGGCAGGTGCAGTTACAATTACAGCAAGAGCGACAGTTGTAGGTAGAAGTGGAAGCTACTACTGTATCAGTACCTTTCAACTATTATAATTGTCAATCTACCATCATCATCACCATCTTCATCATCATCATCAAAGTGTCTGCTTGTCTCTGCTTCTACACGGACTCGTCATCGCCTCGACCACAGTTCGCGCTCGCAGATAAAAGGCTGCTTTCGTCATCTCGACATTCGCCGCCGCTTGACAAGCAACACCAGCAACGCAACACACACTTCATCCACCCTTCATCTAGATTGCCACTCGGCAACGACCAGCTTTCGACATGGCAAACGACAATCTACCCACCGAAAAGGCCAAGGGAAAGGAGCCAGTCAAAGACGAGACAACGGAGGGAGTCGATGGCGCAAAGGACTCAACCGAGAAGACGACGGCGGACGGCAAGAAGACGGATCTTCCAGCAGGTGCGTTGATTCCCTTCGCTTCTGCATAAGAAAAGCAACTGACCAAAGGGCACAGAGGAGCTTAGCGAGGAGGACCAGAAGCTCAAGGATGAGCTGGACATGCTCGTTGAACGGTTAGGGGAGAGCGACAAGTCCCTGTACAAGGCGGCGCTCGAGGCCATCAAGACATCCATCAAGACGTCGACCTCGTCCATGACCGCTGTTCCCAAGCCTCTCAAGTTTCTCCGACCGCACTATGAGAAGCTCACCCAGATCTACGAGTCGTGGCCGGCGGGAGACGACAAGAACTCGCTCGCAGACACCTTGTCCGTGCTCGGCATGACATACGCAGACGAAGAGCGAACAGACACGCTCAAGTACCGCCTGCTCGCCCCGTCGGAAGATCTGGGATCATGGGGCCACGAGTACATGCGCCACCTTGCCCTCGAGATCGGCACGGATTTCCAGAAGAGAATGAACGACGATCAGGACACCGAAGACCTCAACGCCCTCGCCCTTTCTCTCATTCCCTTCTTCCTCAAGCACAACGCAGAGGCCGACGCCGTCGATCTCCTGAGCGAGCTCGAGATGATCGAGGAGCTTGTCAACCACGTCGACGAGAACACATATGCCCGAGTCTGTCTCTACATGGTCAGCCTCGTGCCTCTCCTGACCTACCCCGACAACGATCGTCTTCTGCGCACCGCACACGACATCTACCGCAAATACAACCAAATCACCCACGCCATCACCATCGCCATCAGACTCAACGACAACGCTCTCATCAAGCAAGACTTCGACTGCACAAAAGACAAGACCCTTCGCCGACAACTGGCCTTTATCTTGGCTCGCTCCAGCATTCCCATTGACCTGTCGGAGGAAGAGTCGGAACAAGACCCAGAGCTGCAGGAATGCCTCAACAACACAAAGCTCCCCGATCACTTCAAGTCACTGGCCAAGGAGCTCAACATCCTCGACCCCAAGCTGCCCGAAGACATTTACAAGTCGCATCTCGAGTCCAGCAGGACTGCCGGTCTGACAAACACCGACTCTGCCAGACACAATCTCGCCAGCGCCTTTGTCAACGCCTTTGTCAACGCAGGGTTCGGCTCTGACAAGCTCATGCTTGTCGAGAACAACCTCAAGGGCAGCTGGGTGTGGAGGACCAAGGACGACGGCATGCTGTCCACGGCCGCCTCGATGGGTCTTCTTCAGTTGTGGAACATCGACGAGGGCATCGACAAGATCGATACCTACACATATGCCTCTGAGGAGCCCATCAAGGCTGGAGCCGCCCTCGCCACCGGTATCATCAGCTCTGGTGTGCGCAGCGAGAATGACCCTGCATTCGCTCTTCTTGGTGAGAACCTCGATGCGGACAAGTCAAAGCAGGTCAGAGTCGCTTCTCTGATGGGTCTCGGTCTTGCATACGCCGGCTCCAACCGCGAGGACCTTCTCGAACTACTCCTGCCTTTTGTCACCGACACATCCCTTGACATGCAGCTGTCCGCAATGGCCGCCCTCGCCCTCGGTCTCATCTTCGTCGGTTCCGCCCAATCAGACGTCAGCGAGGCCATCATTCAGACCTTCCTCGACGACGACCGCAACAAGCAGCTCAAGGACAAGTGGACCCGTTTCATGGCTCTCGGTCTCGCCCTGCTCTACTTTGGTCAGCAAGAAGAGGTCGACGTCATCCTCGAGACACTCAAGGCCATCGACCACCCCATGTCTCGACCCACCTCCATTCTCGCCGAGATATGCGCTTGGGCAGGCACCGGTGCCGTGCTGAAGCTTCAGCAGCTCTTGCACATCTGCAACGATCACATCGAGGAGAGTGACTCGGACGACAAGGAGGGCGACATGCTACTGCAGACTTACGCCGTGCTCGGTCTGTCGCTCGTCGCCATGGGCGAGGAGGTCGGCCAGGAGATGGTCCTGCGCCAGTTCGGACATCTCATGCACTACGGCGAGGCCAACATCCGAAAGGCTGTTCCTCTGGCCATGGGTCTTATTTCTCCATCCAATCCACAGATGAAGGTCTACGACACGCTTTCGCGATACTCTCACGACAACGACAACGATGTAGCTGTCAACGCCATTTTTGCAATGGGTCTGTTGGGTGCTGGCACCAACAATGCCAGACTCGCGCAGCTCCTCAGACAATTGGCCTCGTACTATCACCGCGATCCGAACGCGCTGTTTATGGTCCGCATTGCACAGGGTCTACTGCACGCCGGAAAGGGCACCATGTCACTAAATCCTTTCCACACCGACCGCAGTGTCTTGTCTCGCGTGTCGGCTGCCGGTCTTCTGACCACTCTTATATCGCTCGTCGACGCCAAGTCGTTTGTACTGGGTGACTCTCACTACATGCTGTACTTTCTGGTGACGGCGATGCACCCCAGATTCCTTGTCACGCTAGACGAGGACCTCAAGCCCGTGCAGGTTACAGTCCGGGTTGGCCAAGCCGTCGACGTTGTCGGCCAGGCCGGTAAGCCCAAGACGATCACTGGATGGCAGACGCAGTCCACGCCTGTTCTTTTGGGATACGGTGAGCGTGCCGAGCTGGAAGACGAGGAGTACATTGCTGTGGGCAACGTCATGGAGGGACTCGTCATCTTGAAGAAGGTAAGCTTTGTTTCCGGAGCAGTGTGTTCAGACGATCTGATGAACTGACTTTTTCCCTCACAGAACCCTGAGTGGGAAGGTGCACAGGCATAGAGTGGATTTTGTTCCTAGAGAATCGCCTAGCTGTCTCCTTTCAACGTCACGCATCGGACGTTGCTTGAAATGTCCCATGCCTCACTACACAGTCGTGCGTATATAGAGCACGTTCCCAATGCAGGTATAATCTGCCATTGAGAGCTGGGCGTCGCAATCGCCTCTTGTTCTTCCGTACGGCAGAGCATACATGTACGCGTGCGTGTGATCTGCCTCTTTCCCCAGCATAAAAAGTGCTGGCTCATAAGGGAAAGAAACCAGAGCTCATCCCCTCTCCAGGAAGGGTGCATTTACTCCAAGTGTAATGGTATGAAAAGATATAAGAAATCAAGAACAACAACAACTCCATCGTCTCTTGGTCATTGCGAATCGGAAAACCGTAGTCTTGTAGATGGTCATGTTCGGATTGTCAGGTGTGTAAGGTAAAAAGAAAAAAGTATGATGATTATTCTATAGTCTATGCGTCCGTGTGTCCGTGTATATGTACGATATACGGCTTTATGTCTTCCGTCCTCGTTCATGCATTCCATCCCCCGCTCTCATCGTCTCTGCCTCTCTCGCTCGTTCTTTTCTTCGTCCCCTCGACGCTGCTTTGGAAGAGATGAATCCAATGTCGAAGTCGGCGTCCGGACTTGTCCTTTCTGTCTGTACAACTGGACAAGGTTTCTGGAAGCTTGATTTGACTATAAGCAGGTCGAGGGAGAGCCACGTTCTCGAGGTTACTTCTTTCTCTTTCAAGGCCATGTAGAAGGGGGATTTCCCACGCGCACCTTTCCTTCCATCTCTGCTCCTTGGTCAGAGCAAAAACTCGCGCAAGCCAGGGCATAAAGAGATCCTTAAACCATGTCCTCGTCCGTGCCGCCCAACAACCTCTGCGTCTCACTCTCCTCGTTCGACATGATAAGCTCATCAATCTTGAAACTGATTCCGTTCTTCTTATCCTCAACGTGCTGCGTGCCGGCCTTCTCGTCATCATCATGGCCCGCGGCCGCCACGCCCGCGGCATCGAGCCGCTTCTGGCGCTCCGCAAGCCTCTTCTCGCGCTCCTCGGGCGACAGCCATTTGGCGTTGTTGGCGCGCTTCTCGCGCTTGAATTTCTCCTGCCAGATGTTCTGCCCGAAGGTCAGGATGTAGGGGTTCTGCCCGCTGAAGCCCAGGATCATGCAGCGGCGCACGTCCGGCAGCTCGCACAGGCTGTCGTATTGCAGCTTGACGAGCGCGTGTTGGTGCAGTTCGTAGTCGCGCAGCCCTTGTTTGTTGTCTGTCTGTTTCTTCTTGTTAGCTATTTCTGTAGAACAGAGGAGAGGAGGGAGAGGAAGAGGAAACTTACCGTCCACCATGTCAGGCGCAGGTTGCCGGGATATAATGCCTTGGGCACGTCGCCGGACCAGGCGATGTATAGGTTTCCCTTCAACGCTTGCCAGTATGAACCTAGCAGTGTCGGTTGCTCTTCTGGGTGTGAATCGTAGAAGACGCAGGGGGAGCCGAAGTTGACGTTTGGTTCGTCCGATGCTGCCATTTTGTCTCTCTGTCTTCCTTTCTTGTACTTTGGTTGTGGATTATTCGCGCTTTCCTTGGTTTATTCTCCTTTCCGAGGTTGTTTGTGTTTTCGTTCCGGGTATTGTTTCCGATGGCTGGAAGGATCAGAGATTGAGTATCCAAGGCTTTTGACAAGTCGAGTCTTCTTGCTGATTATTGAATATCGAGAGTATTGTCAAGCTCCACTAAAGGGGTGGAGGAGGCCGGCCTATGCGGACGACAAGGCGCGGGTGGGTGGGGGTATCAAGAAAAGCACGTTGCGACCTTCGAGTTATCTAATCCGGAGAAGGTAGATATCTATCCGACAAGTAATGAAGAGCTCGGTAGGTCAAAGAGATCAAAAACAACCAGATTGTAGAGAGTCAAGAAAAAATCATACAAGAAAAAAGTATGTCACAAGGTATGTTTTTTCTCTCGACTTGTACTACGTGGTGGTGGGAAACTGAGGGATTATTATCCTACGCCCGACCGACCCTTTTGCTTTGCTTTGCGGCGGTCGAGACGAGACAAGAGACGGATAACGGAGATTTGAACCGGACTTAAAGAACAAAAGGGAAAGTCGAGGGATAGTGATGGGGGTTTCATACGGTAGCATAAGGGTAAAGGGTAAGGCTGTTCCGGCGTTGAGCGGATGGTTTGTGCATGTAACCTTGTTATACAGTAGCCACGGTAAGGATTGCATAATTGGACTCCTCTCGGCGGCGGATGAAGGCCGCTTTGTGCGGAGTTGCTGCGGATATGCAAGGAAACTCTCTTTTGCCCTACCTGAGGTACCTCACTGTACAAATACCTTGGAACTCTGCAGACTCAGGAGTATTGTAGGAAGACCGTTGCTTTAAAGAGCAGCAGTAAAAGCTCTAGAATATCTTCCGTCCGCTCTCGAGGACGACAGTCCCGGCAGTGCGGAATGCATGACCACGTTTCTCCTAAGCGAAAGTGCCCTGTGGTCCCGAAGACGAACATTTCGGACTTTGCTGCGTCTTTAGTCCTCGTTAACTCCGCTCCCTCCGCCCTTCGTTCGAAGTTGTATATGCAGCGCGATTTCTCTTCTCAACGTCTCTGGCGAGCTGAGTAGGGTCTCGGTAACTTTGCCTTTTTGAATGAATAGTAAAGGTGTTGTGGGCCATAGTGAGTAGGTGAGAGGACTGTAACGAGATACAGCATGTAGTCTACCCTAGGCGGGCGTGATCGTGACCTAATCACTGTGGATTGTGGTCGGCAGAATGATTTCCTGGCGCATATATCCCTATGGATCCACATGTTTCATAGAGTGCGTTGAGATGTAATCAGAGAGGCAAAGGAGTTTTGAGGTTAGAAAGAAAATTGAACATTATTGACGGCGTAGTATGTTTGTTATCAGAAGACCTCGTCCAGTATTCGTAGCCGACAGGAGCATCGCTTTTGACTCCGTTTGAAGACTTGAACGTAGAAGGAGTATTCAGAGACTCATGCGAAAAAGAAAAAAGGCGACTATCCTCGGATACATCTCGACCATCCAGGGAGGCCTGTTTATTGTCAGTACGGTCGAGCTTTGAACAAAACGCATGAGAAGAAAAAGACTCACCGCATCCAAAGCCAACAAAAAGGTAAACGAGAAAGATTATGACCATGATCAACATGACCATCAACCTGACGTTCTTCCACCACATCCTCCTCCTCAAGCCACGACTCCTGACCCTAAAGTCTCGCGCACTACCCCCCAATCGATCAGTCTTGTCGACCAGCAAATCAATCCTCTCTCCCCTCTCGAGCACCTGCTCGATGTTTTGACTCATGATGTCCCTCACGTTATCGATCTCGCTCTGGACATTTCTGAATGCATCATCCTGGCCCGCCTTGGTGGTTCCAAACTCCACCATCAGCTTCTTGAGCTCGCCATTGAACGCCGCCGCGCCATACGCCGGCAGACCCGAAAGCTCCGTCGATGTGGGAGGATACTGCGCCAGGAAGCGCTTCTTGATCTCAACCAGATACCCAAAAGGAATGCGACGGCCGAGGTCTTGCTTGGCGATGACAAGATACGTGAGGCCCGGACAGTTGTCGGCGGATGCCGTGCCCGCGTCGCTCATGTAATGGATGTGGTTCTGGCCATGTGTGTAAGTGAGCTTTTGAGGAGCCGAGTGGTCGATTTTAGGCAAGATGAGCGAGGCCAGTGAGCTGGTTGCGCTGGCGGCCGAGGTTGTATGTTCGGTCAGAATGGTGTTCTTGTATGCTATGCATGAGCTGTTGGTACAGTGTCAGATACTCCCTTGCGATCTCACTAACTTGACTGTTCGACCACTTACTATAGCAATGGAGTCGCAGTCGAAGAGGACGCCATAGTGTCTAGTTATGGTCGTGGTGATGATGTATATTGTATGCGGATCACTTGCTTCTCTTACTCCAATTCAAGACGAGCTGGGGTTTGTGCAATGTCAGAAAAGCGTCTGTTTGTTTATGCTGTGAATCGCGGCCAAGCTAAATCGTCAAAATAATATAGCTGCAATGAATCTTATGAAAGAGTGGTGCCAGAATTAATTTACAGACGACAATATCTTATCCACCGCCATGTCTATCAGTTGCGGGCGACTTTGACTTCGTATATCGACGGCAAACAGTCGACGTCAGCGCCAAGCCTCGCCATCTGGGGCGCCCACCATGAGATCACGTCGAGGCGTATATTGCAGTACAACCTCGGAGATACTGTACTTACAGCATATGCTGTTACCTGGCCTTATGCCTTATGCAATACCTTCGGATCGGCCAGACCCATTTCCCTCTCCCCTTGCTTCTGTGCTTGCAGGTGGCAGTTATGACCCCACAGGCCCAGATCCCAGGGACGACTCATGGTGGGACGACGACGGTACATGTACAAAGTGCGGTAGCTGTAACCACACTACGGATAGGTGAGCAATTGAGCTACAGGTACTTTTACCAGTTTGGTTTCCAGTCCCTCGGGTTCCAGCACATACTTTGGCACCAGCAAGCAGTAGCAGCAGCAGCGAACCCCTGGTCCACTTGAGTGTGTTTCAACCCGAGGGTTCTTTCTCATGTAGCATGCGGGGAACCCACCTCAGACCATCTCAGAAGGTTTTCTTGGAGATGGGGAAAGCACTGTGTGGAGCTATGGTACAGTAAGTCGTCAACCGGGAAGGGCAACAATAAACCCTTAGCCTTGCCTTTTCGAGGAAAGATGTCGCGTGCTCTCCTTCTTCGGGATTCCCTGTTACCTTACTCCAAACGAAAGTGGCAAAGGAAGGAGGGGCATGAGGTAATGTAAGGCTACAGCTACGCGTGGTCGGGTAGGGTTCAAGAGTAAGGTGATGATGGTGTGAGAGCTTGTGCGATTTTGGCGGTGACTACCTACTGTTCTTGTTTCTTATCCTACCTGCTCCGATGAGCTAAGGGCTGGTGGTGGTGGTGGTGGTGGTGGTGGTGGTGTAGGTGGTCTCTTTATTTTATGTGACCTCGCTTCTCTTGTGTTGTTTCTCTCTGTCTTGCTATAGAGAAATCAATCGAGTCTCTGCCCCCCTCTCTTTCCCACTATCTACTAGACAACAAACCGCTTTTCGAAGCAAGATCGTCTGAATCAGAGATAAGCCCATCGGCACGAGGAAAGGACAGCATTCATACTACTCGTGATACGTTCAACATGGCTCTTTCACACTACATCACGTATGTGTTCAAGACAATTCACATAGAAGCCGAGTCCAATTGACTGATGGCTAACCCGTCACTCTTCGAAACAACAGACCAAAGAACACCACCATTTTCTCAGTCGCGGCTCTGACATCGTTCATCGGCGTCCGCTACAGAGCTCGACTAAATGACCGTCGCGAGCCTGTTCGAGGCAACTACTATGTCTCTACTGCTCGTTCGGGAGGAGGCATCTAGGCAGCAACATGTGACTCTCCACCTGGGTCCGGTGGATGTTGTATGAGTAATGAGTATGTGTCAAAACACACACCAGTCTGGCTGTCAGGGACCATGAACAGGCAGCCATCATGGAGCGAGTTCACCTTGTTTTTTTTTTGCTACAATTGGTAGATGAGCATAACAAATATTACACGGCCGTCTCATGAATAAGAAAGATTGAATCTTCATCACCTAGCACTTGTGCCAGGTGCTCGTGCATGCTTCCAACAGGGACTGTGTGAGCTGTGGACCGTCCTGCGAATTCGGTGTGTATACTCGGGAACAGGTTGCACATGAAGAGAGTTCCTAGCCTGCTGTACGCTGCACTTGAAGGACTGCCGTAGGACGACTCGATCCAGTGGGAATGTCTAGTCATGGAACCTCACCAATCCCAAAGTCATAATCTGGGCCTTTTTCTGTTATCCATGGCACTATCAAAGAACCTACATAGTCCTTCAAGCCCGCTTAATCTCCCACTTTAATTCCTTGATACTGACCTCATCCCCGGCCTTCTCGTCGTAATCATACCACTCGCCATCCGTCAGATCGATACCCGAGAACTTCGAGCCCGACTCGACGCCGACGGCTTGCCACTCGCCGTCGGGCTTGAACTCGACAAACTCCAGTCCTCGGCAGTCGATGCTGATGATGTTCTGTGCCTTGGGAGTGTCCTGCTGAGGGTAGGACTTCGGCGAGGCTTGGATGTTGGCCGAATGTTCTTTCTGTGGATTTTGCGGGTTTGGATAAGTACATGAAACACAAAAATGCAGACTAGGGGATCTTCGTCGTAATCGGACAGTTCAAGTTTCTGACGCTCGGTTCTTACCTTGCAGTTCTTGCACCTCCACACAAAGTTTGCCTCGCCTCTGCTTCCTGAGATTTCGTTGTTTTCCTGCAGTAGTGTGCTGGGTTAGAGACGAAGGTGGGGACAAGACGAGAGGAGCGAAGCGGGGCTTACAAATCTGCTCACGCTCACCAGGTTCGGGTGGACTTCCCGACACGATGTGCATTGGACTCTGAAGGTGTAGTAGAATGGGTTCTCCTCAGTATCGATAGGTAGGAGATCGGTCACGCTGTCGAATATGTGTATTTAGTGAATGCTATTTTGACGAGGCAAGAAATGGGAAGGTACCCGTTGAGCTCGGCGGTCAGTGTTACTGCGAGCATTGTATCGTCCTGTTGATCTATGTATTTATTGGTCGATGGTGGCAATTCACTATGAAACCACAATATCGTAGAGGTAGTCAAGACAATACCGTAGAAAGTGATAGTGGGGAGGTGGGCTGCCATGCAGTGGTCACGCAAGAGTAGCGCCAAGGTGAATCTTGACTCGCGCAGAAAGTCGAACATCCGACACAAAGCCAAGTTCAATTAATCAGCCGTTCTCGGCAATAATTGTTAGTTATACTGTACAGTGTTGTGTCTTCGAGGAAACGGTGATAGTAATCAGCAATCGTCGGCCTTTTTCTAGTAGCAGGTCGCAGACGAGACGACGACAATAATCCCAAAAGAATGCGGCAATAATGCAAACCCTCTGGTCTCGATTCGCAACGCAGACCAGACTGACCTGTCGGTGTCCCTCGTGCGCAGGTAATGCCGCCGCTCATGGTGTCTATCGCCGTCCCATCACCGCTGCTGGAAAGCGACCAAAGTATGCTTACAGCAGCACGCTGTGGTATTCGGGCATCTTCGCCGCCGCCGCGACTACGGACGCCGTCGTGAAACAGAGACGGAGGGACCAGTGGGATCAGGCTATCGCTCAGGTCAAGCATGATATCGATGGCGAAGAGGAGGAGAACTCGAGACATGGAAGAGCGACGAGTCACTCGGGGCAAACGTGGGAAGAGCGGCTGGTCATGAGGTTGGCCGAAGCAGGAGATGCGTCGGATTCGGATGCTGAACAGGACAAATACTCGGCTGAGCATGAATTGCATGAGACGGAATCGATATACGAAGACGAGGCTCTGGCAAAGGGCGGTCCGCTCTGGCCTGCGAACACCGGGCCGCCGCTGAGACAAGGCAATCTTCCTCCTCAGTCCGAATACGCCCACGAGTATAAAAAAGAGCGTGCCGCCATGCGCCTCTGGACGCCCAAGAAACTGCGCGTGACGGAGTTGTGTGTGGACAGGATGATCATACGCATGATTATCTACTTGCACGACATTGACAGAGTCGAAGATGCTGCTGCGTCAGTCCCCGGTTCTTTCAGACTACTTATGACCATGCCGCGCGGTCAGCTGGAGTATCTCTACAACTCGACCCAGGCACGCTTGAAGTCTCTCAGATGGTACGATCCGTACCTCTCCTTGACAGACCTTGACGAAGAACCATATGAAGAGCCTGTACATCCTCACTCGGCGCAATACGCACAGGACATTGATGGCAGTCATCAAGAGACGGGCGCCGAGCTTCTCGCCGCTATTGAATCCGTCTTTGATGCCTCCCGGCAGTCCACGTCCACCTCAGACTCTACCTCAAAATCCACGCATGATGTACCAGCAACGATAGCAAAGATCTGCTACAATCTCAGTGTTTCCACCGCTCCACCAACCCTTAATGTCTGGAACAGCATCCTCAAGAACCTGTATAATATTTCCGGCGACGAAGAACCTCTGAACGCAGTAATCCAATGCATAAGAAAATCAAAAGTCCGCGCAAACGAAGACACGCTGTTTTACATTCTCCACACTGCCATCAAACACGACAACTTCGACTCCTTTTCCCAGTCTCTGGCTTACATGCGAGGCACGGACGGCGGCATGATGCTGGCACGCCCAGACATCAACATTACAGCATCAGGAGGCGCGTCGCGACTAATAAGGCTCGACGAGGATAAAATCATCCAGAAGCCCTACCCAACACCCAAAGTCTTCCAGGCTCTCATCAACGGTGTCTTGCAGTTTGCGGGCTTCGAGACGGCATTGAGCCTGTGCGCAGACATGGGAGCCGAAGGATGGGGTCTATCCATCAGGGGCATGGTGCCGTTGTTGCGTGACTGTGCCGATCGAAACGATTGGATGAGCGGAACCAGCATCTGGAGAGAGATGTGTGTCTTGCAAGAGAAGAGCAGACGGAGCGGACGTGCCGAGCGGCTACCCTATGCTGCTTATGTCGACATGGCTCGTTTGTGTCTCGAGCAGGGAGAAGAGGAAATGTTTGAGGTCGTTGAGAGACAGGCCCAGGCCGACAAGTTCCGAAGAAGCAGGTTTTTAAAGCGAGTCGTGGGCGCCATGGGATTAGAGGATGAAGTCAAGCAAGGTCTCGCTTCTGCGGCTCAAGCAAACCCCACGTCTGAGACGGCGAGAAAGCCAGGTTCCCAGTTCCAAGACGCCGAAGAGGAAGGTGCGCCAAACGACGACTCGACACCTGTTCTCCCATCACAACCATGGACCCCGCATGCACAAACACCATCGTCGAAAGAAAAAGCCCGCAACCAACGCCTTTCATCTCGAAAAATACCAAGAACGCATCTCCTGGAAAGAATACAACTGCTCCGAGACATAGAAGCAGCAGCCTCATCTGTCCCTTCGCATTCCTCTTCTTCTGCTTCTGCTTCTGCTTCTGCTTCTCCTTCTGCGCCTTCAGCTCAAACTACGGAACCTGCAACTTCTTTGATTGAAGAATACGATTCTCGAGAAAGGACTGGGACGAGATTGATAAATCGATATGTCTGATGGGGGCACTCTCGTATAAAAGGGCGTCGCTCATGGCGCTCTGAACACCTATATCAGTATGACAGACCTGGCGCATATACAGCCTTTTTTGATGCCATTGCACATGCATTACATACTTACACACCTTGTATACACTTGTACATATACACATGGCACGGATATAGCTCGTGTATATGACGACTTGTAGGTCGAATTGAGTACTCAGATTACATACACACATACTTACATACAAACGTGCATACGTACACGCATCATACACACAGAATACGAAATTAAAGATGACCCGAGACCTTCGATGCAATGGTATGAGGACTGTGACGGAGTGTTTACATGACATGTGTACACCATTTGTATAGGTATTCACTCTCCCTATGCACTTCAATGATTTGAAAATCCGTCGATGAAATATGACTTGATCAAGAAGTCTTCTCTTGACGTGGTCTGGACACTTTCTGGAATGATTTCAGGTTTCTGAGTATGTAAAGTCCTCTATATTCATGAGAGAGAGAGAAAGCGAACAGAGAGAGAGAAAAAAACGCCAGATATGCTTTTTCCTCTTCAGGGAACAATAACAAGGGTTCGATTTGAAGGAACAAAGGGACGAGAGTCTACTCTTGCATAGTCATCTCGTCAAACTCGTCGAGTAATTGCTCCATGGGAATCTGCGGCAGACCGCCCTCGCTGTCATCATCGCTCTCGCCATCCATATCCATCTCTTCCTTGGCGGGAGCAGCCGCCTCCCCAGGCTGTCTGTAGAGATGCATGCCCTGCCTGACCTCCTCGTCCTCCTCGACGTCTCTAAGGAACAGCTCAAAGTCGCGCTCCATGCGGTCCTGGTCCTGCTTGCGAGGCAGCATCTCGCTCTCCTCGCGCGCCATGCGCTTGAGCTTCCAGTTCCTCTTTGCTGCGCCTCCGGCCTTCTGCTTGCGAGGATACGACTTCTTGACCAAGACGACGTCTGGGATCTGAGATGAGTACTGCTTGCTCGACTCGATGGCTTCGAACTCGTTGTTGTTGAACTGCGTGCCCGCCATCAGGTAGCCCATGACTGTGTCGCCGACGTTGAGGATGGCGCCCAGATGCGTGCGCGTGAAGTACGTTGTGTTGTTTGAGCCGAGGTCGGATGAGCGTGCCACTGTGCACTCGGCCAGGACGAATCGCCCTTTCTGCACAGAGTAGTCGGGCTCGATGTCCATGATGATGAACTCTACTAGTTCCGTCACATCGGCCAGAGGAGAGAAAGGTGCGCGCCAATAGACTGGGGTGCTGACATCGGCCGTTTGAAGTGTGTTGGGGTCGATCAGGTTGACGGACGTGCCGATTCTCGAGCAAATCGCCAGGGGAGAAATGTTGCCGATGCTCTTTGCCAACTTGATGGGTAGTGCGACCAGATCGTCCTTGCAGATTGGCACAATCTCGATGGAAAAGGAAAACTTGTAGGATTTCACCGACGTGTGCGTGTCCATGGAAATCAGCTCTTGCGACTTCTTCGTCTTGACCGGTGCGACCGAGTTCAGGAAATCCACGAATTTCTCGGCAGAGTTGCGAGCAGCAAAGTAGAAATCGATACCCTCGTGCACTTCCTTGATGTTGATGGTGTCTCTGTGAGCCTGGTGCTTGAGGATGAGCTGTTCGAGATAGAGGAAGGTACGCTTGTGGGGGACCTTCTGGCGGACTTGCACGACGGCTCTCCAGGTGTTGTGTGTGAAGGATTTGGCACATTCCGGACATTGCTGGTTGGCCTGGACGAACTCAACCTCGAATGTCTGTTGCAGGATGGTTCCCTGGAAAGCTTCTTGCTGGATGGTGATCTTGAGCTTGATTCTTCGCGAGTGGGGCTCTGTCCAGATGAAGCTGGCGTCGATGATTCGGACTTTTGAGAGACCACGAAGTTTGCGCAGGCATAGAGCCAGCAACTCGCGGGACTCGGGAGCAGCAACCACCCACTGCATGGGAGGTGAGAGCCAGCGGTCGCAATCACGGCATTGGTGTAGCGTGCCTTCTCTTTGTACGCCCTGAGAGATGTCGACGGTGAGTTTGATGCAGTCGTAGCAGAGAGCACCGGCTGATTGTGTGCCATCGATGGGTGCGCCACAGTTGCAACAGAGGATAGTAGCGTTCGTCACCTCCCTCTGCTGGGTGGCGGGGAGGGCAACGGAGTCGAGATCCATCGACATGATGCAGAAAATGAAGACTGAACTGAAGAAGAAAAAGAAAACGACTGGGTATCAATTAGAGAAACGCTGGACGAAGAACCGATGCCGTTCGTCGTGACAGAAAAATTCTCCTTCTTGCTCGGGCCTGTGTATGTGCAGAGCAAGTTGCAGAGATATTCGACAATGAAAGTATGGGCGACCGTGTAATGTGCTTGAGCCTGAGGAAATCTGACAAACCTGAGGCGGCGACAATCTGCGACAAGCAACTTTTATCTCGAACTTTGATTTTTTGGGAGGAAATGGCGGGGAATCAAGAGTCACAGACTGCGAATAATACGCCGTCCTCACACTAAATGATTAATACGCCACTCTGATGTGAAATCAACTTTTTGCCCTGATGTCGATTTCTTATCGTTCTGCAACTTCTTATCCTTGAGACCCTTGTTGTAGTCTTGGCGCAGCCTCGCTCACTCCTTCGCCTGCTCTTGTCAGACACCACCAACATGATCCGCAAGACCACAATCCTGATGGCGTAGACCATGGCCAGCTAAGGGAAGGTATGCATTTCGATCGCCCCGCAACCTGACACACACAGAGCTGCACGCCTTGGTCTAAGTAGGTGAGCCATCAATAGGCATCCATTAAACATCCTCTTTTCTATGGGTGAGCTGCTTATTGTGAGATGAGCCGCCTTCTGCATCCTGAGACTATATCCATTGCCTCTCGGACTATCGAGTTCTCTGATCCAACCTTTCGATCAAGATGCCAAGGGAAGAACCTCAACGTGCAGAGTTGCGCTCTACTCTCGATTTCCCTTTACGTGATGATCGCTATGACTTCCCATGTGTATGACTTTCACATCAGACAATATCCTTCCAAAAGACCCAAGGGAACAAAGCCACATGACCATGTTGATACAGAGCACCTTAAACCCGCCTTGGGCAAAGCAAACATCGAATCACAAGGGCGCGCTGAGATTGCTTATCGTGAGAACCTTGACTGTGCACCTCTTTTCATCGGCATGGTCATCATCAGTGTCTTCACGAGGCTGGCAGGTCAACCGCGGTGGATATGCAGCGTGGTACCTCGCTTTTAGGATCGCGCACAATGTATTGTACTTCAACGTTGAGAACGAAGAGGACAGTAACATCAAGAGGATCTTTCAACGGCCAGCATCTGGCTCTGCTACTTCCATATCTTCTCTTGTGCGAGACTTTGTAGGCAGTGGCCTGAAGGCATTGGCCAATCACGTCAGAACCTCTGGTTGGTAAATAGTAGATAGACACTCAGTCCGCCTTCATCCATTCCGACGGTCACAACATGACCGATTGGGACTATGTTGGAAGCTTTTGCATTGGGAGATCGAACGCGGGCATTCGTCTCATCTCCTCTCAGGCTGGTGAGTTGTTAAACTGTCTCTCAATATACTGTTGACAAAGGCTGTACAGTATAGCCTTCTTGTCATCAACTACGCAAGGTCGACGAGAAGGTGTGGAACCAACGCGAGTACAAGTACCCGATGATCAGATAAGATTGTTATCCGATAGCGGAGTTTAGCTGATGGTTGGCGATATCGCCGTGGCTCGTACGATCTTATCTCAAGATCATCACCCACATCATCGTCGTCACCTCAACCTTGATGAACACAACAAGAAGAATATCGGAATATCTTTTGGACCATTGTCCCGTAGCTTGACTTAAACTTCTATGACACCTCCCTAGTCTATGCCTCTACACTTCTGACTTTGATAACATCGTCTTGTCGAGAAATGGATTCTACTCCAGTCTTTACCCCGTTAACAAGCCCCCTCCTCCGCCTGCCAGCTGAGCTCCGTAACCGGATATACACATACACTCTGACACGCTCTCCCCCTCTCCGTCTAGCATTCACCACCGTTTCAAAAACCAATGAGTGGATCAGTCCACCTTTATGTCGCACGAGTCGTCAACTCCGTTACGAGACACTGTCTCTATACTACTCGTCTCACACCTTCGTGTATGATTTGCAATGTCCGTTAGATCAAGGCATCCAGCCCTTGATCCGTATCCTTGAAGCTTTACGCGCCCACACGCAAGTTCCGTCCCTCACTGAAGGAGACACAGGAGCAGAGGCAGCAGCAGAGGCAGCAGCAGCAGCATCATCATCATCATCAGCAGGAGGTAGTATGGAAGATGTGAGACTGGGTAATCTTCTTTTCAAACACGTGAACGCTGGCATTAGATCTATGGACGAATTGGTCAAGTGGGTTGAGATGTTCGTCAGGTTCAGAGCGCAGCTGCCCGCCAAAGTCGGTATGGTTTATTGGCCTCTCAAAAACAGTACTTATGCTAGAGAGGCAGCAAAAGGGCTGTTGGATCTAGGCAATGAATTTGCCAAGACTGTTGCTGATGTTGACTGCTGTCGTTGTGGTGAAGATGGTAGCAAGATCGGAGATGTGAAGGAGCTTGTGCAACTGAAGAATAGGATCAGAGAGTTTCTGGACGATGAAGCCATAAGAAAAACACTTATCGAGAGTTTGAGGAGTAGCAGGGGCTATGTGGGCAGAGATGCTGGTAACGCCCTCGGGTGGAGAGATGAGATGTGAGATCGCCGTCTCCAGGGAGTCGCGATGAGGGATCCGACATGCGATCGTATCATCACCATGATCGACAATCAACCAGTCAACGTCAGAACAGGAATGTCTACTTTTCTTACTATTCGGAAGCGATACAAATAGATCATCACGAACCGACCGGATACGAATACCTACCTAACGACCCAAAATCGCTCCCTCCGCCTGCTTGTCACGCAACACGGAGGTGCTTCATGACAACGATTATCCCCGTCTCTCTGAATCAGATCTGATGCACTGGGGAGAAAACCAGCCACCAGAGCGACAATCGAGACATCTTCGAGCAGTGGCTCTATGAAGACCCACTCCGTTCCCCTCCACAGCGACAGCTACAGAGGGGCACCGTCCATACGATGATCAGTCCTGCATGGGGACCACGGGGCATGGCAGCAAATTACTTCCAAATGGACGCCTGCTCTCCTGTCCAATACCAGACAAGATGTTCAACTGCAATACGCGGGCACAGCAATGCAATTTCTCCATATGCACAAGGGATTCTAGGATCTTTCTATACACAGGACACATCTTCATTACGAAAGGCATGAAATACAATGCATGGGAAGATACATGACATTAGATAACCATATAGTATGTTTTATCCGAAAGAACATCCAAATTGGCACATTATTAGCTCTCAGCAAGCCATGGTGCGATATTTTCTCCCAGCACAAAACCACCAAGAAGCGCCACGCTCGACCTCGTTGAAAGGAACAGTCCGTAGTCCCAGGCCCCCAAAGTTCAAGATGCATCGAAAATCAAACCATGACTCTCCTCAACCCGCCCGATCCACCAAGTAGTCGTCGACCAGTGACCGCACATCTGCCTCTTCCGTCCTCCCATCTATCCTTCCTACTACCCCCGCCAGCCTCAGCCCACTCCCTGCCCTCTCCAGTCTCGCCAGCTTCATCATCGACGCCTCCCTCTTTGTTTCCCTCCATAAAGGCGATCTGCCGCGGGTGCTCGCCTTCCACCCAGCGGAATATACACGTGTAGCAATACACGTAGCCGGTCTGCGCGGCGGTGGGGGTTTGGATGGACGAGAGGCAGATGGGGCAGTTCTCGGCGTTGTCTGTAGAAGGAGGTGGCACGGTCAGGATGGGCAGGTAGGAAGTGCTGGAGATTGGCGGTGAGGGTGCGCTGCCGGTTATTCCTGTTGCTGGGCTTGTTGCAGTCGCCGCTGTTGATTCGGATTTCTCTGTATCTGCTGCTGCTGCTGCTCCTCCCTTGGCGTCCGAGGTGAATGTTACCCCTGACTTTTCTTTTCCGGCTGGCGGAGTGGGAGCCGGCAGACCGGATATTGTTGGCGGTGGCAGCTCGAGCCCTTCGGCTGCTTTGCGGGACAGCTGGCGCGCAAAATCGCTTGCGTGCCACCATTCGAGAAACTTAAGCGCGAAGATGGAGGTCGGGAGAAGGATCTTGAGACTGGATAGCATTTTGGGGTACACGGTCTCTGTCAATGTTCGCTTGCTTAGCAGGCTCGCTGGTGCTGGAGGTGCGCCGGGTCGTTGGCCTCGAGGTGGCGTGGGTTGAGATGCGAGTTCGATCGCTTTGTGGTCTGCGCCGTTGAGTCGTCGGATCCGAGATCCTATCATCCAGAGGAACGGCGAAGAGTACTTTGTACTATCGAATAGATACAGCAGGTTAAAGGCCAGGAGAGAAAAGTAATAGGCAGCGTTCACACTCGGATACACTTTCCGCAGGAACCACTTGTAGTAGTAGAGCATGCGCTGCTTGATCGAAGCGCCTTGAGGCAGCGTCTCTGAGCGGAACGCAGGCCCCAAGATGTTCGCGCTGGCGGCGTGGATATCGTAACTTTCGTCCAACTTGCGTTTCGCATATGGCAGGGCTACCATGATCGCCAGGTTCATCCATATATCCGAGTGTTTTAGTTTCAGTGTCTCGCGCACTTGATCTGGAGCGCCCAGGGCTGCGCGAGGGACTTCGCCATCTTTCACGCGCAGCACTCGCTCGCGCTTCAATCCATAGAAGTTTTCTGTGAAGCCTCCGCCATATGTCCGTAGGTAGTGACGCTCTACCAGAAGAGATAATAGAGCATATATCTCGTCGAAAGAATTCAGTATCCGCAGGAGATAGCGGGGATGTCGGTGGGTCGCGGTTGCAAGGAGGTATCGCAACGAGGGAGGAATCAAAGATGCGAGTTGTTGCTCAGACAGAAGTTCTTGATTACATTGTCAGTATTTTGCCGTGAATACCTTGTATAAATGTCAAAGATGACGATATGGCAATATGAGTGGATAAATGCATATAAACATGGAAGCACTTACCGAACAACGACGGCTTTTGCTCATCCAGTCCAGACTGGATATTGGTCATGAACTCCATTTTGTAATTTTATAGGTCATTCTGCCATGACAGAAAAAACTTGTGATTTATGTTTCATGTTATTTTCGTTGTCATGCTGCCTTGTTAAATGATTGATACGCAGTCACCAGCCCATTCGAGTCGCCCATGAACCTCGGCTTGTCAGCTTGGCATCCCCGGATAACGCTGCGACTGCGACCACAAGTCGTGAGAGCACACCACCACCATCAACTCTGCTACGACGACTACCACTACCACTCCTGCTGCTCTGTCCTTACGAATACGCTAAGCCATGGGAGCGGGTTCATTCAAGTAGCAAGTCGGAGAGCTTCTGGGTCAAGTGAATCTCTGTTCATGAAACACAAGGTAAAGCCAGACTCACGAGTGTCTCGGCTGAAGCGTGCGATTATTACAGGTCTCAGCATCACAGTATCAAGTCAGTCGTATACCATCATATGGTGGTGGCGAGGTAATCTCCGACATGGACGGCATTCGAGCAGGCACAACAGCAGATGTCGAGAGTTCATCTGAAGTGCAAGTCTCGAGTTGACTACGATGTCCGCCGCGAACTATTCTCTAAAAATTGCTGTGCCATGGTATTAGTAGACTTGGTCTCTTATCGAGGGATGACTGGTCTTGGCGTCTCGAGTCTCACACGACGCAATCACAAGGAATTCGGAGTTGGTAGGTCCTGTGGGTATCAACCAAACTTATTGCAAGCAGTGGCAATACAAATACTCGTGTGCGTCTGAATGACTTGCTTTCCATCTTTCTACGCTGAACGTTCAAACCAAGATCGTATCCAGTACGAAAATCCCCCTTTCCTCCATGCTGTCATCTCGAAGCAAGTGAACAATCCAAGCAGCTCTTTAGGAGCGAAGGTCGATGGATGTTTCCATACTGGTCAGAACATCGAATACGAAAGTTGATGGCTACAATGGCAGGCATTCCGCTGCAGGCCACAATCTGTTCATGATCTTGCCAGGCGAGATCCGTAACATGATCTACCATATGGTTGTGTTGAACCCTACACGCACGGTCGAGATACGTCCCATGGGGAACGACCTCAGCTGTGCGGCATGGGCTCCTCCACCCATCACCCGTGTCAGCCGTCAGATCAGAAGCGAAACAGTCGGCATGTTCTTTACCCAGCAAACATTTCTCTTCTCCGTCCTCAGCTTTGATCCTTTCTTCCCTATCCTCAGGCGTGCGTTGACCTACCTCCGTATTACACATCCAGACGTCCGCCTCGATGGCTTCGAGCTCCAGGTAGGAGGCCATTATCCGATAGCCATGGACAATCTGATCGAATATGCACGCATTTTCGGTGCCTTCGCTGCACAGCTCCCACAAGGACCGGTGCCACTTCGCGGTGTCTATCGCGAGCATTTTGAGCGGTATATACCAGATCGCACGGGCGTGGTTCTTACCATTCCCATAGAGTCTTCAAGGGCTACAGCAGTTTCGTGCTTTCCTTCAAGATTTGGCAACAATGGGACGTGATCTGTACCAGGAGGATCCTGAATTTAATTATGCGCGTTACTGTGGTCGCATCGAAGGCTACTTTGCAGAAGAGGGCATTGGGCCTGGCCATTTCCGAAGATGGATCATCTATGACTGCATGCAGTATTTAGAAAGGGAGAAGAAGGCGAAGTCTATAACTCCTCCGGCCTACGTGTTACGAGCCAGAGGCAGAGGAGAAATCTTGGGTAGATGATAAGATACCTCACTTTTGGGAGAATCGTACGTCCTTTGCCGCAGTGTAATGCAGTTTGTGGTGCTCAATGTAGGGTCAGGCAAAATCGAGTTCTGACTTCTTCGGTCTGACACTGCTAAGTTTCTCGTGTCTGCAATCTGAGCCAATGGTCAGGGGAGGCAGCCAATATGCCGTCCATGTCCGTCGGAATCCTAAATCCGATGATTGCCGGCGTAAGTAGCAAGGGTTCGACTCCGGTGCAGAGATAAGGTATTCAGGCCATGCCGGTGGGACATTTAGGTAGTACAGTGCATAATCTTCAAATTCGGTGGATTGCGGCCGATGAGTGATGCATGCATTCTTAGAGACAGAAGGTGCTCCTTGGAAACTTGCACCGTGCGGGTATTACGTTGGGCTTTCCCAATGCTTTCGTGGGGATGCAACCTGTCCACGGGTCGATCTCCCCATGTTGCGCTGTTGCGGTGTAGGTGCAATGCTCCGAAATAGTCCTGTACTGTGAATTACACCTTCCAGCTATACTTGAGACCGCAGCGCAAGTTCAAGGGTTGAACCACAAGGACCAGGACATCTTCTACTCGATAATTGTGAGAGCTCTCGTCAAGGTTCCGCCGACGGTGCTTTGCAGCTGCAGACAAGTAACGACCAAGGTTCATTGACCGGTGGTCATGGACGGACCGAAGTCGACGTTGATGGGGGAACTTCAGACATGTCTCCCGGACCACCTGCAACGTCTAAAGTACAACGTTGCTCGAGCTTGCGTGGTTCAGAGCTTTGCTGCATATTCGTATACGAGGAACAATTGATCGCTTACCATTGAAGGGCATCGATACAACTTGCCGCTTAGACATGCTCACGAGAGACCATGATGGTTACACGACATATATGCAGCCACGACAGCTGCGTCTCGGCATCTTGTGGCATAGCCGAGCTTGCATGTCCTTGGTATGGACCTTGCAATAAAGCGCAGATGCTCATGTTATACAAAGCAGTCGGAGAGCAGCGAGGAGCAGAAACATCACCGCAGCAACACGAATTGCGGTGGATTTCGCACACAGACACTGGGTCTTTGTTATGCTAAGAAGCAGCCAAACTAAACAATAGAAACTACTGTACCCAGTTCCACGGACTTCTATATATCACGATAGTGGTGTGCAGTGATGTTAGACTGACGTTCCTCACACGTATTGAGGCTTACGTTTCTCCACTGTGAATCGAGGCTACTGGTGCTCAGAGATCGGGCGATTCTTGTACTTTTCCATCTTTTCTTGAGCACAATGAGGTTGTCGAGAGTAACGGGCCGAATGCTTTGCAAGTATTTCATATCTCTACATCTCGATCGCGGCGGCGAAAGTTACGTGGGGCCTCGTTGCTGGAAGCTCGAGCTCTAAATATTTATGGTGAGGACGGGCCACATCGGAGAAGCGTGCCGACGTCATGTTCTTGGCTCGATAAAGCTCGCCAGTGAGCAGGGCAAGCGATATCTTGCCATCAATGGGATCTCTACGTTTACTTTTCTTATATGTAGAAAAGACTGCTATCGGGAGACAGGACTCGGCAAAATAGCAATTGTAGACCCTAAATACAAGCTCATTCCGTGATCTGCAAACGGTAAGCCCTACAGATGCACTGTAAGAATTACAGCTCTGTCAAGATGGAGCTTGTAGCACCCTCGGCACCATCATGCGATGCATTGAGCAGGACATGGCGCACGGGCTATCAATATCCCTCTCCCCCCGCCTTATGAGGTCACTTGATATCTGCAACAGCTGGGTGTACTGTAGCCCCTCCTGCCTGCGCTGCCCCTCTTAAGAGCAGCTCTTTCCCTCCTCTTGTTCCCTTTTTCTTATCTCAAATACATCCTTCTCATCTATTCTCCCATATACCAATTATTTCTAACTATCCCCGAAAGCCACTTTTAATCTTTCAAAAGAACTTTATATCTCTACCCACCTTCCACAATGCCTCAACAAGTCCCCAAGGGTGAGAAGCTCCTCGACCTTTTGTCCCTCAAGGGCAAGGTCGTCATCGTCACTGGTGCCTCCGGTCCCCGCGGTATGGGTATCGAGGCTGCTCGCGGTTGCGCCGAGATGGGCGCCGACGTTGCCATCACTTACGCTGGCCGTAAGGAGGGTGGCGAGAAGAACGCTGCTGAGCTCGCCAAGGAGTACGGTGTCAAGGCCAAGGCCTACAAGCTCGACATCTCCAAGTACGAGTCTGCCACTCAGCTCGTCGAGGAAGTGATCAAGGACTTCGGCAAGATTGACGCCTTCATTGCCAACGCTGGTCGCACCGCCGACTCTGGAGTCCTCGAGGGCTCCGTCGAGGCGTGGCACGAGGTCATCCAGACCGACCTTAACGGCACTCTCTACTGCGCCAAGGCTGTCGGTCCTCACTTCAAGAAGCAGGGCTCCGGCTCTTTCGTCATCACTTCGTCGATGTCTGGCCACATTGCCAACTTCCCCCAGGAGCAGACCTCATACAACGTCGCCAAGGCTGGATGCATTCACTTGGCCAAGTCTCTCGCCAACGAGTGGAGAGACTTTGCCCGTGTCAACTCCATTTCCCCTGGATACATTGACACCGGTCTCTCTGACTTTGTCGAGAAGGATGTCCAGGACCTCTGGATGTCCATGATCCCCATGGGCCGTAACGGTGACGCCAAGGAGCTCAAGGGCGCCTACGTCTACTTTGCCTCTGACGCCTCCACCTACACCACTGGCTCTGACCTCCTCATTGACGGTGGTTACTGCTGCCGATAGATGCCTCGCCAATTTTTGGTGAAGGCGGTTTGTCGCGAACAAAAAGCTCGACTCTCTAATATCCGCAACAGTGAAGCCAGGAGCTTCAGTGGATGTTATGATTGATGCGATGACGAGAAGAAGATCGGTGGATTACGAACCCATGGCCTCCGTATCAGGATGGCACGATTGTAAATGAAATATACATACAATTTAAGAAATGAAGTAATAAAAACTTTAGTAACATACATTTTGGCGTCCTTGTCTCTGTTGTTGCCTGCTTGTATATGAGGAGAAGTGCATATCCCCAGCTTTTGACGAGTGTTGATGATCTATGAAGTCTCCATGGAAGACTACTGATAGACGACGGACGACAGAGAGTCCAGTCAAGCGTAGACAAGACACCAGTCAGTATAATCCAGACACCGCATCCCACACCAGGGCAGTGAGTGTACAAATTTCTGACAAGCAGTCCGACCAAGCGCAAACGATGTACAGTATGCAGTGTAACGTAATATAGCATAGCACAGCATCTCACATCACGCCGCAGCAGCATCACGCCGCAGCAGCGCTGACTTCCACACCGAGCTTCTCCGATGAAAGAGGATTAGATCTCGGATAACGAGGTGAGGCAAGGTACTGTACAGACCGTTTGAGACTTCCACAAACGAAGCCAAGAGACTCCAATAGTCCGGTAGCGAACATGGATACAGGTGATGTACAGTAGGGTGTGGGACAGGGTCGCCCTCTCGCTCAATTCATTGATCTACTATCCATTTACTTTATCCCCGTACCCAGCCAGCCATTCATCGAGTGATGTACAGACCGACCCGTCCACACCGGGGCGCGCGTATGCTCCTTCATTTAATCCTCAAGCAAGACGACTAAGAAAGGTAGACACCCATCACACGTCTATCCTAGGAAAGATGGGGAGCACGTGGAATACAGTACATTTCCGTTCATTTCATCGCTAAACAGATCCGGTCGCACCACAACATGAGAAAAACAAGGAGCAAGAAAAGGTAAGGTAAGGAAAGGTAATCAGATCATGATATTCATCGTCTTGTTTCCTTCTCTTCGTCTTGTTGCTACACATTTGAGCAAGATATGGTACATGGAAACACAGCAAAAAACACGCTTGGTGGGGGTATCTGCTTTTTTTCAGTGAAGAAAGCGAAAAAGATGAAACACGTATAGTCATGTCCAAGTAAGAGACAAAAAAGAAAAAGAAAAGATCGTACGCGCCGTGAGAATCCACAATGGACCTCCTCCTGAACAAGTGATATACAGTAAGCAATCAATCGAGGGCCTTCAGCGCCGCTTCCCGTCGCTTCTGCACCAGCGCGGGCGTGACGCTGCGGCCGAGCACCCAAGACGCATGCACTAGACCGTCAATAGACACGCCGGCGCCCATGTGCCTGTCCAGAACCTGATACAGGTGCGCGGCGCTGGACGTGTCGAGCAGCCTGTCCTCGTTGATTTTGAGCAGGGCCAGAGCGACACGTAGAAGGTACGTGCTCTGGGCTGGGATGGAAAGCACCACGTCCCAGACGCGGAATAGAGCTTCGATGGATAAAGTCGAGGCGAAGGCTGTGATGAGCCAGTTGATGGGCACGGTCTGGTCGTCGGGCAGTTGCAGACTGTCCATGTGGGCCGACAGCTTCGGCATCAGATGCCTGATGAAGGAGCGCAGAACTGTGATATCCGCACGAGGACCTTTGAGGCTGCTGTCGCTCCGAGCGAAGTACTGCGGCGGCAGCACGCTTTCGATCAGATAGGTGAACACCCAAAAGGCCTGTTCCGTGGCCGGCATGGCCAGCATGAGGTATCCGGCGATGAGGTTGAAGCCCTGTATGTACCCCATGTCCGGATTGCGGACGGCGAAAGCACGCAGCACGGAGGCCAGCTCCTCGGGTGTCGCTCTCCCGGCGAATCTAGCACCTCGACTCTGCCGAAACAAGATGTTGTTGGTCAGAGTGCGCGTCTTGTCGGCGTTGATGTCACCCTTGACTCCGCCGAACGACAGGCCCAAAGCATCCTCGCCGAGGCTGTCGAATTCTTTCTTGTAGGCAGCAAATGCTTCTGGGCTGTAGTGGATCTTGCCTTCGGCGTTCTCGAGCCAGATCTTTGCACGGAGCTTCATCGGGATGCCACCCAAGACGAACTTGATGAATTGGTCTTGGTGCTGGTTGCTGGCTAGGTTTGCAATGCCAATACTGCTAGAGCTGAACGTGTTGGCGCGGTGGCGATGGTGCTCGACAGCAGATGCGCTCGCGGAGCTGGGCAGCAGACGTGATAAGCGGTTGGAGGATGAAGCCGTGCCATCGATCTGGTTGATCAGACGCAGCCAGGCCATGTTTCGGTCGCGTTGTAGAGCGGAATACTCGGCGGAGATCTCGTCGCGCAGCTGCTCGGCGATGGCTTTCACGTCGTCCTCGGTGACCATGTTGTTGAAGGTGGCATCCGAGTGCTGCTCGTCGTCCGACTCGTCGTCACTTCCAGATGCAGTAGAGGGTCGGGCACCTCCATGGCGAGCCTGCGTGGGTATGCGAGACAAGAGACCCAGGCCACCACTTATGCTGAGGTAATCGTACCATGACTTGGACGGCGCAGCTGAAGCATCAAGAGCAGTCGGATCCGCGGGCGAGAGAAGTGCATCTAGCGAGGCAGATAGATCGGCTTCATCAGTATCGACAGAAATCATCGAGCTGGGCCTTGGCGTAGCGGCAGATCTGGAGGTAGGGGCGAAGATGCGGTGATAATCGTCAATGGGCAGGTCGTTCTTCCTGGCCCAGTACTTGATATGGCTGTAGACACGTTGTCTGTCAATGATGAAACCATAGTTGTCGCAGACAACTTGGGGGAACAAGGTCATCAGCTTGTCCATGGTAAGCAGGGGAGGAGGCAGCTTTTCTTCGTCAATCTTCTGCTCCATCTCCATGGGCGCAAGGGCGGAAGGTGGCTCGGCGATGCTCGGGGAGCGTAGACTTTGCGGCTTGGGGCTCGGCAGAGGGTTTGCGAAGATGGATGCACGCTTGGCGGGAGCGTCCCTGGGGATTTTGGTGGAGCCTCCACCGCCACCAAAGACTGACCAGAAGCCTGTGCGTTTGTTCTCGACGGTGGCACTGATCATCATGTTAGTGTTTTTGTTGATTGTGTAGAGAAAGGCGGCTTTCGACTCACGCTTGGGGATGTGGATGGGTGAGGCGGGCGGAGCGCGTGGCCATGTCTTGCTCTTCAGGACGCGGCTCGACAGACTGGAGGAGCAGCTTGCCGCTGCTGCTGTTGACGCTGCTGGAGCTCTTGACGCTCTTGAAGCTTCGGGTGCTCTTGTTGCGGGACAGAGTGGGCGAGGTGTGATGAGGGTCAGGGTCAGGCTCAGCGGCGGAGTAGAGCGAGTCGATTCTCGTGTGGCCGTCGGGGGAATTCTCCCCGCTGGCTTCGGCGAGGGCAGCCTGGACGTCGTCGCTGTACGTGCGTGTGATGTCGCTGGCGTCGCGAAACAAACTCTGGACCTTCCTGTCTGCCGCGAGTCTGCTGATGCCGTGGACGGTGGTCAGATGCTCCTTGAAGATGAAGGCGCACTGGTCTGTCTTCTTGCGCAAAATGGAGATCTCGGCATCCTTGTCTGCAAGATCCCTCGCCAGGGTGTGGATGATGTGTGAGACGCCGCCAGCACGACGGACAAAAGTGCCGATTTCTCTTCTGCTCAGATTGGCCAAGACTTGGGGGTTGGTGCGGTAGGTGTTGAGGTCGTCTGGGAACAGGGCTGGCCGGTGCTCGTCCTGGTCGTCCATGAGCATGTTGTGCAGTGAACGTGAGGCCTGAGACACGGCATAGCCGACACTTTCGTCACGCTCGCCGTCACGCTTGCCGTCGCCGTGCTGGCTCTGGGCGGCGGCCTCGCTGCGTTGGTCCGGGGCAATCGAGTTCTCGAGGGCGATTGAGTTCTCGCGGTGCGGAGCAAAGATGGAGCGCGAGCGTTTGCTGGAGGAGCCGGAGCGTATTGATACGGCGTCACTCAGCCTCTTGACCGCCGTCGCCGTCGCTGTCGCCGTCGCCGTCGCCGTCGCTGGGGCGAGGGAGGGCGCTGTCCGGTGGTGGTCATCGCTGGCCTTTGTGCTTCTGCTCCTGCTCTTGCTCCTGCTCCTGTCTGGCTCTGACGAGCGGCTCGTGCGTTGACTGGGAGGCGAAAAGGGCTCGAAGGAGGTGAAGGTGGTTCCTTCCTGTGGGCGTCCGGCGCTCTGCAGGGATTGGTTTGATCTGCGCGATCTCGGCTTGACTCTCTGTGTTGACGAGTGTCGAGTGGACGATGGTTGGCGCCGAGAAGGTCGCCCTTCTTCGCCCATCTTTGTTGAGTTCTTGATTTCGTGCTTTCTTGTTCACAGCCGATGGAACTGATCCTTGATCCTTGATCCTTGATCCTTAATCCTCGGGCGTCGCGTGCGTGTGTTTAGATCTTCGGACAAACGCTCCGACCATCAGTCACCGTCTGTCTCTGTCGTCATCGTTGATTCGATCAACTTACGGTGCTTGTACGAGTACGGTAATTACCTACCTTAATTGCAAAGGTACATCCATTGACATTGCCATTGCCTGGGATAAGGTACAGTAATTAGTCCAGTACTGCCCTTCGTATATGTATATGACAGCTCTCTTTTCCTGCTGACAGAAACACACCCTCGTCCAAGCCAGAGACAGGCACATATGCATACGCACCATCTGCCCAGACAATCCAAGCAATACGGCAATCGTGCAGGATCGCCCCTAGCCAGCAAGGACCAGCGCCTGGCCTGCGACATTCTGAGCCCACATCTTCGTCATGGACATGCCATACATAATTATATGTCAATCGTTGGCAATTCCAATTCCTCGTGCTCTGACGCTGCTACTGCGCCACGAGCATCTCGATTAAGCTATCTGATTGTCGGCACCTTCTTTCTCTGACGGCCATTGTTGCTTCATGTTTATTGCCCGTCGAGTCGAGGCGTCTACACTGCCCGTCTGTTGACCCTCACATGAATTCCCCGCTGCATGACGAACCAGTAGCATGTCTCCGACCACACCGCATCCGGGTCTGCCAGCTCTATGTTGTGATGCAAAAACAATGTCGGGATGAGTTTCGACATTTCCATCCACGACAGGTTCCTGCCGAGACACATACGTGCGCCACTTCCGAAAGCAAAGAAGAAGCGCCGCATGTCTCCCGTATCCTCCTTGAGCCAGCGATCAGGACGGAAAACCTCGACATCATCTCCATATACCGCCTTGTCGCGATGAATCACCCAAGGATTCGCCCCGATTACAGTCTGTATCCGTGTCAGCCTTCTATCGTAGTGCCTTGCTCAGCTCATATGACCTACATTCGAAGGCAAGAATGTCCCACCAATCACAGTGCCACCCTGCGGCACCACTCTCGGTAAACTCATTCCTACTGCTGGGTGACACCTCAAAGCCTCATACATGACTGCTTGCAGATAAGGCATCTTCTCCGCCTCACTAACCTTGATCGGATCGCTCAGTGTTCCCGCTCTTCTTCCTTCATCAATCTCCTGCACTAGACGCTGCTTGTATTGAGGATTCTTCAACAAGTAGTAAATGATAGCACGCACAGATATGGCAGTAGTGTCCGAGCCCGCGAAGATGTTGCTTGTCGCCATGGACGCGATGGCTGCATCGTCAAGCTCGCCACCTTTCTCTGTTTGTGCTCTGAACAGTTTGGATAATATGTCCTTGCGGTCGCTACCCCGGCCTTTGCGTGAGTTGGCCTCCTTCAGCGCAAGCGTACGGATGGAGCCATGTCTGTTGTTCAAGCTCAACTTGTTACCAATGAATCTACTCAAGCGATCGTTGAGCCAGAAGATCCACGGAATCTGTCCAACCCAGGCTGCAGACTGTAAAGCATTCTCAATCTGCGCGAACGAGCCATCGTCCATAGTAGCGTCCATGAACCCGAAAGACCTAGAGAAGCTGACTTCACCAATAACATCTGCACGCTTGTGAGCTTACATGGTGACAAAGTGTAGAACAGACAGATCCATGATCGACTCACCAAAGGCAAACAGCTGTACCCAATAGCCCATGTCGACAACCTGACCTTGCAAGCCATCCATCACATCCATGAATTTACGTACACAGTCGTCCACATAGGGTTCGAGATCCTTGAGACTGGTCATGGAATATGCAGAGCTGATCAGGCTTCTCTGCTTCCCGTGCAGCTTCTCATCGCGTTCGGCGAACAGGTCGAACTTGCGATGACCTTGCCAGACAGAGTACCAGTCACTCTTGTTGAACTTTGTGCCAGCTCCATAAATTGTCTTGATAGCAGACAGATCAGAGACGCTTACTTCGTTCGGACCGGTTCGTACAAGCTTGCCATGTTTTTCGTGAAGAGCGATCATGGTTCGATGCATGTCGCCATCCCAGCTGTGTTTGACCATCCATAATCGCGTGAGACTGGCCCAGAACGGACCCGGTACAGAGGCGAGAGGATGGAACCAGCGCTGATAGATCACGTATGCTACAGCAGCAACAAGCACGATGAGCGAGTAGAGGACAGGACTGTGTCCTGGGCCGACCAACGGGCCACGATCAGTATCAAACACAGGCATTGCTTAAAGACAACAAAATGGTGCTGTTACTGGCATGTCCAAGGCCGATGCGACTGTACAGTATATATACGCGCGGTGGTTACACTTTAAAGCATGTTTGAGTTCCCCTCACCTCGACGTACAGCACTGTAGTGTACAGTATTTGTACAGCAATCGGCTCATACTGTACACTAAATACAAAGTTTACTTGTTGCATGGATCTACAATCCAATACGATGAGGGGGTCATCACGAGGGTTCTCGACGACTGAGACTGACATGACACAACTGTAAAGCAACCCCACACCAACCTCGAAGCTTGGCCAGTATGACACGGCACAAGACAACCTTAATAAGAAAAACCGCTGTGCCGTCACTCGTCGAGGGCATGCTTCTCCAGATTTCTCCGGAAACGCAGCGGGTGGGCCATATTATTGTTCGTCCAGCGCCAGTGAGTGGGGACAGCCAATGAGCGGCAGTTGATTTGACAGAAACGGAGATGGGGACAGAAAAGCGCAAAAGGGGCGGCACCACATCCGCACCGAAAAGGGCCAAAAGCAATGCCGGCTGGACCGCTGACCGTACGGCAGGATGGATTGCGAATTCGGGATATGCTGTTTCGGCGGCCAAACCTCCCTAGACACGTCGAATCTGGAGCTGACCTGGGGTTCCCGCTAGGATCGTCCCCGCAATATGTAATCCCGCGGCAGTCAAGTCTTGCGAACTCGGCTTCCTAGCTCCTATGCTACTCGACCCGAGTTTGTATTTCGTTTTTGCCGTAGAGGGCTCGTAGGTAAGAAGGTAGGTGGATGATGCTCTGGCTATCGTAGTATATAAGAACTCGGCAGTCCCACGACCAGAACTTCCCGTTCCAATTGTCTCATCATTGTCTCTTTTCTCTCAACTCTCCAATCCCCCATCTATCTCTTCACGCCTATCTTCAATAGCTGTATAGAAGGACCGAAGAGAGACTGTCCCTGTCAATTTGCTGTTCATAATGTCCGTCGAAAAGTACGATATTGTCATAGTCGGAGCGGGTCCCGTTGGCCTGCTCCTCTCCACCTGTCTCGCAAGATGGGGCTACAAGATCAAGCACATTGACATGAGACCCGAGCCCACCTTGACCGGACGAGCAGACGGAATCCAACCGAGATCCCTCGATCTCCTCCGCAACATGGGTCTCAAGCGCGCAATCATGGCACACGAGCCTGCAAAGGTGTACGAGGTGGCTTTCTGGGATCCCTCCGAGAGCGGCAAGGGCATCCACCGCACTGGCAACTGGAAATCATGCCCTTCCTTCATTGATGCAAGATACCCATTCACCACCCTTCTCCACCAGGGTCTGATCGAGCGCGTCTTCATCGCCGACATGGAGAAGTACAACGTCCAGGTGCAGCGACCGTGGACGATCACCGGCTTCAAGAACGACGGAGCCGACAAGGAGTACCCTGTGGAAGTCAATCTCGCACACGTCGACGGCACCGCGAAGGAGACGGTCAGAGCCAAGTACCTGTTCAGCGGAGAGGGCGCGAGGAGTTTCATCCGCGCCCAGCTCGGAATCGGCATCACCCACAAGGACCCCATCCAGCACGTCTGGGGTGTCATGGACGGTGTCGTGCGAACGAACTTCCCCGATATCAAGATGAAGTGCACCATCCACTCCGACGCCGGTTCCATCATGGTCATTCCCCGTGAGGACAACATGGTCCGTCTCTACATCCAGATCGCCTCTTCGACCGACCCGGACTTCAACCCTCGCAAGACCGCCACCACCGAGGAGGTGCAGAACTTCGCCAAGAAGATCATGAAGCCCTACGAGATCTCATGGGACCGTGTCGAGTGGTACTCTGTCTACCCTATCGGACAAGGTATTGCCGACAAATATACTCTTGACGAGCGCGTTTTCATGGGCGGAGACTGCTGCCACACCCACTCCCCCAAGGCCGGCCAAGGCATGAACACTGCCTTCCTCGACGCCGTGAACCTGGCATGGAAGATTCACCACGTCGAGTCTGGCTTCGCCGACCGCTCAATCCTTTCGTCCTACGAGTCCGAGCGCAAGCTCATCGCCGAGAACCTCCTGAACTTCGACGCCGCCTACGCTAAACTCTTCTCCACCCGCCAGCCCTCCGCAGGCGAGATCGGCAGTGCAACCGCAACAGCGGCAGAGCAGCAACCCCAAGAGGAGAACCAGTTCATCAAGATGTTCAAGGAGAGCTGCGAGTTCACCTCGGGATACGGAGTAGCCTACAACCCCAACATCTTCAACTGGAGCCCCGAGCACCCGGCCAAATCCCCTCTCTTCCTCAGCTTCGCCGACAAGACGACCACCCAACGCACCGGCCGCATCATGACAGCCTCGACCGTGACCCGCGTCGCCGACGCCAACGTCGTGCACCTCGAGCAAGAAGTGCCCCTGAACGGCAGCTACCGCATCTTCCTATTCGGCGGCAAGCCGTCCAAGACGCAAAAAGCCATCGCGGACTTCGCCGCCGGCCTGGCCAAGAAAACCTCCTTCTACAGCGCCTTCGGCCACCTAGACTCGGACAAAGTCTCGTACCACGAGCGCCACAACCCACACTCGCCCTTCTTCACAATCTGCACCATCTTCAACGCCGCGCGCGAGGCCATCGAGGTCCGCGAGCTCCTCCCCGAGCTCATCGCGCGATACTTCGACCACGTCTACGCAGACGACATCTGGGACCAGCGCGTGCCGGACGCCAAGGCCGCCGCGCACGCCAAGATGGGCCTCAGCGAGGAAGATGGCGGCGTCGTCGTCGTCAGACCCGATGGCTATGTCTCTGCTGTCGTCAAGCTCGTCGAGGGCTCCGGCACTGTGGACGCGCTCAACGACTTCTTCGCTGCGTTCTCGACCAAGAGCCTCGGTGGCGGCGAGAAGGCTAGCCTTTGAGTTGCAGATGTCTTCGTGCTAGGACCCCTCGTCGTGAGGAAGAGAGAGCCTGGAGTGATTCCAAGCGGTCTTTGTTGTTTCGATACCTAAACAGATTCCTCCAGCACACATATTACTTCTGTTGCTGGGGTTTTTGTTCCGTCGTCGTTGTCGTCGTAGTCTTTTGGAGGGAGCGTCCTTTTTGCTCCTCCTTTTGTCTGTTGTACATAGCGAGCATTTGCGTATTTTTTTTATTTTTATTTCTTGTCAAATAACCTTTTTTGATATCTATACCAAAATCTCAGAAAAACAAATTCACAAAATCTGTCCATTCTTCGCTGTTCGTTATAATTGACTGTGTCGTAATCTGATCATGGACTTTCTCGGTGGTTTCCTGAGATGAGGTCGGTGCCTTAGGAAATCACTTGGATTCGTTTGAGCATGTGTAGTAAGCCAAAACACTTTTTTTGAAATCCATTTGTTCGAAGCAAGTCTCATCATGCCAAGCCAAGCCAGATCTAATCAAACTCATCTGCCAATGAACTTGCTCATCTATAGTATGCCGTCCACAGTCTTCATCATTAATCGAAGCACTGGAATCATACTGAAGTACATATAATTAAAGTCCCTTGTCCAAATGATCGTCCTGATCATTGATACCCAGCACCCGGATAACCGCCGCCACCACCTCCTTGATGATCGTGATGATGATGGTGGTGTTGTTGTTGTGGGATTGGTTGCCCATATTCATCGAACCTCTGCTGCTGGCCCTCCCAGCCTTGCTGCGGAGGAGGTCCTCCCCAGCTTTGTTGGGGAGGCGGTTGACCCCATTGCTGCTCAGGTGGAGGACCTGGAGGTGGCTGTCCACCCCAACCGAACTGCTGGGGAGGCGGTGTTGGCTGACCGTACTGTCCCTGTGGCGGCCCTTGGTAGCCGACTTCGTAGCCCTGCTGGTATGCACTTGGATATGCGTAAGGATCACTGTGCGCAAAGCCTGCTGGTGCTTGGGGAGGTGGCTGTTGCTGCGAGTACTTCTGCTCGTACTTGTGGCTATACTCTTGCTGACCGAAAGACGAGCTGTGTTGGGGTTGCTGGAATGTCTCCTCCGGCGCGTTGTACGCAGAGTGGCTATGCTGTGGGGTCGAGGAGTGGTTTCCCGCCGAAGAGTCAGGATCGTTTCTCTGACCCCATCCGCCTTGCTGTTGTTGCTGTCCACCTCCTAGACCAGGGAAGTTTGACACGTTGATAGCCCCACTGTGTGCATGTCCACCACCAAGGTGAGGGTTGACACCACCGGTGTGGTTACGTCCGGCTCTGACACTCTCTGAACTAAGGACTTCGTCCAAGTTTCCGCGGTAGTTGTGAGACCACTTCTCGACAACACGGAACATGTTGTTGTGTATCTCGCAGTTGCGGTCTCGGGCTGCAGGGTGATGGAAGACACGAATCACATCATCCAGAATCTGCTGCTCGTTCACGTCGGGATGGTCCCATGCGTAGATGACACGAGGAGCGACGTACTGGACAATGGCGACAGCTACTTCGCCAGCGGGCTCGTTCAGAATGTTGGAAAAGTGATCCTTCGAAAGCAGAGAATGAGTGGGGTCGGAACACTGTTGATTAGTCCAGACCTCGTACTGATGCTTACCGCTCGAATCGACGACGGCATAACTTCCCTGCTTGAGTTGTTCAGACGCAGCGGCTATGAGAGGAGTGATATAAGGTGCTAGCAGACCCATGACGAACATGGTGACTTTCTCAGTGATCTTCTCGATGAAGTCCTCCAAGCCTGGAATCTTTGAGATGATACCGTTGATCGAACGGACAACCTTATCTCGGAACTCTAGGATAGGGTAGATCTTTGCGATAACGACTTGCGGATCAGTACCGGCCATTGAAGCAGGATTTATCCCACGATCTTGATTGTAGTCAGACTGGTCATCGAAGCCACGGGAGCCGCTGAAACCAGAGTTCTGTGAGGCTTGCTGATCTGATGCTGACTGCAGGCTGATGGCTTCCTGGATAAGACTGCCTGTGCCAGGAATCTTGTCCAGTAGACCGGTCAATGCTGAGAGCTCACCACCATCTCTACCTCCACGCTTTCCCGAAGCGCTTGCATCAGTGAGGGCGGTCTGCATCTCGTCGACCTCACTCTGTGTGACGTGATCGGTGGCTTCACCGAGGACCGAATGCAAGAAGTCGACGCCACCGAAGGTTCCCGTGACAAGAGGATACACATGCTTTCCATGAAGATTGATCATGGTGTCTGTGCCAACGTGCGGAAATACGTTGTTGTGACCAAGCTCTCGCAAAGCTAGCTCAGTGTAATTGGTGTGAGCACCGAAGTCCTCGAGACAATGCAGACCCTGACCAAGGCAGCGCAAAGCCTCGCAAAGATCTTCCTCGCGGCCCTTGTTGGCTCCGTGTGTATACATCCTGCCATAGTGAATAGCACGGGCAAAACTGTACCTGATGTAACCAGCTGATGTAGACCAGCCACCAGACTCGTTGGCAATGTAGTTCTTCATACCTGTGCTAGGGTCGATGTCAAGCTCGATCTGCTCGACAGGACCACGGAGCCTCTGGTCGAAGTGACGGGCGTCCTGGTTATCGGCATAATCTTTGGGGTTGTCGATATGCTCCTCTGGACGGTAAACCCCGAGGCGCTCCTCTGTAACCTCGAACTCGCCAGTGGCATAGCCAAATGACATGAAGGCCAGGACCCAGACAAGGATTCTGATGGTGCTAGAAGGGACGCCTTTGAGTGTGCCCACATCGACTGCTTGACTGTAGTCACGCAGCCAGTTGCCAAAGTAAACACGCTAAGGAGGTGTCAGTTGGGCTCATATTGTACTTCCCCCTTATTCGTTTCTCTTACCTTGACCATCATCGATGTCCACTTCTTAATGTCAGCAAGACAACATGATACATTTGAGAATACAATCGTGGCTTACTTTGTGCTTCTTCAGAAACTCAACTGTCTTGAGCATATCTTCGATATCTCCATGACGCCAGTTGCGGCCTTCGACTTTAGAGATGGAAGCGATGTTTCCAGCTCCAAACGCATCTGCAGGTGTGGCAAACAGTGCGAGCGCCACCGCGATGCAGAGCACAACTAGAAGCATTTTGTTCGCCATTATCGTGTCTGCTTGTAGGGACAGAGTCAGAAAGGGTTGATAGATAAATCAATTGTTCAAAGGGCAATGGAGCTTTATGAAGTCCCTTTAGGGTCGGCTAGTCAGCCGAGCGATTACGTAGGGAGGCTGAGCCGAGACGGCGAAAGGTTGCAAGGTTGATGAATATAGATCAGGATCACTCGGTGAGAAGGAAGGATGTCTACCTGTAGTTTTGTTCGGTAGGAGGAGACGGGAGGGCCCGATCGGGAATACAAGACAGCTTACCTCCTGTTTTCTATGACAAAAACTTGTCTGAGGACGTAATCACTTGGTGGGCACAACAAACACGAATGGAGGGGTGGGAGACCAGAAGGTGGTGGGGGTGTGCCAAGGCCAAGGCCATCACGAGTCATGATGCCAAGAGTTATGGGGACTATGACATGGATGCAGGGACTTTTATGGATTTTGAAGATGCGATGGCGAATCTTTCTTGATTGATCTCTCATCGCTTATCGCATCGCCATTACGTTCGCTGTCCATCGTCCGAAAAGGAAGCAAAGTAGTTGCAAACATGTCGGACAGGAGATCAGATGCCGACGGCGGTCGATCGAAGAGACAGAAGACGGAATCAGACCCATCCGGCAACCCATACCTGGCCCATATGGACTTCGACAACAATGGAGACGACCAGAATTACGGCCCTGCAGACGGACTCGTCAAGTTCAAGAGACATCATACTACAGCTTCTCAGGCCTCCAAGGCAGAAGACGGCCCTTCTAACCCTTTCAACGGCAAGCCGCTATCAGACAAATACTTCCGCATCCTGAAGACGAGGCGAAGCCTTCCTGTTCATGCACAGAGGTGAGCAGATACAACAGCCTCCCTGCACATTGAAGACTTGTCAATTTGCTGACAGAATGTAGAGCGGAGTTCCTCGAATTATATCAAAAGACTCAGATCCTCGTCTTCGTTGGTGAGACTGGTTCAGGTAAAACAACGCAGATCCCCCAGTTCGTCTTGTACGATGATCTGCCGCAACAAAACGGAAAGATGGTCGCTTGTACACAGCCTCGTCGTGTCGCTGCCATGTCAGTCGCACAGCGTGTTGCCGAGGAGATGGATGTCAAACTAGGAGAGGAGGTCGGTTACAGCATTCGTTTCGAAGATATGACTTCGCAAAAGACCATTCTCAAGTACATGACGGATGGTATGCTTTTGCGTGAGGCCATGAACGACCACAACCTCAGCCGATACAGTACCATCATGTTGGACGAGGCTCACGAGAGAACGTTGGCTACGGATATCCTCATGGGTTTGCTGAAGGAGGTCTCGCAACGACGACCGGATCTGAAGATCATCATCATGTCCGCCACTCTCGATGCGCAGAAGTTCCAGAAGTACTTCATGAACGCTCCACTATTAGCCGTCCCTGGACGTACTCACCCCGTCGAGATCTTCTACACGGCCGAGCCCGAAAGAGATTATGTCGAAGCTGCCATTCGAACCGTTCTCCAGATCCACGCAACCGAACCTGAGGGAGACGTCTTACTGTTCTTGACTGGTGAAGAGGAGATCGAAGATGCTTGCAGAAAGATCATGCTTGAGGGCGACGAGATGGTGCGGGAAGCAGACGCCGGCCCCTTGAAAGTCTGCCCTCTATATGGATCTCTTCCTCCAGCACAACAACAGCGCATTTTCGACCAGGCTCCGCCACCGTTCAGACCTGGCGGCAGACCTGGTCGTAAGGTCATCGTGTCCACCAACATCGCCGAGACATCTTTGACCATCGACGGCATTGTCTACGTGATTGATCCTGGTTTCAGCAAGCAAAAGGTCTACAACCCCAGAATCCGTGTCGAGTCTCTGTTGGTCTCGCCCATTTCCAAAGCATCAGCCCAACAACGTGCCGGTCGTGCCGGTCGTACCAAGCCCGGAAAGTGTTTCCGCCTCTACACCGAAGCAGCGTTCAAGAAGGAGCTCATCGATCAATCTTACCCCGAAGTTCTGCGATCTAACCTGTCCTCAACTGTGCTGGAACTGAAGAAACTCGGAGTGGATGATCTCGTGCATTTCGACCTGATGGATCCTCCTGCACCTGAAACATTGATGCGAGCTCTGGAGGAGCTGAACTACCTGGCATGTCTGGACGATGAGGGTGAACTCACTCCTCTCGGTCGTATGGCATCCGACTTCCCACTTGATCCCGCTTTGGCAGTGATGCTCATTTCTTCGCCCGAGTTCTACTGCTCGAACGAGATTCTTTCGCTTACCGCCCTTCTTTCTGTCCCTCAGATCTTTGTGCGCCCCAACAGCGCACGCAAGCGGGCAGACGAAATGAAGGACCTCTTCGCACACCCCGATGGTGACCAGTTGACCATGCTCAACGTTTACCACGCCTTCAAGTCACCAGCTGCGCAAGAGAACCCCAAGCAGTGGTGCCATGACCACTTCCTATCATACCGCGCTCTGCAACAAGCGGATAACGTCAGAATGCAACTCAAGAGAATCATGGAGCGCAGCGAGCTCGAGCTTGTCAGCACTCCTTTCGAGGACAAGAAATATTACGAAAACATTCGACGAGCTCTTGTCGCCGGCTTCTTCATGCAGGTAGCCAAGAAAGATGCATCTGGCAAGACATATGTCACAGTCAAGGACGAGCAATCCGTCCTTCTGCATCCCAGCACAGTGCTCGGCCAAGACTCGGAGTGGGTGTTGTACAACGAGTTCGTCCTCACGACCAAGAACTATATTCGCACTGTTATCGCCGTGAAGCCTGAGTGGCTATTGGTAAGTCTTCGTTTGTCAAACATTGAATTCCACGATGACTAATTTTACTACAGGACATCGCTCCCATGTACTACGATCTTAACGACTTCAAGAAGGGAGAGGTACGCACAGCTCTGCAGCGCGTGGCAGACAAGATGAAGCGCAAGGAGGCCCTGGCCAGCGGCCGCAAGTAGAGACGGCGGAGTAGTGACAATTCGGGACACTGAATCAGGTGAAACAGTGGAGTTATATCCGTTATTGGTGGGGTTATACGGCAGAGAAACCCAGATTCTTGCACTCTGTTAATCTACATGCATACCTTAGAGGAGTTCTAGGGAGGGGATAGGGAAACTGCCGTGGCACCCATAGAAGGGCTACATTCGCTGGGAGTGACGGGGATAGACTGATCGCATTGACTCTTTCATCCCTTCTGAGCCATCACATGTGTCGTCTTAACTATCCTCTCAACTTGACTGCAAAAATCCGTCGTGAATAGTAAGGGTGTGGTACTTGTATTGCATGAACTGGCCTAAAGCGGCGGTTTAATTGAATTAGTTGCACGTTCAACGCGCCGCGTCACCTTCCGTGCTTCGCGTCTTCCATGGTCGACGTGGAATTAATCAAAATAGTTCGGTCTTACATCAATTTACAACCCATTCACATCCTAACTTCCAACAAACACAACTAAACCGATACGGCCCATGCGCTTGATTGATGATAAATTTACATCATGCCGACCTCGCCAGTCGAACAAGCATTAATCACTCTACTTCCAACCCTGCATCCTCTGCCAACGCCCTTGATAGACCTAGCGACAAGTCTTCTCGCACAGTCTCGAGCACACGCCGCGACATTGAAACCTGAAGAAGAGATCGCCCGCACGTTCGCCGTTTGTCATATCGCCTGTGATCGTCTGACTCAGCGTCTGGGTATCGACTCGGGAGATGTCAACGTCAAGGGAGCGCCCGTTCCCCCGAGGGTCTATGGAAAGTTGTACTCATATCTCAATGGTGCTCTGGGCATGAGTACGCCTAAGCGCGCATCTAGATTAAGGGATGTGGATGGGTCACATGGAGAAACCATGTCTGCTTCTGGAGGTAGGAGGAGAACCACGACGCTGAATATAGGGCTGGGGGACGGGAACGAAAATGGCAGTGGAAGTGCGAGTAAGAGGACACCGAGAAGTGCCGTTGCGACTCCTGGAAGTGTGGCTAGTGGCGGAAGGAGAAGCACGAGATTACCATCCAAGACTGTGGGAGAATACACGGTTCCTTCAGTCCCACGATCGGCGACGAGGTCATCACGAAACGAGACGAGAAAACTTGGAACTCCTACGCCAGCGCATGCGGAGACATCAAGCGAAGCACAAAATACACATGATCTTCCGCCACAAGCAGCAATCATGGCTCATGCTATCTGCGATGCTTTCGGCGTCACGGGTGCTGAAGCATACATCCTATCCGGTTGTGCTGCTGTCTTGGCTTTGCGAGGGTGGAGCCCGACAGCTCCCGGTCCAGAGGCAGACAGCTCGCCATCCATGACCCGCAAACGCATGAGACAGTCTGCTGAATCTGTAGAAACCCGGGCTGAGGAGAACTTCGAAGACGAAGATATAGGTCGGGGGAGAGAACGCAGACGCACAGGGTTATTTACTCGAGCACAGCCTGTCGTTGAGGAAGATCCTACAAATGGCGCCATCACGACTACAACACTGCCGCCTCTCCTTATTGCTTTGGGCTTATACACCATTTTCACCCTGAGAAGGGCGGCAGTGAGCGGGGCTCAGTACAATGAAGCCCGAGACCTTGCCATCTCTAGAATCACAGGGCTCGATGGAAACCGTAGTAATGACGAGAGCACTAGACGCAACATCGCAACATTCTTAAAAGCTGCACACACAGAAGGTTGGCTGGAACTACAGTGGGCTTTGGACGTTCAAACAGAAGCACAGAGACGGCAAGACGTTTCCACCACGATCTCGTCTGCCGATAACGATGTCGAGATGCGAGACGATGGCAGGGACGAGATCTCAGACCCTGCGCAGGCGACTGGCATACTGGACGTTAGCGGCACGGCTGATGTGGTGGAGGTAGGCAATGACGACCACGACAGGGACGACAGCGACGAAGTTCAAATACAGACGCCCAAGAAGCGAGGTAGACCAGCGAAGACCCCACTGAGAAGGAAGGAGAAGCATACACCGCGACCTGTTGCGCAAGATGGGACCTTAGATGATGGCGTACTGGGTGAAGCTGGTCTAAGGAGCGGCTTAGGAACGATGTTCCAAGATGCGATCGACTGGCTTTCGAAAGACAGATGTGCAATGTACGATGATTGGGAGAGACAAGTATGGCAAGATATTGAGAGCTTAGAGGGAGATGGTCAGGCAGGAACAGTGCAGGTGTCGTAGAATGCCATGCTCGTTCGAAAATGAGATTGAGGCCGTGACTTTCTTTGTCCCCACCAGTAGACTATGATTGAAATCAATAGGCTGCTTTAGTAAAGTAAGTAATTAAGTGGAACGTGAGATCAGACCTCATGCATCGCTGCCTTGCTGCCTGGACAAAGAAACACGAAAAACGCCAAGACTCACTAGCACATTTCCGGCCGACCTTAGTCCTATGAAGTGGAGGCACTCACTCCCCTTCACAGATAGCTGACCTCTGCTCACTCTTGGTCAACAGATACCACAAGGTGCTATGAGATTCCCCTTCACTGGGACAGCTCAACACTCTAATCTCTGAACATCTTGTATTTTGTTGAATTCTCGTAGATGAAGAACAGCTACTGTAGTCAACACATCAACGTTGCTTCGTCCCTCCGAAGTGTCCATCTTGCGAATATTGACCTTTAGACTTGCAGCATCGCTATTGACCTCAACTGAGTTCAAGATGTAAGTCCCATTCTAATCGACTCCCAGCTATCTTTGAAGTATCTGTCCTCGGTCATATCGACAAAGAATATGCTATGCCAGCCTTCTTGCGCTCCAGCTTCGATAGGCTACATTTCATCCATTCTTTGTTGCACCGATGAGATAATGGACACAAAGGACGCCACTCGTTGCAATTCGAGTGAACTTCCTAATGCAAAAGATGGTACTCGAAAGAGATTGCACTCGATGCCATGTCAAAGGAATTGTACGCGAGTCCAAGTAGTATTACACCCACGCCTTTTTTCCTACTATTATCATGATAATTTTACATCTCACATTTCACTCTCACCGTCAATAATATCCCTCTTGCCAATCGCGTAATTTTCCCAGTCGATCGCTTGAAACTTGTGAATCAACTAAAGGCAGGCCTTGTTACGTTATTTCCTTTTCACACCGCATACATTTGATTGACAGTAGCCGGACATGAGCGACATTGACAACCTTGATGAGCAGAGCGGCACTGCTCAAGATTGCGAGAGCAGTGTGCCTCAAATTGTTGAGCCCGCCACTCCCGCAAGTGATCCTTCGCTCATTGAACAGTCGGTTGCAGACGACGATCATGCTATCTCGCATGAGGAAGATGGTCAGGAGAGCAGAGACTCATTCGTTCGGCCACCGAGTCGACTTGGCAGGAGGTCTGACGAAGACAATAACGATGTTGACAGAGACACCACGCAGAGCCAGGAAGGAATTGAAAGCACTTTGGAACGTCCACCTAGCCCAACAGGCTCAACAATATCAGCATGGAGTAGTTCGAGCGATGAAGAGGTCGAAGAGACAGCGTTACCAGATCCAGGCCCTGCTGCTGCAAGGCGTGCAATTCTCGCGAGGACGTCGATCGTGGGGACCGACGTTTTATTGGAAGATGGACCAGACGTAAGAGCTCACTCTCTCCTGACCTCCCAGGTGAGAAACAAGTCATCGGTTCCAGTGAAGAGTAGCTCACTGAGTCCCGAGAGATCGACCGAACATGTCTCTCCTTCGCGACTCGAATACGATGTAGACAAGGAGAAAGGACTACTTAAGCAACGCTCCTACACCCATCTGAAAGACATTCCAAGAGACTCACTCGAACGCGCCAGAAAAGCCCTCTTCGAACAAGTAGTAGCCTCTGGCAGAGGCAGGGGTCGTAGAGATACACCTTTACCTCCAATCGTGTCGAGCGAAGAGGTTGTAGATGTCCTCGAGCGCTACATTGACGAACTTGCTGCATGCCACAAAAGGGAGGCCAGGCTCACGATGGACAACACAAATCTCCAGACTGATCTTGGATCTTATCAGGCACTATTACAAGAGTCGGACTATAAGATCAGTCAGCTTCAAAGGGCTATCAAAGGCTGGCGAAAGCGTTATGATGAGCTGCAAGACCACTTTGTCAGCCATCAAGAAGATCTGTTCCGTGAAAGAGAGGTCAACAAAGAACTGAGAGCCCAGCAGACCTTCTCGTTGGCAGTTTCTGCCTACGGTAATAGTGTGCAGTGGCCGGAAGAAAAGCGACAAGCCGTTGCTGCGATAATCGTCAATTGCATCAACGATGAGAATAAGACTTTACCAGCTCTCGGTGCAGAAAAGATCATGGACCTCTTAGTCCTCAATAAGAGTGCTAGCGAAATCGCTGAGTGGCTGGCGGATCATGAGACCAAGTACCGCTTCAAACCCCGTCGTCTCTTCGGAGAGCTCCTATTCTCTGGTGAAATCTTCAACCTCGATCTCCTCAACGCTTATCTCACCATCCCTGGGTACATGGATGACGATGCCGAGCCAGCGAATCTACGAAACTATCTCGATGCATATGAAGACATGCGAGCAGAATGGGACGACATTCGTAGCCTTCAAGATCAGGTAGAACGGCTCAGAAGTGAACTGGTTGCTAGAGACCTAGACATGGAAGAACTACGGGCCACAAGCGAGTCTGGAGCTCAATCAGCTGATATAGATGATCTGCGTGAGCAGGTTCAAGCGCAAGTCAGCAAACTCGATGAAATCCAAAGGGTCGTTGATGAGCTTTATCAAAAGAATGAGGCTTTCAAGCAAGAGAACGACGCTCTTCGGCAGCAGATGGAAGACCATGAAAAGACTATCGAAGAGCTCCTGGCGCAAAAGAGCACGCCCTCCTCTCCCACGACCAAAACAACCACAGATCCAACTACAGATTCGGGTCTAGACGACCAACAGATAGAGGACCTTCGTCAAGAGGTGGAAGCATACAAGGAGAAAGTCAAGTTGCGCGAAAAGCAACTGCACTTCCAGGACGAAGAACACGAGCGTGACACTGAAGCCCTCCGAGGCAGAGCTCAGAAGAAGACAGAACTCGCAGACAAGTACCGTCGAGAGGTGCTCGAGATCGAAGGGAAGTTCGAGATCTTCAAACATGGTCACGAGGATTGTGCTACCACTATTGCAAACCTGAACTCTCAGATTCCTCAATTGGAAGAAAAATATCAGGCTCAACTTAAGGATGCGGACCAGAAGAATCGAGACAGTCATCGGCACAACCTCGAAATCACTCGCACTGCAGAAGTGCAGAAAATCCAGCATGAGAAGATTGTTCATAAGTACACCAGAGACATCCAGCGACTGCGCGAGGAACTTGGGAAGGTCAAAGCTTCAGTCGAGGATGACGAAGATGACGAGCCTGCTTCACCAAAGGTCCAGAACGAACAACATCTCAAGGAAGAACTGGCGGTAGCTACAGCTGGACGAGCAAGACTCGAAAGTCAACATCTCGAGGCCTTGGAGAAATTGGCTCAGCTACAACAGGCTCTTGACTTACAAACCAGGAAGATCTCATCCTACAAAAGCCAACTTGGAGAAGACAAGACCAATGATACAGACTTCCAAGAGCAAGCCAAATCGCAGGAACTTAGCGATCTCAATGGCGCTAAGATCAACCATCTGACCGTCACAAATGAGACTCTCCTCTCGAGACTGCAATACGCAAACACGGCTCTCGACGAGTCGTCTCGTACCGAGCAGAGACTCCAACGCGAAAACAATCGTCTCAAGGCATTCGCCGCCGCTCCTGTCCGTGCAGTCCTCGGCGATCATCCTTCCTTCGACACATCAGCCCAGCCCTCGAGTCCAATGTCTGACGCACCTACCGACCCAGCCTCATCCAACTCATTCAAGAACCCAATCCAAGCAGCAGCAACTTCAACCGGCCTAACAGCATCAGGCCACCTCAGCATCCCGCACCACATCGGCGCCCACTTCGCCCCATCCGCCCATCTTCTCTCGTCCAGCCGCTTCTTCCCAATCGACACCTCGCGCCCTCTGGACGAGAACCTCGACATCTACGAGAGCTATTGCGAGTCCGAAAGGCGGGAAACCCGTAAGCGAGAAAAGGAGTTGCATATCATCGGAGAGTATCTTAGAGAGCATTATAAGATTGCCATCGGCGATGATGCTACTGGTCGTGCTGGGTTTGGACATGGTGCGAGAGGCGGGAGTAGGGATTTGGGGTGGGGGCATGTGCTGCAGGGGTTGCATGATTATTCATGATTGGGCAAGTGAGATGGCGGACAGAGAGAGGGAGGATAGAGAGGGGGGGGGGGGGGTCGATGACTGGGACATTTATGCATCATGCCCGTTCTTTTGGTTGAATTTCTTTCGTCTTTTCTTGATCATTAGTTGAAGTTCTTGCTCTGTTTATTTTCGATTTATATAGCTTCGTTCTCCTGCTTTGTATACCCGTCTGCGTGTTTCCAAGGTTTTTTTTACACTGCTGTTCTTCTTTGCTGTAGGTGAATGCTTGTGCAGTGCAGTTGTCATGTCAAGTAATGGATACACAGTGATGTATGCTCAACCAGCGTGTTTCAAGAGTGTCACCTTGTTCATGCAGTAAGAAAAATCCAGCAGGAAGCTTCTAATCGTAGTCTTGTCACGATCGAGTGTTCTCGAACAGGTTTGTTACTCGCGCATAGGCCGGGCAACCGATAACGACGTTCCGCAGACGAGCACCGATATACAATATCTCTTTGCTAAACCAGAGTCTCTGATGTAAAGTAGTCGCAAGTAAAACCAAAGGAGCGAGCAAGAACGCCCACCCCACGAAGCTATCCAGATCTCTACATCAAACACCCATTTTTCCAACTAGAGTGCAGATCAGACACAGCGACGCGCTGTCGAGTCGTTTCTGCCCCTGCTCCGACGCGGGCGTAGACTTCGACGATCCACTCATACCATACTTTTCGGTCGTCGGTTTGGCGCCACATGCTTACTTCTACTTCGGCTTTGTCGGGGAAGTACATTGGTGTCTACGTTGTTGAGGTCAGTAGTTGGGGTTCTGGGGGGTAAGAAGGACGGAGGGATAAAGGGCAAGCGAGAGGTAGACGAGGGGTGATTGATTCATACCTTGAGAGGAAAGAAGATCGGAAACCAACTGATCATGTCTTTGCTCTTCTGATCCATCGTCACGGGGTTTGTGCTCAGCTCGATCTTCTTGCCACCCTGAGCTTTGCTCTCGTACAACACTGTCTCGAAATAGCCGCCTAAGCCATGGCAGACTCCGCGGTTCGTACACGTGAATGTCGACTTGCTGAATCGTGCGTTGTGCTCGTTCCAGCCATCTCCGCCTACTGCACCTCCGAACCCGGCCGCTGCGCTTCCGCCTCGTCGGAGCTGCGACTGGGCGAGAATGGCTTGAGGAATCGGGTGGGTGAACTCCCAAGCTTGTTGGACGTCGGGTTGAAGAGGCTCTGTGGCTGCCTTGTCGTCCTTGCTTGAAGGAGTCGTGGAGTCTTTTGCGGCAGACGCAAGACAGAGATTGTCGAACTGGTGTAGCATAGATACATATGGAAGCTCCCATCTATCCTCTGCGCCAGCTCCGGTGCGGCTCAAGAGATCCGAGTAGATCTTTGGTGATGCGATTGGCGTGAAGTGTGCGGTATAAGACGTGGGAATGCTGACTCCGTGGTCTGGATGTAGCACGTGTTGAACGCCGTCAAGGCATTCTGGACTCAGCTCGTTATCTGCGAAACTGCCCAGGAGCTCAGAGATCAAAATGTCGACCTTGCCAACTTCGCCAGAAGGTAGCGTAGGCCCGGCCCATGCGCGCATGTCTGTCTTGACTACCTGAACACGCTTTCCCCAGAGTGGATCGGTGGCGTTTCGGTTCTGTAGTAGCACGTATGCGTTCGGGTTCTTTTCCACTGCGTAAGGTAGGATAGAGATGCCTGTACTGGCACTAGCCTTCAGTGCCCTGGTCATGAGAGGGCCACGTCCAGCACCAACAACAGCGACGACAATGTCTCTGTTGAGAGTCTTCTTGAGGTCCACGAGGGCAGCAGCAGTGGCGCGCTCGTACCATTCATACTTCACCGGATCCTTCTCAAAGACCTCGTAAGTAATAGACTCTAGGTTATCGGTCAGGGGCTGAAGTGGTGACTGCAGGAAGTCCTGGTATCCTGAAGCAAATCGGTCGATGATAGGACGGGGAGGTTGCGATCTCTGCAAATGGCGTATGTAGCTTAGGTGGGGAGTGAGATCCTTCTGCTTTGGCCTTTTAGGCATTCGATTTGCAGAACTAGCTTGAGCTGGGGTAGGCAGCTCGTCTTCGGCAGGATTTGCAGCATCGAGCTCATCATCCGTCGGAATAGCGCCAACATCGCTCAGGAGAATCCAAGGCGAGGTTTTGAGACGAGTATAGCGAGTTATCAGGGCCTGAATAGCCTTGGAAAGCACTGGGAAGCCCTTCGCATTACGCATGAACGTCGACTCGTGAAGTTCGATGAGACGTAATGGCTCAGAGAACCATCTGGACTGGATTTCCATGCTCGGCAACTTCTGAGGAATCGACAACGCTGAGAGAGCGCGTTAGAGCAAAGGAAATCAAGGGGGAGAAATTGAGCAATAACTTACCTACGGATAGCCTGCCGTGGAACTTGCAAACAGTCCGGATCAGCTCCCAAGCATCCCAAGACCGAAGAGAATCACTACTTGTCGAAGCAATATCGGCGGCTTCGGCATAGCGCGAACGCATTCTGCTAGCCATGTGACGCGGATTTTGGGTCTCATCCTTACTCGACTTCGCCGTCATTGGGAGACGAATCTGAAGATTAAGGTAGGGGCCAACGTTCAGTGCTTGCACGATAGACCTGGCATATACAGGAATCGCAACATTTCCTTGCAGCCTCGGTCCTTCGATGACCATGTTGTTGACGCCACAGAAAGCAGCATAAGCGACTTCCAAGTTGAAGACTTGACGAGAGACATGAGCTATCACAGGGTCCGGTGAGGCTAGATCAATCCAAGGGCTAGTCACTGCTAGCATGGACGAGATGTACTCGTCTGGAAGCAAATTGGTGTCCTCCGGTGTGAGAGGAGAGATAAGTGGGTAGGGAACATCTTCCTCTTTGGCAGCGCTAGACAAAGCCTCAAAGTAGGAATCCAACGCAGCAAGGACTTTGTTCTGAAAACTGGACGAAGTGATGGGTCTTGTAATCATGTCATACTAAGAATCTATAAGTGTTATACATAGCGCAAGGAACGGGAATACCTACACCAACATCCTGTGCCTGGCTGACAAGCAAATTTGTTACTTGAACATTTCTTTTCGTTTCATGTTGACCAACATAAAAGTAGATCGGAGTTTCCTCAGGGGGTACGCCTGGCAGAGTCTCCATTCTTAAAAGAAGTGACGTGTCTACTGAGGTTCCTATCAGAGAACCACACTAGCAGACAAGAGATGAGTACTGATGTATTAAATACTAGACATGATATTACTGCTGCTGTGAAGAATTACTAGCGTCAAAGTACGCCAAGACATCTTTAGTATTTTCTTACTCGGGAGTGTCTACCAATAATACTTAGGGTTAGTCACGCTAGTTGACTACAGACGATTTTATATAAGTTAGCTTACACATTGCAAATCGGATCTCCTAGAGATATCCTTAGTTAGTATACATTTTTCGATGTGATGACTGTGCCTAAGTACCATACATCTTCCTTGTTCTCCTCTGTTAATTGCAAAAACGTAGAGAGTCGAAGGTACACTACTGTACATAGCGAAAGGTCTTAGGTTGTGGAATGAGGAAAGTTTCGAGACGTCTGCCAGATGGTGTGCGTCTATCTAGATGGTATAGAAATGTGACCTTCAACTTTTGTAGAGATGAGCGATCGAGATTTATGCACCACAAGCTACGATGACAAAATTTGGTCGACGGCTCTGAGCACCTAGAGACCAGGACCATCCCTCAGCTTCTGCTCCTAATTGGCACATGGCTGGCACTGGTGGCCTGTATCCAGACTTGGTAATCCATTGGCTCTCGTCGTTCTGATATACACCTCGGCGCCGAGTACTACTCCGGAAAGGGTGTTTGCTACCTTGCCTGAGCTCTATCTCATCTGCCTCACTTCGGTAAATCCTTCTCGTGACGTTGTTCAGAACCACAACGGAATCTACTTTGACATCAGCTTTCCCGTTCCTTTTCCATGAATATAGAGTCGAGCCCACTGCCCTATGACATGGACGATTTCCATTACGTCTCCTTCACCAGTGATGATGAGCGCTTTTTCGGCATGCGTCCTAGCGATCCTCCATCACGCGAGCCTGAAGCAGATACACGCGCTTCAAGTGAGCAGTCCACTTCCGCAGGCAACGGTCTTTCTTTTTATGACCCAAGCCACCCATTGCTTGAAGTTAAGTCTCGTCGTGCTGAGTTGATCTGCAAGTTGTCCAATCTCGGAACCAAGTTGACTTGGCTCAGCGAGACGTGCGACATTATCACTGTTCGTAGTGGACTTGGCATCCACGCTTCACGTCTGCGTTCAATTGAGGAGCTCGTACGTAATGGCACCGAGATGCCAGACTGCAAGCACAAGTGCTGGTTCGATATCGATGCAGCCTTGGACGCTCTGGACTGGCTCACCAGAGATGGTCAAGGAAGTATGGCAGAAGGTCCGGTGCTTGGGATGAAAGCATTGAAAACCAAGGTAAGACTCCAAATTCTTCTGCTGAATGACATGAGAACTTACTGCCGCCCTAGCTTCGCAAGGACAAGAAGATCGAAATTCGTGATTACCACGCCCAATTCATTCGCTTTCTCGAACGTCACGAGTCTAGGCTCCGCGGTGCCGAGCCTTCTCGTAGGAGTTCCGCTAGCAGTGCCGCCAGCAGTGTCCTCTCGTTCCAGTCATTCAAGACTGCGAAAACTAACAACGGCTCCACGAAATCTGTTGATGAAGTCGTTCATGGCTCTTCTGCAAAGGGCAAACGGGCCGATGTTGAGCAGCATGTCATGAGATTGGACCTCAAGGAAGCTCGCCTCGTTCTGGGCCACGATTTCAGCAACATTACTCAAATCGAAGAAGTCTCAGGCACACGCATCCGGGTATTCGATGAAGCTGACCATGACCTGCGTCAGTGTGAGTTCCACATTAGTGGGCGCGCAGCTGGTTGTGTCCAGGCCATGGACATGATAAATTTCGTTCTTGGACAAGAAGACAAACATAACCCTGATGGTTCTCAATTTGACTTCTACACTGCAAAGAACAGCAGCGAGGAGCGCGATCTGTATGATGATAAGATACAGGGCTTCAAATTGTTGGCTCAGGCAGAGACTGAGATGGACATGGTGGAGTGGGCTTTGCTCGACGAAGTGAAGGGTCAATTTGAGGCGGCTATTGGCAGATTGATCATGCAGATCGAACTGAAGGTTGCCAGCATGCTTTGAAGTAATTGGCAAAAGCCCCTATTACTGAGCAGTCAAGACGGTCCGCCAAGGTGAACATCGCAACGTGGGTGTATGGCGATGTCGAGTAGGGACAAGGATCGCTGCCAGTTTATCGAAATGTAATATTAAGTCAATGAACATGACATTTCCCATGCCGACATTGTCATGGCATGCGCGCTCTAAGTGGAGCACACTATCCTTCAAGAACCTCAAACTGCCTGTGGCGTGGAAAAACAACATAAAAGAGCTCAATTGTCAATGTAGCCCTCTCATACGTAGCATGGTAGTGTAACTGTCCTTTACCTACATCCAGCCCAAGCGCCAAGCGCAATGCAAAAACAAAAGGAGAACGCGCGACATGAAAAGGTTTATCGCCCTGAAGGACAACAAGAGGTTCTTTGGGTATCTTACTCGTATCATTGTTGTTAGGCCGCCGAGATCTTTCACTTCAGGTGCAACTTCTTCTTCGTCTCTTCGTATACGACGTAGGTCTGTGAAAGTGTTAGACAACTTCGGGGCGGGGGATGCATAAGTACTCCGTAGGGACTCACTATTGACACTGCAGGAACCACCTTCAGAAGATTTGGAGTCAATCCTTTGAAGAGCCCTCGGACACCCTCGCCTTTAATGGTCTGTCGGGTGACATCGACGATACCAGTATACGTTCGTGGATGGCTTGCAGTTCCTTGTGACTGCAGCCTGGTCCTCAGTAAGTTCAAAGGGTAGACCGTCGAGGCTCCAAAAGCACCACTCATGCCTCCAATCAATGCAGTGGTGAAGCCACCTGGCGCAGAGTCTTCCTCATGTCCACCATACTTTTTCGCGTAGTAGCGAGTAAGAGTGCGTTTCAGGTACTCAAAGGTTCCAAGGTCAATCGCAGCGTAAGGGAACATGCCGATGAGACCCATGGGCAATCCACGGTAGAAACCTGCTATGCCCGTAGTGCTCCACATCTTCTTCGCTGTGTGTATGATGAGTTGGTTTCCGTGCATGCCGCCGGGGACAGTCTCGCATTGCATTCGGCTGTAGAACGTGTGAGCGTGAGTAGACATTTTGACCTCACGTGGGACGCTTACAATTTTAGGGTGTCCAAAGGATACACTACAGCCCTATAAGTGGGTCAGCCATGCTTCCACACGATGTGAATGGCAAGATAGAAGACATACTGTGAGAACATTCCAGCAAGACCACCTGCAATGAACTGAGAGTAAGGCGCGATTTTCTTGGTATCGCTGTGTCCTTCGAAGCGAGCAACGACTTTTTTCGCAGCCTACGCATGACTTGTCAGTCAGGGAGTGGCGGCAGTTACAACTCGAATCACAGCGACGCACCTCGTATGAACCGAATTTGACAGCTGACTCTGGCATGACTTTGATGACGTTGATGCCATTGCCTTGCTTTAGGTTAGTACAAGGATTATAGCAGTCTCAGTGGATTGAGACATACCAGCAAAGAGGCTCCTAAGCCCACCGGCGGCCCAAAGTTGTTTCATCGCCCTTACCATGCCCTGTCCGGCGTGTTCGGTAGCCTTGATCGGCTCGCCATGTTTGGCAGCACTGATTGCTTCGTCTGATTTTCCGGTATTCGCGATAAGATAAACTTTTAGACGGTCAAGCGGGGCAGTGGTGGTCCTTGAGGCGACACCAGACAAACCACCAGCCAGGAAGTAGCCTGGATCGGGCACGTACTGCGTCAGCACCGTCCACTTCTGCAACTCGGGTGATGTGTGTTCAGGCTGCATCAGCTCTACCTCGTCTAGAGGATCGGAGGTACTGCGCAGTTGCGTAACAGCTCCCGAATCCGCCGACTCTTGCTGAACCGCCGGGCGAGCGACAATCTGTGTAATGGCACCAAAAGAATATCTTTCAAGGGTCTTGAGGAAGGAAGATGCTGCGGTACCTAAGCCTTGTATAGTATCGTCGCTCACAGAAACGTCTCCTTCAGCAGTGAGCTTCAAGGCGGACTGATAGTACGATAAGACAGCTTTCAAGCCGGGTGATTGGGACGGCAGAAAGAGGAGAAAGTCGCTGTCAATAAGAACAAAAGTCAGTAATCACATTCTGGAATGCGTGCAGCGAGTCACAGTCTGAGCGAGGTTTTGTTGCACGAATACATACCGCCATTCGTCGAAGCTGATGACACCATCGTTGTCGGAGTCCACGTCTGCAAAGAACTTGTCCAGGCGTGAATTGGGAACGGCGAGGCCGGCCCTCACGAAGGCTGCGCGCAATTCTGATTTATCAATGTGGCCGTCTCGATCCTTGTCGATGCTGTTGAAAAGGGACCACAGCTCCCGCTCGGTCTGTAGTACGAATTTTCGGAATTCTTCGGCGCATAATCAGTGTTTCGATCATAACAGATAGAGTAGACTCGAGTAAAAGCAAATTCCTGGTGACGATGAGGGGCACAAGGAGCTGACCATCGTATGAAATTCTGCCATCGTTGTTCAAGTCTGCAAAGTCGAGGATATCTTCGATCAAGCCATCGGCATTCTTCAGAGCTATTGGAGGGAGAGACGGGAATCAGTTGTTGCTGCTGCAAGCGCACCGAGCTGGCTGAAATGATGCTGCTCACGATGGTCGATCTTCTTCAATCCTTTCTTCAGAGCTCGTATGTCTAGAGCGCCCTGCTTTTCCGAATCCAACTTTTTCCAGAGAGAGAGCGTTCTGGCATCCCGCTCATCCGGGGACTCGCCGTTCATCGTCTTCCGCAAGTTGTTGTCGTGCTATCTCGGTTTCATGGTTCGAATATGCGTGCAATGGTTGAGACGGGAGCGCAGACGGTGTGCCGAGCTGCCTCCTGATTGTATAGGGAGTCGGGAAATCTGTCGGCGCAATGGATGTGTTTATGGTGTATGCATACAACTGCAAAAATATGCACGAGATCTACCTATATCCGCTCAGAGGGTGCAGTCACAATGATAGCAATTGCAGCGGGCCAAGAAGCACTTCGATAGGGAACCCGATCACCTTGAATTGCAACCAAAGGTCTTCAATACCTTAGCTGCTGCAGCTAATGCTCGCTGCCGAGGGTGCGAGGATGCGAGCCACTGACGCAAATTGCTTGGCGATCCCTTTCAGCACTCACACTTTACCTATTTTCTGGCTTATTGCTGACCTTTGGCGAGTATCAGATTACCTTGTCCAAGGACCGGCAAGTATTGTATATCAAAGCACCACATCTAGCAATTACAAAGGACCTGAGTATGTCTGTGTGCTGTCATGTCTCGTGATAGACGAACACACTAGCAGTCGGGTAGCTGTGGTCGCTCCTTCCTACAGTACATGTTGAAAAGATGGCTTATTTATTTCTCTATCCTAAGGTGCCCTACCTCTTACTTTGCTTACATTGCATCTGGTAATCCTAGCGCACAGGCCTCACCCATCGACGTTGACCGGACCTCTTGTTATATGCATTGATACACATTACGACTTGTTGCACGTAAAAGTCGAATTTCAAGCTGCACTTTTGAGATTATGTATAGCCAAAAGCGATCTTCTTGACCATGTCGTTCTCTAAATGGACTCCTATTGGGTTCGCGCTACAATGGACTCGACTTTCGACATCGAAGAACACTGCCTCGATGGCGACGAGTCCGATACAACGTGCAATATCTCGACTCATCGAAACATGTTGTATGTGTAGAGGTGTTTGGAGGATTCGAAGCTCTTGATCTAAATCCCAGAATTACCGATCTTCTATTTCGTTATTCGCCTTCCCGTTGAATATCGTTCACAGCTATGTTCGTCCACACTACCCCTGCTGCCGACACAGACTCTACCTCACTTTTTTGTCCAGTGTTCGTCCCTCTCGAGTTCCTGGCATCACCGCTGTAGCTGCCAGTCCGACAAGAGTCAGCCACACATTGGCCCAGACACCGATACCCATGCTCGTGTTGAAGTGGCTGTCCATTTTGTAATGGTCCCAGGCTCCGATACCAGTGGTCACATGGTGCATAACCGTCACCAAGACCGCGGCACGCCTGAATCCTGCGGATGTCTGTGATGCGTAAATCGAAAGTGTGACCAGCAGCAGAGCAAGGGATATCAGTCCCCAGGCGTCGGTCTTGATTGTGTATCTCTCCAGATCATTGGGTACAAAATGGCTTTGAATTGGAGGACGGAACCCTGTCGTTCAGTCCAAAGGTCAGATTGATTCTTGGATGCGAAAAGGGAGGAGACCCGAAGATGCTGCCGCAGGCAAAGGAGTGCTTACAGCCGATTACCATTTCTGGATCATATACTCGGCAGGCGCCACGAAGGGCGTACCAGATTGCGGTGCCGTAACAGTAACCATGGAAGATCTATTGAGCGATATCAATGGAATTGCTTGCAATGAGCATAAAGGACAATATGGTTTTACCAGTGAATCCATATCTGTGTCAGTGTTCTCTATCAACCAGCGTTTGTATGATACAGAAAGATATATTGTCAGGATGTATTCTTGAGTTCGTCTAAGATGAAGAAAACAACAGAGCACAAGGGAAGCAGGCACAGTCAATTGGAAGTCATCTGGTAGTCAGAGCTCTTTTAAGCTCCACCAAGCAGGGTAACGTCAGGGTTGTGTTTGGCAGTTGGACATGTCCTACACATAATGATGACAACCCCAACGCGGGGTATATGCTCAGAGAGAGAGCTGGGGAAGTTGACGAGAGATCCCAGAGCGACGTCATCTCTACTCAGGTCGAGGTAGTCGAGAGACACAAAATGGACCTTGGAGAATCTATGTTCCACGATTGAAGCTCTGATTCGCTTGATTGCAGCTGGAAGGCTTCAAACCCACAGTGCAAGGATTAGTCCGACATCATGCAATTCTTGATGTCAGATCTGGCATGATGCATATCCACATCTCGAGTTCTCATGAAGATGGCTTGGTCTAGGAGCGACAACCTCGTATTATCGATTGTCATTGCACTGTAACTCTGTACATCTGGCTCAATACTGCTTGCGCATAGCCCTGTTGTTTACAGTGGGTAATGTTGCTTTATCGATATGCGATACCAATCCTGTCCTGCGGACTCAGAATCCGCACCGGTTCCTCAAATAGGTGATCAATGCTCATCAAAGTCGCCCTTTGAAACGGAAACGAAATCATATTAAGCTTATACGATTCGTGAAATTCAGTCGTAATTACTTATACTTAGTGTAGCCACCCGAGGACATCTATCGATTGTAGATCTCCGGGATCGCGTAGGGTACGATTGACCCCTCGAGTAGAGCATATGCCTCGTGCCACAATCTTGAAACATGTACGAGGGATACGAGAAATGAGAAATGAGGAATGAGGGGTTACCCATCATGGTAGATCCAGGTATAGGAGAATTGTCGGAGGTTTGAGGGAATGATATTACAACGTGCTGCCACGAGGCCGAGACGAAGGCAATCTCGGATAGGTCATTGTCACAGACGTATGAACGATATATACTGTACCTGAAATGCATGATGGAGGATCCACTCAAACTCAGGAGTCGTGCCCTTTCGAGGGGTAGCAAAATTGCATACTGTACATTCGAGGGGGGCGTGTACAGCCGTGGGTGAAATAAGCATTCGTACCTGACATCAGCCTTTTGAGGAGTGTGGCTTGGCGTTTAATTATAGCAAGCCCTCAATCTCAGGATCAGAGACGATGTTCGAGGGAAAGAAATCTAAGTGCTTGCACCCCCTGAAGCCACGAGAGGTACGGCGGGGGACATCAGTGGCGCGACGAAATGAGCTCTGCCTTTGCTATGGCTAAAATCGGAGACGAGACGATGTTACAGTGGGGTTGCCGAGAATGTTCTACTACCGTTCTACTACCGCGCTGTACTTTCGTACCGGACTGCTGTACAGTACCTCAGTCACCAAACTGCAGGTGCCGCTTGCACTTTCCAGTTCCCATTGTTCCTGTCCGTTTCGGGTCCCGCAAGCGTCTTTCTGGTCTCCATGTCTCGTGAACGCGAGAGATGCTGTGATATCTCCTGGTGCATTCAATAATCTTACTTGTATGGTGCACACTGTATGTCAGGTTCGCAATAGATGCGATTAGAACTATCGGGTGTTGATGGTCCCATGAACGAACGTTGTTGGCATGGTCAAGACAATTGGCTTCAGGCCAAAGCCAGAGCCTGTCCCTATTCGAATTTTGCCTCAGTAAACGCTCACGCCGTTGCCGCCCTGTCAACAGGTCTCCATGGGGCGGGCGAGCACGCACAGTTCGCAACGCTCGACTGGTTCGGACGATGTTTTGCAGATAGTCACAGACTCACAGGATAACAGGCAATATCCAATGTTGGAATGGTACCTGTGGTTTCACGAAAGTCCCCGGCGCATGGTAAAAAGGTCTGAGCGGTAGTCAGGCGGTCAAAGAAGAGATCAGAAAGCGGGCCGGCGAGCGCATTGCGCCACACTCGAGAAGCGACCAGGCTTCGAGGCGCTAAAGACCGCTGTGTCTCATGCAGGCTAAGGTAGGTGGGACCTCTCATCTCACACGGAGCTTCGTTTCCCGAGGCAGTGCTTTGCTTTTGCTTATTATTGCTCTCGATTAGGGGACTGTGCAAGGGAGCCATGCGTTGGCAGCAACAACCAACAGTATACTGCCTGACCTGTCTGGTTGTATGAGGCAACGTTGTGATGCCATGGCCATGGAGTAGTATGGGAGGTTGCTCGGCCAGTAGTGTATCGGCATCCAGATATCGCCTAGTACAGCAGAGTCGGGCCCGTGTTGTTTCCCATGATCGGATACGGAGTACTTGTACCTCTGGTGAGGTAGCTGGCCCTGAGAACGGCAGGGGAGCGGAGACGGGGCGTGATTGGTTCCGCAAGCCGCTGGGAAGCTCGTCATGCACCAAAGACGGCTAGCGGCAGCGTCAGTGCATTTTTCTGCCTTTGCACTTGGACGCTCACATCGTAGTGCATTGTAGTGTGGAAACATGTCCACGGGTCTTGTCTCTTGTCCCCACCGTCTACAGGTCCCACTCCCTGTTCGCCTCTTTCCCCCCCCCCCGAGCCTCTTGTTTCTTCATCACCAGCCATCCTCCCTCCCACACACTTTCATATCATTACCCATAATATCCGTCGCATTTCCAACCTTCCAATAACACCTATCAAAAAGCTTCAAAATTATACCAATTATTTATCTCTCTTCCGTCATCTTCGACAAAATCCGCTTCCTTTTCGTCTAGATTGACCTTTGCCTTCCGATTCGCGCACTCTACACGCAAAGTACGACCTCCTTCGGCTCATTTCAATATCCCACAAACGAATTCCGCAATCATGTCAAACTTCCATTACGGCTTCCACCCCTCTGCGCAACCAATTTCTGCTCATCCCGCCCACTCAAACAACCACCACGGTCGATCCCGCCGCGGTCCGCGCATTTCATCTGGTCAGAACGCCCATCGTCAACAGCAGTACAAGGCCCAAAGAAGTCCCAAATCCATCCCCGAGACTCCTGAGTACAATGCGTACATGCGGGACCTCGAGGCTGCCAAGAGCTTCGAGTTTGAGGATGACGAGGTGTTCTGTCCCTTCCATCTCCTGACCGAGGACGATGTATGTTCGAAATCTAATCTGATTAATGTTTGCGCAAAACCATCTGACAAGCATCACCAGCTCCATTCTATCCACTCGTCCAACTCTTCTGACCGATCTTCGTTGTCATCGGGATCTCCCGATGCTTCTCCTCTACAGCAGACCGCTCAGCCCACGCCCTCCTTTGTGCTGTCTGCTGCCACCCCTAATGCCTTTAATACCGGTTCCTTCCAACACAACCAGATGAAGCTTCATCAGCCTCTTGCTCAGCGCACTCGCAATGCCATTCCCATCGTGGACCCTAGCACCCGGGTCTCTATTGCGAGCCCTCCCCCCAGCGTCTCGCCCGCCCGCCAGATGCAGCACCAATATGGCAACCGTCGCTGGTAGAGGATTGCATTTCTCTTCATGACATTGACATGGCGCAACAACCTCTTTCAGGGCTGGCGGGACGCACTCACTGGATTAGACCAAAAGAAACCACACGGTATCATTTTGATCCCCTCCGACTGTACAGATTTAACGAATGCTTCTTTTTCGACTAAAAAAAAGATACCCACCTTTGGGTTGCGGACCTGGAATCCTGGACGACCGGCGTTTTAATGTCATGACCTGCATATGCACCTTTATTTTCTCTGCCTAACATATATTCTCGGATCATTGAATGGTCCTGATTTTCGTATCACGATGGTTTTATCTTGAGCGATATTACAGCAAAGCATGGTGTTTTCCTTTTTATTTCGGGGGATGGTGTTGCCAGAGGAAGGAACGAAACAGAAAATATTTGCTTCGCGAACACACATAGGTCGGTGTTCTATTTCTGTTTTGATCTGATGGGATATATTCTGTTTTCTCTTTTTGGGGGCAAACCGGGTTTTTTCTGCTTTCGCTTATACATCCTCTTCTTGTCACGAATCTCATATTGCGAAGAAGACTTTGGCTCGGAGAACGGAGGCTGCTTTTACATATCGGAGTGATCATCTACAGTTCACCCTAGCGTGTCTCCAGCGAGCGAGCCTTGGGAAAGGAGTCATTTTTTTGTTGGTATACCACTCGGGGGAAGGTCTGGATCTATTGCTTTGCTACACTCACTGGATTTGGGACATGGCTTACATGGCTGGGTCTGGTGTTGGGTTACATCTTGGATAAGACACAATCGAATCACTGTCTATTTTTCAGTGATAGTTCTGCATCTGGCGTATTCCCTCATGTGTTGGCTCGTGCATTGTTCGGTACATGTCGGAGAATTCTGCCACTTACGAACTGCTGCGTCAGTGTCAAGCTTCCAGACGGGATGCGACGTCTGTCCAGTCTGACAACACGCACGGCATTCTTCATCATATAGAAATGCTATGTCATGATATTGATCGTCTCATCTAGCTCCAGTCCTCGATAGACACTCCTGTCATCCGAACAAAGGTGGGCTAGCATTGTTGTACTGTAATACGACGAAGCCAATTCGTCACTCGCTGGTGATCGGTGACGTCACAATCAAGTATCCCGCAACTGCTCAAGCAGTGATGAGACAAGTTGCTTGGAGGTTGGTAGCCGAGGATGGTCGTCGTATGGGAAACTAGATAATTCCTCGAGGAGCTTATTGACTTGAATATTTCCTCTTCTCCTTTCACAATACCATCCATCCCATCACCCAAACAGACCTCTACTACACTCTATCAGCTTCCTCAGCTTCCAGCTCTCACTTGAATATCTCTACATCAGACCTGCATAACCGAGGTCCCGAACCGCATGCGACCCGTGTCTTCATACCTTTTGAAAAACCAAGCCAATTCATCAATCCTCAAGATGCTGTCTCGATCATTCATCGCCAGAAGAGCAATTGTCTCTGCCCCCGTTCGATCATTCCAGACCTCTCGCGCGGTCTTCGCTGGCAAGGAGGATGCTCTACGTGAGTTTCCACTTGATTTCCTACACACCATCGACATCTAGCATTTAGTCGTGCTACTTCATGGTCCACATGTGCTTTTCAGCTCCATTGGCATTCACAAGGCATCCTATGCGCATCTGCTGACATTGTTTTCACTTCAGATCATGAGGGCCGCGCTGAGGAGGCCGAACAGGCCAAGCAGGCACAACTGAAGAAGCAGAAGGAGGGCAAGGGTGAATGGCACGACGAGCTTGCCAGCAACAGCGAGAGCATTGTAAGTTTATCTTCTGCATCCCACACAGTCACAGATTCCTTTCGAACGCGGTGCAGCCACAGCTCCCAAGTACAAGTTGAGCACATGGCGACCCTGTCCATTCGACACACCCCCATCTCCACGCCTCCACACCCCACTTCGATTCCTACAGTTGTGTACAAGAACAGCTACCGACAGTGTGAAAACAGATCAAGGCAGACAGAGGCGAGATCAAGGCCTCGAAGAGCACGATAGACCAGCTCCAGAAGGAGACTGCCCACCTCGCCGAGGAGAAGGCCAAGAGCAAGTAAATACTGTGCTCGGTACAGATATCAACATCTGGTCCACACAGAAAGATATACTGCAACCAGCATACTAGCTAGTATAGGCCTATACCATCACGTAGATGGTGCTGCCGTCAAAGATGACTGGCATTGGTCTTGCGTTCTCTTTTGTCTGAGAGAACAAAGAAAGGATTTTCTTTTACGAAATGTACAGATGATAGCATTCGAAGCATTTTTATAACGAATCTACATGCATGTTTTTCTATGATGTTACAGTCATTGAAGTGATTCCCAAGTATTGCAGTTGTTCAATGAGACGATGATCGCATAGTCAAGGTCGTCAATGATGTTCCAAAACAACTTGCCTTCCACAGCACTGCTCCAGAACACTAATACACCTACCAACTCAAACTAATTGTGCCAACACTTACGAAGTACGCTTCCTTGAATGTACAAAAAACCACACTCAAACAATCGCCTCACCATAAAACACATGGCAAAGGTCCACCAAGCTAGGAGCATGAGGAAAAGAACAGGACGCAGATAAAAAGAACTTCTTCGACGACACCTGTGTGATTCGAACACACGCTCCCGAAGGAAATGCCTGGACTAAGACTCGAAGTAAAGATCGAATCCATAGCAGGGCATCGCGTTAACCACTCCGCCAAAGTGCCTTTGTTGTTGAACATTGGGCGCAAAGGCTGCCTATTGTAAATTCAACGCGGGCTCGGCTGCTTACTGAAGAAAATTTGTCTCTTCGTTACTGCAATTTTCGGAAGAGTGGGCGCTTAAAGTCGTCGCGATAGATCATTCGTGCAGAAAAAGAAAAGGTGAGCAATGTAAAACTGAGAATATCATCCAGTAGCGCGGTCTCTGACGAATAAGCAAAGTGAAAAGATAGTTCTAGCAAACCAGAGTAGACACAATGCTCAGTTTAAAAGATATAAGAAAAGAAAAGAGGGAGAGAGAGAAATGTAGGAACGGTCCGGGTCGGCTTTTTTCCCATTTTCTTCCTCTCTGGCTGCTGCTGTTGCGCTTGTTACCTTTATTAGTGACTTTTCCTACCTTTATCTTACCTCTGCGTTTGTCTTGTTTCACTATTGCTTTGATCCGTGGAAAGTCGCTTTGCTGGGTTTTGTGGACTGGACAGTGGGTTTTCAGTACTGTTCTTGCCCTGCCAATTGTGATTTAGAGACTCGCGATATTTCTTGTTGGAATATTGAGACAGTGGTTTAAGGGCGACCCTGTTCGTTATCCCATTGTGTGCTCTTTTACATCGGTATGGTATGGCTTTTTCTCTTACTTGCAATCATGATTGTGGTCGGTGAGTAGGGGTTTTTTTTAGCTTGATTGAATCTTTAATGATGGACGACCTGATGTACTCTGATTTATTTGATTGGTTCGTACGCTTATAAGAAATTCGACATCTCGTATCTATCACGAGAGAGAGAGAGTCGAAAGTCACATCGCTCTGCCTCCATAACAGAAAGTGTTCGTGTTGGAGAGGTGTATGTACTAGCTTGATCATGTGTCTTCGTTTAGGTACATTGCCATGTCCGAACGAGCAGAGGCAGTATCGTGTATAGTTGGGGAGTTCTACCAATATCATCGACCTGACTGCATATAGGTAACATGCGATTAGAACATGTCAAAGCTAATAGGCGTGATGACTACGAGCACAGTCTAGATTGACGACTTGAAGGCCATATCTTTCGTGGCCTGCGTCCGACTGCAGGTATACCTTTCAGTAAAGCAAATCATGGAACTCGTCATGAATCTTCTTGAACAGGCCTCCGTCCGCCTCAGCCAAAGCCCTGTCTACCTCCTTTTCTCTCGCACATCTCCACCATTCGATACAAGCAATGCACACAAAATCGGCATAAGACGGGCTCGCCACGCCACCGAAGTAGATACCATCACTCTTCCCTGACTTTGCGGCCTCGTCCGCATACGCTTTAGCGAAGTCTCCCAGTGCCTGCTTGAAACACTCCACGATCTCCGCCTCAGGCATGTCAGCTTCCTTCTCGACATCTTTGAATGTCCTCCCGTTCTCCATCCACGATTCTCGAGTCCGAACGAAGTATTCACGACCCCTAGGGTCCAAAAACGGGAACACGCGAGCATAGACGAACTTGCCGATCTTGGGGTTCGCGGCTCCAATGGCTGCTTGGATCTTCTTCACTTGAGCATGCGATTCCTCACCGAGGGGAAACAGAGAAGGATGCGCATCGGAAACAGGAACTAGAGTCTCGAGAGCCTTGGAGATGGGGTCCGAGTCCATTATCGTGGTGATGAGCTGTGAGTCTTCATTTTGGACTTCGGCGGACGATGGCCAGATGAGATCGATGGCTGGCAGAGTGTAGGGCACGCGTAAGCCTGCAGGCGGAGGGACGTATTTGCCTTTGAGCAGCCCTGCAATGTCTGGGTACGAGATTGCCTCGCGCGTGTAAGGAAGTTTCCTGTAACGCAGCGCGAGCAGCGTGCGCACGGTAGCAGGAGACCACGAGCGCGTCGAGGGGGTCAGAGTGTGATCGATATCGTAGAAAACAATCTTGGGGAGGGCTTCAGGTCTGGATGAGCTTGTGGTGGATGTCATGATGATCACGCTGTTTTATATAGTTCTGTGGTTATTCTATGTCTGTATTTTCAACTGGCTTCGAATTGAAGACGGGTTGCTGCAGATCCGAAGTATTTACTTGTGAATTGCAGGAAAGGGGAAGGAAAAGAGTCAATTGTAAACAGCAGAGAAAGACAGATTGTGTCTTTACAACTAAACAACTGGTGCGATCGTCGCAGGTACACATGTAGGCATTAAACCGCGATAAGAGGTGGGGTCGATTCTCAGACTCGAACAAGGCGCCCTGCTGACAGTAATACAAGCAATATCGCCTTTTTACAAATACATCACTTGGTTGGGGATGACTCATCACCTCATACACCACTATGTGAACACATACAGGGCGGGAGTGCAGTGTTTGTGTGACTCAATATAGAAGGTGCAATTTGGTGTTTCACCGATAGCGATAGTCGTCTCCGATACCGAAGCTGATGACCCGTCGCTTCTTCTATCTAATTATTACTTAGGGTATGACTTTGTGCGCCTAGGCGACATGCGCATTTGAGCGGATTGGCGAAGATGCGTGCGGATTTCGAGTCTTCATGCACTGAGACCATCGAGCTCGTATTTCCTTGCTCGATATTCCTCCTGCGCCTCCCTCTCTCTCCTACTGACAAGACTGACTTCGTCCCTTAGTCTTTCTAGACGATCAGTAATGGCAACACCCTCAGCCTGCTGAGCTGTCCTGGCGGTCTCAACATCGATGCTCGTACGTGCCATAAAGTCAGCCGCCTCAGATATTTTCTTTCGTAGCATTACCGAACGCGCCAGATAGCCACCATGATGTTTCGCAAGCTTCTTTTCCAATGCATTGCCCTTCTCTGCAGTCGAGATGATACCGTCCTGGATGGTCTGTAACGGATGTCAGTCAGCGTGCCGATTGTGACATGTATCCATGCAAACTTACGTCAAAAGCTTCAGTCATTAATTGATGCTCGTCAATTTCATCCTCAGCATATCCTGCAAGACCAGGGAGTATCGTCTGCTCATGTGCCTTGTCCCATGCCTGACCAAACTGTTCCTGCAAAATCTTTCTGCCATGTTCGTCCTTGCCCATCTCTAAAGCAACCTCTAGACGGACACGACGCATCTCGTCATCTTCGTACATCTCTACAGGTTGATGCGAGCCTTTGATCTTGGCGCCACCGAACTTCCTTGCGTCATTCGCGATAAGTAGAGCCATTTGTTTGCCAATGTCCCGCTTGATTGAATCCTTCAAGACAGCGGCGTTTTTGAGCATAGCGTCTACATCAACCACGGTTGGCCTAGGCAAGCCGCGTTGTATCACTTGAGATTGTCGCTTCAGATCTGCCCTGGCAGCGGCATCTCGTGTCTCCCGAAGGCGCTGGTCTCTGATAGCTGCATCCTCATCACTCATTTCCGCCTGAGGGGCTTTCTCCTCTTGCTCCTCCGGTAGCTCGAGTTCCCACTCTGACTCCTTTGGCTTTGGTAAAGATGAAAGCTTGCTTCGAAGGTCCCCTCGGATGGCTTGTTCGTGACGACGGATGTCCTTTGGTGTCTGCCCGACAAGCTGCATGCCGTTTTCTTGGTTAAGGCCGTAATTATCACGCGGCGTGCGTAGAGGGGTTGCTCCGGGTCTCCGGGCCGGAGTAGCACCCATTCCATTTCTTAAGGGGGTCGCCAATGGATTAGGTGTTGCTGTACTTTGCTTACTAGGTGCTACTCCACCAAAACCGGTCGTAGAGGCACCCTCGTATAGCTCTGCGTTGTCTCCTCCAAGTAAGGCTGACTGTGTCTCGGTTCTGGCACGTGCATTACGAATCTCATTCGCGATGCGGTCCTCTTCCTGTGGTGCTCTTGGCGTCCGGATGGGTGTGCTACCAACCATTTCAGAATAGTTCCCGATAAGACCTCTGGTAGCCTCGTTGTCACTGCCACCGGCAGCAAGCGATGCTCGTTCACCAGCGATGCCCATCTTCACGATTTCTTCCAATTCACTCTCTCCAACTTGAGGAGCGGGGAGCGCAAGACCACGGCGCCTGCTGCTCTGCTCCGCCTCCCTGAGACGCTGGGCTTGACCGGCCTTAGCAGCGGCGGCGTATGCTGCAGCTGTACCACTCTTGTCGTTCTTCCTCCTCTTGCTATCATCCCTGTCATCTTCCTGATCGCCCTTGCGTTTGTTGGCAAGCTGCTGTTTGCGCGGGTCAAAGGCTTCTCGTTGTTTTTCGTTGCGCGTCTCCTCCTCAACCGTGTCGTAGAATCCAGGCGCAGGTGCCTTCTCGAAAGGGATATCGGCGTTGTAGTCCATCTGTCCCTTCTTCTTGCTGACGACCTTGATATTTATGCCCGCGTTTTTCAGCTCTCTCCTCTTCTGCAGCACAGCCAGTCTTCTGCTCTCCTCAAGTTGTCGCTCTCTCGCCTTTCTCTTAGCCTTCTTTCCCTGAGTGTTTGCAAGACGAGCGCGCGCTTCGCTCAGCATCTCCTTCTCATCCTCGTCCATGTCTATAGTATCTGGTCGTGCGGGTTTGCTTTCCGGGTCCGGGTCCATTTCGCCAGGTCGCAATTTGCGAACATCGTCTGCGCTTGGTGCCGCAGCCTCTCCGCCTGAAGGACCACCAAGACCCAGCTCGTCATTCTCTCTGGCCTCTGCATCGTCAAGCAGCTTCTGATACCGCTCCAGGCATTGGGTAGCGGTGCGTCCGACGATGGGCGCAATAGTCCTCCACTGCGTTGGCATCAACTTGGCCAAGTGAAGCAGCTTCTCATCTTCGTCTTTGCTCCATTCCACCTTCCTGATGCCGGGATCCAGCCATTCTGACCAGCGCGCTTTGCACTGTTTGGGTGTCTTGCGCGCCAAAAGTGAGGACACGCGCGCCCATTGGTTCAGTCCATATTTGGACACGGCCGCCTTGAGAATCTCATCCTCAATGTTTGTCCTAAGAGGTATTAGCAGATCGAAGAGATGTAGAAGTTGCGCTCCGTCACTTACCACACACCTCCCTTGACGACAGGCATTTTTCTTAGCTAGAATAGATGAAAAGCGTGTCGTCGCTGGCGATGTCGATAGAGAAGGTAGTCGTAGTTAGTCCTCAAGAACATGTTCAATGAATGCCAAGACTAATCGCAAGCCATCACGTGGACCCGCGTTGCCCTCTGCTTGTGACGTATTCACCTGGTAATCGACCTTTGGCAATGGTGAGTCCTTATTTTCACGTTGACTACAAGATCAAGTAGACTTGACTCTGATGGTTTCTTACCATTTCCATAATTAAAATGTATACCGGAAGCTTGCGATCCTCCACTAGGGTCTTCGCAAGAAGCACCTCGACGAGTCCTACTTCGTTCATGTCTTGGCGCGCCGCTAGCTCCAAGTCAACTACTGAGCACTCTATAGACACAAAACAAGCTGATTCATCCAATGTCCGTTGATTGCCAGGATCATGCGATAGCAGTAGCTAATCGAGATCAGCATGAAACTTCTGATGCATCATCAAAATCAGCCGAGCCAGCCCAGCCACATACAATGACAAAGAAGAAGAAGACTATGGCCGAGCTAGACGAAGAACTTCGCCAGAAAATGTCTGGCCTGTCGGGAGACGGCGGCGAATCTGGTGTCGAATATGAAGATGGACAGCCCGTCAGCATGAAACGAAGCGTCAAGAACAACATGTTCCGATATATCTGAGTGGCGAAAAGGGATGAACCACTTCTTCTAGCTCACGACGGCCCGATGGCCTCTTGACGATACGATTTGACGATTTTCATCCACGACGACCTCTTTAGAAATGACGACCTATGCTCTGGCTGTGACAAGTCTTGCAGATTGGGCTCTTGATTGGTCACTTGTAGCCAGTCAAAGCATTGCGACCATCTTCGCTATGGTCCGCATCAGAGGCGAATAATTCGGCCGAGGTTCACAGCTTGCAAAGGTATCCTTACACAAATTACCTCGCTCATGGCAAAGCCATTGACGGCTAGTATGTCCGGGGGCTTTGGTTGTTATGTCTTCGTTCAAGCTGTTCAAATGTTAGGACGACTGCGGCTCCGATGTGAGCATATCAGAGGACACTTCCAGTCACTTCATGGTATGAGACTCTTATGTTACAAGTGGCACTGACGGACAAGAGGCAGTGAAGAGAATACTATGGCATGTGGCTCCTCTGTCCTCAAAAGATCGTAGCAGCTAGGATCTGTCAACGTGAGGCGCTCGATGACCGAGGGCTTCGTCGAGCTCCACATGTTATCTTATTGATTAGATTGTGCTGCAACACATGTCGATATATTGTATATGCAGATAGTGCATCAGATGCACATCTTGGTGGTCAACAGGCTTGCGCTTCCGTATCTTTGCGTATGACTTTCAAGATAGCATAAATTCTATGACTTTGGAAGGATGATGTGATAGCAAGCACTTCAATATCTTTGCTACTACGAAGATGTAGACAAATTCGACATGACAGCAGCCGCTATTGGCCACAGCATACAATCATTATTCTTGACATGGCTGGGCGTCATAGGCTCAATAAGGTTGTTATACGGCACTAAGTAGAGGACATGTTAAGGTATTGTATGAGGTGCAGAAGGCCAATGCCAGGGTTATTCTAATATTCTCCAGCGACGTCATCCAACGTGGCTCACTTGCCTTACCTTAGGTACCTTACCATTGCCTCGAGACAATTAAATTTCAATCTCAAATCGACAGCTACTGTATTGTAACTTGTCCTATTATCTACCAGCCTTTCGACTCCCATAATCTCAAGTCAATGTCCTCAGAGTCGCGGACTCTACACACAGCATATCCGAGACTTACCCACGCGACATTGATGTTTCTCAGCAACGTCATGAAAGAAAAAGCGTTAGACGGCATCTCACTCGTGGGCCCGCCGACCGAAAGCCTATCTCACTTATCCACACGTACGGTAATGAGATGCCCCCAGATCGCAGCGGCACTAAGATCGAAGTCACCCTGCCCTGCTGATCCCTCACCCTATACTGTATACGAAAAGTGATGATGTAGTTTATCTTGCCCTCTTTACGATCCGTTGGTCTCGATCCTCGAGCCGAATGCTCTTCAGTTCTAGCTGAGTGATGTACAGTAGGATAGTCGTAGAGGCTGGATTAGGAATCGTAAGTGGTTTTTGCTTTGTCTCGCCTGTGACAGACCGTTCACGCGTCTTCTTCGTGAGTCGAGTATATGGAGCCTCCGTCTCCTACCTTTTCTTTTCTTATGCTTGTTTATCCCTGTTAATTCTTACATTGTTGACTTTGACTCTTGTCACCACATCTCTCGCCTCCAGTTCTTACTAGACAATCGAACACAATGCCGGCAACAAGGCATATGAGTACGCCGATAGTGCATGTTCTCGACTTCTTCACAGACGAGGACAATGGCTCAGCCATGACTGTGCGGGTCAATGATACCCGCTGTCACATCATTGCAGATGCTGCCGATATGCGCTCCAAAAGCAAAAGGGGCAGAAACCTTGAGCAGCAGTACAACGAATTGGTTGCAGCTTCACAAGGGCAGGAGCTGTCGGCACGGAATAAGCCCCATGCGGATGAGAAACAAAGAGATGAAGATGTCTGGTGCATCTGTCGCTCACCGGAGAACGACCAGAAGATGATAGCTTGTGAAAAGGAAGATTGTCCGTATGAGTGGTATCACTTCTCCTGCGTCGGACTCAAGGAAGCCCCTAAAGGAGAATGGATATGTCCAGAGTGCCGCGAGTCGAGCCCAGCCAGCGATAGTGGAGTGGATATGTCCATGCCCGAAGCAACAATGCCAGTCGTCAAAGTCAAGCTACATGATCCAGCAGAAGAGGAGGAGCCCGAGAGAGAATTACAAAACTGGATGCTTGCACCTTTTGGAAATATCTTCTCGCCATTGGCACCCAATATGAAAGAACACGATGCAGGACTGACACTGGCTGAATGGTACGATCCCGAGACAAACTTCTACGAGCTCAAAATACGCGGCTCTGAGCTTGTTGCCGTACAGCTCGAAGAGACTGAAGAGCTGAGCGACAGAATGCAGCAAATGACTCCGAGACTGCGGCTACCGAAGTATGTCACTAACCTCGACATACCTTGGTTCAATCCGTCGGAGGTAGTTGTGCTGGATGAAAGTGACATGCTTGTGCCTTTGCATCCATCACGAGTCAGGGTTGGCGACAAGGAACACTTCCTCAAGGTCATCGATGACACGCAACCAGACGCCACGAAACGAGAGATTAAGCTTATGAAGCAAATCGAAAGATTGGGCCTGCATATGCAATTTCACGTACCCCAAGTTGTCGGACTGGTCCGCCATGATGGGAGCAATACAGATATCATGGGTTTCATGATGACCGACATCTCATCACCAACGCCTCTAACACACATGCTCGACGAAGACGTCCCGCAAAGGAAACGTGACAGATGGGCCACCGAGTCCAAGCGCATAGTCGACCTACTGCACGAGCATGACTTGATCTTTGGAGACTGCAAGGCGGACAACTTTTTGGTGGACAGCAACGATGATCTCTGGATCATCGATTTCGGAGGCAGCTATACAGATGGCTGGATAGACCCCAAGTTGGCCGAAACTGAGGAAGGCGATGATATGGCTGTAGAAAAGATCGTCAATGCATTGCATGATCCTGAAGCCAACACATTGAGTGACGAGGAAGATAATGACATGAAACAAGTGGAACAGAAAAAAGAGTCATCGAAGGAACAGTCCACATGTAAAAGAAAGCGAGACGATGGTTCGCCATCGTCGTCGTCCTCACCGTTTAAGAAGACGTGCGGATGAGATGATTTCCAACAGGGTTGCAAAAGTACGCAGGGCATTACAAGTTGTGCTGAGTACTTCTACGGAGGTTCTTTGCAGCAGAGAACACAGCCTGAGAAGTTGCATGAAGAAGCCGCCGTAGTCACGCCTCGTGAGTAGAAGATGGCATTCGCGAACGTGACGCTCAGACCGGGGACGTGATAGGTCAGAACGCCCATGGAAGCCATCCAGAGACCATGACCAGCTACGACCCCCACGTCCGCTCCGAACACTCGATGTCTCCGGATGGACTTTGTCCACTCGCAGCAGAGCAGAGACAGCTATGAGCCTGACTTTGTGCGGATCTCCCACACACACATGGGCAGAATACAACAAACGTGTATAGTGTTGATTTGCCAGCGAAGAGACACAGCCGGCCGCTATGTTGTTTGCACAGCCGGTCAATCCAGCCTGCGCCCGCTACTGGAGAAAAGCGAGCGAATAGCGGAGGTTCGGAATGTGGAAAGAAAGAAGCAATGAAGGGTAGCATATGATAAATCAGCCGGAGTTTTCTTAGATTTGCATTTCGGAGTTTGTGTAGTTGATCCACTGCACAATCAATTCAATCAATCTTACGGAGTGTTGGTTGGGGAAGTGAAAAAACAGACGTGTTCGATAATGCAAGCGAGACTTCGTAGACTTGTCGTTTTCAGTTCTTTAGATGAATTAGCCGCCGCGCGTAGAAAGTAGTTCATACAGATTATGGCACAACGAAAGTGCCGCGGTGCTTTTCTTTTCATCTATTCATCTGCAGGAAGCGATAAGACTCTCCTTGCGAACTTCATCAACACCTTTCCGGGTATGGCCACAAATGTGCGAGATATTGCATGCATGCAAGCAAGGCGAGAAGAGTAAAGCACAAGGCGCACCGAAGAGAGGGGGCGAGGGGCAGCGCTAAGAGTAACCAACAGGTAACGAATCGGAGACTTTCTGTCGTCCCCTCCTCAAATTATCACTTTTAGGCAAGTGGGGGCCAGACGAAAAGAAGGAAACCACGAGACAGTCGGGTGGATGGTCGATGGGTGCTGCTGCTGCTCCTTCTGCACGAGAGATTGTGTTCTTGTATGGTAATGTACACCCGCTTGATCACATACAGGGGTTATCACGACTGTACCGTTCGAAAACGTACGTCCGCCCGAGCAAAAGTGCTGTTTCTTTACTTTCCTTTCTGGAAGGATGAGAAATAACAAAGCTGCATGTACCATTCGAGGAGGGATCAAGCAGGGGGAAAGAACATACTGGAAGGAGTCTAGGAGGCGTGGTACGATGATGGTGACGATGCGAGCGGCGGCACGAATAGCCCTGGAAGGTGAAAGAAGACCTTAGCTAAGCCTTGTGTAAGCGCCGCTGCCAGCGAACTGGGTATTATGTGAATGGCTCCTGTGTGATGTGACCGACATGAACCACGTCGATACGCCCTATTGAACTGAGTGGGTGTGGTGGGGTAGATCGAGGGTGGAAGTGTACGGTACGAAGCGGGCAACTAATTATGGTACTATTAATCTGGGGTTTGCGAATGTTGACGATGCGATGATCCTTGTAGTACTGTAAGGTAGTAGGTAAGCTCCATAGTGGCGGCAATGGCGGCCTCTACTTCCTAGCAACCGTGGGTGCCTGGATTGTGTCCATACACGTGGGCAAAGCGCGGGAGCATCGCCGACGTGGTGGCTAGAATATCACCTGTACGCCTTCTATCAAAAAAGTGGCATACCTTGATCAAGGCATCTCTTGCGGTGTGCCGTACATGTGCATAGTTCACTGGCTGTCTCTAGACTCTGTGGTTGGATAACACAGCGCATCTAGAGCCTCAAAAGTTTGGCACGGCATGCTCAGCACATGACATGTGTAATGGCCACGAGGCTGATATTATCACGTCGCACAAGTACCTGCAGAAGATGCCTCATAGGAAACATGGAAGGAGGGCGGGAGGCCTTTTCAGCTGAAATGAGGGACTTGTAATATGTGTCTACACGAGTATAATCATGTATGCCATATCATAGGCCTAAAAGTAGATATATAAATAGATTAATTAACAAGGAATGAGAATGAGTATATGTAGGTAACAATGACAGGAAACTCGCAGTGGCCAGCCGGCCTAACATGGTCATGAGACTTTTGTCCTCCCACACTTGTAAGTAAGTTGTGCCAACGCCATGCTTAAAGATCAAGAAAGAGATATGACTCGAGAAAGTTTAGTCGAGCCGAAGTTGGTTGCAAGTTGACCCGATCTACATGGTGATGTATTCATGAAACTCCATTTCCGTGGAACCAGAAAGCGCAAAGATTTGGGTATCTCGAATAGAAGCGCTGGTAAAGCAGGCAAGTACGCATGGCGCCCACTCCCGAAAAGATGTAAAATGGCACTGCATTGGGTGTGCGTGCCGTGCCGTGATGCGATAAGCAATGTAATGTGCTGTTGATGTAGTGATATGTGATGTCTTGGTGATTGTTTGTAGTGTGGCGTGCTTTGATATTGTCTCCTCTATCGGAGGACTTCTTCACAGTTGGCATCGAAGCGCATGCTCCAGAGTCGGATGCCGGCCATCAACTTCTCCGTCCTCTCGAGTTCTCGATCGCGGCCGAAGATGGTGTCAACGAACTCGCAGCCGCTGTTTTGGCCCATCTGCAATGGCTTGCCGGTTCGGCTATCCCGAGATGCTGCTTTCAACATGAAAGACTCGCAGATCTTGAGGAGCTTGTTGAAGCGTTGCCACAGTCGCTCGCCGCTGTCGAGGTAGTCTCCAATCAATTCGCGGTCGTCTTTGTGGCGAATTTTAGGCAGAACACTCTCCGCTCGCTTGATCTTCCCGGCCAATTGGATGAGCAAGAGCCACAAGTCACCTGCAATTTCCGACATGGGTGTATTGGGACCGTACCAGGCAACAGTCCAGTCATATATCCATTTGCCGAGTGAGTTGGCATCGAAGACGCTACCGAGAAGCAAGATTGGCTCTTCTGTGGGATCCCAGTTCTTCAAGTTGAAGCCTGCTGGGATGCCGGCTTTGCGTCTGTCTTCGTCCGTAGCCTTGGGTGGCGTGGGTGGCGGCTTGGAGTGACCCGTGTTTGCTCGTGGCCTCGGAGTCGTCGTCTGAGGCTTGGCAGTGTATGAGGCCCGCCTGGGGCGCGACGTGTGATGCGTGGCATAGTCTTCGGCCTTTGTCTGGGAAGGGATCTGATCACAATAGGAATAGTAATCAGCTCTAACGTCCCGGTGCCTCTGATGAGAGTCGCGTGTATATGGAGGCGGCGGCGTCGTTCGTGGGTATCGCTCCTCATAACGAGGAAGATACTCTTCACTGGAGTCGAAGGCGTGGTAATCACCATCGGGATAGGTGAAAGTGGTCCGCGAGGTTTGATAAGTGCCAGACTTGCGCTTGGATTTTGCGCCGCCGCGACCATCCTCAAAGCGTCGAGATTTGCCTCGAGACGGAATAGGTTCACTTACATAGTCGGGCTTGCGCTGCTGCGTTGTATATCCTGGGCTGGCATAGTCGGCATATGAATATGAGGTTGTCGAAGTGCGACGCGGCGTCGCATACGCGTAGTCGTGAGTCGCCCGTCGCTGATGTTTGTCAGGCGATGAGCGTGGCGAAGGGGTCGCTGTATGTATAGAATAGCGAGGCGAGTAGTATCCAGGTTTATCGTACGCCGAATGGTACGACGGAGGACAGTAAGATGCGTGATACATGTTTTGATATTCTTCTTCTTGATTTGTCTGTAGCTGGTTTAAAGCTACAGACTATATGATAGAAATTCCGCGTTTCCAATTCGGTTTGATGCAAGCCTCAGCGCGAGTCTGAAGTTGAACTCTTGCGATGAAGCGGTGGAAAAGAGGTAGGGAAGGCGCGACTCTGATTCTTTGCAGCGAACATTTGGTTATGAATGACACTCTCGTGGAACATCCGAGACGAGACCAGCAAGATCTCGCGAGAGTCGAAGGCGAATGAGTTGTTAATATAAGCCTGATTGGTGTTGTCAATCAGTCACACGCAATAGCCAACAAACAATGGCCCTTGATAGAAGACTGAGGAAGAGCAAGCAACAGTAGTAGATATTTTTCGAGTTTATTGGGGGGGGGGGTTGGTACACGGTATAATGTATTGTGAATCAGCCAATGATCTTCAGACCGCGTAGAAAAGGGGCCAGAGCGCCAGGGAATGATAAGTAGGTGGCTGAAGCAGACGGAATAGAGCCTGTGCACACCTTGCGAGCCGAGACTTAAATGAGTCGCAAAGACCTCTCTTGAATCCTTACTCGAAGATTCAACTTGCGCAAAGAAGGACGAAGCAAAAAAGTTGCACAATGTTTTGGAAGTCGGTCTGCCTGGATGGGGAGGGGCAACGAATGCTAGATGAGCAGTTGGCTTCTCGCACATTTGCGCCCAACCAAATCTCCCCACCTATAACGCTGGGATGCCGTTCCCAGCCGCGGCTATAGTTGGAAGCCCGTGGAATCCAACTAATTGTAATTAAATTGATTGATTGATTCACCTGCTGCGCTGCTACTGTACTGTGATGTACTGTACTTGGTCACTACCCGGACCATACCTAGCCATTGTCTTTGATGCATACAGTACTGTGAGCACATCATACAGAAATTTGACTCGTGAACCATGACCATTCTTGCTTTGCTACAAAGCATCCTCGATACATGGGCATGCCTTACCGACTCGACGGCTCGGTGCCACACCACCACATGTTGTGCGACGGTATAATTCTATTTCAAACACAGTGCGCCGTGTGCAACGCACCACTTTCGTAACGAGAACGAGCATTTGTTTTGGAGGAAGCTCATACCGCATCGCATTTGACTTCCGTAATTATACAAGGAGTGTGATGTAGCGTTATCCTGGACGTACATCATTGTCGCGTGCACGGCAAGTCGCATGCTATGAAAGTGCGAGAATATCTGCAGTGGCTATGCGAACATGCATTCGCACCAATCCCCACTTCCATACAGGCTGGTGTCCGACTTGGTATTTCACCATGAATCTGGCAGAGTTTAGCTGAAGGATGGTGCATGCAGCCCAGCATGTGCTTCCACGAATGGCGAATACGGAAGGAGCCTTACGGCCCAATTTGGCTGCCAGCACAGAGGTTCCCGTGAACGCAAGCCTTCTATGCACCTCGAAAGGATCCTCCGTTCACCGAACAACAGTGTGGATTTCCTTTCTTGATGATAGGAACCGCGAGCGTGGAACAAAAGGGATGTCCATGCGCTGCTTGTTACTATGATCTACCTTAGGGCAGGTTGGCATGTCTTGCAATTACGACGGTTATCTCATAATTTCGCGATAGTCGATGCTCTTACGCTTCACTGGTTCTTCAATCGTTCGTAGAAGCTTGCCACTAAGTCATCCTGACTGTGTTGACCAGACAAGGTCTCTCTTAGTCCTGTCTAGTATCCATCCTTGCTTCGTTGGCATCTGTCACTCACCGAGTTGATAGGGTATCAACATGACTGTGGCGCTCATAGCTACTCACGTCTACATCTCAATGCCCGCTGCAAATCGAGTAGGGTAGGAGGACACTCGTGAGCCAACGAGCCGCTATGTTTACTCACCTTTGTTAGACCGAGCCCTTCACCTACCTACTGTATGCGGCAGGCTTTGGCGCCGACACCAAAGTTGAAAGCCGCAATCCGGTTCTCCTACCCGTCATTCCGCTTGCGCTTCCCCACTTGCTGGGACCATATATCACGTTTCATTCGCTCCCGAGATCGAGACCTTTGAACATTAGTAAGGTAGGATATGCACCTGACAGAAAGTAGCCTTCTGCACCGCTGCATCATGGTGGACACTGTTGTTGATTGGCCATCACGCCAAGTCTTGTCACCGCATCACTCAACATCTCCTAACCCTGGCGTGTGGACTAGACCAGGACAGACCACAGCTACACAGAGCATCACGACATGCTGCGAAAACACCGCAAGCTGCGTGCTACCGCCTGCACTGGCTCTCGGACGGCGAAGGTTGTCTCTCGGTGCGTCCCGTGCCGTAGGTGCCTGAGGACCACCACCTGCAAGCCAAGCGGGTCTAGTCTACTGTAGAACGCGAAGAGCGATGCAGGTCATTCAGCAGGTCCCATCCAGTCACTCTAGTGCACACCGAACACGGTGACATGAGGGCACAGACCACATCGGCTATTGTATGAACGTGCCTGTCAATCGCTTTGGTCAATGTCAATCCCTGAGATCGTCGGAACAACATAAACAAAGCGCGGGCTCGAATCATGTCGAGCATGTCCTGGTTGCCTGGCGATCAACAAGATGGTCGAATGACCAGGAATCGATCTTACCCAAAGAATGGGACATCAGCAGTTGGATACGGCATGCCGCCTGCTGATCAAAAGGTAATGGGTTCGGATTCGACAATTGCAGTTTTTGAACAAGCACCCCTCGCTTTAATGCATGCTTCCGAATGTCCATTTAGGACAGATCTGTTGCTCCTGCTTATCGCGGTGTCAGTCTTCCGAAGCTGAGCTGCTCGTGTGTCTCTCGTACCTTGCGCATTACGACGACCAGTGGCAGCTGATACACGAAAAGAATCTGAGACCAGCTGTATCTACCTGCTCTAGATTGAGGTAACCTACCACGAGCTGATGACCCCATCCTCTCCTTCGGACGTCCCATTATCTTGAGAGTCCCATGCCGTACACCGTCAATTCGTCCATGATTCGTGAAGGTGATGGCATTCCGCGAGTGGAATGCATTGTAATCGAGCAGGTATGTTCTTCTCATACTAGACTGCTTTGCATGGGCAGGTCTACGCGCTGTCTTGCTGCCGATCAAATGTCACTCCCTCTAATACATCACCGATCGGAAAACCGCCTTAGAAGTGAGACCTGCACAGCTTGCGCATCGCAGTGGACATGTGGACTTTCTGGCAGTGATACGAGTACAGAGAGTGACAAGAGCAGAGAAAGCAAGGATCTGCAAATGTAAGGTACCCCCACAGCGCTCTTGCCTTTTTAATGGTCCCTGGCATCAAGTGAAACAGCCTCTGAAAAGATTTTCACCCTTGTCTCGCGCCTCGTTTTTGACCATACAGACCAGTAATAAGTTCTATCACTGGACAAAGGATCCATATTTGCTGCACGACGATGACACCGTGAAGTGTCATCAGCATGAGCTGGACATGCAATCCACGGGGTGCAAATTTTTTGTTTGGACAAATTTGATGCGTATTCCTCAAGTCGTCGATTGGGGGCTAACAAAGGACGATATGTGAGGATTTGCACGGCGCATCTCCATATGCAAAAACATCGAGTCATTGGAATTGCTTGCAACCCGGTTTCGTGTGTCTACCTACCAATATCGAGTGGATGGACATGTCACTTCGTTTACCGTCGGTCTGACGTAAAGATCTGAGGAGAGTCTTCCCCACCGCCAGACTCGAGAGGAGGGATTGAAGCTATGTGCTATTGTTTTCATCTACGGAAAACATCCTAGTAGGGTCATGATGTGCGAAGCATTACGACAACCGTAGCCCACCATTCCGGTGTGCAAGAAATGTTAGCCAAAGCTTTGAAGGCAAAGATCAGAGCAGAAATGCATTGGCTGCCGGGGATTGCGAGGTTTGGCCAGTGCATGATTTGGACAAACTCCGCGTTTGCGGACTTGGGAAACAAACGTGTAGGCAACTATCATCGCGGCGAATCTTGGTCGTGTCCTCTCAATAGGTTGCGCAGCTCGTCTACTCCACGAGAAAGCTTTCTTCCATAGTTGTGAACAATTTTCATGTATGCGTTCATTCATATTCGTATCCGAGATGCGTGTGCATTTCCTTGGACCGTGTCCTCGAGAAGGTCAAATCAACGGACATGGGAATAGAAGGAATAGGGAAAAATAGTCATTACACGTTAGTATTAGCTACAGTCTAGTTCTGGGATCTTGGTATAGACAAAAAGTGGGTGTCTCGTGAAGAGTAACGCAGAGGCACAACAAGAGACCAGAAACACAAAACAAAAACCGCCCCTTCTTCTCCTCCCAGCTCTTGTGCTCCCTGTATGTACAATTGAACCATGAAGATGTTGATGATGGCGCCTTTCACTGCCCATATCGATAACGTTCTGCCCGTCCGTCGCTCGCTTTGCTCTGCATCATCTCCGCGCAGCAGCAGCAGCGAGCGACAAGATTGCACGACTCACGTAAGAGCAATCAACAAGACCAGAATCAGAATCAAACAAGCAATCGTGATCCAGCTCCAATTATCCTTTGCCTTTCTCGCAACGCCCTTGAGTCTCGTCTGAGCTCTGTCCAGCGTGCCCTGATGTCTACCCACACCCGCCTCGACATCGTCCAACAACTCGACCTGCTCGTCCAGCTCATTTCCCATCTGAACGCCTAAATGGCGTTGGCGCCGGATACTCTCGCCCAGCGTATCGAGCTGGTCGTCCTGTTCCCGCAAGACCTGCTTGTGATGGGCGTGGATCTGCTGGTTCGAAAGCGCAGACTGGTCGAGGTCTGCGGAAGTGTCGTCGGTGTATCTCCCTGAGCCGGCCGTCGTTGCTGCGCTGCCTGATGAGGAGAAAAGCGCTGTTCGGTTCTCTTCGTCGTCGTCATCGTGGTAAGACCTCTCTTCGTCATCGGGGTTATCCCTGAACCTGACGGATTTATTCCCACTCTTCGCCGCCGCCGCAGCTCCCTTCGGCGTCCTCTTCGCGCGCGCAAAGTCGCCCGCCAGCGCAGGGTCATTAGGCTCCGTAATCGCCTCGGAGACAATTGCACCAGAAGAGCCATAGAACGCCACGTTCATCTCGGCATATTGTTTCTGCAGCTTGACCGTCTGCTCCTGAAGGTCTTTTGTCGATGTGCCCGTGCTGCTTAGTTGGCGCTGCTGTTTGCGCAGGTTCTCGATGCCGTCGCGCAGGGACTCGAGAGAGCGCGTTATGTGGCCGTCTTGTTTCGTTGGCTCGAGGTTGAGGGCTATGGCGCGTTGTCGCTCGAGCAGGGAGAGTTTTATGTGGTCTGCTAGCAGGAAGAGTTGGCTGGGGTTGCTTGACATGTTTGCGTTGTTCTGGTGGTGGTTGGTGCCTGTGAGAGGCGGGAGACGGAGTCGTTGGTTTGTGGAGATGGCGATTCTGTGGCCGATGGATGCGACTCTTCAATGTGGATGTTTTAACTGCAGTTGATCCGACTGATTCAGTGGTATTGTCGCTTCGTTGATGGAGAATGGAAGATATGTGTAGTGACGTCGAAAGATAGACGGAAGCCTTCGAGTCGGCGATAGGCAGTAGGTTGCTGTCGGTATCCTTGGCTCGAGGCGTTGTTGCCGAGATGGTTGGAGTCCCTCCACAGCCCCCGTCTACTTTCAGCGTCATTCTCCCTTCACCAGCTGCCTTACCTACTGAACATCTGCTTATAACTTCAAGGACTGAATAAGTAGTGCAGAGATACCAGTGGAGTAATGTAACACTTCGTCCTCTATTTGTAATGAACGTATATCAATTTTACGTATGCTGACCTTGTGGGAAATGCTCAGTTGTGCTTTCATAATGTTCGTTCAGGGCTATGGACTGACACCCTGTCCGTACGGTAGCACACATAAAGCGACCGAGTACTTGAGATGGATATTCATCCTTCATTGATCATCGAGCCAGACCCTCAAAGCTTGGTTCTCCCTTCGTCGCTTCCCTGTCTCCTGGGCGGAGGAAGAATATTACCCCCTGCACTAACGCTTCCTGCCCGCTGCATTGAGCCTCCGTTGAGGTTGACCATTCTGGCGGCGCCTCTCAAGGCAGTGACCGCATTCTGCATGCCGATACTACCCTCCATACCCTTGGCCCTGTCTTGCTCCCCATCCGTGTCGTCATCACTCCGTGACGACTGTCCTTGTCGCTGCTGTTGGGCCATCTGTAGCCCACGGGAAGTGGTGTTTGTAAGCCAATTCACTTGTCTACCTATTCCGCTGACTTGAGCGTTGAGGAACGCCATGTCTTCTTTCAAGCGAAGGTTTTCATTGAAGATCAACATCGAATGTCTGCCGTCTAGATCGTGTAGGGCCGCCGCTATACGTGTGACCTCGTCTCGGAGGGACTCATGCAGTGAAAGAAGATGTTGAATAGGCGAGGGCACATAGGACGAATCCTCGCGTGGTGTGCGCGGCGGAGACTGCATGAATAGCTCGAGGTCCTGCAGATCTTGGGATTGAGGCTGGCGAGAGGCATCGAACAAGCCTGATGTCGACGCTTGACGGGCATGCGATTCCACAGGTCTATAGCTCAGCCGTGATTGTTGCTGACTTAACCTGCTTGCACGGCCAGAGGGAGGAGAGGAAAACTCCAGGTCCGGGAGTACGCTGGTGCTGCTTTCGATACGCTCACGATACATCGCGTGGTCGAGTAATTCTTCCTCCCCGCGTGTATGTCCATACTCAGGTCTGCGAGTCCTTGATTCCAAAGTCAAGGGGATCCGCTCCGGGTCGGCAGGATTAGTTGGTTCGTACATGTCAGGGGCGCTACCCTCAGAGACCAAGTTCTGTAGCTTTTCGAATCCCTGCTCGAACACTGCGAGTTTGCGAAGCAGTGCCTTTTGGCTTTCCTCCTGCTCGTCGATGCGTCTCTGCTGGGCTGCGAACGTCGGGGCCAGGGTTGCAAGTACACAGATCTTGGAGTGAGCTTCCAGCTCTCCGCGCTTGGAGCGGAACACACAGCCATAGGGAGAGCCTGGACACGGTACAGTTATTGCTGGACAAACAGTATTCACATGCGAGTCTAGCGTGCGATAGTATACAGTCTGCTCGCAAGAGGGGCAGTCAACTTTGCGGTCAGGGCATTCGCGCGCCCAGTGATCCTGAGAGCACTTGATGTCAGTATGGGGCGTGAACGCAAAAACACGAAAGGGAATGATGGGTTCTTGATTACCTCTAGTTGATTGACAAACATGGTGTTGTGACAGTCGATACAGGCCACGCTGTAGTGAAGGCAGACACTTGCGTCTTTCCGTCTTATCGGCTGCTCACAATCTGGTCTCGGACATCGCACAGAAGGATACCCACAATACAATTCGACGTGATGGGTCACTTCGCCTCTCTTGATCTCGGCAGTGCAGCCATCTTCATGCTTGGGACACCTGACAACCAAGTCATCGAGAATATTGACCAATATCTTGCTCACAGCTGACTTGGGCGCCAATCTCGAGTCCCTCCTACAGGTTGGACAGTTGCCCCTCGGACCGCCGGGATGATATCCGGTCCACGTCTGACTGAGGCAGTCGCGACAGAAGCAATGATCACATTCACTCAACACGACCGGATCGACAAAGGGGCAGCGGCAGATGGGGCACATGAGGTTGCGATCGTAATCCAAGACATAGTCCAGCAAGCGTAGATCCACCGGTGGTTCAATTACGGATGCCATGGTCACCCTTGCTTTCTGTGCCAGAAAGTGTGATTCTTCCATGCCGCGTCGCATCTCTAGTCGTCGCATGCCGCGCATGTAGCTGGTGCTGCTGGCGATGCGATGTCGGTCGTCTGCGTCTGCTTCGGTCGGCCCGGACACAGACCTGTCCGACGTCCGTCGCGGCCGAATGGACATGGATGTTGGTGTTGTATGTGGAGAAGCCATGGCGACAACGCCCTCAGTGCAGTGTATATCGTCTGCGCAGAAACGGGTCTCTCGTGTCTCCGCACGCAAGATAGTAAAGTAATAAAATGGAATGACACGAGGTTTTATGAGAAGCAGCGGAGATCAGCGCAAGTAGGCTGAGAGCTGAAGGCCGAACGTCCAAGAGCTGAACCACCGCGCAACAGGTGACCGCGGGGCAAGAAATAGATTCTGCACTCGATGTATCTTTGTCTCATGCAATACAACACTCGTCTGAAGATCACACCTGCCTTTCGGCGCATGCGTTTCGAATTGTTATGTGAGAGTCAATATAACGAATATCGCGATAGAACCATTCCTCCGCACTCGAATGCACGACTCGGGTGGGTGGAGGGCCGATAAGCTTCACGACTAAGATTAGATCCGAGACTCGGTCCCTGATCTCGTTCACACATATGGGGTCCAATAGCCCGGCAGTGAATGGACCACGAGGCAGGGTTCTGACGCCATTGAATGCTTCCTACCTATGATGTATCGAAATGAGAAAATCGTAGGAACATTCATTGCAAAAGATCATCCACAGAATAATTTCTTGAAACTTTCAACCTTCTGAGACTGTGACTTTCCTCACACCAAAGAGCTTTGCTGTCTATCGTCTTCCATTGCTTGGCACTTGTGTATGATCTGTATGTATCCTCTGTAGTGCGTCAAGGTACCTTACAGTACTTACCTTGCCGTATCCTGCCTTGTCCGGCTGATCTATACCTATATTCTGTTCGGCGCTTACATTAAAGTCAGAACCGTTCATAAACCTCTCTAATCCATAGAATTCGACCAGGCCACGACGCGAAGATGCTACAAACGATCTCGTCATTCGTGACGGCCCATGCGCCGCAAGTTCTCGTCACAGTAGCACTTGTAGTATACAGCTTGAGCAAGAAGAAGCTGACGCCTGATGGCATCGCCGCGGCCATCGTGACGGCAGTGATACATATGCTGCACCCATGGAGCGTGTTCTTCTACTTGCTCGTCACGTTCTTCATGGCTGGCACTATTGCCACCAAAGTATGTTCACGCACCTGTTACTTACAACCCAGAAATCCATGAATTCGTGTGACTATATACTGATACATCGCAGGTCCACCACAAGCAAAAAGCGCTCCTGACACAATCCAGTCAAGGCGGCTCAGGAGGCGAAGCAAGCCACGGCCGCTCAGCAGCCCAAGTCTTCGCAAACGCTCTTCCCGCAGGCCTTCTGATCCTGCTAGATGTCTACCTCCACTACTCTGGCACCCCTTCTTCTTCCGTCTCATCCTACTTTACCTCTTTCTTTTCTTCCTCTGCAAAGACGACGTCTGAGCTCGTCCTGCCTGTTGGGATTATCTGTTCGTACGCTGCGGCGACGGCGGATACTCTGTCCTCTGAACTTGGAATCTTGAGTCCTTCGGCGCCGTTCCTCATCACTCAACCCTGGAAAAGCGTGCCCAAGGGGACGAATGGAGGCGTCACGATCACGGGTCTAGCATGGGGTCTATTCGGCGGGTTCCTAACTGGCGTAACGTCGATCTTGCTACTCCCATCGTCAGTCTTTAGCTCCGAGTCGTTGACGAAACTGCGATTAGTGGCAGGGGTCAGTGTTGCGGGACTGTTTGGATCAGTGTTGGACAGCGTGCTCGGAGCTGTTTGCCAGGCTACTGTAGAGGATAAAGCCAGTGGGAGGGTTGTGGAGGGGGAGAATGGACGGAGAGTTCTTGTTGGTGCTGGAGCGGGTGGAAGTAGAGTCCAGAGAGGCATGGATCTGCTGAATAATAACGGGGTTAATTTCGCGATGGCAATGGGCACCGGGGCGGTGGGTATGCTTGTGTTTGCTGGACTGGCTTCTTGAGGGGTACACGGCTGTCTGAGCACGGGATTGAATGTATGATATGGGGAGAAAGAGCGGAGGATAACGTCCACTCGGTGCTTTTGTGATTATAGATACTCAGATCCGATAAGAGGCCGTTAGTAATAACAAATCTCACAAGGTCAATCAAGCCTTGCGACTTCTCCTTGATCCAGGAGCCTTTGCCGGCTGAGGATCCTGCTTCTTTTCCTGCTTCTGCGCCTGCTGCGCTTTCTCTTTCCTTTCCTTTTCCTTCTTCTCCGCTTCAGCTTTGATCACTGCCCTCTTCTTCGCGCCTCTCTTCTCAGCCTCTTGCACCATGCTCTCGCTGTACTCCCAAAGTCTCTTCTGTAACGCTTCGTCGGCAGGATCCTGTCTCAGGACTTTCATCTCCCTGCATTCCTTCAGGTACCACCCGCCATCGCCGCGTCCAAATCTCGCTTCCATGGCTGCGTACAAGAAGGTCTGAGAACCTTGTTCAGGGGACTTGAGGACCAGCCACCAAAAGGGGTAAGTGATGAGGTAAAGCGCGAGACCGATCAACGAGCCCCAGGTAAGGTAGCGGCGCATTCCAGGCGTGCGAGTGTATCCCGGGTCGACGAGGAAGACGCGGGCGTTCATTGGCTTCTTATCCGGTCGAGAGTAGGAGGTCAGATGTTTCTGGAATGCCAGGGCGAACGTCATCAGAGCGAGTTTGGAGGACGAGTAGGCGGCGCTGGGGTTGAAGGCTTTGACTGCTTCTTTCTTGACCGAGCTGTCTTTCTCTGACTCGGCAGTTTTGACTTGGATAGGTAGATCGGCGCCGACGTACGTTGAGCAGGTGGCGAAGAGGATGCGGACTTCTCTGTCAGGCGGCTGGGCACGAATGGCGGGACTGAGGATGCTGAGGAGGTGGAAGTTGGCGAGGTAGTTAAGTTGCCAATTCTCTTCCACTCCTTCGTCTGTCACTTGGATCTTTCCTCCCTTGGGAGTCAATGTGCTGGCGCAAAGGATGATCATGTCGAGTCTCCGGGGAGGGGCATTGTCGATCCATTTTGTAGCAAAGGTGCGGATGGAATGTAGAGATGATAGATCCACTTGTTCGGCAGTGATGAGTTCATTGTTTGTCCTTTCGCGGAGTTCGCCAATGTAGTCGACCAGGAAGAGGTCGTTCAGGGGATGCTGCGTCAAGAGCACGATTTGAGCCCCTCGTGCTGCTAGGTTCCGCACTACTTCTTGACCTATGCCGGATGTGCCTCCCTACAGAATTCTGATGAGCATACTGAGTTGAGTTCATGGAATTCGAGATATAATGCATACTGTGACCATGACCACCTTTCCATGCATCTTCCTCTCGGATGTGTTGCTGGTGCCGGAAAAGTACCATTTGATGACATACAGCACTAACATCCATGGCAATGCCCGAACCAGCAATCTGGCTCCCGGCACCGCATCCAGGCCATCGGCAATGACTGTCGCTATCGAAGGGACAGGCATGTCTTCCGTATGGTTGTGTGGAATAGGAGATTGGTAATTCACAACAGAGGGAGAGAGATGTTGTACAGTAAACTTCAGAGGCCAATCTCTTATCTTATCACCGCCGGAGATTTGATCGTATAATCCCGTATTGTCTTCTTCGCCCCTCTGTGCTACTACATCATTTCCGTCCACCCCACTGTCTTGGGCAGTTCACAAAGTCGTGTTTCTTGCGCTGTAGATGTCGTAGGTGCATGTAGATAACGCCGTAGATCGTCGTGCTTGTTCACAGTATGGCGGATAGCGACGAGGAATACTACGAGGTTCCCCTCAAGGACCAAAGATACTTTGGCGCAGGCATAAAACGTAAGCGCATTAATTTTGTACCTTCGACGACCACCCTGCCAGCATCTTCTATCTCTTCAGGAAAGACGACGAAGTCATCTGCTAGTGAAAGATACCTGGCTGTAGTCTTTCAAAAGTCACAGTCAGAGTCAACTTCACCAGTTGCAAGTAGTCCATTACCACCATCGGTAGAAACCGTCGAAACAAGTGCAGTAGCACCAGAAGTCAAGGAGATATCTTCGCTGGCACCGACATCACAGCAGGACGTCGTCTGCGAAATCTGCAACGCACCGATCAACGCTTCCACCCCGTCAACAGAAGACCATACCACCAGCTTGGTTCACCAGATCTGCCTTCCGCATTCTCATCCCCCTTCAGCTCTCGACCGCAAGCGCAAAGGAATCTCAATACTCCAGTCTCACGGCTGGGATCCAGACGCTCGCACAGGCTTAGGCGCCCAAGGAGAAGGCATTCTACACCCTGTCAAAGCCAAGGAGAAGCGAGACACTGTGGGCCTAGGTCATGGTATCAACAACGACGATGACGAAGAAGTATTGAGGAAATTAAGAAAACCACAGCGGAAAGTCGAGCGCAAAGAAGTCAAGAAGCTGGATGCTGGAAAGGTCAGAAAGCTAGATGCGGAACAGAAGAGGAAGGACCAAAAGATGAGGGAGATGTTTTATGCTAATGACGATATTGAACGGTATTTGGGGCATGCTGGATGAGGTGGATGGATGCCACCATGGATGGACCATTGTTGCACATGCTTGTTTGCTTCGAATTGTTATAGTTATATATACCCCTGCTTAGTGGTTGATACGAGCAACAAAGTGTAACCTGCTCCGAGCACAAAATCTGAGACTTTCAAGTCATGCTACAGGAGTGATAAAAATTATGTTCATCTCTTTCTCCCTCGACTGCATAGAGGCAAGATTGGAGGGGATGCAGTCGAGGCAAGATTGCAGGGGCAAAAGAAAACAAAAACTCGACGCCTGTGTGATTCGAACACACGCTCCCGAAGGAAATGCCTGGACTAAGACTCGAAGGATTCGAATCCATAGCAGGGCATCGCGTTAACCACTCCGCCAAAGCGCCTTGATGAGCATTGGTCACTTTATCATGCTTCATATAGTTTGGAAAACTTCCAATTGACAACTACTGCTGCGCTTCAGTCAATCAGTACCATCTTCTATCCTCCCTTCAGAATTTACAGAGATTAGATGCAAATCGTGTCGTGGTTCGTGATATGTCTATGGACTTATTTACACCTGCATGTCCTCATGATCTCTCCATAATCTCTTCATTGTCTCTTCACGATCTATTCACGATCTTTTCATGATCTCTTCATGGTCTCTTCACGTTCAAGCGCCGAGGGCTGCCTTTTCGTCCCTGAGAGGTATCACTACATGATCGACGACCTCTTGTCGGAAAGTGGCGTCCGCAAGGTCGGCATCTGGATTGGCGAATGACATGATGCAGTAGGAGACAGCCTCATAGAAAGCCTTTGACATCTCTGCCTTATCCTCTTTCACCCAGCGTCTGGCAATGGTGAGGTCTGTATAGCTCTGGTTGGACCCACTTTGAGCGGGATCCCTGTGCTCATCGACTGATTCACGGAAGAAGATCTCCAACAAAAGGATGCCCAATCTCAGAAGAGCGCCATGATCATCTCCTGGTAGATCTACCTGTGTTTTGCCCGCCGAAGAGGAAGTCTCCGAGACGTAGGGCCTTTCAACGTTGATGGACTGCGGCTGGGCTTCGTTCTGTAAAAATAGTATGTCACCTGCGCTCCAGCTGCTTTTCAAAAATGGGGTCGAGTAGAGCTGCAAGAAGGACGAGGTAATATGTAGTGCAATAGTGTAAGCTTGCTTGAGATTGAGAAGTCTGCGACGCTGCGTATTACTCATTGTACTCGACGCTGCAAGCAGCTCTTTCAAGCTTATCGTAGAGTTGTAGCCAACCTGACCACGATCTCGTTGACCTCGTAAGACCGGGTAGTCGCCGAGCAGTTTCTCTGTGTGGTCGAGACAGAATCCGAGACAGTCTTCTCCTGCCTGCGCTTGTTGCAGTGCAGTACACAAACAATCGACGACCTCTAGATCATTTGGGTCAACCGCCGACACATGTGCAGCTTGCGAGGCAAAACGCACTTGTGTGGCCTTCGTTGAGTATTCCGGCAAAACATGGAATTCGAGCTCTTGCCATCGTTTCGAAGGAGAAGAGTTGGGAGATCTTACGCAAAAGCACACTCTTGACTCCGACTCACCCGCTCGGGTGGGCTTCGCACCAGACTGGGCTAAGCGTGCGTCGAGTCCAAAGTTAAGGCTGTGGCTAGTATGTCTCGAACAAGTCCATACAGTCTCAAGAACTCTGTATAGCCTTCTTGCGCTGTTCTGTATCTGTAGGAGTGGTGCCGCAAATGTACTCTTTCGGCTTGACTTCCTTCTGCCTTGCACTTTCTCCAGTTTGCTACTCATTGTGGTATATCGATCGAGGATTTCATTGTTACGACCAAGCTTATCGAGGAGCGGCTGTATCTTCCAGCTCTTCAAGCTGAACTTTAATCGCGTTTTAAATTCATAGAGGTGAACAAAAGTCTGCGTTTCTCTGCTGATGCTTGCCTTGGGTGGATGCGCAGCTAGAAGCGCTTCTAAGTGTGGCGCTGACAACTAGATATGACTATGTTAGCACGCTCATAGCGCTGCAGAGCAAATCACGTACATGACCCTTTCTCTCGATATCTAGCATCGTCGCCAATTCCTCGATGACTGACCGCAGATCATCTAAGACAATTTCATAGGCCTCATGAAGACTCCCAAGGCGCTTCTGTAATTTTCCTGCCAGAGCCGGCTCCTTCCAGATGTCACTGAATCCTTGGGAGATCATGGCATCCAGTTTATCATCGTCGACAATGGGTGTAAGTAGATATTCGATTGTCTGATTATAGAGCGCATACTCTACTATGAGCTTGCGTCTATATCGAGAAAGTTCTTCTCGATACGAGAACATTGATCTAATTGGACCTAAGCCCTTCTCATATGATTCTAGAGCCGATATGAACAGCGGCAGGACTCCAAGCACTAGCCCGGCTACCTCGATACCTGACATTGATGAAGTAGTAATGTTATGGCAGAAGATCTTGTATGACAGACAGCATCGCCAGATTGCCACACTTCCAGTAAATCAGGACTTCGAATTGGCAGTGGGACGTTCAAGGCGTCCAGCGAAAAAGGCCAGCACTGAGAAAGGCTCGGATCAGCCCTGCGAGGTGGCGTTCAGTGCAGCAGCTCTTTGTCGTTGAGGTCGGGCCTCAAACCTGACCAAGCTAAGGCGCTATATCGATATGCAGGGACTGACACTCAAGATTTGTTTCCTGCCTTGAATCTGGTCGTCGTAGTATAACATGGCATTGTCAATCCGGACTAAGATACGACCGACTTGAACATGTCACATACAGATGGAGCAAGTCTTCGTGCGGCAACAGTGGCTTGCCTCCACTCCTTTGAAAATTTGTGCAACGATCTTGAGGCGAAAGTTGGATATGGTGATATACTAAAGGACATAGTAGATGAAGGTAGGAGGCTGAGGATATGGGGGGCAAATCTAGGAGCACTTGCGGGCGGTCACAGTGCACTGGACTGGCGCCTGAGAGATGCCAATCTGATGCGGACGGTAGTCCTACAGCTTCTTCATGAACTTGAAAGTCTCTTAAATTCTACTCGTGCGTACTGGCATAGTCTGTATTGCAGCAGACCATCCGTTGCTAATCATCCATAGACTCACTGATCGAAGCCGGGGATGATGTGCCAGTCGAGGATCCAAGTAGCAAGGACGACGACTGCAGCGATGCAATTTCACTGCCGTCCGATGATGATGGAGATAGGGGTAACGACACATCGTCTAATAGACTTGACATCTTCTTCAAAGGTATCGTGGAAACCATACAAAGCCTTTATAAGCTCGCTCTCAGGATCCGGGGGCCGAACTCAACGGCCAAATCGTCGAGAGCTTCGCGCTATAAGGAACTCATCCCCGACACGAACCGTGATCTATTCGGTGATTACTTTGCACCTCACGACCAAGCTCACATCATTGAACTACTTGCTACTCTACGCTGTCTAGACCATACGTCTTCCTCGTCGATCACGTTCTCAACTCGAGACAAGGTACTGATATCGCGATTGACCGAGGCCAACGTAACAAGACGCAGACAATTTCGATACTGGGAAAAGCACAATCAAAAACTTGCCACGATAGGGACGAGTCACGATCAATCCGTCCCTCAAGTGTTTCAGATTAAGAACGAGCGGGATGCTCCTCCATCACAGGGGCTTCACCAAATTCAACATGCAAGTAAACCAATAGCGCCAAGCAATGGTAGCAAATCAATCCACACCACAACCGAGGCTACGCGTTACGACTCAAAGCTCGACTTGGGTAGTCTCGAGACGGAATCGGTCGTTTCCATCGCCACCACTGCACGAGACCTCGGCGGACATGTAGCAGAATTGCCACCACCACCAACTGCGGCTGCTGAGGGAAGCGACTTTGTCTGTTCATATTGCTTCGTTCTTTGTTCACCTAAGTATGGAAGTAGTCGAGGCTGGAGGTATCTATATATTATCGATGTCTTCCTTCAAGGCTTGCTAACGACGACATCAGAGCCCACATCTTACAAGACCTTCAGCCTTATGTGTGCACGTATACGGATTGTGCAGATGGCAGTAGGCTCTACGGCTCTCGCCAAGCATGGTTAGATCATGAAAGTGCTGCCCATCGCAGAGTTTGGAGGTGTCGCGATCACCCCAATCTCATTTTTAGGGTACAACAAGGTCTGGAACGGCATTTGCAAGATGCACATACAGAGTTTACGAACGTGCAAGAGGTAGCCGACTTCTCGGCAATATCTGAATCTACATATGAAGATGATCGAGATAAGTGTCCTCTCTGCTTGGCAGACACTCAGAACATCAGGAACATGTCCAACCACCTCGCAAACCATCTAGAAAGGGCAGCCACTTTCTCCCTGCCACGACATCTGGGCGATGAAAATGAGATGTCGGACGGCGAGAGCAAGAAAGCCATATCTCGCGGATCAAGTTCCAATTCCTGGAAATCTGGATCACTTAGCTTCTCTGAGGTAGACGACGACGACTATACTGATGCTGTCGATGAGATTCCCAACGATAACGACACTCGATCCGATGGTGACAGTAGTATTACCAGCATCAACGACTTGCACATCAACGACTTACATATCATGTCTTTAAGAGATCGACCGGAAGATGTCTTGAGAATACTCCAGAGCGGCGCCGACGTCAACGCCGAAGGCGGGTACTATGGAAACGTGCTCCACGCAGCAGCTTCTTATGGCAGCCGTGAGGCGGTGGTTAAACTACTGCTCGAGCACGGCGCCGACGTCAATGCCCAAGGTGGACAATATGGAAACGCGCTCCAAGCAGCAGCTTCTGGAGGGAGCGAGGCGGTGGTCAGGCTATTACTCGAGCATAGCGCCGACGTCAACGCCCAAGGCGGGTACTATGGAAACGCGCTCCAAGCAGCAGCTTCTGAAGGGAGCGAGGCGGTGGTCAGGCTATTACTCGAGCATAGCGCCGACGTCAACGCCCAAGGCGGGTACTATGGAAACGCGCTCCAAGCAGCAGCTTTTGAAAACAGCGAGGCGGTGGTCAAGCTATTACTCGAGCACGGCGCCGACGTCAATGCCCAAGGTGGACAATACGGAAACGCGCTCCAAGCAGCAGCTTCTTATAGCAGCCGTGAGGCGGTGGTTAAACTACTGCTCGAGCACGGCGCCGACGTCAATGCCCAAGGTGGACAATATGGAAACGCGCTCCAAGAAGCAGCTTTTTATAGCAGCCGTGAGGCGGTGGTTAAACTACTGCTCGAGCACGGCGCCGACGTCAATGCCCAAGGCGGAGAGCTTGGGAGCGCGCTCCAGGCGGCGACATCTAATGGCAGGGATGCGGTAGTGAAATTACTACTCGGACATGGGGCAGATATTAACGCTCAATTCGGCAATGAAACCGCGCTTTATGTGGCCATAACACATGGTCACTCAACCACAACTCGTATGCTACTTGCATCGGGTGCAGATCTGGAAGTTCAAGGGAAGAACTTAGGGAAAGCTTTCAGGGATGCCGCATCCCATGGCTACTCAGACGTGATAGAAATACTGCTCGACCCGTATTGGGGCCCGGCTCTTCGTGCACATCTCAATGTCCAACATGAGGAATATGCAGAGGCACTGCTTGCAGCTGCAACTTAATGCCATGGCAATATTGTCAAGGTTTTGCTCGAATGTCGGTGGGAAACAGACGTTGATCGCTGCCGTAAGGCATGTGTGAATGCACTGAAGTCACCTGACCTTGAAGACGACAATGATATGATAGTCAAGATGCTGACCACACGAGCATGGGGCGAAAGCATCATTGCTCATCACGAGGAGCTCGGAGAGGTTCTACCGACAGCCTCTTCAGACGGCCACGAAAGCACAGTCAAAGTGCTACTGACTTCGGTCAGTAGCAGTGAAGGAACGATGATACGGCAGCTAGGCCAGGCCGAATACGAGACGTATAACAGGGCGACTCTGAGACTATTTGGAAAGGCACTTCAAGCGGCTGCTTCTGAAGGTCGTACAAACACAGTCAAAATCTTGCTTGACTGCAGTTGGGGTACAGATACCACTTTTGAACGCGAGGCGTGTGGAAATGCATTAAGGATCGCATCACGACGCGGTTACGCTGCTGTCGTTCAGCTACTGCTCGACCATGGCACGAAAGTCAACTTCCAGACGGCACATGACCCAACTGCACTTCAGGCTGCAACTGCAAGTGGCCGTACCAACGTGATGGAAATGCTACTCGACCATGGGGCTGATATAAGTCCTGAAAGTGGAGAGTACAACAAGGCGTTACAAGCAGCTGCTTCTAATGGCCATGGCCATACAGTCAGCATGCTGCTCGACAGAGATCCCGGCAGAGTGAGCAGTGCTCAGCGAGTAGAGTACGAGAATGCACTTCAAGCGGCTAGTTCTCAAGCACACACTTCAAGCGGCTCTGATTCCAGCCTCGGGGAGAGCTAGTCAATGCGTCTCGACATGCTCGAAGAAACTGATTTGAGACTTGTCGGATATGGCAAGGAAAGCATATGACGTCGGAACCGCAAAAGGCTGCGGTAGATATGACGCCTACGCATTGTGGCATGAGCAAGAGGTGATAGACATGACAGAGCTGTAGTTCAACAATAATTCGTGTCTTTGGATACATCTGAGACTTCAGTTGCGACGAATAAAGGTAGAGACGTTCGCCATCAATATGTTAAGCTTGGTCGATTTAGTCCCCGATGCTGGCTCAACCTGATGATTTCTGATAGATGACTTCTGATCCAACAAGGACTATAAGGAAGTGTCTTGTCCCCGTTCAGCCTTGTTCTGCTGCTTCAAAGCATCCATTCGAGCTTTGTTCCTTTTCCCTAGGATCCGCAGAGTATTCTTCTTCTCTACATCTGCCATCTTGTCCCAATTAGTGATGCGACTCATGGTGCCGTCTTTGTTCACAACTATAGGTCCAAGATGGTCGAAGCGCACTCCTTCATCGTCGTTGACGTCGAGCTTTGTCACTTTATCATTCGGTGCTGGCAAACCCTTCACTGAACCCGGAACTTTCCCGTTCTCCTCATTTTGAACGTTGAGTTCAGATGCAGCTGCGTTATTCGAAATATAGCGTGCAGGCATATAATGAGAAAGCAAGGCGTAAGGACTAGATGCTCGAAGCTGGGTCAAAGCCTGAGGGGCAAAAAGACGTGCCATTTGCATTAAATCAAGGACGATGATGACAGAGACGAAAGGGATATAAAGAAAAGTACGAGTCCTCATGTGAAGAACTCTACGAGAATGGTCGGAAATGTATATACGTTAAGTGTCCTGACAGAAGAAATGTATGGAAGGTCATGTAGATCAAGTACTCTTAGATGATGTTCTTGGCGTATACACATGGGCAGTCCGTGCGTGGGCGAGGAAGGGCAGCTCGCGACGATGATGCATGTCCGTAGCTTGTGTGTAAGGTATCTGCTTGTGTCTCATAACTTACTACAACCACTTGATAATCCATCAAATACCCGACTGGCATTCATCCACCTTGTCTCCCCTTTTCTCCATCTAACTCTTCCTCATACTCTGCTTTCCCTCCTCGACGACCATCATCAACCGCAGAGATGGGTGAGCCACAATACCTCCGCTACCCTGACCTCGGCCTCGCACAGCACGTCTTCACCATCGCCTCACCATCTGCTTCCAAATCAGCCAAGGAGGCATCTCGCATAGCTATCCAAGATGGCATCAAGGAACACAAGATGGCGCCGCTTTACCATTACCTGGCACATCCCCAGACCGGAAAGCTGAACGCCACTGGCGAATCCGAATCCGCGAGCTCGCACAAGAACCCCCCGTCGCTGAGGCGGACGTCGAGCATCAATACCAGCAGCATTATTGCAGTCTTGGGTGGAGCGAGCGCTTCAGGCGGCGTCTCACTGCCGTGGGATGAGAAGACCTACGAGGAGCTGAAGAAGGCGAATGAGGACGAGTTGGCCGCTATTCAGAAGGAGGAGGATGAGGCCACAGAGCAGGCTGGCGACACCGAGATTCAGACAGCACGCGGAAAGAGGGCGGAGCTTTATGCCAGGATAGGCGACAAGGACGCTGCTATCGCCGCTTACGAGTCACTGATGGAGAAGACTGGCATTTTGGGAAGCAAGATCGACATTGTGCTTGCCATCATCCGCATAGCTTTTTTCTTCGACGACAAGATTCTAGTCAAGAAGAGCGTGGAGCAATGCGCTGCTTTGGTAGAGTCAGGTGGTGATTGGGTATTTTATCTCTTCCACCGGACCTTTTGTAACGTTTAATACTGACCAAAGCCATAGGATCGTCGCAACAGATTAAAGGCATACCAGGGCCTTCACCTCCTCACCATTCGCGCCCACTCTCAGGCCGCTCCTCTCCTACTCGATTCTCTAAGCACATTTACCAGCAACGAACTTTGCTCATACTCGTCTCTGGTCGTTTATGCCATTCTTGCTGGCTCTGTGGCTCTCCCCCGGCGCGATTTCAAGTCACGAGTCGTCGACTCTCCCGAGATCCGCGCCATCATTGGGTCCGATGACTCCCACGACCGACTCGCTGCTTTCTCCGGTGCCGTCTCCGCCAAGTCTACCGAGACCGAGATGGACGTCGACTCAAGCGCCACACCGAAACCCGCCGCTGTGAACCTCACCACTCTCGGAAACAGCTCATACCAAGAAAAGGCCGAGCCCGTGATCGATTTCACTCCGCTCGCGCAGATGATCAACAGTCTCTATGCCGGAAACTATCAGGTGTTCTTCAAGGCACTCGGCAACGTCGAGACCAACTTCCTCTCACAAGACCGTTACCTGTACGAGCACAGACGGTGGTACGTCAAGGAGATGCGCTGCCGCGCCTACTCTCAACTGCTCCAGAGCTACAAGATCGTCAGCTTGCAAAGCATGTCTCAGAGCTTCGGTGTCAGTGTTGACTGGTTGGACCGCGATCTTGCCCCGTTCATCGCAAGCCAGCGTTTGACCTGCACCATCGACCGTGTGAGAGGCGTGGTTGAGACCAGAGTCGCAGACGACAAGAACAAGCAGTACGTTATTTGCAGTACAGCTAAGACTATAGACCAAAGCTAATCGATCGCAATAGATACAACGATGTCGTCAAGCAAGGTGATCAACTCATCACCAAGTTACAAAAGTATGGCCAGGTCGTGCGCCTGAGGGGTAGCGAACGCACTTGAGCTTTGTTTCTGACCAGCTGGACACTGAGACTATCCATGATGTTGTAATAATAGATCGACTGCCAGGACTGATCACAGGCTTGATGGTCAGGCCATGCTGCTGGTGCCGTCGACATCAGTGGGTTTTACTAGCCACGTCGGACATGGGGTTCGTGATCAGTGGAACAATAGAGGGCAAAAGCACTTTAGCATAGCACACTAGTGGTTAGACAGCTTCCTCCAAGACAGCAAGGTCCACTATGCATGAACACGCGACTTTCTGCTGTATACGAGTGATGACTCAAAATGAACGGAGAGGCATTCAGCGGTCTATAACCATAGTACGCGTATTGTGTCTCTACTGTTTCATACCTTTGTAGAGTAAGCATAGTAGATATGTGAAACAGCCTATTGTTGGATGGAGACGAATATACCACAAGTCGGCCCAATCTACTTGCTTCAACAGACTATATATATACCACAAGTTCAATATGGAGGTCAAGTGGAATGCCTGAGGCATCCATGCAACGCAGACCTCATCAACCGCCAAGCATTGACGCATTGATCCCCCGAGGTTCAGAAAGTTTCGCCGCAAAGTTGCAAGAAAGGGCAGGCGCGAATACTCCAGAACTTTTGCATAAATTATTCTTTTCTGTCTTTACACATATCTGCCCGTCAATCAAAAGCCACAATTTACAATGGCTCCACACAGAGTCAAGACGCTGGCCGAACAGCTCGCGGACCTCGAGAATCCTGGGCCGAAAGGTTCGTCTCATCATTTCCTCTTCAAATTTATTTTTGTCTATGTTCATCATACTAATATACAGCAGATTTCGACCCCGAGGACGAAGCGCCATCGCCAAAGTCAGACGATGACGACGATGATGACGATGTCGTGTCTGAAGTAGATGAGAATGCCGGACGCGAACACTATGCTCCTGTCGGCAAGAGCAAGCTGCGAAAGAAGGATATCGTGCCGCTTGGCCCTCGTTATGATGGGTCTAGAATCGATAGAGCGGAATTGGCTGATGAGGAGGATGATCCGTTTAGTCGAGGTTTTGATGAGGATGACGAAAGCGAGGATGAGGAAGACCAGATTGATGGTGTTTCGGGAGAGGACGAAGATGAAGAAGATGGAGAAGATGTCAGTGACGAGGGCGTCGAAGACGACGATGAAAGCCCCGCCACTGATCTCCGCGACGAAGAGGACGACGATGATGATGAGGAAGAAGATGGCGCAGACCGAGCGGAAGACGACCGTGCCGAGCTGCGCAAGATGATGGCCGAAGAGCAGAAGAACGTCGCAGCCACTCTGTCGCAAGCAGCAAAGGCAGACGCAGAAAAGGGACGAGCAGTCAAGACGCAGCGAGCCACCTTCGACTCTCTCCTCAACGCCCGTGTCAAGCTACAGAAAGCTCTGATCGGCACAAACACCCTCACTGCCCTTGCCTCTACCCCTGAGGAGACCAAGTCCACCGACGACGAAGAAGACAACTACCCAGCGGACGCCTTCCACGCCGCCGAAACAGCCGCCTTCAACCTCTGGGCCTCTCTCAACAACCTCCGCGAAACCCTCCAGAACACACGCGCAGAGAAGACTAGCAAAAAGCGCACCCACGCGCAATTCACCGAAGACACGCCCACCTCCGACCTCTGGACGCACATGCTCAGCCAAAATCGCCAGACCTCGTCACACACAACGCCGATCCTCGAGAAATGGTCTCTGAAATCGCGCGGTGCAGCAGCCATCACGCCGCGAAACCGTCTGAACAACAGCGCGGCATCAGAGCAGACCATCGTCGACGTGCTCAACGAGCAACTCGCCGGCGACCGCCTCGTCAAGCGTGCGCGCACACCTCGCTCTTGCGCGCCCGTGCAGCTGTCTCTCAACCAATCCGAGTCGCCGTCCGTCTACGACGACGCAGACTTTTACGGCCTGCTATTGCAGTCTCTCCTCGAACAGCGCAGCGCGGACTCGGTCGCTGCCGCTGCGGCCGTGGGCACCTCGAATATCGACGCTAGTTTCCAGATGCGCCGAGATGCCAAGACGAAGAAGAACGTCGACACGAAGGCCTCGAAAGGCCGTAAGCTGCGGTTTACGGTTCATGAGAAGTTGCAGAATTTCATGGCGCCGGAGGATAGGAGTGTGTGGAGTGATAGGCAGTCTGATGAGTTGTTTGGGAGTTTGTTCGGGCAGAGGATGGGGCTTGGTGAGGAGGACGATGAAGAGGAGGAAGAAGATGAGAAGATGGATGAGGACGGAGTCGATGCTGAAGAGGCTGGTTTGATGCTTTTCAGAAACTAATCGTCTCTCTATACATATGTGCTTCGTAGAACATCGTCATCGTCAACACACATCCCATCGGACTTCCTCTTCGTCTCCTCGTACTCCTTCTTGACCTCCTCCAGCAAGCCCTCGACACTCAAGATATCGACCGCCGTGCCAGCCAGCGCCTTACCAACCATCATGGCCTTGTCATGCGCCTCTTTGCGTCTCGCAGCAGCCGCGAAGTCAGGCGTGTGCGGCCCGCCCAGTTGCTCACCATCAGGCCCCTCGCTCCTGATCCAAAACGCCGGACTGATAGTCGGCATCGCATGGCTGATATCTCCCTGATCCGAACTCGCCTGCGTAGCACCATGCTCATAGTCCAACTCCGCAAATTCAATCTTGCCCCCAAGCGCGTTGAAATGCTCGCGGTACCGAGCGCCCAGCGCCCAGTTCGGCATCAAGTCGTCGTAGGAGCCCGTAGGCGTGACTTTCAGCCTTGCGCCTGTCGCGAGCGAGCCCGCCTGGAAGCACTTGTCGACGCGAAGCTTGAGGGCGTCGCGGCGCGCGGCTGTCGTGCTTCGAACCACGAATTGGCCCGCCGCGTATGCGTGGATGATGTTGGGTTTCACGCCGCCGTGTGTGATGTTGCCTTGGATGATGTCGCCTGGCTGGGTTTGTTGGCGGAGCACGGACAGCGCTGTGTAGGCTGTCATGAGGGCGTCGAGGGCGTTGATCCCTTCCCAGGGTGCGGCTGCGGCGTGCGCTTCTTTGCCAAAGTATTCGACGAAGAAGGACGTGTACGCTGCTGTGCGCATCAGTGCTCCGTCTTGGGTGATGCCTGGATGGGATATCAGGTTGATGTCGACTTTTTCGTAGGCGTAGGCGCCGGCTTTGAGGAGCTTGGTTTTGCCACCGCCGCCTGGATGGGAGATGTCAGTGATCAGCTAGTAGAGACAGATATTTCTTCCGAACTGTTCGATCTGATAGTATCGAAAATGAATCGGGTTTCTTTCTGGTAGGAGGAACTGTCCCACTGCAGGGAAACCCAAGAGAGGCAGACATGAGCCAAAAGAATCGAGGTACAAGTTATGAGTTGACAACTAATACTCCTACCGCACTGCAGCTTCATGTAAAGGCCCTCGAGAGCTCACAGTAAGATTTTCTGAGAAGACCAAGCTGACAGACAGTGATCCCAAGGTGAAGCTGACCGGATTTGAGCTCTTCGACCCACAGAGGTCAAGAAACAGCAGCAACAGTGCGCCAGTGCTTGACCAAGGAAAAGCGAATGCAGATACAAGCAAGCTCAAGCAAATCAAAAGTATAGCAATGATAAGGAACTAGGCCTACCTTCTTCCGCCGGCGTGCCGAACACGACAACCTTGCCACCAAGTTTCTCCTTTTCCATCATCGCCTGAGTAGCCAGTGCGGCAGAGAGCGAGGCCATGGCAATGAGGTTATGTCCACAGGCATGTCCGATACCCGGCAATGCATCTTAATTCGTGACAAGTCAGTGTCATGCACCTCAGGTCTGATATTGTATATATATCATGTTCAGGAGCATGAGCTTTGGTCATGATCGTCCGATCGTACAGGTAGAGGATAACTAGTCAGGTACAAAACTCACCATACTCGACATTAAAGCTAACAACAGACCCCTCGCGTTGAGTAGCATATACCGCCACAAAAGCAGTCTCGATATTGTACGCATGAGACGTCACGACCCATCCTGGGCGGTTGATCAAAAACTCAGTGAGCACTTTATGGGCGTGGTGTTCTTTGTAGCCCAGCTCTGGGTGATCGTGGATGGACAGGTTGAGAGGTCGTAGGACTGGACTCAGGCTGTCGATTATACTTGATATACTGTCCAGGTAGTCTGTCTTTGTGCTTGTTGATATGGTGTTCGTTTTGGAGGCGGGATGTGGGGTAGATGAGGTCGAGGGATAGTCGACTATGACATAGTCATCGTCGTTAAAAAGAGTCTTTACCATGGTCACTTATAATAAAAGAATAAGTCTATGGAATGTGAGGAGAGGGTTCGGATTATTAGATATCGATATATGAATGGATTGAGTGTACCAAAGTCGCTCTGATGGTGATGTGTAGAACATAAGAAACAATAGTGGTGCTGTATCATCTACCCCGGCGGAGATAGGCGCGAGATAGGCCGAGATTCTCCGATTGGAAGCAGAGGGTTGTTGCAGGTTTCATATTGGCAAATGTTTACGAAGGTTCGATCATGGAGAAACAACGAGTGTTCTCTATCGAGTCTCCCTGCCATTTGCCGTGTCTACTATATAAGATACAGACTGGGAAAAATTTGGGGAGAGAAATGTGTGCCTCGATACAGAACGACATCCGCGCGTTCCCACGCGAGTGAGAATCCACCCAGGTCCACACCATAGCTTGGGAAGTCACATTTGACTAGCAGCCATAGCTATGTCCAGTATGAAATACAAGTCAACAACTACTCAAGCATACTATCACGCGTGCTTGGCTTGAGGTCAAGTAGGTAGAACAAGGAGGTCAAGGGAGGTGTTGGGACTAGATAAAGCAACAGAGGACACGAGACACAAATCAGCTTACTGATCACGCACAATCAGGTGACTATCATATCAAGCATGATATCTCATGCAGGGAATCACAGTGGGTGTCCGAATACACGGTACCTTGAGTCGATATGCACTTGATACCCTAAGATCATGGTTCCCCATCCCCCACATCAAACCCCCGGATCTCCAACGCCATGCCACGGACACCCCCGCGTCTAAGCACTGCGGCTCACCATAAGCGACGTATGGTAAAGGTATCCTGCAATTGCAAGTCAGTCCACGTCAACACCACTATGGGTGAACGAAAAGGTACATACTGCTTTTGCTGCTGAGCTTCCTCCCACTTCAACTGCATCATGTTGTTTGCGTACAGTGAACTCTGTACCTAAAGTGTACAAACACAGAGTCTCTCTATCTTTGTACTACACTATCGACGATGGCGGTCTCGTCAAAGGGGTGCATCCCCTCGCCTTGTGTGGGGTAGTCTCTACTGTTCAAGGGAGTCGTAGGAGGAAAGATGAGCATGTAAGTGGTATCTGCGACGATGACGGAATAGATGGAACCCTCAAAGTAAAGGTGACAAGAAGCTGCTCTTGCATTCCTCTAAAGATCGTGCCTTGATTAATATTGGTGAAGTAAAGCAGGTTTTCAATTAAATTGACCTCCAACCCTTCTCCCGCAAGTGCAGTGTTTAGCAAAGCTGTGAATATGTCGCGTGCTGAACACACAGCTACACCGTATGCTGAGGACATTACCTATGGTCGGCACGCAACGACGGAGCCTCTGGGAGTGCCAGGTGCATACACTCCAAGTCTACCCAGATCAGGATTCTCGACACCAGCCATGGACGTATCTGAGTCCAGCAGCTTTCCAGCTCATTCCGATGTAGCGGTGGGGCGAGGTTCGAATCTATCTCCAGGCTATAACGCATCAAGTGACGCCATCTCGGCTGCCTTACCCTTCTGGCGTAGTGAACACGTTCGAAGTCGAACACAACGAGCACGTTCAGATTGCTCCCGAAACCCGAGATACCCACACGTCTCTCACATCGTCGAGCTCACAGAAGGCGCGCTCGGCTATGGGATTGCACCCTCACGTTCCGATAGACGAAGAAGCAGACTATGCGGCAAGATCCGACCTGTGGTGGAGAAAGTACGGCTTTCTTTGCGAGAGCCATTTGCCGAGTTCTTTGGGGTGCTCATCATGGTGCTCTTCAGCGATGGTAGCGTAGCGCAAGTACTGTTGAGTGCGGGACAGCAGAGTGCTCCGGGAGGGAAAGTCAGCTGCGGATACTCCAGGTGTTGACGACAACAGGACGTGTCAGTCCATCTCGTGGGGTTGGATAAGTGACCATCTTGGTCTATGAAGATGGATCTCGAGCTGCCAGCGACAGGGCTTGGGAGCAATGCTAGATGTTTATGTCGCTGGTGATTCGGGAGCCTATCTCAATCCTGCCATCACCTTGACCAACTGCATATTCAGGAAGCTACCTTGGAGGCGTTTGCCGATGTACCTTCTTGTCCAATTCCTCGGCGGTTGCACGCATGTAGTATTAGTGCATGGCAAGGTATGGTAAGGTATATAATAAGGCAATCAGAGTGTTTAGACGAGAGACGAGAGTAAACGGCGTCACGTCTTGGCGATTCCCGACGCGCATCAGCGATTCACGATTCCGATTCAAAGCCTAAAAAGGCAACAGGTAAAAGCTTTGGTCAGCGACGCGTCTTTTACACGCCGGACGCGACTTTGAGTGAAGGTTGATTGTCCCAAATACGTCGACTATTATTGTCTTCGCATCATACGTTCTGTTGATTATACCTGTTCAAAGAAGACCAAAGACAGCCCAAGCCAACAGACAATACATCGCATAGATCACCTTGCCTCAGAACCATCAATCCTCGCTGTCTTAACATGCAAATGCGAAATCGGCCGAGACACGACACCCCCACCGCGTAAATTGATTGATTCACCGAGTTGATACAAGATTAGACGTGTGAGGAGAGGCAGCAGACAAGATCAAGATGTACTTACCCAGGAACCTCCTCTCCCACTTGTACACCCAACTCGTCCGAAACACGCATCCTTTGTCGCCGCCAGTTCTCATCCTTGTTTCCTTGGAGCCTGACGCCCTCTGCGCCTGCCGCATCCTTACCGCCCTTCTCAAGCGCGACTATATCCCTCACAAGGTCCAGCCGGTGGCAGGCTATAGTGATCTCACCAATGCCGGTCGAGAGCTAGTCTTGCCTTTGACCAGGCAACACGGTGGGGATGGTGGTGTCGTCATATGCCTTGGAGTTGGTGGCTTGGTCGACCTCGAGGAGCTGCTGGGGTTAGACGGCAGCAATGGCGAAGCCGAACCCATTGATATGCAGGATCACGGCGTAGAGGTCTGGCTGGTCGATGCAAGGCGGCCGTGGAATCTGCAGAACGTGTTTGGATTCGGAGGTGTCGTCACGGCGGAAGAGGGTGCCGAGCAGGAGAATGCTGCTGCCAAGCGACGAAGAGGAGTCGACCAAGGCAAGATCTTACCATCTTACAATCCAGGAAGAGGGGGAATTATCGTGTTCGATGATGGCGACATTGAGAGAGAGCTGAGCCCGGAAAAAGACGCATTCTGTACTCTGCAAACCATGCCAGATCATGGCGAGGAAGACGATGATTATGACGATGACGATGACGACAACGACCACGGCGACGAGGAAGGCGGGGATGAGAGACGAGACGAATTAGAAGGCGTGACGAGTAGAAAACGAAAGTCATCCAGCGACATGGAGGATGGAGACGAGTCAGACGATGATGAACGACCCTATCAAAGGCGACGGAGCAACTCGGGATCCTCGATCCCTTCATCACCGCGACCCCGAATGGACAGACTCGGCATCTCCAATCACCCTTCGAGTTCACAGCAGACTGCTCCTTTACCCTCATCACCGCCGCCGCCTCAATCTTCACAACCCTCCGCACGAACGTTACGACGTCGACTACTGCGCCTCAAGAGGAAGCATGAGGCCACTCTGCAAGCCTATTACGCTCTTGGAACCTCGTACTCGGAACCCATGGCCTCTATGCTTTATTCGTTAGCATCAGAACTCGGCCGAGAAGACAACGATCTCCTCTGGCTCGCCATTGTTGGCGTGTCAGCCGCAGAGCTGTATGGCAACACTGCTCAATTCTCCTCTGCTGAGCAAGGTGCAAAAAGGCTAGGATGGTCTGCCAATAGACACGAACAGATCCGAGACGTCATGCGAGACGAAGTGCGTCGTCTCAACCCCAGCCCAACCTCGGAAATTGCGCGAGAACGAGACATGGGCGACTCAGGCGGCGTCATCCCCACCCATGCTCGATCACCCACAGACACCTCCATTCGACTTTCACCTGAACCTCGCTTCTTGCTCATCCGACATTGGTCCCTATACGACAGTATGCTGCACTCACCCTATCTTTCCACACGATTACACGTCTGGTCAGAACCTGGTAAGAAGCGACTACACAAACTCCTGGCCAAGATGGGCGTCTCTCTCAACGAAGCCGGGAAGGGTTACACACACATGGACATTGAGCTAAAACGAGGTCTGCGTGAGCGTCTGCTGAGATTTGCACCCATGTACGGTCTCGACGGTCTGGTGCCTCCCGCAGATGGAGGACGAGGCGGGAAAGACGGATGGGGGTTTGTCAGGTGTTGGGGCTGGAAAGCATGCCTGTCCTCCATGGACGTAGCCGTCATAATCGGCGCCATCCTGGAAGTCGGCACCGATCCTCTCCCAGAAATTCCCTCCTCCCGCTCTATAGGGGACCGAACACCAGTGTCCGCGAGCGGCTACAACGCCCGAATGCGTGCATTACCCACACCACCGACGTCACTGAACGGAGAAGATTCATCCTCGGATGAGCTGGGTCAGAAAATCACAGACCCAGACTGGACGACGAATCGTTTCTTCGCAGCTTATGATGCTCTTTCGCCATCTTCTTCCTCTCTCTCTTCACTATTATCACACGTCCCCACAGCCCAACACCTCCACCGAGCCATTCTGCGCACCGGCAGCGCACTAATAGGAAAACACCAGATCCGCCACTTACGAGCATTCAGAATGGGCGTAGTGCGCGAAGGCCCCGACGTCCCCCTCTTCATCCACCCCGGCGCTCTCGTGAAACTAGCAAACTGGGTATCCGAAGCCGTTGGCGTACTAGAAGCAGAAAAAGGCGTGCGAGATCGAGGCGCACTAGTGCTAGCGGCCCTAGACGAGCGCAGAAGCGTCTATGTCGTGGTCGGTCTCGGCGGCGCAGGCGGCGCAGCAGGCAGCGGACGCATGCGCAGCCGCGCAGAGATGAAAGAGCGCGAAGAACGAAAGAAAGCGCGCGCGGAGAAGAAAGCGGAAAAAGCCCTGCAGAAGGAGATCCGTCGACAAGAGAAGAAAAGACTGCTCCGCGAACGAAACGAAGCAAACGGCATCTTCATCGACGACTCGGACAACGACGACGACGACGAAGAAGAAGACAACGACACCGAATCCTCCTCCTCTTCCGACTCCTCCGACTCGGACTCAGACTCCGAAGACGAAGAATCGGCGCAGAAACGCAAGAAGCGCGGCCACGGCCTCAATCGCTTCGGCGCCGCCTTCCAAGAAGTCGTCGATGAGACCAACGCGCGCGTGCGTATCGATAGCTTCGAACACTCTGTTGTCGAGGTCAAGAGGGATGATTTCAGTGGGTTCCTTGAGGCGCTGAGTCTGAAGAGTGTGGTTGGGTAATCCGATGCCTTTCGTCATGTGTTTATTGATGCCCGTTTCTTGGTCGGTTTCGGCGAGCAGATTGCAGGGTTTTTTGTATTTATGCGTGCATGGGAGAGCATAGACGAGAGGGGGAATATCATGTCTTGGTATGGACGCTGTCTGCTCTTCTCTCTTCTGTCTTGTTTCTGTCTTGTTGCTATCTTCCTATACTGGTACGATCCGCTACTGTTATTGGCGTCGGTTTTGTTTGCTACTGCTGTTGCTGTCGCTGTTGCATACCCTTCCTCTCTTAATGCTCTATTGAGACCAGGAGGGAATGGTGCGAGTTAGTTCTTCTACTTTACGCCATCATATTCGCTATCTCGCTCTGTTAGGCACCCATATATTCTAGATATACCATCCTTCATCACTATCATCGTTGTCACCATCACTACTATCATCATCATCGCTATCATAGTCAATATACAGGAAGCAAGCAAAGGCGTCAACAACGTTCTCTTATCATTCGCATATTCATTTGAGTTTTTGCTCCTGTGGGAGGGGCCTTCTATTTACGCTGTTTGCTCTTTATGTTTTCGTTTCAAGGTCTCTCTATCGTGCTGCTCATTCTTCCTGATACCATATCCGATGTTTTTTGTGCCTTAGTTTAGAGTTTCAAGAAATGGAAAAATGGGCCCGTAGAGGCTGCCCGTCCGTTCGCCCGCCTATATTGTCATTTGGAAATGAGGGTAAGACGCCACGGCCATGCATTTTCGCATTTCTGAACTCTTTCGTGCCCTGGAGAGTTCAATGTGAATGACCGATTGCCGCCAGAAAGTGCATCTTGTGAATTTGTCATTGCAGAGGAAGAAAAGACTCTAGGCTTTGCTTGCCTCTAGTTTCCTCGGCGCCAGCTGCTGAGGGAGCTCAAGTCCCTGAAAGGCTTCTCGGGGGCAGGGCTGGCTGCAGCAGGAGAAGCGGCAGCGCCGCCAGCGGAAGGAGAGTCGGTTCTCCTCTCGCCGTACTGCGTCCTTCTGTCCTTGGCGACATTAACTCTGAGACTGCCACCCCATGTCATCTCGCTGTTGTCAAGCTTGGCAATGGCAGCCTGAGCTTGCTGCGCATCGGCCAAGTCGACAAAGCAGTAGTGGTGGAGACCGGAGTCGTCATCCTCGCGAGGGTTGCCCGTGATCATCTTGCTAATGCTCTCGACGGAAAAGTCACCAAACACGCTGCGGAGTTGCTCCTCCATGTTCTCCTGGCTGGGGAACTCGGGGAGGTTGCCAACGTAGACTCTGCGGCCTCCTTGCGAGGGAGTGGAAGTCTGCTGAGATTGACCAGCAGGCGAGTCGGTGCGGTTGGCCCAGCGAGAGCTGAAGCTGCTCACTCGCTCACCACCCTCCTGGGGAGTGGATCTGCTTCCTGGAGTTCTCCAGTCGTTGCCGAAGGTACGTGCGGGAGTAGATGGCGTTGCTGAACCCTCACGGTCGCCACCGAACGAGCGGGTGCTGGGAGCACCGTCACGACGTCTTGGAATGTGCACATTGACCTTGAGAGGGCGACCCATGAAGCTCGCACCAGGGAGTTCTGAAAGTGCACGCTGAGCTTGCTCTACAGTGGTGAGCTCTACGAAGCAGTAGGAAGGGTTCTTCTGGGTAAAAGGGTCCACACTGAGATCCAGTCTCTCAATATCGAATCCGGCATCCGTGAGGTAGGTCTCAATGTCTGATGCCTGTGCATGGTAGGGCAAGTTTCCAACATAGACACGCTTGCTTGGGGCATCTCCCGACTGTGGTTGATCAATGGCCATTATGAATGAAATTTAAGCGATTGTTTTCTTTTCAAGTGATGAAAGCTGGTTGATAAGTCCTGTTTAAGATGTGATGTCGAAGGTTACAACAACCAATGGCTACACAAATGGAAATGATTTGGAGTGAAATATCGTATGAATGGGAAAATAATATCTCAAAACAGTGTTGACAAAGTTATTTTGTGCTACATGAAGGAAATACGGGAAAGCAAAAAGTTGGATGAAATGAGACCAATTAGGAAGGCTTCTGGAAGCACTTGGCGCGTCGCAGGTGCCCATCTCGGTGTTATCGGGTAATTTAAGCGAAGAAAAGGGGTCTTTCACGTCGCCGTCGAGTCGCGTTGATGCGCGTCGCGTCTGCCATTTCACTTTGGAATGCACAACTAGAACCATCTGAACGTGATATTGGGAGGACTTCTAGTGATCGATACAACCATTTTGATCTAAATATCTATGTCTATGACTCTAATGCGCGTTTACCGTTTTAAAAGATAGGTAGTGTACAAGGACAGAAAGGGGTATAAACTATGTCCGATGTCATAAGCAAGAAAATCAGTGCAAAAAGCCCAGCTCAAACTTGATCGTTTTGAGAATCATTACGTTCATCCACTCGGCGCTCTTTGTTCTTTTCTTGCGCTTCGGCACTAGTCAACTTCTTGAATCCAAGAAGAGGGCTGTTGATGGGACTCGGTCCAGTGTAGACGAATAAGTCATACAGGAAAGCTCCAAGGGCGGCTCCAACAAATGGCAGGAATATGGGCATCTGTGTTGCATTAGTATCTATTCGCCATTGGTTGCAAGTAGTTCTACCCACCCAAAAATAGTAGCCCCCTGCGGACCACACCTCGCTGGGATAACCCACACAATTCGACATCAGTCGACCTCCAAAATCTAAAGCCGGATTCGTCGCACCCCTGGTGCTGTCAGCTTTTGTTGGCAAGATAGGCAATATGATACCTACGATGTCTCCCAGCCAAATGCTATGCCAATACCATAGAAAAGAAAGAACATGGCCAGTGGAAAGAAGTTACCGCCCGCCTTGGAAACACCGTTATTGTAATCATCCTTCAGGGCAGACACCACTATCGTGACCAGCATGATAGGCGTGATGGTTTGTATGGCCTGGGATGACTTTGGCGTGAAAGTTTGTGGATAGGTCGCGAAGATAGATGCGGTATACTTCTCAGTTGGCGGAACGAGTCGTGCTCCGTGGCCCGAATAATTGTCAATTGCAGCGACGTAATTTCCATAGACGAGCGCAGTTCCGACAAAGGCTCCCATGAACTGTGAAAATACGGTGATTGGGAATTGCCGCCATGGTAGACCACGAAACATGCAATTGGCAAAAGTGATAGCAGGATTTAGGTATGCACCTGAGTCACCTGCAATGTAGATTCCTAACATTACTCCAATACCAGTTCTAACAGGAGCCAATTAGTAGTGAATTTCTATGCTGAGTCTCATTGCATGCTCACCCCCATGGTACAGACATGTAGCTGCCATATCCAAACCCGCCGGGTGCTGTTGGTATCGTTGCTCCAAGACTTGATTGAGCGATGCTTCCCATGTAGAAGCACGCAAGCGTGAATGTACCCAGAAACTCTGAAAAGGGTTCCTGTAATGTCGAGCGAACACGACTCCAAAAGAACTTTTCGGCTCCTCGTTCATGCGGCTTCAGCGGGCGCTCAGGATCGAGTCCGATATATTTCCTCTTTCGCATGCGGAAAGCAAGGTGAGGATCCCGCACATAGCTGGGCGCATAGAGCGGTTTTAGCAGTTCTTCCTTTTGTTCAGCTTCATGATTATCATCATATTGCGCCAACGTTCTATCAGATGAATTCGAAGGCATCCCTCTTGTCGACAAAGTCTTTAAGAAATTGTTATGAAGAAGAGCATCAAAACTCAGTTTTAAACTATTTTAAAGGTACCGTAATTAAGTACAGTGTACCATGATTAATTCCTTCCCGCAACCCTGCACAGGTGAGCTTCGGAGCCCTTCCGACGTCATCTTGACGAAGTTGTGAGTGATAGGACGTTATTTCCCCAGAATTTTCAACATAATCACGGAGTTATTGCAGAGCCGCACGGGAGCCGCAAGAGTGTTATTCGATACGTGCCATGTCTTATATCAGTAACAAGAGCGGATTAGACAATAAAAGCAAGATGTGATTTGTTGATGCTCGATTCTTGGTCCATATCTTTTGCCTGACTCATGAGAAAGGACCAAGCAATCCTGTGTCATATGTGGGATAGGAATGCGTTGCAAAGCTGCCTTACGATTCTTCACATGACATCTCCTCCCGTGTATCAATTTATTTTTGTTGAATGGCAAAGCGCGCAGAATCTGTGCCTAGCGTTCATGATTTTATCAGTCGATGCAGATTTTCTGAGCGGCTTGATCCACAATCTCGTACTAACGTCGATGGTAGACATCAGATCTGAGATGCACTGGACTGACCGCGAAGAGAAATATTCCTTGACTCAGCCATTCTTGGGGCACGTGCGTTCATTTTATGTTGCTTGCAACAAATGTCGAATCCTGTATCGTTGTAGGCAAGCATGCTACGAAGACAGATACCAAGACTCGTCGTGATATTAATGTTCTATGGTTCATGGATGATTCCAATGCCCTCGCTGCAAACCCGTACTATGCGGGCTTTCTGTTGTCGTCTATTCGAGGTCCACCTTCCTAGATAGAGCCTCTAGAGGATGAAGATGTATCAGTGCAATGCGAAGAGATATACAATAACACCATACAACTCATCAATCCATGCAATTTCTCGAGGGTATCATTACACAGTGTCCAAGGCCATCATATAACTTCAAAGTCTCTGAAAGGCCTGTGAGCAAAGAGGGATTCTCCGGTCAATGTGATGCTCAATATCTTCAGCCGGATCCATATGATCTATCTCTTAAGCGTATGCAGCAGAGTGTCGCGGGTTTGGGCGAAAGGGATATCTTGTAGATATTCCTCAAGCGGCTTATTTGCTGACAAGTCTTGCCTCGATCTTGGCCTTCTCGGCCTCTCGGATCAGGTCGATGTCCTCTCTCTTGCTGTTGTATGTGGCGTTGACTTGGTTGAAAGGATTGTCTGGGTGTTTCTCGAACTCTTTCCTGATGCGATCAACCTTCTGGTTGCGTCTCAAGCCCTTCTCGTCTTCCATTTCCGCAAGCCTCTTCTCCTCGAAAGCAGCATAGGCAGCCTTGAAGCGTCTCTCAGGATGCTTGTCTATCTTGTCATTTGATCCAGCAGTGATGGAGAGGGCGTCCAACGCATTGTCGATACCAGTAGCATTTAGCGAGGCAAGAGAGGATGGCGTGTCGAGACCGGACAGATCAAGACCTCTAGACTTCTTCTGAGCTGTCTTGGCATTGCCCGTTTTCTTCGAGGGAAGCGATGCTTCTTCTTCTGCTGCTAAAGCGGCTTTCTCAGCCTTCTTGCGAGCAGCCTCCTCTGCTTTGGCTTTGGCAGCCTCACTGCAAGAAGCTTCTGTCAACAAAGGCGAGGAAGGATGGGTGAAGGGATTACTCACGCCTTTGAGGAGTCCTTTGATCCCTTTGACCATTCTTGTGCTTCAGCTGCAGCCTTCTTCTGGTCCTCGCCTGCCTTTTTGTTTGCAGCAGCTTCGGCCTTCTTCGCGTTGCCTGCAACCTTCTTGCTGTTCTCGCCAGCTGCCTTCTTTCCAGCCATGTTTTCGAGGGGCTTTGCTGTGATGTGTGGGTGATACGGAATAGATGCGTATGATGTGTATCAGATCGAAGACTTCAGGTGCAAGAAGACAGTCGAGTTTCATGGAAAGTTTGAGGATCAAGTGGGCTGTTCCCACCATCATCGCCGAGTGCGGAAGTTCCCCGCCACGTTGTTCCCCATCTTGGCGTCTTCAGGCGCCGGTCTGCGTCATGCTGTTGTCTGTGCATAACAATTCACGATTCACCGCCTGTGCATAAACAACACTTCGTGTTCCATGTTTCATCAGTGTTTGTTCGCATGCATGTTTGTCCCAAAGTGTGTCCGACGACTACTTATGAGTGGAGAAGTCCAGCTCAGCCTCTTGCATTGAATGCAACGCTGTACCCACCACGATCATGGATGCAATTTTGGGTAAGATAACCTCGCAGGCGGTAAACTATGCAATCCGCTCTGGTGTTGCCTTGACGAGCACCTATGCCATCAAGCAATGTTCTCGCTTGATCAAAGAAGCCCCTCGGGGCAGTGATCGAGAGCAACTTCTTGCACTTCAAGTCCGACTTGAGAGTAAGATCCGTATCATCTCCCCTGCTATCGACATGATTGAATTGATCGCTGCTCGTGGGAATACTTCACTCGAGTCTGCCGTAAGCCTGACAAAAGACATACGGTGGGAGATACAAGGCTTGGGCATTCGCTTGTCAAAAGCCGCCAACGAGGAAGAGCTCCTCAGACGCCGAAGTAAACGAGCGAAATCTCGTGAACAAAACGAACTTGAGCTCAAACTTATCATATCTGACGTACGAAAGCTACTCGATCGTATCGAAGATGCTGTTCCCCTGATAAATCTAGCCATTACGACTTCTGGCGTCAATCTTTCCACAAACCTTCCTGCCACTGTCTCTCCTTCTCGTCTGCTTCAGGCTAGCACCTTTCTCACATCCGCCGATTCCCTGTACTCCAATAATCCAGGCGAGTATGTACAGGTCGGCCCTTCGTACACACTGTCGATATATATGCTCTTCGCGGGACATGCAAGTCGTCCTCATGATGAGGAAAGCATCCGTGAGACTACGTGGAAAGAAGTCGTTCACAAGGCACATGTCAAGCTTGTTCGTGTACCCCTCAAAGGTCTGTATCATCTGCCTGGTGAGCAAACAGCAGGCGATGAAGAAAAGAACAGCGGCGTCCCAGAGTCATTTCCAGAAGATGGCACATCTCTAGAGTTCGCATATCAGTTGATGATGGTGGAGGATCTCGAAGATGGGCGTGTTCACACATTCGAAAAGGACGAGCCCCAACCTGGACCATTTGATGACATTGCTGTCGCTGGGATCCGGGATGTCGTGCCCATTCATCAGGTTTCAAAGATCTTCTACGCCGACACTGGAAAGATTTTGAACATCGGCACGGAGGGTGAGGTCAATAATCCAATCCTGCTCATCAAGCGTGACGTGCATGCCGAACCTCCCCGTCGAATGATGGAAAGGCGGGAGAGTGTATACTCACAGAGGAGCGACGAGCTGGAACAAAGTTTCGCGGATGTGCAGGTCCACGCTGAAAGTCACTCCGATGCTGGTGATACCGCTGATCACAGCCATAATTCGGACGAGGAGTTTGATGATCAAGCGGAGCTAGATGCGCAGATATTCAGGGAGTCAGCACCAGTGACTCCCTCTGATGAGAACCCAGCTGTAAATGAGATGCCACACGCAGTCGACGACTCGTCAGCTCACTGGCGTCTGCCAGCAGATCTAGACCCGGAGTGGATAGCTTTCGAGGTGTTCACAGAAGAAGTGGATAGTGACGAAGAAGAGGAGTCTGAGGAATCAACAACCTGGGCGCGGTCCTCGCGACGAGAATCATTGGATCCCAGTATCTCAAATGCATTCGCGAACCTCAACCTTCGGTCATCGTCTCCAGCTGCGTATGCCGGCACTTCGATCAATGGATCTGTCCGTAAGCATAGCATGCTAGCACCCAGCGGTCCAGTCAAGACCTCGCTGTCACTACTGGAGATGCTTATACGCTTGACCGCTCTCCAGCAGTTTCGACAAGCTTCACATCTGACCATAGAGGACGAACTGCTGAATTTCTTTCTGGAGGACAGCGCCACCACCGGCGCGGGTGCCAACGTTGAATACAGACAGCGTATCCGTCGAGACGCACGCCGCCGAGTTGGCTTTGACCCTTACGATGAAAGTCCGATTAAGCGCAGGGGCGAGGAATATCTCGCGCATCCGCGCTCCACCACAGACGGATGGGGCGAAGGGGCGATGGAAGGAAGTTATCGAGAGGGAAGTTACAGGGAGGGCAGCTATTTCAACGACGAAGGGAGATATACGACTCCAGATCATATCAGGCAGAGTGTCGAGTATCCACGATACGAATCGGCGGGTAGGTCACCCAGTGTGCGACCGTCATCTCCAAGTCCACAGCTGGGCAGGCCTCCCATCTCATCCGCCAGGAGCTCACCCGCTGCTGTGCGGTCGAGCAACTCGAGACAATCGATGGCGACGCCACCTTCTTCGACCAACAAGGGGCGAAGGATGGTGTTGAGGAGCCAGGCAGAGCAGAGGCACAGGAGTCCGCTGACGAAAGAGATGGTCACTAGGGGTTCAGACAGTGCACTCGGCACCAGCCCTGGGGACGAAGTAGACGCAAAGGACGGAGTGGAGTGATTGACACCAGAAGTATAGACGGAGTGAGACTACCTGAGATTTCTACATTGAGGCTTTCCTTGCCTCGAGAAATGGAGAGAAGTTGGCAATTCGGCCATGGTTTATTAGCGTACGTTAAGATACCCCCCTTTCACGAGATTAACAGTGATACGCGAGCATGTATATTGGCATATAGATTAAACAACAAGCAAAGACCTGAGGGCACAGTAAAGAAGATATCACTCCCAATCCTCCTCGTCGCTCTCTTCTTCCTTGACTGCAGGAGCAGCAGCAGCAGCAGCAGCAGCAGGAGCAGTTTCCTTCTTCTCTGCCACTGCAGAAGCAGCAGCTGCTGCAGCCGCCGCCTCCTTGGGACTACCCGGAGCCCGACTGGTGGCTCCAGAGACAATGTCGTAGCTCGCGTCGCTGTCTGCTGTGCTCTTGCCGTCTGCGTCTTCTGATTTCCGTCGTTGGTTGGCAGATGTGGCTGTTTTTAAGAGGTCGTTATTGTCGTCCTTTTGTGTTGTTGTTGTTGTTGTTGCTGCGGCTGTTGTTGATGATGCTGTTAGTGTGGATGCCGTGGAGGATGCTGGTTGAGGGGTTGTGGATGTCAAGGTTGTCGTCGAGGAGGATCCGTCCGCGGCGGGGTTCGAGGGATTGGTATTGTCGTCTTCTTCGTTGTCCGAGTCGTCAGATCCCCAGCCTAGTTCTTCCTCGGTTTCTGCTACTGCGCCTGTTTGTGCGAGGCATTGTCAGTTACTTCTGTCGTATCATTCGGATGAAGGAAAGTATAGAGGGAGAAAGACGGCTTACCCTTCAGGACTTCCTTTCTCCTTTTCTCCTCTTCCTCGATGACCTTGCGCAGGAAGTAGTATCTCGTCCAGAAAGTCTTGTAGTCGACCTTGTCCGGGACGAGCTTCTCCATGGCTCGTCGGAGCTCTTCGTACTTCTCTAGGTCGGCGGCGATGGCCTCGGTCTGCTTGTCCACGTCGAAGGTAGCGCAGAACTTGTCGAATTCCTCGCCCTCGGAGTCCTGAGTAAAGGAGGACGAGCTGGTGTGGATGACATGGAGCTGTGCGTCGAATCTCGACGTGTGGAAGACCCTTTTGCCCTCTGCGTCGTTGGTCTCGAAGAGGACCTCGGAGGTCTCGCCGTTCTTGTCGAGCGAGGCGCCGCCCTCGGGCGCGGTGACTGTCACGGCGTCGCGCAGCCAGTCACGCATGTTGGTGCCGAACTTGAGCAGAGCCTCGTCTGCTGCATCTTCGGCCTTTTGCACTCGTTTGAGCAGACTTGGAGCTTCGGAGCGGAATCGAGAGACGAGTGATGTGGCTTCTTTGACGATGTCTGCTGGCAGTGACTCGGGCCGGTCTGGGTTCTCCGGCTTGACGTCGTCCTGGGCTTGCGGGGTCTCCTTCTCTTTGCCTTTTGTCTGTGTCTCAGGGAGAGTGAAGGTGGGATCGGAAAAGGAGACGGCGGCGCCTGTGACGGCAGTCGGGGGAGCCAGGGAGATGTTGCGGGTCTGGTTCAGGAGACCGGTGAGACCTTTGCTGGCCTGCTCGGAGCGAGAGGCGTATTCCTTCTGAGCATCTTCATAGAACGACTCGCTCTGCTTCTTGACATGTCCAAAGAACCCGCCTAGTTTTGCACCCCACGGCGACGAGGAGACGGCCTTGTACGCCTGCTGGAACTCTGTGCTGAGGGTTATGGGCTCCTCCTGCTGGCTGCCTTGGCGAGGCGTCGATGTTGCCTTGTCGTTGTCGTCTTCGGGGATTGAACCATCTTGCATGTGATCGTAGGCGACGTCCATCCTGCGCTGACTTCTGGGAGAGAGTGTTGGATTGTTATTCTATGCCATTGTTTCTTTTCAGGGAGTAGTTAATCAATCAATAGTCTGAGTACCTGATCGTAGACTTATTCGAGCTAGTTACTAGCTTTAGCTCCCAACTGTACCGTGATCTGACCCTGTCTCGCCTGTAATGCTCCCTGCGCTACGACATTTACTCGTACAAAAAGTACTTTGAATAAGCCACCTCATTCTTTAATCGCGAGCCAAGCATTTGTGCTGTGGGGCTTCACATGTTCTTTCTAGGGTACACAGTAGGTAGGGTCTCAATCGCACTACGACTCGATGACTGAATCACATGTACGGTAAATCCAATATGTCTCTCGACAAACTCTGTTCAAACACTACCTCATGCTCGCAGTTCTCAGGAGTCATCTGTTTGATCACAATGACTTCCTGGTCCCACGAACCCCATGTGTGGCCCTAAGCCTTGTAGTCTTTCGGGCTCCTTGTGAAACACAGATAGGCGGCATTGAATTCATCTTGGCAACCCCTCCACACCTCCGCCAAGACATGTTCATGTCGCCAGTCATCTTGGCAGCACCATTATAGTGTATAGAATAGTACTTGACCAAAGGTAGCGTGTTGCTCTCCCGCTCATGCTCCTCTTACTTCTTTACATAGTCCTGATATCGCTGTCCTGTCCAGCATCTTCCTCTTCGTAGACTCACCATGGCTTTGAGCACTACATTCATTCGGCTGACGCCGGCTCATGGCACATTAAGCTGGTTCATATGTGGGCGATGTGACGTAGTCTCCAACCCCACTAATTCCCGTCAACTCAAACAGGTCTACAAAGTATCGTAACTCTATCGCCCGGAAATATGTAATCGTCAAGTATTAGTCTTTCCCTCTTCATCTTGTGCTTCCTGTTTCCTTTAGAATATACCACCTAGCCACAAAATCTATCAAACACCATTATACTCTACATCCTCCAAGATGCATCACTACGACCGTGAGAAGAATGTTCCCAAGGAACACCATGTACACAGGTATGCCACCTTTACCATATCTAGACAATGCAAACAAGCGCTGATCTCATGTCGACCAGACTTGGTGACTGGCTGCCAGCTGACCACAGAACCCACCGAGAATGGATCGGTGGCCTTGTCGAAGACGTGGACAACAACCCCAAGGAGCTTCACCCTGTTATCAAGGAGTTCCAGCAGCTCATCGAGAACAACACGCGCATCTACCTATTGATCAATGCTATGTTCGAGGAGATTCCGCATAGGAAACCATACAACAACCAACCCGGAGGTAACAGTCAGATCCGTGATTATCAGCATTTCCTCAAAGTCCTCAACCACATCATGGTGAGTCTCCTTTCTGGCCCCACTCTTTATCCCAATCTGATCCTACCCTCTAGACTATTGCACCCCACTGGCACACCAAGTCTGAAAAGGTAGGCATGGTCGGTCTCCCGATCCTTGCCCTCCTCGACTGGCCCATGGGCACCCCCAGTGGTTTTGCCCTGTTTTTGGACCCTGAAATGAACAAGATGTGGAAGAAGATTCTCGACGCATGGGGTGAATTCCTGTCGTCGCCCGAGTCCCGTGAGCCTGCCCTGGGTGATGGCCCTGCGGGATGGTTCTCTTCTACCGGCATGACTGATCTCAGCATTGTGGCCAACAAGCCGCACAAGACCGACCACTCCTTTGAGGACATGTTTGTCTGTCAGCCAGATCAGCCTTACCATGGCTACAAGTCATGGGACGACTTCTTCACTCGCTTGTTCAAGGAAGGCATCAGGCCGGTTGCCTCCCCAGACGACGACAACGTGATTGCCAATGCCTGCGAGTCGAAGCCCTACAACTACCAGTACGACTGCAAGATGCGCGACAAGTTCTGGATCAAGGGACAGCCGTACTCCATTACTGACATGCTCGCTCACGACCCATTGGCGCAGCAATTCGCAGGTGGCACCGTTTACCAAGCCTTCTTGTCTGCCCTATCATACCACCGCTGGCACGCACCCGTCAGTGGTAAGGTCGTCAAGGCGTTTGTGGCCCCTGGCACTTACTACTCCGAGCCCCTCTGGGAGGGAGTTGGTCAGCCTGGTGTCAAGGACATTGACATCGGTGGTCAGACGAGCAGTCAAGGTTACTTGACCGCGACCGCCACCCGCGGCATTATCTTCATCGAAGCTGACAACCCGGCCATTGGCCTTATGGTCTTCATTGGCATTGGTATGACTGAAGTGTCCACTTGCGATATCACTGTCAAGGAAGGTCAACATATCAAGAAGGGCGAACAGACTGGCATGTTCCATTTCGGTGGCAGCACTCACGTCCTGATCTTCAGGAAGGGCGTCAAGGTCCAGGGATTCCCCGAGCCGGGACTTGAACACAATCACCCTGTCAGGGCCCCAGTTGCCTACATCAAGAACTGAGTGGACGATGTTATGTAGACAAGCCACCGTCGGTGTCTAGCGACGAAAGACTTTTGATGGAAAATAGCACATGTTATGTAATCCGTAATGCCAGACCTGCTCACCCAAGACTTGCTTTCTACATTCATACTCAAGGCACTATATACGTTCTTTTTGAAGTCGACGATAAATCCTTTTCACTCATGCTTGGAAATCGTGACACTGATCACAGCATAAAGTACGGGCCCACCAACATTCATGCCAAGACTTGACGTTGGCGATGGTTGAGGTGCCATGCATCGCATATAGCTCACCATCTTGCGCTCAATCGATTCAGCCAACATGAATCGCAATACTCGCGAGTGATTCAAACATAGAACAAAACAAAGAATTGCTGTGTTCGAAGCTCAAGATCCATCTGGATATCAATGCCGTCCTATCTGCCTTCTGGACTACTGACGAAGCTCTCGAGTCATACTTTTGACGACCAGCGGCTCGGTACCACCAGTCAAGTAATGCATCGCCGTTGGCAACATCCTGTCTCTTGCATCTCTGTGCCACAGCATGTATAGAAGTCCAAAAAAGCGCCTCGAGTTGACGCCCTTGCGAAGAGTCACTCTTAATCAGATACTTGACGGAAAAGGAAGGTGAATGCAGAGTTTCCGAGGAGTCATAATCCTTCCGTCCCTCGTCGACTATCTGTCGAGAATATCGTGTCGTCTATAGTCACTATACATATGAGTCTACCCACTCTTTCTTCAATCAACCGAATGCAAACCATATCAGGCCTCGACTCAGACAGACTCAAGAGGGAAGCCAACCTATAGTCAAACATGCAACCTCAAGACCCCCAACCCCCACCCCTCCCAATCCTGGCCCCACCAGCCCTCCAGAAAGGCGACACAATAGCCTTCATCTCCCCCTCGAGCCGTCTAAACCACGTTTTCCGGTCCCGGATCCAAAACGCCACTCAATTCTTCACATCGCACGGCTTCTCGACAACCGAAATATTCTCTCCCATCCCCACGCCATCATCATCATCATCATCATCATCATCATCCAAGAAGCCATCAAGAAATGAGCAGGTCCAACACCGCATCTCAGAGCTCCACTCGGCCTTCTCCGACCCGTGTGTCAGCGCGATAATATGCACCATCGGCGGGCTTACGGCAAACGAACTCCTGCCGCATCTAGACTACGCTCTCATCCGCGCGAACCCAAAGATCTTCGTGGGATACTCTGATACCACACTGTTGCATCATGCGTTTTATTTCAGGTCTGGTCTGCGGACTTTTTACGGGCCGGCTGTGATTCCGCAATTTGGAGAGGAGGGCGAGGAGGGCCCGGTGGGGTTTACTGTGCGGGCTTTCCTTGATGTCGTTATGGGGCTTGGGCGGTCTGTTTCTTCGTCCTTGTCGTCGTCGTTGGCTTCTGCGGGTAGAAACGACGCCAAGGGATTAAGTGAAGCAGCTTCATCTTCAGTGCGTAGATACACGTTTCCGCACTCGGAAACGCATATCCCCGGCTATGTAGACTGGGCATCACCGTGTGCGCACCACAGGCGCGACGCTCGCCACTCGGTGCCCAACCCGCCCCTGAAATGGCTGCGTCGACCATCTGCTTCCTCTTCTGCTCAGCCAGCGACAGGAACAGCAGATATAAGAGGCCTCCTCTACGGCGGCTGTCTGCCCTCTCTCGTCCAGCTGACAGGGACGCCCAACCTACCCTCGACCTTTTATTCTTCTTCTGCCACCGACCCAAAGGTTCTCTTCATAGAACTGCCCGACGGATACGCGGGCCCGGCGTCACCGTTTCCCCCCGATCTGGCACGCACGGCTCTTTTCGATCTCGTGAATGCGGGCGTGCTGAACTGTAATCTGCAGTGCTTGATCGTGGGTAAGATGTTTCAGTATGATGAGGAGATGCAGGAGAGGTTTTTGGGAGATGTTCTGGAGGCTACTTCTTTTGTTGCGCCATTGGATAGGGAAGAGGGTAAGACTGCGAGTGGGATGAAGGAGGTTCCGGTGTTGATTGGTTGGGATGTGGGTCATGTTGATCCGATCCTGACGGTTCCCCTGGGAGCAAAAGTGGGGATTGATGGGGTCACGGGTGAGGTTTGGGTTGAGGAGGATATGGTCGCTGTGGGCGATCGTTGAATGTTGGGGATAGGGTAGAGGAATGGAGGAAGATAGGCTGAGCGAAGGTGGCTTTGACTTCAACTCTACTCTAGATGCTTCGGGACCATGTGAGAAGAGATACAGAAACGAATCGAGAGCCAGTCGCTTTCCACATCGTCAATCTCGAAGGCCAGGTTGGGTGGGATCCTTTGGTCATTTTGTAAGTGAGTGCAAGAAAGCATGTGATTATCCCATGTATGGCATACATCTGTGGTTGGATAGGACTGAGATCCACACCGATGACCTGAGCCTTGTATCAGTGATTACACCTCGAATTATACAGCCTTGACTTGGCATACCTCGGCAGACGGATACGTATCAGCTTTTGATGCATTGTCAAATACTTAAGCATGTGCATACAGGGATTGAAGGGGTACCCATGTCTACAGCCCAGATGCCTGGTGTCGAGATTAGCACATGATATCAATTCCTGTAAAAGTATATATAAATTACCGGTTCCTGTCGCAACGTCGAGGATCTTCTGAGGGTGAAACCCTATCGGTGCATGATGAAGCTCACCTTTGCATAAGAGTAGATTGACATGATGCTTCATGTTTTCGCGGTCCGCTTCTTGCTAGGAACATGAGCTAGGTCGCATGTACAGCTAGTGCAGGATTACCTCGTCATTGGGATGAAAGTATCCTCGTCGCTAAATCAGTTCATGGCAGACGATATAAGGAGCAGTTCGTACTCACGACCTGCGCGGTAGGCATGGTATCGTCGCCCGTTTTCATATTGATAGTCTCGGGCTCCCCTCTTCAGTGATGTCCATAGACTTTCAGTTTCGGACTCAATGGCAGAGTCCCGATCACTGCCGCCGGGGTTTACTCCAAGATCACGAGATTCCAATGCCTCTGGAAGCTATCGCAGTGTATCAGACATATTTCCGCGCAGACGAACGTCAAATTGTTCTGTAGGACACACACGGTTGGTTCCCGGTCCCTGTTTCTCCTTGCTGCATGATAGTCACGTTGAAATCTTGCCTGCCTGCTTGGTGATCAATGCTAAGTGTCGCTTGAAGTGAAGGCGATACTGTACTCGTGTGTCCTGGTTGGTTTGTGGCTCACTTTTGCCGGACAATGAGTCGAGACGGTAGCATCCGCCATGAGTCTAGTATTTGACGACTTCTCCCCATACATTATGAGCGAATGACACCGTAAGCACAGTCATTGACAGAAGCATGATTGATTGCCGTAACGAACTCAACATTCAGAAGTGCGCACAACGAAGACGCAATCAAAACCCAAATCTCGATTCGATATTGACAGAAGGACCTATGATGGCATCCGTCACTGATCGTTGAAGAGCCGGACGGGAAGTTGGCGGATCACGCAGAGATCTTTGGTCACACACTTTGAAGTCCAGGGATGTGGTTTACAATAGCCGCGGAGGCAGAACCACGATCTAGCGTGAAAGTCAAAAAGAGCATCATAGATTGGCAACGCAATTGTACGGCTTAAATACTTCTTTCAGTACCGGCTGTGTGGTTCGTTTCTCTTGGGAGAGCTAGCGTGAGAGAGTATGAGCCTTGGTCATGGACAACGCATGCAGGCTTTCGCTTCAAGTGTATTACTTGTCGACGTGGTACGAGGACAACCTCTTTCGTCACTTAATTGCCATAGAGATATATATCCCTGGTCTGTGAGGGTCTGAGAATCGAGACATGATCATCATCAAGCAAGCCTTACGGTTCAGAAGGAAGGACGATAGTGTTCGTCCATAGAAAGCGGCTGTACCATAGCCTATTGAGGAAGGAACAAGCACCCTATCGGCACCGCAAATGCTCCAATCTTCATAAAGTTCAAGAAAAGCATTCAGAATCCTGACATGGACATTCCTTCTTCGATAGACGAATGTGTTGCTTCCGGTTGCATTCCATTTGGCATAGGCTAAGCATGAGGTTATCGATTAGACACCATGCTGCTCATAGATACACTAAGGAAGACTTTCCAGCTCCGGGAGCCGAGCAGACATGAGGCTCAGGAGTACTTGTGTAGCACATGCGTAAGACAAAATGACCGACTGTCACTTGGTCCAGCGCTAGATGTCCATACTCGAATAAAAGTAAGGTAGCAATACACTTGAGGTACTGTACAGTAAGCTTGGCAACCTGAGGTTGGTCCCACCTACCTTTGGTGCGCTTTAGACCATACTGCAACCTTCTACAGTAATCAACCATTCTACGTCGCGTTACTTATTATATTCAATTGAATTGACCTTATATTATTGATAAAATGGATCAACGCGAAGTCATGTTGCAAGCGGCCCTTCAAGAGCTTCAAAATCACCCTGAAAAATCAATCAAAGACACTGCACGAGAATATGGCATGTCCGCAACAACGCTTCGTCGTCGTCGCGACGGAGGCATTAATCAACGTACTGCTCAAGAGCCTACACAAAGGCTTGTTCCTATTCAAGAAGAATTCCTCGTCAATTGGATATTACAGCAAGATTTGCAAGGTTGTGCCCCCTCTCCGAAGCGTGTTCGCGATATGGCTACACATATCCTTCGTTTACATAACGACAACAAACCTTTAGGGGTTAATTGGCTCCCTAAGTTCGTAAAGCGTAATCCAAGGATTGCCTCTGTAATCGGACGTAAAATCGAGGCCGCGCGAATTCATGGAACCTCGCAAGAAGCTATACAATTGAATATGAGGCCTCTAAGGCCTTGAAGGTAGCGAAGCAACCTAATTCAGATGCTCAAAAAGCTGCAGAAGCCCTTAAAAATATATCCATAGAGGCATGTCTCCATAGATGGCAATTGAATTGAATTTTATCCATTGATATTCCAATATTTCATCCAAAGGTTGCAGTATGGCCCAAAGCGCACCAAAGGTAGGTGGGACCAACCTCAGGTTGCCAAGCTTACTCATGTTCGACACTTCTGAACCCTTACTCTGTAAAGAGCTGAGCCACTAGTGTCACGCTGCAGCCATGACATCCCACTTCCAGGTTGTGCGATCATTTCTCCAATTCTACAAAGTGTACCGAAGCTGTTTAGCTAAACAAGGTACCGATACAAGTACCATATCCTACGCAAGTCTATATAAACGGTCAAGAGGACCTACATGTCATGTAGACAGCGGCTACTGAGCCCATATCGGCATTATTGTCAGGTGTGCCTGACGTCGTGGAAGCAGAACAGTTACTCCGTGCACTATGAGGTACTTAATACTTTGAAAGTGTGCCAAATATTGATGACGATTCATTATATATGTATGTGTCTTATGTATGTATATGCGACTAACATTCTTCTGTGGGCGATAAATCATAACTTTTCCACCATTAGTACGAGCATGTCGACCACATTCTCTCCAGAGCAAGACGTAGACCATATGCTCCCTCACTCCCATATCGAAAATGATTAGAAAGTGAGAATCTTGGAATATAAGGAGCCTTAGGAGTGTTATGCTCCAAACCCAATTGTGACTTTGATAATGGTATTCTCATACGAGAAAAACCGTGATCGCATTCAAGAAGAAAGGACTTAGGATGAACTCATACGTGATTTCCAAATGTCCAGAAGAAGGCACCCAAAGCAATACCACACAGAATAGGTATCGTCAGGTTGTCATCCAAGCCCATGACATCGATTGCTTCACTACCACTCGCGACAACCCCCGAAGTGACAGCGACCACGGCCAACGCAGCATAGCCATCGATGGTGCTATCTTTCTTCGACCAGCCGAGGAGTTGGCGCAGCTGAGGAGGCAAAGTCAGAGCACCATCGAAGGCGAAGCTATCGACGCCTGTGTTCCACTCGGCAGGTGCGAGAGGAGCAATGTACTGCCAAAATGCTACGGCGGCAATAAGGCCAACAATGAAGGCAGCGAGTGTACCAGCCAAGCTCTTCCCTTGTCTGATGCGGGGCGTGTACTTGCCCCACATGCGACCGAAGGTGCTGGCAGCTGTGTCACACCAGGAGAGTAATAGGATGGAAAGAACAGCGACGTCTTTCTGGCAGAAACGCATGACAGCCCATGCGCCGGCAAGATACGAGATGACGCCGTTGTACTTGTCGTGAGCTTCGGACTCGCGCATGAAAGGACCCAGTATCTCAATATAGAGACTGTTGAGAGCACTGTAGACAATGAAGTGTTAGAGAAGGCAGTTCTGTGGGGGAAAAAGTGAAACTTACGGCCAGCGCATTCTCAAAAAGTCGGTAGTAGCGATAGGAATGAGCGCAGAAAGAAGCACAGGGTGGATGGCACTGGTCTGAGTGCCATTCAGGTAGAGATAGATGGTGACGAAGCCTATCGAGACATGCAGGAACTTGCGCGGTATCTCGTGCTTATGGATGAAAGTGCGCCATTCGCGATGGATGGGAATCAGACCCAGCGGACTCGGGCTCCTGCTGAGTTGTCGCCAATACTCTCTGCCTCTTCCCATGACAGCACTCGCAGGACTGAGATGGCCATTTGTGTCTTGATCCGGGTCTTTCAGCGTGATAGGTTCCGGCTTCCGTCGCGCCGGCTTTGCCGTTCCATTCATGGTTTGAGAAATCTTCTTTGTCAGTTGCGGACTCCGACTGCGAGTTCGGGCGCGCGCAAGTTCTGGGTCTTCGGCGACGATGTTTTCCTCGTTTATAGGTTCTTGACTCGGAAAGCGCGTCCTTTTCGTTGCGAAATAGTCGCGAGTGAGTTGTTCGGATGGCGTCGGGGAGGGCGATATCACGCGCGGCGTATCAGGCACGATGTAGGGTTGAGACATGGCGCATTAATCATCAATGGGAGTGGGGAAGTGGTGAATGCTGCCCCGAGGGGAAAATGATATATGGTGTCGATAGATATAACAGATAATTCAAGGAGTGGATAATGGAGGACCACGACAACAGATGGTAGGATTAATTATCTAAGGCATCTAAGCCACACACAAACACAGCCATGCGCGAAGCAGGTTTACAACAGTGATGTCAAGCTGCACGTTTCAGAATCCGAGATTTGAGCAGAACTGCAGCATGCAGGGTCATGCGATCACAAGCGAATCTGACAACACACGGTAATGATAGGACAGAGATGGGGGGGAGATCCATGTTGCTTGCAGAACTTCATTCCGAACATGATCTTGAGCAAACTGACTCTGTACCCTAGATTTCTTCAAAGTAGCGTATCATTCGATGCGATGCCCGCTCACGAGCTGCCACCGACTCAAGACAATCACCAGCACTAATGGCTTAAGGCACAGCACGCAATAACAAGTCCGATTAACTAGAGTGATTCGTGATTTACTTGGGAAGAAGAAGACGAAATGCGCAGCATGTGATAGATAAGATCTGACGCCATGGCAATCCGCTGCTGATCTCGGCTCTTGTGGCGATAAGATAAACCATGTCCCTCATACAGGACAGATAAGGGCTATTCTGGGGCGATAACGACGGGATGTGGTGCAATGACACAAAGTTACATGCGGGCATGTCATTTTAATCTGTATGTTTTATTGTCCTTGTAACTCGACAAACAATCCAACAGACCAAGATGGCTTCCGCAACGAGACCTTTCAACATTGAGACATGTGCTCGTCCCAATATTCTAGCTCTCGAACCATACAGATGTGCCCGCGAGTAAGCCAATTGACACCTATTCTCTCTATACCACGAAAACATTTAATTAATGACTCATCAGTGACTACAAAGATGATGGCACAAATGTCCTCCTCGATGCCAATGAGAACGCGTATGGACCTGGATTGGCATTAGACAGCAATGGGAAACTCGCCAATGGAACAGCGAATGGTGACTCTCCAAGTGTTGAGGTTGATCTACTTGGTCTCAATCGCTATCCCGATCCGTACGTCCTCCCTCTCCTGCTCTTTCCTGATACAGAAACTTACTGACGACTCCTAAGCCACCAGCACGACCTGAAGCAACTGCTGTGCAACCTTCGCAATACCCACACTCACACAGAAAAGAACATCACTCCGGAGAACCTCTTCGTCGGTGTTGGCAGCGATGAAGCCATTGATGCACTCCTCCGCGCCTTCTGCACTCCCGGCAAAGACAGGATCCTGACGTGCCCACCCACTTACGGCATGTACTCAGTCTCGGCCCAAGTCAACGATGTTGCTGTCGTCAAGGCTCCCTTGGATGTCAACAACGACTTTGCCCTTCAACCACACCTCGTCAACGAGATGCTATCTGCAGATCCCACTATTAAAATGGTCTACATCTGCTCACCGGGAAATCCCACTGCCAACCTCGTCAGCAAAAAGGACGTCCAGACCGTCCTCGAACACCCAACGTGGAACGGAATCGTCGTCCTCGACGAAGCCTACATCGACTTTGCCCCCGAGGGCTCCTCGCTCGCAGAATGGGTCAATGACTGGCCGAACCTAGTCGTCATGCAGACCCTCTCCAAGGCCTTCGGACTCGCGGGAATCCGTCTCGGAGCAGCATTCACCTCGCCTCCCATCGCCCGCCTCTTGAACTCCCTAAAGGCACCTTACAACATCTCGAACCCAACCTCGCAAATCGCAATCGCCGCCCTGCAGCCCCAGAACCTCGCCGTCATGCGCTCGAACCGTGAGAAGATTATCGCTCAGCGTGAGCGCATGCTGTCATCCATGCCTCAAATCACCGGTGTCGGTCGATTCCGTGGCGGCCGCGAGTCCAACTTTCTACTAGTTGAAATGCTCGACACGGCGTCTGGCAAGCCGTCCAACGAAATCGCATTGGCCGTCTACGAACAGCTGGCCGAGAACAAAGGCGTCGTCGTGAGGTTCAGAGGCAAAGAGCCCGGCTGTCTCGGTTGTTTGAGGATCACGGTCGGTACCGAAGACGAAGTCTCGAGGTTCCTTGCCGAGTTGGAGGTTGTGTTGAGGGAAGTGAACGCTGCTAAGAGTGGAGCATCGTCTTCTGCGACGAAGGCTGAGAAGGTGGCTGAGGAGAAAGCCGAAAAGGATGCCAGTGGTGTCGTTGCGTAAATGTGAGATGGTTCAGCTGAATGTAAAGAATAGATCCGAAATGCGTATCTGAGGAAAAGTAAAAAGTTCAATATTTGTCCGTCAAAACATCTCGCTTATCCATCAGTCAAATGTCTCAGAAGGGCTAGTATGGGTATATGGATAAATAACAATATGTACAGAATAATGATAGTATATCTATTTAGATCTAGGAGAGTATACTTTCTCCAAGTGCTGGATCGTGATCTCTAGCACATCATTACGCGTTCTCGCTGTTGGTCGTCGCAGTAGCTGTTGCTGCTGTTGCTGAGGCGGCACCTGCGCCACCTTTCTTCTTGCTAGCTGAGGTCGGGCCACTCCCTCCTCTAGTAGTCTGCTGTCCATTCCGGCCTCCGCCGCGTCCTCCGCCATGTGAGCCCTTGCTACCGGAACCCTGTTGCTGCTGCTGCTGTTGCTGCTGCTGAGCGGCACCCTTACCGCCTCTTTTTCCGCCGCCGCCTCTCTTGCCATCTCCGCCGCCACTTTTCTTCTCTTTCAATGGATCCTTACCCTGAGAGATCAATCTAGCCATCTCCTCTTCTTCCCTGACCCTCTGACACTCTCTATCCCACCACTCCTGGAACTCCTGCTCGGCCTGGATGTCCTGCAGGTTCCTCTTCGCCTCTCTCGCTTCCCTGATGATGTCCTTTTCTAGCTGCTGCTGCGACAGGATCTCCGACATGCTCAGTTGCAGACTCGGCTCTACTGGTTTGGGCGCGTGGCGGATGGACTGGATCAGGTTGGGGAAGGATTTGGATGAGAGGTCTGGTGGGGGTGATGGGGATATGGCTGCTGCTATACTCGCTTGTCGTAGGGGTTTGATAAATGAAGATTGTTTTGATGTGGATGAGGACGATGTCGGGCGGGCGTCCAGGACAGCTGCTGGAGTCGCTGTGGGACGGACTGGAGTCGTTGATGTTGTACCATTTGCTTTTGTTGGTACTGGACCCGACGCTGATCCAGGAGTAGGTGATTGTGTCAGGGGGCTCTTTGCCTTCGCCTCGATGCTTGGCTTCGGATTTGCGATTGTTTGTCGCATCGTGAGATGAGGCGTTGTGCTTGGGCGACCGAGGACCGGCTTTGTCGCAGAGGGCTTCGGTGAGACAGCACGAGAGGACGATCCGCTTCCATTGGTCATGACCTCCTTCAGGCTAGGTCCCTTGTTGACCTTCTGCCACGGCGATGTGGAATTGATAGCAACGTTCTTTTCTGCTTGAGCCATCTGCTCTTGTTGCGCAAGCTGGATCTTTTTCCGCTCTTTCTGCGACATCTTGAACGAACTTGGTGGTGCAGCTGTTGCAGAAGACGAAATTGCCGTCGCAGACCCAGCAGCAGGTGTTGGTCCGCCATTTTCTTGTGCGCGGCTTGCCGCGATACCCAGAGACAGATTTGACACCCAACTAGTCGATGCTTGGGCCATGATGTCCTTCATTTCAATCTTGCTTCCTGGAGAAGGCGTCGCTGCCCACGGAGCTGTTTTTGCAGTGCTACCCGGGGTAGCGGTAGCTGGCGTTGGCCAAGAGCCCTTCGAGTCCAGCTTCTCGTCTGTGGGCGTCCCGATGGCTGGAGATGTCAATTTCCCCTTGCTGTTTAGCCACGTTCCTGTTGGCGTGCCGACCGCCATACCCTTACCCAACTCTCGTTCGATGTCTGCATCAGGGGATCTGAATACAGGTTGTCCGAGATCCAGAGGTTCGTCTTCATCGATACTTGCACCGAATTCTTGGACCGCACTTTTGCCCCTCAAATAAGGACTCAATCCACCCCTTGACGATTTGCGTCTTTTCTGGTTCAAGGGCGATTGTGAGTTGAAACCCTCTTCGAAGCTCTGTCCTCTGAACGAATTGGGACCCCACGACTCCACGTCCTGATACTTGCTATGCAGGATGATCGAGTCTATCTTAGCACGTCGCTCGCGGTCCATCAAGGCTGCCAATTCAGGGTATCGGTCAAGTAGATCTGCTTCAGCTCTACCGCTCCTCGCGATGGGCAAGCAGGCTAGTTGATTGTCGCGAACGACGTCATCCAGTTCAAGCAATATATCTTCGTCCAATTCATCGAGAAGGCTAGTTCACGATCAGCAAATAATTCCCGCAAGATGACAGCCCAAAACACATACCCTCCTTGAAGCATAGCCTCGAGACTGAGGCACATGTACTCGAGGCTCGCGTCCTTGAACTCAGTGACTGAACTTGGAGCAATGGCATTCAACAGGCCACAAACATTACGAGCCGTAACTAGAGTGTATTAGCTTGGTCAATCATTTGTTGCAGTCCTCGAAACTCACCAAATCGTCCTAACACCTTCTGACAAACCTGCGAAAGTCGATCCAACATCAATTCATTAGCAACGCTCATGACTTCCATCACCAAGTCAAGAAACTCGTCGAGATCACTGCTGACAACCGCATCGAACAACTCCTCTCCAGTATCGGCATATATGTGACGCAGGACCATCCTGAAGATGCGAGACTCAACATGCTTGAGATCGACATCGACTGCGTCAGAAGCCTGAAGGAGACCACGTCTCTCATCCAACCATCGGCCTCCCGCACGGCCCATGAACAAGCCTTCAAAGAAAGGGCATCTTTGGCACACCAGAGAGCTGTGTACCAGCACTTCGTCATCCGCGAGTTGGACCCTAATATCACCATCCGCCAAGTAGCCAAAATCCTTCACAGCGTGCTCCATATCCATCGGAAGGCAACGGGCTGGGGTGACCATTTGTCGGATCGCTGATTCTAAGCACTGCATATCGAGTCTTGATGCCAATTTTATGAGCTCGAGACGAATCTGACGATATCTGAAGGCCAACTCGGGCGAGCGACGAGTGTAATGCCAGAAATCCACAACGTTGTCCGTGTAGCAAAAGAGTAGAAAATCGACGAGTGACAAGTTGTCGATGCCCTGAACTAAGAGTACAAGCCGGCCATTGGAGTCACGCTCGCAAGTCAACACGTCTGGAATGAAGAAATCAGCCCCTTCTCGCATGCTCTGGAGCCCGTGACGAAGTACGGAACTCCTGCCGGCTAGAATGCACTGATGAGCGGGGAACTGGAGCGCGTCTGAGACAGTCGATCGAATGACAATATCAAAGTCTGCAAAGTCGTCTACTGCAAGTCCGGCAAGGTGGTGCTCAAGCTCTTTTTCCGGATCCTTAGACTCGAGTAATTGCTTACAAAGCTGACTCACTTCGTCGGGCTTCTTTCGCCCTTGCCAAAAGCGAGGCTGAGGCGCTTCAGTATCACTGTCCTCCTCGTCTTCGTCAGTTGGCAAGTCGTTGAAACACAGAAGTGGGAATAGATCATCCCATATGGTCTGCCCAATAGCAAGAACTTGTGTCTTAGTCACATCACAATCTCTTCTGACAGCCGCATAGGCTCCGTGTGCAGAGGCTCTGACTGCCAGAACACGGGTCAACCCAGAGATGCGAGAAAATTTGTGGTCTTTCTGCTTTTGTCCAGCAGAGCCAGAGTCCCTGATCTTCGCTCTTCGAGACCTTTGCCACACACTTCCTTCTTCAGTCGAGATGATGATTGATCCGTCGGCGTCGATCCCTACGTCTCTTGCTGCCATGTTGGTCCTCCTAGGATCCCAAATTCTTTGTGGTGGCGAAAGAGCTCCTCTTATCTTCGTGGGATTTGTGGTCGATGCGTTGACGGATTGCGCATCCGGACGACTCGAGCTCACGGATGAAGTGTAGATTTGACCGTTACTTGACATAGCGCATATCGTATCTCCCCCAGCAGTCACCTTGGAAATGTGATTGGCAGTGGACTCGTACCGTGTGACTAGAAAGCTTTCCTTGAACAATGGATTGGTCGTACTGAACAGATCGAACTGCATCTTCGTATAGCCGTAGTTTGCAAATACCCACACGTCGTGATTCTCGAGGAGGCATATGGTAGCCCTGTCGATAGCCTCTACCGAGGCAATAGACGAGGAAAAGAGTGAAGCCGCCACCTTTCTTGGGGTCACTTGTATCTCCAGCGATCGAGCGTCAGAATCGATGATGCCAAGCTGGCCCTCGTTTTTGCCGAATGTGTAGAGTGACGTCGTGGTATGCACGACCGAGTGTATGCGTGAAGCGGCCATTCCTGTCACGATCTCTCGCTTTAGAGGTCCAAATATCTGCCGGGGCACAGTGTTGATTGGTTCGTCATCCTTTAATCCAGACTTGGGCAACGAATAGCCAAGTTGGCCAAAGCCATTGCTTCCCCAGGAAAAAACTTCACCTCCTTCCGACAATGCTAATGTGTGGTTCTGTCCAAGGGCGACAGTAGCGATCTTCTTACCAGCCAGTGCGGCACCTTCAATGCATGCAAAATTGAACTGAGAACGCTCGTGACCAAGGCCAAGCCGTCCACCTGGTCCGTGGCCACACATGTACAGATTCGATTCGGGATCGGTCGTCAATACCGCGGTGTGTAGCTTGGACAAGAAGACGTCCTGTATAATCAAAGGCTTACTTCGCACGACCCATGGTAGTGACTCAACAGACAGGTTTCGAGGAAGGCTGACACCGCCGTAACCAGATGGCGATGCCCAGGTCTTTTCAAATGCATCTGCGTATTCGCTGTAAAACCGCTGAAGTAGATGGTCCGGTCTCTTGAGTATAATGCGTTCGGGATACTGTCGGTCATCCTCATCTCCAAAGCCAAGGGTGATGTTCTTGTTGCTACCAAAGGTATATACCTCGTCACCAGCAATGTTGTTCGTCTGGATGACGAGATCGGCTCGCAGGTCGTCATCGGCATCTCCTCGCTCTTCATTAAGGCGGTCGTCCTCGCTACCTGCATTGGATAATCGTCTTCGGGTTTGTTCCTCCTCTGGGCGCAGAGTCCTGTCCTTGATGGTCACGGAGAACAGATCGAGCGGCCCGTGACCCTCTCTATCTTTGATCTTGATCAGACCACCTGCGTTGTGAACGACTCCGCTCCTTCCTTGGCCCAGCGCGTCTGAGGTGTCTCGCTCCAGGATCGCGCGTGCTGTTGTGATATTGCCAAAATAAAAGGCGCGATGAAGTGCTGTCCAGCCGTTTTCGGTATCTTGAAGGTAGAGGTCGGTGAGAGGATGCTCGATCAAGGCCTGCGCAAAGAGGATCGAGTTCTCTCTTGTCGACGAGACAGCATGATGGAGCAGAGTCATACCATGGTTGTCTCTCCAATTGATGTCGGCTCGGGTCAAGGTCACCACTGGCGCACTCTGCGTTGTGAACTGGGGGCCAGGCGTCGAGGCTTTCCTGATCTTTGTGTTCATAGTCGGTGACGTGCCCAGCTGGATAGCACTTGGACTGCCAGTTATCATGCCAGTATTCAGACTCGTATCCTTCCAACCACCTTTCTGTGCATTGTTTCGCACATTATACCCTGCCGTTTCCAGCAGATGCCGAAAGTGGTCGACATCATCTTCGAGATAGTACTTCCAGAGATAGCTGGTCATGTGCTGAGATGGTGGCACCAGGGAAACCTTTCCTGGCGCTTCGACAAATGCACCTCGCTTTGACTGCTTGGAGTCAAGGCGTGTTTAAAGGCGCGAGAGGCGAAGCTGTACCGAGAACGTTCCCTCGACAAATACCACGCGGAACGAGAGCTGGATCTTGGCTCTTCGATTATAGTCTGGAAGGATAATGCGAACGATGCTTGTTGTGGTTGAGGTAGATCTCTAAAGGTGACTGATTGATGAATGTCCGGATCCAGTATATGACGAAATCAAAGCAGCGGGGCCTTAGTACTCGTCTTCGGGTGGCGACTCGATTATGTACGGCAACGGCGCGGGCGAAGGTGAGTGGTCTGTGTCTAGAGATATCCGAGAGAAGTTTGGCAAACGAAGAAAGCAATATCTACCTCAGTGAAAAGGATGTTTGTGTTTGATGGATGAAGGAGGAGGGGTGCACCTTCGGGGGTGTCTGCTTCAGTATACCGGGGGAGTGGGATGTTTCCGCAGCCAATCAGAGGGCAGCGTCTGACAGTGTGATGAACTCTCGCCCTTTGGCACGTTACAACCTCTATCTTTAAGTGAGTCCCTTACTGAGTTTACTCCATCACGTGCCACGCGATGATATTGGTAGACAGAGGTCATTTTTATCCATGCCCATACTTGGAGTCCCCCGTTGGTTGAGCATAAGATCATCACTGTGATACTCGTGCAATACGTCGAGGATAGGTGGCCAGCCTCAACCCACCTTCCACCAAGCACATTGTCAGGAGTGGGTCTGCGTGCATCTTACTTTCCTTCGTAGTCTATCGACTAGATGGGTTCGAGCTCTGAGCTTTGAGGTTCGGTTTGGTCTTCCCACTCCAATCAATGCTTTAGCGTGGCGCTTTCCTCATCGACAGTTCAATAGCTTTGATTGTGCACATCATCCATAGTGCATCGCTTCGCTTTGCTGCCTACTTCATCCAATTTATCCATGTGTTGGTTCGTTGTTCCGTTAACATGGACTCAAGAGAGGATACTGCCCGCATCCTGCACGTCATATGGTATGCCTAGGCTCCTGTCGAAGGCTCATGAAAGGGAAGCAGATGTGATCCATCCATGTAGAGACGTATCAATGCACTAATTCTCCATACATGAGTGGCGCCTTGTACTTTGGTCCTCGGCTCGTGGTCCGATGCCCATCAAGCTGGCGCAGCGTGAGATCACTGAAAGGAGCACTTCTCCGGGGAGTGCATTGCGGTTGGTAGCATTGTGCATTGCGGGTTTCGTGGGGGACTTTGTTCCCAATCTCTTCAAGGGCTGTCATTGGATATGGAGAGCTATGTGCATATAGCAGAGCTGCAAAATCAATGGTTCCCGGCTGACGGAGCAAAGATCGTGTGCTACAAGCAATTTGCTTTTAGCCTCGGGATCCGGTAGGCAGTAGAAAAAAATGCGCTGGCGCTCTGGAGTGAAGTGCAGCCATCTGCACTTGACGAGCGATCCTCGAATATGTAGTAGATGTTCCACGACACAATGTATTGCTTGCTCGCGCGCGGGCCCCCCTTGCCCGGCCTTCCTCAGTATATGATAGCCGCGCAGGAGTCGTGGCTTGGTCAATGTGATAGAAGATGCAGTCCGAGACGGCCAAGGGATGACAGCATCATGGGGTACTACTCTGGTGATAAACACTCGAGTGCGTGGCTGCGACTATGATGTTGGGACATAGATTGCACACCTCTCACGCCAATTCTACTGGTGACAGTCTACCTTAGTTTCCCTCACGGCATCACTTCCATCATCAAGGTCTGACGTAAGTTGCGAATTCGTTCATCACACATGTCGTGCTTTCCTACATCGGTCACGGCATCGCTACCACACGAGGAATGTTAGGACTCGGCGGAGCCAGGGTACACAACCTCAAGGACGAGCGATCTTGCATGATGCAAATGGCCATATGGAACCAAGCTCTCTACATGCAAAAGTGCGGGAGTGTGGCGTCGTATATTGATCCATGACATGGTGCACTGAAACCTGTATATTGTTGTATGCTGGTACTGCTGGTATGCAAGAGATTGGAACGCCTAGGCGAATGATGACACAAGACAACTTGCGGAGCAGAGCGCCAGCAGGACAGTAGACCCATCCTTATCAGTGCTAGGAGGAGCCCGAGTATGACTCGAATCTCGAAAGTGCATGTGACCTGATTTGCATAGCACAAGTGAGGTCGCGAAATAGCATTGTTGTCGAAGAATACCAGTTCGAGCATTATTTTGTGTCTTCACTGTCATTCAGTGCGTTCTGAACCTCTACTTGTAGTTCCAAGATGATTTCGCTCTGACAGGCTCCCTGGTACTGCATGCAAACAGTAGAGCATACCTTAGTCTTATAGGCCGTACTTTTTGTATATAAAAAGGTCACTACCCCATCCAGGTTTGCTACGCCAACGTGGCAAGTGACCGACCCGGTGTCTACGTTCAGTGATGATTCGAGCAGCGGGTATCAGATTAGTGGTCGATCGATCAGGAGAGCAAGTGCCTCTGGCTACCTGTCACATATGCAGATGGAGATAGGCTTCACACGGTCATTCGGTAGGCGGCGCGAGCGTCTCGGGGGTTGTCCAGTAGCGCTTAAAGCACAGACAAGTCGGGTAGGTGAGTGATGACTTGCCCATCGAGACGGCGAGCGCGCATCAACCTATCACGATACGGAGCCACCATTGTACAGTTAAGGTACTGTAGCCTTCCGCATGATCCAACTGCACCGAGTTGCACCCTGTCTATTCCACCGTACCTTGGTAGGGTACTTCGCGTCAGAGCCATAATCGACTTGAGGCACTCCCTGTACATCTCCTTTCTTTTCCTTCTCCCATTAATGCTGGTCTTTGACTAGATCCGGCTTTTGTGCCCTTATAATCTCATATCATCGCACTGTCTGTCGCATCTCGATCTACTCGAAAGGCGAGTCATCTACGCAAACCCTCGCCAAGCCATACCTTAGTGAGCTTCGAGTCATCGATATAACTTGGGTACACTCTCTACTGTGCAGTACAGACAGTACCTTGCCTTATCCATTCACCGCCGTCATACCGCGAGCGATAAGGAAAGCTCGAGGGTACAAGTCATCGAGAGTGAAGGACTATCAGATCGACACCCTTGTGTTCTTTCCTCCATCTTTTCTCCGCATCCTCTTGACCATACTCCAAAGCCATTTCCCCCGTCAATCACTCGACGCCTGCGTCTTTGCTCCTGTTGACTCCACTCCATCAACACCTGCTTTTGCTAGTCCAAGGCAGCACTCACTTGCTTGGCCTCCTGCATGACCCTAGCTTAGCCCTGTTGCTGCTTCCAGTGAACACGATGTTTGCGTAAAGGTGGAACACCAATAGAGCCGCAAGCCATCTGGCCCTTGTCGTCACAGAGCTGTTTGACCATCTCTCTTCTCTCTCTGCTTGCTCAAGACTAAAATCAGCATTGTTACGATGGGGTTCCATTTCACCCTCGACATCACCACCTTGAGCAGTATATGCCCATAGTTGAGAAACAACTACCAATCCATTCCGTCACACATCCATAAAACAAAAGAGAGAGGAAGAACACCAAACCACGGAAAGAAGGTCCTTGCAATGCATCAGCACCCCCGTCCTGCTGTACGACTCGCATCATCGGCCAATCCCGCTTCTGCCAATATCTCCTTCGGGGCCATCAGCCAGAGGGAAGGTCTCCCCAGTCGGACCCCGTCAAGCCAAGATCTAACCGCCGAGATGGATCGACCTGGCTCAAGGGCAGCTCAAGAAATGCGGGCCTTGTCTGATGACGAGAAGTCTCGCATCAATCAGATCATCCAGGTAACAAAAAGTTCCAGACCTTAGCATTACCGGTCCGCACATGACTAACAGACAACCTTAGCATTTCTTCTCCAAGAGTACATTGACCATATTGTCATCTCGGGTGACCCTTGCTTCTATCCCTCTTCGAAATGGAGAGCCACGGATAGACCGATGGGTACGTTCATTCAGCCTCAGAAGCACGCTGTTCTTGCACATCTGACATCTCTCTCTATAGTTCAACACACAACTCGAGGACACCGATGCGCTGAATCAGGATCTGCGCGAATGGAAGTTCGCCGAATGCTTTCGGGAGCGACCTGCCCCTCTTATCATCGAGGTCTACCTGGATACAACGCAATTGGCCCAGAATCAATCACTGGTGGCTATGGATGAGGAGGGTAGACCATGGGATGTCACAGAGGCTTTGCAGGAATTAGCTGCATCGAACCCCTCAGCACAGACTCCTACCAAGCTCGTATATGAAAGATGGACTATCAAGCTCGACGATACCACATCGCCTTCGCCATTCGCAAATGACACTGCACCAGGTATATACAAGCGAGGAGTTGTGGCAATAAGATCTTTATTCACCTACACGCGCTATCTACCTGCGTGGCGTTTCGGGCGCCGCATTGGGAGAAACGCTGGCAATGGTCCAATGCTGAAGCCAAGGTACCGCATCCTCAATCCATCATTGCCCAGCCGGACATCCTACGACACTCTGACATGTCCGCTGTTTCCTTCGGACCAGCCTGCTTCAGAGACATTCCACTTCGAGCCATTCGACTGCTCCGCTGGGTTGTTGAAGACTTCGGTGACGTATAGGAGGAATTGTGATTTCCTGGTCGAGCCTACTGAGCGTTTGCTTTCAACCAAGGCTATGAGAAGCGCTTCGCGACAGTCTCGAAGACCCGAGCCTGAACAGGCCCAGAACTGTAATCTTCCTGCTCGGTCCTTGACAGAGCCCAGCAGTTACAAGCAGTCACAACGACCCGTGACGGGTAGGCCCGACCCCCCAGAGGCTTCTTTGCCTGCACGACCGTCGCGATTGTCAGCAGATCTCTCAGCCGCCCGCAACGCGCCCGTGTTACGCCGTACATCTGTCTCGTTCCAGCCATTCAAGGCTGGTTCTTTGTCTTCTTCTCCAGGTACGGTAAATCTTGTTGCTTCGCCAAGCAGCTCTGTCGGACGCGGTACAAGTCTTTCGAGTTCGCACGCCCGGAGCCGCTCCTCCTTGACCACCGTACCGCAACAAGTTCTGCGAACTCCGCAGCTTGCAGGTGAGGCTATCGCCGCATCGTCTGGCTCCAGTTCACCAAAACCCGCCCCCCTACAAAGGTATTCGAGCTCTTTCAGCAACCGAAGATCACGCTTCCCCTCAAGCGGTAGCATTAGAGGGGATGACGACAACTTGAGTAGTGGACGTGGCAGTGTCTCGTCGGTACCGCGTGACTCAGGCAGCCTCCCTACAGCAGACGCTAGCCTGGCTTCAGCGCATGCTGACGATGATAACATCCAAGATTTCATCAAGCTGCTTGACCGCAATAAGGGACTGGCAAGCTTCGCAAAGACTGACCAAACCGAAGCATCTCAGCGAACGGCTGCCCAGTACTCGAAGTTTGCCCGAATGCGTGACTCTACGGCTCAGCTTACGGACTCAATGTCTTCGTCGCTTATGATACATCGATCTTCATCTTCTTCCAGTCGACAACTTCATAACGTTCCAGGCATGATTGCCGGTTCATCTTTTTCGACTTCTTCTTCGCCTGGCAAACCAATTTCCCCTCACACACCACACATGCCGGCGATCCCATCACGCCTCAGCAACAACAGCATCATCGCTGATTACTCACGCGAGGCAAGTCGTAGTAGGCCTATTGCTTCCCGCGCACGGAACAGCAGCGATGGCACCCGTGTACGCTCGCCCATGCCTAGTCACGGCACGCCTGCGTCGACGGCTATCGACATACCCACATCACCTCGCACCTTTCCCGCCGGGCGTCGTTCGTCTTCGGTCGCACAGCAACCACGCATCCGCCCCGAAGTCGACGAGCAAGATGGCTTATCATATGAACTTCGTTCAGCCTCTTTGCCTAACGAGCAAGCCGAATTGAGTTTGAGTGAGCTCCTCACGCAGACCGATTCCGGTGCCAGCGTCGTTGCTCGACGTAGACGAGAAATGGGGACGTCGACTGCAGCGGCTGACGATGACGACGAACCACTTCTTTTTGCGCTGGCCGAATAGACAGTTTTTGTTTTGTGTTTTTCCCTTCTGCTTTCTTCTGGCGACGAGTCTATGGTGCGAAGAATGAGGTAAACTACATGGGATTGGGGTTATTCTTTCTTTCTGACTCTCGACTCTGTGCATGGCGTTCATTAGGGGATATATGCAGATTGCACTTTTGGTTTTCGTTCTCGCCAGCTTTTTTTTTTCTAAATTCAGTCTTTGGTTTACATGAAAGGAAGCAAACAAATTGTCATATAGGGGGGGGCATTTACTGGGCGCTGGGACACACATGTCTTCGGCAGAAGAACTGCAATATACATCAAATGATTTGGAACGTGTTTATTCGCTATGGAAGCTTGTTGAGTCGTGTCTAAAATCAGGTGAACTTGACTATTCTTGTCTATATATACGTGTACCCACGGACGATTTCTGCCCATCGAACATCTGGGAGTTGTCTGTTATCGTTTTTACTCGTCGTTTTTAGAGTAGCTTGCCCGCCGTACAGTACTGTACAGTAGTTCGAAAGCGCCAAGCTGACTAAGCCAAGCGAACCACTCAGACACGACGTCAAGCGCCCAAACATGCTGTATTATTACAGTACTTGAAGTGTACTGTAGGTAAACATCAAGGTCCACCTGAAGCTGTGAACATCCACACATACACATGTGAACTACACGACTCCACTCCCTTACTCGTCATTTTAGTATTACTGTAATGGTCCCAGCTCCACAAGTGACACGAAAAGCAAAAAGAGAAAAAACACAAGAGCACAAAAACGAAAAGAATCCATGATATCATCCCACACACCTGAAATGGCCAGCACCTCTGTCCCTCGACATAATCACACTCCATGCCTAACCCTCGACAACCTCTCCTCTCTCCTCTGGCTGCCTTTACCAGTAGCTTGGTCCCTCCCTCTAATAACCCTCGCCACCTCTGCTTCCTCTCTTTCCATCTCCTTCCCATCCTTCCTTTCCATCTCCTCCCTTCCAAGACCACTACTCTACACCCTCTCCATAGCGCTGGTATACACCCTTTTACACGCCCTGTGCGCACTGAATGATAGAGTCGCGTGGGGAGGAGGAGCGCAGAGGAGACGAAAAATCAGGTGGGCCGAGGAAGTGGTCGTCGTTACTGGCGGGGCGGGAGGGTTGGGGTCGCTTTTGGTCAAGGGGCTGGGGATGATGGGGGCGAGGGTCGCGTGTTTGGATGTTGTTGGTGAGGGTGAGGATGGGGAGGGTGGTGACGAGGAGGGCGATGTCAAATTCTACAGGTGTGATGTTGGGGATCTGGAGAGTGTCACGAGGGTTGCGGAGAGGATTCACGGAGATGTATGTTGTTTTCTCTTATTCACTCCTTTTTCGTTTCTTTTTCGTTTCTTTTTCGGGTGGGGCCTAGGAATCCACTTGGGTTTGGTCTTGTTGATCTTTGGAAATCATTGGTCTATTGCTTTCATGGCTTTATCTTAAGGGGAAGCAAGTATGTGAATGCTGATGGTGTGCCGCAAACACAAACAGCTCGGCGTCCCCACGGTACTCATCAACAACGCAGCCATAGTCAATGGCCAACCACTGCTGTCTCTCTCACCAGAGGCCATCGAGCGCAACTTCCGCGTCAATCTGCTCTCGCACTTCCACACCATCCGGACTTTCCTCCCGGACATGCTCAGTCGTCCCGAGGGCGGCACAATCGTCACCGTCTCTTCGGTGTTGGGTCATCTGGGCCCCGCTCGCTTGTCAGATTACGCGGCCGCCAAAGCAGGTCTGACGGCCGTGCACGCTTCCTTGCGCGCCGAGATAGACGCCCTGGCTGTTTCTGCATCGAACGCACATCGCGGGGCTAAGAATACGCGCATGATCCTCGTCAAACCTGGGCAGTTGTCGACGCAAATGTTCGACAGTATCGACACGCCGAGTAGCTTCTTCGGACCGGTTGTCCAGGGTGTGGACTTGGCTGGAGCTGTGATTGAGGCTATTGAAAGTGGCAGGGACGGAGTCATCAGTATGCCGCTCTACGCGCGGTATATCGAGTGGATGGGGATTCTTCCGTATGGGTTACAGCGAGTCGCTCGGTGGATGAGCGGCGTCGACAGAGCGATGACCGGATTCTCTGCTCCGAAGCAGGAGATCACTCGATGATATTGATCATGGTTCCTCACCATCACCAAAGTCATTCATAAGTCGAAGAGGCTGCCGATTCCCCAGATAGAGCCGACTGCCACGAGAGCAGCAGCACCGGTGACCTGCTTTGACCAACCAGATTCCTGGTTCAGAGTCTTTGCGCTCCCAAACGCACCACTGTCCCCGTTTGCAGGTGAAACAGTAGCTTCACTGTGGGAGTTCTCCACGGCGGCAGTGTGGTTGTTCAAGTCTTTCATAGCTTCTCTCTGGCGCTCAATCATGCTGCGCAAAGCTTGCAGATCGGCCTTCCATTCTGCGATGGTCTCTTCTTCGCTCCTGTCCGCATCGACTTCGACGCCCTGCACATTGCCGAAGAAATCAACGACTTTTCTGTTGCGAGCCTCTTGTTCGCCGCCCTCGAACAAGTCGTACCTGATTCCTGCGTCGCTGTGCACTTTGACTGGATCGTAGCTGTCGAACAGCTGACCCAGAGTCACATTGCTGCTGGTACTGGTGATTTGCTCTTCGAGGAACTCTAGGTTGTAGTATGTCCAGCGATCGATGACTGCGACTCCTACGTCTTGATCTGCGTGATGACTGTAAGAAGACTGGTGAAGTGCGGATGATCCAGTCGCGATGATGTTTGGGGTGTAGAAAGCACCATACATGGTGTTGGCCTGGCACGTGTCGATCATGAACAGAAGCTCATTGTATCGTTTCTTCTCCCACATTTGCTCAAAAGCATCAGCGAGATCAAAAGAAGAAATCTCCTCGGCATCCTGGAACTTTAGAAACTCGTTTCCGCCATGTCCAGTCATGTAAATGAGAATGTTCGATCGGTCGTCCGTCATGAGTCTCTTGGACCGCGGGTAGTCGGCCGGCCAGCGGTCGGTCAGTAATCGGATGAAGTTCTCGACAGTGACTTCATAGCCCCTGTAATCCACCTCTATGCCACCCATGCCTTCCTCTTCCTTGTCGTCGTAGAGATCCAGTCCTCTGGACTTGTCGTTGAAGACGCTGCCGGGGAACGAGTTGCGGGGATTGCATGCCATGTCGTCCGGCAGCATGAGGATGATCTGACTGTCGGGAATACCCAGGCGCTTGACGGTGCGGTACAGAGAAAGAGTGTTGGCGAGATGGCGGTAGTTGAACCAGAAGCGCGAGGTCGACACGAGGACTGCCCAGTTCGATGTGTGTGTCGCTGTCGCTGCTGAAGTCGTGCAGAACAGGATGCTTGCTATCAGCAGCCAGCACTGAGAGATAAACATCATGATTGTAGATGTTGTTGATATTGTCTTGATCGTCCAACTACATGCTATTATTGTTACTAAGTTGTTACATATCATCCATTCTATTTCAGGGGTGGTCGAGTCGCCTTGTTTGGGTTTAGCGCGGCTATGGGGTTGCCTCTACCGCCTCTATCAGGGCAGTTATCAGACGTTATTGAACAGGGTCACCAAACCAAAGTTGAAGACGTCTTCAAACCTGACCACAATATGCTTATCCATTCTCACTCATTGTTCTATATGATGTGCCTACCTAGCTTAAGCACAGTGGATGGATATGGCGCTGCCTATGGACAATAGAATCGTCATTCACTAGTACTTGACATCCGTAGCTAGCCTCACATTCGCTTGACCATAAGAGTCAATTCAGCGTCTACCTGATCTACTGCACGATAACAACGATCACTCACTTTTCCAGCAGAAACGTGCCTTGCCCGTCGCACGTCGAGACTTTGTCCTCCAGTAAGTACCACACTAAGATCTGTACCTTAAGAAGCTCCTCTGTACCGTAGATGATCTATGCAGACTCTCCGAGGCATTCTGGGCGTTATCGCGGCCTAGTCACCGCTTCACAAGCGACGACCCGAATGCGTGTTCTTGCTAAGGTATCCTAGCCCCCGACGCATGACGAGTCTATCGAGTATCTCCATTACTTCTCTGACAGATTAATGCGCTGTGACATATATATGCAGAACCTGTATAATCCCCCAGAAGGTCTGCGAGATCCCCAATATCATAGCCTCGGCTGCCTGCTCGTGCCTGCTTTGCTTGCCTCACCTGCCGCGCCCCTCGTTATGGTATACGGTCAGGTTAGTGCACGCACCGCAGACAATGCTGCTACCATGCTGGTGTTGATAGGAGAAGAAAGGATCATGGACCATGCTCAGAATCGAGAAATTATATATACCGAGCACTTGCATTGGCAGAAGGCATGTGCCACTCGTTCACGCGCTCGTGCCCATCTATGTACTGGGAATTTCGTGTCGACTCTTTCCACTTCGCCTACCTTGTCCTCTAATACAGCCTCCTCTATAAGTCAACAGATACTCTCTCTTCCCAGTACCGTATGCTCACAGGAGAAGAATAAGAACGCAGTAAACCCTACTCGATATATACAGACCCGATAGCCAATGGAAGAAGGCAATTGCGCTGAGCGTGAGACGCTCATACCCGTGGACACAGTAATTACTGCATTTTACAACCGAGGCGGCGCAATAATCATACTCCCAGTGATATCCTCAATGATGTCAATATGGCTACCTTAGTTACAGTATACCGAGTACTATATCAGCATAGCCACTCGAGTCCGGTTGGTAATCGAGAAGACATACTAGTCGTGGGTTGCCTTACTGTACTGTAGATCTAGTAGACAATGAGGGACCCATCGTCTTGGCAGACCTATCACTAGACTCGACTAGAGTTGCAGACTGGAGCTCGGCGGTTAACCAGGCAACTTTTACCTCCCGGGCACCGGCGCGGTGCAGCGCCGCGAAAAACAGACTGGTTTACGGACGACCGTCCACCCTAGCTTCTTCGCGCTGCTCTTTTCGACTCCACTCCAGGCAGGACGCGAGAGATCAACGCGACCAGGAGTCAACTTCGCCACTATGACTGTCATAGTTATTGACAACGAAACACACAGCCGAGTCGCATAGCCGCTAGATAAGTTTGCAGGTTTTCATTCTACTAGTTTCTCTGCCTGTATTGCGACATGTTTCATTTCATAGAATCCAAATTCTGCTATCTGCATGAAAAAGTCGGGGCAGAGAGATTGCATTTGTCTGAAGCTGTTGGATCAGCAGAAAAGCTCTTTTCAGAAGAAGGCTTGATTTCCCCAATCGCTGGTCAGGAGAAAAAAAGAAAGAAAGAAAAAAAAACATTTCCTTTTTCGGGTGTCGCGTATCATGCAAAAAACACTTCAGCCTTGCCAAGGGTGAGCATTGCCTTGCTCATCCATCCCAGTTTCCCTTTCCGTGAACCACATTCGCCTTGGAGCAGATGCTCAGAATAACCATAGTAACGCCGAATACCGAAGATAGAAGAAAAGATATGCTGTAATCAAGCATCAACGTCCATGGCGCCAGCTTGAGGAATTGAAGCGGGAGCCTCCGGTGGAGGAGTGTTGCCGTCCTCAAATGTTGGCTGATCGTTTGCGAAAATGGAGACAGTAGCCGCCTTGATGAGGTTGGCGGGTGGAGTGGTGCTCAGAAGAGGAATGAGTTCGGAGGGTTGTCTCGTGACCAGAACAGCTTGCTTGAGATCAAAGCTCCAGAGAAGGTACTGTTGAGCTCCGGTCGCTTTGTTGAATGCGGTACCAAGGTAGCCGGGGATCGAACTGTTCTCAAACCATAGCTCTGCTTTGACCAGGCTGGGATAGTGACATTCGATCCAGCGTGTATAGGCTCTCTGGTTGATTCGACCGCCTTCGTAACGATCGAGACGCATCCATGATATTCCAAGCAAACGAGTGGCTTGGTCGATCAGAGGTTCACTGGCTAACGACTGCTCAGGCAGGGGAAGAGCGGCAGATTCGTCAGAAGCACGTGCTGTCGTGCGTTGAGACTTGCGATTACGCATGATGGGGCGTTCGTTGGTAGCAGCAGCCTCGACGGCTGCCTCTTCGACAGCTGGCTCCGATGCGTAATGGCCACGGGAGTCACTGGGATAGATGAGAGTCATGCCAGGACCATAGGTAGGTTCACCCTTGGGGACTGAAGGTTGCGCGATGGGAGCAGCGATGGCATTGTCGTCCAAGTCGTCGTCAGTGTCGCCACGAGAGCGTTTGCGACCGGCAAGGCATCCGGCAGACGGGGTGGGAGGTATTGAAGTGGTCGAGTTCCCGGACAGCTGGTTGAACAGGCCATTGGCAGGAAGAGGGGGTTGAAAGGCGCGGTAGTGGCCGGCACTGTAGTGTTGGTCCGGGACAGGTCGCGGGGGGATGATGACGGTGGGCGACGAGGTATAGAAAGACGTCATGGTGGACTGTCTGCTAGATCAGAGGTAAAATAATACTATGTCAATTGCACAAATACAACTGCTTGTTCGAGCAGGCAAAATCAACTGAATGCGATTCCTTGAGGGTGTCGCGCGCGGCGCGTCTTGATTGAAAGATCTTTGAGTGACGTCGAGCTGGGGTAGTCGCGACGATAAGCGATAAGAGTGAAGAGGACAGGAAAGGGTCGAGGAGGTAAGCGAGGATGGGATGTATGGCGGATGAATGCTGGGGGAAGTATGCTTGAAGGTTGGAAGCTGCGGTCAGAAGTGAAAGCAAAAGCGCATCTGAGGGATGGTGAGTGAAGGCAAGAGAAAGAGAAGGGAAAGAGAGAGAGAGAGAGAGAGACGAAGGGCATTGGTTCTTGGTAAAAGTGATCAATCGGAACGTTTCTCAGTCGAGAGCTGCATGCCCCAGACGGGCGGCACGGGTTGCTGTGTCGTGATCGGCGAAGCGTTGCTGAGTGGCTGACGCTAGCGCTGCATCGGGACATCAGGGTACGATTCCTTACCAGTAGAGTCAGGCACTGTACGGAGTACGATACTGTACTTGTACAAGTACCGTGCTGTAGCTCTGCTTCCGGCTGTCGGTGCGAGTTTCTCCGTTCCTCTCAGCCAGGAACGCGCAAGGACGGCATCTTGGCACTCAGGGTCCACCTGATCTGGTCGGAAGTGTTGACCATCTGCCGCCGACCCTTTCTTGTCACTGCTGGCAAACGTCTGAATCAGGAATGCCCCGAGGGTGACTGCTACACGACTCGCAGCAGCTCTGCGGCACAGGTCTTGGCACAAAGAAAGTCGGCGTTGCAGGTGGAAAGACAGAAGCGCATAATTATATCGACGATACATTCATTATTGGAAAGTGATCACTGCTTCATCTACATCTACATTGTTTTATCACCCTTACACAGCTCTTGGATCTTCTCACTGTCTCACAGACACAGAGCTAGTCGTCGCTGCAAGATACAGGATAGCCGCTCTACCTCCAGACCAACCAATCCCCAAGGACTTCGGTCCACCAAACCAGACAAGATGCAGGCACCAGTAGTGGTGATGAGTGAGTGAGCTCCTTCGTTACCGAGAAATGATAACGATGCTGACACCGCCCTCTCAGACACCAACAGTGGTGAGCGCCAGTTCGGACGCAAGGCCCAGCTCTCCAACATCACCGCAGCAAAGACGTAAGAGACTCCTGCCCCTGTCGCTACACCTGTCATGTCACCCCTGACTCACCCCCTTCACTCTTCTGCTCTTCTGCTCTCCTGCTCTCCTGCTCTCCTGCTCTCCTGCTCTCCTGCTCTCCTGCTCTCCTGCTCTTCTGCTCTTCTCGACACACTACCTTGTCTGACACAACTGCCTCAAACAGCGTGGCAGACATCATTCGATCATGTCTGGGACCCAAGGCTATGCTGAAGATGCTTCTCGACCCCATGGGAGGAATCGTCCTGACCAACGACGGCCACGCCATCCTCCGAGAAATCGAAGTTGCACACCCCGCCGCAAAGAGCATGATTGAACTTGCAAGGACACAGGACGAGGAGGTCGGTGACGGCACGACTACCGTCATCATCCTGGCCGGAGAGATCCTCGCCATGTCTCTGCCCCAGCTCGAGCGAAATATCCATCCCGTTGTCATCATCCAAGCATTCAAGCGCGCCCTGGCAGACGCCCTCACAGTCATCCAGGACGTTTCCATCCCTGTAGACACCACCAACGACGAGCAGATGTACGGTCTGATTTCCTCTTCCATCGGCACAAAGTTCGTCTCGAGATGGTCAGACATGATGTGCAACCTCGCCCTCACTGCTGTACGAACCGTGTCGAAACAGGTCGGTGCCGACAAGCAGGAGGTCGACATCAAGCGCTACGCACGTGTCGAGAAGGTTCCCGGTGGAGAGATCGAGGACAGCTCGGTGTTGGACGGCGTCATGGTAAACAAGGACATCACACACCCCAAGATGAGGAGAAGAATCGAGAACCCGAGAGTCGTGCTGCTGGACTGCACTCTCGAGTACAAGAAGGGAGAGTCGCAGACCAACATTGAGATCTCAAAGGAGGAGGACTGGAACCGGATATTGCAGATTGAGGAGGAGCAGGTCAAGACCATGTGCGAGTCTATCATCGCTGTCAAGCCCGATCTTGTCATCACCGAGAAGGGTGTGTCCGGTTCGTTGCATCTTTTCCCGCCACCTATAACAGTTCTGCTGACACTTGTAATGCGACACAGACCTCGCCCAGCACTACCTCATGAAAGCAGGCATCACCGCCCTCCGCCGTGTCCGCAAGACAGACAACAACCGCATCGCCCGCGCGACCGGTGCCACCATTGTCAACTCTCCGCAAGAACTCCAAGACTCGGACGTCGGCACCCAGTGCGGCCTGTTCGAGATCTCCAAGATCGGCGACGAGTACTTCACCTTCCTGACCAAATGCCAAAACCCCAAGGCCTGCACCATCCTGCTCCGCGGACCCAGCAAGGACATCCTCAACGAGGTCGAGCGCAACCTGCTCGACGCCATGAGCGTCGCCCGCAACGTCATCTTCCACCCTTACCTCTCGCCCGGCGGAGGCGCCACCGAAATGGCCGTCTCCGTGCGTCTCCAGCAGCTCGCAAAGGGCGTCGAGGGCGTCGCCCAATGGCCCTACAAGGCCATCGCCGAGTCCATGGAGGTCATCCCCCGCACGCTGATCCAGAACTCGGGCAACAGCCCGATCCGCGTGCTGACGCAGCTGAGAGCCAAGCACGCCGAGGGCGGCAACAGCGCCTGGGGCATCGACGGCGACGCCGGCAAGATCGTCGACATGCATGAGTTTGGCGTCTGGGAGCCCCAGGCCGTCAAGCTCCAGAGCATCAAGACCGCCGTCGAGAGCGCCTGCTTGCTGCTCCGAGTCGACGACATCTGCGGTGCCAAGAAGGCGGCGCAGTCTGGTGGTAACATGGGTGGTGGCGATGACTAGAGCGATTCACCACATCATCACAAGAATGAGATGGGAAGTATGTGTCAGTAGGATTCCCTTGTTGACACAAACGCATCGAGCGTGGTCATCGAATGGAATAGCCTAGCATGTGTGATCCGAAAAAGAAGAATATAGAATTTGGGGAGATACCAAGTATGACAGAAAAAAAAAAGGTGTATTCCCTCGCTATGCTATCCTAGGATAAACCCCCAACCAAAATGTGTACGATGGCTTGACAGACGAGAAAAGAATAAATCGAAATAAAACCACCTTTGAGCAAAAGACACCAATTTGTTTTTCCCTCTCTGACTGTTCCTGTTGCCGTCGTTGTTGTTGCTCTTGTTGCTGCTCACTCCTCATCATCGCCCCTGCAATATGCAGACAAAGTTTCGGAATACCCCCAGGTCATAGACATTGACAATATCATCCAACGACCTGACCTTCTCCCACAGGTCTTCTTGGCCAATAGGTGGGTTTCCATCCGTCGTGCGCACAATCATCTGATCATTCGGCACCGGCCAGCGACAGCAAGGCGGATCCTCCTCGCACTCGCCTTTTGGCAGTATAGCCTTCGCATCGCCCTGCCCGAGACTGTTCTGTCGTTTGCGCTCCTTCTCTTTGCCCACGATGACGCTTCTCTTGGCGCGATACACGTAGCCGTCCGCCATGTCGTCTTTCCAGTCCGCCCACTTGGAGCTCTCGTTGGTCGTCATGCCCGCCCAGATCAGGTAGATGTGGTAGACCAGTAGACCCAGCGGCAGCGGAGCAGTGGTGACTGCCAACAGCCCCACGCCGGCCACGCTCAATCCGCCTGTGTTGATGGCTCGCACGAATCCGTTCCCCCATTGGCTCCAGTAGAGCCTGCTCGTCCAGCCGAGAGCGCTGTCCAGATCAGTCCAGCTCTGGGAGAGGACTTTCCAGGCCAGGTACGCGCCGTAGAACTCGATTGCAGCCAGACTCAGCAGGAGGGCCAGGAACCAGCGGTAGTTGTTGCGGCCGAGACAGTTGTTCACCCACGGGCAATGGTGGTCGGCTTTTGCGACACAGACGCCACAGAGAGAGCAGTGTTTGCTACGCGCGGGCTTGACGAAGCCACAGGTTCGGCATTTGTGGTCAGGGCGGAAGAGGAGGTGGTCGTAGGGGTAGGAGTGCAGGTGCCGTGTGTGGTTCTGAGGGGTGATGTGGTCGGCTCGTGTTGTTACGCAGAGATAAGTGAAGTAGTATGGAGCTCCGAGAAGGAAGGGAAGAGGGAGTGTTTGAGACCAGGTAAGGAGGGGCCATGCCGCTGTCAGGAAGAGGTATGCACTTCCTGTAAGGAGGGTCAAGAAGATGGCCTGAGAAAGAGGTCAGAGAAAGTACATCCTATGTTGAATTGCGTTGATGATTGAAAAGTTGCTTGGTAAATTCGAAAGGAAGGAGCAATATGTAATGGAGGAAGTCAACGTGCTTATAAATTGCACGCATCGATCTTGGTACTTACAAGAACCACTGGGTTCTTCTGGTTGAACAAGTAGTGTCCTATACCAGCCAGAGCTCGACTGGTCCTACCACCAGTGAATGTAGTGTCGAGACGACGGAAAGTGGCAGGGATGTTCAGACATAGTAGACGCTGTAAGACACCGATTGGCGTGTTCCTCAACGCAGGGAGTTTTCCAAACAAGGCAACGAAAGTGAAGAAGGAGATGACAAGCACCGCAATCACGGTGTTGCGAAAGGCCAACATCATTGCACAGGCATAGGCAGTTGCATTGGCATTGGCATTGTCTTCTCAGGAATCAACATTGCCTCGCCTTCGACGAGGGTAGAGAGAAGTGATGCGGCCGTCGGATCGTATGGAAAACCGGAACGTGGAATTGACGTTTACTATCCCCACGTCATTAAGTAAGTGTATCCGAATAAAGACTCGTTCTAGCAGCAACTTAAATGAGGTCCCGTTTGTCACAGATCTTGTGCATGTACCGCTCTGCACTAGACTACAAAGGTACTGTAGACTGCGCTGCTTTGAATCGAGGAGACCTCGAGCATAAACGCTGTCGAGGCATAGTGACAACCTTATGCCGTGCTTGTGAAAATGGCCCAAGCTCCCCGCGTCTCGGAATCTCGGAATTACTGTAATTCGAGATAATTATCACGAAATCACGCGTCTCCGCCGCGTCGGCATGAAGCGCTATCAACACGTCCTATATTCACTCAAGCCCGCGTTCACTGGGGCATGTGCGCCCAGTAGATCAATTCCGCATATCGCGCACATTTCTTTTGACTGTGTGAAAGTTCGGATGTCATTTCCCAAGCTGAGTCGTCGTGGGACAGTCTGACATCAATCCGTCCAGGATGCCTCCTCAAGTGACATATAGTGGCGTCAAGGTGGCATCAACTGAGATAAGTGGTTCACTGTTCGCTGGCAAATCGTTCTTCTTGACCCAACGCCTACCCTTGAGATCGCGCTACGTCAAAGATATAGAGGCGAATGGTGGTTCTGTCGTGAGACTTGAGGCTCAGGCCGATTACCTTATCGCTGATCACTTACGCTCCGACTGTCCTCCCGGATCGTTATCATACACCTTCATAGATCGTGCTATCCAGACTGGTGAACTTCCTCCTGTAGGAGATCATGTCGCAGGCGTGCCGAAAGGGGCGAGTGGGGCAGCACGACCACCCAGGGCAGCTGGCTCTTCAGCCCCTGTGAAAACGGTGCGGACCCCATATACGACTCAGGATGATGAGCATCTATTAGCCTGGGTTAGAGATGGTCAAGCGAATGGTTATGCCGTGAAAGGTGCAGAGCTGTACAAGTTGCTTGAAGCAGAGAACTCGAGGCATCCATGGCAGTCATGGCGGGAAAGATATCTCAGGAATCTCGCCCTGAGACCCCCGACTTCTTCCCCTGCGCCTTCGCCTAGCACTACTACCGTTGCTGCTCTACCATCGAACGCGGAAGTCACTCAACCAATCAGTCCGACTCCGACTGCGCTTGGTGCTGTGCGAGGTCGAGCGACTGCTCGACGTCCTGGAAAGCCTGTTTTGGGGAGGTCGGCTCGTCGACCTGTATCGGCAGAGAGTGCAGTGCCCGACGAAGAACAATCCATGGTGGATAGACCAGTGGCAGGCCCTCAGCAAGACGCTATCAACGCAGTGACTGAAATGAAGGGCCCGAAGCTTGACGATGGTGCGGATGTCTCAGAGCAGGCTGTTGGAACCACTGTTCAAGTACAATATACTGATACGGGCGACCTATCACAAATGGCTGAGACGGAAGCTGAAAATCAAGACACTTTACTCGAAGCTCCTGTACAGGAAGCACCTGTCGTTGTCCAGCGAAGTCGCGAATCTTCTTTACCTCAACACACCCCTCGACCCGAAGATGATCTTCCAATTACTGTAGCAAACAGCGCAGGTCACGAAGAATTAGTGCTCGAGCAAGCTATGGTATCAAGTAATGTGGTGGCGCCTGCTGTCGGTGTGAGGCAAGACCCAATAGAAGCTACATTGGATGCGAGCAAACCATCTAAGATTGGTGTTGAGCTTATCAATGCACCCCGTCAAGAATTTGATTTCAGCGCAATTGGCTTCGACGACAATGACTTCAGGCGTCTCTTCGATAATGCGGAGTACATCCAAAGTGTCCCCGTCGGTCGTTACAACAAGATATGGTATTTCCTGGCTGCCGCAAGCCCTCCGTTTACCGCCGAGCAATTGAGGAAATACTACGAGCAGGTGGTATATCCTGAATATGAGAAAACAGAGAAGCCTGACGAAGACCTGAAAGCTCTTGAGAGCCAATCACTGCAAGACATCGAACAGTATGACTATCGAAAGATTCTTGACGTGTTTGGTACGCAAGGCCAGCCGGATCACAACGCGAACGGATTGGTGAGCAACCTCAAAACAATGGCTTCATCTAACGACCAAGACACACTTTTACCGAGCACGACGCCTACCTCAAAGACGCCAGCGGAGCATCCTGCTGGAAGTGGTTTGGACCGTACTCCAGAAGAACCTCAAGTAAAAGAGACACCGGTCAAGAATGCATCAGCTAGAATAACGAAACGGACCATGGCGGATACACAGAGTCAGGGGCCTCAGAAACGACAGAAAGTGAGCACATCTAACCCGACAATATCACGCGAGCCACAGGGATCTGCAAGTAAGACAGTTGTACACGCTGTCGTGATATCAAGCGATGAATCTTCTGACGATCAGAGCGAAGACCTCGTGGCCCGTACAGAAGCTGGCGAGACCACATACACGTCAGAAATGGATGCCGAAGCTCAGCATCAACTGCAGCACGAGATGGAGCAGACGCGGCCAATTGCCCTCACTGCTGAAAATCTTGCACGAGCTCAAGCGCTGGGTAACCCTCGTTCAGACAGGAGAGCACTGGATGTTGCCGTAGACGATGGCAACAAAGATCAAACCGATATGGCTGATTATCTCCAAGGACTGATCGGTCAGGGCCCTCCTGAAAGTCGGATTGACCGCCAGAAGTTCGATGCGCTTAAGGAGAAACATCGACGACTGAAATGCTTCGCTCACGAGGAAGCGAGTGACGAGTATCACGAACAAGACTCTGCTCCCCACAAGGCTGATGGTGCGAAGACAATTGTGGTAAACGGACGTGTTATAGATACAAAGGACATCCCCGACTTTCTAAGAACCCAAGATCTTGACCCTGACATTGATCGCACCGTGGCTGAATCTTCCCCGCTTCGACGGCCTCCCTCGGACAGACCTGCGCCCCTGAATCCCGATAGCTCACCTCATCAGTCGCCTTTACATGGATTCCAATCCCAGGACATCGACCCACGCATTCGGGACATGGACAGCCATGGAGACTCAGGCAGTATCCAGCTTGCAGTCGTCGAACCCGAGGGTGGATGGAATTTCATGGCATCGCAGTCTCCGCAGCCATCGCGTCCAGCGAAGCTACAGGATAGAGAACAGGGCAGAACACCAGTTGTCATAGACACTCAATATGTTTTCGGTGGCGAAACACAGATACCAGATCTGCATGTCGCCGAGCCCAGCAGCCAGTATGAACTACAAGTGCACTCAGCCGAGTCAGAACTCGACTCGCAGGCAATGGACGGCTCGCGCGTCGAGGCCTTTGAAAATGCAATGATCGCTCGCGGCCACGATCCAGATGATATCGACGATGTGCTTTACATGACATCCATGCGAGCGCCACTGTGCGAGCGTGTGCTCGAAGACATGAAAGCCGGTCGAGGCCAGCCGACAGACCTGCCGGGCTTCTGGACCCAGGCCGAGGATGATTGGCTCCAGGGCGGAAATGCAGTCAAGTTGAGGAAGCTGGCTGAGAAACATGGAGTCGAGGAGTTTGATGCGAGGACGCTGTTTTTGGCAGACTGGCACAAGCAGTGAGTCGGCTTGAAATCGATACTTTTGTTTGGGCGAGACTCTACGAAAACACAGGACCGAGTACAAGAAAGTTGTGTCTGACAATGCTGTTCAACGAACGCTATTGCTTTGAAGTTGTCATTTCAGGTTATATACCCCTATACTGCATAATTGATATTAGCTTTTCGACAGCCTGTTGCCACACAACTTTCTATTCCAAGTGTGACACCGAACCCAGTAAATATTGTATCCATGGTTTTCCTTCGCAGACAAGCCTCACGACCAAACACTAGCGCCAGCCACACCGATCAAAGCAAAGGCGGCTCGACACACCCCGTCCGCTGCACCAACAACTCATAATGCTCAACACGTCTATGCCTCTCGAAATCAAAAGTCTTCTCCCTGCCCTGCCTACACTCCTCCAAATCAATCCTAGCGACGACAATCTCATCCCCCTTTGTCTGCGCCTCGGCGACGACGTAGCCTTGCGGGTTCACGATCATCGAGCCCGCGATCAGGTCGTAGCGCGCGTCGGCGTCGTCGCGGCCGCAGCGGGCGGCGGAGATGCTGAAGAGCGAGTTTGTGTATGATGACGAGGTTTGCACTAAAGTGTGGTGGTGCAGGGCTTGGGCCTCTGCTTGGGCCGGGGTTAGTGGTTTGCGGGAGCCCCAGAGGGCGGGGAGGTTGGCGCCTAGTGGGGAGGGGGTTCGTGAGTGAGAAGTGTTCATGTTGGTTTCTTACACGGGTAATACGGGATGGAGTAGAGCAAGGTCGCTTGAAAGAGCTGTTGGAAAAGAGATGCATAGGTACTCACCAGTGTTGTAGCCGAAAACGATCAATTCAGCTCCCTGCAGAGCATACACCCGCCACGCCTCAGGCCATCTCCGATCGTTACATATCAGCATGCCCAATACAGGATCGCCCTTGCCCTGGTCTTTTCTCCTGCTGATTTCACCCTCAGGCACACCGGGCGTTCCCTTTCTCCACACGCCACTCCCCTCATCTGCCGTCGCTGTCCTCCCCAACAGCCCCGGTGCTCGAAACGCCTTGAACCCAAGATCGCCAGGAGTGAAATACCGCTTCTCCAGCTGATTGACAGCATCAGGTTCAGTAAACGGCTCTACAGTCCCTGGCAGGTGCACTTTGCGATACTTAGCGATGACCCTGTTCTCGCTCGCACAGAAGTAAACACTAGTGTTGTACCCTTTGCCTTTATTCTCGTCTTCGCTGACACACCGCTCCGCGAACCCGACTACGATATCTATCCCATGCTCGACTGCTCTCCCGAACAGCGCAGACGTGTCCGGTCCTCTCGCCACGCTGTCGAGGTCCGTGGCTGAGTCGTTTGTTTCTTCGAAGAAAGACTCGAGGTCGTCGCCTGGCTCGATCAGGTGCCGCGGGAAGAAAGTCGTGAATGTGCATTCCGGGTATACTAGTAGTTGCACTTTTTGTGCTGCGGCTTGGTCTAGGAGGGAGAGGAGTCGGGTCATTACTTCTTTTCGGGGTGTGTCGCGATTGATGGCGCCGACTTGGGCGGCGGCCACGGTGAGTTTACGTGCCATGATGGAGACTTCGGGGGCGATGTTGAAGGACTTGTTTGCTATATGATGGTCTTGGAAGAGTGATGTATGGGAGGTGGCAATTACAGTCTCCAATTCAAGAGAGATGAGAAGGGATGATGAACGAAATGCGTTTATCAGTATCAACTACCTGCAATTCACTCCTTACACCAGACGGCTCACCACAAGATAAATATAACCAGCTGCAAAGGCATCTTCAGGGCAAGGCAATACCGTAAATATACTTATATCCACTCCCCAAGCCCAAACCCAAACTACCTCCGGCGGGACCTCAAAGCCAACATAACATCCACGGCCAGAATCGCCCTGCTCAGCAGCTCAAAGCTCATTTGCGCCGCAGTTCGGGAATCCAGAGACCTGGGTTAGCCGGATAGGTCATACGCATGAAGAAGTGCATGCATGCGGTGGTGATCGAAAGTCGCGGGTTCGTATCTCCGGCCAAACGCCCTATCTACGCCGCGGCGGGGGTGTAAGGAGCGGCGGCTTATCGAGGGACCACTTCGTCCGTTACCATCATCATGGCTAATAGCAGCAGCGGCTCCGCCGATCTGGGGGAGATGCGTTTGGTGGATAGATATATAGTGACTATAAGTCTGTGGTCGTGTAGATGCGCTCCTGCTGAAATATCTATACTTGTGTTGTGATTGCAGATACTAGGGACTAGGCTGTTGGGTGGAAGCTGGTGTCAGCAGCCGCAATCGACCGATTGGTAGATAAGATTAGATCGGGTTACACACCTAGTAGCAAGGTAGTTCTATCATCAAAGCGATGGAGTTCGATCTCGTCGTAAAAAATGGCCGCATTGTAAGTACAGAGAATCACCTTGCCACTACCGACAAGGTCTACAAGGCCAGGTGACGTGACGACAATCAAGACAAAGGTTTCTAAGTACATTGATAGGTCACAGCAAGCGAAGTCTTGCCCCTAGGCTTGGAGATCGGTGTCAAAGACGGCAAGATCTCGTGTCTGGGAACTTCGCTGCCGACGAGCCAGAACACCAAGATTGTGGATGCAGAAGGTGCATACATAACACCCGGTGGAATCGACTCCCATGTACATCTTGCACAAGCCAACTCGCCGACTGGAGATGGGTTCGAAACAGGTACCCGAAGCGCTATCGCTGGCGGCACTACGACCATCATTGCATTTGTGACGCAAGAGCGAGAGCAGCTGTCATTGTTCCCCATGCTGGAAGACTATCACGCAAAGGCAAAGGGCGTATCAAGTTGCGACTATGGCTTCCACTACATCTTGACCAACCCCACCAAGGAGATCTTACGGAATGAGTTGCCAATTATTGCTCGAAAGGAAGGCATCACGAGCGTCAAGCTCTACATGACTTACGACCCCATGAAACTTAACGATAGGGAACTGCTGAGCATCATGATGGCATGTCGGGCATTAGGCATGACAACGATGATACATGCCGAAAACTCGGACATGATTGCGTTGATCATCGATGGGCTCGAGGCTAACGGGAACACCGATCCTTTCTTCCATGCAGTCGCAAGACCGCGCATAGCTGAAGATGAAGCATCCTACAGAGCCATCTCGTTGTCAGAGCTCGTCGATGCGCCGATCCTGATTGTGCACATGTCTTCGGAGACGGCCATGACGCACGTCAGAAAGGCACAAACCAGGCTTTTGCCTGTCCATGCGGAAACGTGCCCGCACTACCTTTACCTGCTCTCGGAGGAGTTGAAGTCAAAGCCACACGATCACTTTGCAGGCGCGAAACATGTGTGTTCACCACCCCTGAGACATTACCCCCAAGATCTCGAAGCACTGTGGCAAGGCATCGCGAATGGTACCTTCACCGTAGTGTCTTCAGACCATGCACCATCAAAATACGATCATCCCGATGGCAAGAAGCTCGGGTTTGTTGATGGCATACCTCGATTCGCAAAGATCCCGAACGGCTTGCCAGGACTTGAGACGCGGATGGCACTTTTGTTTTCAGAGTCCGAAGCATGCCTCTCTCCTGATGAGGCCAGGATTGGCTTACCGAAGTTTGTACAGCTGACGTCGACGAATGCTGCAAAGATGTATGGTCTTGCTGATAGGAAGGGAAGCATTGCACCTGGCTATGATGCAGATATTGTTATTTGGCACCCAGGTACTAATGGCGAAACCACGATAACGCAAGACATGCTCCACCATGGCGTCGACTATACGCCGTTTGAAGGATTGAGGGTTCGAAACTGGCCGAGGTACACCATCCTACGAGGAGAGGTTGTGTGGAACAAGGACGAGGGAGGCGTTGTAGGTAAAGCAGACTATGGCCAGTATCTCAAGCGGGGACCTGGCCAGGTCATTGTTGGAAAGACTGGACAGAAAGTCCATGGCATGTTGGAAAACGAAAGGCAATACTGGATGCACTGACAGGCTTGATATGAGATACGTAGAAAGCTGCTAGAAATCAAATGAGAAATATGCCCATTTGAGCATACTTATAGGGACATTCTGCAACGCCGATGAGTTTGCTAGCGGAGTGTGTTGATGTTAAAGAGGGCCTATCCGAATTGTGAAACCCTAGTATGGAGCTTGTGCGACGGCCTGGATATATGTTGGAGTACAGCCCTCTGCTTTGCCCTTGTACTCGACCTGGTCACACAGAAGACGCGTCAGCGCTTAACTTTTCCATATGAGAATGAACAGCAGAGACAAGAACACAGGGAGCATTACAACATTATACTGCAAGCGACTGCCGTACCTTGCAACAATGTATAAAGAGGCATATGTGTGAAAAAGGAAACAGAAAAGAAAGTCACGTACCACAGGCTCGCCCTTGGATTCGCAAATGGTCCAACTGGAAGCCGTTCCATTGACGGCAAGCAGATAGCCGTGCTTGAGCGACAGGTCACCATGGCCCTGATACTCGGCTCTGAAGGTCAATTCGCTACCGCTGTAGACATGGGTCGAGTTGTACTCGTAATCGCCGACTCCGTGAGGACCGGCCATTTCGCAGTGGAGCACACCGTCGGAAATGTTGAAGGTCGGCACGAAAGCGAAACCCGGTTTGATTGTGCGCAGGAAGTTGTCGGGCTGATAGTTAGGGTCGTAGAGGGTCGTGAGAGAGACATTCTTCAATGCCGATGAGTTTGCCAGCGGAGTGTGTTGGTTAGTTGTCACTAGGTAGAAGTTGGCTGGGACAGTGACATTGCTGATGCGTCTGCTTGTGAGAGGACTCGCCGAGGCGAATGCTGTCAAGGAGAGAGCGCCGGCGAAGATGGTAGAGAATCTCATGATTATGGATTATACGAAAGTAGAAAAGATTCTCTCGTTTGAAATGGGTGTGGTGGTGAGGATGATCGTTGGTGATTAGTCCTTTACCCAGACAATTATTCTTGCTGATGTAGTAAAAACAAAGAATATAGATGGGTAGTAGAAAGTCTTTTGATGATTATGATGAGATGAGAAGAAATGAGATGAGAGAACTACTGCACAAGAAAGAGCAGACGATCAGAGCAATATGTAGTCCCACAAGAACCAAAGAGGACGAACCGATGGGGAATAGAGAGATCTCGCCTACAGAACTCTGGAATGCAAGAGGCATATGATGCCAAAAAATGGACCCACGTCCATTTCATCCAATTGAAGTATCGACTGTACTGTACTACTGCCTGCCATCTTTATTTTTCTCTCTCTGCTTCCCGCGCATCTCAACGTGATGACGGACGGACTGGTGGTGAAACAACCCCTGTTACACGATGGAGTGTCGATCTCTCGAACCGTCGTCGCGTTAGTTCACGTGGATTTTCTTCTTCCCGTTGGCCCTGGACTCTTGTGCACAACCCGCGTATGCGTCGACGTCTCACGATGTGCAAAATTGCAGTTGGTTGTCGAGGGGAAAGCAGGTACCTGTTGTCGCAGCAGCATCGGCCCCTCTCGTGGAAATATGTGCTGACATGTTTTACCAAGAGAATAGGAGATGCAGACATCATGCGTGAATACGAAAGTTTGCCAGACTGTGTGACGAGACGTCAGTGCTCGTTCTTCCCCAAGGCGGACGGGGCTGCTACAGTACTGTATCACTGGAGGGCTATTTTAGGACAGGGCACGAAATCGGAATATTTACCTTGCCTTGTGCGCGCGTCGTGTCATTGCCCTGCAGCAGTGAGATCGCGAGAGGGGGTGGGGGTTGTATCCTCCGCATCGCACGCCTCTCGGCAAAAGCACGTCAGTGTTCCATGGACATTACTAGGCACAGAAAACTGATGCATGGATGCACAAGGGTGCACCCATGTAGAGACGACCGAATGTGGACATAAAACGGTCCTTTTGCGGAAGGTATGACGGGTTACCAGGACTAAATCGGTGATATCTAAACTGTGCGCTATAGGAAATCAAGGCCAACACCGAAGCTGACGCCCTTTCTGCCCTCCTCGCCCTTCCTCATGACCAGAGGCAGCGAGAAGTTCAGCTCGAACCTCGCAACGGGATGCGCATAGACCAGACCGACACCAGCAGCACAGCTCGGTAGTCCGTTTTGCAGCTCGGCGATTGTGTTCTTGAAGCTCTTTGCCACGTCTTGACCGTTCATGCCACCTTCCTTGCCCTGTGCGGTGTCTTGGAGTGCTAGAAGTCTACCTCCATTGATGAATGTTTGGAATCGAAGAGGGGTCTCCTTGCCCATGCCAGGCACAGGGAATAAGATACTAGCACCGCCCGCTGCGTAGACGTCACCTCCCACAGCATCTTGGCCGTCTCGGGGCCCCAGGCCTGCCTGCCTGAAACCGCGGACATCAGTAGGGCCACCAAGTGTGAAGCGGTCGTTGATGCGAGTCGAGGCTGGAGCGCCGGAGCCAGCAAGAGTAAGAGGGTACAAGAAACCACCTCTCAGACCCGCAGTCATGGAGATGCCACTTTCGCCGGAAATGCCAGGAACAGGAATGGGGACTGCGCCTTGAGATTCGACTTCAAATTTGCCAAAGGCGACATCGCCCTTGAGGGGACCGAAGCCAGCGATCTCAGAGACGGTCTTGAGTAAGAAACCACGCGATGGCATCATTGGCACGTCTCTCTGGTCATTCACCCAGGTATGCGTTATGCTCGACTTGAAACTGTCCCCTGCGTCTGCTCGTACAGTAGGCGAGGCTTTCTCGGCCAGACCAGTGACTTGTCTCCAGATGCCGGAGTAGCCAAGTTCATGCTTTCCCCATCCATTCAACCACTTGAGCTTTGCTGAGCCACCCTTCAACACATCCTCGTGACTTGCCCATGGCTTGATAGTAGAGCTGGCAAGACCACCAATCTCCAGACGTGCGTCGGGGTTGCTGAGAATCGGGGTGTCATAGTAGGCCGAGTAGGCAGATCTCGTCCTCGTGCCTAGAGAGGCGTGGGCATTCAGGGACTCGGCGCCGCCGAACAGGTTGCGCAAGACAACATCGAGGAAAGCAGAGCCCTCGGAGGAGCCGGCTTCGGTACCGGTCTTGATGGTATAGCGGCCGCGTTCTTCGGCGGAAATGAAGATGGCAAGATCGGAAGCCGAAGTGGATGCATCGGTCTGATCAGGGAGATCGATATAGGTAGAGATGGGCCGCTTGAAGATGCCTGGACGGGTCAGACCGGCGGCCAATCAAGCATTGTATTCCACGCGCGACACGCACCAAACTTGTTCAACTTGTCAACGGCACCGCCGAGGTTGCGCAGCGCCTCTTGCAGAGTGTAAGGAGCATCCTGGTTGTGGCTAAGGATGGGATCGAAAACCTTCTCGAGGAAACCTCTGCGGGTGTGGGTGGCGTGCAAGACACGGACGGACGAGATGGTGACGGGCTTTGTCGAGTTCAATGAGAGCAGCTCGGCTTGTCGTTGCTGCGCCTTGAGGTTCTGTGCTTCTATGCGAGCATTGAGGTCACGCTCCTTGTCCGAGACGGCCTTTTGGTCCACGGGCTGCTTCAGTCTCGAGAAGAGCTGCGGTTGGTAGTGTCAGTGGCAGGTTGACCTTGACGACGGAGACACACATCGAGACTCACATCATCACCCTTTTCCGACGCCATTGAGCCTGCAACTGACGACGGGAATGCCGGGTCAAGAGTAATATGAGGTATTAGTATAGTATCAACGGCACTCTTCTGATGCGTCGCAGAGGAAGCAATTAATCCAGTGTTTGGATCAGTAAAGCCAAGCTCGGACCAGATCAGCAGCTCTACGTTTGCTTGTGATTGTACTTTGCTTGTACTTTGCTTGTAACATCGGATGTTGGAGAGTCCCAATCTCCGATCCCACCCGCCACAACCTTTTCTCTTTGTTACCTAGGTACTTGTACCTACAAGTACTTGTACCTTATCTTGGATTTGTGAATGTGGCTTGACGAAATGTGGCTTGTGGCTGCCTTACGGTGTCGATTGATGCTGACGTCTTGTCTGTCTCCTTCCTCTTCCTTGCCCACATTTGTACCTTCAGTCTGTTGCATTCAATTCGGTTCAATTCACTTTCACCCGATTTACTCCAAGTATTAATACTCACACTTTTCCACCGAGGACCGTCCCTTTTTCTTCTTTATGTATATATATATATCAGATTCACATACGACTTAGACACCAACCATCAACGACACTGATAAACCAACAAATAAGTATCAAGCACAAGATCACCCTGCTACCATGGCTACCCGCGCCGCGCACAAGCGTCTCACAAAGGAATACAAGAACATCACCGAGAACCCCCCACCCTTCATCACCGCACATCCCTCGGAATCCAACATTCTGGAATGGCACTACATCCTCACCGGACCCCCAGAGACCCCCTATGAAGGCGGGCAATACTGGGGCACCCTGGTGTTCCCCCCGGACTACCCCTTCGCACCTCCCGCCATCCGCATGCACACTCCGAGCGGTCGCTTCCAGCCCTCGACACGTCTGTGTCTGAGCATCAGTGATTTCCATCCGAAAAGCTTCAACCCGGCCTGGGAAGTCAGCACCATCCTTCTCGGCCTGCAGTCTTTCATGACCAGCGAGGAGATGACCACCGGCTCGCTCTCTGCCACCCCGGCCGAGCGCCGTGTCTTCGCCGCCCGCACCAAGTGGTGGAACAGCACCGGAGGCGGCTCGTCCAATCGTACTATTCCTGCTCTTTCCACAACGACAGCAACACCAAACAGCAATTCGCGTGGCTTCGGCGCCATCAGAGCAGGTGACGGCGGCAAGAAATTCAAGGAGGAGTGGCCCGAGTTGGACGAGGAGAACTGGAAGTGGATGGAGGACAACAAGATCGATCCCGCGACTGGAAAGGCCGTGCTGCCTCCTGCTCCCGCCAGCCCTTGCTCGCCGGAGACTTCTGCGCTGAGGAGACGTCCTGCTGGGAGTCATGCCGGTTTGGGCGCTGTCGTTGAAGGGGGACAGGCCGCTCGTGGAGCTGGCCAGGGCTGGTTCCGCAAGAACAGACTGTATATCGTCATGGCTTGCATATTCAGCTACGTGCTAACGGCGCGTCTGCTCGGCGACACGGAGCAAGGGAACTGATGAGCCACTTTCAACTATCAAGGAGATGGTTTGTGGAGTCCAGGGATTGACTGGCGTTGAGGATCAGGTTTATAAAACATATGCATGGGAGGGAGTTTTGATGTATTTTCACTACCAGGGCGCAGTCTGCCTTTACGACCAGGTTGCATCGGACAAAGGAGGTCATGTGGATCTCCATGCAAACAATGAAATCACCTTTTTCCTCTCTGGGCAGACTACTATAACTTTATAGAGAGAAAGTTTCACATTGCAACGAAGAACAAGACGGAAAGATAAAAGTGTGGTCACGATAGGATAACATGTCCTATGCGAATAAGTAGATTGATGCAAGCCAGGCCATAGCCGTCTCGCGCGACAGTGTCACATTTCGCCAGTTCCATGTTGTCCCTCCTAACAGACAAAGCAGAGGTATATCCTCCACCACAGACTCTTGAGAAAGAGCCTGGCGTCTATAGACGACGACCACGGCGACCACCCTTTCTGCGGGTAGAGTCGGAGGGAGTGGGAGTCACGTCCTCGATACGTCCGATCTTCATGCCGGCACGGGCAAGAGCACGGAGAGCGGACTGAGCACCGGGACCGGGGGTCTTGGTGCCGTTACCTGTCATTCGTTATTAGGTTGTGTTTTGAACCAGGAAAACAAGGACTTGTACATACCACCAGTGGCTCTGATCTTGACGTGGAGAGCGGTGATACCGAGCTCCTTGCAGCGGGTGGCGACGTCCTGGGCAGCCAACATGGCGGCGTAGGGGGAGGACTCGTCACGGTCGGCCTTGACCTTCATACCACCGGTGACACGGGAGATGGTCTCACGGCCGCTGTATCCCACGTTAGTTCCAAGTTTCGTTATAGGTCTTATGCCAATTGGTCCGCGGTCTCTTCGACCCTTGATCGATAGCTGCCCGCTTGTCACGCAGGATTATTTCCTCGTCGACCCCACAGTCTTGATCAAATTCTTTCCTGGATCCATAGGGCGCGCATCGAGAGACCAAAAGACCACAGGCAACCGGCGTTGAATATTGACGGAGAACTCACGAGAGATCGGTAACGTGGACGAAGGTATCGTTGAAGGAGGCGAAGATGCGAGCAACACCGAAAACGAGCTCGCCTGCGCGCAATCTGTCAGTCCACTTGTCCAACGCCACAGAGAGTCGAGACGGCAAAGATAGTCGTGGATATCACATACCCTCACGGGTCTGAGGACCGAGCTGGACGTTCTCCTGCGCAGCGCGCGTAACCTTTGCCTTGGGAGCCATTTTTGATTAGTATTCACTGGTTGTTGGCGAAATGTGCACTGTTCGACGACCAAACCAAAGTTCAACTTTTCGCGCTGCTTCGCTGGAAGAAATGGAGAGTGGGAGAGACGAATCCGCCAAGCCCGGTGTTTCGCCGGCACCGCCCATACATAAACTTTCTCACGCGCTTCGACTTCACCTAGATTTTCTCCAATCATCTTCTGCGTCCAAGTAACACACGATCATAATCGGCTTCATATTGTACGTCGATTGCTTCTTGTTTACTGGATTGTCTACCTTAGCGTTGTAGAGCTCTAGCTTGCTGCGAGGCAGCATAACTCGCAAACATGGGTGACGAAGTCATTGGCCTGATCGGTATGGGCGATATGGGGATGATGTATGCGCGCCTACTGAGCGAGGCCGGATGGAGGTATGCATCAACGTCTGCCGATCGCAGCTGCAAACACTGAAATGGTACGTTCGAACTCCCCCTTTCCACCACTATCTCTACACCTCTCTGCAATGATGACTTGAGTGCATTTGGCTCGAGTATGGCAGTGGGGCACCTCTTCACTGTTTCAGTTGGAGAGACCCTGTTGTCGTCGATGATGTAAAATCTCAGCTACCTTAATTTTTTTTGTCTGAAAAGCTTTTCTCCCATACCACTATACAATTCAACGAACAGATCAATGCAAACCTTTGAGCTAACGTTGGATGCAGAATTTTACTACCACCGCAATGATCACGGCCACTAATAGACCTTGCCCACAGGGTTCACGCTTGCGATGTCCCAGATAAGTACGATTCGCTACGGCAATCATTTAATGACAATGTATGAATCATGTCTGTATATAGTTCCTTTAGATAGTCTTGCTGAGGCTTCAGCAGAATAATGTTACGATATTCAAAAATGGCCACTTCGTGTCGAGAAGCAGTGATTATATCATCTACAGTGTCGAAGCCCGAAACATCGATGCGGTTGTCTCTGCTTACGGCCCTTCAACAAAGCTAGGGGCTATCGTTGGAGGCCAAACCTCGTGCAAGGCTCCCGAGATGGCAGCCTTCGAGAAGCACTTGCCTGCAGATGTTGAGATCGTGTCGTGTCACTCGCTGCATGGCCCTGGAGTGAGCCCCAAGGGGCAGCCCTTGGTCCTGATCCAGCATCGGGCATCAGATAAAAGCTTTGCTCTTGTAGAAAGGATGCTGTCCTGCTTTGGCTCGAAGCATGTCAAGCTCACTGCAGAGTTACATGACCGTATCACAGCTGACACGCAAGCCGTCACACATGCAGCCTTCCTCAGCATGGGTACTGCTTGGGCAGCTAACAACCAGTTCCCCTGGGAGATTCCACGCTATGTCGGCGGCATTGAGAATGTCAAGATCAACATTACACTGCGCATCTATGCCAACAAGTGGCATGTCTATGCTGGTTTGGCAATCCTGAACCCTGCAGCACAAAGGCAGATCAAACAGTACGCCAAGTCAGTGACGGAGCTGTTCAAGCTGATGCTCGGTGGACATAAAGAAGAGCTCAGACAGCGTATCGAGACAGCAAGACAAGCAGTGTTTGGTCAAATGGAAACAAAGGGCTCGGACGAACATGAGCTGTTACTCGAAGATGAATTACTCAACCGATTCAGCTTGGGCGAGAAGCCTGCAGAAAGAGTCAAGAATAACCATCTTAGTCTGCTGGCCATGGTGGACTGCTGGTGGCAGCTTGGTATAGTGCCGTATGATCACATGATATGCTCGACACCAGTAAGTGAATTCGCAGACATACTGCCTCATTGTTTCTGACCAGACTACCTAATGCAGCTATTCCGTCTATGGCTGGGTATAACCGAATACCTTTTCAGGAACCAGGAACTTCTGGAGGAGGTCGTCGAGACTGCAATCGAAGACACATCTTTCCGAGCAGACGATCTCGAGTTTACCTTTGCGGCACGGGACTGGAGTGAGCGTGTGAACCTGGGCAACATGGATGGCTACCGGGAGAAGTTCGAGGGGATCCAAGCATACTTTGCACCTCGCTTCCCAGAGGCTACGCGCGTGGGCAACGAGATGATTAAGACCATCGAAGAGAACCTCAAATCGAGGAAAGGCGGCGCATGATGACTCGGGCGCGGAGTACTATACAAGTCCCATATATTGTTCCGAAGCCCGACTGTGGTGGATCGTGCAGGGTCAGCCGCTCCGGCCGTCTTCTTTGTGTTCGGTCGGCTTGTGATCTCGCAGCTCTTATCTCTGTACTTGCCAACAATGGATAATAATGTGATCGAGTCGGCGCGTGGATATTCTTGGAGTCTCTTTTCCCACGACATAAACTAGGAGTCATGTATCTATGCTGCCTAATACCAAGTCACTACACCCCAGCCACTGTAGTCCAGTCGTAAGCTTACATTGCCCTCTTGCATGGTAGGATGGCATTCTCATGTGCCAAGCACACGGAGATAAGTGTCGAAGGGTCATATGAGTCCTGCATCCTCCCACCACTGACGGACTAGATGATTAAGTTTCACTTTTTTTTTGTTCCAGAGGGCGCAGAGGAGAGAGCGTTGTACAGGTCACTCAACGGAGTCGGGCGAATAGAGTGCCGGAGGGGAACGAAACACTTTCCTTGTATTAATAGTAGTCTTCTTTCTTGTGTCAGTCGATCTCAATGCGTCCTTTCTATTTGCGACTCTCGCGCAGCGGCCAATTCTCTTTCCCCAGCGTTCACTCTCAGATCGCGCTGCAGAGATCTACGTTTTCTACCACTTCCAGGATGTCTTCGGCATCCACCTCTGCAGCTTTGTATGCTATTGTCACTGCTCCCAAGTCTGGGTCGAAGGCCAGACCCAATGATGCGAAAGAGCTCCGCCATCACAACAAGAATGGAAAGGGATTTCTGAATCCCTGGGACTCGTATGTCGAGAGAAGTGTTTTGGAGATGGGGAGGATGATGTCAGGGTAAATAATGGGAAACATACCTAGGTATCCAGACCCAATGAGGATCACGCTGATGATAAGAAAATAGGCGATATATGGCGGGCAAGATGAAATCGTACGGCTCTCTCCTTCGAGCAACGCTGACAGCCAGATGACAACCTGACTAAACTTGCCCACAGCCCCAATACAACTCCTCCGACTGTGACTGTCCGGAAACCCGACCTCCTGCCCACTCGCGAAACCCCAGAGCTGCGTGCGACATGGCTGGGTCACGCCTGCTACTACGTCGAGTTTCCCGGTGGACTCCGAGTCCTCTTTGATCCGGTCTTCGACGAGAGATGTTCGCCCTTCACCTTCATTGGTCCGAAGAGATACACGGATGCGCCTTGTCAAGTCGAGAACCTTCCTTTCATCGACGCAGTCGTCATTTCACACAACCATTACGACCATCTCTCCCACCCAACCATCACCAAGATCCAGAAGAAATTCCCCAACGTGCACTTTTTCGCGCCGCTAGGAAACAAGGCATGGTTTACCGATTGCGGACTGCACAACATGACGGAGCTAGACTGGTGGGAGACGCGAACATTCACGCTGTCCGCCGACGAGACCAAGAGCAGCGAGATGACGACGCACGAAGACAAAGAAGGCACGATCAAGACGAGCAGCATGCAACAAGACATCGAAGCCTCGATCAGCTGCCTCCCAGCACAACACACGAGCGCGCGCACGCCCTTCGACAAAGCCCAGACGCTATGGGGCTCGTGGAGCGTCGAGAGCGGCGGCAAGAAGGTCTGGTTCGGCGGCGACACAGGCTACCGCGCCGTGCCCGACCTGCCGGACGACGAGTTCGACTACGACGACAAATACAGCCATCTGCCCGTGTGCCCGGCGTTTTCTGAGATCGGCGAGCTTAGAGGTCCCTTTGATCTCGGCCTCATCCCCATCGGAGCTTATGATCCGCGCTTCATCATGTCGCCCATGTGAGTTGCTTTTTTCCCTTCTCCTGCCCTGTTCATTGCTCCAACATCCAACCACAAAACAAACTCCCCTTGAGAAGGAGAAAGTAGCTAACCAAAATGACCGGGAAAAAAAAGGCACGCGAACCCCTACGACAGCGTCAACATCTTCGTCGACACGAAATGCGCGCGCGCAATGGGCATCCACTGGGGCACATGGGTGCTGACGGAAGAAGACGTCCTGGAGCCCAGGACCTTGCTGAAAAAGGCTCTGGCTTGGAAAGGATTGCCCGAGGAAGGTGTGTTTGACACTTGTGACATTGGCGAGAGCAGAGAGTTTTAGATTTTTTTCTTGCTCTTTCATGTACTGTATATGGATATGTATATTTGGACTTTTCTCGGGACTGGCATTTGTTTAGGATGGAGGGGAGAGAAGGAGAGTGTATTATTATTATTGTTACCATCACTGTTACGGTCCATCATCGACAGACACCCTGTTCACGGCGTGTGTGATACAGGTCCTTGTTTCCCGAGTAGTTTATCTAGATCGATCAATTCGAGGGCTCGACTCTCACCGTCCAAACAATTACCGGATTGCGATGACAATTGAATAAACAGATTTCTTTCGTTTTCAAAGAGTTTTATTTCCCTTTTGTGCTTTTTCCATAAAATACCCTATCCTAGTACTACCCTACTATCATCCCCTTTCCACCTACATATGCAGTTGATCCGATGCCAGGTCTGATGTCTCGTCATATGCTGCAACGCCTTCTGGATCTTCTGTCGTGACTAGTGAAAAACAAAAACCATGGTCGCATTGCCCACCCCCGTTTGTAGCTCATAAATAAAAGTATATGAATAGTGGCGCTACTTTCTCGTCTCGAAAGAACCGGATGAGGGGTGTTTGCATACACATCTCATCCACCCAGACTCTAAGCAGTACCATTGACACCGTTGGTCTTGGGCGCCTCTGCCTCTGTTGATGGTGCCGCCGCAGCCTCCTCGGCGGGCGAGGTCAAGATACTGAACTGACTGCCGGCGGTGGCATAGTTGAGCTTCTTGCCTCTGGTGGCAGTGTTGTCAATGTGAGTGGCCACCTCGACGTCGTCGGTGGTTCCAAGACCGGTCTGGTAGTTGGTGGAGAATCCCCAGGAATAGGCACGTCCGTCATCGGTGATGGCGATGGAGTGATCACTTGCGGCAGTGGCGAATGCGACCTTGCCGTCAATGGCAGTGACTTTGGTGGGAACGGCAAGAATGCGAGGAGAACCACGCTGGTCCTTGATGGTGGCGTCGTCAGGTAGATCGGAGATCTTGATACCCATCTGGTGACCATCGATGCGGCCCCAGACCAAACAGTCGCCATTATCAGTGACAGCAATGGAGTGGTGGCCACCGCCCTGAATGCATGTAATGGTCTTCTCGGAAAGGCTAGTCACAACCTCGGGTCTGAGGACAACAGCATCGTCTTCGCCAGCGTTGTCGGCAATGCCAGTCTCGCCGTAGTTGTTGAGACCCCATGTCCAAACACGGTTCTTGTTGTCGATGGCGAACGAGTGGTAATCTCCGCATGCAATGTACTTGATGGCCTTCTTGGGAAGACCGAACTCACGAGGCACTAGACCCTGGGTCTTTGTGCGCTCAACGACACGGCGGCCGAGCTGGTTCTGCTGACCAGAGCCCCACGCGAACACGGCACCATTCGAGTCGAGAGCCAGAGTGTGGTTGGCGCCGCAAGCAATGCTGGTGACCTTTTTCAGACCGGGGATGAGCATGGGCTCGCGTTGGACGAGGACGTCTTGGGTGAAGCCGAAGATACCTTCGTTACTCTGAGGCGAATGTGTTAGTGATCTATGACAAGCAGTTGATAGCGACAAAGACTTACTCTGAAAGTGCCCCAGCCCCAAACTTGACCGTCATCAGTAAGGGCGAATGAGGTGGAGTCACCGGCGGCGACTTGCACAAACACAGTGTCTTCGGGGAACCTGTCTGAGGGAATGGCGGTGGGAGTGCTCTCCTTGGGATTGAGGCCGGCATCACTGTCGTCATCCGAGTCGGAATCTTCGGCAGCGTCCATATCTCTCAAACCACCTTCCCAGGCGGTGTCTCTGCCCAGAGCGCCCTGGTCGTTGACTCCCCAACTCAGGATCTTGTTGTCTTTGGTCAGAGCGACGACGTGCATGCCACCGGCGGCGATCTGGACAACACTGACACTGTCGGCATTGAGGTTTGCGTTCAGACGGGGTCTCTTCACGTCAATGGCATTCTTGGCCGTGCCGAGACCCAGTTCGCCAGATGATCCCTCTCCGAAGACGTAAACGTTCAGCGGCTGCTTGGGCACTGTGTTGATGACGGGGCCCTTTGGAACGACCTTTGCCTTCTTGGCGGGAGCCACTTCGGGCTCTTCGGTGGCCTTTCGCTTTCTAGAAACGACAGGCTTCTTCTCGGGTTCTTCAGAAGCCTCCTTCTTGGCCGGCCGTCCAGCCTTTTTCTTGGGTGCGTCTGGAGGAGAGCTTTGTTAGTAGGTGAATTGCAAGGCGGAGGAAGCGCAAGGGGCAGAAAGTGTCGAACACACCTTTCGTGGCAGCAGCGGCCTTTTTGGTAGTAGTAGTAGTAGTAGTAGTAGTAGTGCCGTTGGTGACCTTGGTGGCTGTCTTAGCAGCAGTCTTTGTCGTGGTCTTAGTAGCTGTCTCAGTAGCCTTGGGTCTACCGCGAGCCTTTGCAGGAGCCTTTGCGGCAGCCTTCGCGGTCGACTTTGCAGTAGTGGCAGCAGGCTTGGTGGTCGGCTTCGCGACCTTTGCTTTGGTGTTTGCTTCAGGTTTCGTATCGGCGGCCTGGCGCGCTGAGACACGCGTTGGTGCTGCGCCAGCAGACTTCTTGGGAGGCATTTCTGCTGCCGACTCTTGCTCCTTGGGAGTCTTCTTAATGTATTTGACGCCGGCCACTGTTGCAAGAAGAAAAGTCAGTCGGCGCGTTGTGAGAAGGGAACAAAGAGAAAGTGGCTGCTTGCGGACTTTGAGGAATGCGCGTGTTAGCACAATCAGACAATTGCTTGCAAATGTACAGCAGATATGACAGAATCAGTGGACCTGATGAATATTGTGATGATTGAAGTATCTGAATTGAAAGACGGCGATTCAGGAAAACACGTGTGATAGAGTGGTTGATGGAGTGAGGATGCAGGAATGCTGCGGAATGGAAGATTGATGGTGATGAAATCCACAGTGTATTTGATAGAGTTATAGGTTTACAGTTACAGTTACGCGCAGTGAGTGGGAGGCTGGACAGGCGTTGCGTGGGTAGCGTAGCCTCGTAGCATTCAAGTAGCGTACCGCAACCTCCACCTTGCAATAATCACAATCAATCATATTATCATCGTTATTCTTCCGTCCTGTGCTCTTGTTCTAAAAGCTTGGGCCGGTCATAGCTGTGTGATGCCTTGGCACCGATCATACCATCTAATTATCTGTCCATTACTAAGGTGAATGGCTATTCATCATACATCATTGACGTATTATTGCTGCTGTATTGTACAACCGGTATGATCCTCTGTCGCCTCTGCTGTGATCGATCAGGTAACCATTGACTATTCTTTGTCGCCCGTCGCCTTGTCTTCCGCGGAACTCCAAATCGATAGCTTTGTCTATTGGCTTGCTATTCTCCGTATTGAGTCAGAGAACTAATTGGCTTTTTGGAGATGCCGTGCTAGGCACTTGCACTTGCACTTGCACTTGCTCACCTGAACCGTAGCCTCGCTCACGCCTACGAAAGACGCGACTGTGACCCTTTCCGTGCTACCTGGCATACTGAAGGATCCACATCCTGTTCATCAGGATCACATATATCCTCCTACTATACTCTTTGTCATCTACGCACGCATGCTCGACGTCGCAGCTGTCGCGTAGTGCTCAGTCAGGTAGTGCCTGCCAGTGAGAACATAGGAGGAGCATTTCTCTCATTGCTTGCGTCTTCTGTAAGCAAAACATCTGCTGCCAAATAATTACAACATCGTAGGTTGCAAACTGCGAATATGCTATCAAGTAAGTCCCGTCTTCATGCACTCGCTGATCTTTCGTCTTTCCGCTTTCCACTTTCTCTGCATGAATTCGTCTCCAGCTTTTCTCGAAGAATGGTACAATATCGAGGTACTTCCCTCTGCACAGTACTGTAGCACTTCCCGTCTGCGATACTCCAACTTACCCCGCACAACAAGTGAGCCTCCGGTATAGTAGACACCGAGTTCACGTTGTAGTATGAGACGAACGGTGACCTTTCCTCGATGGAATCGTCCTGTTCGCAATCCAAGATAAGTACAGCGTCAAGATGAGTGCCATACCTAGTTTCGATCAATTGCCAATCGACAAAGATGGGCCATTCCTGAATGCATGGGGCCTGTAAGTATTCAATACCAAAACCTCTTCAGATACAAACACTAGAACCAATCTTCCTTCCGACCAGATATGGCAGATCCGACCAGCTGGGCTTCCTGAACCGTCTCACAGATCAAGTGGTCAAGGAAGCCGCCACCGAAATCAAGACGGGCACAAGAGTATCCATGAACTGGCCCCTCGACACACCTCACGCCCTGCCATTCTTCGGCCGTCAAGCCTTCCACCAGCACATGTACGCCAAATCACCGCGATGCGTCAACGACGACGTCTGGACATTCAACTCGCAATCCAGCAGCCAATGGGACGGCCTGCGCCACTTTGCCTACCAGAAGGAACAGAAATTCTACAACGGCGTCACCATGGCCGACATCCACAATACCGACAACGAGCAGCAAAACCCCCACGTAAACGGCATAGGCGCCTGGAGCGAAAAGGGCATCGTAGGCCGGGGCATCCTAATCGACTACGAGTCCTGGCACCAGACACAAACCCCACCCCGAACCCACGACGCCTTCTCCGCAGGCTCCATCTCCCTCGCCGACCTCAAAGCCGTCCTAGCGCACCAAAACACAACCCCTAAATTCGGCGACATCCTGCTCATCAGATCAGGCTACATGGCGCAATACGCGTCCAAGACCCACGACGACCTCGCGCGCCTGACCTCTGTCAACCCGCCTTCTTTCTTCGGCGTCGAGCAGAGCGAGGACGTGCTGCGTTGGATCTGGGAGACTTTTTCCGCCGTCGCTGCTGATCACCCGAGTTTCGAGTGCTGGCCTTCGCAGCGCAAGGAGTTCTTGCTGCATGAGGTTTTGTTGTCGGGCTGGGGATGCCCGATTGGTGAGTTATTTGATCTCGAGAGGTTGGCGCTGCAGTGTAAGGAGGCCGGCAGGTATAGTTTCTTCGTTTCTAGTGAGCCGTGTAATGTAAGTTCACAAACCTTCTCTTGGATTCATCCTTGGGGGTAGTAGGATGTAAAGTGTGGATAGATGCTAACACTTTAGCCATAGGTTCGGGGCGGAGTAGCGAGTCCGCCTAATATTCTTGCCATATTCTAAGCTTAGGTCTGTTAAATGGATTCGTCGATCGGTATAGACATATGTGGATTTCATTGATAAATCTTTGGAATAATGTCGCTATTTCATACTAGGTAATACCAGGTACCTCACTACTCACTTCACCTTTCCAATACCGCCGGTCTTGGTGCACGTGAACATTTGTGCTTCATGAATAATTGTCGCTGCTCCCCTTTTCCCCATTCATGGAACTAACCATGCTCATTGGCTCTTCTTCGACTCCTCTGGCATCGAATTATCAATGATCCTGCCACCAACCTGAGCAGTCTCAGTCCAGTGTCTCTGGCGGGCCCAGAACCTGTCCTCGATCTTCGAGCTTCTGAGACTAGATTGTCTTGCTTCTTCCTCGAGGCTCTCACGGGTGACGCTAGCACCGAGGTCCGAAATCTTTGGAGGCTTGGCCTTCTCGGAAAGGGCCAGGCTGTCCTTGAAGTACTGCTGGCGTACGAGGAACATGTCTCTGCGCTCCTTTTGACGTCCCGGAGAGTCGATCTTGCTGATGCCGATCCGTACGGCCCAGCGCACCAGCATGTAGATGTGCTCGGAAAAAAAGACGGTCAGGAGAAGACCCCAGGCCTTGAGCTCGTGGGGCACGCCTCCTGGTCCGACGCCGTCGTTGCTGAACATGTAGACAATCGCTGCGGTAGTCAGGCTGCCCAACCATGCGAGGAAGGAGAGAGCATCCAACCATGGGCCAATCGTGTCTGCACGCCATGGGATCGGACGTTGCATCTCGATGCAGATTTTGACTGCGTCGGCACGGAGCTCGATCCAGTCATTCGCAAGGAAAGATACGGGGGTGAGAGGCCAGATTACGCTGAAGAGGGCGAGGTAACCAAATTGGATCACCATCTCTCTGAGATCTGAAGTCACGTCGTAGACATCCAACTCTGCTTCCTTGCGAACGCGCTGGAGGAATGCAGATTCTTCCGGCAGGTCGTTCTCAGATGGCGCTGGGGTGCTTCCGCCGTTCTTTGCGGCACGTTCGCTCTGCATCTGCTTGTACTTGCTGAACCCTTGACGCTTCAGGTAGGGCACGATGACTTCCATGGCGAGGCCGACGACCTGCGCTGTTACAGTGAAGTAGATGACTTGCTTTCGCAGACGATCTGGGTTGATCGCGAACCCAACCTTTGGCGCTGTCATCTGCTTCTCATTCTGGGCGAAGGGCCTGACCGTAAGACTGAAAATATCGAGATAAGGGACGATGATGCTGCCGAATGGAACGTAGACAAAAGCCGTAAGGAAGATAGGCAGATACGAAGTGATGAAGTTCAAGACGAAGATCTTCTGAGTCATGGCCGTCTGAAAAGCGGCATCGGTTTCGTAGTTCTCGAACCTCGTCAGCTGCTCAGCGAAAGAGGTGAAGATGCCAGTCAATACAGGTAGAATTGTCGTGAGCAGTACGGTCGGCAGGAAGACCAAGGCCCACTTCAGAGGTCCATTGTAGATCTCGGAAATGAAAATCTCGATACCAAAACATGTAGCGATCATGGTTCCGAGGACTGTAGCTGCTCCGATTGCGAAGGGGATCTGAAGAAGCTGGCGCTGCAAACGCTTGGTCGCTGGGAAGATCTGCATCTTCTCACCTGTGACAGGGTCTGTCGCTTCCTTCTCGTGCTCGAATTCTTTTCTCTTTGTTTGGATCTTGGAAACACCTCTGACTCCCCATCGGACGGCGAGATCGGTCTCTTGATGCTTCCAGTACTCGACAAAGACCACGGACCACAGAGTACTAATTATGCCATAAGTGGAAGAGAAGTTGCCGAGGAACAACCACGCAGCGGCTCCTATGGCAGCGGGGAAGACCAAGAAGGTGAAGTAGGATTGGGTAAAGGCGAAGTAAAAGGCGATCTGGTTCGAGTCAGCATCCAGTTCGACAAACGACACATTGGCTGCGTTACCTTCTCTCCAAGACGATCCCTGATCTCATCTAGATCTTGTGGACTCAGGAGGTATTTGGTGCTCCATCTCTTGATCCACTCCTTGTTGTAAGCGTGATCGTGCAAGGCGAAGATGGACTCGACGTTTTTCCATTTACCCTTCTTGGGAGTGATGCCCGCACCCCCTTCCTCCTCAGGGTTGGTGATGAGCTGGTAGATGACTCTCAGCCGCTCTGCCTCATGAAGAGGTTCCGCCTCAAGGGATTGACGCGTTTCTTGTTGCGGTGCTGCAGCGCGGATGCCGTGGATCCAGTCTCGGACCCTGAACCAGGGTTAGTCAACGTGGATTGAGGCCAGGACGCATTTAATCTACCTTGAGCGATAGACTTCACCAAAGACATGTTCTTCACTGGCAACTTTGACAAATACCAGAAGGGAGTGATTGTCCCCGTTGCGGACTTCAGTAGCAAGGCCTATCGATGCCAACTTCTCTACCAGATTGGCGAAGCTATCCTCTGCAGCTTTCTTTTCTGATCAATTGTCAGTCTCTCTTGCTTCATTGTGAAATTTTATCACCCCGAAGTAGTGCTCACCAGTCGTAGCGAACCTGAACACAATCACATAGTCTACTTCCATGTTTGTGTTGAGACCACTTCCTTTAGTGATTGGCGAAGTCATGGTGAATTCAAAACCTCTTGAAGAGGGTCACCGGTCTATCTCAATTACGTCCGCTAAACCAGGGGAAGCTCAGGTGAAGTTTAATATAATTATACGAAATGAGGAGAAGGTAGAGTTATACATATATGGAATACAATGCGTAGTGCAAGAAACCTGGAACACGGAAACCTGAAGCAGAGCTCCTGCCAAAACAAGGGACATGTCTACCATCTACGTAACCAAACGACGTCACTGACTTCTCCCTCGACAGCTCGTCTGTGGTCTCTACTGTCGGCCTTACTCTACCATCGCACTGCAGTAAAATACCTTGATGCTGTGCCCCTCCTTTGCGAGCTCACCGCCTGCCATTTGTGGACTATTGTGAACAATCACCCTCCAAGTTCTCTTAAATAAACACCACAACCACAATCTGGTAGTGTACATACAGGGTCGGTGCCAATTGTGACAGTCATGGGCATCTTTACTCCACCGAGCCCTTTTGAACCGCCATCTCTGCTATACTTGTTTTTCTCCTCACCCCCAAAGTATTTACTTCGGCTGATCTACAGAGCGACGCTCTTCCTCCGCTGCCGACCTACCGTCCGTCCAGGCCTCTCGGTGCGTGTGGTATGCATCTCAGACACCCACTGCAGTACTCCTCCATCTGTACCGGATGGCGATCTTCTGATTCATTCAGGCGACCTCACAAATGCCGGAACACCGGAAGAGCTACAAACACAGATTGACTGGTTGAATTCACTACCGCATGAACATATCATAGCTATTGCTGGCAATCATGATACCTATCTAGATCCTCGCTCGCGACTTACGCTAAGCCAGTCAGAATTGTCACATCGAGGTCTTCGATGGGGCAAAGTCCAGTATCTGCAGCACTCGGCGACCTTGCTCAACTTCCCAAAGCAAGGCAATCGCAAACTTCGTGTGTATGGAGCACCTCAGATTCCTGCATGCGGAGGTCCTGAGTTTGCCTTTCAGTATCCTAGAGGGCGTGACGCGTGGTCCAACACGGTGCCACATGATACTGATGTCTTAGTGACGCACACTCCACCGAAATATCACATGGATCTACCTGCAGCACTTGGCTGTGAATATCTATTGAAGGAGGCTTGGCGTGTGCAACCACGTCTCCATGTGTTTGGTCATGTGCATGCAGGGCGAGGAAAAGCAATAGCCTATTGGGACGATGCACAACGCTCGTTCGAGCATGCTTGTGCTCGGAAGGACGGCTTCCTCAGGAGCTCATTGAACCCAAAGCTTTGGTTGGACGTGGTAAAGGTGACTTGGTATGGCGTCTCTGACTTGATTTGGGAAAAGATATGGGGAGGAGAGGCGAGATCGACTTGGCTTGTCAATGCCAGCTTGATGTATATCAACACCGGTAGTTTAGAGAACCCGCCTCAAGTTGTAGACATATGATCAGATGAGGAACATAGATAGCGAACTTTGCTAATGCGACTAGGTGCGTAAGAGAAACAAGCGTTGCTACCCATCAGGTAAGACACGAATACGGAATCATGCTTGTGAAATCTGGCAGACCTGTGGCAATATGAAAGCAGACCCAGATCACACGAGCAGACTACGACGTGATGGTGTACCTTGATCGAGTACGAACGAGGAGCAACCCCCATTCTGCAAGTATGCCAAGTGGTATACGTGTGATAATTTCAAGGCCTATCCATGAGCACCACGGTATTGATAGACGTTCTATCAGGTCGATGTGTTGGCGTGCAAGCAATTGTGGCTTCACACAGGATACATCAACACAGAACGAATGTACAAATCTTTTTTGTCATGCGAGCTGGCCGAGCACACCAATAACATTCGTAATGAAACTCGTTGATGAAACGTGGGTGTATCACAATCACATCAGACAATCCACCATCTCAAGCTGCTTGATTACCTACCATACCTAGGCAGACCGTTGGTGGACTTGGCAACGCATTGAGTCAGTGCGATTGTGGAGAAGATCGGATATCAAGATCGCATGTTTATGATGAAATGGCATACCTGTACGCCATCACGGAGCCCCATGACTTACGAAGTTACGGTATGACAGCACGCAAATTGGTCTTCGTAGCGAAGACGGTGAGCTCAAAGCGCTATGTCGGTGGAGTAAGAGCCTCTGCGTAATTGCGCAGCAACTCGGTGGTCGGGTCGAAGTCGTTTATATCATAGCACCGTTTTCGAAGTGTTGTGTAGATCAAGGACACGCACTGGCTTGCTGAAGGTCTGGGCTCCAGGACATACCGCATAAAAAGATATATGTCTTCTCAGACTCTGTGACTGCGCATTTGTTCGTTGAATGATCACGCTGGTAAAGATATCAACGAACTGAGAGCAGGTAGTCCTATGACCAGGGTTAGGGCCGGATATCAATCTGCCTGCTTAAGTGTACAGTACATGTACCGTACTGTATCCGCATCCCGCGGCATACCTCGACAGGCGATAAAGGAAGGTTAGCACTTGCCTTACCTTACCTCTAATCACAAGTGCAATCACAAGTGCATTGGGCGTCCAGCTGATTAGGTACCTTACCTTACCTTAGGCCCGTCGCATTCCATGTACTTGATTTTACTGTGCCAGAAAATCGTCTGTGCGCTTTGGGCATACTGTGAACAAACCTGACGATAATTCGGGCTGGATTTTTGGGTTAGGAGTGGGTTGGTCTTGGGTTGGAAGTGAGTGTAACTCGGTGATCTGCTGAAGCTGCTAAGCTTGTTTCGAACGGGCGTCATAACGGTCTAACAATTCATACTCTCCTGATATACCCTACCACTGTAAGTCCGTCCGGCGTACATATCTTTCGAATCGGCTCCAGATCCTTCCCTGGCTAGTCGCGCAACTGGCCAGCCTACTATAATTCCCGTTTCTGCTCCTCCTTCCCAGAGTGACTGATTTTGCAATATATGTGTACTTGTATATGACGGATCAACAAGACTCATCACACGGCGACCTAGCGTGACTTGTTCTTCCAATTCGACCTGCCTTACTCTGCAGTTGATGACAAGATAAGCCATAGCACCGATAGCGCCGCAAGCGCGTATCGCCAGCGAGCCATGGCCGACAGCAATGGGAATCCCTCTGGACTTCCATCGCAAGAAGAGGCCGACTCTTCTTCCACCCGACCTGAGACCAAAGACTCTGCCCTTGACAGCACCACGACTTCGCCCGGTCTACTCGCCCCTCAGGCATCCTCGTCGGCAACCCGCGACGCCGCCAGCAAGCGCCCGAGACCAGGCCTGGGGCCCAATTACGGGAGCATTTCTACCAAACCTGCTTCTTCGTCTTCAACACCGCGCACTCCTAAGAAGCCATCGCTACCTCGGCGCACCTCATCTAACACGCCCTACAGAGGCCAGGAGTTCTCCGTCGACGACGCTCATGACGAAGTCGAGCAAGACCAGAAGCTTAACAAAGCTACCACCTCGACTTCCTCTGCACACATGCTCCGGCGGAAAGCCTCGACTCTGAGGCGACGTCCTGCCGCCCAGGCTCCCGCTCTGCCCCGAGTTGAGTCTGATGAGCGAGAGGACCATGAACCCCCTAGTGGATCGAAAGACAAGCCCAAGAACCCGCCGTCCGATGACACTGATGACACACTGCGTCCCGAGGATGAAGATGAGGAAGTCGCTCGACTCAACACCGCCACTGGAAACAACGGCGACGATGACGACCAGAACGACGACGACGACGACGATGATGATGATATCAATCAGGACAGCAACTCGGCCGAGGATGGCGACGATGCAGACCTTAGCGATGCAGAGAGCTTTACACTCAAGGACCGCCAAGAGGCAATCAACGAGACTCATCCCTTTGGTATCAGGATCTGGAAGCCTGCCTTGTACAAGAAAGACCGCTCCGTTCAGGCCAATGCTGAAGGAGATATCCATTCTACCCCTGGCGGGAACGTCAGCACTTGGTTGTCTCTCAGCAACATCCTCTGGTCACTGCTGTTCGGCTGGTGGTTAGCCTTGGCCTCCGCTCTCGGCGCTCTTGTATGCTTTCTGTTCATCTTTGCGCCCGGCTCTAGGGAGTATGGTGCCATCTTCTGGAACTTTGCAGGCTATATATTCTACCCATTCGGCAAATATGTCAAGCTCGAGCATGACGAGGCTTATCTCGACGAGGATCAGGCAGAGGGCCGCAGCATCAGCGAATATGAGCGATGGCAAACCGGCGACCTGGAAGAGGGTCGTCTTTTCTTTGGACCTACTTCTGTTTCTGAAACTACCCGCTCTCTGATAGGCCGCCGACGAGACAGCATTGAATCCGCAAACGAGACCGATAGCTTACTCGGTAGACCGAGTCGACGATCGAGCGACCAGAAGACGAGAACCAAGAACAGGCTATTCGGCCGTGGCCAGTGGACTGCTGGTCGAATAATCTTCTTCGTCTTCTTTTACGGCTTAGTTACGCCCCTCCTCTTCTTCGCTTCAGGTATTTGCTGGTTCCTCGTCTTCACTATCCCCATGGGCAGGGTCACGATTTTGTTGTTTCATCATCTTCGCCGCCATCCCCTTGCTCTCTCGTTTCACTCCGACGGGCATTACTCTAGAGACCCGAATGGTCCTTCGTCAAGTGTTCTACTGTGCACTTATCGCGCTGTTGGTAGCAAGTACTGGAAATATACTGTCGACGGCACCAACATCTTCCTTATCAACTTGCTCAGCATGGTGGCCTTTGCCATCTTCGACTTTTACGTTCTTAGAAATGCGCTAGAAATGCAGTCGCTCATCACTTCGTCCGGATTCATTTTCATCCTAGGGCTCTTCTCCATCATTCCGTTGGCATACTTCATCGGACAGGCCGTTGCATCCATCTCCGCCCAATCATCTATGGGCGTCGGCGCTACCATAAACGCCTTTTTCTCCACCATTGTCGAGGTCTTCTTGTACTGCGTTGCTCTCAACCAAGGCAAGGCGCAGCTAGTCGAGGGGAGTATCATCGGTAGTATTTTTGCCGGCATTCTTTTCTTGCCTGGACTTTCCATGTGCTTCGGCGCGATCAAGCGTAAGACTCAGCGGTTCAATGTTCGTTCAGCAGGCGTGACTTCCACTATGCTTTTGTTCGCCGTTATTGGCTCCTTCAGTCCGACCTTGTTCTACCAAATCTACGGAAGCGTGAGTACAGTCTGTCCAACTCCTCATGATAACAACTGACCAATTATACAGCATGAGCTCAATTGTCATCATTGTCGCTATGCTCACTCCGATAGCGCTGCTCTTGAACGTGACTGCAGGCGATGTTATTTCAATCAAGCACCAGCTCTTCATGATCGTTTCTTCAACGAAGCTGTCAGACCATACATCTGGTTTGCTGCAGTCATGCTTTTCTTCTCCTACGTCATCGGCCTGCTCTTCACCCTCCGCACGCACGCTGCTGTCATCTGGAACAATGAATTTGACGAAAAGAAGGTCGAGAAGATGGAGCAGGCTGCATTGCACGCAGCCATGCATCCCGAACACAGGCCTATCGCAGGCGTCGTCGACCCATACAGCACTATGACCAGGCAGAACACCAGTAATACGACAGGTAGTCTACCAAAAGAGAACATCCGCGATTCGCAACTTTACAAGCGCATTCTCGGACAGTCCTTGAGGCAAGCAGGTCTTCCACAGACACCGGCGGAGCCCTCGTCTCCAGTCAAAACTCACCACCCTGACTCCCCCATACAGCATGGAATACCTCATCTTGTCCCACCAAAGAACGACGACGACGAGGATGATCGGAGAAGTCAGCGAAGTCTTCACATACATGGACTTTCTGCGCAAGAGAATTCAGTACTTGTGAGACAAGTTGCTGAGATGGCTGCCACCGCTGCGGCCGTCGCGGCGCGTGATGCTGCAAGAATGCCGAGACGAACATCACAGAAGGCCGCCACCACTTCGGGTTCGGTTCGACACCATCATCACCCGCACCATACTGCGCAGCAACAGCAAGTATGCGCTACAGCAAGCGGACCAGCGCAGGCCGCGTATGTGCCAGTGTCCGGTGGTGCCGAAGAGCTTGTTGGCGAGGCTGCACATGCTTCTGGTGGGCACGATGCACCCAACTGGAGTCGAACGAAGAGTGCCGTGATCCTGCTTACAGCGACGATAGCATACGCTATTATTGCAGAGATTCTGGTCGATACCGTTGACTCTGTACTGGAGCATGTGGACATCGACGAGAAGTTCTTGGGCATAACACTCTTCGCGTTGGTCCCCAACACGACCGAGTTCTTGAATGCCATCTCATTCGCGATGAATGGCAATATTGCTCTGAGTATGGAGATCGGATCGGCGTATGCTCTGCAGGTGATGCTGCTTCAAGTGCCGGCGCTTGTGCTTTACTCTACTGTGCACAGCCGATACATTGATCTGACCGACATCGTGGATCATACATTTACGTTAATCTTCCCACAATGGGATATGGTGACAGTGATTCTAGGAGTGTTTCTAATGGGCTGGGTAGTCGGTGAGGGAAAGAGCAACTACTTCAAGGGCAGTATTCTGATCTTGGCATACTTGGTCATCATTATGGGCTTTTGGTTCTCTGGTTACGAGAGCGTGAACGTAAGTGAAACTTCTCTATGAACGACTTTCTGCACATGACTAACATTTGCTTAACAGCTTATGGATGTCGATCCACTCGACACACTCGCAATGAGTGCACAATCCATGACTTTCAAGACTGTCGGACAAGGACGTAGCGGCATGGCATATTAAATAATGGGACTGAGCGAGGCAAAGGAGTTTTGTTTTTGGATCTTTGTGCTTTTAATCTCGTATTAAATGAGCATGGCGCTGGAGGGATGTAAAAAGCTTACCTAACGTAACATCGAGTCTTGTTTCGTTTCGCCCTACGTTCTCGAAGGAACAACCGCTGGAGGCGTAAGTTACTACACTATCATGCGGTTGAGCAACATCAGTGATCGGGAGGTTATGAGGGTCCACCCACCCTTTACTTCGGCGATAGTCTTTCGCCCAGCTTAACTCCAGACTCGATGTATTCTCCGAGGTCCGATCTCTCAAGAATTTGTCTAGTGAACGCCCGATACAGACACGGTCAATCTACGTGATCGCGAATCAAGAACACTCAGCAGCTACCTCGGAGCGACAGAAAGGGGATGGATACTGGGGTACTCGACTGCGTGGGAAAAAGGCGCCCATACATCCTTTTGACTTCGCATTCATCCTTTCCCGATCGCAATTAAGTTACGAGATGGGGTTGGATTTGCTGGGAACGTTGCCGAGCTAGGTTGATAGAAGAATGAATGCTCGTATCGAGAAGTGAATAAGGATGCGGGCCAAGAGATTTAGATCTCTAGTTAAACGTGGAGGGAAGGGGACGGGTGGGCAAGCGTGAGGCGTGAGGCGTGGGCCTGGCACCGCCCAAAGTCGTTTATATCATTATCCCACATTTTCGTGGGCGAAGGGTTAGGGCCGTTTGGATGTTGGTTGCCGCGTAGTAAGTAGAGGCGGTCCAGTAAGTTTCTAGCCGGTCTCCCTTTGCGCCTACTTTGGCGATAGTTTCCACACTCCACAACTACTCTTTTGTCTTTGGCCCTCGTGTCTCATGGGCAGACATTTGGTGTTTGCGTTGCAAAATCGATCGATCTCCCCGCCATATCGTCTTTCTCTCCACTACTGTACTACTTTACCCGCAACTTTAGGCACTGCGTCTTCCTCTGCAGATCCAAATTCGCATATCTGGGGACAGGTAGCCACTCATACAGGTAGAGATATTTACATATATATCTATACTTGCCGCCGCCCGCCCCAACGTCATTGATACATCATAGAAATTCCACCTTATCGTCCCGCATATCGAGATTACGGCACATCCTAGCCCTTACTCGTTACTTGTAGGGTTCTCAATGGCGACAATCAGCAAAGGAAAACCGGCGCAGCCACTCTCGTCTATCTTACCTCCTCTCATCTTCGGAACCGCGACCTTCAACACGCAATACAATCACCTCGAAGACTTAGACAGCGTCGGACTTGTACAAAAGGCTCTGGAATTCGGTATCAGGGCGTTTGATACTTCGCCTTACTATGGTCCTTCCGAGGAATTACTAGGCGCTGCTCTTGATACTCCATTTGTACACGCCAACTTTCCGCGACAGGATCTTTTCTACGTCACCAAATGCGGGCGCATCGCAGGTGACGACTTCGACTATTCGCCAGCATGGATTCGACAGAGCATCAAGCGCAGTCTGCAGCGCCTGCACACTGAGTATCTCGACGTCGTGTACTGTCATGACGTGGAATTCGTCGACGAAGAAGAAGTGGTTGAGGCTGTGAAAGAGCTGCGCAGGATCCGGGACCAGGACGGCACGATCAAGTACGTGGGTATCTCCGGCTATCCGCTACCAGTACTGTGTTCGCTAGCCAAACGCATCTTGGAGGAGACTGGCGAGGGTCTCGATGCGGTCATGTCTTATGCGAACTTCACTCTTCAAAACACTACTCTTGCATCTTCGGGTATGCACCTGCTCAAGGCTGCTGGCGTCGACGTCGTGCCAAACGCATCGCCGTTGGGTATGGGTCTGCTCAGACATGTGGGTCCTCCGATGGGAGGTCAAGGCGATTGGCACCCCGCTGGCGCGGGCACTCGTGCTGCTGTGCGTCGGGCCAGCGACTTTTGCGATCGCCATGGCGAACGCATCGAGATCATCGCCATCCGTTTTGCTTTCGAGGCCTGGATCACACAAGGCGAGGCTGTAGGATCACGCGGTGATCCCGCCTCCGGTGTGCCTTGGACCCGTGAGTCCAATGAGCAAGTTGGCGGTAAGAAGCTGGGAATCAGCGTCATGGGCGTCAGTAACCACAGCGAGCTCGAGAAGACGATGCAGGTGTGGAGGAGTATCCTCGATGGTCTTGAGGATGGTCAAGAGACTGCTCGAAAGGCTGGTCGTTGGGCACGAGACCACGAATGGAGTCTGAACCGCAAACGTGCTGTTCAGATTATGGCGGATGGCATTCAAGAGCACCTGGAAGAGTACCTTGATTATGCATGGGACAGTCCAGACAAGGCATATGTCGAGAAGCGGGCTCGCGAGAAGGGTCTCAAAGTACCCCAGACGCAAGACGCGTGGCTTACGCCAGCTCAGAGTCCCAGGGAGGTTAGCGAGCCTGTCGAAGAGATCGCCGTGCCTTTGCGGTGACGCGGGAGAAAGCAATGAGTAGAGTGTGTTGGCCAGCTGTGCATCATGTTTGATTCGGCGTCCGATTGTGGGTGTGATTGTGGTGTATAGCCCTTCTGCTTAGTCGACATAGCCGCTCTATATATGTAAATTCGATGCTTGTTTAAAAGCATTTACCAGCTGCTGATTTTACCCCGCGAATCAGTTTTCGCGTCAAAACATCATTCACCTCCTCACAACGACGGTGGATGCATACAATTGCTTCACCTCTATGTAGCTGTAGCTCAATTGCTTGCTCGCTGTGGGTGTACTGAGATGTGGTACACGTACAATACTTTGGCGTCGCCGGCTCGCTCGGATACTGACTTCGATACAGTCAAATCAACGTTGACCGTTACGAACAGGGTCCCCCCTTATCTTTGTCGGAAATTCGTTCCCACCTATCCTTGGTAATCCGTGATATGCAGAGTAATATGCTTACAATGGTTCAGTGTCTGCATCGAAGATAGGCTTGCAGAAGTAATCTTCTATCAAGGAAGCCAGCTTGAATTTGTTGAAAGATTGTTCGACTACAGATATGCCTGTATATCTACTGATGCAGTCGAAGATTGCTAGGTCGAGGAGAGGATAGCGAGACGGGTTACACGTTCGCGATACTCTGCTCTTGTTACCGTCTAGATCCAGGAGCATCTCTCAAAGTAGTTTACAGTGATACCTTAGTATAGGTGAGCAGAATCCATAATGGCTGAAGACAAAAGGCCTCCGCCTCTCCCCAAGCGTGGTCAGCCGGATCTGGGAGACATCCACCAAGCCTTCCAGAAATTATCACTGGAGCAGTCATACAATGGTAGTTCTGAGGAGCCTGGAGAACTGGAGCTTTCTCTCACACCACCACTGCCGCCCAGGCGAACTACGCATACCATACCAAGGAAAGAAGTGGCAGTACACACACGCACTACTCATGTAGATACTTCACGGTCTCTACCATCACCGCCGCGGTCTTCCGGCTCGGACACTAAGCCTTGTTACAATGACCACTTTGTCCTCAGCCCTCGGAGCACCATGTCTAGTGTGACTGGCACGAGTGCATCTACCGCAGGAGCCACAACAGCGACATCGACCACAGATGGCGAGAAGTCAAGTTGGAAGAAAGGCTTCGAGGAAGCTCGATACCTTGCTGGAGGCCTTGTAGCTCACCCGCACGAGTCCACGAAGCATTATTCCGTGTTGAGACACTCACATGGATTAGTCTACTACCAAGGCCCCGCGACGCGAGTGCCCATTACCATCTTTGCTGACAGAGCACTTCCACGTGATCGAACCATCTGGTTGCAGAAAAAGGGCTGGCTAGGCAAAGCTGGATGGGCTGCGCGGTCGCTCGTGGGATCGAACGGTAGCTGGGTCGAAGTGACGCCTGAAAGGACCATCGCCGAACAGACGTTCGCTTCTGAATCACCCAACGACGAACGCGCATGGCAACGCGATGTCAAGAAATTTCTGAAGAAAGCACCCAAGGAACTCAAGCATCACTCTGTACGTGAGACCGACATTGTCAGAATCCCTGACACAGACCTCGGCGACGGGTATTTCAGGCTGGTGGTTTGCGAAGGGGGAGAAGGGAAGAAAGTGCTGTGTCCCAGCCCAGTTTTTCGAGTAGCTTCCTTGTCTACGTCAAGCGCATCGATCAAAGGCGCATCACTGGGCAATCTGCCTCTCGAGGTTGGTGTGTCCATAGCCTCTCAGATAGCTGCCGCGAAAGCCAGCGCGTTCGTCGCACCCGTGACAGATGTAATCACATCTACATACGAGCAATACGCTCCTGGATTCATCGCCCAAGAAGCAGCTACGACAGTGTACGACTCGAGTGGAGTCCCAGACAAAATCGACAATGCGAACGAGCGATACGGCCAAGTTCGCGCCGAGACGTTTCAGGGGCTTGACGACGGTGAGAGTGCTCGACGCGCGCTCACTCCTACAGCAAGCGAGGAAGAAGAAGGAGGGGGACCGAAGCATCCGTTTCCTATATGCATGGAAAGCAAAATCGTGCCAGGCACAGGCAAAAGTCGAGCAATGTTTGGCCTGCCGACAGCGAATCTGAAGGACATGCCTCACGAGCTCAAGTACCGTCTTTCAGGCATGTATTTCGGATGGGCGAGGATCCACGACAAGCCGACCTCTTCATCGTCAAAAAGCACAGCTACAGAAACCTCGAAAACATCTTCTGTTTCACCCTCATCAACCACTATGACAGAAAACGAAAGCTCCTTCAACTCCACCCAAGAAGAATGGCACGCATCTATAATCAGCATCCACCCATCCCTACAGCGAGCGTCGCAAGTAATAGCAAACGACAAATCCTGCACCGTGTTTCTGATCTACGACTTCCACAACCAAGACTTCCACAACCACCTGATCTCCGTCATAATAATGGGCAAACTAGACTCCCTGACCTCTCTCTCCCCCATCTGCCCTTCTTCCTCCCCCCTCCCCACCCTCCGAAGATCAACACATGGAAACCATTCACCCCCTGATCCAAACAACTCAACACCTCCTCTCAGCACCGGGGTATACCCTCCCCTCGACCCTCGCGCTCCTCTCCCCCCGTAAAGACCAAGAAGCCACCGCGAGAAAGAAATCAATCACAGATCGCTACGTCTCGGCGCGCGCATACGCGAGTTCGAAAACTGACAAGGTGCCGGTCTGGAGGGCCGGGGTCAGGACTGAGAGTGCGATGCTCAGAGATGGCGGGTTGGGCAGGGGTGGGGTCTGTATTAGGAGGGGTGGGAGCTGAATCTTTTCTATTCTTCTTTCTTTTCTGAGGGGAAGGTTGGGAATATGAGATGTTGATTGGGATGGGTAATGCTGGAACGAGATAGGAGAGAATGACCAGAGAACGACAAACGAACGAAGGGCCAGCATTCATATTTTGTTCATAGGTACCTTAGCTACCGAAAAGCAAGCAGCCTCCACTTTCCAATTCAAGTGCTTGCAAGCGACCAGAAGAGGAAATGGCAAGATTGTGTGACGTCCTTCTGTTGTCCTTTCTGAAGTTGCGAATTCCTTCTGGTCTCGGGCCTTCCTTTCCCTCCTGCCCCCATTTTCTCTTGTGCGTAAGGCAAGCGCAAACGCCACACTTCATGTGTATATCACATCCTCCTCATTCTCCTTTTCGGTGGGTTCCGGATCGAGGGAAATGGTTGCAACTGCCGAGATCCTCGATGATACAGGAATCGCTGAAACCCTCTCCGGTTATATGTGCTCTCTGGGTAGAAAAAAAAGGACAATAGAGAAAGGCAAAAAAGTCAATTGTCTCGATATGTTGCTTTCTTTCCTTTAAAAAGCTCAACATGCTTTTACGCCCTTTTTGGTGCCAGGAGCAAAAAGAGAAAGGATTGGAAAAAATAGAAACACAAAAGTTTGGAAAGAAGAACTTCCGAACTTATTCCAGAGCCCCTACTCTGTCTATCGACCTGTTCGTCCTGTCTTCTGCTTCCCCTGTATGATCCTCGCCAAGTAAAAACATAAAATAAATCGCAACGATCGCTCAATGATACACAAAAGAAAGTAGACAGCCAAGAAAAAGAAGGGAATGGTGAGCTATAATCCCGACCTTCATTGAACTTGATGGTCAAGGCATCGGGTCCTTTCGTGGAAGACGAATAAGCCTGCTCACAGCGTCTGCACAAGTCTGCACGTACCCAGACCTCGGACCCTGATGCGAGCGTCCTATTGCGCGATCTGGCCGTCGTGGGCAGCATTCATCATAGTCTCGCCACTGTGCTTCCGATTCATCTCACCTGAGCAGCCGGTGGGAAGCTCCTGCTGAGCGCCGACCTTTGCATCCTCGCTGCCACTAGGATATGCCGAAGTTATAGCCGCTGCCCTTGAAGCACTGGTTTCGCCGCTCTCACCACTGTCGCCTCTGCTCCTTGTCATCTCCGAATGCTGCTGCTTAGATGACGAAGCTATAGAGGCATTTCTGGACGCTTGCTGTTCTGGGGTTAGGTTCTCGATGTGTTCGTTGTGCTCTGATTCCCGTTGTTTCTCTTCGTCTCCAATCATGGCGGCCAAGCTTCTGAAGTTAAACATTGGCTCCAGACCTGCTCCATTTCCTGGTGTCCCTGATTGCAGATAATCAGGAGTTTCAGTATTGCCATTGTCAAATTGCATTCCTGATGCATTATCGGACAATTGACCCAGGTCGGACGACTGATTATATGAGTTGGGAGCAGAATCAAACACCGAAGAAGCAGCCGAAGATGCATTCGAGAGCTGGCGCAGGTGTGCACGGTGATCACCCGTGAGGGTAATGGGCTGTGATGGCTGTGGTTGGGAAGAAGGAGATTGTGAAAGGTTTGCACGTTGTGCTTCGAGATGACGCTGAGGGCTCTCAGCTGCGACAGTGTTATATCCGGACGTAGCTGAAACGTCTGACAGAGTAGGTTGTTGATTTAAGGTAGAGGTTGGTTCACTAAGGGGATTGAAGCCCGAGGACGTGTTGGCAGAAATTGGAGCTTTGCCCTTGTCAGAGGTTGGTAGAGGAGGTGGTGACGTCGGGGGCTGAGGGAGGTTACTTGACGAGCGGGACATGGCAAGCGACGTAGCATCGCTAGCATTCATGCTCGCGTTGTAAGGAGGGCCATTCTTCTTCATAGATTTCTCCGCCTTCTTCACATCTTTTGCCTTCTGTTTGTCGTTCTTTTTCGCTTCCTTTTCTTCCTTCTTCTTTCGTTCTTCCTCAGAAGCGAGGGACATCCGGATGGCTTCCATCATCATCAGATCTTCAAGATCTTGTACCCTACTCCTGCGGGATCCTGGTCGACCAGCGTTCACGTCCGGCTCGTCAGCTTGTTGGTCATTTTGTAATATTAGGCCACTCAGATGACTGAGCGGGTGGGAATCAGGCAATCGGGCAGGTGTTCCGCTGCCGCTACCAGATGGAGTGCCGCCAACAAATAGCGTACGCCGACGACGACCTATGTTGAGACCTCGCGAATCCTGGGTCTCGTCATTGCCAAGCATATAGGCAGCGTTGTGCAGAGCAGTTGCAGCAGCAGATCGTCGCAGAGCATGAGCTCTGGCATCCGCGAGCTTCTTGGCCCAATCAGAGCGGACCTTGTCTGTAGTGATGACCTGAGGAGCAGATGCGGACAAGGAAGTTGTGCGTCTGCGGCCTGTAGTCGGTATCTGGAGAGAAGAGGTTGATGCCATGGCCGAGTTAGGGCTAGATATGGTGTTTTGCGAGGCAGGGCCGGAATATATCAAGCCTTTCCGGAAAGGTGGAGGCTCGTAGGTGACACCGAATTCGGGAGTGACACAGAATGGACACGCTGAAGGCTCAGATACCAGGAGACCCTCTTCCTCTGGCGCAGGAGGCGGAGTAGGGTTAGAAGGGTCTTCGTGATGCTCAGGAGGGTGCGGGTCAGGACGCTTGATTTGTACAAAACATTCGGAACATATGGGTTGATCGCAACACCTGGTCCGATTCAGATGAGGAGGGTAGTACAGGAAACAGATGGGACATTCCGCTGCATCTTTGTAGAGAACAGCCTCGATAGGCTGACCATTAACGTATGGATCTTCGGGCAGCCGAGCTTCGTGCGGCGCGGGTGACCCAGAAGCAGTCTTGGTAGTAAAGGATGATGCGAGCGTTTTGGCGCGACCTCGGAATAGGTTGGTGCTCGAGGAATTCTTGGGATAAGAGGAGGACGGCCGGGTGGCCGATGGAGCGCCAGAGCGATCGGACTGATACGACTGCGATCTGCCAGTAATGGGAACGGTGAGGGCGTTGACACTCGCTGCCGAGGTCTGAGGTCGTTCGATTTCCGGTGGAGGGATTTCATCAGGGGCAGGTATCGGCAGACCTCGAACAGCAGCGACAAGCTGATTCTCTGTCCAAGACTCGGAGTGATCATTGAGTCCTTTCCAGAATGGAGCGAGGCGACGTTCAATCTGAAGGTCAAGTCAGCAGGCCGAAAAGGGAAGGAACAGATCTACTTGGAGCAGTCAAAACGGCAGGAGAGGATTGATGTACCATTAAGCTCCTCACGACGGCTTTGTTGAAATCTTCCGGACCAACATAAGTGCCCAATGTGACCAGAAAGCCGCCGTCCACACCCTCTTCTCGCACACTTCGTTCCCGCTCTTTCTCTCTTGCTGCCCGTTCGCGCGCCACTCTTCGAGCCTCTCTCTCCTGTTTTGTTTCGCGCCTCGGTTCAGGCTGAGCTTCTCGTTCGCTCTCACGTTCCCTGTTACCTATGTGGAGGAAGGACAGATCAGCGCGACTGCCTCGACCATGACGCGAACTATAGACTGCCCGTTCGCCGGCTGCTTGCGGAGATGTTGTACCATTGTGTGAAGATGGTGAGTTCGGGTTCACATGACTGTGCGCATGTCGTACATGCAGCCGACTGTGGCCCTCTCTCGTCGAACTGCTGCTGTTGCCCATGGCGAGGGCTGTGGTATAGAATTAGGTCAAACAAGTAAAGATCAACCCTATTGCGAAGAGAGGAGTCGTGCAAACATCAGTTGCATGCGACAACACACGGATCAATGGCCGTAGAAGGGCTATGACGACAACACTAAAGGGATAAGAGGACTGAAGGTAGGATGGTGTAAAGATGATAAACGACAGAGAAAAGATGGGTCAGCAGTGTCGCGTGAGCGGTTAGAGAGAGATGAGAATGTGTAGGAGAGGAGCTGTAGCTGAAGCCGTAACAGGACGAGAAAAGAATGGATAAGGTATGGTAGACGATCCGGTCGCGTGTTCCAGCAACGACCTATAGGTTGACTATCCGTTTCCCTGAGTCCTCTTTCGCTGGGTTGCTGCTTTATAGATAACACCCGTCACACCTGTCTTCTATAGTCGGCCACAGGGTAACGCTCGGTCATAGAAAGGCAACAGTAGCGATCCCCGATATGCCGTTCTATTACTTTCAGCCGGCTCAAGATCCAGAGAAATGCGTCAAGAGATATGAAATTCGAACTACATGACAAGTAATGGGGCAATGCCGCATTATTATCCAACTCGAATGTGAGCCGGAGGACGGATCAGCCGCGTGCATCCAGAGTGTCTGTCTCTGAATCAAGCTTTCTGCAATGATGTACGTTTGGTACGTGCGTTCAATCGCGACGTTGCGGCCCAGTTACGATCAGGTATTTCCCCTAGTAGGGTACATCTGGTGGGTACTAAACGATGCCTTACGGTACCTAAATTAATTATCACTTGCACAGTGCTGGAAGTACATCCTCACTGTGGAATATACTGCGAGTACCTGGAGTTCTACACTTCACTGATCCCTATTCCGCGGCCAACAGTTGATGTTTTGCACCAATTCCGAGCTATTACCCAACGTCTTTCACATGTAAGGTAAGGTAATTAAGGTAAGTAAGGCAGCTAAACACAGATGGTCTGTGTTGAGGTACACGCATGACAAAAGTGCGCAAAGACTTCTGTGCTGCCATTCTTACACTAAATTGTACTAGCTACCATGGTTGAGTGCAGTACTGTCAATCAGAACTGCCTACGTGTTGAGGTTTGCTTGCAGATATCGAAGTTTGTATGCTGTAATGCAGCCATCACTTGGGCGATTACACATCCTCTAAGGTACCTCGGGCCCAACATCACTCAGATACTACCCTGTCGAGGCATACCTGCATCCCAGTCAGTCCATCGTGACAGCTTCGCGCACCTCACCACAGCTACATTACGCGTGCTGCACCTGCAGCGTACTGTGCATGTGAAGCTAGAAACACAACTACCAATCATGGTTCACGCTGCCCTGCGCGTTGTAGAAACAAGAGCCTACTCACCTGACCACTAGTTTCATGCAAAATCCATGATTGCTAAACAAAAAACCTGTCCAGGTGACGATCAGGCTGTGAGAAAGTGTATACATCTACTGCACGATTCATTTCCTCAACCCCACTTCGCAGCTGCGTGAACTGTTGGAGGGTTTGAGTCTCACGTTCACAGGTAAGGTACCTACCTACCTGTAGTTTCGTCAAATATCGGACGTCATCAAAGTGATTCTTGACTTCAGGGTCCACTCCGTTTGCCTGACTCTTGTCATTGTGATTGTGTTTACGAAGTACAGTAAATCGCTCATCACAATTACTGGGGCTCGTGAAATTAGCTCATTCAGGACACCGTCGCGTGAAATCACCGGTAGGTAGAGTCCAAGTGATTTCGAAAAGGTAGGACGTGTGCTCGCCGACGAATCAGTGACGTTTAATTGATCAGGTCCTCGCATAGTGGCCTCGGTATGTTGATATAAAACAGACGAGGGACGACCATCGAGGATCAATAGACCACAATCAGCATCAAAGGATGGGTCTGTTGCATTGATTGCATTGAGTATTGGTGCACAATGTAGACTGGGTTGAATCATATCCACAAGCGATGTCTTGACTGGATACGCGGTTGTCTTCAGATAAATCGCGGCCGCTAAGCAGGCACCTAGGAGCTTACTCCCAAGCATATGGATTCCATTCGCCTAGGTTTCCCTTCTGGCCCTCATTCAGCTCCTCAATCTTCTTCATATCCTCCTCTGCAAGCTCCCATCCGAAAAGGCCCTTGTTCTCCACAATCCTGACCTCGCGATCACTCTTGGGAATGACGACCACACCGACCTGCAAGCACCACCTCAACACAACCTGAGCAGGTGTCTTGCCTAATTTCTCAGCAATAGCCCCAATCACCGGATCACCGAGTCTCTTTCCTTGTGTCAACGGCGAATAAGCCGTGACCACGATCTTTCTCTCGCGGCAATATTTCAGCAACTCCCTCTGCTGGTTCCAAGGGTGAAACTCGATCTGATTGACAGCAGGCAAGACCTTGACATCTTTATGTTTCATGAGTTCTTCGATGTGCTTCGGAGCCCAATTACTGACGCCGATAGCCTTGACCTTCACTCCCTCCTCAAGCGCGTCTTGCAGACCTAACCACGCTTGCACTCGTGCGCTCGGTCCAGGACGAGGGTTATGTAGGAGGTACAGATCAAAGTACTCAAGACCAGCAGTCGCCAAACTGCGGTCGAGGCCCTCGAGCGCGCCAGCTCGCGTGTACGTCGTATGTCCTGCTTCCAGACTGTTCAAGGGCCACGGTCCACCGGTGCATAGTTCGTCGAAACTGGTCGGCATGTCTGGTCGTGCGAGATCCGTCTCCCATAGCTTGGAGCAGACGAAGAGTTCCTCGCGCTTGACGGACGAGTTCTGAGATAGGAATTTTTGGACTGCTATGCCGGTCTCTCGCTCGTTCTGTTGGCCCCCGCGCGCATTTGTTAGCAACCAGCAAACATGGAAAGAGAGAAGACTTCAGGTGGACGTCCAACTCACGTAGTATATTTGCGCGGTATCAATGTGACGGTATCCAGCAGCCAAAGCCGACAGAATGGATTGTTCGCATTTCGTAGACACACAGACACCTAGGCCCAAGACTGGTATCTCACCTTTCCCAGAAACCAAAGGCAGTCTTGACTGGAGAGAAAGGGCTGAGGATGACATGTTCGTCAACCTGTAGAAAGAATCGCAATGTATATATAGCTCACGAACTCAAAGCGACAAAGACAAGGTACAGATACCAGGCACGGTGTACAAGACAATGATGCAGAGTGAATATGTAGAGGTAGCGACAGTACAGCGTAAATTCACTCGACCTCACTTTTTCTTTGTCTCGAACTTGCCAGCGCGTAATGGAAAGAATAAAAGACACCAAGACAAGCGCGAGGAAAAAATTTGTTCCCTCTTCGCCAATACTGCTACTATAAAACCACCTACCTGTTCTACTATGGCGTGCAGAGCTAAGTTGGCGATATCCGCGACATGCACGGAAACCAAGTCAAATCTATGGTTGATGGAGATGAGTGGACCCACTTGTGTACTTTGGTCGCGGACTCGCACCCCACTCTTTGTGCCCCGCCGTTAGCGGCTCGTGAGCGCTGCTGGTTCAGTATCTGTTGGGTCTGTTTACACTTGCGATATACAAACTACTAGACGATCTACGTTCTTCTGTTTGGCAACAATGCTTGCGCTGCTTCTAGCAGGCTTGATCACTGATCACTTTGCCGCGGTAGACGTAGGAGCAGATGTCCACAGGCTCATGTATGAGCCAAATCGAAGTCATTTCGTTGGTCCTAAGCTAGTGAAGTGCATCGAAGGCACCTAGGTATTATAGAGACAGATAATCAAAAAGTAATTCCAAGGCCGAAGGAAATGAAGAAAAAACATGATGCGGCGTGTCATGTCCTTGACGGGTATCGGCGCAGAAGAACCCAATCTCATGAACCTTGCTTCGCTGTTCCTGCATCCGAAACGCCGTTCATCTGATGCAATGTACCCATCGCTTAGTAACCATCCCAAGCATAACAAGAAACAAGCCTTGAGCCCCTCAGAGGAACTCGTATTCCTCGTCCTCGGCATCAATGACTTTGTTGGTCTTGCCTCTTCCCTTGACCTTGATGGGAGACAATCCCAGGCTCTCTTCCTCGTCCACTTGCGCATCTAGAACCTCATACTCGCTGTGGACGAGCTTTGTGGTCTGCTTGTCTTCGTACTTGTCGATGGCCTTGGCTAGTGCTGCATTCAGAATCTGACTGCCATGGCTTGGTGATTTGAAAGCGTCGAAGGAGTACATAACACCCGCATCGGGGGCAACGGTTTCGTGCTCTACATCGTCTTCGGACGTGTTGCTATCCTCGGAAAGGTTGGCAAGGTCTTGGCCTGCGAGAGTCATGTCTTGCTTCCGAGCTAGCTTCGCCTTGCCGGTGCTGCTGAGTCTGGCGGCTTCTTGTTTTTCCCAGCGTCTACGGGTTTCAAAACTATGTCTTGTCAGTGATGCAAGGTCGACAGCCATAAACGCATAGCACTCATACCTTTCGTTCACTCTCATGGGACGGGGATGAGCATCAGCTCCGCGTCCACGAGCATACTTGGGTCCTAGAGCCCACCTGGTAGATGTCAGCGCTAAACCTGGTTCATGGAAGGCGATACGCGTACTTGCGCTTCTCGTCCTCGTCGCGCTTGTAGTCTTGAGCAGCGGCGCGAAGGTCGGACACTTGCTCAGAGCACATTATTACGATAAGATGCTGACCGGGCTGTGTTGGAAGAGGTAGTTGATATAGGCGTTGAAGACCAATATCGTTGTCTAAGTAGTGGAACGGAATACGGATGACCAGTATCAGGTAACGTAGGTGATGGAGAGAATGAGGAGAGGTTCGAATGGCAACAGAGAGGGTCAATAAGCAAGGAGTGACCGGTGGATCGAAGAGTCAGGCGGTAGGGGTACTGCAATGGAGGTACGGATAAGGTAACCACTCCTGAGTCACGGGGAAACAACGTGGGGATCGGGACCGAATGACCGAGATAAGGATGTGAGTTGTTGCAACACAGTGGGACTGGCTGTGGCGTTCTGACAATCTTTAACACGTCGACTTTGTCGAGTCTGTGCGGAAATGAAGAAGTAAACAACCGTCTGGGGAGTAAGTGAACAAAGAGCCTGTAGTTATCGCGAATGGGGCTGCTGTTGTTGTCTTTAATGGTTGAATAGGTTGGTCATACACTACCCCACAAAGGTATTGCGGAGAAGAGCACTGATAAGGCAGTCAGCCACCATGGTGGATGACCGAGGTGGCCACACCCAGCAGTCATGGGGGATGCGATGAGATCATGCCTATGACCGAGGACAACACCGCGGCCGGATCAGGTAGTAGTGGTAGCGGCTGGGGCGTAGGCAGACATGGCTTCTTTGTTGGGATGACTCCTCGCTTTGAGACTGTGTATCAGGTTCGGGCTTATCAGGCTCAGGAGCAAGATTAGAGTCAACAATGGAATGTCGTCAGCGTGTCTTCCACGTGCAGGGTCCATGATCTAATTATGGCGTTATGCAACAGATGTGTAAATGCATAACCCGCTCTGCCTTGAATAAACGCTGAGGCGTTTGCGACTGGCTCTTGCGAACGGACGATCGAAACGGGCATGTGATTGATGACTCAATCATAGAATGGTAAGAAGGGAAGCGTAGCCTCAACTATCGTCATTGTTGCTGCCATCATCGTGGGGATTGGTGTCATCACTGCTCTCATCTTCGGCCAGATCGCTTGATAGAACATCTGGAAACCAACCACAAGAAGAGAGGTCGATGATGTACTCGCCCATAGATCCTCTGTCTACCTGCACGCCTTCACCCTGGAGAGCAGTGGCCTGTCGAGCGGCACCAGATGGACCTCTGATCATATATCAGCCCGTTCGTTCAACGCGTCACATCCAAAAGAAGAGAGGGCGACAGTAATATACCTGGGACTGATCGTTCCCTTTGCATTGATTACACGCTGCCAGGGAACGTTGTTGCTGTTGTAAAATGCATCGGGTTGGATTGTAGCTGAAGGTAGATGCTTTAAGCTAACACCAACTTGCCTGATCTACGTTAGAATTGGATTGCATCAAACAGTAATCACATGTAATGACCTTGGACATTGTGCTGCGTAGACTGGGTCAGCTGAATTGGGCATGTCGCGAAATAGTTGATACGATTAACTCACGCCTGCCGAGCAGCCTCGCAATGTGTCCGTAGGTTGTTACCTTTCCATGCGGTATCTCACGCACTGCATTGTACACGGCACCAAACCACGCTGCAGCTTCATCTGAGCGATCTCGAGGCATTCTGCTCATGCAAATGCAAAAGACCAGTACCGTATCTCCTGGTTTCTATATCGATAATGTGAAATGTGAATATAGATGTTTCCCCACAGTGGATCAAGAAGACCACCTGCATTGTGGGGAGGCGCTGCCAAGCATAAGCGCATAGTACAGTCTCTTGCCTTCCTGACTGTATGCCCTTATTACTTTCTTGATGAATATAGATGTGTAAAAGTAAACTGTACCAGTCATTTCACATAATTTCCGTCACTATCTTCGCCCCTTGTGCTTAAAGGTCCAGCATGGGTCTTGCTGATTACCTCGCGAAAAACTACCTATCTGCCGACAAACCAAGCAAAAAGCGCAAGAGAAAGCAAGCAGAGGCAGGCTTGATCATCGCCGATGAAGACGAGAACGTAAACACTTGGAAGAACTCACGTACTGGAGATGACGATGAAGACGGTCCGTTAGTTGTGCCCGGAGGTGTCAACATTAGTAAACGTACCACAACATGGAAGACCGTCGGCAGTGCAGCGCCCTCGCACAGCGAACAAGCAGCAGCAGATGCAATCCTCGCGGATGCTGCCGCTGAAGACAGAGCGAGGGGCGAGGACGAGGACGAAGCGCCGACCATGGTGGACGAAGACGGCCCTATGATGGCCAACGGCGCCATGGCTGGTCTCCAGACAGCAGACCAAGTCTCAGCCGCCCTCAAGAGACGCGAACGTGAGGAACGCAAGAAGATGAAGGAGGCGGGTCTCGATCCGACAGGAAAGTCACAGGAAACAATCTACCGTGATGCCTCTGGACGCATCATCAACGTCGCCATGAAGCGAGCCGAGTTGAGACGGCAGGCAGAGGAAGAGGAGAGGAAAAAGGCCGAGGAGCTAGAGAACAGAAAAGGCGATGTACAGAGGAGGGAAAAGGAAGCTCGTCAGAAAGAGCTCGCCAACGCGAAAGGCTTAGGAGTGGCAAGGTATGCCGATGACAAAGGACTGAACAATGAGTTGAAGGAACGCGAACGATGGAATGATCCTGCCCTGCAGTTCCTGAGCACGAAAAGTGGTGGAAAGGGAGGGAAGAGCACGAAAGGCAAGAAGACATATGTCGGCGCTTTCGAACCTAATCGCTATGGCATCCGACCAGGCTATCGGTGGGATGGCGTCGACAGAAGCATAGGCTTTGAGAAAAAGTGGTTCGAGGCCAGGAACAACCAGCAAAACATCAAGGACCTCAAGTATGCATGGCAAATGGACGAATAAGACACGGACGCTTCCTGCGTCACCACAATACTTCTACATTCACTATCGGAGCCGAATCGCCGTTCAGCATATGGTCCAACCCCAACAGCGGCTGCATGTGCCAATGCCTCACGAAAGTTTCCGCCTCTGCTTGGTTGTCAAATCCAACGATGTATCGCTGTAAAGCCCCTCTGAACTTCCGCCGCGACGGTTCCACGAGGCTGGTAGTCGACTCTTCGTCGGATGGACCGGCGATCTCTTCATGCGCCACGTCGAACTTGAATCCTCTTGAGCCCATCGGACTGATGTCTTTGGCCCCACCATCCCACTTTTCCAGGTATATCAGACGATCGTCGCCCGTCCACGGTAGACCTCTGAAGCGTGCGGCCTTTCCGAAAGCGTAGCGTATCTGGGGCATTGGTATTTCCTTTCCTTCTAGGTGGAGCAAAACCTCGGCGGGCATCCTCGTAGGGCGGTTCACGAGATGTGGGTAACCCAAGTTGTTGACAATCTGCTGCATCGACGGCCTCAGAGGACGGGCGAGTTGTCGAATATCCATTTCCTGAGAAAGCGGAAGCAGTGAATACGACTGGATCATTGCTTCTATGTTTTCTCCATTCACCGTGTACCCCGGCGGCGGCGGTATCGGCGAAGTCAATGATGTTGGTGTTTGACTTTGCGCAAGCCTGTGCAACCGAGTTACATGAACCTGGTAGCTAAAAGCCGACACTGGAGACTTGAATAGTATATAGTAGAAATTGTCACGCTCAAGGGTGGAAGTGCGTCGTCCCGGTATGACTGGGATGAATGAATCAGTTGGTGCTGGCTATTGCATACATTGTCTCCCATCTTCACCCACCTTTAAGAATGTCACCGCGATCGAGAGTCCAGCCCTCAATGTGCTTGCCTTGGGGAATCACCCGTCTGAAATCCTCTTCAACAAGGTTCTTACTTGCGTTGCGCAGCACCAATACGCTAATCGCATCGCCTTGCTTTTCCCGATGAACGATCTGTCGTTGTGTATCTCTCATCGAGTCCCAGTACATGGCTTTATCCAATGGCAACTCAGGGGCTCGACGGGCTGGCCGCAGATCCGGGCCCTTTGGTCGCTCTGGAAGATCTGGTACGTCGAGCTTTAATCGGGGCACTTCTGGTTCTCTGTGTTTCTGTGCTGCAGCAACTGCGGTATGTTGCACCCGAGTCAGGTCCTGCTGGGCAAATCGCTGCGTCTCTTCAGGGAAGAGCTCCGCAAGCAAAGCATTGTTACTTTCTTTGCGAGCCTCGACTTGCGGCGCACTGGACTTCTTCGCCTGTGCTGGTAGTCTTCTGTTTCCTGCGCCTTCATTGGAGACATGTCGGCGGGCTGCCAGAGAGCCGCAGACCTCATGATGCTGCAGCTGCTTCAAGCATGAGTCACGCAGACGCAATCGTAGCGCCGGAAGCATCAATGGAAGACTGCGATAGTAATGTGAAGCAACTCATAAGCATCATCTGCTTGGTCCTCGATTGCATGTGATACCCTCGGGAGTGTCTGATGCGGCGAAATATCACGCTTAGTAAGCGAAATGCACGTATCGCTCATTGGACACCTACACTTCCAAGAACAAATGCATTGTATCCAGTATCACGGTATTAACGAGTAGACCCAAGCAGCCTTTCCTCACTGCATTCTTATAGGGCCTTGCTCGACATTTTCATGATCATCTTGTGAACGCACGATATCATTTTCGGCATGTAAGAGTGTCTCTACTAGCTGATTGGAAGGAATAATACCTCCATCGACGCTAATAGGCGAAGTAGTCCTGTGTATCAAATGACTGTACAGATACTGTGTATTACTGGAACTCGTTCTCTTGCCGTAGGTGCGTCCCCCAGGTCACTTGTCGAATAATTGTTTTCTTCCTCTATCCAACGTCAACCTGATATGTGAGCATCACCTCATCATTGTCTTATTGCTGCTGGACGGGCGCCAAGCTTTGATGGCGGACCTCAGCGTCCGCTTCGCATGAAAATGGTTTCTTAGGAAAAATTATTTAGCAATTATAGATATTTACAACACATCATGGGAGATCCTCCTACATTCACAGTGCGTCCGCTCATCCCGAGCGCCACTGTGTTAGAAGGAGCATTTCGTGTACATATCCCCACCAAAGACTTGGAGATATTAGGTCTCAAAGCTGGAGATCTGTGTCAAATTAATTCTGCCGATGGTCCTGCAGGCGTTGGCATAGCATGGCGGTCGACTGAGCAAAATGCAAAACCACAAATACATCCTGTCAAATTGACAGACACGCTGCGCGATGCCTTTAGTCTCAAACTTGGGAACCACGTCAACATACAGAAAGCCGCTTCCCAGAAAATTGTTCATGCAAATCGTGTCATTGTCATAGACGTCACCGATAGTAGTGCCATAGAGGCTACCAAAGATGACAATAACTGGAAATTGCGCTGCGCCTTCACTCTAGGTATGCTTGAAGATTGCGAAGAAAATCCTGACCGAATGGTTGCTCACGGTGTTCAGGAAATGTGGAGGCCATCTCGGCCGGCGTCGCCTTCGAAGTCGCTTCGCGCAAGGGACTGAAGAAGCGATTTCTCATCGAGCATATTGATTCAGATGCCAAGGGTAGAAATGCACTGTGTTTCTTTGACGATTCCAGCGATCTTGTCCTTCAAGATGAACCTTCGGTGCCATCGACGCCGTTCGTCATGCCGTCTTCTCTTGCCATTACCTCGGAAGGCATTGGCGGCTTGAATAAGCAGTTTGAGCAGCTGAACAAGCGCTTGTCTCGCCTCATCGGACAGATCAGGGGCAAAAAGCTGCCTCCCCAGGTCCAGCGCAATGGTGGTATCCTTTTGTATGGACCTGCTGGTACCGGCAAGAGTCTTCTTCTGAATCGGATCGCCCAAGCCCAGTGGAACAAAGTCATTACCATCGATCAGAGTGTCCTCGGCGCAACAGCAAGCAAGAATGCGCAAGCCCTACGGGGTCTTTTCGATGAAGCCATTGCCAGGCAGCCTAGCCTGGTAATCATGGATAACCTCGAGGCCATAGCAGGCGGAAACCAGCGCGACTCTTACGGTACTCTTACTTCGATTCTCGTTTCCGAAATGGACAAATTGAAGAACACACAAGTTCTCATTATAGGTGCTACCCACAGTCCCAATGATATCGACAAGTCATTGCGAACCCCTGGCCGGTTCCGCTATGAGATCGAGGTGCCAATCCCAGACAGGAGTGCGCGTGTTGAGATCATCAAAGCAATGCATGGGACGACTGCCGAAGAGGACGCCATTGCGGAAATCGTTGGCGAGCGTACTCACGGGTTTGTAGGACAAGATCTCGAGGCTTTGTACAATCACGCCCTAGAAATTGCAGTCGATCGTTATTTTGAGCAACCATCTGAGAATCACGACAGCTCAGCCGACAGCACTGGAGATGCATTGGGCACCGAAGAGGCCACCGACGAAGAAACAGTGGCAGACATTCACACAACACTAGACGAGTACGAAAAAGCGCTCCTTGAAGTCCGTCCAACAGCGATGAAAGAAGTCTTCCTGGAAAAGCCCAACGTGCAATGGTCAGACATCGGCGGCTCGACCAGCACGAAGCAAATCCTCGACGAAGTCGTAAACTGGCCCCTCAAGTACCCTCAAATAATGCGACAGCTGAACGTCGAAGCCCAAAAAGGAATCCTCTTCTACGGGCCCCCTGGCTGTTCCAAAACCCTCACGGCGAAAGCGATCGCCACCTCCTCAGGCCTGAACTTCATCGCGGTGAAAGGCGCCGAACTGACATCCATGTACGTGGGCGAATCGGAAAGAGCGGTGCGAGAAGTCTTCCGCAAAGCGCGCGCCGCAGCGCCCAGCATTATCTTCTTCGACGAAATCGACTCGATCGGCTCAGAGCGCGACTCGGCGGGCACGAAAGGTCTCAACGTCCTGACCACGCTCCTGAACGAAATGGACGGCATCGAGAGCCTCAAGGGCGTCCTCGTCCTCGCGGCAACGAACAAGCCGGAGATTCTGGATCCCGCCCTGCTCAGACCTGGTCGTTTCGATTCGCTGATCTATGTGGCGCCGCCCAATGAGGCTGCGAGGAAAGAGATCCTGCGTATTCGCACGCGCTCTGTGCCGCTTGCTGAAGGCGTTGATATTGATGCCATCGCGCGCGAGACGGAAGGATACTCTGGCGCCGAGTTGGTGGAGATATGTCTCGAGGCCGCTCGATCGACCATGAGGAGACGTGTCGCTGCTCTCGGAAGCAATGCTCCAGCAGAAGAGGTTGTTGCTGTCGATGACGAGGCACTGAAGATCTCGAACGATGACTTCGAGGCTGCCTTGAGTAAAGCTGTCAGGAGAATCACGCCGGACATGGTCGAGGGATATGAGATTTGGAAACAGGGTCTGAGCAAGAAGGCATAGATGGAGGTGGCTGTTCGGAACGTGCTCTATTTTGTACTAGATATCTACGCATTGCATCTAGAAATGATCAATTGCACTCTACCATGTATATGCATTATCGACATGATCTTTTTTTGAACCACCATCTACTCCTGCGCAGCAACCTTCTTGCCTTCATCGACGACTCTAGGCGGTATCGGCACTTCAATCCCTTCGACCTTCCATTCCATACCGATGTATCCATCGCTGATGATCTTGACCTCAAGAAGCCTCTCCTGGTCCGCAGGAGGCAGCTTCACGCTCGCTTTCGTCGACAAAAGCCTGCCATTGCCTTTCGGCGCACCTAGGCCACCCCCGCGTTGCTGCTGCTTGCCGCCTCCATTGTTGCGCTTATCGTCTCTGCTGGGCCAAGAGATGCGTTTCAAGGCGATAATCTCGTCGGTCTTGGGGTCTGAGACGATGAGGAAGAAGCCTTCAGTTTGAGGCTTGGGGAAGCGAGGGGTGAACATTCTGCATTCCGCGTCTGAGATTGGATTGAGTCTGTTAAGAACGACGGTCAGGCCCAGGGCATTGACTTCGGGGACTGTGACCTTGAGCTGGGGAAGCATGGCGAGGGCTTTGAAGACGCGTGCGTGAGCTGGCGGAGGCAGGTTGTGTTTCTTGCTCAGTACGCTTTCTAGCTCTTTTCTTGGCATCGTGGTCGCTTCGACTAAAGTGCGTGGTTTGCTGTTGCTATCGGACTGCACGCGTTTCTTCTCGATCTCTGAATCAACACCTGGGAAGATGGACAGCGGCCCTTCATCTGGCCAGCGTGCTGATTTGACGCATTGGAGTAGTGTCATCATCTGTGCGCAACTGGAGCGGAAGCCCATCTCAGTGAGGACATCAATCGAAGCCTGCAGGATACGAATCGCTTGGTCGAGGATCGAGGTTTGATCACCTACGTAATCAGAGATTGGAAGGTCGATGCGAGAGAAATGCGCTTGGAGCAGGACGAAAGACTTGATATGAGGATCCCACATTGGTAGGCCTGGCATGTCATCAAGAGCACTAAGGGGAAGGGCGTTGGAAAGTTGCTCATTGACACCATCTTCGTTGTGTCGAACGGGCAATTCATCATATTCGGTGGCGCTACACATCCATGCCAATGCGTTTGCAAACGTTGCATTTGGCTTCGCATGTTTGAGGAGATAACGGATCGTCTTGTGCGCGAGATAGTAATAACTCATGATCTTGCCCAGTGGTGTCGGGTCGACATCGCCATTGTTGTGCAAGGTGACACAGCCAGACTCAGCAAGCTCGCCCAGCGACTTGTCGACCATTTCGATCATGTAATCATTTGCGAGTTGCTGAGCTGCCATTGTATTGTGCTCTTCTGACGAGATCTCAAGACCGTAGTAGGACGGGTTCTTATGTAAGCGCCTGAAGAAGAACGTCCACGTCAGGTAATCCAGGGCGTCCTGTTTTGTGCCGATGGTCTCCGCCGACACTTCTGCACCCAAATGGTTGTCCAGGACGTTGTGAAGAGAGGACTCAACAGGGAATCCAGTGTGAAGGAAATGCTTGTAGAAAGCCTTCTTAGCATCTTGCGTGAAGATGCGGGCCACTCCAGATGTGTCGAAACCGGGACGTCCAGCACGACCGAGCATCTGCAGCACATCGGTCAAATCCATGTCTTTGTAACCTTCTATCTTGGCATCAAAATACTGTGTTCCCTTGACCACTACTAGATGAGCAGGCAAATTGACACCCCAAGCAAGAGTACTGGTAGCAACAAGGATCTGGATCTTGTTGTTTGCGAATAGCTCTTCTGACAATTGTCTATCAGACTCGACGAGACCAGCATGATGGAGACCAATACCGAAGCTTAGTGCTTCGCGCAAGGCTTCATCTTTCACTCTTGAAAGGTTGAGTCCAAGGTCCTCTTCAGACATGCGTACAAATCTACGAGGGTTGTCTTCCATGCCGCAGAAATTGATGAGATCGCGTGCCGTCAAGCGTGTTTGACGGCGAGACGCTACGAACACGATTACTGGCTTATCAGGTGAGTGGGTCTTGATAGCGAGGAAGGTCGGCCGGTTCATCGACTGCATAAGGGGGCAGAAGCCTCTCTGCTCGGGGAAGCCGTCGATGAAGATCTCCAGGGGTACAGGTCTGACTGAGTGACGGAAGTTGAACAAGCCTTCCTTCACGCCCAACCAGTTGCCCAGATCAGTCGCATTCGCACAAGCCGTAGACATGCCTACGAGTCTAACCGAGCCCTTCTTTTGGGACGCGATGTAGTTCATACGAGAGACAATGATCTCCAGGATAGGACCTCTGTCACCACCAAGCAGATGAATCTCGTCAATGATGACCAGACTGACCTTGCGAACATAGTCTCTCGTCTGCCAACTACGACTGATACCATCCCACTTCTCAGGAGTGGTAATGATGATATCGGCATCTCGGATAGTGCGTGTATCGGGAGTGTTGTCACCTGTCAGTTCGACAAGCTTCAATCCCATACGTCTAGTCAGGCGGCGGCCCCAGTCCTGGACTCTCTCGCGGACCAGGGCTTTCATGGGTGCGATGTAGACAACTTTCGACCCTGGTCGCTCACGGAAGGCCCACCACATGGCAAGCTCAGCAGCCACAGTTTTGCCACTTCCGGTCGGAGATCCCAGTAAAACGTTCGTTGGGGTATGATACATACAATGGAACAGTTGTGTCTGCATGGGGTTGAAGAACTGGAAACGTTCGCCATAGAGCTCTTCAAGTAGCGGATTCTTCAGAGCTGAGATAGGCAATGGCTGTAGATTGAGCAAGTCCGTGTATACGCTCTCCGTATCAGGTCTGATGAGGTGCTGGAACGAGACTGGTGTGACTGTCTCTGCGCCCATCCATCTGTCCGAGACTGCACGTACATAGATCTGGGAGGGCAAGGGATCAGTGAGAGGAATTGTGAAACTAAGCTCGTGCTCATCGTAAAGCTTTTTCCTGGAAAGGATGAAGTATTCGTGATGATAGATTTCGGACGTCTCCGAGTTCTCAACCCAAATCCAGTAAGACTCTGACGTGCCGTGGTGTCTATCATTCCATCGGAAGTCGGGGGTAATGTAGAGTCGAACTCGAAGGACATCTCGATTCAGAGGGGCTATCTCAGCCTCCACAGTCAATGTGGGAAAGTTGTCTAGCAATTTGGAGATTGTATATCCCATTTTGCCATTGTGAACGAGCTGACCGATCTCTGCAGGTTCCATGTCGTGCAGAGACTCGATAGAGGCAGTCGAACCCTTCTCGTCAAGGTTTCTAAGGACGGGCTGTGGTAGATCGAACTGGTGAAAAGGATGCTGGTACGGCCATACTTGCTTCTCAATCGACTTGCACATTGACAGCAGCACCAAACACTGGTAGCCCCACCGTCTGTTTAGCGCTATCATGAATAGCGCTCTGCAGATACGGGTAGCATTTTGAGCCACGTAAGCAGTGTCGGATACTAGTGTAAAATCTTCCAGACGGGCGCGGGAAATGTAAGATTGCAGAAGGACATTGGTCTTTCCAGACTGCGTACCGATACCTCCTTCGATATCGCAAGGTGAAGCTTCGTCTTTCAGCCTTATCAATTCCTTTTCTTCTGTCTCCCTCGAAGTGATGTTGTCGAATTCACCGCTCATACTGATCATCTTCAGAACATCGGCTTCAGTAGCCTGAGGACGCATCATGGTGTTGAATATCTCAACGCTAGTCTGCAAAACGTAGTATTGACTTGCAATACGTCCTACGTCTTTAGCGCGAAGTTCCTCAGTCGTCTCGTTGAAGATGATCATTTGACTTTGCTGCAGTACTCGAGCTGCCTTCATGATGAGCTCTCTTCGTCTTTGCACGAGCTGCGGGTCGTCTCGAATTTCCGCCCAATCGATGCCATATGACATGGGATTGCGTTGCATACGAACGAAGAGGTATGAGTAACCAAGCCATTGTACCGCTTCAGCGACAGATGTGACTGTTCCAAGCGCGATTTCGGCATTGAGATTATCAACCATTCTTTTCGAGAAGTTGGACTCGATTGGCTGCTGTTGGGTAACAGCGGTAAGATAGTGTTGTAATTTGTCCTGAGTGGTGCAAATGAAACCGATACCAGTATCTTGGAACTGGGGACGACCAGCACGACCAAAGATTTGCAGGACGTCAAGTATTCCTAGGTCGACAAACTTACCTGCTTCTGCGCTGTAGAGTTGAGTTCCCTTGATGACGACTGCTGCTGCAGGCAAGTTCACACCCCACGCAAGGGTGGCTGTACAGCACAACACCCTGATGACGCCTTCTGCGAAAAACCGCTCTATCATATTACGATCGGAGCGAGGCATACCAGCATTGTGAGTCCCGAATCCCTTTGGTACGAGCTCTCTAAGCTCACGTCCCTTTGACGTCTTTAGGTCACGCATGGCTTGCCCGTACGCATCATGCCCAGCAGGATCGAAAAGATCACTACAGCCTTGCTCTACTGCCATCTCGTGCATGGTCTTCGCAGTCTTTGCAGTGTCCTTCCTGGAGTGTACAAATACCATGACCTGATGTCCTAGTTCCAGCATTTCTCGGACTTTCTCAAAAGCCACTTGGTCAATGTTGTCTCGGGATGTCTTGCTTCCTGACTTGCCTTTCACTCCGAGGAAATGTTGTTCCAGTGGTACAGGACGGAAGGATTGATCGAAGTAGAAGAGACCAGCATAGCGATTGACCTTGAGAAAGTCTGCAACGTCGACATAGTTCGGCAGAGTGGCGGATAAACCAACGATACGGATGAGCGACTGAGTACTTTCCACTTGCCTCTCAGTTCGAGCGACCAAAGACTCGAGCACGGCACCGCGTTCGTCATGCAACATGTGGACCTCATCGATGATGAGTAAACGCACTTTCTGAACGAGCTCGGTGTCTCCAGTACTCTTTCTCGTGACAACATCCCACTTTTCGGGAGTTGTCACAAGAATCTGTGTTTGAACAATCTCGGACTTCGTAAGGTGCATGTCTCCCGTGAGTTCACGGACTCGTATCCCAAGCCATGCCAGGCGCTTGCCGAGTTTTTCAGTCACTTCGGCAGCAAGAGCTTTCATAGGCGCGACATAGACAATCTTGAAATCATCGGTGTGCACAGCAAAGTCAGTAGCTTCTGGGTCTTCAAAAGGACTAGGAGACATGTTCTTGGCGATTGTATTTAGAATAGTCAACATTGCCGCATCAGTCTTACCCGCACCAGTCGGAGCACAGATCAACATGTTCTCGCTTGTCTTGTATGCTACAGGATATACCAAACTCTGCATGCGATTGAGGGATTTGTAGCCCGGAAAGGTACCGCGGCACAGAGGGTCCATATCTTTGATGTGGACTAAGCTCTGGCCGCGACCTAGGACACCGGTCTTTGCAGGTGGGATCGAGTATTCTTCGTACTTCTCGTGCTCTTTACGTTCACTACCGACAGGCAACAAGTATTTTTTACCATGCGAAGACAGTGCATTGCCAGCGTCATGAGCCTTGTAGACATGAGGGTAACGAGGACCGGTGCGGTCTTGAGCGGATGCTAGATCGGAAGTTTTGTGCTCGTAGTCTTGTCTGTGCAATGCAGCCTCGCGTTCCCTGCGGCTGAGCAAGCGGCCTGGTGTGGGTTCCGGATGACTCGTAGACTGTTGGACACTAGCAATGATATCCGTACGGTGAGAAATGAGCTCAGCAACAGTGTCAAGTTCCTCAAAACCGACGGTATCGGCCAGAAGCATTTGTAGCTCATCGTCACTGCTATCAGAGCTTAGTATCGCTACGATCTGCTGTTGTAGATCATTCAAGTCCAGTCCGCTGCTACGGCTTACGACACCAGATAACTGTTGTTGTAGCCATGACGTCCCGTACGCATGCACTTCGGAATCAGCAGTAGCATAATGTTCCTCAAATTCGCCCATAGCATCGCTGCTAGACTCATCTTCCTCCTCGTCGATCAAATCCCATATGTCATCCCCGCTGGTGATATCGGTGAAGTCTTCTTCGTCAGTCCAGACGCCATCACCATATGCAGTCATGGATTCATCTTTTGTTGGCAAATTCAAGTCTGCAATGGCTGTCCTCATCGCCTTTAGCTGTTCGAGCCATTGCGACTCGGCATTCTTTAGCGACGACATTCTGTCGGCGTCGTGAAGATGGGCTCGTAAGCAGCTTCCCCTCCGATCAAGTGCGCCTGGCCTAAACAGTAGGCTAGAACTCTGCACTTCACTTGTCAAATTGTGTTGTGAGGGTGGTCTTTCCGTGAGAGATATGTTACAGTAAGGTGAGATATGCCACGAACAATCTATCTTTGTAGAAAGTTGAAGGTTCAAGTGGATGACGGCATACAATTACCCAAAAGAGTCACAGTAATAACGTGACTCCGTATGTTATTGGCGCTTGGTCCAGGCAGCATCGGATAGGGCATAATTACCTTACCACGTGAAAGGCAGGTATCTACACAATCTAACGACACGGTAGATATAAGAAACTTGATTCTAGTAGTACGAGGAAAAGGAAGACAAGAGTCAAGTCGGTTCTATCAAAACATGGTAAGGACGGACACTATTCGACTCGATATGGGTTCAGAGGTTCACGCTTGAACAGGAGAGCCCACACGAACATCAACAGAGTCTATTGCTATCGCGTATAATCACTAATGTGGTAAGACTCAATCATAATATTGACGGCTATTAGTACTGTTGCTTATATTTACTCAGGAGAAGCTGAATGAGGCTGTCATGGTCTTGAATAAGAGCCTTCATGTTGGTATTCCAGGATTCTCGACTGATACACAAAACACTAATGCAAGCTGGTAGGAAATCAACATGCAAAACATGAACGTTGAACTTGTGGCGCAGATGTTCAAAAATTATCAGTCCAATGTCTTGTTCCATCTGGAAGGTAATGCGCCCCGGCCTGATCTGTACAAATATAGTGCTCACACTCTTCTAGCTACGGATAGCTTGAAAGATCCTGAGTAGACATGCTGCGCCAGACTACACCACGGATCAAAGGTGTTCCTCGTTCATCGATTATTTGGAGTTTTGGAGTATTACGCACACTGTTGGCTTTATATACCCTGGTCATCGGTAGCAATTTCCAGACTATTGATATTCCATTCCATTTTGACCAATGTGTGCTTGTTCACTACCAAAAGTGTGTTACTTATCACCTAGTTAGTCAGGTATTCACAGTACGCAGGAGTGATGTCTAAACAACAACATCCAATAATGTGGCTCGTGCTCTATATAAGGTGCAATACCATATCGTACACGGGGTCTGGAGCTGCATTACATCTACAATCCCCGACTCCGCTACATTCTTTTATTCCAAGCGCAACCATCTCGTGCTCTCTTTCCACCTCAACGACTTGCACAGATATGGTATAACAGTCCACGACCAAGCCACATAGACATAGCACTCACCATGGTGCATCGCGTTTACGATCTCGGCGACAGCACCGACTCCGGGCGCAATTCACCCAAGCCGCCTCCCAGACAGCCTTTCAGTGTCAGCGACCCTCCGTATGGAGGCTACCATGCTATAGAGCAGAGCGCGTATCGTAACAGTGCGCCCGACAATGTCATAGTCATTGACAATGGCTCGGCAAACATCCGCGCCGGCTGGCAGTTTGACAAGGCGCCGCGCCTGTCCTTCCCTCCAATGATGTCGCGCTATACCGACCGGAAGCTCAACAGGAAGCTCACCTTCATCGGTTCGGAGATCTACTTTGACGGAACAGCCCGCGGGCAGGCAAAGACCATTTATGAGCCTGGCAGCAACATCATCAACAACTGGGATGTGCAGGAGGGCATCTTGGACTACATATTCATCAAACTAGGCATTGATGGCTCGAAAGGGCATGTCGATCGCCCAGTCCTGATGACGGAGCCTTTGGCCAACATGGCCTACACAAGAAGGGTCATGTCGGAGATTCTCTTCGAGCTTTACAATGTGCCGTCGGCGGCTTATGGCATCGATTCATTGTTCTCCTACTCATACAACGGCGGACGCACTGGCATAGTGGTTTCTTCAGCCTATACCTCGACTCACCTAATCCCAGTTGTTGACACCAAACCTCTCTTTACTCACGCTACCCGTCTCGACTGGGGACGCTCGCAATGCGCCGAATATTTGTCTAAACTACTCAAAGCTAAATACCCCGGGCTTCCTGGCAAAATCAACGATACACAAATTGAAGATCTCGTCAGAAAGTATTGTTATGTCGCGCAAGACTTTGGCACCGAGATGTCTAGCTACCTCGATTGGACTGGGCTCGAAGATCGCGATGTTGTACTACAGATGCCCTTTACCGAGAAGGAAGTGGTGCAGAAGACTGAAGAGGAGCTCGCGCGCGCAGCTGAGAAGAGAAAGGAGAGTGGACGACGACTACAGGAGCAGGCTGCCAAGATGCGCCTGGACAAACTCATCCGGAAAGAGCAAGAGCTGGAATATTACAGAGACCTGCAACAAAGACTGGAGGGCATGACCAAGAAGGAAGCCAAGCAAGTTCTAGAGGGTGAAGACTTTGACGACGAAGTCCAACTAGAAAAGAAAATGAAGGACATGGAGCGGTCCATACGAAAGCAGCGAAACAGAGATGTCGGCGACCTTGAAGAGATCGAAGAACCACCGACTTACCCACTGCTCAATATTCCCGATGCGGACCTCGACGAAGAAGGGCTTAAGCAGAAACGACAGCAAAAACTGCTCAAAGCAAATCACGATGCGAGAGCCCGCGCCAAGGCCGAGAAGGAACGCGAAAAAGCGCGCATTGCAGAGGAGCAGAGATTGGACGATGAGCGGAGAGAGAAAGATCCTGAAATATGGCTCGAGGAGCGACGTGCTGCCCGCCTAGCGATGATACAGCGGATTCGCGACCGAGACCGTCTCAAGGCAGACCTCGGTAACAGAAAGTCTCTCGCCAGCCAAATACGCATGAAGAACATCGCCAATTTAGCTTCAGATAACCCTAAAAAACGCAGACGCGGTGGGGACGATGATACCTTCGGCGCCGATGATGCAGATTGGGGGATCTATCGCCAGATCGCGACTGGTGAGCAAAGCGACGACGAAGAGGAAGAGGACTTAGGTGGGGGTTTGAAGAATATTGAAGCGCAATTGCTCAAGTATGACCCGTCCTTCACGGAAGAGAGCACACAGGAGGCACAACAGGACTGGACCAAGAGCTTGGTGCACGCATTCCTTCGCGGACCCTATCCATTCGACCCAGAAAGTCAGCGAGAGATGAATCAGTTTCATCTGAACGTGGAGCGCATTCGGGTACCAGAAGTCGTGTTTCAGCCTGCGATTGCCGGTATCGACCAAGCCGGCATAGTCGAAATCGCCGAAGACATCATCACGCAACGCTTATCTGGAGCCTCATATCGTGACGACATGCTCAAGGACATCTTCCTGACAGGAGGATACACACTGTTTCAAGGGTTTGAGGAAAGATTGCGTAATGAGCTACGAGCTGTATTGCCAGCCGATGCGACACTTGGGGTTCGCAGAGCCAAGGACCCCATTCTAGATGCATGGAAAGGTGCTGCAGCATGGGCTGGCCAATCGACCTCGCGGAAATCGTTTGTGACGCGGGAAGAGTACTTGGAGAAAGGTGGGGAATACATCAAAGAGCATAATTTAGGGAACGCCGGGTATTAATATAGCTCTTGGCGTTTAAAGATGAAACGACGGTTCAACGGTTATGGTGATAGCCGTTCCACAGGCTACGGTACAGTACGTACTCATACACCGACTCCGTCCTTTGAACAATTCGCACGGCAAGTCGATTGATGGATTATCTTTCTTTCCCTATTGCACGACTCGAAGCACCTGGCGTTTTATCGTGATGTTCGTGATCGTTACCCGATATGGATGGACGGCGTCGTGTTCAGCCGCTTCGCTCACTCGAATGTATTTGCAGACACGAGCTGCATGCTGATTCGACGTGCCTTTATACGGCCTTGAAGGGGTCTCGAGAGAGCGCGTCTCCACTCTATCTCGGTTCGACATTGAAACCGACTAGTCCAAGGGACCTGTCAAGAGATCAGGCCCAGCACGTTCCTCGAAACCCTTGAAGCGCTCCGTGCGAGGTCACCGGCTGACCCCAAACCGCAATTATCATGCGGCTAATCATCTTAACTGAGCAAATGCCATGCTGTCAGCACTGGATCGTGCGCAGATCCAAGCCCTCTGTAAGGGTCGGAGATGGAGACATCCCAATCCTCCTTGATGCGACTTTGCGCATTGCTGTAGAACGATCGTGAGACAGACCCGCACTGCGTGCTCGCTCATTTGCCTCCCGCTCGGTCGCAGGTTTCGCCGTTCCTTTGCGACCTGCTGTATACTGTCTGTCGTTTCATACTCCTGCTCTTGACTTTCCTTGTCTGTTGACTTGTGCGAAATCTACCTCTTTGGCTGGACCAGGAAGAAAGCTCGTCGACCACAGCACAAAGGTAACAGCATTCACTCAAGAGGATCTACTACATTCGTTATAACGTACCATGGGGTTTCTGGAGCGATCCCGATCATTGAGACGGAAGGACTCAGCCACGCCACTTAAAAAGCGTGATAATTCACCATCTAATAAGTCCGCTGTGCAATCATCACAACAGCGGGCGACTAGGGACAGGAGTGCGACAGTCGCTGCTGCTGCTGCACGGGATGCCCTCAGACCTTCAAGTACTGGCAGGTCTCTGAACCAGAAGGAACCCAAAGAAGACACACGACCTAGGACAGCAGGGAGAGTTTCAGAACGAGAGAATGCACGCCAGCCCCCTGTGCCGAACATGACAACCGATTATCACTCATTCAAATTCCCATCAGCAGCAGCTTCGCCTCGGGTGTCTACATCCCAAGTAAGAAATCTGACACTCAACCCAAATGGATCAGCGGCTGCCCTTGCCGTGGAACCTCAGGGCAAGGCTCCTGTATACAAGCGTTCTTTCACCACGCCTGTCCCACAGGCAACTGTCCAAGGAGGGTCTGTGAAGATGACTACGAAGGACCTCCCAAAGTTGGAAGCAACACCTGCTCCCACTGGCACCTCGAAGCGACCTACCCTTCACAAATCCAGGTCAAGTACATGGAAGTCATTTTTCTCAAGAAAGCAGTCCAAACCACCAGTGCCAGATTTTGACGCGGCCGATGTACCCCCAATACCAACAAAGGAGTCCAGGAATGACTCTCCTCTTAAAGGTCCTTCTCCGAAGGGCACACCTGCAGTATCGCCGAAAGACTCGAGTGCCTCTTCTGCCCTCCCTGCGTCGATGGACCAGAACACGAAGTCTGCTCAAAAAGCAGACAAGAAGCACTCACGCCAGGAATCGCGCGGTCTGGCACGCCAAACTATGCGTGCAGATCTAGATAAAGCTCAATTCGAGAAGTACAGTCAGACTTCGGGATCAAAAAGCTCAGAGTCTCGCCTTGCTGCTCTTAGGCCAGACATGTTACGTGGCAAGACAGAGACCTCGATTGCGTCTCCGGCAAGTTCAGAAACATATTTCGACGCGTTGTCTCGCCGTGCAGCTTCAAATCCAGGTACTCCGATGGGAATGCCCCCACACACGCCGAGGTTGGAAGTGAGCATACCTACCGTGGAGATGGAGCGCTACAGTGTCATGTTTGAAAAACTGTTAAAACCGAGACAAACAATTCTGGAGCGGAGGAAGACCAATGTGCCACAGGGTCTGCAACTACCTGCCGATGCAGGCGCCAGTAATGAAGGGGTCAGTTTATTGAGAATTAAGCGAATGCAACTCTGCTGACCATTACTTTAGCTGAGACCATCTCTCGATACTGCCGGAGTTCCTAAGAGGCGCGCGACTTCGCCGAACATCATTGCACCAACACCTTTGACTGCTGAGTTTTTGGAGAGTTCTTCGCAGATGGCAACACCTGTGGCTATTCACAGAGTAAGCGGTGTTCCCCGTGTTCAATTACGGAGATCGCACACAGCGCCCCCTGGCGCACTCTCGCCTTCATCAGCAGAGCAGTCCCTTCAGCCAAGCAAGATGCGACAGCAACAGCAAGCAGCTCTAGATAATACGGCCTCATCAGTATATTGTTCGACGAGCGGCGGCTCTCCAATGTGGAGCGAAACATCAGACGTCCCAGCGACGCCTGACACAACGACCGAGACGGACACATTCATGAGCTTAGACGACGACGAAGAAGAGGACGACGACTATGACGACGACGGTGAAGAGCCGGAAATCGTCACCTACGACACAAAATCCCTGAGGCCGACCTTCAAAGAGCCTACCTGGGACATGATTACGCCACAATCGACACAAAACACCACATCAAAACAACCAACAACGACGAGATCGTCGAGTCCACCACCGCCGCCAATCCCACTGAAAGCACCAGGCCGCAGTGTTTCTAGGGAAGCATCGCAAGAGCGCATCCAGCAGTTGCAGCAACAGGAGTCTCAATTTCCTCCTCGATCGAGCTCCCTAGGATCACTGGAAGCGCGTTCGGCGATCGCTCGGTCAGCAGAAGGTCCATCGCCCCGCAGAGAGGCGGTCAAGCGCGCATCGACGCTGCCTCCGATCCAGACCCAAATCCAGACGCAAGCGCAAGCAGCAGGCCCTCAGTCAGCGCACTCGCAGTCTGCGCGTGAACCGCACCCTAGACCCCTCCAATCGCACGCTGTCAACACCGGCCGCCCCGTGCAAACCGGAATCGCGCGGACGGTTTCCGTGCGCCGTCCGACGACCGTGATCGCAGCTGCGGCGCGCGCAGGAGCTGGGCCTCGCTCGGCAAATGCCTTGTCGTCGGCGCATCACTCGTCGACGCTCGTGCAGCCGGTGTCCATGTACAGCAAGCAGCCGCTGCGACCGCAGCTCGTCGAGGTCAGGAACCGCAAGAGCACGATTGTCGTCTTGGAGGGCTCCTCGTCCATCATTTCGGGCGGTTCCTCTTCGTCCTCGAAATCGGCGTCGGCTGTGTCGTCGGCTGCGGCGTCAAAGGAGAGCCTGGTGCATTCCGCTGGTGCTGCGACTGCTACTGCCACTCTACTACCTTGATGTCTTGTCGTTGGTGTTGATGAAGACCTGGTGTCTTTTTATACTCTTCATCCCTCGCGTTTCCAACCGTCGATCCTCGTTTGTTCTTCATTTCAAGCCTTTTTCGTTCTATTCCATTATATCACCTATTTCGCGGTCAAATAGCATCGTATCGTTTCACCACCACTCTTAGGTAGCGGCGGCGGCATCATCATTTCGTTTACCACTCCACAGCTTCTCTTCATCTCTGTCCGCACGCGTTCCTAATGCAGGATCTGCACGCGGACAATCGACCGACAGTCTGCTCGTCCTCGCTGCGTCGCGTATTGATCTTCGGCATTGAGAGAATATCTTCTTCTACTTTGCATTTTCATCATATACTCATTTATTCCGTTCTTTTCAAGTCGTCTATTGGAGACAAATTATTGGTTCTCTCTTTTTCTTTCTCGAGTAGTTACCTTGAATCGTTCATTTTTTCCACTGGCTTTTTCTTCGTTGTTTCATTCACAAATCTTCCAAGCTCTCATCTTTCGCTATTGACCGATTCTCATTCTACTTTCTTCGCTATTTCTCGGCCGAGTTCTTGGTATTTCTTTTTGGACTTTCCTCTTTTCTTTGCTTGTTTACTTTGTATCTCTCTCTTAATTTCGAAGAGGTGGCCTGAAGTTTTCATCTTTCGGGGCTGGTCTCTCCGTCTCACTCTCCATGGACTGGATTAGCTAGTAGGCGGTATGACAATATATTGAATCTTCCACAAAAATTTCTTGATGGTCGCACGGAGGTTGTTTTGAGGTGCTGTCTTTAGGACTGACTTTTCATTCACGTAAAACGGTGGGTATTTCAGATGAGACCTCCGAGCATCACGAGGGTATGTTTCAAGTCAATGTAGGGGTCGAGCAGGAAAAAAGACACAGGGTATTATTTGATTCGTAAAGCGTTACATAACAATGCAGCATGAGTTCTGTTTCTTGGCCTGTGACAATGATTGTTAGCGAAACTGCGCCTCTTCACATCCTGGCCCTCGACGACAGGACCAAAAAGGAGAAAAACAAATGCATACCTGAGTGTAGAACATCTTGCTCTGGTTACTCAGACTATCACTCTTGGCCACCAGACTATCAATCTTCTCACCCCTCTCCAAGACACTCTCGATGGTCTTGTGCAGGACAATCTTGGTCTCATCCAACTCCTTCTGGATCTTCATGATGCTGTCGGCAGCGTGAGGATCCTGGTATTTGACGATATACTCCTTCAACTGAGGGAAGGGTAACTCTGCGTTTGAGTTTGCGAAAGCGGAACGTGGGTAGCGTGCAAGGAACTCGTCGAGGATCTTGGAGAGAAGTTGATGGGCGACCAGAGCTGGGTATTCTTGGTCGGTGATGATGATGCCTGCCACGCCTTCGCTGCGGCCGTAGGCGTGGAAGGTGTAGGACTGTTCCTCGACGTCCTGGCGGGCGCCTGGTCTCGTGCGCTCGGCTACCGTCTTGCTGAAGAGTGACATGAATTCGCCAACACTGCTCAGGGGAACAAGCGACATGGTTAGACTGGGATGTTTATTGTAATGTCTCTCGATTGGCGCTTGGATTACCTGGTGCGAGTGAATCGCGAGTAGCTGGTCAAGTCTCGCTCGGCGCACAACTCAACAGCCGGCTTCTCCTCGTTCTTCAGAATCTAAAGATGGTATGGTCAGCACGTGGCATTGTGTTATAACAAAAGCGGTCACTGGTTATGGGAGTGGAGTGAAAGATGAGGGGGCAATGCATACTCCCATGTAGAGGATCTTCATATTTGCGCTTGTTATTGTTGTTGTTGTTGTTGTATAGAGGGAAGAACAAAGGACAAGTAGATCGAAGTGGATTAGGTAAAGTGGATTAGGTAGGTAGCAATGAACTGATAGTAAGATAGGAAGGCGACAAGATGGCTCCAAGACTTGTGGTGGAAGGTACAGTAGTACCTTTGCTGTAAGTGACAACCTGAACCCAAGAAACAGCAACACTTACGTTACGGTACAAAGGTACCTACTTACAATCAGCAACCTGGCTCAGGGCAGAGCGTCTACTACTACCACTCCCACTCTGTCACACTGGTCTTACACTTTAATCTCACGCCAAAGGGCAAAGGGAACCCCAGAGACCAGACCGCAGAGTTGACAGAGCGTGAAGTCGACGCCAAGGAATCTGGGGTCTCTTCCACTGTGTGCCTGCCATACGGTCTGACTGTGCAGTAACTCTGTAGCTTGTCGGAACTAGGAAGGTACGCGCAGCTACTGATATCACTTCTGAATCATCACATTAGGGTAAAATCTGCATCCTATACTACCTTACTCCTTCATACACGACAAAGCTCCCTGTCATCGTTCGTCCGTCCTAGATTCGCCTATCCGAATCAAGATGGCGCCCATCACCACGGCCTCAGATGAAAACACGCACATGGCTCTCCTCGACAAGCTGGACATGCACAAGATCCACAAGCCCTTTCGCAACCCCAATTGGAAGCCGCCACAGCGACGAAACAAGACACTCAAGCAAGTCATCTCCGAGGCTCAGCGCAAGGAGCAATCTCTCCTGGCGACTCAGAACAACAGCGGCGCGACCACTCCTCTGCCTGCCGACGCCAACGCTGTGAACGCGAATGATCTGTCGCGCGCCGTGCTAGAAAAGAACATGCAGCAGAACCAGCAGACTCAGGCCCAAATGCAGCCGCAGCAGACGTTCACTGTTCCTTCGTATACATACACCAGCATTGCCGCCGCGCCTAGCTTCAAGCCGAAGCTCAAATACTGCGATCTTACCGGTCTTCCTGCTCCCTATCAAGATCCCAAGACAGGTTTGAGATATCACAACAGCGAAATTTATGCTGTCCTCAAGACCCTCAGCACTACTCAAGTCCAGGAATATTTGGCTGCACGTGGCGCCAATACCGTCTTGAAGTAATCTGTAGGCGCATTCTAGACAAAGATCGACACATCCAGTCAACTAGAATTCACAACAATCGCCCCGAGCGGCATTATAAATCGGTCGCAGATATTTGTTCGGAAACATGCTCTGGCTGCAACCGACTGAACACTGAAGCTTTGCCATAGACGCCCACGACCAAGCTAGCTTCAAATTCGATGGCCCACAGGTGGTCTACGACGACATACAAACGCATACAAAACACAACAACAAGACGATAATCTTGCTTCAATACCTCAAGGAACACGACAGAGACTGTTCGTCCAAACATAGTCAAGCCCCTTCCACCCATGACGACCCTTTCGAGTCGACACTCAAGAAGGTGCTCCGGCTTAATTGTGAGCGAGTAATTTTCTTCTGCGCCAAAAAGACGTATACCGTGAATCCATCGCAGTGAAAAGGAGACGCAGTTGCAGCAGGTACATGAAATAGACCTGCTGCTGTCTTGGCGGGGGATTGATGTGCTATATTGAGAGACGAATAACGAAAGAAACTTCGCCAGGGAACGTTCCGAACCAGCGTCGAAGACTACAGGCTTACACAATTCTGCATCGCAAGACATATTTGCGAAACATGCGTTCCGATCGTCCTCGGCTGGAAGTCTGCTGCGACCAGCATTTCATGCATGGTCTACATGTTTGACCGAAGGTATAATAGTCTAGAGGACAACAACATCGTTTCTGTTGGTGTCTTGGAAAAGGTTGTCCTCGGAGATCCTGCAAGCCGCAAACAAATTGAACGGCCGACGAACTAGGCGAATTGCAAAAGTCTTGAGAAATCGTCAATGCGGTGCATCACAACCACAGGCCAACTCCGTGTCAAACGCCGATGACGTCTGCATCACCAAAGGCGGGCAGCACATACCCCGATGCTTATGAGGTAGCTCTGATATAGTCCACTCAGATCATGGGACGGTGTTGAAGAAAGTAATGGGATCAAATCATCTTGACGTGATTAACGCATAGAGGCCGCGGCTGTTGAAACTATATCTCTATTGTTTGATTTTCGAATGATTGTCATGCATGTAAGCAGTTACAGTATCTGCCGATTCTCCTGCTGAGTTGTTCAAGTTTAATCGTTATCTACACTCTTACTTATCGCCTATTGCCATTAATGCATTTTCATACATAGACAATAACTATACATATAAAGGCCATTCGAGACGCAATTAATCATAAGATGGCTCAGGGTCACCTGGTACCACCAGAGACAGCACCCTTGCTAAATATTCCTCAGTCTGACAGCATTGTCAAAGTCTCTATAATCGACAGGTAAGTACCATCTCATCGTATCTCTACTGTCCCGAGTCCTCATTCTTGTAGCACATCATGGGTCAACATTCCCATGGACCCATTCCTCGGTCCTCATTACAAAGGAAAGGATCGAATGACAGGACCTACATACTCGTTCTTCATCCAGCACTCGTCCGGCAAACGGATACTGTTTGACCTGGGAGTTCGACCTGACTGGGAGAACTATTCTCCTGTGCTGGTGGAGAAATTCAAGAAGATGGAGTGGGATATAGGTGCCAAAAAGAACGTAGCTTCTATATTACAAGAAGATGGTATCAACGTAAAGAGCGGTGCCATTGATGCAGTCGTCTGGAGTCATCGTGAGTCTTACTTACCTATCTAATCACACTGAACGTGCGTACACTGACCATAGTTGGAAAGACCACTGGGACCACTTGGGAGATCTAGCAGGGACGTTCCCGTCCAGCACTCAGCTTATAGTGGGACCCGGGTTCAAAAAGGCTCATCTACCCGGGTATCCTCAGAACAAAAACTCGCCTCTTCTACAACAAGACTTTGAAGACCGCGACGTGCGAGAAGTCGACATAGCAAGCGTAGGCACAGGTCGGAAAGTCGGACGCTTCAATGCCTACGACTACTTTGGCGACGGATCCTTCTACTTACTTGACACCCCTGGTCATGCTCAGGCTCACATATGTGGACTGGCGAGGACGACAGCAGACACTTTCATTATCATGGGCGGAGACGCATCCCATCACGGAGGCGAGATCAGGCCATCCGAATACCTACCTCTGCCTGCCAATCTGTCGCCATCACCATTGCCAAAATTCAATCCGTGTCCCGGTCATTTGCTCCAAGAAGCACACTACGACAAGAGTGCAACGAAGCCGTTCTATAACTGTACAGAGTCCTTTGCGTACGATTTAGAGGTATGCAATTGGACAATCGCAGGATTACAGGAATTCGACGCTGCTGAGAATGTTTTTGTTGTCCTGGCTCATGATGATAGCTTGTCGGGTGTGATCGATGTATATCCCAAGAGCGCGAATGACTGGTTCGAGAAGGGAGTGGCGGAGAGGGCAAAGTGGATGTTTCTCAAGGACTTTGAGGAGGCTGTCGAACAAGCTGCGGACAAGAAGCAGTGATGTTGTTGTTCCTGTCTCATCGTCACAGTCACAATGACATTCACCACTTGCTTGAGATTTCTTACCTGACTCTCGCTTACTCCTCGTGATCCGCATCCCTTAGCTACCAATCCTGCCTGCCTCACTCATTCCCAGCAAGCCAATGACGATTCAGTAAGGTAATTGTCACTTCAAGTCATTACATACAAACAGTCCATTCACCTTGGCTATCACCAATCTATGGAGACAGAAATGGAACGTGCGCTACACAATTGCGTTCTGGCGAGTTTGCTAAACCCACGGCCGAAACAACTCCCGTCCCGCTTTAGCAGCAGCACGCAATTAACACTCTTTTTATGTTTATTCCCCACCCAGGGAGGAAGACAGAGTGGGCAGTGAGGATTGATCGTCCCCCGCGTTCGCCGATGTGATCCCGAAAGCTGGCCAAGCGGGAAGAATTGCGTACAGCAGTACGATTCAGTATAGCGTATTTGTGCAGTCACAGCAAAGCCTCTGAGAAACAGTCATAAGGGAAAGTCGTCCCGGCCGCCCAGGCTCCCGCTGCCCCTCCTTTCCTTTCTCTTTTCGGTTTCCGTCGATTGGTTGAAACCAGCACTTAACCGAGTCTCAATTCCATTCAAAAGAAACAAGAATCTCTTTCGTGAGTTGTTCTTTTTTATTTTGGATTTCTTTTCTCTCTTTTACCTTCACTCTGAAAAAGAGAGGGGAATTTGAAAGAGAGATTGTTCTAGAGTCGGAATCTCTTTCCTCTGTGGGGTGAGGATCATCTTTTTTTGATTCCTGAAGTTAGTCACACGGCGTCATGACGACGGTCGTGTTGGGAGCGCAGTTTGGCGACGAGGGTGAGTTTTGTTGTTTTGAGCGCACTCCTACATGCATGCATGTACGTTTGTGTGCATGTCTGTCTATGTTTGGATGGCAAAGCAGCGAACGGAGCACACCGCCATCCATGGACCAGACTGGCGGGGCTCTGTTTAAATTGCTCCGCGAGATTGAACACTGGCTGACTGGGACTCTACTGAATAGGCAAGGGAAAGCTCGTCGACATTCTTTCGCGCCAATTCCAGATCATTGCTCGTTCGGCTGGTGGTCACAATGCTGGTCACACCATTGTCGTCGACAAGGTCACCTATGACTTCCATATCTTGCCCTCTGGCCTGATCAACCCGGACTCAACAAACCTCATTGGCAGCGCCTGCGTCGTCAGTGTTCCTCAGTTCTTCCACGAACTCGAGCAGCTGGAAATGCATGGCTTGAGCACAAAGGACCGCATCTTCATCAGCGACCGCGCCCACGCCCTTTTCGAGCTTCACGCTTTGGTCGATGGACTCGAGGAGGTCGAGCTCGGCGGTAAGGCCGTCGGCACCACCAAGAAGGGTATCGGCCCATGCTACCAGAACAAGGCCGCGCGATCCGGTCTTCGTGTCGGTGAGATCTTCGACAAGGAGCACATGGACGCCAAGTTGAGGTCCATGGCAACAGCCTACAAGAAGCGCTTCGGCGATCTCTTGCAGTATGATGTCGAGGCCGAGATCAAGAGGTACGACGAATGGCGTCCTCGTCTGGCCCAGTATGTCATCGACCAGGTCCCTCTCGTCCAGAGCGCAGAGCAAAACAACACCCCTATGCTCATTGAGGGTGCCAACGCTCTCCTTCTGGACATCGATTGGGGCACTTACCCCATGGTCACCTCTTCCAACACTGGTATCGGTGGCGTCTTCACTGGCCTTGCCATCTCACCCTTCAAGCTCAAGGAAGTAATTGGTGTAATAAAAGCATACCAGACCAGAGTTGGCGGTGGACCTTTCCCGACTGAGCAGCTGAACAAGGTCGGCGAGACGCTACAAGAAGTTGGCCGCGAATTCGGTGTCACCACCGGTCGCAGACGTCGTTGTGGATGGCTTGATCTTGTGCTCATCAAGTACTCCAACGCCATCAACCACTACACTTGCTGGAACCTGACCAAGTTGGACATCCTTGACGAATTCGAGGAGCTCAAGGTCTGCATCGGCTACAAGCTCAACGGTCAAGATCTACCATCGTTCCCTGCGACTCTAGATGCTCTTTCTAAGGTCGAGCCTGTCTACAAGACTTTCCCAGGATGGAAGACCAGCACCACTGGCATCAAGACCTACCAAGAGCTTCCTGAGAACACCAAGAAGTACATTGAGTTTGTCGAGGAATTCACTGGTGTTGGCGTCAAGTGGATCGGTACTGGCCCTGCTCGCGAGGCTATGATCACACGGTAGAAAGTCACGTTACGGGTCTCATAATGCAGTCAATTCGATACGGTAGGCCCTGTTCCCCTTACGAATTATAGCTGCCTCTTAGCCCGAAGATGCAAGTCTTGGGTACGCAAAAGAATTTGCCTGGGAAAGGTCACTCGACACAGATAGTAGACAGACAAGAAGGATGTCGCATAGATGGCAGGTAGAAGACATTTCCGTGTCGGAGTATGAGGAATCCTATTTTCTTTTAGTTCATTACTTCCAATTTTCCACCCTCTCTTGTTGCTCGGCTGTGGGACATGCAGAATACATCTGGCACCGTTCTGATACCTTGGCCAGTTCTGTTATCTGCCAAGACCTATCCCTCGTTTTCGCAAAAGCCACTTCCCCAACTGTGTTTGTCCTAGAGACGCCAGTTTTGCATGAAAGAAGCACAGACAACATGACGTTTTGTGGGGAGAGCTACGAGATGTATCGTCATGCACGCATGCAAGGTAAGGTACTGTAGGTAGGTAGGTAAGGGAAGGTACGTGATAGTACATAAGACGCTATGCCTCCAAATACTGCACCTTCCTGTTTGAAACTAAAATCCCATCCCATCGACTTCGATATTCGAGAGCCGATCGTATCTGAATCACAAGCAACCCAACACAAACAATCGATCAAGCAATCGATTCCAATCTCGTTTCTAATCCAGCCCCTCGACTAAACATCACAAAGATCATGTCTCTGACACGCACCATCCTCGCACCATTCTTTGTGCGCCGCACCGCTGCCACTGCAGCACCAGCAGTATCAGGGCTGTCAACACGTACCTTCACGTCATACCCTCGCAGCCTGGCAACCCAAGACTACGGCTCAGGCGCAGGCGACCCAAAGGGCGAAGACCCTCAAGCCCAGGGCAAGAACCCGCGGTCAGACCTCGAGCACCCGGGTCCTCCTGCGCCTTCTGTCGGAAAGGGAGACACGAGCGACAAGTCGCCGTCAGCATCTTCGACCGCTGCGTCGAACAGCGAGAGCAGCAGCAGCAGCAGCAGCAGCAGTGAGAGCACCGACAAGAGCAAGTCGGACAGCAAGAAGGCGGCGGGCAAAGACAGTGCGCAGCCCAAAATCTTCAGCGAGTCGCCTCCGGACCCCAAGGATCAGAGCAGTGATGTCAAGCAGCATAACAAAGAGATGGACTCGAGAGCCGACAGGGCGAATGAGAAGACTGGGTTTTGATCGAGTTGAAGTGGAAAGAGGGCTTAGGATGTCAGGCTTCTTCAATAGCGTGCCTTCCTCTTTTTGTGTTGCTTGTTATCTTCTATGTATTATGAGGAATTGCTGGGCACAATGACATGAATTGTTACTACCTCCGCATGATGGACTTTGACACATGACACATGATGGAGCGAGAAAGCTGCACAAAATTTTGTAATCGATGTATACGTATTCACGAATCAATCATGGTATTCTTCGTCTCTCTCTCCCCCCATATCTCACTCTGCCTGCTCAATACGCCTCGCTGCGTGCCTGCATTCGATCTTGAGACGATAGACAGAAGTTTGATATTATCTATTCTGTTCTGTCGTGCTATAATATGCTATACTACGCTCTATTCCATTCGCTATCTACTAAGAATACAACGAGAGACGAATCATCGATTCTCTGATTGTTCACGGCTCAGAAGCTTTCCAATTGTCTTTTCTCTGCTTTTAAGATGTTTTCTTTTCCTGCTCCCTCTCGTTCGTTTCTCTGTTCGGTATTCTGTTTATGTAAACCCCTACACCACCCACCCAAAACAAAAAGGAAAAAGGGACAGAGAGATATGGGTGTCAACCATTGATAGACCAATCATATCGCCAATAATCAGTCAGACCACCCCCAATAAAGAAGATGATATACTATTGGCTTTTGCGATCCTATTCAGCTCTAGGAATGTAAAATAGCTAGGGTACGTATCCAAATACGAAGACTCCGTCCTTTATCCTCTCTCCGCGCTGGGAATCCAAAATGGCGCGGTAGACAGTCTTCCAGACATGCAAAAACGAAGAGGAGGGTTGGGTGGCTAAACGAATTCATCGTCGAGCATGCTCTCCGAGTCCAGAATCCGCTCTTCTTCTCTCCCGCCGTTTCTTCCTCCTCTTCTTACTGAACTGTCACTGCCGCTGCCGCTACTTACCCACGAATACTCGACTTTCTCCTCTCCGTCCTCGTCTGCTTCCCAGGCTTTCTGTCCGCTGTCCCAGGCGTTCATCCTCTTGACTTTCCCTACTCCTCCCTCGGCAGCTCGAGACTTTGCAGATACAGCCGAAGAAGAAAAAGGGGCAAGGAAAGAAAACCCCCTCAACCACGACCGCCTTTTCCCCGCGCCGTGAAGAACAGCAGCAGTGACAGCGGCGTTATATCTTTCCTCCTCCTCTTCGGCGCCCAGAACCCTCCACACCGTCCTGAAAGGTCTGGCGACAAGACTAGGCAGCACGGTCGGAAAGCGCGGCGCAAGCGGATCGACGCCGTAGCCGTGCATTGTGCGCGCGTACGTCGGGTGGCAGTAAAGTGAGCAGAGTGTTGTTTCCGTCGCTAGCCAGGTCCAGAAGAGAAGACAGAGGAGGCCGAGGGTTGTCAGGCGGAGGTTGGGGAGGAAGGGGTAGGTCTTTTGGGTGGATTTGAAGCGGGAGCGGTTTTTGTTTTTGGTTGTGGGATTGGAAGGAGAAGATGAGGATATGGGCCGGTGCAGGTATAGGCTCCAGTATTCGTCCCACGCGCCTTTGAGGATACTGTTGGATTGCGTGCCGTAGAGAGTGCAGTGGTTGGAGCCGTTGCTGTTGCTGTGTTGATGCTGCTGCGAGGAAGAAGAGGAGAGAGGTAACAAGTCGTTGTTGTTGTTGTCGTCGTCGCCAGCGACAAAAGATGAAGTGTCAATGTCGTGGACATGGTGAGCCGCTCGTCTCAATCCTCTTCTCGCCTCGTGAATGCTTGATCGCGCGGACTCGAGTCTGCCTCCTAATGCTTCTAGAGCCAGATCTTCCTGTCGCCGATCACGCTCCGCTTGTGTCGTTGGTTTCACGTCTATATCATCACTCGGTCGTCTTTCATGTGACTGTCGCTGCGATTCTCGAAGTACAGAGTCAGGAACGTCAAATGAAATGGTTGGATCGTCGCCAGCGGGATTCATGAGTCCTTCTAGAGAAGCGATGGTAGAGTCACCGAGTGTCGGATCGTCGTCAGATCGTTGCTTATGCTCTCGCATATCTTCTAGTACCGCGGCGAGAGCCGATGTGGGCAAAATCGGCTCGCTCCTTCTTCGTGGTTTCGTTTCTGTTGTTCTCTCTTCGTTCGCTATACGTTTCGCGGTGCGAGGGGCATCGACCCAGGCCCCTGTCACTATAGGTGTTTGTGCAGGAGGTCGTTCAGATCGGCTATGCCTTGCATTCACAGACTGCGCTCGCCCGAGTTCATTTCGAGGCGTTGCGTCACCCTTGATCGTGTCCGTCAGGTCCTTTACACTCCTCCGCGCGTCAGCCTCTTGAGGAGTCGGGGAGTTGTCCGACTTCTGCGCCATGGTAGCTTCCGAAGCCTGTCGTGCAGAAGTCGGACTCGGCGAATTACTCGATGCCCTGGCTAGCCTCTTGAGCAATGCCATGGAATCGACCCGTCTCTGACTTTGCGGCCTTTCGTTACTTCTCGGAATGTTCTGTGCTTGAACAGCATTGGCTGCTGCAGTGGAGGTCGCGTCCTTCGGCGGGCTGGTGGCACGTCTGGACGAGCCGAAAGGTCTGTTTTCTTTGTCATGTGATAGGCTCTGACGATACGAGAGAGGTCTTCGAGTCCTCGTGGTCTCCGAAATCGAACGTGTGCTTTCCGACATGGCCAGGGGTGCGGCGGGCCCGTTGATGGCTGTGTCCTGTCTCTCGCTGACGGTGCGCCTACGTGGTGCGTCAGATGGCGTTTGATCCCAGATAGATGGCTGATGGTCAAGTGAAGAAGCTCGCTTCTCTACACTTTCCAATTCCAATTGACGGATCTCATCGATTGCGCGCCTGCTCCTCGACGGCAGAGCTGGAGTAGATGCCAACAAAGAAGCAGCGGTAAGGTCCTGGTCGGCTTCCCATTCTCGAATGTTTTCCAGAGCATCGTTCTGTCGATGCGCAGACGGTGGTGTAGATACGTGTCTTAATGGGGCTCCGAGTGGAGACGCAGGATGATCTGCCGCAGCGAGCCAGTCGATGTCGAGATTCTGATCGCCAGCGGCCAGACCTGGTGCATGCGACTGATGAACATCATCCTGTCCTCCAGCATTGGGAACTCCATCCTCCCGACGTATGCGCCGCAGCCAGCTGGCACTGCGCTTTCCTTTCCTGCCCCATTCCCTGGGTACATTCAGCGGCGGATCCGAGGCGTTACTGCTGACGACACTGGGCGCGTCGCGTCCTGCCTCTGCATCACCCGCACCTCGTCCAGCGTATTCGAGGTTGCTTTGCGAAAGGTTGTCGAGGGTCAATGCTATCCTCGGACTCGGCCTCGCTTTCCTAAAGGCATGTGGCTGATTGGCCAGGACATTGTTAATGCGCTGAGCATCTCTGGTGTGCTGTAGCAGTTTGCGGCCGAATTCGTCAGAGGCGCTGCCCAGGGAGCTCAAGTCGGAAAAGTTGGACACGTTGTCGTCGTCGTAGGTCGTTACCCTGTCCATTGTGGTCGCGTGGCAGAGGCGATTCCGGCGCGTTTATTGTGCGCCTGGATCAATAGACGAAAAGGACGGTTTGATGGGAGTCTGGAGGTCTCAATTCATTCCGTCGTGGCTGGGCACATGTATCTCCGAATTGTTGGCACCAGAGACATGTTGTTCAGCACTCCAGACGTGGTGAGATGTGTATACTCAGTATGAGTGTTCGCGTTTCTGTCATTCATTACTTACACCATTTACGATGTTCAAAACAAAGGCTAAAGCCGGCGTCAACACTCGGGGCTTTGTGCTGCCAATTATACTGTGATTACGTACCTTATACTGTGCATATACTGTAGTACTGTATATCCAGCCCTGAGACAGACAGCCACGCGTGTCCCGACTTGGCACACGAACCCCCACGTCCAGCCCTACCGCTGCACAGGCCCACAGAGTGTATAAGTGTACTTGTACTTGTACTTGTACTTACGGTAGGGAAGGTACAGTAGTGCCTGCCTGTTGTATACCGTAAGTGTAGGCTGACGTACTGCCTTCATCGTGGACTCTCGATCCCAACCCACCGTGCCACAGTTGTGTATTCAAATTCAACACCAACTCTTGCTTTACGCCACAGCCACATCCTCGCAAACCCATCGCCGGAACATCATCCACACAAACACCCCGCAATGGCTCAAGTCAATTGGCGAACCATCAACATTGATGCTCTGGACCCCGAAAGCTCCACCAACTTCGACCTTTCCACTCTGACTCCTGGGATCCAGCCCGTAGCCACCGAGGATGTCCAGACGCTTTCTGGCCAGGTCAAGCAACTGCTAAGAGGAGGCGACTCGGAGGGTGCACTCAAGGGCGCTCTGGAGAACCCCCCGTACGGAGCCGACGACAAGGGAAAGGTGTGTGTCATTCTTGTCTAGCTATACCAGAAAGAGACTTTGCGGAGACTCCAATATGGAGAGAAAGAGCAAGGGCGAGGAATGCGCCATACGCAATACTTGAGCAACAAGGAATACTGTCGAGGCCCTCGGGAGTGGCACGTTGGGATTCATCTCGACTCGAGGCCCAGGGGGAAACACCATGTACCACGGCGTCGCAATTGCTAACTCATGACCCGAAATCACAGGACATCCACCTCCAGACCGTCACAGAAATCCTCCAGTCCATCAGACAAACAGACATGACTCCCATGCTCCAACGGATATATAGCTCCGAAGGTGGCCCCGAGCTCTGCGATGTGCTGATGAAGTACCTGTATGATATGAACCCCCGCCAATTTGCAACATAAGAAGACCTAGTACTGATGCGAGCGGGACTGTGTGCAGTTACAAGGGAATGGCATCAACGACACCCACATCCAGCAAGCCCACACCAAAGCAAATGACCCCGCAACCCACTGGCTTCTCGCAAATGCAATCCCGAAGCACAGGCGAGAGCCAGGGTCACGCCATGAGCGTGTTGCTCAGCTGGCACGAAAAGGTGAGTTTTGTCCAAGCCTTGATGTTTCTATCTCTGCCTCCACCTGCATTGCGCCTCCGTTCCTTTTGACTATGATGACGGCGAGCACGATTATCTCTTTCTCGAGACAAATGCTGATTGTCGCAAACCAGCTCGTCGAGATTGCCGGTCCAGGAAGCATCGTGCGTGTCATGTCCGACCGACGAAAAGTCTAGATTTACTATTGGTCCTTCACCCTTTGCTCCCTGTCCCCGTGACCATCACTCATACAAATCACGGCACATATAACACAAAGTAGTGAGCTTTGGCTCTATCTCTGCGCTCAACGATGTGTATAGCGAGGTCGACAAATTCGCGCAAGTCACGAAAGGTTGTCCATTCGTGACTTCTTGAACAGTGGATATCACAAGTTTCGTGTCGTCAGGCTGGCAGAGAGCGGAGGTCGTAGCTGGCTAGTTGTTTCGCCAGCATGCTGGTGCGGAAGGCACGAATGTAATGGACGTAGAGGTAGTCAGTCCAAGTCCACTAGATGGTGGGGAAGGAGGGCAGTCTGAACCACATAAAGAAAAATCATCATTATATATTATATCCTTGCTTTCCACTTCACTCCGCTTTATTGTTTTCTCAAATGCCCCGATGCAGCCAGCCTATAAAGACAAGACCCACTGCTCAAAAACAATTTCCCACATCAAGTCATACAGTTCTAGACTCTTGTTCTATAATCCGGACCTTTCGGAACCCAACATACGTAGTCTTTTCTCTCCCTTTCTTTCCCCGTTCGTCCGCCCGGATCGCGGAGAAGCGGATGAGTGAAGAAAAGTCATTGCGAGTCACATACCTTACCTCGACCTTACCCCTGCCTTACCTCGACCCTGCCTGATGTGATCTTGGACTGTGCATGCGGATGTGAGCGGACAGTATAACGGATTCGAGCAGAATTGATATGGGGAAGGGAGCATGACTACGCATCATTTCTGTCTCTTCCTGTCCGCTTTTTTGGTTCTTCTCTTGTTGAGGCAAGCTACGCACAATCCCGGAGATACAGTCATACTGCTCAAACAATTATAGCTCTAGGTGGTAATACTGGCAATCTACATGATATACTCAGCCCTCTCACTCACACTCTATGCTTCTAATTGACTACCTAGCTAGTCTCGCATTCGCATACTACAGGCAGGTTTTCATCGCTATATCCTTCTCTTCCCTGTGTCCTCTTGACCTGCATCCTGACCTCATAGCTGGTTTCGAGGTCTAGTGCACTCATGTTTGCATACCGCGCATCATCGCATAAGTTCAGTCATACAAGGTGAGTAGAATATGGACAGACAAGTGAGTGCTACAACGCGAGAAACTGATTCGGGTTACTCTGGTTTGCTTCACAAGCAGTCGTTTGGTTGTCGATTTATCATGTATGGGCCTTACTCGTCCTCTTACCGTGTCTTCTCTTGCCATTCTGTGCCTTGCTTTGCCGTACCTCGCAGTTGACGCAAAAGAGAAGAGGCCTTAAATCCACAAGGGACGATGACGATGAACGAGTCGTCGGATACACTACGAGTAAGCAAGCCACGAACGATACTCTACCCTGCTGCCCACCTCTCTCTCTCACTCTCTGTGGGTCCACCCCCAAGGAAGCTCCATCCTGTGGCCGCTCTCGTACAGACTAGCTACAGTAGTTTAGTCCAGCCTATCGTACCACATATATCGTGACGAGAGGGACAGAGCAAGTCAACGAACCCACCGAGTAAGCAACCTTAACATCGAATAAGCCACACACCCCACCGAGTCAGGAGAAACAACCCGCTCGTGTGCGCGCGAGGATCCTCAAACCCAAGCCCCAGGCATTCAATGCAACGTCAAAGCAAATGGAAGACCGCGGGACCATAATGGGCGAAGGCGCGGATGGACGCGGATAATGACTCTTCAGAGCCCGGGGTGTGAAGTGAGCTACCATCATAGTGGCAGCAGTAATATTGTTTCTCTGGCCTGTACACGGACGGCTCATGGGCTGCGAGCGCGTCTGAAGCAGTATCATAGACCGCACAGCCGTCGCCTTCCTTGCCCTACAACAGACTGTACGGCACGGCATGTGGGAAACAAAGGTAATATATAAGTGTGCTGACCAAGACTGTCAAGGTACAGTACCTAAGACATGAGTGGCGTTTCTTTTCCGCCTAATTAATGTTTCTAACGAGGTGCCGTGAGCCCAATCGTGAGGATGCTTTGCTATAGCAAACTCTATATGCTTTTAAGGTTGTTCGTGAGCGGTTGTACTTGCTTGCTCTGTGGCGAAAGCACGACGACGGCTCGTAGCGAATCTTGTCGAAAAAGAATTAATTTAATTTTCAGAACACGGTCATCGCGAAAAGCCTGGTGAAGACATGACGATAAAAAAGAGTTCATGTCTGGTATTAACAAAGACAACACTGGGTATCCTTTTTGTGGTTCTAAAAGCCTTGTCCAACCGTCGCTTTCCCTCCCCTTGCATTACTTTCTCCCGTGTTAAACCCCACTCCATGTCGATGCATGTATTAATACTTCCGTATGAAATCCTGCGACTTCCCTGTATCTGTAGCAGGATATTGAAAATGCAGCAGACAACCCAAAACCGCTGTGTCTATAGTACAATCGCAGGAAACAAACTTGTATGAAAAGAAGCTGAGACAGATGTAGTTCTGTCACCAATATTCGGAGGTGTTTTTGTTCTTTCTTTCTTTCTTCTTCTTAGTCGTATCATAATCGTCATTTACGTCAATTCTTCGCAAGACTATAGCATAGTGCAGGTATAAGATCGCAGTCGAGGTCTGTTCTTGCTCTGTCGTCCTACTGGAGAGCCGGAGACTGCATTTGACAAGAGCATTGAAAAGACCCAGTTTTGCGTTCAAGCAAAGTATTGGTCTCCTCAGACAGTGCTGACAGGCCTGGTACCTTCGGCTTGCTCAAAGCTAGCTTGCGGGTGGTTATGCGAAGTGTTGCCGTTAGCTTCCGGGTACTCATTCGCAAACGATTCCTTGGGCTGACTTCCGGCTGCAGGAAGGGTGTCGGTGATAGGGTGGGCAGTGGAAGGACCGATTGGTGGAGGGGCTACCTTCTCCGAAGCAGCCTTCACTTCAGGGTCGCTGTTGCGGGCGGCCATGATGTGGGACGACCACGGGCCGTACTGCTCATCGTGGTTCTTGGAAATGATCAAGATGATTGCGCTATGCAGTCCGTTAGTATGGATCAAGATTCGCGTCAGGGTTTTGCATGTGCTTACCTTGCGAGTGTGCTGACCCAGCCGAGCCATGAGAAAACGACACTAGTGACAGCGCGTGCGTTGTGTCTGTAAACAAGAGGAGTCTCGCTAGCTTTAGAGTATTGCTCCAAAAGTCGCGATGCCTCGTCCGCGCCGACTCCCGTGACATAGGCGCTCTTTGTGGCGGTGATAATGGTCATGCCCAGTGCAGCAGCAAGGTAGCCCGTGGTGGCAAATACGGAGCACACCTTCCAGGCGATCCGGATACCGCGGTCCTCATGTCTCTCTGGCCAGATCAAGTCAAAGAAGAAAGCCGCACCGAAAACAAAAGCAACGAAAACACCGGCGAAGATGTTGTAACTGGCAATACCGACATAGTTGTCGTTGTACTCGAGAGCGTTGTTGTTGAGCTTGGCGATGAACTCTTGCTGATCTACGTAATCGGAAAGACAATCTGTGCCCAGAGATTCCGAAATAACGCAGAATATTAATGCACACTGGTAGACGATGAACTTCGTTCGTCGGAGATGGTAGACATTGTTCCACATGTTCTTGTTTCCAAATTTGCTCCATTTGAACTCGCCCAAGTTCAGGCCGAAAAGAACTGGCGCCATGTCGAGGAGGGTGTGGCGGATATAGTCGGGTTTAGATGCTCTTGCCTCTCAATCTCTTTTGTGAGACTTGTGGTGTTAAAAGAGATGCTACTAAAGGACGATGGAAGCGAAGGAGCAAGGTGAAGTGGAAGGAAAGAATTATCAGAGACTGAGTGAAGACTTAGTTATATGATCAGAATACATAAATGGAGCATTTCAAAGAATACGCCTTCGTCACAAGGATCGGCCCTGCAGCAAAGGCTTAGAAGCCAACGACGTCAAAAGCTTAACGTCCCAGCCGCGACATGCCTTAGCGTGGCTTTTAGTCCAGGGTACGTGTGATGTCATGTTGTGTCGAAAATTATCAGCCGCATGCATATCTCTAATTTCCTCATTGTTCCCTGGAAATAAAATTAGGATGAACGAAATCGACGTCTCAAACGGTAAACTTTTCGTGAGTCTTCAAAAGCAATTCCTGGTGTTTTAGCGAAATATCAGAGGCCAGCTGGAGAGGCATGATTGCTCTATCCCTAGGGATACAATCACATCGCGTGCTACTATGGCACATGTCATGACGTCAGCTAGGAGGATGTTCTCGGGGCGGAGAATGCAGCGCTGTGTAATCGTACATCTCGCGAGATAGGACGATCGCGGCCTGCCATACCCTAACATTGCCGCGCTGACACTCGTGACTCCATGTCGTACCGAGCGCATATATACGGAACGTATAGTATGTAAGCAGTCTCGGTCGTTGCACTGGGTCTTTGTCTTACCCAAGTTACCTGATGCTTTTTTTTTAATTCCACGTGTACCTTGACTCGGCAAAGTGGTACCTTAACCGCCGCGGATGCTGTGTGCGGTGCGCCATGCCGCTGGGGTTTGCATTTTACTTCTTTCCGCTTCATAATCTCGGTGAAGCCAGCAAGCACTGATGAACATGCCATCCCGTCCAGCACAGCTGCGCTATGTGGTGTAGCTACTCGTCGAGTGGGTTGATCGGCGGCAAGTAGAGAATTGCTTCTGCGTTGCGTGAGGCTACTGCCGAAAAAAGAAGGACCATTACAACTTTACGGGCAACGCATGCACTCGCGGCTCATCTTATCGTCAAGCCTGTTGATTTGTGACAGGAAGACTCCATCAAGTACCTTGTTGTGACGAGATTGGTTGTTGGCGCTACGGCACACGATCCCCGCAACATGCGAATCAATATGGACGTCAAGACAGCGTTTCGCCGTACGGAGATATTTTGCGTCCGAGAAATCCGCACAGCCGCGGCCTATCTATGGCTATTCCACTATACCAGTATGTATAAGCTGCTACTTCCAGATAGTTGCTCTTTCTTATACTCTCAAGTGAATCGTATATAGATGTACCATCTGGACGACAATAGGCTCGTCTGTCGTACCCATCCAAGATGTGTGTTCGCGGAACGGGGGTAATGCATCAGACTGACGTCATGGTGTACGCCATAACAACTCGAATGACGAGGAATTCATGGTCTTCGTAGCAAGGAGCTATACGTTACCTTAGCTTACATTGCCTTACTCTACCTCACTTGTCCTTCATTTTACAACTGCATCAATCTCCTGCAACTCCATTTCCACCTACAAACAGTCCATAATCCCAGTCTAGACTGTCCCTCTCAAATCAATCATCAAGATGAGGTTCTCTCTTGCGACCGCCGCGGTCGTCGCATTAGCATCCCAGGGAGTTGTTGCCAGCACTTGGTTTGGCAAAGCTGGTAGGTCATTTGTTTATGTTCCTCCAGAAGCTAGTCTACGTCTCGTTCTTCAAACATGACATAGCTAGCTTAAAGCGCGACTCGTCCACTCATATCGCGTCTCTGTTCTACTCATGTCAGCAACTGACTGTTCCTCGTGTAGCTTACAACAAGTGGCATGAGACTGAGCTCGAGAGGTGGCTCTCTGACCATGATGTCCCATACCCCGCTCCTGCTGACCGTAAGGATCTGGTCGACTTGGTCAAGACCCACTGGGATGACAAGGTCGTCCAGCCATACAACAGCTGGGACACCAAGCAGATGCAGTCATATCTAGCATCTCAAGGTCAAAAGGTCAAGGAAGGTACTGAGAAGAACAAGGATAGCCTCCTTAGCCAAGTCAAGGGTTACTGGTATGAGACCGCTGAACAGGCTTCTGATTCTTACCACTCTGTTCAAGACTGGGTCTTTGACTCGTGAGTTTTACCCCGCTTTCTGTGCTGGCCACAAGTCGTTGACAACATCACTACAGTTGGACTGAGTCGCAGCTGAAGGCTTTCCTCGACTACCACGGCATTCCTAACCCAACTCCCCGCACTCGTGACTCTCTCCTCCAGACTGCCCGATCCAGCTACCAGTCCACTGCCAACAAGATTGGCGAGACTGCTGCTTATCCTGGCAACTGGCTCTATGAGTCTTGGTCCGACTCTGATCTCAAGGCTTGGCTCGATGAGCGCGGCATTCCCGTTCCTCAGCCCAGCTCTCGTGACAAGCTTATTGCATCCATTCGCAGAAACTCTCGTGTCGCTGCCAACAAGGCTGCTACTGCCTCTGCTTCAATCTCATCTTCCGCCGCCGACGCCAAGCAGTCCCTGACTGATGCCCTCCTGAACTCATGGTCCGACAGCGACATCAAGGCATGGTGCGACAAGAACGGCATCAAGGTTCCCCAGGGTTCCAAGCGTAACGAACTCGTTGCCCTTGCCCGCAAGCACAGCGCCAGACTTTCCGGTGACAACGTTGCCTCTTCTGCTTCGTCCGCCTACGGTGCAGCCACTACTTCTGCCGGTAACCAGTATGCTCAAGCCACCGATAGTGTTTACGGTCAGGCCAAGCAGTGGTACGATTGGGCCAGAGTTCAAGCCGGTATCGGTGGTGAGGAGGCCAAGTCTTCTTACTACTCTGCCGCCAGTGTCGCTTCCCAGTCCATCTCTTCTGCTTCCAGCGTCGCTTCGAAGTCGGCCTCGTCTGCCTCTAGCCTTGCCTCCAAGTCTGCTACATCTGGTTCCAGTGCTGCCTCCAAGTCCGCCAGTTCTGGCTCCAACGCCGCCGCTGCGTCCGCCTCCTCTCTCTCCAAGAAGGGTGGCAAGTCTGCTGCCGGCTACGCTGAGGCTGCATACGACGCCGCTACCGAGGGTGCCAGCTCTGCCAAGCACAGAGCCTCCGAGGCTGCACAGAAGGCAGGTGACCGCGTCAAGGAGGAGCTTTAAATCAAAACTCCTCTCGGCTCATGGAGTAGAGAGTAGTTTTGAAGGAAGGGATTCTTATGAGTTTTGACCTCATTTTACGACCCAGTAATTTTACGAAGTCTATGATGATTCGCGGCGGGAGAACATTCAATGATGTGTACCATTACAGATCTGACCGACACCGTCGGTCGGAGGAAGAAAAAATGATAAGGGAGCGGGTCGACTGCGCGTCACTTACCTAGTTAGCTAGTTGTGTCAATAGGACATTGAATTCCAATGTAATTTTTCTGTAAAAATGCATGAGGCAATGTGACCCGTGCGTGTATTATATGCAGCTGTAGAGTTGCATTCTGCGTGCATCCCTCTTCTTTGTGGTGACATGTTGTTGATGGACCCGACCCACCGTGAGACAATTGTCATGGGATACATATATTCCAGACTCAAGGTATCTCACGTTTCGTGGCTGCAGGCGTGATGTCCTCCTGCGAATGCTGCTTTGGCTGAGCGACAGTAGCGTCTTCCTCGTTGACCCTCCATGTGGGCTTCTTTGGCTCCTCCGCAGCCTGCAATTCGAGGTTATTTCTCACGTCTGCCTTCTCATTGATCTCTGCCTGATTATGGCCCTTTTCAACATCTGCTTCAACCATCGCAGTGTCATTCGCGGGTCCATGCAGCACAGTCTCTCCAGACTTCCCATCAGCACTATTCTTATCCTTCTTCCTCGGATTCCATCCTCCCCTCCACCCAAGCCAGTGCTCCTCCCAGGGACCTCTCGCGAAACAACAAAGCAACGCAGTCCCAATGCTAGCCACACTATAGCTACCACTGGCAACCCATCCCCCTCTGGCATAGAGGTGATTACCGGCCGCGGTACCGACGAGCTGACCACAGAAGGTCGCGACCATGAACGCCGTGTTGACTCTGTTTCTGCCCTTGGGACTCAGGCTGTAGATGGCACTGCGATTAGCGATCTGCGCCATCTGCAGCCCGAAGTCGTTGAAGAAGGCTTGGATGACGGGCCCCGCTATCGTGAACGATCCCGTGTACGTGCCTATGCATATGCCCAGCATGCACCACAGCTCGCCCAAGATGACGGAGAACAAGGGCACGAAGCGGTCGATTACGAAGCGCGCCCAGAACGGCCCTAGGCACATGCTTGCTATGCCGATGAGCGAGAAGAGGCCGATGGTCAGCGAGTCGTAGTTGTACGGGGCGCCCGCGAGGAGAAAGGTCAGGGTGGTCCAGAAACATGTGAATGTCGCTGTTGTGAAGAAGGATATGAAACATGCTTGCACGAGGATCGGCTCTTCGAATAGCATGCCTGCTATGCTCCATAGGAACTTGAAGTAGTTCATGCCGTCGGGGTTCGTGCTTGGGTAGTCGGGCATGAAGAGCCAGAGCATGCCGAAGATGACATACTGGATGCCTAGCGAGAGCCAGTAAATGCTGCGCCAGGGGGTGTAATTGGTCAAGATTCCCGAGAGCAGGCGGGCCACAAGCATGCCTAGTAAGAGACCGGATGTCACTATGGATAGTGAAGCTGCTCGTTTCTTGGGTGGAGCTAGATCGCCCACAAGCGGGAGCATCAGCTGGGGTGTCACTGTCGTCACGGCAGTGATGAAGGATATCCCAGTGAATGCTGCTAATGACTGCGTGAGACATAGTCCAAGCCTGACGAGGAAAATGTCAGCACAACAATGCATTGAAGAAGGGATCATCATTTTCAGCCTACCACATTGTCGCCGTAAAAAAAACAAGACTCAGTACAAACGGTCTTCGACGCAGGATATCTCCCAACGGGCACAGGAACAGTAGCCCAGCTGCATATCCAGCCTGCATGACAGTAGGAATCTGCGCGACCTTCTCATACGGCACATTGAACTCGTCGGCCAAGATGTTGAGGATTGGATGGGCATAGTAAAGATTCGCAACGGTGAACCCAGCAGAGAATGCAAACAGCACATTCAGACCGACACTGAATTGCGGTGGTTGTGCCGGATCATATCGACACTGAGGTGGAGTCCAGGTCAGTGTATCATAGGCCTTCCGCCACTTTAGGATTGGCTGCTTCTCCTGCCCTTGCTCTTGATAGACATCCGTATATGTCTCCTCAGGTGTTGGAATAGACGCAATCGATCTTTCGTTGTCGTCTATTGAATGCGAAGACTGCGGACTCGGGTCCTTCTTGACGTCGTCGCTGTCTTCATGACGGTCGCTGCTTACCATAGTCCCGAGTCAAGGAAAACCTTATAAGTGGATCCGATAGGTACAAGATACACAGTTGTCACAGCATCAAAACTTCCGTATAGTATGGAGAAACATAACAAGCAGAAGGCCAAGGAGATGGTATAGTCGAAGATGAAGGTGACTTACCCGGAGTTCGATTGGAGACTTACCCGTGAGGCTACATGATTAGAAAATCGACCTAGCATATTGGGTTCAACATCTGCATATCGCGAGAACATAGCCGCCAGCAAGAGCCGTGTAAAGGAAGATCGGCTTTGTCTACTTCGGCTCCACCTCCGCAAAAACATGACTTGAGATAAGGTACAGTGACTAGGTAAGGTAAATGTATCTTGGTTAGCGCGTTTCCACTCGCACGTCAGATGAGATGCCTTTTACGTTATTCCCGCTTCCGCGTGATGGAGCTCGCTGCGGAGCTCCGTTATCTCCGCCTTACTGTACCAAGACCTCCCGCTTCGGGGTCAATGAACTTGGATGTGTCTCTGTGTCGCCGATCAGGCGTTTTGATGATATTCCAAGCATAGTAGCTTCGCAGTGTACCAGCACGATTTTGACACAACTTCATGAATTGGTAGACGGTATTAAATTGTGTGACATGATTTTCGTGAATGGCAACGCTATATGCTACTGTACATAACCTCCGCATGTAAATAGCATACGTAAACGCAATGCCCATCTCATACTTTGGTGAGAAGCCCCGGTCCAGCCTTAGCCACTCTCGAGCAACCCATCAAGAAACTTCCTATGATCACGCAAACGCCTCCAAACACCCAGACATAGGTGAAACTCGACGCTTCGAGAATCCATCCACAGATAGGCGTGCCCAGTAAGAGTCCAATAGAAATGATGGAGAAGCCCATTCCCATTCGTGTACCAATCATACCGCGATTCGGTGATAGGTGCACGAACACAGTTGGTGGTAAAGAGACCAGGGCGCCACTGAAGAAGCCGTAGAGGAGACAGACGACTATCAGACCCGCAACGTGGCGAACCGGGATGAGGCAAAGACCGAGGATACCAGATATGAGACAGCAAGGGATGATCATATTGAAAGGTCCCGTACGATCGGCGATACGGTTAGGAATGATTCGGCCGAAGACGGACGCAGAGTTGATGATTGCCAGGAGATAGAAGGCGAGGTTAGTATTGGTGATGCTGTAGTAAATGGCGTAAGACTGAACGTAGAAGAAGGGCGCATATAGACCCATGAATGTGATGAATCCTCCTGCTACGAATAATGTGTATTGAGGCTCTTTGAAGGCTTGAAGATCAACCATTTTGCGACGTCCTGAGCGAAACATATTAGCTGCTTATTCGTAAATGATCGCCTGTGAGTTGTGAGTTACCAGCTGGGAGAACGCGGACTTTCATGACCACGTTCGATATCACAAGGGTCGCGAGCATGATGAAGCCGATGACTCTAGTAGCCCAAGGGAATCCGATTCTTGGTTGTAGACGAAAAAAGATGATCGGATAGATTACACCACCGAGTGAGCTTCCAGCAGCGGCGAGTCCCATGGCAAACGCGATTCTGGTGCTGAAGTAGGTGGACAAGATGGCCACGGAGGGCACAAAAAGGCAGCCACAACCTAGTCCAATGCAGATAGCCTGTGCCAACAGGACTTGGTAGTATTCACCACACAATGAAAGCATCATTTGTCCAAAGGTAACCAAGAAAGATCCAGTAAGCAAGAGCCCTCGAAAATATCCCGCATCGTAAATTGGTCCAGTGAGCGCCCCCACTAACATGAGTAAGAATGCTTGTATACTCCCAATCCAAGAAATGTCCGATGCGGAAGATGATGCCAGGATGCCAGATTCATAATATGTTTGATAAACTCCAAAGGTATTGATGATGCCCTTTGATGATTGTTAACTCAGTCATGAGCCTGGCTACGGTACAGATGCGACATACCCAAGAATTGAAGAACAAGAAAAAAGCTCCGAGAACTTGCAGCCATGCCTTGAGTCCGCCGTTCGGAATAGCGCTGATGTTATTGACGCTGATTTTCTTCTCGACTACGCCACCATCGATATGGCCATTTGCCCTCTCTTCGTCGAATTGCTTTGGCAAGGCATGATGCGGCTCATCGACAGACGATTCCTTTTCGATGTCGTGAGTAGATGTCGACGATTGATCGCGTTCCTCGAGAGAACTTGCGATTTGGGACGTCATTATTTTTTCGAGTTTGATGTCCTCCTCAGACAGGGATCTTGGGTGCCAAGCGCGTGGTGGATACCACAGACTGAGAAGAGCTCAAGTAGCACAATAACAGCTTGGTCCCAAGGACGATAACGACGTGAGACTGGGTATGTACAGAGTGAGTCACGAGCAAGAAATATGAAGCGTACTGCTGAAGAGGAAGGATTACAAAAGCGACCAAGACCTCGGGCAATATGAAGTCGCGAAGTGCCGACAAGTCAAACGTACAGTACACTATGGTACGATACTTGTGTGTGCTTGTAGTGTCCATTGCACTCAATCTTCTGTAGATCTAGTGGCTACTAAGGCGGTTCATGCCGTGCTACCCGCAGACGTATCAAATACAACCAGTCCAGCATCTCCACAACGGTTCTTCGAAAAGCTTAATCTGGCTGCTTCTCGAGTGACGGAGAGGTGATCCGATTGCAATGCTGTGGAGTCCAAATAATGCATAGTGCCATCGCAGGGAGATCACGAGGTATCGCCGTACGTGCTGTGGTGCCGGAGCGTAAGAAGCTCGCGAAAAACTGTTCGAGGCCCAGGTTTTGATTAAAGAAGCCATATATAGGGGTGCGCCGTCGAGGGATTGTATAGTGCAATGTGGTGATTCGCCATCTTAGCCCCAGAGCTATAGGGCAGATGGTCGAATTGCCCATTCGCATATTAGTAACATGAATTCCTCCAGCTCTGTGACCAAGGTTTCGCTTCGCAGTGCTTCACCTACATGTACAGTAAGTATCTGATCTTGTTCACAAGTGCTAGCACTGCATCTCCCAAAGGCCGAGTCAGCGGGACGTTCTTCTTCATCTCATAGTACTTGAAGTACTAGCTAGTACTGCAACCACGGGCTTTCAAAGAAAAGCATGTTTGTGATTAAGTGGAGCAGTGCGGCTGAGTTAAACATGACCAGGTACCTGACCTCGGTCGAACTGTGAGTAGCAGCTGTGCCGCATTCAGCTCGTCAAAGCAAAGGATAACCACGATCAACCCTGTTGCTGTTGTTATTGTTGATGTGTTTATGTTCATTGTGGCCTTAAATCGCCTTGTTCGCTCGTGACAAGACGGCACAAAAAGACAGATGGGAAGAAAAAAAGGATAGCACCAACGTTTTAATGAAATAAGTCTCAAGATCCACAGAACAATTCGTGTTCTTCTACACAGCTGAATACAACAGTCCTGTAGTTCTATCGTATCGTGACTAATAAAAAAACATAACCTCCTGAGGATAGCTACGCATCGGTGGTACAGCTCCCCTCGGACCGCGTATACAGTACCTTTGTGGGGGGTCTTTGTGATTTTGCCTTCGGCTACTGAAGTAGTGAGTGTTTATTGGACCCTGGCTACTGTAGCTTGCGGCACGCAAGCCAGTACGAATTAGAGACAATGACATACTGCTCAACGTGGTGAAAAAGCAGCTTCGACAGGGCATATATTTGGTAGCGAGACAGGAAGCATATCGTTATATTATTGCGTCAATGAGAATGCTCGAAACAAGCCACGAGAGCTCGACATGCTGAGACATGCACGTCTGTGCTACTACAAGTACCTCAGCTTATCTCTCTGTACCTTGCTTCTGCAGTTCACCCCAGGTTCACTTTAAATATCCACATTTCGAGAGGCCCTAGGTGTTCGCTTCTCCACTATGCACACGCCACCGACTGCCCCTGATACCTGTTGTGCATGCTACCGTTGAGCGAAGTCGACTGTTTCCCTCGTGTTTCTTGTGCGCTTTCCTATACAACAATCTCAACGGAGAAGTTTTCTCGAAAGTCGTGGAGGATCACTCGGGAGCATTGTAGAACGGACCACGACTATGATGGAAGGAAGCATGGAGGACAACAGAAGGCAGAGCAGGCTCTACTCTCTTTCTCCAGTAGTGACGACCAACTTGGGACTGAATGGTGTGCCAACACCGCCTCTGTCTCCTTCTCTTTCTGCATCTACCATGTCGTGCATCGTTCGACCACCGTAAGTGGTGTTTCTGACATGAAAACTCCTGAAAATTGCACTCATCATTTCTCTTTTCTCTTGCTGCAGAACACATGGTGGAGGCCCGCTTTCATCACACCCTACAACGCCCATAGACATGCCTGGTGCATGGGTATCAACGACAGACCTGCAGGCTCAGGTTTTGTCAAACACGACAAATACAGACAGAATAGAGCGACGCAACACCCAATCACTCAATCTCACAGAATCCCCCAGATCGTCTGCATCACCGAGTGTTTCAGCAGAGGCGGAACCATCACGCCACGACAGCTTCCGCACTCCGATGACCCCGGCTTCGGCAAACAATAATCAGCAGCGCCGTGGCAGCAAGACTGTGCGTAAATTACTGTCCCTTTCGGGCTTACGCAATAGCTTCATAGGTGGCTCGAACACTTCGCTTTCTGATCCATCGTCTGTGTTCTCGCCTAATCATAATCACAATCAACATCAAAGTGAAGGTGAAAGCGATCAGCAAAGCCAAGGCCTCGGCTTCACCACAGCTTGCACCTCCTCCAACCAGGAACGTCCTTCGTCCCGACTGTCTTCCTTTGGTCTACCACAAGGCACCAAACGTGCTGCCTCGACCTCGATGCCTTCGACTTCCAGTGATGACAAGCAGTCCCTGCCCAGGTCGCCCCTGCGTAAAAAGAAAAGCACTGGATGGTTCAGACGCACCAGTCAAATCCTCTTTTCCGGCCAGGATAACAGTTCACAACACGGCCTGAGCAGTCGTGAATCGCGCTCCCCCTCTGCCTCTACAGAGGGCAAGAGGGCCGGGAGTCTGTCGTCAGTCAATGAAGCCACCACGCCTGCTGCTTCCTCAAGACCTCAGCTCTCCCATACTCCTTCAAGTCCTCATGTCTCCAAGGCTCGTCGCCTGTCACGCAACTTCCTAGCAAGCGACGATCACCAAGCCCGGAGCAGCAGTCTCGGTCAGGGGCAGGTCCATCAGCCCAGCAGTCTTCAGCATCAAACCCTGCCCCAGAGTCCACCCCAGAGCCAGCCAAAGGACGAATCTCAACGTCAAGCGTCATCACCACCTGCGCTATTTTCTTCTCTTAGTCAAAGCTCGACTCAGGGAAGTTCAAGCCAGAACCAAAATCAGCCGCCCCGTCTACGTCCCCACACCTCTCAGCCATCTCAGACCTCTCAGACCTTCGATATTCCTAGCATTCAGGAACCTCCACGAACGTCGCACTCTTCAAAACCAACACTACTCCCCGAAATCGACACTCTCGCAGGAGGTAGACTGGATGGAGGCTACCTGGGAGCAGAAGATATGTTTGCAAACATTGGACGATAAGGAGCATAAGAGATGGACACCCAGCTACAAACACTGGGACGAAGAGATTCGAGAGGGAATAATGCTTCTTTCCTCTCCGTGTACAAGCAGCAGCATATTTTTTCTTGTCATGTCACCACAAGCGCTCGTATTGCTTTTCTATTGCATATGGCTTTTTTCATTGGGATCTTTGTGACAGATCTGGAAGCACGGCGCTCGAGGAGTCTTTTTCTGGAGTTTCTATTAAAGAGAGCACAGTACCGCATATTGTTTATTGTTTTGCTTTGTTTTTGCTCTTTCCACTTACAGCTCCGATTCTACCTCAATAGCCATGAAGGAAGAAAGATTAGCGACGGCAGATTGAGATGAATGCCATAGTTAAAAGCGCCGATGCGTTGTCTCTTATGTTATGCCATGCTCTGAATGCTGGGTTGTTTTCCTTCCGCTATTCTTTGTCTCTGTATAATTATTGTGTTTTCTATTCATAGAGGTCGTCTCTCTTTGTCTTGTGCTTTACAAGCTCTTCAAGCGAGTCAGAAACATTACAGACTATAACCCGCTATTCGCAGGTTCTATTATGGACCAAGATCACTGAGCTGGTTAGTTTACTTTTCAAAATGCGACATAAGACTGCTCAATAGGTAACAATCTCGTGGAGGGAGAGAAATTATGTATAATTAAGGACAACTGTTTAGCGGTAAATTTGAAGTACAAGAATATCAAAATGAGGAGAAAGATGTTCATGAATTCTTTGTTGAGTTTTATTTTACTGTCAATTTGCTTTTAGTAAATACTGCCTTGTATAACGTGCCTTTTTGCATTTTTTCTAGTCGATATATCATTGTTGTTGTCTTTCAATACAGAAATATGCGCGCACAGGTAGTGTAGCTGGCTATGCCTCCATGCTACACGACTGACTACTTAATGCCATGAGCAGACTTTACTGTATTCGTATAATAGCAGGTAAACTATCCTCTATGTTTTGTGGCCAGCCAGTCAGTCACATAAATCAAGTCGAACGCACTGTCGTTGGATTCGAATGTGTGCTTGTCTTAGTTGTAGTCGGCGGAAGCACTACTAGAAGCATATCTCATTTCTTGTAAGTACATCTCGTTACTTATAAGCACTATAAGCACTGTAAGCACATCTTATTGCTTGTAAGCACATCTCATTACTTGTAAAGATCGTAAGCGCCACAAGCACTGTAAGCATATCTCGTCGCTTGTAAGCACGTCCTGTTGCTCGGAAGCACATCTCATTACTTGTAAGCACTGTAAGCACAGTCTCTACAACTCAGCGCTTGTAAGCATCGTTAGCACCGTTAGCACCGTAAGCATCGTAAGCACTGTAAGCATCGTAAGCACCGTAGGCATTATAAGCACATCTCGTTACTTGTAAGCACATATCATTACTTGCGAGGACCGTAAGCACAGTCTCTACACCTCGACGCATAAGCACCGTAAGCACTGAACATACGTCTCATTGCCTGTAAGCATATCCTGTTCATTGCAAGCACATCTTATTACTCGTAAGCACATCTCATTACTCGTAAGCACATCTCATTACTCGTAAGGACCGTAAGCACTCCAAACACTGTGCCTGTAGACACTTATTCGCAGACGGACTTGTTGAGTCCTGCCTATCTATCGCAGCTTAATGATTGTCGTGATCCATGTGAATAATCCACACAAAAAGGGCGATAGCGTGGCACTCTTAGACTTGACAATAAGGGATCCAAAGGAAGAGGTCAGCGGTGGTCGGTGTAGAACGCGAGAAGGCGTGTCGTCTGTGTACAGTACGGCCGTTGATATTATCCTTCGGCACCCCCTTCGCTTAGTTGTTTTTCCTAGACATCTGTGGTCTGCACTGCGTAGAAGATTAGAGCAAATAGAAGTTTACCCCGGACAAGAACAACTATATCCATCGTAATTGGAGTCGGCCGTGGGAGTTGTTTGCAGATTTCACCAGAGTGCAACGCTAGCGTTATCGAGGGGGGGACCCTGTCCCTCCCATCCTGCTCCTCCTGCTCCTCCTCCTCCTCCTCCTACTCCTCTCCCTCTCCCTATCTTCACTTTCTGTCATCACGCCTATTTCGTACTTCATGTGAGCGTCTCTATCGTATCACGTTCCCCTGATATGTGAAAGAAGTATCTATAGCGTCGCCGACGCTATCTAGATCTGTATATTTCCAAATTGTCCGAGGAGGCTTGATACCCACTACTCTTCGTGATTATCATACACAAACCATCCCGAGTTAATCCGCTTCACTTACGCCGATGTCTCGCCCCTTCGGCCTCGCCAGCATCCTCGACCGGAGATCCTGTTCCTCGAGCAGAAATATCACAAGGGACCGAGTCCCCGAAGCCACGGTTTCGTGTACTGTATACGGTACACCAGGAAACAAGTGCGTGCGTATATGGACTATCTGGAGCTTGGTTCGGTGTGTCTTTCCGTAAGGTTGGGAAAAGACTGACGAAGGCAGGAGATGTGGCACGGCGTGGTTATCCACGTTCGCTAGAGAAGGCGTGTGCATGTCTTTAGGTGGGGAAAGGAAGTCTTACGATGAGCAGGGGAAGAATGTCTTCTAGAGAGCAGTGGAAGAATGTCTCTCAAAGAGTAGTGGAAGTATATGTCTTCGAGAATATAGTAGATGCACGTCTTCGAATGGATCATCGAGAGTCAATCAAAGCAAAATAAAGAGACATTGAACGCTATAACGCCTAGCTAAAAGTACCAGAACACAACATGTATACTCCGTACATACGAGCTGAATCATGAAACGCACCTGCCCTCTTTTCCCGGGCTCACTGACCCCGTGTAGGCTAAGGTATCGGCATCCACGAGGAAAAAGACCCTCAAACCAGAATCCCCCCGACCACATCGCCCAGCATCTTGAACCCATAATACCGGGCCACAGAGCCAAATACCTTCAACCTGCCCAGAACCTCTTCCTTGCCACCACTCTTTGCACCATCCTCGCCGGCATTACCACCGCCTACGACGCCAGTCCACTCGCCCGCGCACGAACAATGCTCCATGAAGTCATTGGCTCGGATAGAGCCACACCTCAAACACTTGAGGTCTTGAGTCTGCCATTGCAGGATCAACCTCTGGACCGACGAAAGCAAGTGCTCTTCGATGCTCAGGGGGTCGAATTGAGTGGTGCAGTTTTGACAGCGGACTACCAGTGGTGCTGTTGACGGTCTGGCGGATGATGGTGCGGCGCCGTTCACTGCTATTGCGGCCGCGGTGGCTGCTGATAGTGTGTCTGAGGAGGGTATGACGTCGCTGTCTCGACAGAGATCAATGTCCCGTGGCAGACAACACTCCGGACAACTCAGTTGTCTGATGACAAGACTCGTGCTCGGGTTCGCGAATGCACCTGCCGAGCTAAACTCGCGAATCTCGAACTGTGACAGTAGTTCCTTGCGTAGAAGACGTGCTTCTAGCGTTATTGTCTTGTCTAGTGAGAGGATCTGGGTGATGCTTTTGACGAGTTGCAAGACTGGATTCTGCAGAGACAGGTGCGAACCAGGTAGCTGGGGAAACGTCCAGTCCGAGATCAAGTCTGCGTGCAGTGCTTCTGTTCTTTGACGCTTGATCAAGCCATTGATTTGTTTCTTCAGTGGTTTAGAAAACGTGGCTGCAAGGACTGTGCCTGGTGTGGTCTGGTCGTCTTTCTCAGAGTTGAATATCGACGCGTGAATAGGTAGTTGTGTAGGTCTTGGTGTCCCATTCGGTAGTCCGTTCGATGGTCGCTTCCGATTGTGCATAAGTTCAATATACTCGACTATCCAATCATTAAACACAGGCTGGAGGATAGGCGGTAGGAAAGTCCCAATCTGCCACTCCATGATAGTGTTGAGAGTCTGGTTATCAGCCTCGACGACTTCGGTACATCCCTTTCCGCCATAGTTGAACTCATCATACCATACCAGGTAGTCCCAGTACTCCGTGATCGCCAGGTCAAGGAAGTTGAATGACGGCTTCGCGTTGACCGTCTTCAAAATATACTGACTGTAAGCGTACGCGTTTCCAACCTCTGCTTTGGTGGTCTGCAGAAGCAGTCGATTGGCACTGGCGAAGACGACATGTGAACCGACTCTTCGGAATTCGGACATGAGCTGCTGCAGTGCCTTGCGAGACATCATTTGCACATAGTAGTGCAGCGACTTGTCGTACAGATAAGACCCTGGGCTCTCAATCCAACGGACGAGGTGTTGGACCATGACGTCGGCCATACCACCTCCGCGACATGCCTCTTCCCACCAAGCCTTGACCATCTCTCGTAACGCGATGATGCCGGCTGCGGCGAAGGAGTTCTCGTTCTGGGCGTGCGACAACTCTGCAACACTTTCTTCACCAGGGTCAGGTACAGAGAGGCCCATCGAGTCGCTACCCTCAGCATCATTTAGGATTGCTGAGCAAAGAATGGTGTTGATCGACAGGTTCTTGACGCTCAGGTCAATGCACACAGACGAATAAGTTCCGGGTGTGTTCACCGAAGGCATATCGACAGTCTCCATAGCACCAAGAATATCGTCTTTCTCGTATCCGGCATGGTCAGGTCTAGGATTGGCGGACCACCACAAGACAACCTTTTCCTTCTGCAACCGACGCGCGTATTCAATGTCGATGAGGAAGCGTGGATCGTCCTTTTCCAGATTGCAAAGAGGGATATTGCCGTACCGACTGAGTTCGACAAGATGCGAGATCCATGAACCAAGGTCCAGATAGTGACCCACCAAACGTTTCGCAACAAAGGATTGCCAGCCAAGCGGTGGGAGTTGCTTATCATCCTCATCCGATTTGAGCGGTAACGTTGGGAGACTCTGAAGTGCTGGCAAATCGTGTCTCAATAGTCTAGGCTGCTGCGATTGCACGACAACCATCAGGGGTCCAGACTCTTCCTTTTGCACCTTCTTCAACACATCGCTCACTTCCTGCAGGGCTCTCTTTTTAGTGGTGACTTGTACAGTCTTGAAATGTATGTTGTCCTGGTAGTCGAAATTGTCCTGCCATTGGTCGCCACCAGCCTCTTCAAGTCGCTTCGCGAGCATGTCGTGGTAGATCTTGTCGACGTTGGGCATGCCTTGATCAGCGCGTGACTTGTTGAGCACAACGATATATGCCTCCTTGCGGGTGGTCGAGAAGAGAGCAAAGACCTGGCGTTCACCAGCGATCACATGATAGAGATAAAGATATGTGAGCGGCGATTGAGTGAGATATGGCTGCTTCGATGCCACATGATGAAGCGCGGAAAGGTCAAAGCCATGAGTGATACCCTTTCCAAGTACTCCTCGCTGGCTCTCGTCAAATGTGCAAGTGCTTCCAAGGGTGAGCAATGCCCTGACATCCAAAGGAACCTGACTCTCATACACGCCCTCGACACTGGGATGACTGAATAGCTCGGAAAGTTTGTCAGCTTCGTGAATGAACACCGACTCCTGCATGCTCAACTTGAACAAGTGCACGGAGGGATGACCGTTAGGCAAGGTGTGATTTGTGACCTTCTCCACACTGACACCGTCGACAGAAACATTAGGCAGCTCATCTCCCTTCAGGTTGAGGAAGACCTGGCGTGGAACGATGACCTTGAGCTGATGGACTTTCTTGTCAATCAAGACAAAAGCCTTGACCTCGCCTGGGCTCTCACCCTCGCACAATTGCAGCACCTGCCAAGTAGATGTGTATGCGAGTTCGCTCTGAATTCTGAACATGTTGCCAATGGCATCCGTGTTGTCCACTCTTCGCTCTCCGAAGAGCTGGCGGCGTCGAATCCTTGCCTGTTTTTGGATCTTCCATTTCTTCTTCTGATACTGCAGCCAACCTTCGTAGTCCTCGGTGATCGAGGGCATGTTCGGTGGCAGACTATCGAAGGGGTTGACTGGCGCAGGTGCTGACGCTTCAGCTGCCTTGCGTTTTTGTGACGCCGGCACCTTGGTGGCGATGGCCTTGCGGTTGAACTTAGTCAACGACTGCGAACCAAAGTCTTCAAGGTCACCACCCAAGCGGCTGTCGAGTGTATTGAGCTCCGCCTCAGCCAATGGTTTCTTAACAAAAAGATCGGTCATTTTCTTCTGCTTGAAAACATCGTCCTTGATTCGAATACGTCGATTGAGCCACTCGGGGTGAGCTACACGAGGGACAGGATTGTCGCGGACCTTCTGAAGTGCAGCAGGGATGGTGATGAGCTTCTGGATCACAGACCCCAAACGCTCGAGGTAGTAATCCCAGTCGATGATGGTGCGAGGATCCATATCTTCAGGGTCCTCCTTCATCCACTTTCTCAGGAAGTGTCTCTTGACGGACTCTTCGGAGGAGAAGATGGCGACTGGGATGGCACGTTCGGTGACAGGGGAGTTTTTCGGACGAGATGAAATAATGTACTTGCAGTTCAGACCCTTGTCCTTGATCATCTGCTCTCCGAGAAACTCGGCAAGACGTTTTGCAGTGGTGATGGCAGTGGATTTCTGAGCACCGTATTCCTCCAGCGTCTTGGTCATGCTCTTGTTCTCGCAAATGAGGTCGATCAGCTCTTCGTCCGCAAGAGTGGATCCGTGAGAGTGCAACACGTCCAGCCATCGATTGGCGACCTTGGCCACTGCTCCATACGTCTCCTCCAGCGTCGTTCCTTCCAGGAAGAACTTGAAGATTTGTGTCTGGAAAATTTTGATGAGCTTCAGCTCTCCACGACGCTTCACCTCGAAACCCTTGAGCTCAGCAAGACTGCCATCGTGATTGAAGACCGCATATCGCTTTTTCAAGTTCTTGTCTTCCTCTTTCGAGGTGGGCAGGATCATAGCCTTATACGGTCCATCGACCTCGAAGAAGATGGTGTTGTCGCTGTGACTTTCGTACTTGAACGTTCCTGGGTCGACCAGTGTTTGGTACTGATGATTTGTGAATTTTGCATGAACGAGGTGATTCAACATGACACAGGGATATGAGATGGTGACCTTCTTTCCGTTCTTCATCTTGAACGCGAAGTTTTCCGGGAAAGTCGCTGGCAGGATACACCAAATACCGTCCGTGTCCAGTTCGAGCGGTCGTCCGATCCTCTCTACAAGTTGTCGAGCCATCTGAATGATCCGCGCGCCTGTCAAACAAGTGACACCAGCCATCTCCATAGAGTACCATCTCGACCCTTTTCGCATGACATAACCGTAAAAACTGTTCAGAATGACCTTGTGAGCCAATTGTAGAGAGTCGAAGAGGATGATCATCTTTTTCGCCTCTTCCACTTCCACTGCACTCGCACCAGACTTCTTGAGCTCGTCAGTCTTTCCCTTCCAGACCTTCTGCTTGCCCTTGAAGTCGTATCGACGATCTCTGAAGTCTTTGACAGTGTCCACGTAGAAGGGATTCTCTCGTTGACAGATAATGGCTTCCCTCTCAATGGTCTTCGCGTCGTGGATCTTGTGGTAGATCTTCTTACTGTAGTCCTGCAATCTTTTCTTGACGAAGCCGGCTTGTTCGTCGAGAGAGAGGTCCTGGAACGTTCGTGTGAGGGTGCTCTTGTATTTACCAGGGAATTTTTCGTTTTCCAGCGAATGCCGAATCATGTTGTACTCGTCACGCTTCGCAGGTAAGAACTCGCCTCTCCAAGCCCAGGGCATCCTCCTGTCACACGTCTTGCCTGGTCTGTTGAAGTCACACGCAGCACAGTCAGACTCTTGGATCATAGAGTCAGGTTGCAGACGATTCGTCGTCATGATGTTTGGATACATGGAAGCGACGTCCAAATGGTAAATGGAAGGGCGTTCGTTGCGATTCGGTATGTTCTTCAGCTGCAGCAGCTTCTCCACGATCTGGGCCTTGACTTCATCGTAATTCGCAATATCGTCCATGGATTTCTTCTCTTCGACCACGATACTGAACTTCAGAGCTGCGTCGAGATCCTCGAGTAACTCGTCAATGGCGGTAGGATCGATGGCGAAGTTGCAAGGGATATCGCTGCGGAAGACTCCAGCCTCGATACTCTCGACGTGACCTCCTACGTACGTCTCGGACTCGAGAAGATGGCCTTCCCAGAAAGCCTCTCGCGGCGCTTGATGTTTGTTGGGTAGAACAATCTCCTTCTGGTAGGCTTGAACCATGAGCAACATCTCACAAAGGGTTCCCGTACCTTTGCGCAAGACGTCGTCTGGTCCGAGAGGAATAATCGTACACAGGGAAAAGATGAAAGGGTGGACGTATTTCATGTAGAGGTAGTATGTGGCGACAGCGTCGGAGACAGAGTACTCTGCCAGGATCTGCGGCTTCTCGGCAGCATAAGGAGTCATGAGTTCAGGATCCAGCTCATCAGGATCGTACCCGAGCTTTGCGACTGTGACGGCTTTGAGACCACGACTTCCCTGGGGCAGGTAACTGTCACGACTGACCCAGGCAAAGGCGTCCATGTGCGCGCAGTAGTTAGACTGGTATATGTCTTCGCTGTTCTTGCGGAAGCCAATCTCCTGGTACATGTCGATGCCGTGTATGCTCGCTCGCGCCTCGACGAAAGGCCAATCGAAAAAGTCACCGTTGTAAGTGACGATGATTGTCGGTCGAGCCTGCTTGATACAGTCGAAGAAACGTTCGATGACTGCCCTCTCGTCCGGTTCGTTGAAGATCAGGAATGGCCCCTCGTATTCGGGCTTAGGCGTGTAGTCGAAATCAGAGATGTCTTCGGAGACAATTTCGCGATTGGTGATGAGAAAGCCTTGACCGTCAATCATGTAGGAAATCATCATGATCTGGTCGATAGCGGCGTCAGGAAATTTGAGAGGTAGTTTGGTCGTCTCGATATCGTAGGCTAGCACGATGGGATCCGCACGTTGTAGCCTTTCTTCGTTGCATGTGAGTGTGATATGGCCGTGCTTGGCCTCGACGACATACCACTTTCCCACGCGAATGTCCATATCTATGGCGACTCGTACATGATATGGCACATCATACTCGCGCACGTCGACAATGTAGTCGCTCGCATCCAGTACACTGTTCGGTCGTTTCTCATTCTCCATATCGTCGTCAAACATGTCGATGCCAGCATTGGCGCTCGCAACCTCGGCGTAAGTGTCCATGGCATTCATCTTGCTCTTGTTCTTCTCTGCTATCGGCGCGATTCCCCTCCTCACAGCCAGCAGGTCGTTGACATTGGCAAAGTACAGCGCGAGGAAGTTACGGCGGTACCCGAGCAAGTGGTTCGGCATGGAAAGGTCCTCCTTATCTATCCTCTTGACCGTCTTGACCAGACCCTCGAAACTCCTGCGACACCATTCCTCCACCTCTTGCTCTTTGCCCCTCTTGCAGGCGATCAGAAAATAGGGATCGTACTCGACCGTGGCTTTGAAAGTGGATCCGTCGTCGTGAAGAAAGTAGTAGTCAACGCCCGCGCGACCACCGGGTATCTTCGAGTCCTCGATGCTGGTACTGTGCATGTTGACCAACCAGCCTTCCCTCTTCTTGCCGGCCTCGAAGCGCTCGAAGCCCATTGTCTCATCGATGCGGTGGGCCAGCCGCGTGGCTTCGAGTTTCTCGTTGAGCGAAGACTGCTCGGATGCACGCAGCGACGAGGCGTCGACTGTCTTTGGTTTCCGTGGGCCTCCATATGAGGTCTGTCCATTTTTGCCCGCGCGGCGGAACTGGCCGGGCTTAGGTGCTCCTGCCATGATGAGGAGAAGAAATGGTGATATGTGATCGAGTGAGAGGCCTTTTTGTCAGGAGATTAGGAGACTCGGATGTTTCTGCTCAAACCATAGCAATTATGTCTATGTTCATGTGTATGATATCGTCAATGGAATCGTGGACAAGAAACAGCTTTTTGTATCACAGCTGTTCCTGAAGTCGTAAAGGGCCTGGAGCATGTAAAGATTGACAGTGGCAGTGGTTGTGACAACAATAATGGGCGAACTATACGGAAAACAATTCGAGGACTAAGGAACACGAAATGGCACGCGTTTTCCCATCAACGAATAGGGCTTGACGCGTCTCTTTCGCGTTAGTCAATTTACTCGCGTTCCCTTCGCTTCTCGTTCTTCTTTAATTCTTTAATTGATTCGATAGAAGAGTCCGAGCGTCCAGACCCTGAGATACGATACCTGGTAGGGCTGAAGTACAGTACAGTTAATGGTATGCGATCATAGACTCCGATATCCTCCAACAATTTCTTTATATCGCGTACTAATTGAAACATCACTCTTTCCCCTATTATACCCACAAAAAGCCACAATCATGATGGCAGACGACACAAGGCAACAACAGCAACCACAACAACACAATGGCGACACGACAGACAAAGCCTTCCGAGGCGACCAATGGACCACAGCAGCGCCATCCTACAAGCCGCCCGAGAACGCCAACCTGATGCCCGGCGGCACCGAACACACGGCGGGGGGCAAGACCGTCGACATTGGGCTCGTGGATGCTGCGAAATCAATCAAGCGCGAGGACTGGACCACGTTCCACCGCAAGCCTTGCGTCAAGGATTCGTACCTTACTGGAATCGGAGCCGGCGCTGCTGTCGGGAGCGTCAGAGCGGTGTGGAGAGGTATGTGCATTCTTATAATCCTTGCCTGTTGATTTGAATCGCAGTCACTCGAACAAACGAGACGCGGCGAAGACTGATCCATTCCAGCGCCAATCATGACATCATGCAACTACGCCGTGTCCGCCTTCTGCATTTCCTCCTTCGCCATGTACCAATACTGCCAGTACCAGCGCCGAGCCGAAAAAGAAGGCATGAAGCGCGCAATCGAGATCATCGACCGCAAGGGCCTCGAACGCAAGCAGAAAGAAGCCCGCATGGAGAGGGCCAGGGAGCTACGGAGGCAGAAGAAGGAAGAGGAGGAGCAAGCTGTGTACGCTAAATTGAATGCCGACAAGGAAGCCGCGGGCAAGTCGTGGTGGAAGGTGTGGTAGTCGGCTCTCACTTTTCCGAAGGAGTCCGTTCCTGTCGTGGCACTATCCTGGCAGAAAAGAGTCCTCGAAGCCCCCGCCACAAGTCATATGCTGAGAGGTCCACTCACTCCAGTGACACAGTCCTCTCAATTCACACTTCGCTGTCGTCTCTGGAAGTCCATGTCAATTTTCCTCGGTCAGCGTTCGTAGATACAGAGAAGGCATGTGATGCATCACGCGTCTGCTCTCCCACTTGGCCGTCTTTCGAACATGTCTCCAAGTGATGAAGTGGCGAGACGATCGAGCAAAGAGAAGCAAGACTGATCGACCGACCGACCGACCTACGCATCAACGTCCACGCATTACCAGCAAAGCAACCCGAGATGCCGCCACCATCTCCACCTCTGTACAAAACACCCAATTCCCTTGCTGCCAAACCATTACAATCTCGCATATATATAAATATACTGTCTACCACAAAACCCATCCAATCAAATGTCTTGCTATCTCTGTCCCTTTCAGAAGGTCACTTCTCGAAAAACACGAAAAAGGAACCAATAGCTATACGCTTTGCGAGGAAAGAAAAAGGAAAAGGGGCTAGGAAAAGACTTTCTATATTTGTGAACAATCATACAACAAGACACTCTTTCCAAAGTCTCTCGGCTACAGCACTAGGCCCCACTGGAGAGCAGAAAACAATGACAACGCTAAAGACAGATAACGACAACAGAATAACGTTCCGGTTATACAACTGTCCGACCGACTCGTATGGCGCCCCCCACGTTTTCTTTTCTTATAAAAAGAATAAAAGAAGAAGAGCACCAGTGCTGTCCGTGACTGAGAGGTATATATATAGCTTTCTGCACTATTATTCGCCTATGGGATAAACATATAGGAGACTGAGATGAAGCCAGAGAGAGATTTAAGAAACATTCTGGGAGCGGGTGTGGGAGGACTCTTCAGAGCTAGAGGAAGGCGATTGCGAAGCGGGCACCTTCTTTTTCTTCTGTATAGAACAAGAAGGACGCAGAGACGAACATGTAGCCTTATGACTTCCGAGCAGTAATAAGGCTGACGGAACTAGCCACCGATTTCCATCTCTGCAGCGACCGGGAAGGGTTAAGGGGGGCGCGGGAGGATGTCTTGCATGCTCGCAGCAGTGGTATCGATGATGAGCAAGTAAGAAAAAAAACAATGACAAAAAGCCCAACGGGGAAATGAAACGCAGAACAAGACAGAAACCGGGATACAGGAAAAAGGGCAGGCAAGTGTTGGCAGATGAGGTTTTCTGGTGAGAGAAAAAAGAGGTTCGGGGGAATAAGCATATATGTATGAAAGAATACAAACAGCAATGCAAAGACGGGGAAAAAAGAAGGCGACGCTAGAGAGACACCCAACGAAAAAGAAGAACAACATAAGAGAGGACGCAAATGATGGGATAATCAAACATGACAATCAATCGACGGTTTCATCCATGCGGGGGAGCGCTTTGTGGCCACAACTAGAGCGACTGAACTGTGCATCTCCTCTAGAAGTTTGCGACCCGCACTCTCAGAGACTCCAGGTCATCTTTGCTTGCCCGCTCTGGGGACTTTGACAGCGAGACAGTCGAGTGTGGCACCGGTGGCAGGTCTTTGTCCAAGCTTGACCTGCTGAGCCTTGTGCTGCTGCGACTGAGGCTGTTGTTGTCTTTGTCATCCTTTGGCGGTGTCGGCGGTGGCCTGCTGGGCACTCTTGCACCCTCGAAATCCCCATTGACCGTCGGGCCGTCTGACTTTGGCGGCGTCGGAGGTGGCACCTCGCCGAGACTTCGACTGGGCATGTTTGCGTTCCCTAAAACCGCTGGCCAGGAAGGATGGGACTCTGGGCTTCTACCGCGGAGGGACTCCTTTGAACCATGAGGAGTCATGGCTGCTGAAGTTGCACTTCCACTCTCAGCTGCTTCGCCGATGACCGGTAAAGTGACCATATCTTGTCGATCAATCTCTGAGTTTCTGACGGCGCTGATAGAACGTTCAGGAACATCAGCCTCGGATGCCCCATGCTTTTTGCTTTTCTCTGCTTGCTTCTCTGCCTTTCGCATGACAGCGTCGGTACCGATTGGGTTGCCGTCACGGTCAATGTTGCCGGTCATGTTGACCCCTGCCAGCTGCGGGTCGTCGATCGTTCCTTCTGATTTGCGAACTTGATGAGCAAGCGATCCCACATGGTCGAGGACCTCGGGGTGCTCTTTCTCGTACTCGGCGCGCTCACGCGTTTTAGTTATGCCGGCGATGAACTTGATGAAACGGTCACCGTATCGTTCTGGGGGAACCGCAGATATTTGCGATTCGGGCGCAGATAAGCCCTTCCAGAAGTGCTCAAAACGCTTGATGAAAGAATACTGTGAATTGAGTCAGCCATTTATCCGTTTGCGAGCAGGTTCGACGAAGCCTTACATGTGTGAGGCAGTCAATGATGCCCAGGTAATAAATTTCCTCGCCTAACGTGTCATCCTCGTGCGTCGCTCTGAATCCACCGTCGTCGCTGTAAAAGTAAAAGTTCTTCTTGTTAGGCTCGGCCATGAAGTCAGGCATCCTATCCAGGGTCTGGTCCATGGGGACGGGTCTCTCGTTCTTGATGAGTTGTCGAAGTTCTCTCGCCTTGCGAGCGTTCTCTAACTTGCTGGGAGTGCGCATCAGCATGTTTGGATGAGCCTGCTCGTCCGCCTTGTTGCCCCCGGGTTGGAAGACCTGGAGCGTCTTGTCGCGCAGGTTTTCCTCGTTTCCTCTCTCGAGGTCGTGTATACCGACCAACAGAGAGTAGTCCATGATCTTGAGTTTCTGCAATAGAGCGACGTCACGTTGCATTTGCTCGACAAAGGCATGCTTCTTCGTCGGACCGAATTCGAGGTGCAGGTTGCGCCTTAGCCAGTTCAGGTCTTTCAAGGTGGCTCGAGGGTTCTTCTCTAGCTCCTCTTCCTTGAAGTCTCGGCCGATAGTGCTGCCTTTGAGATCAAACGTTCTGTGGATGTCTCGATGCGGGGGAAACAGATTGTTCATGACAACAAAGTGGATTTTTCGGCCGTAGGGAATCTTTACTCGGTGCAAACCATAGAACTGACTCAGTAGCGTGTTCGGATTAGCCCTGACGTGGTCGTAGTATTGCTTCAAGATTTTGCGCAAAAACTTGTGCTCGGCGTGGTGGATGGTTTTGATGATGTATTTGTAATCGCGGGAGAAATAGAAGAAACTGCCAGACTTTCCTGGGGAGCCCAGTTCGGAGAGGATATATTTGGATGTCAGGGAAACAAGATAGTCTGCAGGGTCGAGCTGAAAGATAGAACGAAGGTGTCGGAAGACCCAGGGAGCGTAATCTTTGAACTTGAAGTCGTACTTGGCCGAGGGGGTGAGTTCGTTTCCGGTGATGTCGAAGGAGAATTTGTGTTTCGCGTAGAAGTCGGCATCGGTGAGTTCCCTGTCGATTTTGGCATTGGTTCTGCTTACGGTGAAGCGGAGTCCAGTGAGCATGTTATACGCCGTGACCCAGTTGACGTGGTTCTGATCAACTTTGGTGCCCACGACAACGCGATCGTCGTCATCATCGCGCTTCCGCTTACTTGCTCTCTTCTGCTTGATGTGCTCGGTCCATCGAGCTGCATCCTCGTCCTGCGCCAACTCGTCTAGATGGGCATCGGAATTGATGGAACGCGTCGCTCGGCGGACCAGCTGTGAAGAGCCACGCCTCCTGCTAGGAGTCGATGGTGAGAAGCGACCGGTAGCAGAGGCAATCGCGTCATCTGCGCCGCCATCCTTCGAGGTGCGCGACACTTTGGGGACCTCGAGGGTGTTTCGATGTGTTAGCCGATTCGGAGCGGTCGCCGACGACAATGAGGCCATGGAAGAAGAAGCCTGTGAGAAGGCGGGAGGTGAGGAAGCACGGTGGGCAGACTGCGGTACGCGAAGCATGCTGTCGTCGGTCGTCTGGCCATTTTCACGCACGGGCGACAGCGGGGCAGGCGCAGCAGGGAGTGCTGCCAAGCTGACAGACCTTGGTGCTGGAGGAAGGGCAGGGGGAGATGTCGCGGGCGGAGACACGGCGGTTCCTACGTCGTTGGACACGGAATGACTCGATCTGGACATTGGAGACTTGGAAACACCATTGGGTCTGCTGCCGTTCCAGTGTACCGAGGAGAAATAGCCATCCTCATCTGTGCTTGGTGTTTTGACTACGACAGGCAACTCCATCGATCGCTTCCCGCTCTCCATGCCGATGCTTTTCTTGGATCTCACAGAACGCGTGCTCTCTCTGCCGGAAGGCGTCAGGTCTCGGAGGCTAGTGTTACTCCTGTTATCGTAGATGGCTCCGTTGGTCAGCGGCCAGGCGACATCTCCATCCGGACCAGAGGGGCCGCCATTCATCAAGGGGCTGGCCTGCTTGGGCCACCCTCCCGGAAGATCTTCGACGGCGGGTGTAGGTCTACCGTCTGTCGGCACAGATGAGTATTGCGAGGATTTATGCTGGGTCTGGGGTTGTTGATATTGTTGTTGTTGTTGTTGTTGTTGTTGTTGTTGTGGTGCTGGTGGTGGTGTTGCAGACGAGCGTTCGTGCTGTAAATAAGATTGGGCGTGGGTCAGGCCGCCAGAAGGGGATTTGGACATGTCGGAACGGTCTACATAATCCGAGGCATAGGATGGCATGTCGAACTTTTGCAGCATGTACACACCATTGAGCGGAGACGACACCTTGCCCAGTCTGTCCCCCTCTGGGACTGGGTGAGGTGAGGTAGAAGCCAGCTCGACGGCTACGCCGATTTCACGCCTGGACAAGCGGAGAGGGCCCTTGATCGCGCCAGTATGGGACTCCTCGGCAGATGGCGAAGAGAAATAATGCAAAGGGATGCGCTCGGAAATCAATGTGGTGATTGATTTTAGTGGATTAATTGGGGAATTGGTCGTGTCGTGAGTGTGAGTATGAGTGTGTGAGGTGGAAAGTGAGAGATTCAGGACCCTGACGACGTTCGACTGTTGGACGTTCAGCTTGTGGTTGCTGCGCCTGTATCTTAGGTACCTACTGTACCTTAGTTACGGTAATTATCTTTCCTGCCAACCTTGATATACTGTACTAAATAGTACAGACGGATCCTTACTTTACTTTCTAGTGTTAATTAGGCCCTTACTCCTGCACTCCTGCACCCACGCAAGATCGCGTATTGCTCTTGCACGACTAGTCATCGTAGGGCTGGCTGCTACTTGGCCCTAGTCTTACCTTACACACATCATTACAAGTACCTGATATGGCTGGCTGGTGCTCGCCCAAGCCTCATTTTGCGAGTCGTCTTGGCGGTGTCTGTGACTTAATTTATCACACGGGACCACCGGCCCACCCTTAACCCGAGCTCCGAATAGTAAAAGCCCTCCCGACTACAATGCTCGGCTGGTGGAGACTTAATCTCCTACCCAGTCCAGGCCTGTGTGTTGTGTGTCCACCGCGACAGCGCCGTCGTCGTATAATCTGCGGATCCTGTTCAATCTGTTCGATCAACATCTCCCCCGTGTCGTACTGTATGCGCAAAGCTGCTTGATGGCACAGCACTCTCAGGAAACACTATCCAGGCAGACTCGAGCCTGTTCACGACAAAGTGTGACAAAATGTAAACCGAATTTCAATGCTGATATATACTGCACCATTTGTCGGTCTGAGGTTCTCCATTCTCATGCTTACAGTATCCACCCGTGCCATTAACGCCAGTACACACGCGCGCGAGAGAGAGGGTAAAGAGCTTCAAGTTCATCCAGAGCCGCAGAAAAGAAAAAAAGAGAAAAAAAGAAGAACAAAGTATCGTGAAAAGCTCAACCACTGGTATCTCATCAGATCTCCCTCACGTGGTACACCGGACGCCAGCAATCTACGCCCGTTTCCCATCCCTACAATTAGAAAAAAATCGTAACATTACAGACTTGACGCTCAGGCAGCTGCCTTCTTGGGCGAAGCCTTCTTGGGTGCAGCCTTCTTTGCGGCGGGTGCCTTCTTGGTGCCGGCCGCCTTCCTGGGCGCGGAAGCCGTGGTCTTGGTGACGCGACCAGACTTGGTCTTGCCCAGGACGACAGGCTTCTTGTCCTCGACAGCAGGAGCCTTGTTGCCGGTCAGCCAAAGATACTGAGCAGCATAGTAAAACATAAACTTACGTCTGTTGCGCTCTTTCTGGGCTTGGAGCTGTTGGCCTTGGCCTTGGTGGCCTTAGCAGGGGCAGCCTTCTTGGTAGCAGCAGCAGCCTTAGGGGCGGCCTTGGTTGCGGCAGTCTTAGGCTTAGCAGCCGCCTTCTTGGGCGCGACCTTGCCCTCAGTCTTGGGCTTTGCAGCCGCCTTCTTAGGGGCAGCCTTGCCCTCAGTCTTCTTAGCAGTAGGTGGCGAAGCGGCCTTTGCTGCCTCCTTCTTGACACTGCTTGAAAGCTTCACGGGACCAGAGGGACCTTGAACTAGTATTAGCACAGAAAGATCAAGGACACCGACCGATGCTAGCTTCTTTTCTGAAGTCTAGGATCGTCAGGGACATAGCACATACCTTTGGGGCGCTCGAAGACACCAGTCTCACTTCCGCGAGTGAGGGCCTTGTTGAAGTGGGAGCTAAGCATGGCATCGGAGACACCTCCCAGGTTGTTGTTTGCAAGGACGTATTTCTTAATGGCTTGGCGACTGCAATCGACATGTGAGCGAACCGTTTCCAAGATTGACTTGCAGCGGGGCAACTTCGCCACTCGATCGCTGATTGTGCTCAGAGCAGCGGGTTCAAGAATAAAGAAAAGGATTACTGACCTGCTACCACCCTTCTCCTTGAGCTGTAGTTACGAGATGCGTCAGTACTGGTCCAGTATCCGTTGTGGGTTTGTTGTGAAGAAAAGCAGTCGAAACGCCGTGCGCCCGAAGCAGCAGCGTTGCGACCCGATCTCAAACAACATCATCTATGTTTTCACTTACGTTCATGATGGCCTCCTTGATCATATCTGCAGAAGGGTGATTAGCAGGTGCTTGCGACAAGCAGAAAACAAGTGCGATTCAACGCGATCAATGTTGTGGTTGTCTAGATATCAATGCATCACATACCCTGGTAGCTGGCGTGAGTAGGCGCAGCTCCGGCAGCCTTCTTGGGCGCGGCAGCGGCTTTCTTGGGAGGCATTTTTAGAGAATCTAACACGACTGGAATATAAAACCGGGTCTGAACTTTCGAACGATGGGTCGAGAGAATGCACAAAGACGCGTCTTGAGCAAGAGAATGGCGGTCGCGTTTGCAAATGTCAACTAATCGGGGGGAGGAAACCTAGGGCGTCGCGCGGGCGGCACTGGCGGGGCTTCGCCGCTATATACTTCCGAGCGACGCAGCGTTGTGATCTTGTTGCTTCTTGCACTTTCCGCTAAACCGCTTTGAGCACCTTGGAACTCTTTCGTGTGCACCAGCTTGATGTCTCTTCGTCTCTCTCGCGACACATGCTGCTCTGCTCTGCTCTGCTCTGCTGCTCGTTTCTCGTCCATCCCCCATGTTTTCCTTTTCTACTCGTGCTTCCCTCTCCCCCCCTTCCCTCACTTCTCTCCTCCCACATAGAAAGGCCACGGCAACGCCCAATCCTTGCGCCCAAGAATGATTGGCCAAGCACCAAAAGGACCACATGACCAAGATCCCGACTCAACGTATTGAACTTTCTTTTCCACGCAGTAGTCGTGTGTGTCAGCAGTAAATAACAAAAGATACCGTCATACATTACCTCGTTGCACGTACAGTATCCCGGGCCTAGCCAGCCAGCCAGCCAGCCAGCTCAACAATCCGCCCATTTCCATGAGGTGCCTTTGCCTGCCTGCCTTTGCTTGCTTTCGTGTAATTACCTTACTGTATCATGGGATGAGGGACCGAATGGGATGCACCCCAGACGGGCTAACGAACGATAAGAAGCAAGGCCCGTGCTGGCCAAAAGCGAGCCGTAAGCGAAAAAGTCTCGCTTGTCAGTCAGTCGGTCGGTCGCGGTCGCGTCGTGGAACTTCATGCCATGGCGAGCATGCCCCGGCTACGGCTGCGATTGATTGCTATCTGCGGGCCTGCCTTCAGCCTCGTCGTCTTTCCCACTTTCTACTTTCTTTTCTTCTTTTCTTTCTTCGCTTCGTCTGCTCGACGACGTTTGTTTCATTCCGCGACTGCGCGTTCGCGACTGCGCGTCATGATGGGTGTTTCGCGTTTATTCGCGTTTATTGTGTGATCATCTCGATGTGCAGTACGAGACAATCTGTAGGTACAGTACGCGCGAAGAAAAGCGCGGTATCATGGGATGAGTAGGCATGAAGGGTGGTAAGTCGTAGACGACGATTCTTTTGCGCGTGTTCTTTACTCGAGTGCGCGTGTCTTATTCGCATGTATAGGCATTTAGGTACTCTGCGGTGATCAAGACTTGTTGGTCGAAGCTACTAGATGTATAGACTCGACGCGCAATGGACAACACTCGAGGCAAAGGTACAGTGGTAGGAAGAAAGACAATAAAACACGCGTGGGATATACACATGCGCCTGCCGTTTGCGTCGTCCTCTGCTCTGCATATACGGTAAGATATGGTATGGTAAGGTAGGTAAGGCAGGTAGTCAGCAATAAATCTCGTCGAGTCTTAGTGTCGCGTCGAGGGTTCCTTCTTCTTCTTCTTCTTGATTTTATCTCTTCTTTGATTGCTTGAATAAGGTGTTCTAGGACCAGAAGGTGCAATGCCCGTTAATTGAATTCTATTCTAACATACTCTGAAAAGACCGAGCATGTCGATCGCATAGGTGAAGAAAAGTGATACGGTAGGCCTCTAAACCCCTACAAAAGCGTACCCGCAGACCCGAGCTTGACACATCTACTCTCAGCCTTGTCCCGCTCATGTTCCTCGACGAGTCTCCTCCTCTCGAGCGCCTCCCTCTGCTCCGCCTCCAGAAGATCCAATTCCTTGTCTAACCCCTTCTTCCACTCCGCATCGCCATACGCGCCTCGCAGTCTGCGTCTGGCGCCCTCGACGAGTTGCTCTTCAAGCGCAGCCAGCGCTTCTTGCCTCGATTCTTCTCGCTTCTGCGCCACGGATCTCGCGTCCTGGAGTCTAGCCCTCTTCGCCGCTTTCTGCGCGTCCGCCTTGCTGTCTTCGTATGCTTTTCGTTTGCGGGCGATTTCGTCTCTGCGGCGCGCGCGGTCGGCGAGGAAGCGGATGCTGTGGGCCAAGTTCTTCGCGGACTTGTCGTCGTCGGCGGCTAGATACATTGGTGGCGCGGTGAAGAAGAGCACCCGGCCTTGGTCGTCTTGTTCGAATTGCTGGCGGACGGAGGGCGGGATGCTGGCATTGGCGACGTCTGGAAGGGTGTACACTTCTATTGGGGCAGGGTCGCGATATGACGATGTTGTCGGGCGCGGTGGCTGGATGGGATGGTTCGTTTGCTGGGCGGGAGTCCCTACCGGAGCCGTTGGGGCTGTGGAGGAATTGGCGGCGTATGTGGATGGGTGCGCTGCCGTGCGTGATAGAGAGGCTGTGGGGAGTTGCTGCTGGGGGGTGGAGGGAGCATTGTTGAAGTTACTCGCTTGTCCTGATAGAGCGCGTTGCAAGGCTGGCGCCGGTGACATGGACTGCTGAGGGTATCTCTGTGGTGCTGGGGTGTTTGAAGGGCGCGTCATTGCGGCTGGTCTCGCAGCTGCAGGCGTCGGGACATTCGGCATTGAAGCACCTGTGTGAGAAGTTGCCATAGGCATCGGTGAGTGACTCTGGGCCACATGGGGTGACATGCGTGTTAGTGATGCTTGGCGCATTGCCGGCGTGGGTGCTGTCTGAGGCGGCGGTGTTGGGGTCGGCTGGGGCGGCGGAGACTCCTGGCACAAGTCATCAGTATAAACAGTGGTAGTGTTCTGACTATGACAAACTTACTTGAGGGTCACGGGGCTTCTTGTGGACAGCACCAATCTTGGGAGGTGCGTTGTCTGCGCCCCATGCTGGCTTGGGTGGCTCGTCGTTTTCCGTCATGGTGTCCTTGAGTAGATATGCGATGGGAGAGGGGACCTTTTTCATTTTTCTGGGGACGGCGAAAAGATCCATCTCGTAGTCTTTGTCTCTGACCTCGTCGGGCAAACAGCTCGCCCACGTTTTGATTTTGTTGAACTTGAATTTTTCCTCGTTGTACCGAGCCTGACAGACATAGACCTCCTTGTCTGGAGAAAGCCCGCGCGGTCTGCCCTTGTAGTAGCGTGTGAAGAACATGATGAAGCAGCGATCGACTATCTCATCGACGCGATGGTCTCTGTATTGCCCTGTTTTGACGACCTCGTTCTCCAGAAAGTGCTTGTCGAACCTGTGCACAGTCTGCTCGGGACGGTAATACCAGCAGACATTGACGAATTGCCCAGCCTCGGCGTCTTGCCAAGTACGGTAGATCTGGCAGGGGATGGGTTTTGTCAAGTCATTGACGTTCTGGATATGCACCCAGTCTCCGACCTTGTACAGCTCGCCGTTGTGGAGTATGCCGTTTGGCATGGGCATCCTGCCTTCGTCCATGGCGTACTCGGAGTCTGGCTTGGCCGTCTCTTCTTGCGCCAGACGGTGCGCCTCCTCTTGCAGGTGAACGGCGTCTTTGTATATCTGGCTGTCGTCGAGATTGTACTCCTTTGCGTTTTCGAACATGAGATGGACGTCCTTGATGAACTGCTCCAGGTGCTGATACTTTTTTCTTTTCATCTTGCGCTTGAGCACGTCAAAGGCCATTGGGTTCTTGATCTCATTGAAGTACTCGGGCATAACTGCCTTGTCAGGAAGACGTTCGAAGGAGTTGATCATCATCTGGCCCGCTTGATTCCTAGGTTTCCTCAGGCCCTTGAGTATGGCGTTGATTCGTGCCTCGGTTGGAGTCAAGACCTTTGGCGGTCGGCCTCGCTTTCTCCTTGTGTCGTGATCCTCGGCCTTGTCTGTGCCTCTGTCGCCCTTGGTCGCTCGACTCGCGCGACGTCGCTTCTTCTTGCCGCCGTCGTCATCGTCGTCATCATCTTCCTCTCCCTCGTCGTCGTCGTCATCGTCGTCGTCGTCGCCCTCGTCTTCGTCCATTGGCAGGTCGTCTTGGGCGGGAATCTCTCCGAGATAAGGAATCTTGGCCATGTCTCCCGTAATGACCTTCTTGTCCACCAGTTTCTTTAGTTGTTCTTCGACCAGCGACCGGACAGTGAGCGCATCCTGGTAGACACCGGCGTTGGGACGATTGTAGACCTGGGCGTTGTGCGAAATAAGGGCAAAGTCGCGGACGAAGTGGGTAAAGTGTTTGTACTCGCGATTGTTTATTTTGGCCTTGATGGTGCTCATAGCAATGGGTTCCTTGATGACATCGTAGTAGTCGGGGATGGCGCGCTTGTTGACCTTGCGATGGAAGACTTTGGACGGGTCGTAATCACTGGTGGTGGGTGGGTGAGCAATGCGCACTGAGCGCAAAACGATGGGGACAAACATACCCGGCAGTTCTATAGTCGTAGATGTAATTCAGCATGTCCTGCATCGCAGTCCATTCCTCCTCGGGTAATGAAGGGGACGAGGGCGCATTGGCAGGGTTGGGTTCGGTAGAAGGCACCGGGGTCTCGTCCGGGCTCCCTGCTCCTTGTTGTGACATGATGGCGGATGAAGTGTTTGATCAGGGTCGCATTATAAGATGTCTGCGACGATGTTGTTGCTGGCAATGCGTGGTTCCATGGATAGATGGAACAATGGGATCAATGGAAGCTTGAGTCTTGGAATCGCGTCTCTGGCGCGAGGAAGACAGGAAGACGTGAAGTTCGAAACGCCTGACACGCTTGTTTTCGGTCATCTGCACGTCGTGACTCGTGTTCGTCGGCGTTTGTCTCTCGCTGACAGGGTAAAGTCCGATCCCACGTCATCCGTTGATGTTCCTGTCTTGTGATCGCCCTTGCGCCGCAGCCGCTGTTCATGCCCTGAGGTAAGGTAAGGTACTAATGGTTGTCACGCAATCTTGTCAGTTCGCTTGTAGATTCGACTATTCATCACGTTGTTGCTGCTGTGCCGGAAGGCTGGAAGGGAAACACGCCAGACCGCAGATAGTAAGTACAGAGGCTACAGTACAGTAGCTACCTTAGCTTCCAGATCATCTTAGCCACCGATGCCGCTCCTTCCTGATCGGGCATGTGCTCACACTGATATCTGTCTGGCAGTATCTTTCCAGGAACTCGCATTTGGCAGCACACCATCCATCGGGGGAACGCCCAGACGAGACACTAGACTGCCTTAGACAATGCGCCTCCGGATCCGTGGGCCGTCAGGCATGACCCAACTGACTCTGCCCGATTCCGCCACGTGGGGTCACCTCAAACATGAGATCTCCCAGAAGACCAACGTCGCCGACTTTGACCTGAAGTACGGCTACCCGCCGCAGCCGCTGGACACGACTTCCTTCGACGACGGTCTCGCCCTCGGCCATGTAGGCGTCGAGCTAGACGGCGAGCAACTCATCGTTAACCCACGCGACGTACAATCCAAGCTCGACCGTCCCATGTCCCACGGGCGCGGCAGTGGCAGTGGCAGTGGCAGTGGCAGTGGCAGTGGCAGTACTAGCGCAATGGGCAACACGCACACGTCGACAACAGCAGGAAGCCATGCTATACTCCCTCGACTGAGAGACTTGTCGCCTCTCCAACACAAGCCGGGTGACTCTTCTTCTCCCCATCAACCACAACCAGCACACCATGCGACGACGGCACAATCACCACTCTCGCTGACCAAGAAGCCCCACGACGACATCACCCTCGACCCGCCCAGCATCCCTCTTCCCTCGCTCTCAGGCACTCTAGTCCTGCGCATAATGCCCGACGACAACTCGTGTCTCTTCCGCGCCCTAGGCTCAGCAGTCCTCGGATCCTCTCTCGACCCCGTGACCGAATTGCGCTCCATCGTCGCCGAAACCATATCCTCGAACCCAGACTTCTACACATCCGCACTACTGGACAAAGAGCCCTCGGCCTACTGCGCGTGGATCCAGCGGCCGGACTCCTGGGGCGGCGGCATCGAGCTGAGCATTCTATCGCAGTTCTTCGGCGTCGAGGTCTGCAGCGTCAATGTGCAGGACCTGCGCGTCGACCGCTTCAACGACTCGCCTGACGTCTCGCGCAGGTGCATCCTCGTCTACTCTGGCATCCACTACGACGTCATCGCCCTCGAGCCGGTAGATAACACGTCGTCGACGGGCGACCAAGACCGCAAGATTTTCGAAGTCGCGACGTTTTTCACTGGTGAGCTGGAAGAGCAGGAAGATGGCGGCGCGCTCGAGGGCGCGAGGGAGTTGTGCAAGGTGCTGCAGAAGAGACATTATTATACTGATACCAAGGGGTTCAGTATCAGATGTGGGGTGTGTGGGTGGAAGGGCAAGGGCGAGAAGGCGGCGAGTGAGCATGCTATGAAGACGGGCCATACGGACTTTGGAGAGGCGTGATCACGTTGCTTGATGGAGCAAAGAAAGACGAGGCCAGCTTTCACGAGAGCCGGATAGTCGTTCTTTTGAGTATGTACAGGAACCCACGTGATCTTGGGAATAGAACGATCTAGAGTCGAATACAGCATGCAGTGTACATATCCTGCCAACTCTCCCTCATTGCATAGAGTATCCGAGCTTTTGTCTAGATCTATACAGAACAGCCACCACATGCGCCCACATTCTCCAACGTCACATTCCGCCATGTCGAGCAAAAAGAACAGCCCGCCCCGACTCAGCGAACTCATTCCTCAGCGCCGCCAGAGGCAACCACATTCCCAACGGCAAAAGTCGCGTCACACCACTCAGCAAAGACATCCGCAGCCCAGACCTCGTCCTCCCTGCCCTTTCCCTTCTTGTTCATCTTGGCGATCTTGATCTTTTCGTTATTTGCAGAGACGTTCCTCTCGATCCACTCCTCGTACGACAGGATGACCTGGTCGCGCACGGCGGCGACGAGCGTCTCGCGCGTGCGCGCGTCCTCGATGTATTCGTCTAGGCGTCTGCGGAGGGTGACGATTTCCTTCTGCGCGATGCCGCGGGCGGCGACGGTCGCTTTGTTCGCTGCCGTGTTGAGGTCTTGATCTTCTGCGTCTTCGTTGGTTCTAGAGGATGAGAGATGCTCTTGGTGGAAATGCGACAGCGGCGCGGTGATGCGCGACGAGTAGGCCGTCACAAAGTCGTTGATGACGCTCCTCAGCCGGCCGTCTAGCTCGACTTTGGCGTCGAGCATGTTCTCGACCACTTTTGGAACCAACAGCCCTCCGCCTGAGGACACGGCGATTTTGACCCATGCTGTCGGGTTCCATAACCCGCCGATTATGCCTTTGCCTTTGATCTCGTAGAACTTGTTGGTCAAGGCGGAAAAGTCAAAGGAGATTTCGGGGGATGAGGTCACGTATTCGATGTCGAAGGCTACGATTTGTTGTTTTAGTCTGAGCAGATGCGAGATCAGGAACAGTCGGGCGTCGGTTGGGGAGCTTTGGCGCGAGATGTGGAGGGAGGCTGTCACGAGCGATTGGGTCGTGCTGTGCACGATTCTGTGGGCCAGGTCGTCGAAGACGGTGGACTGTGGTTTCCCGTTAGTTGCTGGTCTGGTCTTTGTTGAAATCAAATTAGACGTACGTTGACCAGTCGGTAGATGCGACTCAGAAGCCACGCTGCTTTGCGCAACGTCGGATACGAAGTCGTCGATTGCTTTTCCACATTGCCGAATTGCGACTCGAACACGCTGGCGCCTCCGTCATCTTCATCGACGATCATGGGCGTCTTCGGTATCGCAGACTGCGCATCGGCAGACCCCTTCCGTCCAGACAGAGGCACGCGTTTGCCCGTCGTCGTGACGGTCGATGCTCGTCTCGCTGTGGCGGGGTAGTCCAAGTCTTGGGGTGTGGGTTTGTAGTTTTCGATGTCGTCTCGCAGGACAGCCTGAGCCAGAAAGACGAGTCGTGTCTGAGCGTCTTCGAGGGCAGGCTGGATCAAGGGGGCAAAATCGAGGCCCTTCTTCGGCGGTCGGCCCTCACTGGGAGAGTCGATGTCGTCCTCGTCCTCTTCTTCCATGAAGCGCGTCTGGATAAAGGTGCATAGCTCGCAGAGTCTCAAGATGCGGGTCTCGTGGATGGTTTTGGGTCGCAGATGATCATACAGGGGCTCGAACAGGGCATCAAGAAACTCGTACAGACCGTCGGAGCCAGAGAACCAGTCGTTCCACAGATCGTGCTCGTCCAAGCAGATTCCGCGCACAAAACCTATGGCGCTGCGGGCGAAAGTGACAAGATCGCCGGCGGCATCGTCCAGTGCTGCGATTTCGTGCATGCGACGAGTGATGATGGGAAACAGAAGCCTGCCTCTGGTGGTCGAGTAGCTCTGGTGGAGTTCGTTGACAAGACTCTGGTATTCGGCCTCGCCGCCGGCGTCGGCTCCAGGCGCCAGGACGGCTCGCTTCTGGATCTCGTAACCGAGCTGCTTTAGTTCGGGAGCGCCGACTCTGAACTTGGCATACAGCAGAGCAGCTTGCGTGGTGTCATTGAGCTGCTTGTCGGCGATGCGCTGGGAGACGTCGGCGGCCAGAGAACGTAGAGAGTTTGTAAAGTGGACGCGGATCAGAGTCAGAGCTCGCGTGAGCAACAGACGATAGCGAGAACGATATGTGGCGGCTTCGCTGTGGGCGGGATGCTCCTGCATGTACTCGAGACAATTGTCCAGGTTGGCCAGCATTTCAGGAAAGTCCTTGTCGCGGACCAAGTTGGTGGCGCCGGGAGCATTGAGTCTCCTGGTCATGGGCTCGAGGTAGGCATAGTAGCGCAGGTTGTCGGCGACGTCGTCGGCCAGGGCGGTGACACGGCGCTGTTCAGTGACGAGCGACTCGCACTGGGCTTGGAACGCGGTGGTCTGGGCCTCGACCGCCTTGAACGAGTCGGACAGCGAAGACAAGAGGCTCAGGGTCGAGCTTGTGCTGGCGAGCAGAGAGTCGAGGTGGTCGTGAGAGAGCTGCAGCTCCTCCTGATAGCAAGCGTAGTCGCGGTGACTTTCTTCCAGCAGCTCGTCCTCGAGATGCATGTACCAATCGGCGAATTCAAGGTCGGAGCGGAGAGAGGAGCCATGGGCAGAGGCAAAGTCCAGACTTGTCTTCCTGCCGTGGTGCAGCTTCTTGGCCTTGGTCTTGTTCGTGTTGGCCAGCAGAGCATGGTGGAAGTCGGTGTAGGACTGGGCGCGACGGGCCAAGGTGGCTTCAGGAGGGCCGTCGAGGAGACTGACTTCCTCGTCGAGTTCGACGACGGGTGGCTCCACTACTGCTACAGCATCAGTCTTGTCCGAGTCCTGCGAGGGTGCATCAAAGATCAGAAAAGACCTGCCCTCTTTGTTTTGTTCTGTGGCGCGCTTACATTGGGTTGCTGCAATAACGAAGCTCTGCGCTTGTGTTTTGACTTGTCGTCGGCGGTGCTTGCGGCGGGGACGAAGGCGCCGTACCAGTCGTCCATGTTGGGTGTTGCGGCAGCGGCGTGCAGATGCAAACACGAATGCAGAGGAGGGGGCAATTTTGGGGTGCGGTGTTGTTTTGATATCTTGGTGTATGGTGATATACCTTTGTACAGCCCAAAGATTACTCCGTAATGCTTCAGTTGTTTGATGATGATCAGTGACCCTGACCAAAGCAACACTCGACGAGGGCTGAGCCGGCAGCCGCTATCTGGAACTACCTGAGGTAATCTAGAGGTATCTTTGTACCAAGGTACAAGGTACAAGATACAAGGTACAAGGTACAAGATGCAAGGCACTTGCATGGGACTACGAAGTAGGTGGAAACAGAAAAGAAGAGCTCGGGCCTCTGAATCGTGAGATCATCGAAGGGTCCGCGATGGTCGATTCTGTGGGGTTCGGCCAATGGCAGACGAGACAATTGTTGCTGGGAGCTGATTTCCATCTCTCCTCGACTTTGCTTCTGTGTTCCCATTTCCTGTTCATCAATTCAATCTCTCCAGGCCGATCTTTGCACCGACCAAAAGATGCTTGCCAGCAGGATCAACCCCAAGCCATTGAACGCACCCGTCAAGAAAGCCGCCTTCACCAGAGCATCTCTCCAGTCCCGAAGCCGCGCACCCTCTGCCTCTCGAGTGGCCACTGCCGCCTCCCGTGCCGAGCGTCAACAGCAGCACCTGGTCAGATCCGTGGCCTTTGTAGCCCTAGCCGGCGGCTTGGCCACTGCCTCTCAGTACTATCTTCACAATGGCCGCATAATCAGAGAGGTGCACGCCGAGGCCGCTCCTCAAGACGACGAGGCGGAGCCGGTGTTCGAGAAGAGGCGGAAGAAGGTCGGTGCGTCAAAGGAAGAGACGAGAGACGCCATCAGCTCGCAGCATCTGCAGGTCAAGAGGTCGTGGGAGGATCCGGGAGTCTACGCCTGGGGAAGCAACACCGGCCGAGTCGTCGCCCCCGATTCCCCCGACGCCTTCATCAAGAGTCCGCGACGCATACCATTCTTTGATGGAAAGCTGCTCCGTGACATCAAGCTCGACCGTAATTTTGGCGCTGCGGTTGACGAAAAAGGCAATCTACTGCAGTGGGGTGTCGCATACTCGAGAGAAACGACGAGCCCTACGCACACCCTCAAGGGCAAGGATCTGATTTCTCTAGCTGTCTCCAAGGACCGCATCCTCGCCCTTTCCTCTTCTGGCACCGTCTACAATGTTCCCGTGTCTGCCGAGGACCAGGCCACCGGCGTCAAGCGATCCGAGAGCAGCTGGATCCCCTTCTGGTCCTCGACTGCGCCCATCAGCTACAGAACCCTGCAACCCAAGGACCTGACGTGGAACGAGAAGATCAAGAGCGTGGCGGGTGGGCAAGAGCATGCTTTGTTGTTGACGTCCAAGGGCCGTGTCTTTTCCGCCGCCTCGGCCACGGATTCCTTTCCCGAGCGAGGACAGATGGGCATTCCGGGACTGACCTGGATGACCAAGCCCCCAGGCCCCTTCGATCAGCCCCACGAGATCACCACTCTAAAAGGCTTTGAGATTTCCCAGGTCGCATGCGGAGACTACCACAGTCTCGCCCTCGACAAAGACGGCCGCCTTTTCGCATTCGGCGACAACTCCTCGGGACAACTGGGTTTCGAGTACACCTCCGAGTCCGCCGTCATCGACAATCCCGCCCTCGTCCCCACCCAGAAGCTCTATGCCGGTACATGGCAAGTCCCCGTCGTGACCAAGATCGCAGCAGGCGGCAACAACTCGTACATGGCCGTCGACGCCACCAAAGTCGCCTCTCAGGGCTCCGACGACATGCGCGGACTCGGGCGCGTGACGGCAGACACTTTCGCATTCGGCTCGGGTATCTACGGCACACTGGGCAACAGCAGATGGACCCACGTGCAGCCCACGCCGACCAAGATGCCCGCCTTTTCCTCGCTGTTCGAATACGACGAGATCAACAACAAGACGGTGCCCATCCGTCTCTCGCGCCTATCGGCAGGCGCCACGCACGCAGCGGCCGTCATGGCCAACGTCACATACACCAGCGCTTCGGCAGCATCCTCGAGTTCCGAGAACGACACCAACTGGGGCGCGGACATCCTGTTCTGGGGCGGAAACGAGCATTACCAATTAGGCACCGGCAAGAGGAACAACGTCAACACGCCCCTCTATATCCAGCCGCTGGATCAGGTGGCAGAGAAGAAAATCAGGAGGGGAGAAGAGCACAGGTTCCAGATCACGCCGCGGTCGACGGTCAGGTTGCCCGATGGTCGCAAGGTGAGTATGGAGCAGAGGGTCGAGTGCGGCAGGGCTTGCACCGCGGTTTACTCTGGCGTATGATGATCCCCTTGCCCCTTTTCGTTTCGTCTCTTGTATGTATACCTACGATAGTTGGCCCTTGGTCCCATTTTCTCTTCTGCCACAGGCCTTGATTTGACTCCCTGTTTCTCATCTCTCTCTCCTTCTCGATTGCTCAACAATTCACACTTTACGCTTTAAACACAAAACACTATATCATATCATGTACATAAAGAACAAGCAAACAAACCTCACAATCATCATGACCCCCATATCTCTGTTACAAAGTGATATGATGCTCACATCATCTCGCTGTCCTCTGTTCCTTTTCTTTTTTTCTTCCCCCAAAGTCCGAAGATAGAGAGGGAGAAGGAGGAAGATGGAAACATGTCTCTGTTCATCACTACCATTACCATCATCATCATAGTCGAAGACGAAGAATGCCAAGCCCCTCGTCAAACCCCGAAAAAGCCCTTGCCTGAATCTTGCAAGTCTTTGATTCTCTGGCCTGCGAGGCGTAATTTACGTTTTCCCGGTCTCCTCGTCGTCGTCGTCGTCGCTGCCATTGTTTCCATCCTCGTTATTACATTGGCTGACTCGCGCTGCTCGTGGTCCTGCGGCTGTCCTCTCGTTTCCTCCGTCGATGATATGCATGAAGATGGGAAGCGGCGTTTGAACCATAACGTGGATTCCGCCAGGCATGATAACGTCGCTGATGTCGTCGAAGAAGGAGAGGAGCAGCCTAGTGTCAGACTGAGGATCGGCAAGGAGGCGGCATTGTTTTTGTTTTGAGGTCTGTCGTCTCTTGTTTCGTTCATGTGCGCGTTTTTGTCGCTGCTGTTGTACACGTCGTCGTCGTCGTCGTCGTCGTCGTCGTCGGAATTGCCATTGATTAATCTGTCGATGGCGGAGAAGTAGTCTTCTTCTTCTTCTTCTTCTTCTTCTTCTTCTTCTTCTTCTCTTGCTGCTTCTCCCCTTTTCGTCTCTGTTGTCTCGAGTCGACCCCTGTTCGAGGCCTTTGAGTTCTTTCCTTTCGGAAACGGAGGGCTGCAATGATGGATCAGCCGGGTCATCGTCTCCGCGTTCTCACTTTCAGAACAAGAAGAAGAGAGTGACGGATACAAAAAAGTAAAGACTCGACAACATACCTGACTCTCTCCCACTCCCCCTCTACCCCCACTACCCCTTCTCTCTCGTCCTGTTCCGCTTCCCACCGCTTCCTCTCGCACCCAACGACCCCGACACATCTCAGTTGAGAAAGCCGCGCAAACTCCGCCAAACACTTCCTCCCGACGCCACTCTGTCCTCTCAAGACCACATACTCCAGACGCCCGAACGTATCGTTGCCAGGCGAGGTCGAGACGAGTCTGCTCCAGCCGGCTATGGTGGAGTCGGTTACGCAGTCGCCTGGTGGGTTGCTTTCGCGTTTGCTGTTTTTCTGCGGCCAAGTGCAGGCTATATGGAGAGACTTGAGGTTTTTCATGGCGCTGATCTTGATGAGTTCGCGCGAGGGGAGGGTGTGGTTCTTTAGTGTCAGCGTGGTCAGCCAGGCGAAGACGCTGCTGTTGTTGTTGTTCTTGTTGAAACTTGACGGAGGTGGAGATGTCGACAAGGTAGAGATAGGGATGAGAGGGGAGTTGATGCATAAGTAGACGTTGAGATTCGCTTCTGGTCTTGGGACTCGGCGGTTGAGGGTGCGTGGTATCGTTGCTGGTGTTCTAAAAACTTTCCTGGTGGGCGGGGAGAGAGGAGCAGGTGGTGATTGGGGCGAGTGCTCGACTTTCTCCTGTTGTCTGTCTCTTTGGCTTCGAGACTCGGCATTGATGAGATGACGGGCTAAAGTGAAGAGCTGCCAGCTTCGTACGCTGTCTAGTGCACTATATTGTAGTCATACACTTTCAGCGCTGTCATTTCGTGAAGCTTTTCAATCTTTATTCCATGCTGATGAAGTCAAACGGAATCACTGCTACATGAGGCCCTCGTTCCCTATGCACAGCTTTCATTGCTTCGAGATATACAAGTGACGTTGGTTCGTGAGGTCGAACGAGCGCAGTATTCCCTCTCCACTCTTATCATCAACTAGTGAGACAGTAACAGAAACAGCAGAGAAAGAGACCACGAGACAGAAAAAAAAAAAGAGAGAGAGAGAGAGAGAGAGAGAGAGAGAGAGAGAGAGACGATGCACCCCAAAGAGAAAGCCAACAACAAGAAAACTCACTTCTTCTTCACCTCCCCCCAAATCCTCTCTAACAAAACCTCCGACCCATCCAAACACGCCACCAGCACCTCCGGCTCGACAAGATCCAGATTCCACAAGACGGCTCTCATAGCCATATCCTGCAATTTCTCGACCCTTCCCATTCGCACATCATCCGCTTCAGAGCCTTGGCTCTTTCGAGCCGGCTTCTGGCCTATACAGCGATAGAGAAAGGAGGAGTCGCCTCTGACGTCTTTAACGTCTCTCTTTGAGCAGAGGTAGGGGTGGGACGGACGGGATTTTATGATCTGCTCTGTATAGACTGCGCCTGTGTGCGTGTCGTAGCGGGTCTTTTTGGTGAGGGGCATTATTGCTGATAGCTGGTGCTTTGCACCTTTTTCTTGTTTTTGGAGGGGCTGCGTCTTGTTGACTGCCCCGAAGAGAAGACCTTTGGTAAATTGCAGAAGCAGACAAGTGAAAATGTCAGAAATTAATGGCTGGAAAGGTTGATGTGCATGTATCTTGCCGTGCTTCGGTGATAGTATGTACAGATACATGCACCCGGCTCCATCATGCAATCGTGGGTAATGAAGGACAAACGCTCCAGAAATCAATGTGTGAACGACATGAGCCAAGAACACGGAGAGGGTGGTCCTTCAATTGTTATCCAAGAGTACCGAGGAGTGATAAGATACGTAAGAAGTGGCAAAGACACAGAAGGGTCAGACAGTGCTTGTAATGCTATCGTGCGTTTGTGTATGCTGTTCGTCGTGCTGCTTCAGGAACGAAAATGGAAGACCGAACAACTCTCATAGTGTCAAAAGAGATGCCGAGTCAACGTCATGTTACACTACATAGCGCGCCAGTATCTATGTTGTAACAATATTTACGAGTAGCTTCTCACAGCAGGCGGGCGTCGGAAATGGTCTTAATCGACACTGCTTGTCCAGATGATACTTTAACCTGCATGAGCTGACAACTACGTATGGAGTCAACTACTTCTCTCGTCACCTTGTTCGTGAATCACATCACTTCATAGAATGACATGAGCATAAAACCGTTCCAAATTTTGCGGACTACAAGATACAGTACAAAAAAGAGCCAGCTACAGATGACTCTGGGTCATCATTTGCAGATACCAAGTTCCGATATATTCCCTTCGCGCCCGTCTGTCAAACATGTTCGAACAGCCATCAGGACACGAATACAACAAGAAAAAGCAAAAGAGATTGTAGCATCTCATAATCTACAACTCATCGTGGTCATCCATCTGGTCGTCAGAGTCGTCCATGACAGCAGAGGCAACAGCCTCGGCAGCTCCCGAAGCCTTCGATGCGATCTTCTCCTTGATACCAGATGCGGCCTTCTCGGTGGCAGCTGCGGCTTGCTCGGGCATGCCCTCGGTCTCGACGGCCTCGGCATCATCCTTCTTGCTGTGAGGGTCGACCTTGTTGCTACCGTTCTCAGTGATGAAGTTGGCAAGGTCCTCAGCGGTCCTTGAGCCACTGTACTCGATGGGGTTCTTCTTGTCCTTGGCGGTGAAGAGCTTGATGGTAGGGAAGCCCTGGATCTCATCGGGGACATCGTTGAGGGTAGCATCGACCTTGGCGACGGTGACCTTGTCGGAGAAGCCCTTGAACATGGTACCGAGGTCATCGTACTTGGGAGCGAGAGCCTTGCAGTGACCGCACCAAGGGGCGTAGAACTCGACAAGGACATCCTTGGTCTCGTCAAGAACAATGTCGTCGTAGTTCTTGGCGACAACAATGGTGACAGGTCCATCCTGCTTGGGGATGGGCTCACTCTTGATGCTTGGCTCGACCTTGCCACCGACAAAGTCGTCAAGGAACTTGCCAACCTCCTTCTCAGTAAGCTTGCCGGCGAAGGGGAACTTCTGGTTCTTCTGGGTGTCCTGGATCGCGAATGCGGGCCACTTGCCGACCTCGAGATTCAAGTTGGCAGCGTGCTGACCGAAAGCCTTTGCGTCAATGGTGGCGAAGTTGACCTTGCCCTTTTGCTTCTGTGCAATGGGCTTGAGGGTCTCGGAAAGAGACTCGCGCTCCTCGGGAGTCTCGGCGAAAATGTAGGCGAGAGGGATACCAGCCTGAAACATCACAAGTCAGCCGAATGCACAAGTAATCAGTACCAAATAAGACTTACGGCCATGTAGCCAGCGTAAGTCTCGGGGCCAACCTCTCCAATCAGAGGGGTGGATGCAGTCTTCGCGAAATCCGTGACTGTGGTCTCGTCAAACTTCTCCTGGAAGACGCTCTTGCCCTCGTCGAAGCTCTTGTAGAGGACGATGGCGGGTTGCTTGACACCCTCAGCCTTGGCGAGAGCGGCGTCGTTGGTGGCACCGAACAGGTAGTTGTCCCTGAGGGAAGAGGCGACGCTGGTGAAGGTCTCGTTGGAGGCCTTGTCATCGGCGGCGAAGTATGCAACAAGGACAACCTTGTCGGCGATCTTGAACTCCTCGAGGGTAGACTTGTCAACGGTGGAAACAGCAGGCATAGACTGCTTTGTCATGTAGGAGACGATGGCCTGAGCCTTCCTCTGTCCGCTGTATGGGGTGATGCTGTCGGCGCCACGGAAGACCTTGAGGGTGGGGTAACCCTCGACACCGTACTGCTTGCAGAGATCTACCTCCTCGGTGCAGTCAATCTTTGCCAATGCAATCTTCTTCTCCTTGAGGGTGGTGGCGGCCTCCTCGTACTCGGGAGCGAGCGCCTTGCAGTGACCACACCATGGGGCGAAGACTGATGGTTTATGTTGTCAGTACGGGCAAAGAAGGACTTGGTGATGAAACACTCACACTCTGCGAGAACGAGGTCGTTCTCCTCGACGAATCCCTTGAAGGTGTCTGTTTTGAGATCATGCACATCAGATGCAGCAGCCAGGGCGGCAGCACCCAGTAATCCAAGGGTGGCGAAGTTGCGCATGTTTACTGTTTCTCTATTCAATACAGAATTTCCAGGATGATTGAACAGGGGATGGACAGAGATCGAAGAGAAGATGGAATAAAGGAGTAGAGGAAATAGTAGTGATAGAAAGTGCAACGTAGCCAGCTCCAGCTAAGGAGATGTGTTAATCAAGACCAGGACCCTGTGAAACCCCCATCGGTCTCGGCGGCGATACGTTCCGCGAGCTGTGGCTGCTTGGAAATCTCCTTGAGACCAACTGGCAGCTCGCTTCACTATTTCTGGAACGGTCGCCGAAGGTTGTTACAGTATGGTACAGTACCTCTGAACCAGTCTCACATGTTGGTGTTCAATCATTACACATCATCACTTTCTGGCCGGGACATTTGCTTGTTCGCCTCAAGTGATTCTAGAGCTTCCTGACGGTCCATCTCGAACAAGCTCTGCTACTAACTACATCTTAAGTCCGCTTCAGTGTTATCGATTGTCCCAGGTCACAACTGCAAGTATCCTGCACCACAAAATGTAGGCCCTAGAATCCAAGACCTGTAATCTTCATTAAAAGCGTCTGGCAGCCTGTCCTTTTGCGAACGCATTATATTATTATAGCAGACCTTCCGCTCGCGTTATTGTGCTAATCGTCTTCTGTTCCCCGCACTGTCCTCGCATTTATTTCTGGCTCCACAGCCATGACCGTCAGGTGTTCTCTTGCTAGGGCTGCGCCTTCTCTCTTTCCTCTCTCCACGTCTACGAGGCAGAGGATCGGTAGCGGCAAAGCAATCAGAGCGGCAAGAGACCAAAAGGCCTACAATCATAGTCAGCAGGTGGATTGTCTTTGATTCCACGTCCCACGTCACTTACCGGCCGGATTTCCCCTGTCATGTCAGTGATGGCGCCTACTATCACTGGCCCAAAGATGCTGCTTCCTTTGTCTGTGACTGCATACAATGCATAGAAAGCTGCTTCGCTTCCTTCGGGTATCAGTTCGCCGAAGAGACTACGAGGTGTCAGCGCCAGACATAAAGATCCCACAGCGGATCAGTCTCACCTTCTGCAATAACTCCCCAATCCACCTAGCACAAGACCATAGACTGCACCAAGAGGATACATCTCCCATGGCTGCTGTAAGCCACCCACACCAGCACGCTGGACAGCTGGGATATACCCTATCAGTCCATAGATAGGAATCAACTCGAAGATACAGATACACGCAAGGATTGTTTGAATTGGTGTCAACCCCATCATTCCACTGACTTTGGACCACGAGAATGCACCAATCACTCCCGATAGTGTCGTGATCACGTTGATTGCAGCTAGCGCAGCAGGACGCATCCCTAGACTTGTTTTGGCAAATAACACAGCTGTGCCGCTGACCGTGGCGATGGCATCTGAAATCATGAACCACGCTGCAAGGAAGAGGAGAACATCCTTGAGTTTTCTGGCGCGGACGACTGTGTGTCCAAGGTTGATCCACGAGTACGCAAGATATCCAGACCATGTCCGTCTGCTGTTACCCGAGTCGTTCATGGCAGACAGTGGCGGCCCCGGTCGAGGCCTGAGGCCCCAAGCAGCGGGAATGGTGAAGACCAACCACCATAGTCCAACCGTGAAAAGCACTAGCCGAAGGGAGAAGGTAGTCGATCCAGTGCTAACGACGATAAACATGGATAGCGTCTGAAGTGTGACGGCACCGATATAGCCTATTCCCATCGCATATGATGATATTTCTGTCGATATTCGCATTTCTCTCGAGTATTTGGGTTGTAATGCACAAACTGGCTCTGTTGACGCTGATGAAAGCAGACGTGTCGACTCGTTTAGTCCATCACTTCCGCTCAAGCGAGACCCGCTTCGTTCATTTTGCTTTTTGCAAGAAGTCAGTATATCTCCTAATCTCTACTGGGCTGCTCTACCAATGGTCTGTGTCCTCAAAGCAAGGATGCAAACAAAAGTGGAAAGCTGCCACAAAATCGACGCATCTTGTCTTGCCACAAAAATAAAAACATGAATGCTCTCACATACAGTCTGTTACATGAGAAAAAATATCAGTAAAGTATTGACTCTTACCTCGGTGAAGCTGCTTTGATCCCGAATCTGTCGTTCGCCCCTCCGGACGTAGGGATGCCATCTGACGAGCACTGGGAGAAAAGAATTCAACAGCACAAAGGATGATGCACAACAGACGTTACTAATTATGGCGAATATGGCGGCCAAGAGGTACACTTTGCTCGTGATCAGAAGGAATAACATTGTGGAAATCGCGCCCACGATGGCAAAGGCCAATAGTAGAGCTTTTCGAAATCTACCATGATCTGCTGCTCCGGAGAACGTGATGACAATGATCGATTGGAGAAATACAGAGATGCTGAATGTGTACATGGCAAAAGAAGCTGTGTTGACCTCAACGCCTAAGATTGAGACGATGCATTGCCCATTGTTTTTGTTCGCACTGTCGAGATCGGGAGCTCCGTGCAATGCACTCGTGCAAGGGATTGATCTGTCAGCTTGAAGGAAGCCTCGTTCACGAGCTAATTGCTCCAGTGTGATAGGAATGAAACTGTCATATGATTAGTTTCCACATTGCCCCTATGACCGTGAAGTCGTCTTCAAAAGCTTACCTTCCCACACCACATATGATAAATACTTCGGCGGCAAAAGAGTAGGCATAAAATCCGAATAGCTCCTTCCTACTGGTTGGCCGATCATCTTCACCAGGATAACTTAGAACTCTTTGATATTCATCATCGTCCGATGCATCTTGCCCACAAGTCGGCCCCATAATGGTAGATCCAGACGAGGATCTTTCGTCATCTGCAAAGTCCTCGGTCGTTGCCGAGACAGGAGGTGATGTTGAAGGAGAAGGAGAAGGTTGCGGTTGATGCACGCGGCCGACGACTTTCTGGGGTCCGGCGTTCATGCCATCCCCAAACATGTGGAGAAACAGCCAATCAGCTCTGCGGGCAAGGTGTACCTACGAAGATCTTGGCCTTCTCCACCAGGAACGAGCTGTGTCGATCGACGAGAGATGCGTCGAGCGGGAAGCTGCCTTTACATGAATGAAGTCGAAGATAGAACAATCACCTTATCTGCGACCTACAGGTAGGGGCGGGCGTGGCATCTCTGACCTGCCTGTCAAATCTAAGGTGATAAGCTGGGGCCATAGTTACATGTGCGGCGACAGGCGCGCGTGACGCTAGCCTCTTGATAGTGTTGCACGCATGGCTATAATGGACAGTACTCTGTACCGATGCCTCGTGCAGAGTATACCTTACCGAGAATCACAATACCTTACTTGTATAGCAGTATACAGGTGATGAGTTCCAGCAAACTGCGAACCGTCAATAGTGACGGTCCGGTCCGATCCCATGGTCGTCGTGTACAGCACACGTGCCACCTATCTGATCTTATCTAAAGGATCGCAGAGATCCGGATGGTTAACTCGGGTCTTGATATTACAAATAATGTGGATTGAAGCAGATACTCGATCTGGATCGATGAAAGCCATTGCCACTCCTTTTTCTTTTGGCAATTTACAACAAGGAGGAGTGGTTATATCTTGGTGCCGATGTCGAGGCGGTGAGCATCATCTGAAGGTCTTGACCATCGGCTGTCAACGCCAAGCGAAGCAAGCGTACCTGCTTGTGAAAGCAAGAGTTACCATCCTATCGGATCACCACATTGCGCTTCTTGAATTGTCTGAATTCCCATATAGTATTATGAGTGGAGAGAATATAAGTAGCACAAGCTCTAGACCATACCTACCACAAAACAAGACGCGGATTGGATTATATTAATTGTTCTTTGTGACATTATGCAAAAAGCGGCAATTCTTCTGGGTCCCTTTGGTAGAAACGCCGACCGCACATCCTGATTGGCGCAAGCGTTCTCGACCAGCCTCAGGTAAGGAAGGAAGGAACCTGAAAGTGAGGAAGGAACGTGAAGACAAGTCCGTCCTCCACACCCGCACAACGCAACCATTACATCCCACCATCAACCCAACTCTCCTCTCTGGCATCACATACGCATTGTCCATAACCACCTTTCGCATATAGCATTTTGTGATACCAGGATCGCCAAAAGTACAAACTTCGCCTGCACCTTCTGTCAAGTCAAGAAACCACATGCGCCCGGTTGTCAAATACTATTACACCACACACACTGTCACCATATTTACTGGCGCGCATCGCCAACACAGCTATTCGCATTGAATTACAACGCCTCTATTGCTATATAGCCCAGTAGCGCCACCTGACGACATATTGCCATCTTCTCATCTTGCGCGTTTGGCCACCGACCCACCCCAGCCCCCCTTCCCCCAGATACTTCTCTCGAATTCGCTGCGATCAGAAAAGGAAAACAAGTCCAAAGACACGTTGGTTATAGGCAAGGGTCACATGCTGTTTGCGTGCGGTTGAGGGAGTATGCCGGGGCGGCTCGTCATGGATCAACATGCGGTGCAGGGCCCTGTCGGCCTCAAAAAAGATCAGACCCATGCAGCTAATCAAACCAACGGATCATACGAATCTCCTCCCCAGACCAACGGCATTGGCCATTCCGACTTTGCAATGTCAGGCGCTATGGTCGGGAACGAGAATGGCACAAAATCTGCCGCGTTCCCGATGAACGCTTCACCGCAGTCAGGAGCCGGGGATGGCAAGGACGAACACCCTGTCAATCCTGAGGACGACCAAGGGCCTCCTGGATTGGAACACTGGGAGCATACATTTGTGCCTATGGGGAAATTGCTGGAACGTGTTGCTCAGCAGTGCTTCAGCGACCTCACCGAGCTAGTGGACGGCCTTTCTGACATGCCAGTACAACCTGGTCCGCCTGCGATCAACGGGGCTTCAAATCATGCCTCCTCCAGCATTGCGCCGGATCAGTCGGCGGCGAGTATAGAGAAGAAAGTACGCCTCATGAATTTCGCTCAAGACCAAAAGGATAGGTTTCTCAAGACATTGGTTCTCTCCAACTGGGCCCGAAATATGGATGCCATGAATAGTTTAATCGAGCTACGCATGTGGCTACAACAGCAGGATGGATCTTCTTCTGATGTCGCTGACGCTATCATGCGCATGAAGCACAACATGATCGCAGCCAAGATGCCGAATCCAAACATTCAAGGAGCTCTAGAATTGCTGTCTACAGGAAAGGCGCCATGGATGCCAGATATGGGCTATATTCCACCAAAACCATTAAATGCCAAACAGCTTTTGAAAACACTCAAAGACATGAATTTCGCTCTGTCGGTCCGTCTGAATTTACACGAAGAGCTCCCGCCACGCTTCCGGACTTATTCAATAGCAAATGGACGGGCTACATTTGTTGTTGCTGATGAATTCGAAGTGGACCTTGCAGTTGCCGATGAAGATCCCGAATCACCATTTTACTTTATTGACCTCAGGCTACTGTTCGCGAACTCGCCATCTATATCCGACGGAGCAGTGCGGACGAGTCTCGAAATCAAAGTCAACGAGGTTCTGGAAACCGACGGATTGACCGGATGTTATCGCTATCTGCACGACTTTGTCATGACACACAGAACGAACCTTCTTCGATGGCAAGCCTTGGAAATGATGCGTGGCAAGTGGAACGAATGCATTCGTGTCGAGACGATTCATCGCGATTTCGTGGTTCATTACTGGACTGGCCAATCCGGACCGAAAAGTTGGATACAAATTGGTACTAAAAGTAATGCGGCAGCCAGCGAAGCATCAGCGTCCCGAAAACCCCATCTAGGCATCAGATGGATCAGAGAAGGTCAAGACAGTCCGGCGGATGATGTTGACGTTACCAACACGCACCAGTCTATGGAGCAGATACTAGAACAAATCATCGCACGACACATACGTTGGAGATTGGAGTTGGTCGCGAATCGGATGCACGCTCTCTCCGGAAATGAATCTGCCTTAGATGTGGAAATGGAGTATGAGCCAGAAGACTCCCACGAGTGCTCCATGGAAATGCGCTTCAAGCGATTACGAACACCACTAAAATTGCGCATGTCTCCAGTCACGGGCAACTTTGTTCTTTCTCCAGCTAGCCGTATAACGCTCGACGCCGAAAACAGGATCAATGCAGATCGATCTATGGACGCAGCGCAAATACTCTCAATGCTGCACTGCAGACTCTTGCAAGACCAGATCCGCACCCAGGCCCATCGGCTTGGTTGGCTTCCTGTAACAATCGGCAAGCAGGATGATTTCACACGACTATTCGGAAACGATGTTATGCGATGGAGCATCTTCAGCCCACGAAGCTGGGGCGATGAATATGCCATTGCCATGACTTGTTCTCTTCGCGGGGAAAAGTGGTGGGCAATTCGACTCGAACAAAGTGATGTCTCCCAGAGCCGCACGATAAAGAGTGCCGAACGACTACCTGTCACCAATAAGACAACGCCACTTCACAGGGGCGTTCTTATGGAGATAGAGTCCAGATCTGTCGCTCAGATATCTTTCTCGAATATCACAAGACAGCTGCGACAGCGAGGGGTCCAATACGAGCTGCAGCAGGCTCGACCAACGTTCGCGAGCAGTAGCACACAGTCAAGCCAGAATACGACAGTGCTTTACCTCAATTTCAGCGATCTTATGCGGCCGATGAGCGATTCCCTCGCAAAGACTTGGAAAGCGTGGTGCCATGAGGTCATGATACTCACACACCACGGGATGCGCGAAACCTCGACTGAGGGTGAGTCGAAGGTGACACATGTTCTTAAGGCGTCGGTGAAACCACAATCAGCTTCTTGCCTCTCCAAGATCATTAATGTCAACGGGGCGGCCGAAGACTTGGGCATGACATTCTTAGAAAGCGGATCCTGCGCCTTGAAGCTGAACACGAAGTTCGGAGAGGGTTTGGTTGCGTTGATTGAAGCTCGCCTGAAACGCATAGAGCGGACTAAGAACTACATCTATGTCGCCCAGCAGGCCAAACTGCAATTGACGCACACGAGTGTCTCACGACTTGAGTTGCAATACAGCTCTGAGCCCGCACTGTCTGCCGAATTGCTGTTTCCCGAGGAAGCCGATTCAGAAAAGCGGTCGATCAGACTCAGACTCAAGACAGTGGGCAACGACACACCTTTCTCTGCAGACGCGAACCCCCATCGCCAGATTCAACCTCTTCTCCAGAAATTACTCGAGCCGGCAGATGGTACATCATTAGGGACCGGCGACACGCATGAATACGCGCGATTCAGACTATTCCTACAAGTGCTCCAATTCACGCTGCCCGCATCACTCAGTCTAACAGCCCTAGAAAAGGCGGACGCTTCCACAACAGGCATACGATACTCGGCATACTCATTCAAGCACCACAGACTACATTACTCGGCGCCGAAGTATTCCGATGCAAGTTTCGACATCAAGATGCATCCCAAGGACGGACGATACGTTTGGCTAGTCACGTTGTCCTCTTCTGCTGAAAAACAACAAGACCTGCAGGGCAGCAGTGACCATAACGATACCGGATCTAACGGCACCAGTGGCAGTGACGCACAGCAAGCGTCCGAGCTGAGCAAAGCGCTACAAAGCGTATGGACATCATCAGGCGAAGGCTGGGCAGGGCTCATGAAGGGCGCGTTTGCGGAAAAAGACGGCATAGAACACCTGTTGACGAGGCTACATTCCGCCGTGACCGGTGTTAGCCCTCCCTCTGCTCCTGCTGCCACAGAGGATGCATCAGCCTCGTCAGCGGCGCTACAACAGAGTGCTGTGAAACAGACACAAAAGACCAAAAGTGGCGGCGATGGAGCAGGAAATAATGCCAACGCGGAGATAGTGGTTCTGGATTGAGGATGAGGGCGATATTAATGAAATCACTTTCTTTCTCTTCCTTTGCTCTCCACTTTTACATACGGCTAGGGAAGAGAAGAGAAAATGGAAAGGGGAGACAAGATTTACAAAAATCGACGAGCAGCAAGTAAAGGAAATGCAGCAGCAGCGACTCGTGGAATCAACAAGCAAGCGAACTCTTAACGAGATCGAGAAAGGTTTATTCAGCAAGAGTAGGCCGAGGAAAAGGTAGGCAGCTGCGATTGTAGGTAGTGGAAAAGACGAGGAGCTGTCAACGAGAAACAGCGAATGTGAGAAACGATAATACGGTAAAATACGTAATATTACGCGCCTATCTACCTGCCTTTTGATTTGGTGGAAGTAATTAGAAGAAGAAAAGGTGACGAGGAAGTTGTGAAGATGAACGGTGACTGTTGATCTTTGTTTTACTCGCTACAGTTACACTTGAGACATTGTTGATCCATACATCTTCTGTTTCACTGGAACTTTGATCGATGTATAATCACGACTTCTTCCTGGAACGATGTGAGAAAAGTCACAAGTACTCTTCGATAGGGCCGTTCATTCCATTTGTACATTCATCTACATACAGCCATCAAGACAATGAGAATATCCTTGCATATCTACTCAAACCCCACCCCAATTTTTTTTTATCTGCCCTTCTCGATGTGTTCGCATAATGCCGAGCGCAAAAGGAGCAGCATCTACTCTCTAACGATAACGCTGGCCATGCCCATACCAGTGCCGATACACATGCTGATAACACCAACCTGCTCGCCCTGCCTCTTAAGCTCCGGAAGCAGCGTCGCCAGCTGTCTGGCACCAGTGGCGCCAAGCGGGTGACCGAGAGCGATGGCGCCACCCTTCGGGTTGACCTTCTGCTCGTCGATGCCCAGCGCTCTGACGCAGTGCACGGCCTGGGCTGCGAAGGCCTCGTTGATCTCCCAGATGCCGACGTCTGACACGGACAGGCCGGTGTAGTTGAGAAGGGCGGGGATCGCGATGGCGGGCCCGATGCCCATCTCGTCGGGCTTGCAGCCTACGACTTGCGTGCCCGCCCACTTGCCGATGATGTTCTTCTCGAGGCCGAGAGCGGTGGCTGTGCTGCGGCGCATCATGAGCGCTGCGGCGGCGCCGTCGGAGACCTGGCTGGAGTTTCCTGCCGTGGCGGTGCCGTCGGGCTTGAACGCCGGCTTCATGCCCGCGAGGCTCTCGGGCGTCGACTTGGGCCTGATGCCATCGTCCTTGCTGATGGTCACTTGCTCCGTCTGCTCGGGAACTTCGGGGTTCGGGTGGGTGAGGGTTGTGACGGGGACGATTTCGTCGTCGAAGAGGCCGTCGCGCTGGGCCTTGGCGGCTTTCTGATGCGAGGCCGCCGCGAAGGCGTCTTGGTCTGCTCGCGATACGTTGTAGCGCTCTGCCACGTTCTCCGCCGTCAGACCCATGCTCATGATGCAGTCCCGGGCGTCTTTGACGGGCGAGTCGCGCAGCTCCGACCACAGCTGCGTCGGGATGGCGCGGGAGCCGTAGTTGCGCGTCATGCTCTCCATTCCACCGCCGATGCCGACGTCGATGCTGCCGACGGCGATGGCGTGGGCGATGCTGGTTATGGCAGCGAGGCCCGACGAGCACGCTCTGTTGACGGTTTGGAACGAGGTCGTCTCCGGGTATCCGACGTGGGCGGCGGCCATGCGGCCTGCTTTGCTGCCGCCGAGCTCGGACAGCACGGTGCCGATTTGTATGTCTTGCACCAGAGCAGGGTCGACGTTGGGGTTCGCGGCGATGGTGGCCTTCAGCACGGCGGCCAGCAGCTCGTGGTCGTAGGCATCTTTGAATCCACCCTTCTTTGCCCGCGTCACTGGCGTGCGCAGGGACGAGAGGATGACAATGTCTTGGGGTTGCTTGGAAAGGATGTTCTTGACTCCCTTTTGAATAAAGCCTGACATCTTTGCGGTTGTGGGTTTTCAGCGGTGTGGTGATTCACAAGCGAAAGATCACAGCGGTGGCCAAAAAGTCACTTGCTGATGTGAACCGGGGGAGGTGAGTAAGGTAAGGTAAGGCAAGGTACTGTAGGTGGTCGGAAGCAGCACTCTCGACGCAGGAAGAAGAGGAAGATGATCAACAGATACCAATCTTGCACACCTAGTGTTTGTTCAGCTTGTACAATGATACAGTGCCCTACACCTGACGAAACCAAGAAAGGCAGTGAACTAATGGTTCATTCACTTCTCGGTAGCTACCATGGCAGTTGTTTAATACTCTCTATCGAACATCAAAAAAGTCCGGGGAAAGCAAGTCGAGTCGAAAGCCATACATCCGGGGATGCTTGCATCTTGCGTCGGTTCGGAAGTGGGCTTCGGCAGAGCTATCGTCCATGTTCGGGCAGTGTCGGAATCCATGGAGTGTTGCAGGCTGGTCATGACTCTCGATCGGATGCGTGGCCGGTGAATGTTTGTTTATATCGCAAAAGATTGAAAATATGGTAGAAAGTCAGTTAGATAAGATAGATGAGAATGGGTCCGATTGGGTGGTGTCATTGCTGTGTATCAGTCATTGCGTCTCAATGTAGGGTAGAAAAGAAGCATTCGGAGAGGCATCAATCACATGCACATATGCAAAAAGTCGGTATCGGTTGTCAACACACATGAATCCAAGGATCGCTAGGTATATACGACTCAAATGACAACGCAAACACTACAAGAGCCCCCCGATAGAGATTCGTGCACAAGACAGATTGATCGCAAAAGGAAAAACAAAGACGATTCGCCTTGGGATATGAATTATGGAGGAGGAAACTGCACAAAGTGGTGAATCTAGATACCCAAGTTGAACTCAACACCGACATCGATATCACGTGCCATCTTGACAACCTTTGAGAATTGCACCGACTTCTCGGCGGCGGTCTGGAGGTCGTCGATGCTGAAAATCTTGAGGCCAGAGTCGTTGATGATCTGGTTGGCCTTCTCGACGTTGGTACCCTGGAGACGGGCGATGATGGGGATTCTGAGGTTCATGCTCTGCACGACAGAAACAAGTCCCTGGGCGATGGCGTCGCAACGGACGATACCACCGAAGATGTTGACGAAGACAGCGGTGACCTTGGGGTCGCTGGTGATGAGGTCGAAAGCCTGCTTGATGGCCTGAGGGGTGGCACCGCCGCCGACGTCGAGGAAGTTGGCGGGTTGGCCTCCGTTGAGCTTGATGATGTCCATGGTGGCCATGGCGAGACCGGCACCGTTGACGAGGCAGCCAATGTCGCCGTCGAGCTTGATGAAGTTCAGGTTGGACTCGGCGGCCTTGACCTCGTCGGCGTCCTCCTGGGTGACATCGCGCCACTCGAAGACTTCCTTTTGTCTGAACTCGGCGTTGTCGTCAAAGTTGAGCTTGGCGTCCATGCAGAGAACCTTGTGGTCGGAGGTCTCGGAGAGGGGGTTGATCTCGATCTGGGTGGCATCCTTCTCCATGAAGACCTTGTAGAGCTTCTGGATGGTGTCGGCGGCCTCGTCGATGCATTGAGGAGAGAAACCGAGCTGGGTAGCAATGCTCTTGGCCATCTCATCGGTGACGCCCTTGTGGATGTCGACCTTGGTGGTGATGATGGCCTCGGGGCTCTCCTTGGCGACGGCCTCAATGTCCATACCACCCTGGGAGGAAGCGACAATGATGGGAGCCTGGCTGGCTCTGTCCATGAGGACTGCGAGGTAGAACTCCCGTCTGGCGAACTTGCGCTCGACAATGTAGACCGAGTTGCAGATGCGGCCCTTCTCGCCGGTTTGCTTGGTGATGAGCTTGTGACCGATCATCTCGTTGGCGAGGACCTTTGCTTCTTGAGGACTGTGATCGGGAGAACGGTTAGAGGATAAGACCATAATCAAGCAGCAGTGCAGCGGACTGACGAGTAGACGACTCTGACACCACCCTTGAAGCCGGAGTCGAAGTGACCCTTTCCACGACCACCGGCAAGGACCTGGGCCTTGACGACCATGTCATCACCACCTTTTGTCGGAGTTCAATCAGCCCATCTTCCTCTAGTCTTTTGATTCGATTATAGCATACCGATGCTCTTGGCTACCGTCTCGGCCTCGGCGGCAGTGTGGGCGACGGATCCCGCAGGAACACCGATTCCGTACTGTTGGAGACTGTCAGTCGGGCGTATGTTAGGCCAGGCGAAGGGAGGGCGGGCGATACAGATTTGAGGAGCTCGGCGGAGCGGTATTCGTGGATGGACAGGTTTCGTGTTTGTTGGAGACCGACTCTGGGCGCGCCCTGGTCGAGGTTTCGGTGTCAGCGTGTTTTGTTTCTCTTTTCAGCGACAAGAGGAAAAACACATACATTGGCGGCCCTGAGGGCAGAAGCGACCTGTCTGCGGAACATGATTGCGGGACAGAAGGGGGGGTGGATTAATAAGGGAGAAAGGTGGTAAGGAGGGAGGGGGGGGAGAAAGAGATGCGATATCTCTGTTGCTATTGGCAAGAAGCCTTGAAAGAGCTTCACCTCGACGCTTTACCTGCGCTTCACATAAGGTAGTTACCGAATCTCGTAGTTACCGAATCCGACGCTCTTGGATCCCTTGCCCTCGCTCTTGCCTTTCTTTGCCCTTGCTCTTGCCGCAACTATAAGTCGATTGCATAAATCTTGGGATTGTTGCACGAGTCTTGCTTCATGTGCTTTGTGGCTGCTGTGAGTGGTCCACGCGAGTCATGGTCAAATCGAGCATCATACATGAGTTATTCAGACCATTAGTTCGATGAAGCGTGGACAGCGACGACATAACACCTCTTGATACCTGATAATGACTCGAATGGTGAGGTTGCATCTATGTATCAATGTTGATCTTGTGTGACGACGAAAGGCATGCAGGTCGACTGAACATGCAGTTGAGCATACCTCATGTGATGAATATAATTGAGATACTGCGAGTACAGATATCTTACTCGAGGTGAATTCATCATCAGTCAACGACAGCATCAATATTCACTATAGATCGCTACAATCCTTCTCCAGTTCTTCAGCATACGATCGAGTAGTAGTGAAGCATACAGACATATCTAGCTCAAGCAAGACAAGGCAAGGCAAAGTAGAATAGTCCATCTGGAAGCTCGCTTGCGGGGTGTACTGTAGGTAGAGATGTAAATAGACTCGCTCGACTCGGAGGTAAAGCTGTCACTCCGCAATTCGAGCAGCAGCAGCAACAACGACTTTACCCCTGTATACAACTCTTATACATGACCACGCTCTTTCCTTCTGTTCCTAATTCGCTTCTAAAAACATTTCATTTCTCCATCCGTACAGCTGATCGACAGCTTCTCTCGCAACAATGGCTCCAATCAGGAACAAGTACTCGGTGCTACTACCCACCTACAACGAACGCCGCAACCTGCCCATCATTGTCTGGCTTCTCAACAAGACCTTTACCGAGATGTAAGACCGCTCCGCCTTTTTCTTCTCTTTCCCTCTCAATCCAGGGAAACAGAGGAGGAAAAAAAGGAAACAAAAAAGACTGACTCCAGCCCACCAGCAACGTCGACTGGGAAATCGTGATAATCGACGACGCCTCACCAGACGGCACGCAAGAGATCGCGAAGCAACTGATCAAAGCCTACACACCACAGCACATCCAACTGCGACCGCGCGCAGGCAAGCTCGGTCTCGGCACCGCCTACGTCCACGGCCTGCAATACGCGACGGGCAACTTCATCATCATCATGGACGCCGACTTCAGCCACCACCCGAAGTTCATCGCGCAGATGATCAAGAAGCAAGCCGAGGGCGGTGCCGACTACGACATCGTCACGGGCACGCGATACGCCGGCGACGGCGGCGTCTACGGCTGGGACTTGAAGCGCAAGTTCGTCTCGCGCGGCGCCAACCTCTTCGCTGATACTGTGCTGAGGCCCGGCGTCAGTGATTTGACTGGCAGTTTTAGATTGTACAAGAAGGAGGTCCTGGCCGAGGTCATCAAGCGCACGGAGAGTAAGGGCTACTCCTTCCAGATGGAGATGATGGTCAGGGCCAAGGCTATGGGCTTCAAGGTCGCCGAGGTCCCCATCAGCTTCGTCGATAGACTGTACGGGGAGAGCAAGCTCGGCGGCGATGAGATTGTCGGCTACGCCAAGGGTGTCTTCAATCTTTGGTTGAAGGTTTAAAAGAGAGAAAAAAAGAGACGAGCTAGGAAGGAAAAGACAAAATGGGATCGGTTGCGAAGGTCGGTTGGGTGGTTGGTTAGAATAATGCTACGCTGGCTGAAGGCGTTTGTTTCTCTTTCTTCTCCTTTTTCTTATTCTGGATCAGAAGAGGAAATCCAAAGGGGTGATCCAATTAGATGTATGTTGATACCTTGGTGTTCCACAGTAGCGAAAAATGACACTATTTTACCATCTTATTCCCGAGCATCATGAGACGTGAGGTACTGTCACGTCTCAATACAAGATCACATCACATCAACAGTACGACTCATCGACGAGAGAACAGCAGAAGATGAGAGAAAAAGGAGTTTGTCTTGATCGTGCATATATGAGATACGATAGCCATCGCGAGTTTGCGTTTTCGAAGTCCTCATATACCTCTTTTGCTCCTTCATTCCCTTTTGTTTTTCTTGATGATTTCTTTCCACTGGAAAACAAACATGTGGCTTTCTTCCATCCACCACTCAGACAGTCTCGTCCCGTTCCCGCATGGTGTTCCTTTTCAATTTGACCATGGCAGAAGGGGTCGTCGTCATCGTTGTCCTAGTAGTGGGTTACTGTTTTGCCATCATATTGTGTCCAGTTCTGACGTGGTCTTCTCTTGCACAGGGCCAGAAGAAGTCGTCAACATTGTCGTAAATAGAAAACCTTGGCGTACAATGGTTTCCTTCGCAGATCAGCAAATGAGTCAGGCGAATTTGCTCTTTTCGATGTGAGTGCTGGTCGAATGAGAATGGTCGATATGCATTCGTGCCCCACAGCTTGTCCAGGTTTGGTCCGGGCGGGAGCGGCTGAACCGAGAAACTCCATATTTGTGATTTGGTTTGGAGTGCTGTCACTGGTTTAGGCGAATTGAAGACAAATGCGCATACCGCAAAGTATGGCATCAAATAAAGATGTGTAGTTAATGCTGATTTGCGTTGGGTGTGTGTTTGGGCAGTAGAGGGGGGAAGGGGGACAATTGCTGACTGGTCCTGCCGTAGCGCAGCATGTTCGTGGTGCGATATCGAGTAGCAGTAGCGGATGTGAAAAGGGGAAACCCGTGAATGGTCGAAATGAAAAAACAAAACCAGAGTCTGAGGAACTCATGTTTCATGTGGCAGATGCTCTTCCGATGTAAACTTTCCAGTGACTCCAGTTCGCTCCCATGAACAACGTGGAAATCAGAACCAGGGTATCAGAAAATATGTCATCGAATGAACAACAAAATCCGCAAGTCCGTCATGTACTCGTTGCTGTATTTCAAATCTTTTCGCATCTTCAGACAAATGAACATAAAAAAAGTGTCTGGAAATGGGAGATGGCACGAAGGGAATTCATGCGAGACGGCCGAATGTTCACCAGCATTCGAACCTGCGATCGATATAAGCTCGATCAGTACAACAAGATCACGCCGGATCCTTCAATAAACTCCATGGAACGCCCGATCGCAATCAATCGCGAATCACTTGTCCAACATCGAATGAAACAAGTGGATTAGAAAACGCGACAATCGCGCTAAGCTTGCGCCGACGTGCGGGGGAATTGAGATGCCGCAGGCTGTTGGAAAGGCTGCGATGGTTGCTGTTGTTGCTGCTGTTGCTGCGGATATGCCTGCTGAGGTGGGTACTGACCCTGTTGGCCTTGCTGATTGTGATCGCGTCGAGGACCTCTCTGGCCTTGGTAGTGACCGCCGCGGCCGCCGCGGTGGCCTCCATTGTATCCACGGCGCTGGGGATCCTGCGGTTGCATGCCCTGGATCTGTCTCGGAGCAGAGTTGGGGATAGGACGAGGGATGCTGTCGGGAGTGTCATAGACATACAAACTCTTGTCGATAGTCTGAGGAATGGGCTTGATCTCGGTGCCGAGCTCTTGTTCGATACGGTAAAGGTTGAATCTGTCTTCCCAGTTGATCAAGTTGATAGCGAGACCAAGGTGCCCAAAACGACCGGAACGACCAATGCGATGCAGGTAAGTCTCGGCATTCTTGGGGAAATCAAAGTTGATGACCACGTTGACGGCTTGAATATCGATACCACGAGTCAGAAGATCAGAACAGACAAGGTTACGGCAGTGGCCAGCGCGGAAGTCGTGGAAGACACGGTTTCGGTTCTGCTGGAGCATTCGAGCGTGAGAGTAGAAGCATGAATATCCGAGCTCGGTAATCTTTTTGGCCAGGAGCTCAACGCGAGTGGTGGAGTTGCAGAAGATGATGGACTGGTTGATGTTGAGGCGGGAGAAGAGGGTGTTCAAGCAGTGCACCTTCTGCTTCTCCTCGACAAAGGCGTAGTATTGGGTAATACCGCGGAGGGTGAGCTCGTCCATGAGGTTGATTTCATGAGGGTTGTTCATGTGCTTGTCCTTGAAGTCCTTGACAATGACAGGGAAGGTGGCGGAGAAAAGCATGATTTGGCGATCGCTAGGATGGAAAGAAATAAGCTGGTCGATTGTCGAAGTAAATTCGGGAGATAGGAGCTTGTCGGCTTCGTCCATGATAAACGTTGATGCTCCAGAGAGGTCGGCAACGCCTCTGCTTGCGAGATCCAAAATCCTGCCGGGGGTGCCAATGAGAATGTGCACAGCGTCGTTGAGACGGATGATGTCGTCCTTGAGGCCAGTTCCACCGGTGGTGACCATGACATTGACACCGAGGTGCTTTCCAAGAGTCTTGCATACTTGCGAAGTCTGGAGGGCCAATTCTCTAGTGGGTACTAGAATAAGAGCTTGGATCTTGCTGCTCTTCGGGTTGACGCGCTGAAGTGTGGGAATTATAAAGGCAGCAGTCTTTCCGGTACCATTCTTGGCACGCGCGAGGACATCTCTGCCGGTTAAGGCGACAGGGACAGCCTCTTCTTGAATCGGTGATGGCTTTTCAAAACCAGCCTCGAAGATGCCCATGAGGAGTTCGCGATCAAGATAGAAGTCTTCCCATTCCAGGCCTTTCGTTGCGGTAACATCCTATTGCTGTCAGTATCAAGTAGAAGCCAATGTTGGTTCAAATTGGCGCTGATCGCTCACCTCTGTTTGTTGTCTGCCATCCTTGACGGGTGCCTTCAACCCTGACTTCCAGTCTCCATTCGTGGACGAATCACCAAGACTTGTCGCCTCGAGCTGATTTGCAAGCTCGGCGGCCATTTTGTGAGTGTGTGGTTGTGTTGAGGGCGTATCAGGAAGACAGGAGCGCCACTGGATGTTCAGCGGTCAAGCAATGAGGGCTTCTGTGGATCTCAGTCACAAGTGGTGAAGACAGCTTCGTCGTAAGGCAATAGCGGTGAGCCGACGTAGAGTTGTAGAGTTGTTGGGCGGGAATTGGAGGGGCGCGCAGCTACAGAAGTGGTTGAGCGATCAGCTGAGCTGAGGGTATCGTAGCTCTTTTGACAATTGTGCGTGGGAGGGGTTCGTCGCAGATGTGTCGATGTGTCCTGCGCTATAAAGAAAGAGCGATTGGTGTTGTTGCTCTGTGTAGCGGTGGTGGAGGTGCGCTGGTGCTTGGAGTGTCGAGGAGACAAGACTGGTTCGTAGGGGAGAAGGATGTCTAGGCCTGTGGGAAATTCCTTCTTAATCGAGTGAAGCTTTTTGGATCTGAATTGAGCAGCCAGCCACAAAGATGATGCTTGCGAAGGAACAAGTGGCGACACGTGGATTGAGAATTGGGAGATGATGAGTTGGTAGATACAGAAGAGTAAGGTCAGTCTAAGGTATGAAGTGAGAGAACATCAAAGGCCAAATGTGCTCGTGCTTTCCCCACTTGGTTCATCATCCATCGCCCGTTGCTTGGCATCCACCATACAGTACACTTACAATAGATTGTGATACCTGATGTGCGCAATCTACACTACCTGACTAGAAATCAGACTATCCTTTATTGATCGCATGGTTTGCATGTCGCCCCTAGCTATCTGCTGTACTTGTCTTGCACCACAGCGCTGTCCTGGCCCTCTGACCTTCCCACTACATTAGAATTGTGCTCTGTTTCCATACCTAGGTAGTATCGGATCCAAGCAAACACCCCGGAGATCTGCTCCTACCAGGATAGGTGTTCAAGGAACTTTTGCTGCAAGTGGCAAACTTGTGTAACATACTGTTCAAGCATATAAATCAGAGAGCTCGACTTCCTGAGACAAGAAATCTCTGGCAGTTGCATGAGCATCTGCACTTTCTCTCCCATCTTTCCAAGTCTCCTCTTCTTTGTCCCTGAAGCATAAACACTATGCTCAACCTCGATCGTGTGCGGCTATCATTGTTGCACCACACTCGAGCATTCAGATCAGCTCAGCCACTCACCCTGAGCCCATCGACATCCAGTCGTCAAGTCATACGTAGAGCCATGTCTACAAATCCGAGACGTCCTGATTTCGGCTACTATACTCGCAATGCTGCCACTCATCGCTCTGGTACATCAGCCAGATCATCCCTCTACTCTTCTTTCCAATCTCGGTTCAAACGTCATTACAGCGATTCCGGTCGAAAGGTCTCGGGCGGGCTCTCTGCTGACTCGGCCTTTTGGATACTATTTTCCTTGAATGCCGCCTCGTTCGGAGCTTGGTGGTATGCTCGTTTGACGAATAACCACAAGCTTGTGCAGCTCCATCTCGATAATACCCTGGTATCCCTCGCTTCTTGGGATAGTGGTCGATGGTGGAATGTCATCACATCTGCATTTGCGCATCATGACCCCATGCATTTTCTGTTCAATATGATATCGCTGCGCACCTTCTGCTCAATCGTGGGCTTCGTTCCCGGTATCGGCGGTGGTCACGTTCTTCTCTTGGCCATGGGCTCCGCTCTCTGTGGTTCCGGGAGCTGGCTTCTCCAACAGAAAGAGAAATTGTCCTCTCTCCGCGGCTCTACCCGATTTGGCAACAACGCATTCAATTCCGCTGCCAGCCAAACCTACCATGCCTCTGCTCTTGGTGCAAGTGGAATCGTCATGGGTGTATCCGCTTTGGCAACTTGTCTCCTGCCCAGTATGCCCATTTCACTCATGTTCATCCCTATCGGTATCCCACTCTGGGCTGTCACCATAGGATATGCTGTCTTCGATACCTATTTCTTGAACAGCAACAGAAGCACGACGGCACATTCAGGTCATCTCGGAGGCTTGCTCTGTGGTGTTGGCTACTACATTGCTTTCTTGCGGCACTCCCCTGTAGGTGTTTGGCGATCTCTTGCCTGGAGGTTTGGTAGGAAGTAATACATTAATTATACAATCATTATGTGTGGCCCATCCGGAAAGTCCACCTCCCCTTGTCCATTCCTATTGTCTCCATCAGTACAATTGTTGCCACTTGCAATACCAAGCAAACATCTTCTGCCTCTCTGCCACGCTCAAATGGAGCCAAAGTATCCTGCCGTTTCGTCGTTAGCCCGGATCTCGTTCCGGGCTTCGTGTCGGGACCTCGTTATCGGTCGTCCATGACCACAATCCCGTGAATTTAGGTGGTATCATTATTCATCGCAGACAGCCAATGGTGAAGATACTGCAGGTGGTGGAGAGCCAGCAGCGGGGCTCGGAACTGCTGCTGAGATGTTGCCTGCTGTTCGTGTCGGGCGGCCTGTCGAGGGAGTGCCTACTGGTCGCATCTGGCGGCTTGTTGGAGTGGTGCCTGCTCATCGCGTCGGTCGGCCTGTTGAGCTGGTGCCTGATGTTCGCGCCAGGCGGTCTGCTGGAGAGGTGCCTGCTGCTCGCGCCTGGCGGCCTCCGGATGCTGTGCCTGCTGTTCGCGTTTGGCAGAATATTGAGGTGGTGCCTGCACATCGCGCCGGGCGGCGCATCGATGACGAGCCTGCTGCTCGCGCTCGCCCTACTGTTGTGCCACCCAAAAGCTCCAGCGCTGCTGATGCTGAAGCCTTATCAGTGACCTCTGGTAGCGCATGTGTTGAGGCACGTATGGCATAGCAAATTGTCCTTGCTGCTGATTCAATGGTATTGGATACAAAGGTCTTGCCAGCGAAGCCAGAGGTACAATCGGCTGACCTGTTGGACCTGAAAGGTTGATGCGTTGAGTCATGCGTGGCGTGGCAGACTGCCTTTTCCCGTGGTTCAAAGTACTTGGGAAGAAGGGTCCAGCTGATAGAGTAGGAGGCATGATAGGCTGACCTATCGGCCTTATGTGGTAAGCCTGTCGAGGCATATATGGCATGGTGGGTTGTCTCACTTGACCGAAGGGGTCTGGATCCGGACTCCTAGCTGACAACACCTGGGGATTGGATGGCTGACCTGTCAGATCCTGGAAGTTGACCTGTAGTGGCGGATATGGCGTAGTGAATTGCCTTTGCTCCTGGGTGAGTGGAACAGACGAAGCCAGAAGTCCGCTCGCAAGTGGTGCCCAATGCTGCTGCTGTCCGTCACCGAGAGGACGCTGTGGTGGTGTCGGCTCAATGGCCTGATCGCGGTGATTGCTCAAGCCTTGACCAGTAGCCGTTGAATCTCCAATGACGGTCTGATCCAGGTACGATGAAGGGCCAGGTTTGGTGGGACGTCTCTTCTTGGGCGAGCGATCATCCTCTGTTGAGATCACGTCCTGCGTGCGCGAAGTGGATGCAGCAGCAGCAGGAGCGTCGAAGTCAGACCTGGTATCGGGTGTACCAAGGATGGCAACATTGTGACTGGCCCTATGACTTGGGTCCTGAGAAAGTCTCTGCCGTTTGAAAGGACGACTTGACTCCTTCTGAAATGTCGAAGGTGGATTTGGCGGCTCAAATGGCTTAGGGCTGCTTGTATCCACAGTATGATCGCCGTCGATGATGATAGGGAAAAGTGCAGTAGCACCAATATCCAGAGATTGATGGGTGGTATCAGGTCTTTGCATGCTCATGCCAATCTTCTTGTTCGTTGTCGACGCGGGCAAATCCCATACCCCCAGATTTCTTATCATCTGATCATTCATTCTATGGTCACACCTCAGATGTTCAACTAGGATGTAGTGGAAAGGGAAATGGCGCTGCCCTGCTTCCTCACACTTGTCTTCCAACGGACATGCAAAAGGCTTTAGACCGTGGATCAGTTGGTAGTACTTCTGTACCTCCGACTCCACGAGGTGAGTCATTGGACAGTTTGGTTGAGGACAATGGAACAGCCCATCTTTTAGTTCCTCTTGTTGCTCTGTTGGCTGTTTCTTAGGACTTTGGTCAACATTTTTTCCAGTGGATCTAGCAGTCGAGAATTTCTTCTGCCTGGCAACAGGTGGCGGTCCATTTGAAACACCGTCGTCGACAGCATCTTGGGCTCTCTGGTTCACTTCACCTTGACCAACTTCAGCCGGGATGCGGACGTTCGCAGACACCCGAGGCCTTCTAGATGAAGTCCGGGCAGCATTAACGACCTCAAAATTCTCGTTAGGAGAAGGATGTATCTCGGCATTATGAGCTCTAAACTCCTCCAGCGTACGGAACTTTATGTTGCAGAGATAGCATTTGTGTCGAGGGGATTTGTAGTCGGCATCGTGTTTCGTAGACGGCATCGTCAAGAGTCTCTGTCAAAGGACTAATACCAAAAGAAGTAGATGACGAGAAAGTGGGCAAAGACTTGATTGTTGAGTCGGTCGCCTTTCTGGATCTTGTTGGAAAGAGGAAGAAGTGCAACAGGGAAAGAGGAAGGGGGATATATCTCGAGTCCACTCACTTAGCCTTGACTAGACAGTCAGAGTTTGGTGAAAGTGTAGGTGCAAAAATGGGTCTGTCGAGTCGAAGTGAATACTCATCCAAATGCAGCAGTTTTGAATGAACAGAAAAAGAGAAAGAGGGATGAAGCAGAACGCCCCCTGTCTGTGTATACATCTCTACGAAGACCCTCGGTGCCGCAGACACCTCACTAGGTACTCAGCGAGTTGCTGATCAACGAGCTGGCATCGCAAAACGAGACGAGCTGGCAATCGGAGAACGAGCTGTCCGCGTAACGAGACGAGCTGGCGACCTAAACGAGCTATCATTGCGAAACAAGACGAGCTGGCATTCAAATCAAGTTTGCCGCAGAATGGGATAAGCTGATGATTAGAAAGAACTGTCATTGTCATGTGGATTTTCCGTAATACACAAATACAGGACGAGCGGTTGTCACAAACCGAATTTTCCGTGACAAGGAATGAGCTGATGATTGTGAAGAACTGTCACTGTGATGGATTTCCCGTGACAGAAGAGATACAGGACGAGCTGTCATCACAAAATGGAATTTCCGTGACAAGGACGAGCTGTCAATTGTAAAGAGTTGTTATCAGAAATGGGATTTTCGTAGGAAACACGAGCCGTCGATCGTACACGAGTTGTGATTGTGCGATGATTCTTCCGAGATGCACAAATACAGGACGAGCTACCATCATAGAACAGATTTCCTATACCAAGGGCGCTGTTTCAACTTGTCATCGAGTCTGCGCTCAGACATCGGAGCAATAGAGAGTAGTCTTCCCTTTACTTGCTCGTCAGTTGTTTTTCTTCTTCAATTCTTGACCAGATGTGTGTCATTGGCATGCGAAAGCTAGATTGTTCGATATATCCATCTTTGCTTCAGAGAACATCTCATCGGTCGTGATTACTGTTGGTGTCCATCAATATGCATTCATTGAATGGCGCCCTCTTTCCATGTTTTAATTCAAAGACCGCAGTTTACGATGTTGATCGAGAACACAGAACTTGCTCGAAGAATTGCTATAGAAAATTGGGGGTATTCCGCGAAGATCGAGGGTATCGAAGAAAGAAGCAGATACACAAGCAGGAAAAAGAAAGAGGCTCGATGTTTCATTGCGCTTTCTCCAGCAGGGAAAGCAACACATCCTCCTCCGCTAGACTATCTAGCCAGCCGTTGACGAAAGACGAATAGTCGAACCTGCGATGCATGGCCTTGATCGCATCGCTTTGGTTCGACAAGCTGTGGTCTCTTAATGTGTCGCGGCAGGCTGCTTGTGCTGTTATCATGTCTTGGCGGAGGTGTAGTAGGATTTCAGATCTATCAGATTTCAATTTGTCTGATACGCTTCCCGGGATGATAGCCGCTTGGATGTCTGCGTCTGTGATGCCGTACTTGGAGTTGGCGTTCAAGATCGTTGACTCGTCGGCGGAAGCTACGGTGAACGCCCTCCAGTCGGGTATGACTTCGTCCAATCGTCGAGTGATTTCGTGCAGAGCCTTGATGTTTTCCGCTAGACTTGTTCTGTCGTCTATGGCGGGGTCTTTGATCACTGCCATAAGACTGAACTCGATCTGCCCTTCTTGATACTGTAGCATGCGTGCCGTGAGCTCGGTTTGGATGATTTGGAGCCAGTCCTGACTCTCATGTAGCGTTCCGAGCGATTGTGGGAAACCCTCCATACCGTCGAGTTTCCATACCTCGTCGCCAATCGGCATATACGCGATGAAGTGGAATGCTTCTGAAGCCGTCCAGTCGGCATCTTCTGAAAGATCGGTAGCTCGTGCCTTGCATAGTGGATTTGACCTTGATGGTGTACTTGCACCGTTTGCTATGTTGGCGGCATCTCTGAGCGCTTTCTCCTCGGCTCTGGCTGCTGCCTTTTCGGCTTTGGCAGCATTGGCAGCTTCGAGCTTCCTCTTCTTGAGGGAAGACGCATGCTTGTCCTTGAGAAGGTAGTCGATATTCAACATGTCCATGTCTCGAGCAAATGAATTATGAATGTTTCTGACGAAATCAAAGGAGGCGATCGCATCGCCTTTACTGACAGGGTCAAGTGAACGAGTAGAGTCCTTGAAGTTTTGTAGTTCATGGCCAAGTCTGACATCAGGTAAATTCATCACGATATTCAGCAAGGCCACGCTAGCGCAGGCGAACTCGGGTACCTATACAACAAGTCGTAAGTGAACGGACATGGTAAAGAAACAAGGAGACCTACTTGATTCGCGAACCAGACGTTGGGTGGACAGCTGGTTGTTTGGCCCTCTTCTTCGGCTTTGGTGTACTTGAAGAGGAATATCATGGCATAGACAGGCTTTCTTCGTGCATTTGTTAGTCATGCGAGAGTATGCAAGAGCAAAGTGACAGCCACGCACGGCAGAATTGCGAGACACTCATCATCGAGGCCCAGCACTTCTTGAACTTTGACTCCATCAACGTTGATTTCATGTAAGATGGTGTTGAAAAATGCCTATTTCTTGATGATGAGTGACGGGACCAAGTCATGACTCGCAGCGATCTCACCGGTTCAGATTCTACCTCACACCATGCTGGCCAGGTAGCACGGTCTGGTGTAATTGGTGCTGGAGAGGTACCATCTGAGGAATCTCTCTGAAGGCCGTTCACGCGTCTCTTGCTGGCCTTCGGAGGCATTCCAGAGACCGGAAAGACAGGAATCATAAATCGGCGCGTACCTTCCACAACCAGATACGGACTAGATTCAGATAGGAGTAGTGAAGGGGACAGTGTGAGTCGTGGACTGAAGTCGATTGAATGGACGAGCTCGACGATGAGAGTAAATTAAGCGAACGATAGTACCTGGACATGTACTTATACACAGCTGTGCGCGAAGAGTGTGGCGGCATCACGACGACTTTGATAGATCATTGGTTGGATACATACAACATGGGATGGCGCTCGGCACGACGCATACACATTCTTCGTCGATCAGTGAGACTAAGACAGACACCTGCGGTCATGCGTAATTAGGTTCCTATCTCTCTACCTTACATGCCCTGAGTGTAGTGGTACGGAGTTTAGAAAGTGAATGTCCGAGGGTGTCGTGTCTTGACTCAACCACTGACGGTGTATGATGTTTACATGACTCTGCTGTATATAACAGAGAGCTTCACTTCCATTCTACGCGTGCAATAAACAAAAAATCACGTCACACACCAATACCCGGCCTTCGACTACTGGGTTCTTTCAAACTTTCTCGTGGCCTTCAGAATCAATACAGAAGAACTGAGAAAGGAACCCCCTCTCGCATGGGCGCTCGTTTCTGACGCTCCAAACAAGAAGCTCTGGCGGAAAAAGTGCACCACAGCATGCAATGAACCTTCCACCAAACACTCCCCGATTGCGCTCAGCATTCCCCGCCACACCACAGGGACGCAGACAACAGAATGGAAGTCCGACAAGTGCTTCGAAATTGACTTCGCCTCTGCCAGACATAAGCGCAATATCAATAGGACGGGAGGATGCAGAAGGCGGGCCTCTGATACCCTTTGACACGCTGGATGCGCCACAACAGCGCCTCTATGTTGTCGCATTCTATGCTGCTCTGCTGGCATGGCGTCTGTGGGACTATAGCTACCTACAGGAGGAGGACACCGAGTCATTATGGCTGTTCATGAAATGGATCATGTTCGATGGTATCTTCCTGTTTGGATTGCCTGAGCTGAGGATACCCTGGCTCGAGTTTTCCACCTTCACGACCGTCGTGCTGTATCTCGCACATGTCGTCTTGAACGGCGTGTTGATGTTCAGAATACCGGTAATCAACGTCTTATCTCCATGTTCGTGATTCAACTGACTGACCAAAAAATCAGATACCTATCGGAGGCGTTTTCGCTGCAATCGCCAAACTATTTTATGATCGCGAATTAGCAATCAACGAGCGCCATGTCAAGCATTCACAAATCATGCACAACTCTTCCCTCATCTTGGGAAAGCAAATCATTCACATCTTACCGGAGGGGTACGTATCTCGTTGCATTCATCCGATCAATATGCGCTGACACGAAACCAGCTCCTCCATTCTGAACCCAGGCAAAGCCTCATTCTGTCTGGACCCCTCAAACCCTCAAGTCTACTTACCTATCCAGATAAATCAGACTACTCCTATTGGGATTGACCTGCTTCGTCTTGACTTTGATGGTGTCTCGAACGAGACGATCCACATCACAGCTTCTCAAATCAAAAAAATGAGCAAAGAGGCCACTAAGAGCAAGTCGCAACATGCTGAAAACGAACCTCTGCTATTGCGCTACCCGACCAAGAAGACGGGCATGTATGTTCTGCAGAAAGTCATCGATGAATCGAAGCTTGAAGTTCAGAGACGACGCGCTGGAGATACCATGGTTGTGACCTGTCCGAAGGCCATTCTCAAGCCATCCAATCCGAACAGATGCAAAGGTGATTTATCCGACGTTGAGCTAGAGGTCACCGGAACTCCACCACTACGCATCAAGTATCGCAAGATGATCAACCAGGTCGAGCAAGAAGCTCATTTTCAGAGCATCCAACCAGAGGATTTCGTATCCCCTCTTTCTGGCACATCGGAAGCCTTGACCCTGCGCAACAACAAAGATATATCCTGGGCTCGCCCACAGGCTGTGACAGTGCCTCTGACCGAGCAATTTGGCATCAGTGGCAAGTGGGTGTATTCTTTGGAGGAGGTACAAGATGCCTTTGGAAACGCTGTTTCCTACACCCAACGTGACCACGAGGATCAAGAGAAGCCTCGCCTCCAACAGGCTCCCCATCTCCACCAAGTCATCACTGTTCATGAACGACCCACCATCCGCATGGACGGTTGCGACTCCCAACATCCTCTTCAGGTAGCTAAGGGTCTGTCTAGAAGTCTGCCCGTTGCTTACAGCTCTACCGGCAAGGGAGGCTTCTTGGACTCGCCTTACGAAGTCGACTATCTTTTCACTCCGGAGAACGAGCTTTTGCCCAACGGTGATCACAGTGATGCTGCGCAGCAGAAGCAGATCACCATCAAGAACAAGGGTCAAAAGCCCAATGTTCACCTTCCTGGTCTTTATAGCTTGAACGGTGTGTCGACCCAGTTCTGTGCTGGAGACGTTCTCGAGCCTGCATCTTGCCTCCTGCAGAACCCGCCTGAACCGAGTCTCAAGATTAACAAAGAGGAGATCTTCGACAAGTGCGCCAACAAAGCTGTGGGCCTCAGACTTGACCTTCATCTTACGGGTACACCGCCTTTCGAAATCAAGTATCGAATCATGCACAAAGGCGATTCACACCACCGGGGAGAGGTTAAACGAATTGATGGACTCCGAGGACAAATTGAATTGCTCCCTCACGAAGCTGGCCACTACACCTATGAATTTGTGGAAGTCAGCGATTCCATTTACAAAAACTTCCAGGTCGACGGCGAGGACCTTAACATTGAACAAGATGTCAAGCCTTCCGCGTCTGCCAATTTTGCTGAGCAACGTCCCGAAAGGATGGTCTGCATCGACCAACCTGTGTCGTTCGATGTCAACCTCCGCGGCGAGGGCCCCTTCACGCTTGATTATGAACTCATTCGAGGTAACTCCAGAAAGCCTTTCACTGTACGTGACATCACGGGACGACACTACACCATCGAGACGGCCGTGTTCGCAAAGGGTGGCGAGTACACACTTGCTTTGGCCAGTGTCACCGACAGGATGGGATGCAAGGAGTTCCTCAAGCAGGAGGCAAAGATTACCGTTAGACATCAAAAGCCCAAGGCAGGCTTTGGTCAGATCGAAGGTGGGCGATCTGTCAAGACATTGCAGGGCAAGAAGATTGCACTGCCATTGCGACTCACTGGAGATAGGCCATGGACTGTTGCGTATCGTAATCTGAGGGACGGTAGTGAGCACCAGGTCAGCGTTAACGACGCCAATGCCGAGTTCGGCATCCAAGACGAAGGCACCTATGAACTCACGCAGGTTCACGACCGCATCTGTCCCGGCGCTGTTGATGCTCAAGCGAACAAGTTCGATGTGTCCTGGATTCCTCGTCCTCGACTTGCCCTTACAGAATCTTCGTTCTTACGTAAGGAAGGAAGCACATACATCAAGCACGACGTGTGCGAAGGTGATGAGGACGCTATAGACGTACAATTCCAGGGCGCGCCTCCATTCGAGGTCAAATATGAGGAGCACATCAGACCTGACAAGGGATCCAAGGCTCTTCGCAGCAAGGCACTGAGACCTGCGGGCTCCGCTTCTGTCCAGCTCGACACTTTGCAACCCGGACTCGTCGAGTACAGGTTCGCAGAACTCGCCGACTACAATTATGACCACTCAAGCAAACACTTCACTCCCGTCACGGTCCAACAACGCGTCAACCCTCGGCCTATGGCACGTTTCACCAACCCAGGCAAGACCTACAGCTATTGTACGGTCGAGTCGGTGGGTGAAGAAGTGATCCCACTGACTCTCATCGGTGTTCCACCCTTCACTATCGAGGTAGAGCTCAAACACCACGGCTCAGCAAAGGCAGAACACTACAACTTCGACGACATCGAAGGATCCACCTTCAATCTCCGTGTACCCCACAAGACTCTCCAACTAGGCAACTCCGCAGTCTCGATCCGCAAAGTAACAGATGCCCGAGGCTGCAGCAGACACCTAGACGTGACGACCACCCCGCGCGTCCACATCGCCGTGCACGACTCGCCGCAAATCCGCGCCATCGAATCCCACGACGACTTCTGCGTAGGCGACCGCCTCAACTTCGCCCTGTCAGGCCAAGCCCCCTTCACAGTACATTACACCTTCAACGGCGTATCGCGCAAAGCAACCGTCAAATCGACCATGTTCCGCCGCCTCGCCGAAAAACCTGGCACATTCACCATCACCGGCGTATCCGACGCGGCCTCATCCTGCAGCTCCCAGTTCCACATCACGAAGCAAATCCACGGCATGCCATCCGTTGCCGTGTCCAAGGGCCGCGAGTCCATCGTCGACATCCACGAGGGCAGTGAGGCCGAAATCACCTTTGACTTCGGCGGCACCCCGCCCTTCGAATTCACCTGGACGCGCAGCACGAACGCGCGCAAGGGCCACAAGTCCGAAGTGCTCGAGATGAAAAACGAGGTCTCGGATGATTATAGTCTGAGCATCAGGGCGTCGGAGGAGGGCACGTATGAGGTCGTCAGTATCAAGGACAGGTACTGCGCGTACGCCAAGGAGGGCATTGATTTGTCGTCTGGTGGGGGGAAGAAGGGCGGCAAGCTTCTGACTTATTAGGTATTTTTTATCTCCCCCGTTTCGTGGGGTTGGGGAGGGGAAAGATATGAATTCAAAATCTTTTTCCCTTCTCTACTTGGACAATGTGATCAATTGATTGATGATTGTAAAGATATGAAGAAAGAGCGGATCAAGAAGGAACGGTTGATCGGTGTCCTTTTCTTTTGGGACAGAAAATAATTATATCAGATAGCAGTGGTCGTACGTGTATAGCAATTTCAGCGTTTGTCTTTTTTCTTATCTTGAGAATATATATTCCTCTCATTCGCTCCTCCTCTCCTTGTTAGTCCTATGTGTTACTTTGCTCTCGTGACTATAACCGAAGTCAATACAGTCTCCCTAGCAAGTAATAGTGGGCAATCTAGTGGCTCGTATACATTGACAACGTCCGCGTGAGAAACCACCCACAGATGCAGTATCGAATACACACATCGAAAGGAAGACAACCTCGGGAGAAGACACCTGCGATAGCAACGACAGCAATTGATCGATCTTGTTCAATGTACAGCTAGACGATCTATCTAGCCATCTACCGACCCCAGCTGCACATCTATTCTATTCTAGTCTATTCTATTCTAGCCCTCTGACCAACCTCTTTCCTTCCATCAAAGACCCTGCCCATATCAGAAGGCCGAAATTCATCCTCAACGTTCCGGGGGAAAGTATCACAAAACGGCGACGACCAGAAGGAAGCATGCCCGAGCCTCCCGGGCGCCGCGCACGCTCAACATAAGGCAACAGTGACAGTGACGATTGGAGAGAAAAAAATATATAGATTTAAGATGGAGGGGAAGAGGGTATCCTAATAACAAGCAATGAGAACAAAAATCTGACATTAACAAAGGAAAAAAAGAAAAAGGTAACAAGAAAAAAGAAAACTATAGGGCGGTTGCGCGGCGGATGCAATCATATGCTCTGCTCAAAATGCCGCTTGCCAGTCCGAAAAAAAGGATGAACAAAAAAGCATCAGCCCGGTAAATGGGGGCTGATGAAAATGGGGGAAAGTGCCGGTTGATCTTGCGAATGCTAAAATAAGGGCAGGTAAGAATTGAAGATGCTTCGCAAAAGTGCCTTCTCGAAGAATTGACATGGAACTGAAAAAATAAAACCACGAAACAAAAGGGTTCATAACAAATAAGTTCTTGCTCCAAAACACCAATATCTGAAATGTGTTGGGCACAGACAATCGCAGTGGGAGATGTACTCGCGCCACGCTGCTTAGAGAATAGAAATCAACTCAATCATAACAAAACCGCGGTTTCGTAATCTTCTCTGCTTTCTCTCATTCCGCCTCATCTTCATCGTATTCAAGACAAGGGGTGGCCCACTCATAGGTAGCAATTGCTGTGCGTTTCCTACGAGCTTTCTAAGCTGAGAAAGCAACACTCGGTGCGGCCCTGGCAGCCGCGTTCTCTTCTTCTCTGATTCTGCGTTCTTCGTACACTTCTTCTCTGCGAGAACCTGCACGTTCGAGGGCCTCGATGTAGGTCCTGAACTTGACGACTTCTTTCAGCAAGTAGCTGCTCTTCCTCTCCCAATTCGTCATGACCTTGGCGAGACGAGCGCCATTGGGATTCGTGTAGGCTAGGGGAATGGCCCCGCGTAGCTCATTGTGACGCTGTAGCTCTGCCTCGACCGAGGTGATGTAAGCCTTCAAGCTCCGTAGCTGGTCGATCTCGAGAAGCTGTGATGGGAGCATGGAAGACGCCGGCGGCCGCCAATCACTGATCACGGCTCTGTCGCCCGGCAGTCGAGCCTTGTTGCCAAAGTTTTGGTCAAAAGATGTGCGTAGAGAAGACTGTGTGCTGGGTCTGGGAACATTGGAGATGGTACCCATCGAATCCTTAGCGGCGTGACCTGACATCGCTGGTGGTGGGTAACCACCACTTCGTGATGGTGGTGGACTTTGTTGCTGACTGGCGACTAACGCAGGATTGATTATGTTGTCACTCCATCCATACTCTATGTTGTCGACTCCACCCACGAGCGGCTCCTTAGAGAGACGTGCAGACCAGTAGTTCGCAGTGCTGGCAAATTCTTCTGCGATCTCAGCAGTGCCAACTTGGAACAAGTGGACAGCTCCGGTCGGCAGACTTAATGCCCAAACGTGAGGGCGAGACTTGCTATAGCCAGGCGCCGGCAGGCTCGTAGCGATGGTCTGACGAAGCAGGAACTGACCGAGCTCTTCGGCATTGTCTGTCCAATTGCCTCCACCGACCACCGAGGGTGCGATACTTGGGGCTTTGCCAGGGGTCTTCGAAGAAGTTGTGTGTCTACGTGCGCGTGCAGTACCGGCGCCGATCTTGGTTGTTGTCTGCTTGAAAGAGAACAGATGCAAGTATCCTTTCTCGACGACAGCGAAACACTCGTTCCAACTGCGTTCCTTAGCCTTCTTCTCGGGGCCCTCGAGATGATGCTTGTGCTTGACCATACCCTCTTTGGCCCAGGGCGCGCCCGCGAGCTCCAGACTCTCGTCTTCGAGCAGAGATCCCACGCGATGGAACGAGTCAGAGTCAGACGTGGCCTCGTACTCTTCGCGGATTATTGCTTGCGACAAGGCGTTGGTAAAGCCAAGGCTTTGCTTGAAGTCTTGCGTTAGAGCAAAGCTTTCCACGCTCATGGTAGGGCCCGTTCTGCCGGTAGATATTTTACTCCACATGCTGCTACCAGCCGGACTGAGCATCGAGTTGTCGTCGAATGAAGTTCGAGACGATCCGACTGTCGAAGCAGGATAAACCTTTTGCCTCATGCGATTTTTTGAGTGCATTCTCTGCGCCAAAGACTGAGTCTCTGACGTCTTGCGACCACGATAAACGAAGCCTTCGGAGGGAGCCTTGGAGATGACAGATCCCGTGCGTCTGAGTCCACCGGGCTGAACCGATAGATTGTTGGTCAGCGGACCCAGGCCTCCTTCACGATCCGTGACGCCATGCAACGGCAAGGCATCGGCGCATATTGAAGTATAGAACGACTTGAGCACAGTCTCGATTTCCAGAAGCCAGCCTCTCTCAGTGCCTTCATAAGTAAAGTTGATGAGAACATTCGAAGCATAGTTGTTGATGTCAGCACCGGGACCAGGGTCGGTCTCGTTTCGGTTCATCATCGGTCGCAAGGAGACACGCTTCCTGGACTTCTGTTTGAAGTCAATTGACGACCTCTCCTCCGCCTCATCCTGCGGATGGTGAGGCATGGTAGGAGAGCTTGGTACAGAAGAGTTGTGGTGGTCATGTGACGGCAACGTTGATCGAGAGTTCTCCCTCGTCGGCCTCGCTGTCTTCTCGGCGGCATCTTTGATGGCCGGCATGGTGTTCTTGATGAACTCGGAGCGGGTCATTTTGTGTTGAATGTTAGCAATGTGCTGATCCGTGTTGAGTAGCAGCAATGCATAGCAGATGTTGTGAATGACGCCGGTCCCCTTGAAGCCATTGTTGGGGTTGCATTCGTCCCATCTGGCTGCGAAAGCTTCCAAAATCCTGTCCACCTGCTGTGATTCTCCTTTGAGCACCAGCTTCTCGCAGAGTTTTCGCATCGAGCTCAAGATGTTGTGACCAGCCCAATCGAAGAAAGACATGTATGCGATGAGTGTGCGGGCGCTGATCTGGGTCTTTTCGCCTAGCCAGGCCGCTGCGTTACCCATGGTCACAAAGTCTTCTTCTCCTGCATAGATCTTTCGCGCGCGATCCATGTCCTCTGCCGAGGGCTCAGGACTAGTGAGCTCGTCCAGACGACGCGCGATGTCAACAGACGGGCGGACTTCGTTGCCGTTGACTTCAACCACCGGTACGCTGTCCTTTCGCTGGCCAGATCCTTCGTCATGCTGGTTTGGCGTTGGTTCCTGAGGGCGCATGAGTCCTTCGCGAGGCAAGGAGAGCTCGCTCGATACCGTATCGTCTTCGGAATGCGCGGGGTCAATCCACAGGCGATCATGTTTCGCAGCAGGCGAGATCCTTATAGCCAGGCCCTTTGACTCCTTCACGCCGTATTCTTGCCCATCGGAGTGGGCGCCACCAGAGTCCGAAGTCACGGCTCTGATGGTGGCTCCTGGACTGATAGGCCCCCACTCGGAATTAGTCGTCGATGGGCTCAGGAAAAATGATGTGCTACCAGAGTACTCAATAATGGGCGACGCGATCGGTGAGACAGGACCCAAAGCGCCATTGGATTGCCCAATATAACTTTCGCTAACTGCTGAGATCCCGGAGGAAGCCTTGCTTCTTTCACTGATGTCACTTGCGTCGCTGAGGAAGGAACTGCTATGCTGCATTTGTGGGCGCTGCGGGTCGCGATTTGCAGCTTGCACCTGCAATTTCTCCGGGTCAGGTGGAGTACGTGGTTTCGGCGCGAGCATCGGATCAGGCTTCTCAAGCGGCTTGGGATTGATCGATGAACGGTGCTCAAGGGGCGCGCTCCGCCTCAAACTGGCGTCCGGAGGAGGAGTGTAGCCGGAATGGAACATGTCAAGACTGTCAGTGTCTCCTTCACTTTTTTCCACTGCGAACCGAGAGAGCGGGATCTGGCCGCTCGGGGTGGGCGCATCGATTTCTGCTAAATAAGGATCAAGAACCTTCTTAAGGCTGCTAGCTCCCGGACTCGACGGGTTCTCTTGCTCTAAATGACGATGAGAGGGGTTTATCAGTTGCGGCGGAATGCTCGGGGGAAAGCTCTCCTCGTCCACGGACATCTTCCGTCTGCGGAAGAAAGAGGGTTTCTTATTGACTACATTCGGGGGTGTGGTGACAGTCTTCGCATCAGGCCGGGGATTGGGAGTGGCAGACTCCGGAGCAGGTGTAGACTTATTTCGTGTTTGCTGCGGCGTTTCGACTGCCACTGTGTTGAGAGAGAAGTCGCGCTGCAGCTGTTTCACAACGTCGACGTTGGTCGAGGAGCGATTAGATGAGCCGAACACACGTCTGAAGAAGCCCGGCCTGCGGGCAATGGGCTCAGAAGCAGCATTAGGAAAAGTTGGACGAGCAGACTGAGCCGGCACCGGGGAAGCAGAGCGCATGTTCGTTGCCTTGACAAAATCACTGGCTTGGTCGCGAATGGCTTTGGGTATCTCCTGTGTCGTACTTTGAGCCCTAGAGGTGTCGCCTTTCGCACTGTCTGCATCAGCGCCATGGACACTCGAGGTGTGAGAACTTGTCCGCTTGGTCGAAGAGGAAGCCGAAGGCTGCAGGTGAGTCGATGGGCCGCGAGTGGGTCGCGAATCCTTTGCTTGACCATGCGGCGGCTCATAGGCGCTGTAGAGTGACGGGACGGGTCGGCCCCTGCCCAGAATCGAACTGGAAAGTGTGACAACTTCAGGCGCACTGCGATTATGCTGTTCGTGGTCGATGATATCGATATTGGAATCAGCAATGCCCGGAAGGCCCCCAATATGCGATATGTCAAAGCTCGAATTCATACTGCTCTTGCTTGATTTCCTGGCTGAAGGCCGCGTGCGGCTGTGGTTCCTCGCCGTTCGTTGTGTTTCGGAACTGCTTCTTGCCAGAGCCATGGGCCTGCCATCTCTAGCATCCCTTGCGTTCCTGATGGGTAGTATGCTGAGGGGACTCCCCACGTAGCTCGATCCGCTGTTGCTGCGCTTGCCTTGCGACGAGCGCGAATAGTAGGTGACGGCATCATCAGGGCTGGCGACATCGGTGGACAGTGACGAGGAATAGGTGTGACCGCGCGGTCGCTGGGAGGACAGGCGTGTGCTGATGCGCGGCGGGGAGGCAGCGACATCGAAATGGTCGTCGAAGCTGGAGAAAGCAGCCATCCTGTCGAACGAGGACAGAAGATTGTCGACGACCGAGTCTCTAGTCACGCTAGACCAGGACAGAGGGCGCGCGTTGCCTTGACTGTCGAATTCCTTGTCGTAATCGTCCTCGTCCTCGTCGTGGCTGTCGTGATGGTCGTGATGGTCGTGAGAGTCTTTGTGGCTGCCCTTATGAGTGCTTCTGTGCGTGACCTTGGGGTTGGTCGTCAAGGCAGAGATAAGGTCGGATGCTGAAGATTCCTCCTTTCCATTGCGTTTACTCGCGTTGCGGGAAGCGTTGCGAGAAGATCGAGGCGGCGGGGTGACTGGAGGCTTAGTCTGAGTATTGTAATGTGAGCCGCGTAAAGCTGTTCGCGAGCTGCTGCGGGATGCAATGGCGCGAGGAGGGGTCGACAAGGTGAAGGGCGAATGAAGGAGTGACGGCGGTGGTGGAGGTGGAGGTGACGATGTGTTGGCAGAAGGAGAACCCAGAGGAGAACCCAGGTCCATCATGGTGGATTGACTCGCCTCGCTGGTCGAGTGGGATTGGCTCAAGTGGATCTACGCGCTTGATTGGATCCTCTCCTCCTGCAAGGTACAGTACGGACAGTCGTACAGTACACTGTACAATACAGTACTGTACTACTGTACAGTCCTGGGGATCAACAAGGTTGTGCCAACCACGCTATTATGGTTATGGCAAGCAGCAGCCTGTGCAGCGGATTCCAACGGCCGCTTGACGACTGTTGCAGCACCGGCGAACCACAATTCGATGGCTAAGGTATCTCAGAAAGAACGAGACTTGTGGGCTCCACCAATGCAAAGTGAGTGGAGAGGAAGCTGCAGGCGCCCTACGGAGTACTCTCTGCTAAGCTGCCTCTTAACCCTAAGTTGCTCTGATGCGAACGGCAATATGCAGCTAAAAGAAACCACGAGATGGGTAGCCAGAGCTCCCCTCGCTACGTCTCTGCCGCTGGCCTCAGAAATCGAAGAGAGCAATTCAAGACTGCCGTTCGCTGTTTCCTACATGTCCAGATTGTACCTGGACCTGGACAAGCAAGGGCGGGGCCAACTTCGGTCGCAGCGAAGTCAAATTCGAGCGGAGTCTTGTTGCGCAGGATACACAACCAGCACCATGATTCACTGTTCATCTATCATCTGTGCATCATTTTTGGATTGGACAAACACAACGACTGGCTTTTTCGCAAGCGCGCACTTAGTTTCAGGGGCACGCTGGGCGAAAGCGAGTAAGGTAAGGTAGGGTAAGGTACGGTACTCGAAGTGGTAACGCGAGATGTGGTGGATAGCCATCGGTTATCGGCAAAGCCTGTGGGAAAACAGAGAAAGCAAACTTCCACCCAACGCTTGGGGAACACCTTACCCTTACTCTACAGTACCCCCTCGCGTGCAGCCATTCTTATGATGTACTTGTAGAGTACGGTAGTCTACCTTAGTAAGGTGGGTACCCGCCGGGTCCCTTTCTTGCGCATGACATTGACTGCATTGCTGTCGCATCCTAGAATTTAGATTTGACTTACTCCCTATCCTTAAGCCGCAGCCCAGGAGATATGCAGAGAAACTCATTGTCCAATGTCCAGATGTGTTCCACCGACGACTCGATATCCTGGCTATTACATGATTATCATATGGAGATGATGATCATCCGCTCTGGGCCGTGCAATCACCTGCCACGTGCATGTGTGGAGGCCCCGTCTGCCGGAGCCGTACTTGAACCTAAAGGCTTTGCCTTTTGATAAGATACCTTGTCTTCCTCCCTGCCTGAAATCAAAGTTACCGTTCATCTTCGACGATTGACTCGTCTAAACAGTTTGAGGCAATGCAACGCCATTCTCAAAGTCCCGGCGCAGACATAGCCGATATTACCATCAATCTTGCCCCCTTCTATGTGCCTGCACCTGGGCTAAGGCAAGGTACAACGCATGCGGAAGGCTAATGCAGACCCTTCATTTTAGCTGTGCATTAGCGTCATCAATATCCACCATTCATGGCTGGTCCTTTAAGCATTTTCAGATCTAGCATGTCTTCTTACTTGTTGCTGATCTCGCTAGAGTCCGCTAACATCCGCTATTCACTCCGTGTTGCTCGTATGTCGTATTAGAGACCAGGCAGTCGTGAAAATTACGGACAAGGCAATAGTCAATTGTTACTACGGCGCGGTACTGCTCTGACCTTGTCGGTATCCCTCATATTTTTCACGACGACTTTGCATGTGAATGTCGTTCGTGTCGTGAAACATGCCATGGGAACCTAGTTCAAACGGCTTTTTCCCCTTGATAGAGGGTGAAACAAGCACCTTCCGGAAGATTGACCCTGGACCGGCACGCATATTGCGACTTTTCTGGTTCCACATGCACAGCGGAGGGTAATTGTGTCCTCCACGCGAGGGCATGGGTTCTACGTGAGGGCAATGAATTGTCCGAAAGTATTATTCACGAGCAGTAGTAATTCTTCGCGAGCGCGACTAAATATGATCAACGACGTGTCCTTGGTCGGTTGTAATCGGCCAGGGTCGCCCCCATTGAATTGTTCGCATTGACAGCAGCAGGTGAATATCCCTGCAGATCCTCATCAGTCAGACGTATGTCCACCATATCTCTAGTAATTGAGACGAGATGTGCTAATGTGTTGGAGACATACTTGCTCATGTACGCTAACTAACAAATTAGTACAATCTGGTCAAGGAATAGTACTGGTTGGTGACGTGGGAGAGACATTTGGTTCAGATGCAGCGTCATGATAGTCATCACTTTTGCTGTCATCACCGTCACCTTCAGCCATTGCAACGACTATCCACCAGGATGACGGCGGCGATGTCGCTTGATTAGCAGCGCAAAGGTCTCCGCGGTGGCGTGCTTAGTTGAGTCGTTCTCGGACTCAACCCTATCCAACATCGACGCGAACATTTCCATTGCTGTCAAGCCTCCATCGTCAAGGGCGTCCACGTCGACATTCCCCAAGTCGTGGCGTAAGAGAACATGCAATGTATCGGCACTTGCATATCTCGCCGCATAATGCAATATCGTCGCGTTTCGTGCATCACATTGCTCTGTACAAGCGCCATTGCGCAGCAAGATGGGCAGTACTTGATGGCTGTTCCAATATATTGCTGTCAAGAGAATCGTCCGTCTCAAGGGCTCGTCTGGAGCCTCGATGTCCGCGCCAGCGCATATGAGCAGGTGAGCGTGGACAGGAAAATTCATGCGAGTAGCGAAGTTGAGGGGTGTGCGCCCCTTGGAATCCTTTGCATTCACTATAAGGGAAAAGTCATCTTCAATCGCACGTCCAGGAGAGCCGCGCATGAAGCCAGAGCCTCGTCTGGTCTCTGCCAGAGAACTTGTGCGCTCCTTTGCGCTTGCGAGTAAAGTTTCCATTGACAAAGGATGTCCGCTACCTGCACAATAATGCAATGGAGGTCCTGCGATCACCGTTGTTGAGTGAAGCTCCATGCTTCAATAAAGTCTCAACAAAGTACGGACTCGGGCGCGATGCTGCCCAGCAGAGTGGAGACTTACCCATATGATCTGGGCAATCGATCTCGCCTCCATCTGCAGCCTGAAGGTAGTCATCTAGACTGAGGTTCGACAAGCCTAAGACGATCCGGTGAGTGATGCTGAATTTACGTTTGTAAAGCACGTCTGTGTTGAATCTCGATAGACCGAGCGTGCACAGGAAGTCTTCGAAGAAGGCGTTTTCCGGATTTTGCAGATAATAATTCCAGACTACATCGTTCGCCGTGCTGTACGGTGTTAGATCTATACAAAGCCAAGCAGAAACAAGTTACTAACAGGCCGTTGTTGTCCTCGGCTTCTGGATCTGCATGTTGGCCAAGTAGAAATCTCACCATTTCTGGCTTCTCAGCTGTTACTGCGAACTGAAGTGGGTCGTAAGTCAGGGTTTCTGCAAAGGCAATGGCCATAGATATCGCTAACCTGTAAGGCAGATCTACCTTCTTCATAGCTCACGTCAAAAGGCGAAGCCAGCCCATCTTGGAATAGACGCCGCATACCATCAATGTTGTTGTGCTGGGCGAACGAGAATACTGGCGAATTCGCGGATATGACCCGCGGCGTCCTGAGTGAGACAGTATGTCCACTCCAGGGGGTGTACTTGAACTGGAGACACATTGCGTGTCGCAATAGCCACCGAGGGAAATAGTAACTGGTCTTCAAGATCGTTTCCGTGCCCTTCCGGCAACCCTTCCTCGAACACAAAGCACACGACCGAGGATCTTTCATGTATCTGATCAGCAACGTCCCGATTGCTGAATCAAGCCATTGCGGCGTATTGATCGCTAAAGGGGTGTGGCAATCGCACCTGCATAGGTTTGGCCTGGGATTCTGAACAATCACACTTTCAACCATGACTCTGTCGCCATTACTTGCTGGAAGCATATCTTCACCTGGAACCTCACTGGCTGCATTGCTCTGCCATGACGTGGAGAACAGCTGCAATTGCTTTTGCTTGCCTTGAGGTAAATTATGGTCGTTCTGGATGTCTACTTCACCGGCAATTCTTAATTCAGCGAGTTTGTTCTCAAGCACGTCCAGAAAAGAAGAATGCATGTCGCCGATCTTGCCGTTGATTCTTTGTATCTCCACTTGCATGTGCGGCAATTCCACCCTGTACGTTGTAAGATTATGAGGCCGGACTGCAAGAAGTTGTGTGCACTTACGCAGTTAGTGCGCTTAGAGCTGCTTGTAGTGATTGCTTAACTTCTGAGAGTCGTGCGGTCATCGTGTTTATCCTCTTTCCCTCGACGAACCAAGTAAGCATCTTGATCTCGGCTTTCTTCGTGCTGTCTTCGAGACTCTCTGGGTCCTTGACGAGCTTCTGAGTGATCAAAGCCATCAAGTCGGATATCAATTTGTTCGCTCTGGAAAGAAGATGCCCGAGTCGTTGGGCAGCAGCCTCATCTCGAAGACTAGACCGAAGGGCTACATTCTGGACTATACCAGCCAATGTACTTAATTCTGATACCTTGACATGGAAACCAATGAGTCTATGGCTTGGAACAATAATATCGCGCAAGATATCTAACCTCATTGAACAGATCCCGCAGTCTCTCAGGAGCCTCTTTCAACCTGAGAATCTTGTCTATCCCTTGACGAGCTTTGTTGGCTGTCTCCAGGAGCGACAAAACACCGATTGTGATGGAAAACGGATCCATATCGTTGAACACATGTAGCGATATGCGGAGCGTGACAATGGTCTCTCATTGTACTATATGTCGAGCTCCACCAGCAGGACTACATCTTCTTGAGATTGAATAAACCCTCGTTGCATTATGCTCACCTATCGCGATTGGTTCGATCACGGTATGCGCCATCGCGCTTACGGTGTGACTTTTGAGGGCTCGCAAAGTACTGCTACCCGAAGCCCTATGGATGAGTGCACGTTTGGAGAACCACCTGCCGTTTTCTTCTTGGAATGTTCCTACAGATAGCTTCCGCCGAGTGCTCCCGCCGATTTCACACTGGCCAAAAATGTCAGGCAACCACAAGCTGTCGCGAGGTTCATCACAAACGGAGGAGCTGCATGAATCACATCCATGCGTATGCTCACGGGCGCTTGCTGCTCATAATAATCAATACGGTTCTTTCACGACCGACGGTTTTCCCCCCCATTGCTGCATCCACCTAAGCGATTATGCAGATCGCTCAGCGCTAATGCAACGTGAGCTATGCTCAGCCACTTCTGTGTCTGATCGCGCGGCTGCTACGAAGTTCAAGTCTCAATTTACCTGACTTGCGGCGTGTATAAGTGCTCGTGTTCAACTCTGCTACAGCGCGGGAACATTTACGGAGCCATATATAAGTTCAGTAGCCCGCATATTCAGTGGTATAAGATTTCTGACTAGTATTGGTACCAAGCAAAGTGATATGAGTTCGTTTGGAGATGGAAACATTCGGAGGACAATGAAGAGCAATATCGAATTGTTGAATGATTGTGACCAGTACGAATTATGGACACTGACCGTCGGGACAAGATTGTAGCTTATCGTATCCCAGGATCCTGCCGAAATTGAATTATTACAAGTTCAGGATCACCGGCTTCGGCAATTCTTTTGGGACACTCCTCGAAGATGTAGTCCAAAGATGCTCCTGGGGACGGCAGTGGCACGTCGACCACTCCGAAACAACAGTAACGCTGGACGCCCCAGATATCGCACAGCGCAATAATGCTATGCATGAGATGCTCAAGCGCGAACAGGAAAAGGATACCTTCATGCAACTCCGCAAGTGGTCTAATGAAGTCTTTCCAGTTTACGGCCCAAAGAAGGAATTGGTGATGAGCATCGAGCGTGTTGCCGCTCCTCTCTTCGGTATCGTGACCTATGGCGTGCAGCTTCTTGCCTACCATGAAGACGATAGCGCCGGTTTCGGACTTTGGGTGGCTCGTCGGGCAAAGGCGAAGCGGACCTTCCCTGGTATGCTCGACAGTACGGTTGGGGGCAGCTTACCAACAGAAGAGACACCATTCGACTGTCTCGTGCGTGAAGCTGAGGAGGAAGCATCATTCAACCCGGAATTAGTCCGTAAACACGCAATCGCCTGCGGTACGGTCAATTACCTCTGTCTGACAGACGAAAGAAGCGGAGGTGAGATTGGATGTTTCACGCCCGAAGTTCAATTTGTCTATGAGATCAAGCTGCCACAAGACATCATCCCTATTCCTGGCGATGGCGAGGCTGAAGAGATCACCTTGATGACCGTACCGCAGCTGAAGAAGGCTCTAGCGGAGGGCGAGTTCACACCTGCTAATGGGTGTATCGTGCTGGATTTTTTCGTACGTCACGGCGTGCTGACGTTCGAGAACGAGCCGGATTATATTGAGATTGCGTCTAGATTGCATCGTGTCTTGGATCTCCAGACTGCTTGAGCAGATAAACTGCAGGCTGTACACGGCCAGCAATGACTACCATGAATGACATGCACAATTGCACTTTGAACCCGCAGCTTCGACGTTAATAGTACTGCGAGACGTCCAGTCTCTTCCCCAGCAGTATGATAATAGCATCAACCAACACCAGCTCAAGAAGAAGACAAATCCTTCCACTTCCAAACACTCCACTCACACAACCCTTCATCATCAAACATGCCCTCTCCAGCCCTCCTCTGCCCCTCTTCAACAGCGACCAATCCTGCATTCTCCAACCTCTCCCACACTGCCCTGATCTCATCCAAATACGCAACTCTCATCGCATACGTAATGACAAACCTCGCCTCGGGCGTGCGCGCAAGCCACTCGACAACCACTTTTTCCAGCAGCTCCGGGTGCTCTTCCGAGTACACCGTGTCAGCAGCTAGTAGCACCGTCGCCTTACGTCGCGAGGAGATCGTCGTTGTGCCGTCGGACAAAGTGAGCGCTGTGGGGTCGTTCCAGTCTAAAGTCCCGCACGTCGCGGACGCTTTCGAGCACGAAGAGAGCAGACGTTCGTTCAGTGAGATATTCGCTTGTAGACCGGGAACTATAGGCGCCAGATCTGTGAGGATGACGGGTGCATTCCATTCATGTGCCGCCGTCAGTCCCACCAGACCCGTGCCGGCGCCCAGTTCGATAATCGCCACTGGTTCGTCAGAGGCAGTGACACCGTCACCGTTGCTGGTGCCGAGTTCTGTCGCTGATGTTCGGGAGGGCATCTTGATGTCCAGCTTGTGCAATTGACTCGCCATGACCCACGATGACGCCCAGGTCTCCAAAGGTAGGTTATCAGCTGTGAGGTTCGGTTCTGTGATTTTCACTTCGATACCCCCTTGCGGGTTATTTGATGATATTTGGAAGGTGCGGATTGCATTGCCTTCTGAGTCGATTTGTTTGGACATTTTGTTTTTTTCTTTTCCTCTGGGCTTTTCAGTTTCAATTGGTCCTGGTGTGGCTCCTTCTTGCTTCTTTGTTGTTTAGAGTCCACCCTATGGTTACACTGGTTGACTGTGTTCTGGCTCTGTAGTCTGACTCTAGTCTTATTTTTTGTTTGTTTGATATGTACTGTCTTTTAAATTATCGGATTATATATACGATAGTCGAAATGTGTTCATACGAGACCGGTGACATAAACAGCAAACCCATGATTTTTTTTTGCTAGTGATGGCCGGCGTTTGACGGATTTAACCTCGCGTCGAAGCTATAGTGGCTAGAATATGATAAAGTATTGATTGAGCAAAAGAATGACAATCTTGAAGTTCCTACCTCTATAGTAAGGGTAGCTGAGCTGATGGAAGGAGAAAAGAGAAGAGTGTCATGATCATTCGAAGTTGCTACGTTGTAAGGCAACACGACGAGATGAAGCTAGCTCCAAGATTTGCCTGCTCCCTTCGAAGGACTGAGAGCAGTCGGGGATGTGGCAGAGAACAATGTGTGTACATACGAAAGGATTGGAAAGTACACACAAGGGTTGCAGAGGACCGAGAACGTGAAGACGCAAATCATTGCATGATCTATATTTTCATATCGTAACGAAAGAGAAATAGGACAAGCTCTCGACTACTGCCCTATCTGCGCCCTCAAAGCATCGATTTCTGCCTGAAATGCAGACAGATCTGCGAGTATATCCTTCCCATTCGCGTTCAGTGTAGTCGGAGTATCCGTCACAACATCATCATGCGCTGATCCGCCTTCTGGAACATAATGTAAAGATGATATTGACGACGTGCGTCCATTGTGTGAAGCGGCTCCGCTCGAACGACGAAGCTCGACACTGCTTCTCTGACTACTGTTGCTAGGTCGTCGAGCTTCGTCAAAGCTAGGCCGTTTGTCTCCCCGACGAGGTGGAGGAGGAGGTGGCGCACCAGTCTGCGCTAGGCTTGGCGAGATGCGTCGAACGCCGAGAGATGATGCTGACTGCGTAGATGGGGTCCGCGTCAAAGCTGGTGTCCCTCGGAGAGCTTGTCTACTCGGTGGAGGCGGCGGTGCTCGACCTGCTGGTGGCGGAACGGCAGGTTCGGCGGAACCATGAGGAGCTGCTGATACACTAGGCTCTCGATCGACTGACGAGACCGAGTTTGCAGCCCTTCGAGACGGCGGCGCTGGCGGTTTATTGGAAGGCTGCGTAGATGAGAGCTCCATTTGGTCGGAATCGCCATCGAGATCGTCAGGGACAGAAGATTTTGAGAGCTGTGAGGCGCTTCTTGCGCGTCCTGTTATTGCGCCCATGAAGAGATGGCTTGCGCGCCGTGAGGTCGGTGGTGGCGGAGGAGCGCGAGTCTTTTTGGACTGCAGATCAATTTCTACTGGTGGTTCAGGTTGCGGGGGCAATGCAGTCATGCCATCCTTTGCACCGTCGACTCCATTGTGTATACCAGCGGATGAAGGGGGTAACGGTAGGGGTTTGTTGACATCCGAGGACGATCTGCTCGAGCGCGTATTCTGGGGCTCTACTGCAGAGGTGCTGGGGCTTTGTTGTGCAGAAGGAACTGAGATAGATGTATCAAAGTCCGCAAAGGACACAGTCTGAGGACCTTGTCTCGAAAGGAGCTTGCCGCGATGATGGGCAGGTGGAGGAGGCTTTGCTTTCTTGTTTTGAGGATTGCCCATTAGACTTGCTTGGTCGCCGCTCTCCACGTTGTCAACATCGGACGTTGAATCCTCGGTCGGTGAGCGAGGGGATTCTGGGTGTATGTCATGTACCTGCTGAAACATGGAACCCTGCGAGTCGGACAGAGATGCAGCGGTGCCAGTGCCGACCGTTAGGGTAGAGGGCACCACTGCTGAGCTCGTTGGCGCAGGCGAAGCTGGAGCAGGAGATGCAGTAGTGGAGCCAGTCATCAGCATACGGGTGAAAGAGTCTACGTCCATTGTGGGTTTGGCCAGTCCTTCCTTCCCTGGCTCGTTTTGTCCATGACTCGAAAGAGGTCCCGGATTCTCTGCCTTATCTTTTGTTGCTGAAGAAGCTGCCATGCCATAACCTCCTTCTATTGATGCAAGAGTCCTTGAAAACGGATTGTATGGCGCTTGCGGCTGAGCAGACTTGTTCGCTGTCGCTTCGAGACCTAAAGCTGATGGATGATGTTGTAAAGGTACACCTACGACTTCCCGATTCAGATTACTGGCGCCTTTGGCGACAGAGTCTATGAAGGATTTTCGCAACTCTGTAGCAACATCTGAATCTTTGTCTTCCAATGGTGGGGAGCTCGCCCGACCTGCTTCGTTCAATTTGAGGGCGAATGGGTCTCCTCGCACGTCGATTGGGCTTGTCACGGGGGATTGGATACGGACTCTCTTCACTACCTTCTTCGCTTTGACGCTTGCTACAGAGCCTGTCAACAAAACATTGACATGGCATGCTCAGGGCGGGAGCTTCTTACCATCACTCGTCTCAACGGATAGCTCTGCCGCCGTTTGCCGCGTGGGAGGGGTAGGTGGTATAGTTCCCGGCCTGCGGAAAGGATTGCCAGCCATGTTGCTGCTCCCACGTTATTGATCTTATCGTTGCTTCATCATGCATGTACACAAAGTTTTATTCTGGTCAGGTCATTCCTTAGATCGTCGTGAGTGGCAGTTTATCAGCGATTATGGAATCCAACTTCTTAAGGTATCTATGTGAGGTATGTGAGCTTGCTTGGCCGAATTGACGCGAGGCCCTGAAGATCCGGGGTCTCCGACTATCAACAGCCCCAAACATCTCCACTTACACTCTATATTTACTGACTTGATGGCACTTGATGCACTGTGTATAGATTGATCTCAAAAACTTTGTATTACAGTGGAGAAATCATTTATCTTGTTTATAGCTAAGCGTGCTCTAGAATTGATCATGGTCCCTCCAAGGTACATCGACGGTAAGTAATGCTTTGGCGCAAGGTCGTCGACCACATCATTGTGTTGAGCCGTCATCCTCATCGTCGCGACGTGAATACCAAACACCATCCTTACACTCCGTTATGGTGTTGCAGTCTGCGTAGACGTGCCACCCAGATTTCACACCGAACCAGCGTCTGGCCAAGCGTGCACCACTTTGGGTCGGTTGGCTGAAGGCGATCTCCTCCTTGGGTATGATCGTCCCATCGCAGAAAGTCCTGCTTGCGCAATCTAGCATCGCAGAAGCTATGCCCTTCTGCCGGCAGCTTGATGAGACCCATATCCGCGAGATCCCCATTTGCACCTGATCCGCATCTTCACCAATTCTTATCGGCCTGTCGGGATCACGTTCAATACTCCCATCTCCGTGTCCCTGCTTCTCGTCCTCGGCAAGGTTCTGCTTCGAGTCTCCGCTTGTGCCATTCCATATTTCGGGTGGCTCATCCATCACCTTGTAAGCTGTCTTGATACGCTCTGCTAGGCATAGGCCTACCGACCGGGTTCCATGGATGTAAAGATATATTTTATATCTATCGTGGATTGAACCGTACTTGGAATGTATGCGTCTTTCCGAAGTTTGTTCCTTATCGTCACCGGACGACGATAGTGCTGTGCCACACAGACTCCAGAGTAAATTTGTGGGTATGTCGACAGCACCTAATTCAGCTTGCGCGACGTTGAGCACAGGAACGACTTGTTGTCTAGCTGATTGACACTTCCGGTGCCTTGTGATCGAGACGATGCGGTCTGTGCCATCTTTCCCAGTCCACTCAACACCACGCCAACCTTCCGCCTTTCTCAGGAAGTCTTTACCGACAAAGACACCTTCCGCACTTTGAGAATGGAACTTGCGGTGAAGCTCTGCATCCTCGACATTAGAAGGTACAAACTCCATCCCACATGTTCTGCATCGCTTCTGGAATGGTTGTCCAAGGTTCAGCTGCATCTGAACCAAGGGTTTCTTCATTGGAGCCTGTCGTGGCTTCTTCACTGATTTAGCATGAATATGGAGAAAGAAGTCTGCCGCTGGTCTCTTCTTCTCCTGGCGAAGATCTTGTTGTTGTACCGGTGGATTCACCCCGGATGTGAAAGGAGGTGGCGAGGAAGCTGGTGTCGAGGCATGTATTTGTCCATCGAGAGGTGTTATGTCTGAGAATAGACACTCCGAGCGTGGGCTACTCGATACCACAGCAGGTTCTGGCGAGTCTGGCTCTCTCGGCAATGTGCCAGCATCATCATCAGAATGGACCTCGACGATTTCAACGCGTCTACGCTTTATGGACTGAGTATCATCATGGAGCAGCGTCCTCTTCGCGCGAGAATATGTGACAAGACGTGAACTGTAAGAGTTTCAGTTCAGCATAAATTGGCTTGACGATAAGATGACGTTGCTTACTTATGAGGTCTGGTGTTCATTACAATATGGTGATAGTAGGACGATTTTAGTAGTAGCAATGGGACATGTGCATGCTGTTTACTTTAGATCGGTCAAGTAACGCGAAGTACGCGTTCATGACCGCGTTTTAGACGCGTTCCACACAAAGACCAGTCTTGGCATCAGTTTAAGCATCATTTGACCTCCCGGTCGTATACCTACTGAGATTTGGAGACCACAGGTCCCCCACTCTTGGCCAAATGCCAAGATTGCACATCTAGTGAAGTGGCCTAAGGTTAGGGCAGGTGCCTGAGGTCTTCTTTTACACACATCCAGGTGACACATGAGGATATACTTGCAGTAATACCTGTCGAACTATCAGATCTCTCTCCCACCAGTCACATCTCTGTTCTTGACCAAGCAATCTTTACATAGGTTGCACCCCTACTTTAGATAGGGCTAGGACGTCGGTGCTACCGAGGTCAATCCGAGTCATTCAGCACCTGTCACCAGCTATAGTTGCTCTTTTGCCTCGGTATTTCTCCAGAATTGCTACGAAGGCTCGACTGCATGTAACCTCTTTCAAAATAACCTTATATTCACCTTATTTGAACCTCAAGATATCCAATAGCCTAATCTAGTCCAAACCGGCCGACTCAGAGATGCCACCTCTTCCTCAGATCGTCGCCCCGAACCTGCGGGTTTCGGTGCAGCCGCTCGAGCCGCAGGCCTTCGCTCCGTTTGGGACAGTGATTCAGAATCCAGAGCATGCTTCAAGCAAGACTGACGCCGGCGCATATGATGTCGTCTCTGCGAATCAAGGGTCCGCGTTGAAGTACCTCGATGTTACGCATATGGCGAACCACTACGATGTCGCACCTAGTGGAAAGCCTGCCAAGGTCGTCATGAATATGTTTGTATGCTCACCGCGACAACTCGACAATGTCACGGCTGTGCAAAGGTCCGGACTGGGTTCAACGAACGGGGCATCATCCGCGTTTTCAGTGAGGATACTTGAAAGACATCCATTCACTCCGCAGACGTTCGTTCCCACCGGGCTTTGCGCGGCCGACAAATCTACACAGTATTTGGTCATCGTGGCCCCAACGCGTCAAGCCTCACCTGGATCTGCTGGAGACACGACACTGCCATATCCACCACATAGGCCAGTGCGGCGGCGAAGTATCACTAGCATACTTTCTCGAAGTCGGGGTGATCAGACCTCTGACAGCAAGGACAAACTACCTGTTACTGGCTTTCCTGCGACGGGACCACAAAGGCCCAAGGGAATCGAGGAACCTGATTTGAGCCAACTCAAGGCTTTCATCGCGGACGGGTCTCAATCTGTCACGTACGGCCCCGGTACTTGGCACGCACCAATGGTTGTCCTAGGTGCAAGCAGTGTCGATTTCGTAGTTGTGCAATACGCTAATGGAGTCGCGCTCGAGGACTGTCAGGAGGTTGCAGTAGCACCGAAATCAGGCGCCCAAGGTTTGCAGGTAATCATCGATCAGTTTGATTTAGATCAGAAGTGGATCGAGAAAGCAAGACTATGAGAAGATCAACGTCATGGGAGACCACTTTGGCATACGCATCATTACCTACAGTAGGCCATGCTCCGCCGTTATTCGCAGAAGTCAAGCACAGCGATCGTTCAGTGGACAACTGACTAAAATTAGTTGGGGTCGTCCGGCATGATTACATGTTCATCGACATATGCATTCTGGTCCGCGGGTCCCAGGATAGTCTAGTGTCTGAACGTCAACGCTTCGAACTGCCAAAGAACTCTCGATGTCTCGATGCTTTTATCAATTTATCACTGTTCCATTTTGACGAACGGTTAATTTCGACGTGTTTTTCTATGCTACACTTCGGTGTTCACTGCATATAATAGTGCAAAGCGCATGGCGCAGGGTCGCGAATGTGTTCAGACTCCTCCAGGTTACGTGTCTACCAAGCTTTGCAAGGCTGAAGGAGCGCAGGGGCCGTGGACAAGCTCCTGGACCCCCCCTCTCTACCCAAGGTGTGGATGTTTATGGTCGCAATCATGATACAACCCACGCATTTGTGGCTGTCGCTAGGGTTTCATCAACCATGACTCTCATTAGTAGATAGCCATCGCAGCGCACATCAGGCACCGACATGCGGTTCATCTCACTAAATGGGTCGCGCGAGACAAGACTCAACTGAATCTCATGCATTCGGCCGTATCTTGCGCCCATGTGATACGTTTGTGCAGCGAACTCGGCCGGCCCTGCATGAAGGTCTCGGTCGGATTCACCGCCGCCAAGCAAGCAGATCCTGGAGCAACAGGTGCATCATGGTCCGGAGACGAGCGGTGGAACTTGGATGCCGGTGCGCTGCACGGGCGAATTAACTGACCGGATCACATCCGGCCATTTCCAAGACTGACCGGAGAAAAGTATCATGACCACCCTTCATACCAAGTCGGAAGGTCTTACCTAGTCACGCCATGCGAATTCAAAATAATTGCGTTAAATGTGCTCCGTGGGTAGTACGGTACATGTACTAGTTCGTGCTGGTAGCGGGCACGTTATTCTCGTGATGCGGGGGCTAGGTTTGGCAAGCAAGCCAAGCCACACTGCTCCAAGATTTCTATCAAAGTACAGTACACCGATAACGACTCATCGTTGACTCGCAGTGTAGTCGGTCTCTCCAGTCCCGCAGATCCCGTGTTTTACGGCCGCCCATGTCATGCATTTATTTAGTAATCAGAACAAGCGGAAGAGAGGGGGGATCACGATCATGTTTGCTTCTCCTCACTTCTAGGGCGTTGGAGCTACCATGGGCGGAGAGGAGACCGGTTGTAAGGCAATAATGTAGCGAGTTGTAAGTATACAGCCGTGATGAGTTATTTTGATAACTTAGCTTCGTACACAACAAAATGGCGCAGATGAACGCGTCGTAGGTTTGCGGAATGCGGGTTCCCCAATGTGGTTTGGTCAGCCTCTTGAAAGTAGGCGACCTCAGCCTCACAAAATATGTGGGACAAGACTGTTTTTCCTATGATAGTACCGCGAGAGACATTGCTGATCGCTTATAACGTCGCTGATAGATGAACTTCGCTTGATGCCATTCTCGACAAGTCCAGCATCTCGGAAATTTATTGCATTTTGATTAAGTCTAAGAATGGGACCCGCTGCATATGCGTAGGGCGGAAATTTGAGACGACCTATGGGGCTCACAACGGGGCAACAATTCTGCAAAGTACCTTACCTACTACCTTGATGTCGAGGCTTGGATCAAGCTTGAACAAGCAATATGTCTGGTTCGGCAGGCTTACAAACCTTGTATCGCACTTGTAGTAGGTTAGGCAGGTGAGTAGCGACGGGGAGACGCTGCAGTACCGTACAACGCCGACTCAAGTACTTTTGTACTCCAGATAGTGAAGATGAGAGGCATGTACTTGTTGAGGTATCCAAACGACACCGAAGCTGCCACGCCAAGTCAGCCTTGTGCTGGTGAGGATGACGTTGGCGGCATGACTAATGTATAGTGGGTAGTCAATGTTGTTTCCCAAGATAGCGATTAGCGAACAACGTGGGTGACGGCTAGTAAGAACATGACCCACGGGTCTACGCGCTAGGCACGGCCGGGTCTTAGCTGCTTGGAAGCATCTGCCCCTCACCAAAAAAACCAACTTCCCAAAACATCCACCGCGCTCATGACTCGTCTTGGACAAGCAAAAAGATTTTTGTATTGCTGTCCATGTCCAGCTTCGGGGTTGCACGAGATCTACGTAATGAATTACCAATTTTCGCTGTGCTACGCGAGATACCGTTCTTTGATCTACGCGGTCAGCGCAAAGCATCTTGCTGCCCCCGATAAGTCGTGGTCGTCTGCCTAGCGATGCTTTGGAATAAAATGTAACTCAAGACGGGACCGTGTAAATGGGGAGGGGGGGGGGCAGGGGTCCTGAAGACCCCAAAGGCCCTACTCGAGACCATGCGGCCAATGAGCACACTGTCTTCCCGGCCATGTGTTGGTTGCGTGCTTCGGCCGTTACCCATCCTGAAGCCAACTGCGCCTTGCTCAGTGTTCAAACCCGACCCTGCCGTAGGTGGCCCTATCTCCGTAGATCACGTACGCCAGAACGGCTTCAAGGTTTATATGGTCTATTATAGTAAGACGGACTCCCTTGACCCTTGCGGTTTGCCTTGTTCTTTACTTCTACCATGGACTCGCCCTACTCCAAATCTTCTTCTTCCCGCATCAGATCCAGAGCCAGTAGCAATTTTCCAATCATATCACATCTAGACAACACTAGCATTAAGAAACGAAACTCTTATAAATCGTCCCGACCAAGATCCATCTCTTCACTGGATACCGAGCAAAGCCATAGGCTGTTACCAGACCAATTGCGAACCCAACTACTTATCGATCCTGAACCTTTGGACAAAGCCATTTGGGATCCATCACAAGCCACAGAATCAGCCCAATTCTTCTCTTCGCCGCATTCACAGTCAATTACGAACCCTAATTCAATTCCTGGACATCACTCGCCGGACCTGGCGAACAACGTAGACAACAAGACTATTATCTCGACTGTTTCTTCCGAGGACGCTGTAAGGAGCCTTCCTGCCAGCACATTAGCGAGCATGCCGTAAGTATCCGCACACCTTTGGATGCTTGAAACCATGCTGACCAATAATGAAGTTCGTTAGGATATCTCCCCCCTCCACAATATGGAAACATGTCTTTCCATGACCCATCTTTCAATCAAGGTTTGTGCCTTCCATGGCCCCTGTCACAAGAAGTGCTAATATTAAACTAGCTTATCAAAATCTTGACTCCCAGCATCATCATGCCCAGTCAAACAATCTTCATTCAGTCTATTCGCAGGAGTTTTCAGCTCAGCCATTGTATACGCCGAGTGGGTTGTCCATGAACGCACCATACTCAGCACCTTCGCTTGAACCATCTATGACCCACATAAGCGATCCTACGAGCAGTCTCAACCGTGGAACGAGTCCATTCCAACAACCAGTGTACGATGGTGTCAACTTTTCTAGTCAGCAAATCTCCTCAAGCAGGAGCATCTCGCATAGCCCGATGTCATCGCAACCAAATTCCATCCCAGTCGGATCCATAAGTCCCCACCAAACCAATGGTTTGCAAAGGTAAGCAACCCAATTACAGATCCATAAGTGGTCGTGATCTAATGACTATCCAGGTCACCGCATTTCTTTGAATCCAACTTGTACTCGAATTCGTTCTCAGCGCCGGCTGTAGAGCCTCCGCAACAGCTCTACCAAGGACCGCAGAGGTTCAGTTACCCTCCACCTCAATCTCTCGGCAGTAGCGGCAGCGCCCGTCATAGCTTGCCCACTAGAACGGAGAGTGAGTCACATGTACGAGTGATTAATCCAAAACCAAAGCCGCAATGCTGGGACCATGGCTGCAACGGCCGAGAGTTCTCTACTTTCAGCAATCTTCTCAGACATCAGCGAGAAAAGTCAGGGACGGCAGCGAAATCTTACTGTCCCAAGTGCGGTGCCGAATTTACGAGAACGACGGCTAGAAACGGCCATCTTGCACATGAAAAGTGCTCCAAGCAACGCAGGACGTCTACGGAGTCAAAATAGCGCTGGACGCTACGCCACCTTTGAATTACGGCCGTAACAAAATTACCAGTAGTGCGATGACGAAAGGCACCGAGAGATTAGCTTTTGGACCGCAAAACACATATCATGATACCCTCGCTTATAGCACTTGCAAGACGGCGTTTGTATTTGGTCTCAACAAGCTTCATCTCATAGCATTATTCGCGGTGTTTGGCGTGGAGTTGTTTGCATCGTTTTTCGGACGTTCCACCATTGGCATATTGTACTAAGATACAGGCAGCCGAATCGGTGCGTCTCTCGGCGGCGCCAAGGGCGGGCACCATTAGTCTTTAGTAGACCAACTTCTCCAAACAGGTTCACAAGTAGGTAGCAGCGGTACCCTTGGATCAGGTCCCGGTGGGGTTAGATATTAATGTCCAGGGCTTCACGTACGACACGTGAGCGAGATTAAATGCATATAGATATATGAAGGCTTTTCAAAAATACTCACAAGTCTGGCTCACTCTCGACGAACCACAAACCAGATGCCAGACCGGTTGGTGCCGTGGAACGTGCGACCTTGAACTCATGTGATCAACCAGTATTGGAGCTGTGTTGATTGATGCTCCACTACTGATTCAAGTAGCGTGCGACTGTGTATCTGCGGCTGCTCCACAGACCGACTGACTCTTGTTTGGTGCACTGACTCTAATAAAAGCATGCGAATGGTCCAATAGGAGAAACGGAGATTGCCAAGTTTCGATCTCCTATTCATGCAATGCACATTTAACTCTGAACGGATGTGGATCAGTCTGCATGCGAAGAATCTTTTGGTACTGAATAGGCCAAAGGTACGATGTCGCTTGAAGCAATGATCTGCTTCAACCGCACAGCGCTCTCGTATAGAGCCCAGCCACTGAGGTACTGGGGTACGAGGTGCCATTATTATTTCCGGGTGCATTCCAGTTTACCTTGTCGTGAGACGGTTGCTATGATGACTCGACAATTGACTCATCGCGGACCGACGTCAAGGTTCACGAATAATCATCCTTATTGTACCACTGACCCTGACTTGAGCAACAGATGGCAATGGAGGGTGAGTCAGATGCAGCCCTGCATCCTTGATACGGCGCGACTGGTGACTCGCGGCTTGTAGGGCTGACCCCTTCATATCATGCGCTGCTCCCGTGCACAGGTGCCCTCGCCCGTCGTTGACGGCAACAGCGGTATCGACCTTCTTCATTTGCAACCATACCTTACCAACCTTGGGCATTGCTCAAGTCTATCGTCATGAACTCCGCCATCTCCATTTAGTGTTCTTGGCTGTACAAGCATTCATCGTTGTCCTGCAGAGTATCATCGCCATACAAAATGAGTCACGTTCCAACTATACTATTCCAGATCCGGTATTACTGCATGAAGACGCGGGTCCCGACTATACGAAAAACGAAACGGAATCAAGCGGGTCGCTGAAACTCGCCAGCATCGCTTGCGGATTGCTTGCCAAAGTTTCCAGAACTCTGAATCATTGAGATCTTCTGTTACTCCGGGCGAACATTTCCCAGCACCTCCTGACTAGTTTCCTACGGCCGTAGTATATATCAACCCATCTAGGTTTTTTTCTACGACTCCTGTTGTTGACGTGGCGCTACGTCGATATCCACTTGACGGCGATCGAGGTCGCAGATTTGAATTGCTTTAATCACCATGGCATCAATTTTCACTTATGAGACAGACATACCAAGGGTATCGTCGCCCTGGCTTCGACAACTGGCAATAGTCGATTCCCCTGGGATCGACACCGAGACCAGTGCCTTGGAAGGGGAAACTAAATCCTCACTTGACGTTGAAAGGATTACTCGTTTAGAAGCTGAGCCGCAGGATGGACCTGTGGAGTACAAGCTGCATCTGCTATTGCGTTCGAGACGAAACTTCACACATATGAGCACTGTAACTGATGTCCCTGGAACTTCGTATCCGAACACTAAATATAACGGACCACATTCTGCCAAAAGCGTCTCCGAGTTGTCTTTGAACACATCTGCCGCAACACAGCAATCGCGTCAACATAGATTGGAGCAATTGACAACTCAGCTACTGTGGCGCTTGCAGCAGTCCTCTCCCCATCACGCTTCCTCCTCCACTAATGTAGTTTTACCTTCCTTCCCCGAAGCCTTACCAGAGCTACGTGCTCCCCCTCGTCCGGCAAAATTGCTACACGGGCTAGAAGAAAGCCAGGGCGCTCTTTATGAGATCGGAGTATCCGACGATGGCTCCTTTGTTGGCTTGGCCGAAGATGAGATGCGCGAGAGTCTCAACAATCTCCGTGCTATGGCTGCGTGCCTTGGTTGTGTTGTGGAAGTGCAACGACTTGTAGATGTTGGATGGTGTAGTTGGAGAGATGATCAAAGTCTTAGAGATATGGCGAATATCACAAAGCACAAGAGCAAGCTTGTCGTTGCCGAAGCACTAATAAAGCCCTATCTGGACCGTATCAATGCTAATACACCAACCAAAGATGTGCACTCGGGGCCTGAGACAAGAAAAACAGATCAAGGGCGTACAGACGAGCAAGCACCTACACAGCTTCGAGTAGCATTCACTGGGCCTACGATGTCTGGCAAGTCCTCGCTGCTAGGGGCTTTGTCTACAGGTACACTCGATAATGGTCGTGGTCAGAGCCGGCTAAGTATGCTAAAACACAGGCATGAGATTTCCTCTGGAATCACCAGTTCCATAACGCAGGAACTCATAGGGTACCGAGATGAGACAAACGGTGATATTGATATTATCAACTTTGCTTCCAAGGGAATATCCTCCTGGATCGATATGCATGCTGCAGCCACGCAAGGTCGGCTGGTCTTCGCCTCGGATTCTGCTGGACATCCGCGATATCGTAGGACTACAGTTAGGGGTCTAGTAGGTTGGAGTCCTCATTGGGCAATACTATGTGTACCCGCAGACGATGAAGGAGATCCGTCCGGAAAAGTTGGCAGCACTCCATCGACGGCTAATGTACTTGGCCCAACAGCTACTGATATCGACCTAGCCGCTGCGCATCTCGACCTTTGCCTTCGCCTACAGCTGCCACTCGTAGTGGCTATCACCAAATTTGATGTTGCATCGAGGACAGGACTTCGTCTAACGCTTGCAAAGTTGCTATCGATCATCAAAGTTGCACGCAGGAAGCCAATCCTGATAGCAAATCCGCCCGAGCCAATGAAGCAAGGAGATCCTCAGAAAGTACTAAATGAGCAAGTGCAAAGGGTTCAGAAGGCAATCGTCCCACTGCTGGAGGATCCGCACCTCTTTGTGCCAATCATCATGACCAGCGCCGTGCAAGGCGTAGGGCTAGATGTTCTGCATGCCCTTCTCCGTGAATTGCCGGTGCCTTCGGCTGATGCGGCCCCTGCGGCCCCACACCGTCAAGACTCCCGCACCGGTACCGCCTTATTCCACGTGGAAGATGTTTACAACAAGACCTCGAGCGCGAAGTCTATGGTGATTAGTGGCCGCCTCCAGCGAGGCTCCTTCTCTATCGGAGATAAGCTTATACTAGGGCCTTTCTCCTCCAGTCTGGACGAGTCCGAAGATTCCGATGGACAACAACGACCTGTTCATTCTAAATCGCTCCTGACCTCGAGATCCTTTCCAGGCGCATTGAAAGGATCCGATCCGCTCAGTCCGAAGGATAAGGTATCAGAGCAAGAGTGGCGTTCTGTTGTTATAACAAGTATCAGAAATCTACGATTACCTGTCACTACACTTTACGCAGATCAAATCGGAACGATAGGACTACGACTGACTGAGTCGAATGATGACCATCTGCTTGCTTATCTCAAAATCCGCAAGGGCATGGTGCTGTGTAATGGTCCATCCTCATCGATTTCCACCATCATTGCTCGTTTCAAAAGAGCCGACGTGGGCTCTTTGGCAGTGGGCAGTCAGGTGGTGCTCTATATTGCAAGTGTCCGCGCCTCGGCGAGGATTCTATCTGCAAGAACACCTGACCCGTCTGAGTTGCCTACACCGGAGATACTGTCAAGCACAGGTGATCCAAGCAATGTCAGTCCTATGCAGGATCATGACAACGCTGCTGCTGACGAGGTTACGGATCCTTTCCTCATGGTCACACTACATTTCGAAACTGCGAAAGAATATGTAGAGATTAATACTCAGGTGCTAGTAATGCCTGGTGGTGGTCCGGGTTTCTTCAGCAACGCAGATCGTCGTGAGAAGGGTGCTGCTGGCTTGGAAAGCTTTGTCGGCATCATCGTAGAAGTGCATGGCTAAAACATGTGCGGTTGCATGAAAAGAATCGTTTACTAGCATCGCAATACTCCGGTAGTACTGGCACCTTGTCTGAGCATACTTCTGATGTATCCTCGTCCTCTTCGACTGACGACTGTGATCTTTCTCTACTCCCTTGACACTATGGGGGAAAGCGGAGCGACTGTTCCCGAGGCACAAGATCAGTGGTATCAATTGCAGTTGTGCAAGCAAGGCATATAAGAAGACCATCATACGCAGGCTTTAGATGAAGTAGTGCAGACACCCAGTCAGATCTGTCAGCTGTCCAGCCATCATACCATGCGCCACGTTATTGGTCCTTCAAAGACATGATAGATCAAGGCAATAGAACAATTTCTGGTTCGTCCTGGTTAGGACCAAGAGGGTGCGACTCCCACGTTTACGGTGCGGGCCAGAGACGAGCAATGAGGACAGAGAACAACACAAGATCTTGCTCCAACTCAGCCCTGGACGATTCGCAGTCAAGTCCGAGAAACGAGTCAAGAATCTTCGCATGAGCATTAGCTTGTGAGACAAAATCGGGAGATACTAGACAGCTGCCATTAGAGGCAATCGAAGCTTGCTTAATCGGCACTTAATCTTTCAATATGCACCATGCAGTAGTGTGATACGCGGCGCCTTTATATAAATCTGAGAGCTGAATGTGAGAAAGAAGAAGATTCCAGTAATCGGATGCGTCGGGAAACCCCCCGAAAGGAAATGGGAGAAATCTATCCCGATATCACATTGATGCAGATCTGACGCTGTGTTATCTTTCCTCTGCTCCACTATGCTGCGGTTCCGTTTGATTCTTGTCTTACCCGTGATCTGTATATATTGGGATTGCGATATCAAGGCGTTCTGGTCTCGACCTTGGCTAGGGCGACCATTTGAATATAAGATCGAGGGCTAGAGCCACGTACGCACAGAGAACTTCATGCGTTGTTCCGACGCACCATCTTGCTTTTCATCTCTCTTGAAAGGAAAAACACTTTATTGATTTATTTCGCATATCGAAGCAGCTACACGTACAGCAGTAATGGCACCTGAAAGCTGCTGCTATCTCTGCACTGTGCTATCTTTGCCTGAGCTGCGTATCTAATCAGTTTGAAATCATCATGCAGTAGACTTGCAGTCCAGAGGGCGATTCTTGGCTCGTACGGCAGATTGTTTGTTTGACCTCCCAGGCGGTATTCCAGAAACAACAAATCAGGGACGCCGTCACGCCACTATGCACAACAATCACCACTATCTTTTCCTAAGCGCCCAGCTTCGGTCTAGAAGCTGGTTGCTGGGATTTTGTTTTTATCCTTTGCTTTGGATCAAACCGAACATGCTTGCCCGCCCCCTCTCGCCACGTTTTTTTTCTTGCTCGTTGAATGGTTTAGTTCCTAGTAGCCCACTGTCACCCACACCCACCCTTCCCCTCCTCGCCCCTCCTTTGACATGCTTACGACGATTCTGTGCTAATCTTGTGTGAGCATAGTGTGATTGTAAGACTGGTCACGAGTGACAGGAGACTCTTGCTGTTTGGGTCAGGCACACTATGCGCGATTTTTGTCACACGTGCGGCGAAGGCCAGTTCTCGATCTCTTTCGTTTTCCGTTCCACCCGGATTTTTTGTTATCATGGTTATCAGACTTTCTGTCTTGTCGGTATAAAGAGTAGGTGTCACGAATCGTTGCCACGAACATTTCAACCAGTTTTTTCCTCAATCGCTCTCCAAGTCTACAGCACCCTGTCACCGTCCTAAATCTAAAAATAGTATCTGCACAAAAAGGTCTACATTCCCTCTTCCACGCACGCCCGTTCATAGTCACACGATAAATGGGGTCATATATTGAATACGTACCTCTATTGTCTTACGCCTTCATGCCTGCAACAAGCGACAACTGGCCCTCAGAGGCTTCATCTGCGCCAAGTACGCCTTCAGTATCGACTTCGAGTCCTGGCGAGCCACAAGGGCCAGCAGGCATCAAAGTGGAGGGCGCGAGCGTGCAGACTCCTTCTATATTCGACGCCTCATTCGCTGAAGCTACAGCCAAGACGACAAGACCAGGTAGGTTGAGAGGTGTCGTGGACTCGTCAATCGTCTTGGCGCATGAGCTGATGGGCGGGTCGTAGATTCATACAATGATACAGTACGGCTGGAAGTAGACAGTCGCAGTCAATCTCCGAATCGCCTTATTCATATCCACATCGGAGACTCAGAGCGGCACGTGCAAGCAAATCCCCTGTCTCGTCAAGAGGAAGAAGATAGAAGAATTCGGTGGGCACAAGAGATGATGCAGGCTCATCCTCTCTCCAGTGCCCGGACGTATCTGCTTCCAGGCTTTGAAGATGAGGAGTGAAGTACTGGTAAGGTCTACGGGGGTGCTGACGGACTGATTAATGAGCTGGCGAGGCTTGCTTATTGGAAAGCGATTGTCATTGGTTGGCATGACATTGGACGAGATACGGCAGGCATTCAAATTACTGATTGGGCCACAAGTCGACAAGTGGGCAGACAAAATTTCTAGATAATCACGATAATGACCAATTGAAAGCGGAAGACATTCCATGATGACGGAACATACAAGACATGAGTCAAATGCAAATGGTGACCGACAAAATATTTGCATGTGCATTCAGCCTCGATGGCAGGCAGCGCTGTAGATCAGTGTTTGGCAGCTTTCACCGCACGTGAGGCTTGCATCCACCTTCGTCAACACTGTGACAATTGCGTCCAAACACTGATCCATGCGTTCGTCGGCGTCGAGTGTCAACAGGGGTATTCGCTCATTGAGGCGGCACCATTCCCCAGAACACGGGCCGTAGCATGTTGAGGCCTGATCTCTTATCTCGTCAGCGGACACTGTACGTTGTCAAACGGTCGACAATTGGCGTGCAAGATTCTAGATCTTGTCAATCAGGTGTCGAAGTCATTCCAGATCAGGGCTATATTGATGATCCTTGCGTGGGCCGCAGCCGATATCCCACACAAGAGAGACAGGCAGAAAGCTTGATTGTTGGAGGGCGGAACTGGGGTGGGCGGATTCTGACTTTGTCTCCAGACTTTTGGCTTCGAGCCAGGGTCCAACAGGGTCCTTGACCTCGCCATATCACCTGTTCCTCGACGGATAGGGTGGGACTTCATCCACTCACATCATCAAACACAAGTAACATCAATGTGCAAACGCCGGGAGTGATTAATTATGGCGAAAGTATATCAGCAAGTCGCTCAGCCTGCTATACTTTGTGACATCGAATTTATAGCACTTCTGAACCCTTGACACGAGGGTTTTCATAATAGCAAAAAAGTCCAGAGCACACTTTATCCATACTCTTTTTACCCTGATGGACGCATACATTTCAAAAGCTGGGGAGGTCGAGATCCGTGAAGAGAAGAAGTGCAAATCGTGTGCAAACTGTCCAAAGCGAACGACGCCAAAGAGATTTGACGAGGGATGGGATGATCAGGACAGTCTATCATCCTCTTGGGAGGAACATCGTGGCGTAGATGCACAAGCTCAGCAACCAGAACGTCATCGAAAGACAGAGCAGTCGAGGCGAAGAATGCCATCAAGATGTTCGCCTTCGAGGATGCTCAAAGACGAGCATCGTCGCCGAAGTCAATCAATTTGTACGTCCGCCACCATGCTCTTGAAACTTGCAACGCGGATGGTCCAGTAGCTGACTAGATGACAGCAAGTAACGATTCTTCCAGCGCAAGGGATGCTGTGTCATGTCCACCAGATATAGAAGAGATTGACATGTACATGCCTTCTGTTGATCACAAGTGGTTCACCCCTGGAGCCATTAGTAGACTCAGCACTACCGAAACTCCCCAGGAAGAGCAAGATATTCTTCTCAAACAAGCCATTCAGGATGCTACGACAGCATCATCCAAGCCAGCACGCAGTCCCAAAGGCTGTGGGTATAGCTGCAAGTTGCACGAAGTCCGAGCGTCAGGTGTCAAGCCCGTCTCGACGGCGAACGAGATGATCCAAGTCTATCAGGACGCGTGGTAGACTTGGCCAGCCACTTGACCCTTCCTTGTATTTTTTGGTGCCAGCGCAATATTCGTTGAAAGAGCGACTGGTTGTTTGCAATATTTGCCCAGGGTGCCTCTGCCCTTCGATAACCTCATGTTGTACCTTCATATTACTGTCATTTGCTGTGGCGTTCGTAGCGAATGTCACCTGCTTCTCCATTGAGATCATATTCAGACCGAAATTTCGATGTCTAGCCGTTGCGGTGTACTGGGAGGACGTCTGTGTCGCCGTCTGTGTTGATACTGACTCGGTCGCCGTCAAGAATAGATGCCCGTTCGAGGAGGTAACAACCTAACTCAGCAGATCTCGGAGCAACATTGGCCGGACGTTTTGAGTGGACGGAAAGTCATGCGGTTCCATCATTTGAGACACTGAACTGTGGAGACACAAAGTATGTGGCTTGCGCCGCTTTCACGACTCGATTTTTTTATTTTTTTGGATACTGGTATTCGGAATGGATAGTGTTGACCATGACTCTCTGGCGTCAAGTTGCACCGATGTATTATGCACGCTCGGGCCAGGCTGACAGCTTCTCGAATGGTGTTGACAACACAGGATTTCATCCACATAGATGTGTAGCGCAATGTAACCTATGCATGTGTATGTCGTGCCAGCATTACCTTTGTGTAGTCCCAGCATGGCTAGATGTCTCACGCCGTCTTCCTAGTGGGTACATAGTTTACAGGGTTAGGTGACATGCCTTGCTGCTGAAGCTCTGTCCATACCTATGTTACCTGGCAATCGAATTCGAGTGGCTTGTTCACCAGGATCATGGCTACACGTGCTTAGCTTTCAGGAGCTTAACCATGTCATAACGGCCGATGCGTGGGTGTCTGGTGTCACTGCGACCTATCATTGAAGACTTCGTGTCTCATGGTCAAAGAAGAAGGTTTGTGAGTGCAGGACGTATGAACTCGACTCGTCTTTGTGACGCGAGCGTACGACGAAGTCGACTTGAGATATATATCGCGCCATGTATGCCCTGGAGGATGCTTTGCTCGTCAAGTCGTTTGCATTCACGAAGGAGGAAGAGTAAAAGCTGAAAAACTTTTCGGTGTGACAATAGATTGCAATCGAGGGCACCTATCTCGATTTTCCCCAAGATTTTTTACCCTACCAAGGCAAGTGCGACCAAGCGTGCCTTTAAATCATTTTGTTGATCAGGTAGACCACAAGAACTCTCCATCGCCTGCACGTCTGCGCATGAGAATCATGGACGGAGTCATTCCTCGAACTTTCGGTGTAGAGACCCCGTTTTCAAATGCACATGCAACACGTACAAGTTGCAGTGACTCTCACGCCACCAATGACGCACTTGCGGCAGCAGAAGATGTCGAAGAAGCATCAAGACACCCTTCACCATGCTCAAGTCTCTCGTATGAAGAAGATGCTCCAGAGCCCGAAGTCGTACGTGCGAGCGACACTATCTACCACATCAAACGTACGGCCTCTCGGCGTTCTTGTGAACTCAACCCTGGCATATACGAATTCGATATTTGTGCCAGTTTTACAGATTACTTTTGCGCCGTGGACGCCGCGTATAAGCTTCCTCTGCTGTCAGCCGTTCCTGGATCGATCGCATCAATGAAGGCGCTGCGTCAAGATGATACTCCACCGGAACACTGGGCGTGGGGGTTGGGTTGTCACGTTCGAGCTGAGGCGACCAATGGCGACGTCTATACCATTGAGATCGAGGTCGAAAGTGGCAAAGTTGGCACACTAGGAAATGAAGAAGGTAGGATCTACTGGCCGCTTTTCTTCGTCATGCAAGTCAATATGGCGCGAGAAGATGCTCGATCGTCGCTCACTCCCGTTGGACAACTGTATTGGCAATATGCTAGCAGTGTGGTAAGTTCTTGGACCACATGGGAATCGGCGAAATTGGCTGCACGTAATGTGTCAATTGCGCGTGGCGTGAAAGCTGAAAACTACAAGAAATATAATGTCTTCGAAGATGGCGGGCTCAGGTGTCAATGGGGAAGTAATGTGTTAGTGCATGCGGTAGAAAATGACGGTGGTAACACCTTCATTGCTTTGTTGAAGACATGGAGGGTCGCTGAGGTTGATGCCGATGCCGCTGACGGTGCAGAGATGATGGAGGAATGAGTTGAGTAATGGTTTTCAGCACAGAAATTGACTTTGTAAAGACACACTCTATGTCACCAAACTTACCTCATCTTACCTTGCATAATTAATGACCATGGAAAGACAGGAGGAGGAAGTAGCCTATCGCTGAGTTTTGTAAAGATGTCAGCCCAAGGTAGAGTAAGCATGTCATGTGTGCTGCATAAGCTACTGTATCTTACATTACTCGTGGATGGACGTACTGTATGCCTACAATCGATTACAAGAAGATAATGCAATGGTGATCGAGCCCTCATTGATGTACATGTGTTTGGCGACAACTCGAGAGATCTAGTGGGGTGCAGTGAGATAGTATCATTGCGATCGAGGTACTGCTCAGTAGGTCAAATTTCGTCCGATCGGCACCGTCCTTCTTTGGAACTACGCTTTTCGAAGTGCTTCTCGAAGGATACATCGGCATTCATGTAACGAATAAAGTAAGGCAGATGAAGATGGCGAACCTGTTTCATCAGTCGAGCCTTTCTGATCTCTTCTCGGATACTACGGGTAAGGTACCTCCGTAGCTTGGCAGTGTTGATCTTGGGGGTAAAGACGATCGATTGCGATGACGTTTTAAGGGTCGCGAAACGGACAAAGAAAGAAGAAGGAGCAGCTTGACTTCCAATGTGGTCATATTTGTTCACTCTCCACGTCCTGAAGCGACAACATTATTAACATTATCTGCACCGACAGAACATACCTTAGCATCTTCATCGTTCAGTGGCTCATATTTCTTTAGATCTAGATATAAGGACCAAGATGTCGGACTTGGATATCAAGCGTCTGGATTCATACCAGGTAAGGCATCGATGGTGCTTACGCGACATGCGCAAGCTGTACGACAGACGCTTACGTGACGATCCAGTACCCGAACACTCATATTGGTCATCTCAGCGCCCAGCACCGAGAGCAGCTTGAGGCATTCAAGCAGTTGTGCGAGTCCAAGGGCTACTATACGGCCAGAGGCAAGAACGGACTCCCTAGCCACGATGATGAGACTATGCTGTGAGAAAGTTTAGACAAAGAGGAATACCTCCATACCTCGATAGACTACTGACATTCACAAGGCGATACCTGCGCGCTCGCAAGTTTGTACCCCAGGATGCCTTTCATCAGTTCAAGGACACCGAAGATTGGCGCAAGGAGAATCAGATCGACAAACTCTATGATACCATAGACGTCACCGAGTACGACCAATCAAGGAGATTAGTAAGACATTATCCAAGAAAGCAAAGCACAATTTAGAGGTGGTGCATTAATGGGCTATCTTAGTATCCTCAATGGACTGGAAGACTCGACCGGCGAGGTATTCCGCTCTACCTCTTCGAGGTTGCACACTTGAACAGCAAAGCTGTCGCTGCATATGAATCTTCAACGTCGTCCAAGAGCCAGATCAACTTGACGTCAAAGGTTCCTCCAAAGATGCTCCGCCTGTTTGCGTTGTACGAGAATCTCGTCAACTTTGCTCTTCCGCTTTGCTCCTCGCTCCCGGATCGACCATATCCCGAGACCCCCGTCTCGCAGTCCAACAACATTGTTGATATCTCAAATGTCGGCCTGAGACAATTCTGGAGCTTGAAGAATCATATGCAGGATGCCAGTCAGCTTGCGACCGCTCATTATCCCGAAACGCTGGACCGCATTTTCATCATCGGCGCTCCCTCATTCTTCCCGACAGTGTGGGGATGGATCAAGCGCTGGTTCGATCCTATCACCGTAGTAAGTGTCAATCGTCTTTTTGGACCATAGAACCACCTGACTCAGTTTGCTAGTCGAAAATTTTCATCCTATCCAAGGAGAACATGAAAACCACCCTTGAGCAGTACATCGACCCTGAGAACATTCCTAAGCAGTATGGCGGTAAGCTCGAGTACAAATTCGGTGATCTGCCGAACCTTGACCCAAAGATTCAGCAAGTGCTCAAGTGGTCCGCTCCTGAAAAGCTCCACGGTCACAACACCTTCCCTACAGGCCCTATCAGATGGCAGCGATACGAAAATGGTGATCTTGCAGCTGTTGCTGTGGGATCCGAGAACGGGCACCTCCGAGACAGGAAGATTGCAACACTGACACCCGCCAAGGAAGTCGCACAAACTGGTCTCGGCGCAGGCCACCAGGGAAATCAGCTATACCGTACCACAACTGGTGTCAATACCCATCCTCCAGAGCCCACCTCGAGCGATATGGCCCTCGTAGACCCCCTAGCGGTGCGTCTAGTTCGAGTGGATCAGGTGTAGGTCCTGCCGTAGCCGGAACTGGTGCAGCTGGAAGTACTTACCTGAATTACCAGGACGGAGCCGCCGTCTTACCTAGTGACAATACCAAGGGGTCAGCATCAACCACACTTCCGTATAGAGATCCCGCACCAAGCAAGACCACTGAACGTAATCCAGGACTCTCACCTAGCACAGACCGTGATGGCACCTCGACAGCACGCTATCAACAGCAAGGCTACACCCATGCCCATGGCAATGTGGCAGAGGGCACCCCGCATATCCAAGGAAGCCAAGGCGACACTTACGGCGTCATGGAGCCCAACACTGTCGGTCAAGCGCCCAAGGAGCATCCCTTGCCCGTCGAGGAGCCTCCGGCCCCCAGTTATCTCGATCAAGCGAAGTCGATGGCCGGACAAGCTGCTGGCACAGCCGCCGCTGTAGGTTCTAGTGCACTCGCTGCTGTTGGTCTCGGTGGCTATGCGGCGGCTGAGCCAGAGCCGAAGGAGGAGGAACCCAAAGCACCTGCAGCGGATCCCGCCGTCGACAATGCAGCACCGCACAAGGTCGAGGAGTTTCTGAGATCGCAGTACTCGAGCCAGAAGCCGCAAAAGGAAGCTGCTGATAAGATCTAGACTATCATCATGTTCCTCTATACACAAAGTCATATGTGGAGAGTATATAGACACCTTGACTTATACGGCACTGAACATCTGGAATAATAGTACAATGTATTCATAGGAAATATTTGTTGACTGACATTCAAAGATACCCAGGAAAGCAGACCTTTTTGGTGCTTCCGTCGCCATGACATAATCGTTACAATCGTTAGACCTCAGAGCAAGCAAGCAAGAGAGTCTGGAGGTTTCACAACATGAATCAAGCATCGCCATGCCTATCTCATGCTCTCCAATTTTGCTCACTCACTTGCGCTCTACAAGGGCGTTGGTGACGCATTACGGCTGGCATGCGTACTACTGAAACCCCAAGGCTGACACTTTTCCTCCTCGCCGTCGCCCAGCCAACCCCTGAAGCACCCACGCTTGAAATCCTCATAGCTATCCCTGCGCGTCTGCCTACCCTGAGCGACTGTTTCCTGGACCGCGTTCGCCGCCGGGTGACTTGCGTTGTAACTCCGACTGTAATGATGTTGCTTATATGGGTGAGGTTGCATGTCGACAGCGCCGCCGCTATCGTGTCGTTGGACCTTGCCGCATGCGCTTGTCGGTGCCTTGTCGGATGTAAGCGTATGCGTGCAAGTGCCGTCATAGGGACACGAGGCGCGTCTCTGGATGGCGTTTGATGGATTTCTCATACCATCACCATCGCTGCCACTGCCGCCGTACGTGTTGCTGTGTTTGTCGTTGGCCTCCTGTGATCCGAGGATATGCTTTGTTGGATCTGGAGACTCATCTGTCGGGGACGTGAAGAGTGCAGATGCTGTTTCGTTGTGCCAGTCTGCTGTTGTTGTTGAGTCTGACGGACTCGTCATCAGTGGTTTCGGATCACTGGTGGTCAAGGACATGGGTCATTATGTTAGTTGGGGTTCTTCGTTTATCTACCATGCATCGATCACAGATTCACGATGTTTGGTTGAGGAAGACATGGAATGTGGAATCGTGTGCTGCGTACGCTCTAGTTGTGGCAGACTGAGATGTGCTGTGATTTGAAGGCGAAGACATTGTGATATTGATCGTCCTAAGTGTTGTTTGAGTTATGGTGAGGGGTTGTATTTGACGTTAGGGAAGAGCTAGCTAGGCTAAGTAGGATAAATTGCTACAACAGTGTTTTGATAGAATAAACTTTGCTATTGATGGAACACGAAATATTGTAGCGAGGACCTTCGAGACACATATATATAACATACCTGATCAGAGGAAGCCTCTACAGCTTTCCCCACTTACCAAAGCAATGGAACTACCTTTCTCTCCTCTTCCTACGTATCGTGACTCGTACGACCGTTGCCATCCGCGGGTATGACGGCCAAGGGGGGCCAGAGGCATGTCGCTCGTTCCAATGCGGATCTTGAAGCTATGGGGTGATACCATGCGGGACAAAGAGGGTAGAACCCTGCGGGGTAAAAAGAGGGACAGACATCAGGGGCGGTACGTTCCCTGGACCCCCCTCTGCACCTGCCTGAGTAAAGCATAGTACTTTACGAACGGTCTTGGTGACTTTAGGTCGTTGCACAAAGAGTGTCAGGTAGGTGTGTTCGATAGGCCATGATTGTTTGGTGAATTGGGATGCCCAGCTGGATGATTCCAATTAGGCGTTAGGTTTGCTAGGTTGAGAGCGCTGCATCGGTGACAGCCCTTGACCAATACTCAAGGGGACATAAGCGGGTAAAGTACCTCGATATTTCCTCTGATGACAATGTAAGCAGGACGATTTGGTCTAGCCGAGGCCGTCTTTCCATTGCATGTGAGAAAGATCTGTTAGTTGATTTTGGTCGTTCTTGCAGGATTTCTCTTGCAAATGTCAATCTGTGCCATCGATTGATTGGCACTATTCTCAAGATAGAGACTGGACTGAGTGTGCAAAAGGTCGGGCAGTCGTACAGAGACTCAACAGGTATATATACCAACCTATTACTATCTAGGACAAGCAATTGTGCGCCACGGGTGGTATGTTTGATTGGACAACGACACTATTCGTTGCCACGGGTGGTCACGGCATCGGCTGAGCATACAAGCTCGGCCTTGGAGGTATAGTGGTATATTCACTCGTATTGTAGCAGAGGCTGAGGCTAGGATTGTCAACAGGTGACGACTTACTTTTGTATAACAGTCCGACCATGACAACACTCTCGTTCCCACAATTGCACCGAGTGTTGTCTGACTACTCGTGATAAAGATCGTTCCGAATTGATTTCGTTAATGAGGATCATTAGGGCATTCCGATAACATAAGTCGAATCAATATCCAGCGTCCAGTCGAGTTGTCGCAAAGCATTTAAAAACGATTCAATATGCCGGACTTTCAGCTCAAACCGATCCCTGAAGATGACATCGTATACTGGTGGAACGTCCTTGAAGGCAGGAAGTTGGTCACCGTGAAAGAATATCAATTTGATCCCCGTGTAAGTCGATCAAGGTCAATACGAACAGGCCGTTATCAGCTCACTCGACTGATCTGTGAACGATAGGTTGCAATGTTCACGGAAGAGAATCTCCCCGAGCCGATACAGGTCTTGCAGAAAGGTGGACCAGCGCCCGACTCCGAACCCGGCAGGTTAGTGTATAGCAAGACTCTTGCAGAGCTCGGCTGAAACCTTGGCAGGTACACGCTCTGGATAAATGAGAATCGAGTTTGCGTTGGCCTGCAGGCTGGAACTATGATTCTTCAGAGAAAGCAGTTGTGGGAGTGAGTGCTAGAGTTATGACGTCTACTGCTGGGGGTTACAGAGCCATGCTCTGGTCTGTTGGATGTATTTCCTTACCTTTTGATATATGCTGCCTTGATGGCAGCAGTTGAACGACATCTTGCTTTCTTGCCCCAAGAACACCAGACTCTCCGTATCGCCGCGGAAATAGCCTGGAGGGCACGGATATGCAGCTGAATGATACCTAGGGCTACTGCCCATTAATCGATTACGATATTATATTATCCTAGCAACCACAATTGTAATGTTGATAGTCATGCGCGTTTCCAGCACTGCCGCTCGTCATAGACTTCCGTCGTGGCTTGTCGGCGGGCTGACCCACTTCCGCTGACACGCCACGTGGGATAGGGTTTCTCCACTGCGAGACCCTTGTCAGTTACAGTAGAACATTCTCTTCCAACGTCCCGCCAGTAAGAGCGTCAGACATGCTGTAAGTCGTACTCCAACAGCGGTACTGCGCTTAATCTCGATACTTTGCGGAGCCCGAGCGTGCTGAAATGCAAAAACTCTCGAATTTTCAGCTCAAGCCAGCGTAGCAATCTATCTCGATGGTCGCTCGAAGAATGCCCTAGCCTGAGTCGACACGCGCAATGCCAAGCAAGTTTTGACAGGCGGGTCGTGTTGCGCTAATGTCAAGAGCCGGAGGAAGACCCATGACTCGGGGGACCGGTCGTCATGGCCGTTGGGAAATTTCCGATCCTCGCCTCGCAAATGCGAGAGCATGAGAGTGTGACCCAGAAACCCCCAGAACCCGTGATGAGCTTAACAATCTCAGACACCTCGGTCACTTCTCTCCTACAATGTGGGACATCGGCCGATGCTATTCCATGGATCGAGTCTCACATCCATCATCTACAAGTATTCCCGTCGGAGAAACATCCTCTGTTCGTTGCGTGATCATTAAAAGAGCCACGCACCCCGCCATTTCTGGGATTGATTCTGTTTTGTTTCCAAAACTTTAAAAGCGCAAAAACAAAAAAGCGTCACTTATGGCGAAGCCACCACGAGAATTGCAAAGGGCATCTGCAGCTCTGACGCTCTTGCATTTCTCCACTGACGACCCTTTGTTTGCACCCAGGAGTCTGCCACTTCTAAACAGACCAAGAAAAGCATGTCATATATGTCTAGGCCAGAACATACAGCGGAAGAACTCGCAGATTTACCACGTCAAACTGATCAAGGAGCATATCGCGGATAACCCAGTTTCGCATATCTATCAGGTCACTGTCCAAGGTACCTTCACGGACTTCATCTGTGCAAGGAACTCCGCTCTTTCAGCACTCAATCTTCCTCCCAGTACATTTCGATCTCACTACATCAGGGAGAAGTACCCGAATACAGAAGTCCGGGAGTATGGGGACGATGTTTATGTACAAGCGGAATCGCACAACGGCGAGACCTTCACTTTGTCAATACATGCCGAACCGAATGAGAACGACCTAATTGGAGACGCGCACGGTCAAGTGTGCGGCAAATTGTTTTATGCCATGCAGCAGATCATCCACTACTCACAGGATCGCAACGGATACAAACGCGCATCGCGCATACACGGAATATATTCTGACAGACATGCCGCAAGGAAATGGGCCGAAAAGGCACTGCTCGAGGGATCGCTTCAACAGGCTGACTTTGTCACCTATGAGGTTTTCGCCGATGGGGAAGAGTCGCCATGTGGGATTGGCACCGTGGTTCGAGCAGTGGCCGCTAACAACGACATGATCCTGCTTTCTATCCTCGAGGTAGAGCAGTCGGGTACAGACTGCGGAGACTGAAAGATCTTGCCGCTGCGAATAAGCGAAGATTCTCTTTGATCTCTGGAAGATCTGGCGGAACTGTTGTCGTTAAGAATACTTTCTCCTATCTCGACACGGAACATGAAGTTGCCAACTCCAGGACTGGTGGCCTGAATGTGGATACGGTCGTTGATGGCCAGTCGCATTCTCGGATGATGAGGGTAGGTGTATTGAGAATACTCTATTCTGCGCCGCCGCTCCTATCACCTTGGCCTCGACTAGTCTTCAACTGGGCAGCTTGGTACAGGTGGGGACGCAAATTCTGCATCGGTTGAGCTACTTGAGATAGACAAGTATCTGGGCAAGACGCCCAGCTCGCCGTGATGCAGCGCCGACGCTGCTGTCATAATTGGACCACTGAGCACTTATAGAGCACAGCTCTCACCAGCCAAGGATACTATCGACAGGGTTGGACAGCTGGATCATGATCAGGTCGATATGTGAGCCATGAGCCGCAATAGAGGGTCGATGTCGAGCCTGAGCCGGAAGGATGGCGTAGAGATCCTACAAGCACAAAACATTCTTCCCCATGGACACGTACTTGGATGAAGCGTTGCTTGCTATGCGATGAATCATCCTCTCGGATGCATCCACTAGAGCACTAAGCATGATATACACAATGTCAGGTTCCAACAAAGAAGACGTGCTCCGCCTCCGCCTGAATGTGTTCAAGTGACATCTACTGATGGCTGTGGGTGATGGATTGCAGGTAATCATACAAGATACATAAGTTAGAACAATGGCTCTAGTCTCTGATATGCTCGTGGATGTGATACGTTCCAAAGACGATGAGTATCCGAATCATCATCCCGCAGATGAATAGAGTCAGGCAAACGTCATCCAATAATGTATCGCAAGATGATTGTACATGGATCAGGATGATGGCTCTTGTATTTGATATGCTCCGGGAGACGACAGGGACTAAAGACGATGAGTCTCCGAAGCATCATCCCGCAAATAAATAAAGTCAGATAATCGTCATCATTCTTAGTGTCACTCTTGATAAAATAATCGCGTTCTTGCGCAACCAGTTGTTCAACTCTTGGATCAACTTTGGCCGGTCGCAATACAGCATACTTTACGCCCATGCAATGACAAACACGTCCATTGGCTCTACCCGAGCCATCTGCCTTCTTCACTCTGCAGTTCTTCGTCAAGCATTTCCTCGAGGAACCGCGCAACGACAGAACGCAGTCCGTGTTTCCATCACGTCCTGTTCACATCGATCACGATCATACGCCTCTGCTCCTCCACCAAAATTCAGCTTCAGAAATGACAAGGAGGCTCTCAAGAAAAGCCCAACACCCGTCTCGGCTCCTTTACCGCGACCAGCACCTCCCACGACCGATCTGCCAATAGACGCTGCTGTCGTCCATGGCGATGGCATAAACCCGCCCAGGTCCACCCTACCGCCCCCTCTGGTCTTTCCCGAAAAGGCATCTGATACTTCGACGCCAGTCTACTGGTATCGTGTCGGCCGCAGCTACGGCAGGTTCTACATCGCAGGAGTCAAAGCAACATGGAAGAGCTACAAAGTCGCAAGAGAATTGAGAAACAAGATCCGCGCAAGCAACGCGGATCCAGCAAACAACACTACAGGACGCAACGATGTAGAGGCGAAGGCCTACCCGCCACGCAGATTCATGGGTCTAATGGCGCCACCCTTCTTACTGGACGTGGAGGTCTACATGCGCAGAGAGGGGCTGATGCGATCGCAACTGCAGTTGCTCTTGAGGGAGCGCGAAGACATGAAGAAATTGCCATTGTTCGCCGTCATGGTTGCACTATTTGGAGAGTGGTTGCCGCTTATCGTTCCTTTCATCCCTGGCAGGGTGCCCAGGACCTGTCGGATACCGAAGCAGATCACCGGAATGCGCAAAGCGGTCGAGGAGCGTCGCAGAGACAGCTTCCGTCAAGGACTAGTGGTACCTGAGCACTTTGTTCAGGCAGGGGTGTTTGAGAAGATCAAGGCAAGAGTGCAGAGATCCAGGGAGGTTGAGACAGGGCTTGACAAGGAGAGCAGAAAAATCAGAGCTGGCGAAGATCGAGACGCAATCGTCGACCTTGAGCAGCAAGAGGGAGATGATACCATAGCATTACGCGTTCAGCCTGCGAATTGGCTAGCTGTCGAGACAACGCAAGCGCTATCGCGGCAGCAGACTGCTCATGTGTCAACCAGTCTTGGCCTACATAGCAGGTTGTGGGAACGTCTGGGCCTAGTAGGAGGCGAGTCACCGCTCGTGACGCTTTTGCTCAAGATGCGGGTGATACAGCGACTACACTACCTCAACATGGACGATGAGCTATTGGTCAAAAATCGAATGAACGATTGGCACAGACTAACTCGCGACGAGTTGAAGATCGCCTGCGAAGAACGTGGCATCGACGTCAGTGGGAGGACTGAAGATAACTTGCGCAAGGATCTTGGCAAATGGCTGGACGGCAGAGCACGCGACAAAGGCTATGGCAGCGAGGTTGTAAAGATGCTTTTCACAAGGTGAGTCCCATTTCTGACTGAATCTAAGTTTTGCGGACAATGGACTAACGGATGCCCAAGACCCAATATGTGGTGAGCACGAACACCTGAGCTGCTTTGAAGAGATACGAATAACGATGTTCTCAAGCTGGTCTCGAAAAGTTTGTGGGTTCGAAGGGCGACGGTGAACATTTTCAACTTGTAGAATTTTACCTGTAATATTGTCATGTATTGTACACATGCATAGCTAGGATGCGGCGGTAGACAAATCGAACCAGGCTTTTGTTCCATTGCCAAACTTCATAGGCTAGAATAAGTCATGGTCCGGGTATATGTGCTGATGGCCGATGAGTTCTGAGTCTGCCAATCGTATAACCAATGTTCAGTGAGGGGTTGCAACAATAATCAATAATGGTACTTCAGAGCTGGAGAAAGCGAACACATTGTATAGCAACGTCAGAAGGAGTATCTTGTTGTGTTTGTTATGTTTGCGTCGCATACAGTCGCATCCCACAATACTACGACCCTCCTCGTACACTTGTGACCAATACCCGAACCATAGCAGCGCATAAATCATGGCGAACGTTTTCGGAGCCCTCAATCGATTCATATCGCGTCTCGACTCCGATCCGCAAGCCCAGAGGCAACAGAGTGGCGCTCAGGGAGCTTATGGATTCCACGTGCTGAGAAACAACAATGCTGAGCTGCCCCTCGAACCTTGGTTTGATTTCATCATAGGAATAAATGGACGAACACTTGTAGGAAGATCTTCTTGTCCAATTGAAGCCGAGGAAGCTCATAATTAGTAGGATAGTTCTGACCCTAACCTGTTCGCCGCCGAGATACGTAACTGTGCGGGCTCGAACATCAGTCTTGGGGTGTACTGCGCAAAGGTAGGTCTATAGTAGACAGCCAATAGTCTCTCTTATTCAATCGTATCTGACTTGTCATAGGGCCAGCAAATTCGCGAGATATACGTTGCTGTCCCGGCTGAGACACAATCACTCGGCATCTCACTGCAATGGTCACCACTAGCTTGTACCGAAGACGTCTGGCATATTCTTGATGTGATACCGAACTCCCCTGCCGATGTCGCGGGTCTTCTCCCCTACAGCGACTATGTCATAGGTAGTCCAGAGGGTTTGATGAGAGGTGAAAATGGTCTCGGGGAGATCATCGAAGACGTAAGTTCTTTGCGCCGCATGTGCGCGTATGTCGGATGCTAAAAACTGATTCGGAGCAGTTCATGAACCGCCCGCTCCGTCTCTACGTCTACAACCACGAATACGATGTGACTCGTATGATCACCATCACTCCGCACCGACACTGGGGTGGCGATGGTGCACTCGGCTGCGTCCTGGGATTCGGCGCTCTTCATCGTGTACCTGCGGCTCTATCTGAGCCAGCGAATGCCCCAGGAGAGACCATGTTCGAGACAGCACGCTTCAGCAACGAAGAGAGCAGTCGTCCCTCCTTTTCCATTCCTTCTCACCCAGCGGCTAGCCCAGCGCCGGCACTGCATACCAACGGAGGTGACTTCCTTGTGCCGGCGAACATGCAATTCAATACTACTGCTCCACCAGCAGCTCTAGACCCGTCACAGGGACCTGTGGTGGAGAAAAAGCCAAAGAAAGCACGAGCACATGCAGCTATCAGTCCGAGTGCCATGATGGACGACTACTTCAAGGAGGGGGAGCAAAAGAGCATGGAATTAGACAACGCACCGAAGGGCACCAACTCTGCACTTCCACCACCTCCGAAAGGTGGGCCTCCTAAAAGCTCGAAAAGTCCTGCGCCACCAAGTCCTGCTTCTGAAGCGGAGTGAACAGGCATGTGTAAGTTATAAACGCAGTCTATTCTAAAACAATCATCTCATACTCTACAAGTTCCCTCTGCCTTATCTTCCCATTACTGTTGTCCGTGTCTACCTTCACACTGGATGTCTCTTCGGCCCGATGTGCTGCTCCTTCTCTTTTTTATGACGACCCCTGTTCGGATCGAGCTTTCCTTACACTACGTGATGACCTCGACTACGTCAATTCACCTTGCGTCGAGTACACACTTCTGTTTCTCAATTTTCATGCAACCCACTATTGTTCCTGACTTGCTTCATCAAGCATACTTTACCATGCGAATTCTGTGTCTATTCATATCGTTGCTTGCTCTCGCACTTGCGAATCATGATGCATGCGGAATCATCGACAGAGGCATTCCTTAGAACATGAATGTCTCGTCAATCGTATCGGAGGTTTGCAAGCCCGACACATCGTCTGCTTTCCATTTCTGGAGCAAGCCGATACGCGCTATCGTCGACAAGTGGCTCAAACGACGACACCTCGATGCTCGTGAAATCGCTACACTCAAGAATCGGCCGTGGAGCATCACTAACATACCCACCTATGCCAACTATACTTATGCTTCAACCGCCAGCGGAGTGGAAGGTGGCTGGTTGGCACACGTTCATGGAAATCTATACAAACGCCGCGACCTGAGTCGTCACGAGATCGACAAGCTTATCAACAGAATCCTCATCAGGGCCAGCATAAAGCCAGAAAAGCTAATGTACAAGCTGTGGTTCCAACAGTTGACACCTAGGGAGGCCACTCGCTCAAGACGCCAGGTGAGAGATCTCGCTACAGCCGCCATTGGAAATGGAGCCATCGATGTCTCGCTTTGTGCCAATTCCAGCGTCATGCCTTTCTTGACCAACGAAGAAGGCGCCTTCGAGCAATGGGTGACGCGTAGCTCATGCGAGCCGGATGCGGACGATCCTTACACTTTTGGCCCTACGCACGACAGTACAACTGAGGTACAGACTGCCGGGTTGACATTGAAACCATTGAATGTCGGAGGTGGTCCCCACAATGAAAGCATGCACGATCAGAAAACATTTTTTGTCCCACCTCGAGGTTTGACAATTGTCAGTGACGTGGACGATGTTCTGCGAGTCGGTGAGATTTGGAACTGGAAGCAAGCGATCATGGATCTATATGCCCGACCTTATGAGCCATGGCTAGGCATGGCAGACGTCTATCGGAATTGGAGCCGAGATATCCCCTTTGGCGGCGGGGGGCATTGGAGAAATGGGCAATGGGTCGATCCCGTCAAAAACACCGGCGATGTCGGTGGTGGCACGAATGGCTCGACGAACGTGCATTTCCATTACGCTTCAGACTCACCTGAAGTCAATGCTGGGTTTTACATCGATGGCACGCAACAGCAGTATGTTACGTGCTCTGTAAAGTGAGCGCAGCCGCTGACCACAAGACGTAGCTTTCCATCTGGCAGCTTTGACTTCCGATCTCTTGACTACATCAAATGGAGTGTCCTTGATAATGCAAGGATAACTAACATCCGAAGATTACTGGAAACATTTCCCGAGAGCAAGTTCATACTGGTTTCGGACACCACAAGCAAGTGAGTGTCGCAGCTGCGGCCGTGATGAAGGGACAAATTACTGACATGCGCAAGGTCTTCCATGACGGGGTTTCCAAAGCTGGTCACTGAATTTCCCGATCAAGTCCAGTGTCTACTGATGCGCGATGTGCAGGCAACAGAACCAGTGAGCATGTTACATGGGCACAGTGGTAGGCTTAGCTGACTTATGCCATTAGTCTGACTACGTTATACCTGCGACCCGTCACTTCCTCAAGATTCCACGAAACAAATATCTCTTCTTTCGCACACCAGCAGGCTCGAAGTCTCCGACGCTTGCAAATATCTCTACCAGTCATCTCGCTTCCTTGGCTCGACTGGAACCATCTATGGTTGCCGAGGACGGCTATTCCGCTTATGCAGAAGACTTGGCCGATGGCTGCTTTCCGGTTAGCGATGCCCTACCGCAATCAATATATCCAGATCGTGCGGTCGGGACGAGACTTAGGACGACACTCAATCTTGCGTGGTTCAAGATCAAATGTGCGTTCATACCCAAGTGGAGACGACCAAGTCATGCTTGTCCTTTTGATCGTCGTCCCGGCGCCGTGTACTGGGACAAGGGGGTTGAGCCAAGTCATGACTGGTGAAGTCGGTCAGGTGCAGGAGCAGGTGGCTGTAGGGTAAAGGTCCAAGTCGGTGTTTCTACAGTCTGTAGTGAATATCAATAACAATGGACGATTATTGCTACATTTGTTCCATGATCACTATTTCTTGCACACCCCTCCCGCACGATATAGAGCTATAGATGGGTCCCAGGAAAGTAAGAAGGCTCGACCGGTGGAGTTTAGTTTCTGGCGCGGACTGCAAAACAGCATCGAGGAAAATCAAATAGCAATTTGACAGAATCATCTCTTGGACGTGAAAGTGCTGTACGGTGTTATTCTCGGGGCTATGGGAGAATGAAAGGACAGGACCAGTCATGTCACTTGCTACATGAGCGGGCGGGACGAGAGACATATCTCAAGGGACCCTCTCACTTAGTCGATTGAAGACATACGGAATACATTTTCCATCCATGTCATTTGTAGCATACAATCCAACACAGCCCAAGTCCGGCGAGGGTCATCAGAGAGGGGAGGGGAGATGAGAGCGACATCGAGACGTTTTTAATCCCTGACACCCCACTCGCCAACCATCTTCATAGCGGCCTCCTTACCCTCAGCCAGTTTGCCCGTTTCATCCCTCAACGCACCAGCGATACAATGCCAGCCGTCGCGGCCGCCTCCATGACTCAGCACCTCGTCCTTGAACAGCGCGCCCTGAGCGGGATCGACGGCGCCCAGCTGCGTGCGTTGGAAGACGTCTTTCCAGATCTTGCCTGCTATGGCGCGGTCGAAGAGGTAGGCGTAGTACGTGGCGCCGTAGCCGAAGAGGTGCCCGAAGAAGCCCTGCCATTTGGTGCCTGCTGGTTCCGGGACGGTCGAGTATCGGTTCCAGACCGAGTGGTAGAGTTTCGTGCTGTCTGTTTTTCCGGTGTGGGAGGCGTGGTAGGTCTGGTCGAGCATGGAGAGTAGGATCTGTGCTTCGACTTCGGATGCGTGCGTCTTTTTGTCCAGGGCTAGGCGGTCTTGGACTCTTTTTGGGTCGAGAGGTGCATCGGTTTCCCAGTGGCGGGCGTAGAGACCGAGGACTTCGGGCGCAGAGGCGAAGTGCTCCATTAGTACCGAGGGCAGTTCTGCGAAGTCGGTGGCGCATCGCGTGCCGCTTACATTTTGGAGACTGGTGCGTCCGAGGAGAGAGTGGAGTGCGTGGCCCATTTCGTGAAATAGCGTTTGGACTTCTCGGAAAGTGAGTAGAGCTGGTCGCGAGCGGTCGCCGCTGGGCTGTGGGAGGTCAAAGTCGCAGATGAGAGCAATGGTCGGCAATTGGTAGAGGTGTCCGTTGTCTTTGTTGCTGAAGTTGAGGGCGAGACCGTCAGAGACAGCTTCGTATGGGCTTGAGAAGAGGTCGGGTGCGTGCTGGACCACGGCAGCAGCTTCTTCGAGTTCGTCGTCGTGGATTCTACGGGAGCAGCGAACAGTGAAGTGAGCTGGATTGGGAGATTTGCCGGCGCGAGAGAAAAGGTCACAGTATATCACGGCAATGTGTCCTTCGGTGTCGTCGATGACATCAAGGCGACGAACCTCATCATTCCATGTTTCGCCGGCAGCGGCTTCACGTGGTACAAGGCGCACACCGTAGAGGCGGTTAAACAGGCGTGATAGACCTTGCATCACAGTTCCGAGCGAGAAGTATGCTGATAGAACGTCGGGTGTCCTTGTCCTCGACCGCATGGAAGAAAGCAGACGGTGTTGGTAGTAGTCTCGATCCCAGGCATTGATTGCACCGGGGAAATTGCCGGACTGAGCATCGCCCTTTTTGAGTTCGAGAAGCTCACTCACTTCGTCTCGAGCATGAGGAGCATTCGCCGTCGCTAAAGCATCAAGGAAGCCAGTGACGGCCTCGGGTGACTTTGCCATTTTGTCAGTCAGGGCCATGTGTGCAAAGGAATCATAGCCTGATAGCTTTGCGAGTTCGGCGCGGCGATGTAAGAGATGCTCTAAGCGTTCGATGTTGGTTTTCGAGGAAGTACGATTGGCCATGTAGATTTCCCGACGAGTGTCTGCATCATCAACAGTGCGCAAGGCGAGCATGGCAGGCATTCCGATCGTGGGTAAGGAAACAGAGCCCCAACGAGTAAGTTGGCGCACCACGGTGGGATCCATACCCTTCAACCGGCTGCTCTGGAACTGCAGGACAGGCTTCTCGGCCGCCATGTCGTCGACAAACATAGGGCCAACCTCAGCAATGTCGTTGGAAATGTCGACAAATGCCTGACGATCCCCCTCGGCCAGGTCTATAGCAGACTTGGCAAAGTCCTTCATCAGAATGTTGGCTACCGTCTTCTCCTCTTCACTCCATGAATCCCAGACTTCCGGTATCGCAGCTGCGATCTTCAACTGATCGTTCAAGCCAGTAGTGGTGTTCAAGACGTTCATGTACTCGAACATGATAGCATATGCCTGGGTAGCCGCAGCCTGTATCTTTCTGTCCGGATGGACGGAGCGAATGAAATCCGAGAGATCTATGACTCGACATAACAAATCACTCAGTCGATCCAAGTCTCTGGTGATTTTCCTGTATCCTTCGGGCGTGTCATAGGCTAAGACCTTGGCCACAATCCTCTTGCATTTGGCCAGAGTGACAGAAGCAAATTGCTCGAATCCACCGGGTTTGGTCAAATAGCGGTTCTGGAATAGACCAAGGGATTTGCCTCCATATTGATGTTTGGTTCGAGAAGAGAAGTCTTTCCAGAAAGACTGAGAGTCGAAGATCTTGCGCAAAGCCGAGTCATCCTGAGTGGCAGATGGATCGGTGTGGGAAAGTGGTCTTGCATGTGCTACGCCTGCTGGCGTCGTTCCTGCCGTCGTTGCTGCTGCAGCTGCTGCTGTTGCCAAAGCGCGCCTTCTCGAATCACTCTTGTGTTCTAATTGTTTGATACATTTTGCACATGTCCATGGCTGTCTCTGCAGACGATTAAACATGATCCTAGCGCTGGAAGGAACAAAGAAAAACCAAGAGAATATGTACAAATACAATGAGCAAAAGTATTGTTTTCTGCAAGACACCGCATGCATACAGTACAGCACCTCACTTTATCGTGTAATGCACAGATGCAACAGCAGCAGCGTCCACATCGTCACTTGTCGGATGCCAAGCTTGTGACGGAGGAAGGTGCAAGTCGGGGGACATCGGCAAGCGGAAAGGGCTGAGCCGATGAGGAAGGAAGGAAGTACCTTTGTACAAACAAGTCCAAGTCCGACTTCAGAGCTTCAATTCGAGTCTTTGGAGAGGTAACGGTATACAGTGACCTACCATCCATATTCCGCAATGGCATTCCAACCCCTCCTACGGCATGTGAGTGTTCAGCTTCTTCCAATTGTCCTTCGAGATGATCGGCATACTGACAAATCTACAGCGCGCTCTGCCCATGGCCGCCCTCACTGCCGGCCTGGCCCTCTACCCTTCAACCAGAGTCTACGCCGAAGCGCCGGATGGTTTCCTACAACACGTATGCCACCCACCCAATTCCCTCCGAGAGATATACAATCCGAAAGAAAACTCCTTCTGACATGTCCGCCTCGAACAGCACAATCGTAAACCCATCTATGACATTCCCGCCAGCGAGCCCACCCCACAAGAGATCCACGCGACCACCGTCGCACCCGAAGTGCCCACTCCCGAGGAGACGATTCCCCCTCGCTCACCCACCGCGCGCCTCGCCGAACAGATCCGCGTCGCACGTCTCTTCCTGCACACTCAGGCCGTCAAAGCCGAAGATGGCATCAACACCGCCCTGGACAAGACCTTGGATCTAGAAAACTCCTTCACCTCGACCCTGGCATCTCTCGCACCCCCCAAGGAGAGCGGCGAGAAGCTCCTGCCGGGCTCTGTCTACGTTCTAGTCGCCGCAATGGCTGGTTCCATCGTCGCTCGCAACCGCAACATTCTCCTGCGCGGCATCATCCCCGTCGCTACCGGTCTCACTTGCGCTCACTACGTTATCCCCATCACCACCAGAAACGTCGGCAACCTGGCCTGGGAATACGAGAAGAAGTACCCCGTGCTCGCTGACAACCACATCCGCGCTCGCGACGGCGTCACGCATTTCATCGAGACGGGCAAGGCTCACAGCCAGATGGGCTACTACCAGGCCGTCGACAAGGTCAAGGGCGTGAGAGAGACACTCGAGGAGTGGGTCAGAAAGGGACGATGAAGAACGAGCGCATCTTTCCCTCAGTCAAACTTCGTCTGAGCAAAGGACATATTCAGAATGTGTGAATCAAATGCTGCGCGGAAGGAGACGAAAACGTCGGTTGCTGTGTCTATGAGCGTTCCTTGATCTTGTTGTCTGTACTATAGAGTTTCTCTGCAGACTAAAGCGGGGGAGAAAGAAGAGGAATGAGAGCCTGTGTTCTTTGCTTTTTGTCACATTCATCATTCTTCTATGGCCCGGCTCGACAAAATGTGATCCTTCAATAAACGAGAGACATATTGCCGAGTAGCGAGTATCGGAAGGGAAGAAAAATGTGTACTGCAGTGCTTCTTTCTCCGTCCGTGTCTTGATTCCGACTGCGCCTTGGAGATCTTGTACTCGGGTCGATCTACTTTTCGGATCATTACGTAGGGCGACCCTGGCCATATCTTGGCTCTTTCCTCAGATATCTTCTTTCATTGTTAAACATACCTTCCTGCCGTGCTCAACCACGCCCTCTCATGGTCGGATCGAGCAAACGCATTTACTACATTGTTGGGCTTGTAGACTATGTATTCACTATATACTGCAGAAATGACCAAATAATAAAGCAATGCTATCTCCTGATCTATGATTTATATACGCCTCTAAGACATCAAATGATCAACACCATAATTCAAGATGCTCCACCTAATGACCCCTGTATAGACAAGTCCACACTCCATCACAACACTATATACTCCAGTCCTGACTTGAGGCACACATCGACACAGCATTGCAGGCAAGCGTTGCTCCTGACAACGCCTGGGAAGGAACTACACATGGCGAACAAACGCAATCCTCCGTTATCTGTGGTCGGGAAGATACGGATCTTGAAAGGCGTCCCCGTGGATTGCGCTTCCCTGACTCGAATATGGCTGCTCATACCTTGATTGGAATCAAAATAACGAGCAGGAACAGCACTCTGATAAAATGGGGCTGTGGTGAAGACACACTTTTCTGCCGTAGCTTGCGAAAGGGGGCTAGTAGCGGGATGGTCGCAATTGACGAACAGACTTCTGGAGATGGTTGTCAGTGTGTCGTGGGGGTTGTGCTTCTCCTGGGAACAAGTGGTATGGAAGTACAATTCCAGGCCATTGTCGATGCGGCGTACCTTCCACAGGACACTAGTGTTGCGGTCAGGGCTTCGCAGGCCGGTGACGACGGATGCATCGAGTGTAGATGCGTCCGACGTCTCTACTTGTGGTACGCTCCTACTGACAACTTTCTGGATTTTTTGGCTTTCTAATCTCAACTGGCCAGCCCCACCACCGAGTAGGAGTGGATGAGCATTGATGCCCTCCAAGTCAAACATCAGGGGGTAGACAGCTTGTCCTTTAAATGAGGAAGCAATCCATGTTCCGTCTTTAATCTCCCGAGATACTTGGTGACCGACTAGGGACAATGCAAATCCGAGTATAGTTCGCACGTGACAAAACGACACCGAAGCGGTCCAGAACAAGCTTTCGTGTACAACACTCGTGAAATAGTCTTCAATGCGAGATAGAGCTGAGACACCCCCACGCCAATACACTTGTATGCCTTCCGTCCAGTCATATAAAGACAAAGCAAGTATTTCTGTTGTCATGAGAGAAACATGTGCCCAGTAACGTAGCACAGCGCATCTCTCTTGTATGCTCTTCCCCTGGGCTGCTTTGCCACATATCGAACTTGCGAGCGAAGCCAGGCTGGTCGGTGATCCCTTCTCGTGCTTTGTGAGTCCAAGTCTGGTGTCCTCGCAAGCAGATGAACTGTGCGTGCAAGTATGGCAACCACAAGTCTCTGCAAGTCCGTCCAGGAAGCGTTCCAACTCTGGAAACCGCTCCTCTTCACCCATCTCACGCCAATGGGCGGACTTGGCGTCGCGCCCTAGATATGATGCCATGACAGAAGACAGTTGTCTTTTAGTGCCAATGACGGAAGCTCGATGATCGGCCAGATCAGTGTTTGCATTTGCTCTACGATAATATTTGTAGCCAAGTGCAGGGTGGAACGGAATGCCAAAATCAGAACTATTCAAGGCATGCAGCTTCCTGTTCGCCAACGAAATTGCGTATGGTAATACTTCTTCGAGTGCTTGCTTGGAATCAGGAGCGAGTAGTCCCATGTTGGCTAGCTGCAATTCACCATAGGCCTGTATTGTGACCATCCCAGACCAGCATTCCTGGGCGTCTACAGGTCCGGACCAGAGGACACGGGGCCCGTCAATGGACTGCATGACTTTGACTTCTTCGTGCATGCCGTGGTCCTGGTTAATGAATACACAAGTCTTAGATAAACTCCCATCGTACAGAGCTCTACCCTCCGCAGTGTATATAGCAGGAGGTGCGCCCAGCATCCACTTGGTGAGTGCAACAATCCATGGGACACCAGAATATGCGCGGACCTCTACCGAACGTCCGGATCCTAAGCGATGGGTAGCCATGAAAGCTTGGACAAGAGCCATAATGACTCCTGATGAAGGACGTTTCTCGTCAATTCCGAGGCGATAGAGATCAAGAAGATCTCTCTGATAACCAGCCACCTCCAACGCAAAGCCAACGCGACAAAGCTTGTCTTCCAGTACCTCGAGCAATCGGTGGAAAGTCGAAACAGTCGGCAGACGGTCCTCTTGTGCGCTTGTACGATAACTTGATGGTGCGGTCTCCAGGATGAGACCATGCAAGATGGTCGCAGCGAAGTCGGTATCAGATGTGCAAAGCAATGCACAGGTCAAGCTCAGGAACCTAATACCGCCGTCTGAACCAAGCAAATAATCCACAGCATCTCCCTTTGCATAACCAAATGTGCTTTTCAAAAAGTTGACAGTGTTTTGACGGGGGGAACACTTCTTCAGCATCTCAAGTTTGCGTCTGACTATACCATCCAGTGGTAATTTTGCACCAAAGCTCTCGCATATCCGCAATGCTATTGGGTCGATCTTGTCGCTACTAACAGCAGTGACAAGGCGTGGGATGGTGGCGGCTGTCTGATCTAGAGACCATTGTAAGGAGACGGGATTCATATGGTATGTACAATAATATGTCAGAATGAATAGTGGCGGTGGGACGAAGGAAATAATGACTTGCTGATTCGAGAAGGTATTGTAGGTCAAGTATATATGCCATATCGAATCTGTCACTGACTGACCAATGCTGACTGCAGTATATTAGTTATGGTATGAATAGATCATGTCCAAATCAATTCACAAGGCATCACGTATACATGTCGGTTTGGACCATAGATATTCGACATCCATGTTTCTAACAGATGAGGTATCACCCAAGCGCCTAGGTATGCGCCAATAGCCTGCGTCCTGCTGTCAGGAAAACAGCGAGCAGACGCCGAGAAGAGCCGATTATCCTAGTTGTGGGCATCGAGGAGTCGAGAGTGGCGCCCACATGAAGTGACTGCTTGAATTGATTATGTTCTATGGCAAGGACATATGTAGGCAATGTCAAGCTGGCGGTTAAGGTCGCATAATAATTAAAGATCGGCTTTAAGCGGCGGTTGGAAATGAATGTGCTTGTTCGCCCCGCGCTGACCCCACTTAGAACCCCAGAAGGTCTGTCTTTGGCTTTTGCCGTGGTGCTCTTCCGTCAGCACATTGATCTGTCAATATTTGCACTTGCATATACCTGTAACATTGAAGTACTGGACTGAGACACTGTGACTGGAGATCCAGTCTTAGATCGACTACCGTGAAGGTGCGAACAACGATGAAACAAGGAGCGCCAGCTCTCGGCAATCCGGCCGATCTCCTCCCTCCCTCGTGGGCGTCAATTATCACTGCCTGGCTCGCAGAGGACACCCCTTCTTTCGATTATGGCGGATTCGTTGTAGGCTCTGCGCCCGCCGAAGCCCGCCTGTTGGCAAAATCCGCTGGTGTCCTAGCCGGAGTACCATTCTTTGATGAGATTTTCAACCAACTCGGCTGCACCGTTGAGTGGCAGGTTACCGAGGGCGAACAGGTGGGAGTAAAGGAAAAGAAGCAGTGCATTGCTATCGTAAGGGGCCCAACACGAAACCTCTTGTTAGGCGAGAGAGTTGCATTGAATGTGCTTGCGCGATGCTCCGGCATAGCCACGAAGTAAGTTTGTCGATTCTAACGCCCTCAAGGCCACAATTTGCACAGCTTGCTGACCCGGCCGCTAGATCCCAATCTCTCAAGACACTGCTTGAGAATGCAGGATACTCAGGAATCCTGGCTGGCACCAGAAAGACCACTCCCGGCTTTCGCATCGTGGAGAAATATGGCATGATTGTAGGTGGTTGTGATCCACATCGACAAGATCTCAGTACCATGACCATGCTTAAAGATAACCATATCTGGGCCTGCGGTTCAATCCCCAACGCAGTCACTGCCGCGAGGGCTGCCGGAGGCTTTGCTATAAAGGTCGAAGTGGAGTGTCAGACAGTGACCGAGGCCCATGCAGCAATCAATGCCGGTGCAGACGTCGTAATGCTCGATAATTTCTCTCCCGGGGAACTCAAGGAAGCCGCTAAGATCATCAAAGATCAACACGGTCGTGGTGTAAGAGCACCGCTCGTTGAGGTATCAGGTGGCTTGACTGAGAAGAATGTGGAGGCATATGTCTGTCCGGATATTGACATTATCTCAACAAGCAGCATCCACCAAGGAGTTGGCCACGTTGACTTTAGTTTGAAGGTAGTACCGAAGAATGTCAAAGCCGAAGCACAGCAGGGTGAGAGTGCACAGGTATAAGACAAATCAAGAGTACTGTGCAGCAATAAATACACATCCTTTTTCAATGCCCGCTAACAACTGCTCTACGTTCACTGCCATGTACGAGGCAGCGCTTGGCGTTGGCCGACCAGCTGACCCGAATAGTAGTGGCGCGGTGCTAGCTATCTGCGTCGAACGAATGGTGCAAAGTTTCCAGGCTGAAGAGGCAGATCCCATTTCACGAGAACTTGCCTCGACACTAGCCCTCAGACAATGCTTCATCAAATGCCAGCGTGTAGAGGTCAAATCGTGTTTCACGAATATCAAGTTTGTGCTTCAACCATTTGACAGCACTTTGGCTATAGTCCCATGCAAGAGCGCAACCATTCTTCGGGCGGTCACGTTTTCCCGATGTCATGAGGAATTGGGTTGAGATTGTTTCCGTCTACTTCGGGCATTCCATATGCTCTTGTGACTTAGCTGTCGTGCAGAAGATGCATTTAGAGATCAGCAGTGTACGTCTACTGTAACCAGAGGTGCGGCATGTGCCCTTCTATAGAATGCCACTCCAAGACTTCTGACTCCAGTCTCCGCCTCTTTCCACCTTGATTACTTCGTCGATTTCCTCCTTGCCAATATTTGCGCCGTAAAGATGCGCAAAGACCCCGTGATTGCTGCTAGTCTCCCACTTGACTTCTCCCGGACCGTCATCGAGCTTTTTGAGGGCGATCTTTAGTATCCAGACAGCCTCATGGCTAGTGAAGAAGCGAGACACAGTAGCAGGGGTTTGATCGGCTGTGGACAAGTGAAGGAAGCCATCTGCTGCGTCCAAAGGTGAGAGTGGTAAAGCTTCTGGGAGGGGTTCCGGCGGCGCCTCTGGGAGGATCTTGTAAATATAAGTGGGCAAAGTTAAGGGCGGCGACATGACTTTGATCGGGTGTCGGATTGCGCAAGAAGTCGATCGACTCAAGGTGGACATGGAAAGTGGTTTGGACTGCGATTACAGGTATATTTAAACACTGCAGCTTTTGGTGTAACGCGAGTCATGCTACCTTACCTTTCGATTCTCGACCAATGAAACCGCAGGGTTCTGTACCTGCAACCATGACGATTGCCTCCAACATACATTACTTTATCATTATGTTATACCTTGTCTGTCAAAGGCTCTGTACTACGACCAAAAAATGATTTCATGATATACTACAAGTAGTCTATTGAACATTATCCACGAGTTATACCCTTACGAGAACCCAAAGTTTTTGTACAGTTGATAGAGAATGACCCACGTGGAGGAGGCAGCGACGGCCCGCGCAGATCATTTGGTTCAGCGCTAGCAATGGTTCGGCGGACATGGAAGTGAAGTACTTAAGGTACCTGTCGTATACTTCACTGCATGTTCAATATTGCTGCTATCTTCAGGAAAAGGGAACATCATTGGCTGACCATATCATCTAGGCACTGTCCGTCTATTCAAAGCACGCAGAATGGACCAGAACAGGACGCAGCGCCCCGTTCGACTGTAGGTTCTCATGATGACAGCACCCCCTCTGTCGACAGCACAGCAGTTCCACTCCTGACACAGTTGGATATATCTTCGCTCTTGCTTGCCCCCACTCAGGCCTGTCTCCAGCTCCGCAATCGCTCTGTGTCTGATCAGAATATATGTTCATGAGTGCTGGACCATCTATACCATTTGTCACATGCAACCACGTCTAGACAGTCATTCGAGTAGTCCACTATTGCCAAAAGCAGTTCACCTGCTCACAAGCCTTGGTACAGCCGTAGCTGGTGTGGAGTTGTGAGAGATCAGAGGATCTAGCAGTAGGTTGACGCAAATGAAGGCTGTTCATTAGTATGATCACGAACGACAAACCGCCTTTGCCATGGGTGGGTCTGATGATGACTTCTGGCCAGTGGCTATGTCCATGCCTCGACCTCGGACGTGTATCCGTAGAGAGTCGCCTGCTTTCATCACTGACCCATCGGGCATCCCCTTCTGATGCAGCAACATGTTATAGGGGCGTCGCACCATGTTGCTGTACGCTAGCTGAATGGAAGTCAATGAAACATTGCACGATTCCCGGCGGCTTCTGGCGAACTGGCATAGAGCTTGTTGCGGTTGTTATCAGGTTGTATCGGCCAGGATAAGGACTTTTGGTCTCGCATACAGATGTTCAGCCATTCCCGTCTAGACAATGTCGGGTCAAGGAAAGCTTAGGACAACGATTGGCGAGGTGAGTGTCAGCTTAGCCGGCGTTCTGTATTGCTTCGAGTTCAAGCTCCTCAAGGCTACACATAGGAACGTGTTGCGGTACTGATATCAGGTTCTGCGACTTCATCAGTCGCTCCGAGTTGGAGCAGCCACAGATGCTCGACGCGACATACAGTCGGCGACCAGGGCTCTCTTTTATCATGAAGTCCTAAAGCTCAATAGTGACCTGAAAGTTGCTTCATCCACATCAGAGGCATCAATCTTGGGCGACACGTTTGGGACATGGCATGCTAAAGTGGCGCCCAGGTCGAAGTCGGAGCGGGAGGGAGAACAACCATTGCCGAAACAAATATCTCGACTGCACGACTTGCGCCCAAGGCCACCCATAAGGCTTTACGAGCAAAAGAGCCGTTCATCACGCGAGCCAATTACAGCATTCACAGGGGATCATGCTATCCACTTTGCAACACGGCCCCTTGGTGGCACCACGTCAAGTCACCGCTTTGTCAACATGATGAGTAGTCATGATCCTAGGAGATGTTGTCAGGTTCTCTCTTTTTCCATCGCAATCCCGAATGTGCCCGTTTTGGACATCCGTATTGGACATCTCCGACCATACTCTATGTAGACGACGAACTTATCGGCACAGGTCCAAGCACAGCCCAACCACACCCTTACATCTACATCTCCGAGGACAGACTGATCGTCGTCGCTTTTACCATATTAGGTGTCTCTCCTTATATATCATTCCACTAATTCTCTTTCCAATGAGCCCTCCCTGCATGTTTCTGCGAGAGACTCACTCATCCTCAGACATCGCATTCGCGGAGACCGATGTCAGGGAACGGCTCATAGAGAATTTAGCTCACTGTGCTCGTTAACATGTGTCCGGGGGGTCGCCCAAGTATGGCGTGGCACTGCTACGCATCCCATATGCTCAACAACGCTGTTTCTGCGGAGAAACATCTGGCAATATTCATTAGGCTATTCGGTTGATGAGACTCGGTGGATCATGACCGAGATGAGATCATACCTCCCTGTTGCTCTCCTTTTCCTAGCTTTTGTTTTCTTTATTGGTCGCTATCAAGCATCTGCTGCATCAGCTAGGCTGCTCACAAGACCATGCAAGCAGTTACGGGTTTGAGGCTTGAGATTCCAGCGAAGACCCAGATCTAGATCATGATCAGTCCCTGTCGCACTTCCAGGAATCTCCAGAATGAGAAGTCCATGAAACTCTAACCCATTCCAAGTCGAAAGACACGTATCAATGTATTAGGTTGGCAGACGCACGCCAATCTGTAAGGTATATACACGAAATAGCAAAACCATAGATATAGTCCCTGCCAAGTATCTATCCTCGTGCTTTCCATGACGAAGCGAGTAGTGATTGGTCGACTTGCGTTGAAAGATAAGAGGGACGCGGGTAGAATCATTGGCGGAACTCTATATAACCACATGCCCTACCACGAGTTCAACAAATTGCTGAAGATAGTCCTGACCAACTACGTTTACTGTATTATTGTAAAAGGAGACGGGATGAAAGGTTCAATAACGTATACCGTTCAAAGTCTAAAGCCGTCGTTCGATATGCAGTACACCATCAGCATCGCCCAGGCTTGGGAGAAAGCAAATGTGAGCAACAATGCAGAGTGAAGATAAGCAGATCAAGTGTAGTGCGTACTAGAACTCAGCCAGCCTTAGCTACCAAGCAGGGAGCTTTCGAAAAAGCAAACCGCGGAGAAGATGGAATGCGCATCTTTGTATATATGTAATTGGAACCTGGAAGGCTAACCCAGGGACAACTGATAAGAAACAGTCTCCATAGTGGTTCAGCGGCTCCTTGGATGACATCTGTGCGTCACAGAGATAAGCGGTCCCCCCACAAGCTCCCCACCGACCACTCAACTTTTACGGTATTGCAGTTCACGATTCCCAAGATCCGGGACAAAAACAACGAGAGATCGCCTTAGTGCTTCTCGATGTGCTGTATGTTTTATTATGCAGATCTGACGCATGCGGCTTGGATACATCTAAGGGTTTACGACCATACACTATCACTTTTGAGAAATCCTATCGTATGGAACGTCTGAAGTGAAAATACGTTGATTGTGCTCAGCGTACTTCGAGTATCTCGTTATATGACTTGGGCGGTAGCATAATACCACTAGGGTTTGAGTGACGATCAACTGTGTGATATGATTCGACCTTTGCACGGTCCTTACGAGGTCAGCAAAGCCGGAGATGTCAAATCGATGTCAAGTTAGAGGTTCGTGGAACCATGCTCACACCGTTCGAATCCCTTATCTAGCCAAGCATTCACCTCGTCTGGGCCCCGAAGAACGTGAGGCTCCCGCGATCTGCACCCGCGGACTTACTTTTGCTTTGGCGTTATGTGAATACAACTACCGGAGATGCATCACCCTGCGTATCGACGTCAATAGTCGGAAGACGAATATTAAACCTCACGGGTGTCACACATATGTGACCATAAATCAGCTCAGTTGTTTACCATCCTGTGACTGATCAGAACTACTATAGCATCTTTTCATACATATTCTTACTCGGGTGGTGCCACTTCCGCAAATTTTCTGGGAATTTCCACAAAAAATTCGTTAACGCATTTATCTACTTGCTATAATAAAACAACAATGGGTCTATTCACGGCTATGGTTGCCGCACCTGCGGTCAACCCCATCAATGGAAAGGCTCGATCAGTTCCCATCTTCAATCCTATCAACAAATACGGCCGCGTATTTTTCTTTGCGTGGTTTGGTTTCATGATTGCATTCTGGTCATGGTATGCCTTCCCACCTCTCTTGAGCGATGTTATTGCCAAGGACATGGGTCTCTCCAAGCACGAAATTGCCAACTCCAACATCATTGCTTTGACTGCTACTCTTCTCGTCCGTCTCGTTGCTGGCCCTGCTTGTGATCGCTTCGGACCTCGCATCACTTTCGCAGCATGTCTCCTCATCGGTGCTATTCCTACATTCCTCGCCGGTACCATCTCAAGTCCAGCTGGTCTTTACGTCATCCGTTTCTTCATTGGTGTGCTTGGTGGCTCATTCGTGCCTTGCCAAGTATGGACGACTGGCTTCTTCGACAAGAACATTGTCGGTACTGCGAACTCCTTGACTGCTGGTCTCGGTAATGCAGGTGGCGGTATCACTTACTTCGTCATGCCTGCAATCTACAACTCCCTTGTTAGCGACGGCGTCTCCCAGCACTCCTCATGGCGCATCTCCTTCATCGTTCCCGGTGTCTTGATCACTGCCGTTGCTCTCGCTCTATTCTTCTGCTGCCAGGACACTCCCACCGGCAAGTGGGCGGATCGCTTCCAAGTCGCCGAGAACAACCTCCGCCAGCACGGTGTTGAGGGAGACATTGTCCAGATCCCCGGGGAGATCTCTGCCTCCAACAACGAGAAGAAGCGTGCCGATTCTCCATCCACTGGAGATATTGCCAGCGAGGAGAAGAAACTCGACGAGACGCGTGGTGTGTTCGGCGATAACGAGGCTCAGCTTGGCGAAGAGCAAATGCTCGACACTGCTCGTGGCGAGGTAGTCCAGAAGCCCTCGTTCAAAGAAGCTATGTCAGTTGTATTCTCTCTCCCTACCCTTGCAGTGGCAGTGTGTTACTTCTGCACCTTCGGAACCGAACTCTCGGTCAACAGCATCCTTGGAACTTACTACAGAGTCAATCTTACGCCAATGACTCTCCAAGAATCTGGAAACTGGGCCGCAATGTTCGGTCTATTCAACGTCATCTGCAGACCCCTCGGAGGCATCGTCTCCGACTTTGCCTACCGACGATTCGGTGGTGTGTGGGCGAAGAAGGTTCTTCTTCACGTCTACGTTACCATGACCGGTGTCTTCATGATCATCATTGGCGTGACGAACCCCCACAGTTCCGCGGCCCTGATCGGCCTCGTATCCGGTGGCCTGGCATTCTTCCTCGAGGGCGCCAACGGACTCAACTACTCCCTCGTGCCACACGTCCACCCTCACGCCAACGGCATCGTCAGTGGTGTCGTCGGCGCAGCAGGCAACCTCGGCGGTATCGTCTTCGCCATCGTCTTCAGATACTCTGTTGAGACCCAAATCGTCAAGGGAAAGGCCACATCTGTGTCTCTCTATGGCCAGGCCTTCTACATCATCGGCGCCATTGTTCTTGGCTTGAACCTGCTTTTTGCTTGGGTTCGTCCGGTTCCTAAGAACCAGATTGGTGGTCGTTAAACGAGGCCTTTCTCTTTCACGAATCAAGACTTCTTTTTTTCTTTTTTCAATACAGGTTTCTTTTTGGCGGATCTTCATTCCGTCGTCGCGTTACGACAAGCAGATGTAAACAGGGTCTTTCGGGTTGAAATTGGATGCGGAGAGGGATACTGCTGTTGCTAACCATACATGTCAGAATATTATATGTCTTCGCTGTCGATAAAAAGAGGTGTGATGATGATGATGACGAAGGGAGCAAAGTACAGAGATACCATTTGGGAAGAGCGTTTTGCTTGTTGGATTTTTTTTTAGTTCTTTTTCAGCATCTGAATAACGATGTTCTTCTTCCCGCATATCTTCTTCTACGACTGTGTTCTCTCCTTCGAACAATTGTATCGTTTTGCCGAAGCGTTTGATGGATGGTTAGCAACAGCAGTATACCTACCGCACACAAATAGTAGTATGTAAGTGCAATACCGCATTACGCAACCACGTCAAGTAATACCTACCTGGTCAGAGAAAAATAAGCAACGAAGAGAAAAGAAACTCAAAATCCATCCCAGACACGGGTGGCGCGAAGAGCACGAAAAGCAGAGAAGAAGAAACGTTGAGCCAAAAGAACCCATTCATTATTATTTAATTCGGTTTAATACCGTCCGGAATCATCTCATGTGGGTTCGATGTAGTCGTGTCCGTAGGGCTGCAGTAGTAAGTTTTCCTTGATCCTGCTTTTTCCTCGTTAGGGTTAGGAGTTCAGACAGGACAGGGCTGCGCTCGCTTTCTCCGGACCGGCATATCGGGTCGTTTCGCTTGTTCGCGTCTGATTTGTGCTTTTGACTCGGGCTGCTTTGGAGGTGGATTGTACTGTACTGTATATGTGTGTGCCTCAGGCAAACTATACCATTTGCAAGTGACTATCTAAGGTATATGGCTGAGAAAGGGGGTGGCATATATGCGTTCTTTTGCCGGTAATGCGAATCACAGACGATATTGGCGAGTTATGCTTTGTAGATGCTCCCGGATGCAAGAGTGTGATTTGAGCTTTTGTTCTAGGTCATTTGACTGATGTTTTAGTATACTTGGTCAAGCCATCATGATTTCTCCTCAGCAACCTCTGCTGCTACTTCTGTGCTCTCAGCAGGTACATTTTCAGTCGACGCAGACTCGGTCTTCGCGGGTTCTGCGGGTGCGGTTTCCTCTGCTGGAGCAGCCACTTCAGCCGGCTTGGTCTCAGACTCCTCCTCGGCGACCTCTTTGGCGTCATTCGACGTCTCCTCGGGCGCTGCTTTTATAGCCTCCGCTTTCGGCTGCTCCTTTGGCGTGGGACTGAAGATCTCGGCGAGATTGTATCTCTTGAGTTCTTCAAAGTCGGAGGGAACGACACTCATACCACATACATTCTATGGACGTTAGTCTTGATGGTTGTCGTTTCAATGAGAATGTCCAGACTTACTGTGTACGCTTCTACTACGATGAGATCATCGTAGTTCTTAAGATCGACTTTGTGGCCATGTCCGACCATTGCTGCCACTTTCTGGATGATGACATCACGTTTGAGCACGTTGTGATTCCTTAGGGTTGGGCGAATGGCAAACTATCGGGTCTGGTCAGCCAAGAGCTCTGTGACTATCTTTGAAAGGTCTTACCTTTCTGTGCTCTGGAGGATCCTTGTGGAAATGAGGCGCGAGCACTTTCTTCGCCACCTCATCCAGACCCTCCTCAGATGCTCTTCCCATCAAGGTCATGGGACTCAACCGCTTCGCGAATCTTGTTCGCTTTCTGCCAGGGTTGTTGAGTGCATCTCTGCAGATGTGTCTCACGAACGAGACGGGCTCAATTGGTGCTCTAGTTCTGAAGAAGAGAACTACCAGTAGTATGAGTAACCTTTTCGAGACATGAGTTATGAGTGTATAATGAGAGAAAAAGTAGAGAAGTGAAAGCTTACCACACTGTACGTCAAGCTTGATGGGGATGAAAAGGGGCTCTTGGGTGGGTTTCTTGATCCCCTCGACCTCGGCCTTGATGCTAGCTTCGAGATCCATTTCCATGTCATCGTCTACGTCCATCGCCTCTGCAGCGAGCTGGTCGGAGTAGAGCTCTTCAGCGTACTATGAATGGTTAGATTCAGTCTGATCTAGGTTTGTATAGCAATGCGCCAAGCAGGAAGAAGTCAAGAGTGGACGTACGCTTCCGAAGAGATCTCTCAACTCAGCAATGCATTTGCCCTCTCTACCCTTGTCGCAGGTCGCCCAGATACCACTGTCGCCAGGCTGAATGGAACGGTTCTTGAATGCTTCGGCATTCTTGTTCCAGCTACCCTTTCCTTGCTTGCCCCTCGGTTGCTGCTTTAGTTCAAGTTAGCTTCCCTGGTCCATATTTCGTACATATTCTATTGCATTATTGATAAGTGCATACCTTTGACCTTTTGCTAGAATCATCGCCACCGAAAGCACCTGCTTTGCGCTTCCTCGAGTCGTGGGTATCGGCCATGTTAATTATTATGATTTAAAATTTCGAAGTGGTAGAGGTATGTTCGAAGTTTGAGTGACGCGCGCGAACAGGTCCAGAGGTAATTTCAAAAGGTTTAATTTGGAAAAGGGAAGAAGAACAAGAGTGTCGGTCTGTATATAAACCACCTCAATTCAAGTCGCCTCTCCTTTCAGAAGTTTTTAAGGTTGTTCTTTTTTTCGTTGAAACCACTTTGCGAAAGATTCCGCATCTATTGGGAAAGGAGACAGAGACTACCAAATTGCCGCTTCGGCGCGGCTCGCAGTTCTCGCGTGTTTTTTCGCGTCAGTGGCTGGTTCTGCTCTGGGTGGGCTTCGATACCCGTCAAAAACGTTCGAGCGTTTCGCCCACCGGAAATTTTCTCTCTATAGATTGCCAAGTGAATTGGACGTTTATTTTCTCTGGACTTGGTGGGGTTTGCACTCGGCGGATGAATCGTTGGGTGAATTGGAAAGTGAGTTTGATATTTAGCAGGAACAACAAGGTACAGTTTCGCGGTCTCCAAGGACAATATACATGTTAGGGAGATTTGGTTTCATGATCGTCAACGCACGTAATTCAGCTACGAAAGCAAAGGTCAACGCAGTATGAAGAAGACGCAATTTTATATTCAAATAGCCAGCAAAGCTGCTGCAAGAGACCATCTACAAGTATACCAAGCAATAGCAACACGCCTGATTTCGATGCATTGCAAAGAGATAAAAATGGACCATCCACATATGCTCGTGAGAACCACCCAGGCCAACAACGCCATCGACGCCTCTTGACTCCCAAAGATAAAAGAAGAAGGTGTGTTACATTTTTGAGAACAGGAAGAAAGATCAGAGGAAGCGTACAGGGAGAAGCGCTTAAGATATGCTCTTGCGCGACTTCTTCTCCTTCTTCTCCTTCTTCTCTTTCTTGGGAGTGTCCTCGGCGTCGACGGCACCCTCGCTCTTTCTCTTCTTCTTCTTGTCCTTCTTCTCTGACTTGTCCTCCTCCTCGTCGTCGACCTCCATGACGTCGGACTTCCTCTTCTTCTTGTCCTTCTTCTTCTCCTCCTTGGCCTTCTTCTCGCGCACCTTTTGCTCTGTTGCGGCGCTAGTGATGCCGTCGGCCATCTCGACGTCCTCGGCGGCACCGGCGGTCGGGTCGTCGACGTTGATGTCGGCCAACACTGAGTTCATGGCAGCTTGCTGTACAGTTTGTTAGCCATGATCTGTGATGATTGTATAATTGATAGCACTTACCATAGCCTGCTCGTTCTTGGTGGGAGCCTCGCCGGTAGCGTAGAAGTTGAGTCTCTCCTCAACCTGGGCCTTGAGGGCCTCACCGAATTTCGTGGTCGGTGTCTCGGAGAAGTTGTCGATTCTTGAGGCAATAGAGGTCTTGTTGGCGAGGAAGCGAGAGATACGACCCTTGTTCTTGGCACCAGCACGTCCAATGAAGGAAGAGTGGTAGATGATACCGAACTTGGGAGTGTTACCCTTGGTCTTGAGGGCACGGAAGAGAGCCTTCTCGGCACCGAGGATCTGCACGGTGGAGGCAGGGTACTTGGCCAAGTTGGTAAGAGATCCAGCCTTGGAGATGAGACGAGCGCCGACGGTCTCGCCGATGAGAGCAGCCAAGTTGGGAGCGACTATGCCCATCTTAGAGACTAGGTAGTTGCCGACGCTCTTGCGGTACTTGGTAAGCGAGACAACGCGCTCAGCGAATGCCATGACGTTCTCCATATCAGCTTCGCCGATGTCTTGACCCATGGAGACTCTGGCAGCATCGATGATAGCCTTGGCGACGGCCTCGTCGTCATCGACAATGGCGGCAAGCTCGTGAAGGCTGTCCTCGGAGAGAGCCTTCTTGTCCTTGATGTGAAGAGCGAGCTGGGCGTACTGGAAGTTGTCCGAGACAATCTTGACCAGCTCGGGGAAGTGCCATCCGTACCATTCGCGGACACGCATGCTGAACTGGTTGACGGCCTTGTCGAGGTGGTCGATGGTGGCAATGGCCTGGATGATGTGGTTGTCGTTCTTCTGGACGCTGAACTTTACCTTGGCGCGGGAGTAGGCGTGACCGAGACCAAGCTGGGCACGGTCGACATCGCCGGTCTGGAGTTGCTTGAGGAGCTTCTCGGCGTGAAGACGAAGACCACGGAGGAGGTCACCAACGACCTCGCTGGTGTCAGAGGTCTCGCACTCGACGTAAGGGAAGGCGGCCTTGATGGATCCAGCCAAGTTCTTGTCGGTGACACCGAGGGTGGTCTTGCTCTTCTTGCTGGCCTTGGGCAGGTTGGCCTCGAGGACGGTCTTGAGGTAGTCGGAAACGATACCCTCGGAGACAAGGTTGGCGTTCTCGAGCGCCTGGGAGGCACCCTGGAAGGGAGCGAAAGAGACGAGCTCGACCATCTTGCCGAACTTGGCAAGATCCTGGGATTGCTCCTGGACTTCCTTCAGGCGGTTACCGACAGTGTCGGCTTGCATGCGGACCTTGTAGATCTGGGGGTTCTGTCAATACAATGTTTCTCTCGACGTCTCGACTGCAGATGCAGAGATAATGGCTAACCGCATAGCCCACGGAGGACTCGTGGAGGAGGTAGTCGACCGACATGGCGGGCCTTGATGAGCTTGACAAGCTAGAGATGAGTTCTTCTGGCCACTGCCTGGGTTGGATGTCGCGGGCAACTGCGCCTCTTGTCGTGGATGAATCTGCTGGCGACGAGAGCGGATTGTGGTCAGTTCGCTTTCACAATTCGTGAGCTTCGCAGAAAATATGCGGCAGGACTTCGAAATTGTCTAAATTGTCTTGGCTCCAAAAATCAAGAGAATATCTTCGCCAAGCCTTTCCAGAGACTTTTGCGGGCAGGTGCCGTTGTACAGTACAGTAATTGAGGCAGTCGCCGAAGCACGGCGACGCACCCACCGCGCACTTGCCTTGCCTGCGTTCTGTGTTCTGTGCTCTGTACCTTATTCGGCAAGCGCGATCCAGCTGCGGGAGCGGGAGTGCTGTGTGAACTTTTGGAGCAGGAGCAAGAAGTGTGAAGCAGCAAACACAGTGGCATAATATTACCGCAATACCTCTCCACTCATTGCTTTCACCACAGTTCATATATATTCAGAGTCCTGGAAACCGCATATCAACAGCATCGTTGAGGTTACCACACACCTGATAATCCAAGCGACATGTCTGCCGCGCAATTACTTAATCCAAAGGCGGAGTCCAGGGTATGCCATACTCACTTTATATCACCGTTGTAGAAGCACCTTACTGACTCACCGGCTACAGAGAAGAGGTGAGGCACTCAAGGTGAACATCGCCGCCGGTGAAGGTCTGCAGAATGTCCTCGCCTCCAACCTTGGTCCGTCGGGAACGCTGAAGATGCTGGTCGACGGTGCTGGAGGCATCAAGCTCACCAAAGATGGAAGCGTCCTGCTTCGCGAGATGCAAATACAAAACCCTACCGCTGTCATGATCGCAAGAGCTGCAACCGCACAAGACGACATCACTGGAGATGGCACCACCTCAGTAGTGCTCATGGTCGGCGAGCTTCTCAAACAGGCAGAAAGATACATCTCGGAGGGCCTCCACCCCAGAGTGATCGCTGATGGCTACGATGTTGCAAAGACCGAGGCTCTCAAGTTCCTCGACACATTCAAGGTCGACAAGGAGGTCGACAGAGAACTACTCTTGTCCGTTGCCCGAACATCTCTATCTACCAAGATCAACGCGACCCTGGCCGAGCAGCTCACCCCTGACATTGTCGACTCCGTACTTGCCATCTACAAGGCTGGCGAGAAGCCTGATCTCCACATGGTCGAGATCATGACCATGCAGCACCGCACAGCTGCTGACACTCAGCTCATTCGTGGCCTGGCCCTCGACCACGGCGCCAGACACCCCGACATGCCCAAGCGTGTCGAGAACGCCTTCATCCTGACCCTGAACGTTTCGCTGGAATACGAAAAGTCCGAGATCAACTCTGGCTTCTACTACTCGAGCGCCGAGCAGAGAGAGAAGCTTGTCGAGTCGGAGCGCAGATTCGTCGATGAGAAGCTGAGAAAGATTGTTGAGCTCAAGAAGGAGGTGTGTGGAGACGACCCCAAGAAGGGCTTTGTCATCATCAACCAAAAGGGTATCGACCCACTGTCTCTCGACGTCCTCGTCAAGAACGGCATCTTCGCCCTCAGGAGAGCCAAGAGAAGAAACATGGAGAGACTGCAGCTCATCTGCGGCGGTACTGCACAGAACAGTGTCGACGACCTGACGCCCGATGTTCTCGGCTGGGCAGGTACTGTCTACGAGCACCAACTCGGCGAGGAGAAGTACACTTTCATCGAAGACGTCAAGGACCCCAAGTCGGTCACCCTGCTCATCAAGGGTCCCAACGGCCACACCATTGCCCAGATCAAGGATGCTGTGCGCGATGGTCTCAGGAGTGTGTACAACATGATCGTCGACGGCAGTGTTGTGCCGGGTGCCGGTGCCTTCCAGATTGCCTGCGCTTCACATCTCAACAGCGAGGCCTTCAGGAAGACGGTAAAGGGCAAGGCCAAGTGGGGTGTCAACGCTTTCTCCGATGCACTCCTCGTCATTCCCAAAACACTTGCTGCCAACTCTGGTCACGACGTACAGGATGCCATTGCATCCCTACAAGACGAGCACAATGAGGGTAACGTCGTCGGTCTTAACCTGACCACTGGCGAGCCCATGGACCCGTCTCAGGAGGGTGTCTACGACTCGTTCCGCGTCCTTCGCAACTGCATCGCCTCGTCTACTGGTATTGCATCAAATCTGTTGCTTTGCGATGAGATGTTGAAGGCACGACAGATGGGCCGTGCGCCTGGCCCTGGTGGTGAAGACATGCAGTAAAAGAACGGCAATGACGGATGAGGTCATGTCTCCATTCGATCCTTGCGCGCAGTCACGGGCTCGCTCACGTTAGGTTGTCTTGACGATAGCTACAGTACGAGCTGGAGTCACGGGCAGGCGGCAGGCCTGCGCAGGGGGAGCCATTCTTGTCAGTGGGACCAGCATCAGATCGCATCGCTTGTACTTGTAGTTGAACTGCTCGCACAGCAGCTGTGCGGAGGGAACATAAAAAAGAATTATAGAACATGTGACATGACGATGTGCGCAGCATAACATCCATCCCAATGAACCTGGACTTCCCCTGTGACTTTGCAAGTGAATGTCATGGTATTCACATGTTGGTGCGTATAGCCAGCATGTATCGACAACGGGAAAGCATAACTTGGTGCCACGAGGGCCCAGCATCTGATAGCACGGTAGATTGATTCAGGGACGGTGAACACGGATGAAGACTGTGGTTGGGCGAAATTGCTTCAAGAAGCTACTGTACTCGGAGATACCATTGTGTGCTTTTATATATATGTATTTACGTGTCGAGATATACAGTATTGTGAGCAGCAGAACAGTGGTGGAAGATGTGGCCGTCTTGTATTTACCCATACGGGTAATCTAACTTGATTGAGGGCAGCTGCAGGTCAAAGCCACGAGGGAAGCCTCTGGACCCTTTAGCACAGCTGCACATGACGGTGCTTGCGGCTCGTATTGATCTGTGAATGCGCTCTCTGTTTCAGTCGGTTGGAAGAATGCAATCTCTACTACGAGAATTGTGTCTCATGTCCATAGCGTCCGGAGGAGAACAGCCTGCCGAGGAGAAATCAGAGATGTCTAGACCTTCTTCGGCTTCTGGCTAGAAGGCTACAACTCTCACGATCAAAGTTCGATACAAGGCTGTGAAGGAGTATCGGCGCATCTGATACACTGGCATTCTTTATAGCGTCTAGGGACTGCGGAGAAGCCCCCCTTTTGGGTTCCAAGTAAGGTACTTTTGACTGTAGAATCACAAGAATGCTTTAGGTCGGCACACGCCAAGGTTGTGGCTACCGCAAGAAGGGAAAGCGATTGAAAGAAGTGGACGAGTTTGTCAAGTTGCATTCACCACCTTACCTTTGATTCCTTTATGAATGAGGGTCAAGTCATTCCATTCGTATCGAGGTAGAAGATAACTGAGTAGAGTACTTTACTTGTTCTTTTTGTCCATTTCCCGTCATTCTGTTTCTCGACCCTCCTTGAAACCTCAAGTCACGTTGTTATTTCCCTTATTTGCTGTATTGTTATTACCACCAGCGTTCCGACCTCGTACGGTGGCATGAGTACCACTTGACAGTCTTATCTTTTCACCCCGCCCCCCCAAAAGCATGTTTCGAATGCGACGGTATCGGGCGTTCATAGCGTTCGCCGTCATTTCCATCCTCATTTTCTACCATTTCTCGGGTTATGGAAGTTGGACCACGGCATCAGCCATTGGCGCAGGCTCGCTGAGGCAGTCCGGGTCTGGAAACTCTCCCACCACGAATGAACAGTCTACACAACAAGGCCAGGCAGGTCCTGGACAGGAAGCAGGGAAAGACAAGGAGAAGGAGAAGGAACTGGCATATCCTCCAGAATATACCCCTCCGCCCTTCGATCCGAAACACCAAGTTGTCTCTACAACATCAGCTGCGGTATTACATCCTGCCCCTACTCCAGCTGCAGCCGCTACACCCGCCGGTCACCTCAAGGCCGGCAAGATCGAGCTCGATGACGCAGTGCTCAGCGACATCATCGCAACGAAGAATGTTGCCACGAAGACGAATAAGCCCGCCGTGACCAGCGATCCCCCAACCGTGCCCGAAGTGCCCTTTGGCTACGAGGCTGAAGGAGATGCCATGTTCGAGTCCACGGAGCACGCCACGTCAACCATCCACTGGTCTAGGCAACCAGAGCATTTCCCTGTTTCTTCGACCATCCAACTTCCCACTGGCACACCAAAGGCCATCCCTCGCATTCAGCATACTTTCAAGGCCGAGACCGAGGAGCAAAGAATCCATCGCAAGTCCAAACTGGCTGCAGTCAAGGAAGTGGCAGCGAGGTCTTGGAAGGGATACAGAGACAATGCATTTATGCACGACGAGGTCAAGCCTGTCACTGGTGGATTTAAGGATCCCTTCTGTGGCTGGGCTGCAACCTTAGTGGATGGGCTGGACACACTGTGGATTATGGGCCTGAAGGAAGAGTTCGAGGAAGCTGTGAGAGCCGTTGGAAAGATCGATTTTACCACAAGCCCCAGGAAAGACATTCCGCTCTTTGAAACGACGATTCGCTATCTTGGCGGTCTGCTCTCTGCTTATGATTTGAGTGACTTCAAATACTCGACGCTTCTGGACAAAGCCGTGGAGCTGGCTGAAGTCCTGATGGGTGCTTTTGATACGCCAAACCGTATGCCTGTGACTTATTATCACTGGATGCCAACGTTCGCCTCGCAGCCTCACCGTGCTGCCACACATGTCGTGATGGCCGAGCTCGGTTCACTTTCCATGGAGTTCACCAGACTGGCACAGCTGACGAAAGAACCCAAGTATTACGACGCCATCGACCGAATTTCGGACGCTTTTTATGTCTGGCAAAACGACGCCGTCAACGGCACGCTGATCCCTGGGCTATTTTCCACTTATGTCGATGCTAGCGGCTGCGACAAGCCTGCTCAATTGCCTATGAAGAACACGAGGCCCAATCTCCACAATGGTGCTATGGACCCGGACACTCTGGACAGCGACAAAGTTGCAAGTCACCCGGTGAAGATCGACAAGAAGCCCTTGTCCGATGCTGATGAAGAATCTGCTGGACAAAACCAGCCTGGAAAAGCTGGTAAGATTTCTGGATGGGACGACCCCATCGAAGAGGGAGCTTTGGACACCAAAGCCGGCAAGAAACAAGTCTTGGGCAAGACGGGTGATCGCTCGGCTTCTGATTCAGCTGTTGATCAGCCTGTGGGTAAAGTCGGCAAAATCTCCGGCTGGACAGACGAGGACCATGAGCTTAGCTCTACCAAAAAGACTGTCGAGGATGACGAGACCACTCTCGACAGCAAGGCAGCGAAGCAGGAGCTTTATGACGAGATTCATAATAACACTGCCGCTCCCAAACACACGCAGCAAAAGCGTCAACTCGGTGGCGAATTAGCTGATGTTGCGGAAACCCCGAAAGCCGTGAAAACTGCACCAAAAGCAGTTCAGGACTTTCAAGAGCAGACCAAGCCCTTCGCTCCCAAGCTCAGCGGTGAGCAGGTCTGTATCCCTCAAGGTCTGGTGTCGTCTAACCGACGAGGCTCCGACACTTTTACTCTCGGCGGCATGGCCGACAGCACCTACGAGTATTTACCCAAGGAGTACGTCCTTTTGGGTGGGCTTGAACCCAAGTATCGCACCATGTACGAAAAGTCCATGGACGCGGCCATCGAGTACCTTCTCTACAGACCCATGACCCCTGACAACCTCGACATCTTGATCAGTGGGGAGTTTCTTGCCTACCGAGATCCCGATACCGACGGTGACAAGGGAAGTCTTAAGCCAGAACACGCTCATCTGACATGTTTCGCTGGTGCCATGTTTGCCATGGGCGGCAAGATTTTCAACCGCAAAGAAGACGTCGAGATTGGCGCAAAGTTGACAGAAGGCTGCGTTTGGGCATACAATGTCACAGCTACAGGCATCATGCCGGAATCTGGTCAGCTCTGGCCTTGCAAAGACAAGACCGACTGCGAATGGAGCGAGACCAAATACTGGGAAGAACTTGATCCGCACGGATTCGTTAGAACAGGCAAGAAAACATATTCACCTGTGGCCGCTGCCTCGTCAGCTGTGGCTCCCAAACCTGGAACGCCAGAGTATCAGGCGCAGTCTGACACCTCACCGTTGCGACCGGCCAAGCCCGCAAAACAAATCCCAGATGATTCTGTCTTGACAAAGAGACAAGGAGGTGCCAGCCCCGGCCAGACTTATCCTCGGATATACCAAGACTCGAAGAACGCAAAGGAAGATCTGGACGAGATCCCTTCGACCCCCACGAAAGCATCCAACTACCCCGATGGCACCGTGCGAGAGCCTGTGGACGTGGTCAGCAAAGAGCCTCTGACCACAGAAGAATTTGCGAAGCAGAGAATCGAAGACGAGAGACTACCGCCCGGCTACACGCGCGTTAACAACCGGAAGTACATTCTCCGGTAAGTGACCACGCCCCATCTCATCCCATCTCCTCTCACCCCTCCATTTCCGTGTATGCCCCTCTCCTCAATCCCACAGCCCACTAACTCCCAAACTCCAGTCCCGAAGCCATCGAATCAGTCTTCTACATGCACCGCATAACCGGCTCCCCCACTGGCGTGAAGTAGGCTGGCAAATGTTCCTAGCGATCAACGCCACAACATCCACCGAATTCGGCCACTCGGCCGTCGCAGACGTGACCAAAGACCCGTCGAACACCTATCTCGAAGACTCGGAAGAGAGCTTCTGGATCGCCGAGACGCTCAAGTACTTTTACTTGCTGTTCGAGGAGGAAAGTGTCGTGAGTCTGGATGAGTGGGTGTTGAACACCGAGGCGCATCCTTTCCGTAGGCCAGACGCGCCCGCGAGGAAAGGAGTGGATGGGGGTGCTGAGAAGGGGGAGAAGGTCAAGAAGGAGGGGTTGGGCATTCCGCTTGATGGAGGGAGTTCCGCTGGCGATTAAAGCGGTCTGTCTGAATTCTCTCTTTTTTGACTTGTTGTTGAACGATAGCTGGCATAAGATAGCTAGTACTCGGCACCAAACAAAGTCCTCCTTCTTGATTGAGAAATCGTAAATGTTATACTTCCAGAGGGTACATGGCAACAATGGTCTTGCGATCGCCAGACATAATATATTTGCCAACTGATTGAGTCGCACCTCGCATGAAAAGGGCATGTCGTATAGCCTGCAGGTACATAGCAACTCTGCTCTGTTCTGGAGGGTTGGCGAGAATGAGACTGAAGAGGAAAGCGAGGCTGGAAGAATAGGTGAGTCTAGCAGGAACAGGTGGATCCACAAAAACAACATAGCAAAGGCGAAGCAACAAATGATCAGAAGATAGCCAGACCCACAACCAAGCACGCACATCGCGAATCAAGGCCTTATTGTTCCAAGTTTTGTTTTCTGCTCAATTACTGGCTATATACGTAGATAGACATATATACATGTGTGTGAGATAAGACATGTGAAATCTCGGTGGTCGAGTCGTTACGGCTGGCTAGCTGGCTGTATGTACGACCCGACTGCCCACCACTGTGATCGGAGCCATAGGTGCTTGTTTCGGCACTTTTACACCTTTGTCATTGGTGCTCCTTTGAGGACCACCCACTGGTCTCCGGGGATTGATCGAGGCTTCGTCTTCCCGGCGCCTTTTCTTCCGCGTTCCTCTTTTCGTTTGGCGTCGGCATTAGAGAGACGTGAAGGTTTGTCTAATGGACGAGACCAAGTGGACGAGACCATAGAATAGGGAATGAGAAGAGTGTCTTCGATCTGTTGCTTCACGGCCTCGAATAGGAGAGTACAGGGAAGCAATGCGGATCTGGGACGTTCGGTCCCCGCCGCTTGTAGTCGAGATTGTTATTCTGCGGCCATACCTCATGGCACGCATTGGCGAGGAGATGGAGAACTGCAATGTAGCTTTTTGTTGACTGTATCCTTTCCTCCTGCCATGTATGCACTACTTGGATTCACAGAGGCGGAGAGAATGGCTTTTGCTGTGGCTAGCGTGTCCCTTTCTCTGTCAATCGGTAGCCTTGTATACACTGCCATGGGCGCTTCCAGATATGGTATGTCGACGGTGGCGCCGTTATATAGGACTGATGGAATAGGGGTTCGTCATATTTGACGGACGGCGGTGGATGTTGGTAAAGTGATCCTCTTGCAACGAAACATTGGCTCTGCTCTGCTTCCGGAGTCTGAGATCACTCGCTAGCTTGGCCTTGCGAGGAGGTCCTTTGATTCGCCACTGGATGGTCGCCTCCATTCAGTGGTCTGCTGGACATGGATGGGTCCGCTATGGCGTTGCTTCAGATGGCTTAGCATAGCCATCTCACGGAAACGTGTGAAAGGATGTCCCGAGGAAGGATATGATGTTATGAGGCGACGAGCCTCAACTTTGTCATAAGAATGGCTCCTCTGCTCACACGAGTCGTCCAGGATAAAAGTCACTGTCTGCTGATGCTCTCGAAGACCATCTATGCAGCTGAGCCGGCATCTCAGCATGGCAGTGTGAAGGGTGGTAATGGTGATGATGAGCGTAGTCGTCCTTCAGGACCTCCATAGCTGTGACATCACCGCCACCACGAAAATCCCCGCTACTTGAACCCACACTCCTGATGTGAGTGAGGTCACTACTGAAGTCCGAATCCCGTCGCTTACCCTGGCTGCTGCTCGCGTTACTGTTGACCATGGTCGGTGAAGTGCCGGCGGACATCGATGTAGCTGACCTGAAAGTTGGCACGAGTCCAGGGAGGGCTTTGTCGTTTTGTGACTCGTCCGAGACTTCGATAGACAGTTCCTTGCGGGTACAGACGGTTTTGACCAGCTTACTCAAGACTCCAAATTCGAGCTTGAGTTTGATGGAGTAGATCATACCCTTGAGTGTTATCTGGATCTGATACAGATCCGCAAACTCGACACTAACCAAGGCAATGTCGGCTACGATGATCGCGATGTTGACGGCGGCAATCTCCCACATAATCTTTCGGGTGCGCCCTTCGTAGACGACCTTTAGCAGACGGTTGATCTCCCATAGGTAGATCCCAGATATCAGTAGTTCCTGAACAGTGAAGGCCACCATCTGGATCCGCTCCATGACTTCATATCCACGGACGTATTTCATGGAACTTGACGAATTCGCCCCGAAAACCAACACAGCTGTAGAAGGACACATTAGGGAGGTGTTGATCAATATGCCATACAGGATCATCTTCAGCAATTTTTGGTTCTGAGTAATGAGGTGCAGTCGACTCCACAGGACCAAAGATTGACCTGTAACCATGACTATCCATCCAAGTGTCGTCATGGTGACAGGAGTCAAGTCGTGCTCGAAGAGTGAGACGAGTTTACCCCAGGCTCCGACGATATAGATGGGAATGGCTAACGCGGTGACGAGAAGACTCCAGAAATATGTGCCCGAGTATTTCTTGAAGACAAAAAATATGAGAATGATGATTTCAGCCGAATTGTACCTACATCGAGGAGCAAGGTCGTATTAGTGGTCGATCAACAAGAGTAATAATCAAGATCACTTACAATGCTATAGCTGTGAAGCTCATCATGGCGCGCAGAATGTTCATGTTATCCCCAGTGTACCCACCCACGATCCCATTACCAGGCGAGACAAGCGTGGAGTTCCGAGAAGCCATGATGGTGGCCCAGTCATGGTCTATTGGTAGCTTTTCTATCTCAACGTGCTCCGTCCTCTGCTAATCTTGACGACACCTTTCGTGTATGATTGAGCAGGTCAAGAAAATTATATAGACATGTGAGGCAACACTTTAAACCACAAATCGGGAAAGGGAAGCAAGTGTGGATGAAAGGGATCATCGAACATGTATGTATACACAAGTCAACCTACCATTTCGCTCCCGTTACGCACTACTTCGTATACTGGTCGGGTGGTCTAGTCCAGCTCAATAAACACCAGAGTCAAATGGCGCACGAGGCGCGGCGATCCAATCATGGGGTATGGAGGAAGGGGGAAAGCCAGTAACAAGGATAAAGTCTACATGTCTACACTGCCTTATGTTAGCCCAGCTCATCTGACTGAACTGGCCAATCGAATCACCATCGCATTCGCTTCCCGGAAGAAACGTCCAGCATTCTCAAGATACAAGGGTAAAAAAAGCCATCTTCTCCGCAGATCTCGACCGGCGGGTTGGGATGCCGTCGAGAAAGCCCGTTCCCGAACAGCCCGTAAGATGGTCTTGACATACAAGGGTTCTCGTACAGTACGTACAAGAAGGATGCTGTCACCGCCAAACACTTGATCAACGCCTTCCGTTTCTAACGGTTCTCCCCGTAGCATGTCACCGTCGTCGACGCCTTCCCTTCCCCGCGCGGCTAACGGTGTCTTGTATACCACAAGGGCATACCGCTCCTTTCATCATTTTTGAGATTCATTTGCGATATACAGGCATACCTGAGCTTTTGTGTTTGCTTCTAAATCTGCATAGACAAGATACCCAAGGTATCTCTTGTATCTGGATATGTGCATATGCATGCGTGGCTCGACTTGACAGCGTTGCATCAAGAAACTCTAATCCGACTGCAATCCGACGAATCGGTTAGAGGTGTCACTGGTCCACGGTTGGTCGGGTATATGAAAGACAAGATTGCCTCTCTCTTGGATGCTTGAGCCGCATACGTGTGTCATTCTTTCAAACGATGACAGCCCGTTGCTCCGAGTCGCAAACATACTGCTTATGACATGATGTCTTGTTTCCATGTATTGTTTCCATGTACGCGAATTGGAAGAACGCCGGAGGCACGTCTGAATTACACATCTTTGATCATCGTGAATAGGGGCCGAATTCATCCGTACGTAGATGCAGATCAAGATGGAAGTAGAAAGTACTTGTAGATATCTAGCCCTACATCTGGACGCACCGCTGAGGGTCAGCAAGGCCATTAATGTACTTCCCGCTTTCGCTCAGTACAAGTATAGTACACAGTACATTATCATAGTAAGGTTTCCGTATCTGCGTACGTCTTCCCCCTACCTTACCCCACGCGTCTTCGACTTTAAGCTTGCACCTACCTCGTCTTGGCTACCTTATTTCGTACAAGTACTACCTTTGTATACGATGAACATCTATCCGGGAGAGCAATCGCGACTATTCGGCACCGCGATGCGAGCCTTGACGCGGAGTTGCTGCTTTCCCAGATCTTTGACCGTCGGATGCCTAGCTTGATATGAACATTTCTGAAAATGATGCTTGACTCCATCTTGATCTAGGCGCCTTGCTGCGTTTCCGCGTGTTGAGATCTCGCGCTAGTCTCTGCTGTTCGAGTGCACCTTGGAAGGGAATCGTTGCCAACCTTCATGAAGAGAACTAACCTAGCTTTCTCTATACCGCGGAATGCATATAGCGGAGTTATGCCAAGTAGTAAACAAAAGCTCGACTCCTTTCATTTCCCCTCAGATAGTTTGAGGTACATGATTATATCCCAATCAAGCCACGAGCCCGAATGTCACAGCCTGAAACCCTTCCGCCTGTATACCCACGGTCAAACCTACAAAAGCTCCTCTTCTCTTCTGGTCACCCTCCAGCCACGCAACCAAAAGGAAACACAGGAACAGCGGAGCCTGGAAATCTCCCAGGACTTGCACCGGATCGCCAAGTTGGTGAAAAACTCCCGAAAGTGCTTGAGCAGATCTTAGTTGCCCAAGATATCGAACTGGGATGAGCTGAGCCTGTGTTTGTGTCATGAGGCTGAGCAAGGACATGCTGCCCAAATCATCGAGTGTCGTGGCGTCCGAATAAAGGAACCCAGCCATTATCCATCTACGAGTCTACAGCCTACAGTCTGATTATGATCTCTACCCGAAACACAATAATGGTTTCATACCTCCTACATGATACACAGACCCGACCTCTTCATCTGCCCCAAACCCAGGGATCAGACCAAAGTACCTCATCATAACAGTAAACAGTACCCAGATCGCGAGATCGTACAAAAGGAACCACAGTACAAACAAATAAAGCAAATCCAGCAGGACCAAGAAGAGGAAATACTTATCTACCGAATTACCTACTTCCGCAATAACCTTACCTTACCCGTCTTTTTCCCCCTTCGTCCCCCGCACTTTCGACGGTTTACTCGGTAACTTGCCGGAGAGTGACAGTGACATATCGGTACAAGGAGATGATGCATTACCTTGCCTTGCATTGCCTTGCCTCGTGGACAATGCAGCAAGTGCATACCGTCATTTCTCGTCTATATTACCTTGCCTGTGTTTGTATCTCGTACATTGCACGCAAGGCGAATTATGTAGACAGATCGGCGTCCTCGCCTTTCGCACCTCTTGTGTTTTGCGTAAGGTACTTCTACCCTTTCACCTCTCCGTGACTCCCGATATATCGATTCCCATCTCCGCTCTTTGCCTCCCCGGGTTCTCTTCGTGCCACTCTTTCTTCGCGTCGGGTACGGTCCTTCTCACTTTTCCGTTCCTCTTCTTGTGTGCTTCATGTGAGGAGGGTAGTAAGAGCTGGTGGACGATCTTGCCTATTTTCTCGATCGCGTCGTTCTGGGTTCTTGTTTGTTATCTTCTCGAGGATTAGTACGGAGGTTGGCTGCGGAGGAGCTGCAGCTGGGACTCGAGAAAGATGATGGAGAGGGGGTCAAGGTGAAGTTGGTCTTGTCTTTTTGGTGTGGGAGATTTCTTCCATGAGTGGGAGATAAGAGGGATGGCTTAGGTGTGCATGTGGATAGTTCTTGAGTAATAACTAGGTTAACCTTTTCTTGTATGCAGAGCTCATGTTCATAGGAACGAGGTGTTGATGAGAATGTAGCTATTTCTCTTGCTCTCTAGATCTGGGATTTGGTCGAAGGTTCTCTGTATTAGATTTGTCACGAGGATGAGAGACAAGAAAAGAGGCTACAGCAGCACTTCGTCCCTGACATTCACCACCGTCACTGCTTGTCTACTGGCTTTCGCCCACCTCGCACTCGTCACTATTCCGTCTGCATCCCACTCGAAGTCCACCTCTCCTCCGCCCCTCAGTCGCAAACCCTTCACACTGCCTCCTCCCCACGCTGTGGGAATAGCAGGACCCATGACGACAACCCTCGTGCCAACGAACCCATGCGGCTCCGGCAGATCCACAACAAGCATACTCAGAATCGCGCCCACGAACCCGAAATTAGCGTCGATCTGGAACGGCTCGTTGTGCCCACTGTACATACTCAACAGGTTCGGCGCCATGTTTTGAGCCAACGTGAGCTGGAGTTCGCCGTATGCTGATAAGCTGTCGTTGAGGCGAGCCCAGCATGCTGCGCGCCAGACTTTCTCCCAGCCGGCGTTTGCGTCTGCGATTCCCGGACCGCGGGAGAGGAGAGATGTGTGGACGGCAGAGGCGACAGATGTTGTGTTTGTGGTGTCGTTGTTACTGCCATAGCCAGTGCTGTAGCCGTTGAGGTATGAGGAGAGGGATGAGCCGGGATACCATCCTATGAGATGGGAAAGGTGACGGTGCGTGTCGTTCTGGACGTCCATGTCAATTTTCCATTCTTGGACTTGACCCCAGGTACCTATGTGAAACCCTTTGTCTAGGGTCGTCAAGGTCGATTTGAGTGAGGAGGTGAGATCGTCGTCTGTATCGGCTAGCTTGGTGGCGGCACTGAGAGTATTGATGAAAAGAGAATGCAGAAGCTGTTGATAATGGGTGCAGCCAAACGTCGTCTTTCAGAACATGTCAGCAACTTGCTATCAAACTTCGAGAGAGCACACGTACCAGTCCATGTTCAGGTGAAGAACAAGGGTTGACCACGAGTGATCCATCATGGAAGTACCGGTCCTTCTGCAACTGACTGAGCCAGAACTGCGAAATCGCTTTCAACATTGGGTAGCCGACTTCTCCCAGCCAGTTCACATCCTGAGAGTAATCATAATGGTCGGCTACATGCAGCATCATCCATGCAGCACTCGCAGGGTAATTCGCCCAGTATTCGTCCCCTGTCTTCATGCCTGTATGTCCGAAAATGTTCATCTCGTCATGCGTCACCCATCCTGGCGCATCATATAGAAGTCTTGCCGTCTCTGAGCCCCGAGGCGCCCAAGTCTCGTTCATGTATGTCCAGAGTGCCTTTTGCAAATCTCCTAAGCCAGTCGCATCAATACCCCAATGATTCATCTGAATATTGATATTGGCATGGTAGTCAGCGCCCCAGGCGTTTCCAATGCCATAAGCCCACTTTCCTTGAAGATTTGGTGGTAGGGACTTGTCGCGTGAAGACGAGATGAACAGGTAACGGCCATATTCAAATTGAAGACTCTCAAGATAGGGGTCGCTGTGTGGCCCTTCGGTTTGATTGTAAGCTGCGATCAAATCTGCAGTTTCTTTGCCAGCTGATCTAAGGGGGTCTGGCAGCTCAAGACTGAACTTCGAGCTTAGACTTGTAAAGTCGCTGACGTGCTTATTCATGAGTCGTGGGAATGCTTGTGCAGCAGCGCTTGCGGCCGTTGAAGCAACGTACGCAGTAGGGTCAAGTCCTTTGAAGGAGTAGTCCGTAGCAGGAGTACCTTTGGTTTCATCGTAATCCGTCCCCGCTGCGATCACTAAGGTCAAGGACTGTGACGACGGTACGACATGCAAGGTTCCTGTCTCGTTGTGGCAAGTAATGTTGCCTGTTGACCCAATCACACGAGCTTCAGCAGCATATACCATGCCGATATCAGCTTGTGTGGTTCCTCTGAAACGTGCTGATTGGGTCGAGTGCGAGCACGAAGCCCTGACCAGAGATGCGTTTGCTTGCTCATTTGTAAACACGATGTCCACTGGTGGTAGTTGTACTGTGGACGCGATCCTATATACGCAAACACTGTCCGGACAGGAACAAAACACCTGGCTAGTGAGGATCAGCACCAATCAGAAAGTTGGAGAAGTGTGAAAAGACTACCTGGTGAAGGAAGCGTTTGCCGTGTGGAATGTCGTCGTATGGATACCTGTATGCAGGTCGAGCGAACGTTTGTAGTTGGTGGCATTCGAGACGCTCTGTATAGAGACCGAGAGATTTCCGAGCACGTAATAGCTGCCGTAATTATCGTCACTACCCATCAGAGCAGAAACGTTGCCTGTTCCATTACGGAAGATCCTATCTCTGATTCCTGGTAATGCCGAGGCAACAGGTGCTGACGGGTTGCCTCCATCGTAGCTTGCATTTTCAAAGGGACCACCACTCCATAGCGAGTCTCTGTTCAGACTGAATTTCTCATGTCCTGGTTTTCCAAAGGGCAGGGCTGGTTCTACTTAGGCTTCGAAGACGAGGCGATGAATGGAAGATGCATACCAGCTAGTTGGCCATTGCCTATAGGAAACGCGGTCTTGATGATGTCGTTGAAGCTTGCGGGCTGACTTGACCAAAGGCGTTTCGCACTTACACAACAACATAGAAAGCATGCATGGACGACAGCTGCAATCCAGGACTTGGGTACCATCGCGAGGGAAGCATGCATGAGTCACTTGCTATAATAACGAAGAACTCGAACAACTGACAGCACTGAGAGAAGAGACTATGAGAGCTCACAAGGCGACCTACGATCGGTTCCTTACATTGATCTCCGTGATATATATCTAGCCCACGTGAGGAAGGTTGAAGATCCGGGTGATATGCATGACCCAGGTGAGGGGTATAAAGGAGTAATTTTCCGGATCAACATATTCGCTATGGCAAATGCCGTCATGCATAAGTCTGTAATAGCATCATCTCGCATACTTTAGTCAGGACTTTTGTGATTGTGTGGCTTCTGAAGCAGTTTTATGTTGGACCAGGAAGAGAGGTTGATCGCATGGTGCGTGCAAACAGTAGATCAAGTGGGGTTATGCCCCGCGCTTGTGTGTCACGAGCACTTGTACAGTAAGGACTTTCGAGTGAGAACTTTGGATTATGGTCTTCTGAATTGAAGACTCGAGACTTTTGTATTAGTGGCTGCTTTTGTTGTTTGCTGCTTTTTGTCGTAATATGGTTCCAATATTTACATCGAATTGAAATGGTATGTTTCAATCGCCGCTTTGGTCATCAAGGCTTGGCGTAGGCTTCTGGATATATGCTTCGACCTCTTCATCGGATGCCCAACCATTCCATGCTTCCACACTTTCAACGACCTGGCGGACAGCAGCGAGATATTCTTTTGGTGCACTTCGCGCATCGCCATCTAATCGACCTTCGAGGAAGACACGAAGCGCCACAAGACATCGTCTAAGCATCATGAAGCCGTTTCTGTCGAGTTGGGTGCGCTTGCTATATTCTTCCCAATGATCCCTCATCCAGTGCATCAGCTCGGACAACTCATCGTAGCCGCGCAAGATACCGAGAGCACGAATGTATGCATGGACAACAGCAGGAGACGGCATAGCTAACAGTCTGGGCAGACGCGTCGCTATTTCAGGACCTCGTGTGTGGAGCGATGCAGGGGTAGAAGGGCGAGACTGATAGCCGACCAGAGTCCAGAATTGCGAACATATGTACGCGGAGTCCTGACCGATCGCATGTGCAAGAGCATGAGCTCGGAGAAGATCACCGCTGTCGTTCTCTGACGGGGCTTCAGCGATGGACGTGTTGCGCTGGCTTTTCTCCGATCGAGCAATGGTCCATGAAGCAGCCGAAGCAGCATGCTGAGTGATGAGGCATAGACTACCGAAGCTGAGTATGTCAAGATACATGTCTAGTCCGCGCATCATCGACACTACATGTTTCGCATCTTGATAGGCGTCCATGCTCCTGGTTACCGTCTTCAAGTTGTCTCCAGTGTTCCTATCGCTAGGTGCAGCGTGTGTGAACATGGTGGTTGGTGCCTTGGGCCGTGCGAGGCCTCGTAATAGGTTGGTCCAGGCTGGGCGATACTGACGACGCTCTTGGTCCAACAAAAACAATGCAATCCCAATAGTTCGGCGTAGGTCGACACTGTTATGCCCATGTTTATAGATGCCTCGAAAATTCTTCTGCACCATGGAATTGGGGAAACGAGTCAAAAGTCTGACGACAGAAGCTAACACGACATCCGAGACGAAATCCAGTTTCGGCAGTTGGCCCTCGGCTAGAGAAGGATCATGCACAAGGGTGTCAACAAATTTTCGATACTCGGGGCCGGCAGACTCGAGGTAGTTGAATCCTTCCTCTAGGCTGGTGGCATTGTTGACCAGGAATGCAAGGGTCCGGCCACAGGGTCGTAGTCCTTGTTGCTGCATGCGCTGATGCAAGTCGTCGAGGGATGGTGGCGGTGTCTTGGTGTATACAGCTTGATGTATTGAAGGCGGAGGAGGAAAGACCTCTTTCAAGTCGCCTGGGTACATCGGACGTCGCTCTGGCACCGAATTTGACAGACGAGCATGATGGGCCTGTCCCAATCTCAAACGCTTTCGCTCTTCGACGACCTTCTCAAACATGGCAAGATAGACGTCTTGATTCAAGTCCAGACCTTGGTCCTCGCAGGAAAGGAAGGCGGCCCAGGCTTCGTGTACAGTGCGGGTGCTTTTTATGCGAGCGGCCCATACTTGGGACTTGTCTCCCTGATGCGAAGCTTGTGGCATGAGGGCCCTGGTCTGGATTGTCGGACTCATATCCAGGTCCCAGCCCGAATAGATTAGAGCGGTACTTTCCCAGTCTTGCATGGCGTAACCAGCTTCCTGCATCCTGTTCAAGACGTGGTGCGCGCGACTGATTCCGTACTCCAAGCCGATGTCGGCGTCCATACCAGTACGATCCTCTTTCCACGGCGGCCACGAGGGAGCTTTGAGTCTCGCCCACTCCATCTCATCGAGGGTCTTGCAGTGGACGAGTTGTACACTCAATACGCCCCGGTAGCCTTCTCTTGTTATGGACAGCGGCGGATCGTGTTCGGCCATGTGTCTCAGTATGACGGCCTGGGCGGATTCCTGAAAGACGGCGCTTTTGTAAGGCTCGACTGCGGCGGGATGGGAAATGAGATAGAGAGCGCGATTGAGCAAGCCAGTCAATCTCGAAAGGGCTTCGGCAGGGGCGTCTCCCTCAGAATCGAGCTGTTCTGCGGTGGGTGACAGACGCATGAACCCGACAAGGGCCTCGGTCATGGCGGGCATGACCTCGGGCCACACGAGACGCGCGTGGCGGAGTAACCTGATGTAGAAGCGGAAGACGTGGGTCTCGACGTCCTTTGACATCCGGGGAGTGTTTACAAGTGCTTGCTCTTGCGCTGTGGTACCGACCGAAGTCATAGCATGATAGCACACATGCATGTGTTCGACCAGCAGGCGGAATGCCTCGGCGGAGATGTGATGGCGACGGAGGAAAGCAAGGAGGACGAAAGCGGGCACTCTGGTGGCCGGAACATGGTCGGATTGCTGCACGGTGGAAACACCAAGAAGTAGGCGAGTGGCGCGAGCCGAGTCGAATGCGGTGAGAACGCTGATCCAGGTCTGCAGGTCAACAGAATCATAGCCATTCTTGGTCAAGCAGAGGTCGTCTCCAGGGGTCTGGGTTTCGATAAAGAGAGAGGAGAAGTCGACGGAAGGATCTCGGACAGCAGAGCGGGTCCTCGTGATGATGTGCTTCGCGAGCAGAGCTTTCAGAGGGGAGGAGCCACTGAGGTAGACCAAGGGATCAGGCTCACGAGGGACTTGTTGGCGAAGAGCAGGACGCTTGTCGGTAAAGGAGATATCAGACGCATTGAAGTGGAAAAGCGGAGCTCGGCCACGGTCCGAGGCGTAGATCAAGGCTTGCTGCAGCGCATCGCCACGCCTGATCTTTGCAGAGGGAGCGCGTGCTCGCCAAGTCTTGCTTGGTTGGTGAGTTGCATAGGCTCGTGGCTCTGAAGACCGAGCTCTGAAAGGTGCTGGGAGAGCAGTGAGGGTGGTGGTGGAGGAGCAGCGCCGTGGCCAAAGGCGTAAAAGTGAGGGAGAGTAATGCCTATGAATGGGCCGAGAGGCAGAAGCAGAGGCTCTTCCCTGGTGTGACAATTGACTCAGCTGCTGCTGTAGCCACAGCTCCGTCCGGCACGATACATTGCGATTGACAGATGCCTGACCAACCCGTGGAAAGGGAGAAGTTGGACAAGCAAGTGGCATTCATTGACAGACAGACCAGAGTTGAGACAAGTCAAGGAGCTGCGAGAGGGCGAGGGAGTGGGCGTGTCTGGACAAGTACATGGTGATATGGGAGAGGGAAGCAAAACTATGATGCAAACACGGGTGCAAACATGGAGTAGTCGGGTCAGCAACAGCAATAATCATCTGTTCTTTAGTTATTTGTCTTTATTTGTCTTTATTTGTCGTTAGTTGTCGTTATTTGTCTTGAGTCTGCAGGGTTTGCTCGGGAGTTATCCGAATTGCGCATTCTGCCGTTTGACCAGAAGAGCGAAGGGGCGGGCCATCATTATTAGGGTACCGAGACTGGCATTATTGCTAGCATGATTACCTTACCTTGGTCCCTTGCTGCATGTCAATGGTGGATCGGAGAGACCTGTTGGATCAGAGAGAAGGTATACCTTTGTATATTCATTCCATAATCCTCGCCATTATTACATTCGACGTTGCCTTGGAGATTGGCGTTTCTTTTCCCCAACAAATCTTGTACTGAGCTGTACTTGTATCTCGCATCAAGACAAGCTGTGCGCGACAACGGGGCTTTTTTCTTCGCCGACTCTGCCGTGTATAGGACTTTAGCTCATAAAACAATACCTGCTAGCCACCAAACGACGTGTGGAAGCGTGGCAGCGCGAATCCTGGAGTTCATCCAAGAGCATCATTTCATTTTCGGTGCAGTCGGTGCAGTGGAAAGCACAAAGCGCAGCCTCTCGGGATTATTCTTCACTTCCAGCTTGATCAAACACTCCAGGAGTCAAGTCGCGTCTCCGTCACGCCAGCCCTTGCCCTGCCGTGCCCTTGTCGTGTCCTGCGCCTGAAGCTGGCGCGTTCGGTCTTGGATTCATTATTGAGGTGTATCTCTCTCCTCACCACCAAAAAAAAGTCATGAATACCACAAACGGCATCCTGACGTTGCCCACGGCACAACACGCCCCGCCTGCCCTCTCAGGCACTTATTCAGGCACCAAACGAAAGCGATCAGGGAGTCGGTCGCAATCGCCAGCAGCTGAGCGAAGACATGAGCCACAACAAGAACTAAATGGACATGGATTATCCCCATCAAAACCACTGGAAATAAACCCTTTCCATCTGGACATTCTTGACGTCTTCAAGGAGTCAGTCCACCAACCCATTCCATCATGCGCATAATTCTGACCACAGCCCAGATATGACACCACCCCTTCTATCCTCGATCACAAACTGCCCGAGCCACGGTCCAACGACGCGCCAGTCGCAAAGCGCGCCAGAGTGAATGACGAACAGTCCTTCGACACAATCTCCTCCAGAATCCAGAATGGTGTTTACCTCTCCCTCGCCGAGATCCAACACGACATTGTCCAAGTCTGCGCATCCATCATCGAATCTATCAAGACCAAAGAGCGCGAGAACAATGCCACGCGACCGCCACCAGAGGACATCAAGATCATGCAGCGCGTCATGGCCTTCCAGCACCTCAGCACCGCCACCTTGATCAGAGAGGGTAGCAAGAAAGATGCCAAAGGAGCGATCGCTGCCGTCAACGGCCACGTCAAGGACGAACCCACGCAGACCTCGTCCGCCGTCACTGCCCCACCGGGACACACCGTGCTGACCTTGTTTGGCAATGCGCCTACGCCGAGACAACTCTTCTCCAGCTTCCAACACCCAAGCACCCATGAGGATGTCAAGGCAGATGGCATCGACCTCGACCTCGAAGAGCTGGGTCTTCCGAACATCCTCAACGCCACCAAGGTCATGCCTTTGGATCCCGAAATTGCCTTGGGAAACAGGCCAAAGCAGCCCACCTTTGCGGACGTCTTCCCACCCCCTGCAACTTTGGCTCCTCTCAACCCTCCGAAACCCAAGCAGTCGACGAGAAGCGCGAGCATTTCTTGGATTACGGGGGATTCCGCCCTGCCCAAGCCCTCTCGAAAGAATGCTTATACCATGCAACCACTGAATGTTGGTTCATGGCTCGACTATGCTGCGCGTGATGCTGACAAGGATACTTCGGCTATCATCAAGCGAAGGAGGAGGGAGAGCATTGTCGCCAGCGCTCCTCCAGTCAAGGCCATCGAAGACATGTCTCCTGCCGAAATCATTGCGCAGGAGGAGGCCCTCTTCAAAGCCGCCTATTCCAACTTTGCTCCGACAGTCGACAATTCCAAGGCCATTGTGTCTGACGAGATCAGGGACCGGGTTTGGTGGCACAAGTTGGGCCAGAAGCGTTTTGATAAACGTTTCGTCCTTGACCCGGATCTGGCAAACGCCTTCCCTTCGCCGGATGACACGACCGACAGTATGGCCGTCGAGGAGCCTGCCGCTACTTTGGGAAGTGTCGATGAGATGAAGGAAATGCAGGAAGCAGTCGACAATTTCGATCAGGCAGCTTTCAACGCTGATAGCCTCGTCACGACGATCAACGATGACGAGCAGCGCTCCGTTGATCAGATGCTGAGTCATGTCTCCGCTCTCATCGAGACTCTATCTGGCTATCAGCGCATACGTAACTCATACATTACTCCTTCGACCATGCGCAATCCTACCAGCCCCAGCCCCGCACTGTCATACACCATGGGCACCCCGACCGAGCCTACCAAGGACGAGACCACCGTATACAAAGCTCTCCGGTCACAACTCGCTCAGATCATTTCCAAGCTCCCTCCCTACGCTGTCGCTAAGCTGGATGGCGAACAGCTCGAAGATCTAACCGTCAGCAGGACCATGATCATTCAAGGAAAGGAGGTCAAGGGAAGCATGGAGGAGGACCAGCTCACTCGTATCATCCGAAGCTCGGCTGCAATGCAAGCCGCTGCAGGTCCAGCCTCTTCGGTTCGCCAATCCACAGAGTTCAAGAACTCGTCCTACGGCCGGACTCCGTCCGCTGCGCGCGCTTCCAACACATATGCCAGTGCGAGAACTCCGGCGACCGGCTTCAATCGGTCCACTGTGGCGCAGAGTTTCAATACACCTGCGGCGACGAATGGACGTCCGTCCTATGCTCAAGGGCCTAACTATCCCAACACAGTCAGCCGTCCTTCGTCGTTTGGCCAGACGAATGGTCAACCAGCCTATCGGTCCGGGTATAACTATGGCAGTGGATTCAATCCTCAATCCACACCACAGCAGCCATCCGCACAGACGCCAGGAGGCTACGGCGGGCAACAGACACAATTTCGCAACACGACCGCATATAATCACAACGCCACGCCTTCCTACAACCAGCAACACAATGTAGCTCAAAACAGATCAGGATACAACAACACTGCGGCGGCCCCCACGCCAGCTCAGTACGTGCCGCAAAGACCCAACAGCCAACCCCAGGCGCCGCCGCAGCCGCGAATGAACAGCCAGGGTCCCCATGCACCAACGCCCCAACATCAACAACAGCAGCAGCAAGCAACAAGCAATTCTGGTCGCGCAACCCCGGTCACGAACCAACAACCGCAGGGACCACAAACGCCTTCAGCACTAGGTCCCAGCGGTTTCCACACGAGTATGACGTCCGAACAGCAAAAGTTGATGATGGAGAGACAGAGGGCTCAGTTGGCTCAACAGCCCATTGCCAGGTCTCAGGCGCAGGCTCTGGCCAGCGGCGATGTGCAACAGCAGCAGCAGCAGCAGCAGCAGCAGCAGCGGCATCAGCCTCAGGCCCAAGTTCAAATGTCTGCGCCAGCGGCTCAAGTGACCCAGTCAATACAACAACAGCAGCAGCCGCAAGCTCCACAACCACTTCAAGCTCCGGCATCGACACCAGCTCAGGCACCAACGCCAGCTTCTGTCCCGACATCTGCTGCTGTTGCTCCTCCTGCTGCACCTGTTGTTGTTGTTGCTGCTACTACAGCACCCGTCACTCCTGCTTCAGCACCAGTCCCAGCAGCGCCGGCTCCAACTGCGATTCCAACGCAACAAGCGCAATCTCAGCCCTCGGAGAAGACTAATGGGGCTTCTTCGACGTGAGCCAATGAACAAACTCTTCCAGATCGAGAGGAGAATAAAGGGGCAAAGGTGGTCCTATGAAGCGATGCACAAGAACGCGAGGAACGTGATTGACCGAGAAAGTAGACAAAGAACTCCGAATCGTCGAGAAATAAATATGGGGAGAAAAAAACAAACCGAAGAGGAAGTTCTAGAAACGGGAATGTGCTACGCAAACGAACGCGCAATCGAACCATTAACTGTATGCGAACCCTGATTATCAAGTCGTGTAAGAGTGTAGTAGTAAACCAGAGAGAGAAAAGAACAAGACGTCCCCGCAAAGTCCATCAATTGCATCCTCATTCAGAGGAAATCAAGTTCAATTCAAAGTCCTTTTTAAGTTCCTATTGACATTATTACATAAAAAGTACAGCACAGTAGCCGATTTAGCAGATGGAAGTTGGTTGCTTGCTTGCTTTGCGCTCTATGACGCTTAGCCTATCTGTGTGATATTTGTGGGCTTGTTAGATACAGCGATTGAGGAATGATGTTGAGGGGAATGGGAGAGGTGAGGCCTTGACTAACCTGGACTTAATAGGACAAGACTGGACTGCACGAAACAAGTACATGCACGTATAGTGACATTGATGTCTGCATGGGAAATATGGACAAGAAAGATCTTGTAGGCAAAAGAAGTAGGTATTAATAACTGATTCTCGAACGATGCCGCACTCTTCCTTTTCTCGAGCGAGCTTCTACGGAGCTTCTTCTTCCATGTTCTTTTCCGTGAACGAAGAACTACATAAACCCCCTTTTTCCAGTGCCCTTCTCGTTGTCTCGGAAAGAGGGATTGTCTATCTACACAATGACTTTTTGTCTGGCTTTTCGAAGTCCTCGATGCTGATCGTTCCGAGGCAGGAAGACCTGAGAAACCTGAGAGAAAAAGAAAAAGGTCACTTCTTGAACGTCATGCTCTTTCCGGCCCTCTCCCTCTGCGCTCTGGGTAGTCCCTTGGCGGTATCCAGCGCTTTTTTATAAGGATCAAACACCTTTGGTGCGGTATCCTTCTTCTTGGACCCCTTTCCTTCCATCCTGTTTCTTCTTTCCCTCGCCGCTTCTTCCTTGACGGCATTCAATACACTCGGTCCGCCGGCATAGTCGAACTCTTCCTCTTCTTCTATTGCTCTGGCTTTTGCTTCGGCTTCGGCTTCTTTTTGTGCGCGTCTCGCTGCCTTCTTGGCGGCTTTCGCGGCGCGCCGAATCTCGATGTTGTCTTCCTCCTCGTCGGGAATGCCGACTTCGTCTGCGTTAGAGGCTAATCCGTCGGCGCGTCCGGTGAGGTCGGAAGTCGATATCGCGTCGCTCTTACGTTTGCGGCTCAGTTGCTTCAACGTGAAGACCTTGCTGCCATCGTCGGTCGCCTCGGCATTCTGCTTTGCTGGCACGGGCGAGGCCTCCTCAGCAGGCTTGATAGGGGTGACGGCGGTGTTACTGGGTACAGGCGTTTGGTGCTCTGAGAATGGATCGTTTTCGGTAAAGATCTCGGCTGTCAGAGCAGGCAGGGGTAGATCTAGTTGGACGTCGGTTGCGATGGGCTTCGGTGCGTAGCTGTCGCTCAAGGCGGGGCCCCAGAACAAAGAGTCGTTAGCCTTGAGAGACTGGGCGTCACCATTCGCGATACGGTCAAGTACTGGTGCCACAGCGGCGATTGATGAAGTGGCGGCAACCGGAGTCAATGCAGCCGCTGCCTGTACGCCGCCCCTGTACGAAGCAGCATTTCGGAAAGGAGCGCCCTCGGGACCGTATATGTGAAACTCAATGTCTCTTAACGTGTCAACCATCTCGGGACCGTTCTCGCCTTCCACCTTGGCCTTGCTGATCACAGCGAGTAGCTCATCTGCCCGTAAACGGACAGTCTGGCTTGTGGGCTGAGCGACGGCGAACAGAGCGGGTTTCTCGACAGGCATCTCCTTGGCGACACTGAAGACATTGTGGTTAGCCATGACGTAGTGCACGCCATCGTCCTGTTCTCGGGCCACGCTATCTCTCCAGTGGTGGACAGCTCTGAAGACAGCAAACTGTTGTTTGTTCAGCAAGGCCGGAGTGCGACTCAGCATCTTGTACCAGCCCATTGGCCCAACTCCCCGCTCGACGTCGTAGACGGGATGTTCGTAGCGTTGCAGGGCGGTGTCCTTGGATTTGACGAGGACATCGTGGATCTTATCCTTTTCGTGGTTGGGTAGCGAAAAGTCGGACTTTTGAATGAGTTCGTTGCGCATGTTGTCGAAGATGTAAAGCAGGAAATGGGTATCAGAGCGAGCATATTCAAACATCTCGGTGGGCAAAGGTCGTATCCGCCAATCAGCAGTCTGGTATTGTTTCTGAGCATCAAAATCGACAAACTTCTTCAGCAAGAAGGCCAAGCTGCCTCCTGCGTATCCCAAAGCTCTTGCGGCATAGTGCGTGTCGAATAGACCGACGATGTAAAGGCCGAGATCCCGCTGCAGCCAGACGATATCCATAAAGGCGCCGTGTAACACCTTGACGATGCTGGGGTCTGCGAAGACTACATTCAGCTCGGACAACTTCCTGCGCCAGGGCTGCAGAGTGTCGACGACCCAGTCCTTGTCGCGGGTGCTGATCTGCATCAGAGAAACAATGCCGATGTATGATCGCTGATCGTGATGTTCCAGATCAATGGCAATCTCTTTGGCCCGCATGAGTTCCTTGATCATCTCGTGCATGGCCTCTTCCGTGTCGACAAAGGTAGCAGTGGTGGATTCATAGGGTAGATATGGGATAGGTTCTGCCTCTGTGTAGACAAATGAAGGGTACTCGTACTGCTCAATCTCTTGCTGGTAGGGGTGAGGGTAGTATTCGCGGCCGTCTTCTTCGCTTTTGATCGTCTTGCGTGTTGATTTGTAGGGGGTTTGAGCATGAGGTTTCTTGGCGAGCAGAGGCTTGAAGATTGCCGTTTCGGCATTGGTGGGCACGTGTTGGAATAACAATTGTGGCTTCGGAAGGTCTTGCGAGCGGAGGGCTTGGGCAATGCGCGAAGTCTTAGGCGAGGACAAAGAAGCGGTAGATCTAGTCGGCGTCTGCGAGACACTATTAGTACACAAGATCTGAGAAGAACAGAAAAGAATAGCAGAGTTACTGACCTGCTCGCGTCCGGGACTCAGCCTTTTCACCGCTCCCGTGTATTCATCCAAGCTGATATCGGCTTTCTCCAGCAGACTGTCGACGACATCAACAATCCCTCTCCAGCCGCCATCTACGCCATCGACGCCATCTGCAGGACGGAGCCTGGGACGTACAATTTCCGTGTTCGCTGTCGCGTTGCCCAACAGGCGTGCCGCAAGAGCGAGAAGCCGCGCATTCTGCTTGTCCAGCCCTTTGGCCAAGGACGGATCCAGTGATCGATAGAAGGGGAGGTCCTCTGAGGCTAGGCCGGCGGCACTCTGGGTCGTGGCGACGAGAGACGATTTCAGCGAGTCCTGGAACGCTTTGAAATCACCGAATGCCTCCATTGTCTTATTCGACCATGTGATGTAAGAGATGGAGCGAGTGTCAAGCGGCCGTGGGGTGTTTTCTTTTGATAATCGATGATGAGTGGACGAGACAAGAAAGGAAGACGAGAGGAACAAAAGATGGCTTCCCTTTTCTCTGATCTGTCAACGTCTTGGTCTAGTCCAGAAAGTGGAAGGCGCAAAAAGTCGAGATCAGGAATGTGCGCACAGACCTCCTTGCATGTCAGATAAGCTCTTTGGCGCCGCTGATTACCCCGCAATCTTATCAGATCTGAACATATCTTTGCGTACAAGCAGTAAACAAGGCAAATAATGTGTATACAGCATCTTACCTTAGCTGACCTGTGGTAAACGCTGAGCCGCCCGCTTAGGTGTCTAGATCCTCTAGTCCCTCCTAGAGTAAGCTGAGAACCTTCCTTCTTTCTATCACGGTAACACGTCAAACATGAGCCACATGTCTTTCTTTGCTCCGTCTCTTCTACCCTGTCTCACTCCCACCACAGTTCGAACGATCTGAAGCCACATACTATTTTTATCATAACCTGTTTCTTATTGCTCTCCTTTTTTGTCCGCCCCACACGTATCCGCGAACCCAATAACAGCGTAGACTAGAAAAGAAGGAAGAAGAGAGAGATCATAATGGTCTCCGACGTCCACATGCACGACCACAGCCCCCACCACACTCCGCGCGACACGATCAAGAAGCGCAAGCGCATCTCGGACCAACACTTGCCTCAACCTACTCGACAACATCAGCGCAAGACTTCTCTCAACGACCGCACATTCAGCATAAACACGCGCCGAAGGCTCGACTTTGCCTTTCCTCCATCTGCTGCTGCTGCTGCTGCTGTTGCCGGCGACGATGGACCTACCATGTCTCTCTCCAGCCCTGCGCAAGTCCCAACTACAATCACAGCTACTGAAGACGATAACGGCAACACCTTCATCCCTCTGCTCTCTATCCCCAAACCAGAACCCTCTTCTCAACCCCAGCAAGACACATCCAAATGCTACGACTGGCTCCTGCAGCAAAAAGGAATCCACTACACGCGCAACGCGACCTGGTTTACGACCTACACGCCTCTCAACATCTCTCTGTCGTCAGGGCTATGGTGTCAAGGCATCGGCACCGTGACGCTGTCTCCTCTTCTGCAACAACTCCCCAATACCGGCTCGCACCACGGAAACAACAACAGCCAGATCATCCTGCGAGACGTCCTGCACCTGCCCAAAGCGCCGTGCAACGGTATCTCGCTGCCTTTGATGTCGTCGCTGCTGGATCCTGTCTATGAAGCTGGACCTTCGACTGCGACGCTGCCGGCCTGTCTCAAGGGCTTGAGAGATACGAAGTCTGGACATGTGTTTCTGACGAACAAAGTCCGAGGCGGCTGGGATAGACTTATGCTGTTAGGCGGCGCAGCAAATACGGAACAGTCATCGGCGGGGCGAGAAATCAGTCTGCTGGGAACAGCACAGGATGACTGGGAAGAAGACGACATGGAGTCCGCCGGAGGGGTCTCGTATCGCCTGTTAGATCTAGCGGTCTGTTTGTCCGAGAACGATGTTCAAAGGATCGCGCAGCTGGTCGGTCTTGCTTCTGATGCTCCTGTTCCTGGACCGGTATCAGTGTCTGCCATCCGTGGCGGTGGTGACGGGGACGGGGACGAAGAGATGATGTGTCAGAATGGGAGCTGACATTGCTGACCTTATACGGGGCTCATGTGTACAGTGGTATATGTATTATGTAATTAATGTAGTGGAAAAAGGAGGTGAAATATATTCTCTGATCTCTTGACATTACATTACATCCCGATGCTTTGCTCACTACTTTTGCCGTCACACACACACACACTCTCTCTCTCCTCTTGTTTCATTTCTGTTTTCATTATATCGTAGTAATTCGTCATGATTCGTTATCAGCAATCCAAGCATCCCCTCACACCCATGGCTCCTTGCCGTGTCCCTATTTTCACATAGCTGGATCGAGTCGCACTACAATCATGTGATAAACAACGACTCTCCAGACTCCATACTAGCAATCTTCGTCCGGGTAGTCTCATCATCCGCCTTCTTCGAAGCCGACGAAGAGGAAAAAGTCTGTCCCAGCACTTGGTCCAACTTCCTCTGTGCCGCCTCGACGGTATACGCCGTGCTCTTGATCCACGTGACGGACCAGCCCTGATTATCCTTGACCTCGTCGTGCGCGCTGATCCAGTACTCGGCGCCGAGCTCTCGGACGATCTTCTCGCCGCCGGGATAGCCTGCTGCGACGACGCCGCCCATGAACCAGGGGTTTTCTTCCGTGTTGATTGAGTGGAATAGCGCGGTCAGGGGCAGGGCTGACTCTTTCTTCAGATGGGATGCTGCGTAAGGCGCTATTGCTGAGTAGGAGACGCCGTGGGGACTGTAGAGCACGCTTAGCGTCCTCTGTGAAGGCCCAGGTAATGCAGAGCCAGGATGTTGTTCGTCAGTGGGTGAGGCTGGGGGCGTCATGTACGAGTGATTAGCATTGACGGATTCCACACTGCGCTGTGCATGGGGTGTCTGAGTACGCGATGAAGCGGGAGACACGGGAGGCGACACAGGGAGATCTACAATGGTTCCAGAATTCGTGATGGTCGTCGTGCCGGGCGAACGATACGTGATACCGATTGCGTTGTGGAGCGCTGTGAGATCCATCTTCTGAGGCAGATACGAAATGGTCATCTCCCCCGGCTCACTTCTGGAATTATAGTTTTGTAGAAGGATCCGGACAAGGCTGTCGCTTTTCTCTGGGCTGTATGGAACTAGGAACTCTATTGTCGCATTTGTGAAATGCTTCCATGACTTGATTTTCTTGGCCGCTGCTGGCGTGGCCAGGATTCTGATGCGCGTGTCATGTGGTAATGTACATAGTGTTTCTCTGTGACAGTGATCGGGCTTGTCTTGAGATATGATGATCAGATCAGGTAGTCTGATATCTGTCAAGGATTGCACGCAAGGAGCCGAGGTGTGATGGGATATCTGAAACGAAGGTTTCCACACAGAAGAGTGACCAGACAGCCAGGGATCGATCAATATGGTAAAGGAGCCGGGAAAGTCTGCATCTGCATCGGATGGCGTGAATGAAGGCGTGAAGGACACAAGGAAGGTAGAGTCGGCATTAAGATGCTTGACTGTGAAGGGCATGTTCTCTAGAGACGCTCGTGGTCGCCGACGTCCATCAAAGGAGTGCTCGTGGGCAAGGACTGTCAATTCCAGACAGGAACTCTGCAACAGACAGCCTCATTTTGGAAGAGGGCGCTCGAGGGGCTATACTTGTATGTGAATTGCCCTGTTCTGATCGAACGGAGGCCATGTCTTAGCGAGTTATGACAACGGCCTGCTTCTAGTCCCACAATACACAACCTCGAAGGGTCTCGGTTAGAAGGTTGAGGCGAGATTTATATTGGAGCAAGGATGTCAAAGCGAGACACGAGCGCCGCAGGGCAAGCCGGAGCGAGATAGATGTACCTTTAGCCGGCGTTGATGTGATTTTGTGTTTGATGTTTCGCAGATCTCCGATCGGAGCAATCCCAATTGCGACACGGTAAAGTCTAGACGAGGCGAGGACTCATGACGCAACGGCTGTACTTTAGTGTGCTGATTTCTGTAAGTTTGTACTATGGTAAAGCATGGTTTGAGTGCTGAAGGTGACTATGGATACTTGTCGTTGACCACTGAAGGAGATGATTGAATAGCGTGTGGCCTTGTCCAAAGTCGAAGCAAATGCTGTACTTGTACATGTCTGTCGGTCTGTGTGTGATTCAGATGACAGAGCTTCTACCTCGGTCCCGGAGGAGGCGTGTGCAAGGCGTTGGGGTAGCACAAGCTCATCGGGTGAGAACATGGCCAGCATTATCACTGCAATTCTGAAAGATGTAGGAGATTGATAAAAAGTAAACAAACCACATTCAATACCAAGGTAATAAATTGTCACTCTGATGGTGGAAAGGAAACATCGTATTGCGGGTGCATCTTCGGTATCGATGATACTGGACAGGGTTCCCCCAAATGATCTGTCAACATGCAACTTTTACTCCAGGCCTGCTACATGGGGAACAGAGTGTGGTGAAGCGCGGAAATCCGTGACAGAAAGATGCACCGATCGATCTGCCGGCAATCGCAGGTCAGCAAAGGGGTCAAGGACTGTGCGACTGTGAAGTTGAAGAGCAAGATCAAAAATAAATACAGATCCGAGCTCGATCCGAGGAAGACGGAAGGAAAACGGAGACAACAGCAAATGGTAGATCTCTCGGAGATTGTTCAAGACCCTCGGCAAGGTGTGGAGGGATTCGGGAGCTTCCCCAGGCTGTGATGGCTGTGATGTGAGCGGAGAAGTGAACAGATGCACAAAACAGGCACAAAAGAGGGACTAAAGTGGTCAGCAGTTCCCAACTCCACCAAATACGGTATGCCCGACTCACGTACGTCAAGCTTGCTCTACCACTGATGGCGTACCTTCCCTTACCTTAATCCTCCACCTGCCTCCGCAACACCTCTTTTACCTTCTACTTTCCCCTGCACCAACAACACAACACTTTTCATCAAAGACCGATATCAACCTCCGTCTCTATTATCTGGACTCATCACACTCGCATTTCTTCTCTTCTCACTCACACACAGAAACAAAATGGCCGCCGCAGTGTGCCAAGCGTCATCCTCGATGGCTGCGCGTACCCTTCTCCGCACCACTCCTCGTACCTGTACCCCAATCGCCCGTAATGCCATCAGTCAACGCTCCTTCCAGACGACGAGTAGATTGCTAGAGACGCCTACTGCAGCTTTGCCCGTACGCAAGCCCGTCGGCGCTTTCAGAGGAGGGTGAGTGCACTTTCCTTCCTGTTGCCCGAGTCTCGGCTATTGTGCGACAAGAGTTGCTTGCTCATGGACACGCGAGACCAAACAAGAGGAGGCGTGCGAACAAGAGACCGACGGGAGCATTGGCTGTTGCCGATTGATTGTGTCTTCGTCGGATTCTCTGCCATGAATCACTCATACTGATCGATTTTCCCTTCCCAGTCTCCTCGGCTTCTTGACCGGCTCCACCCTGGCTGGCACTGTCCTCTACTACTACGTTATCGACGAATACAAAGTCTCCAACCAGCTTCTCACCGAGGACATCTACGTATGTCATTCCCCACAACAATTCAATGACGTTGCCGCCGTCTACCATCTTCTTCAACCCATCACCTTCCGCACCCATCCGATCTCAGCCGAACCCGGGCGAGACACAAGACCATTTCACTGACTCAGCATCCCACACAGGCGCTCCAATCCGCAGTCCACAGGATAGAAGGCTATGTCCACACCCTAGAAGAGAAGGTCAAGTAGGCCAGACGCTTGTGAGCCGCTCGAACCACGCCTTCGCTTTCCTTCCGTCCGCAATCACCCACTTCAACAACCTTTCCTACTACTCTCCGTCCGCTTCTATGTCCTGAGACAGACCAATACCTGGCTCCGCCACGCTCCCCGTATGTCCGCTTCAGGCGCAGGAACACTCTCTTTGATCCATCCTCGCTTTCAACCTGCAAGACGACTCTATACACCCATAGAGGATAGGATCATCGGCTATGCGGAGCATATTATCCCCATTCTCTACTCACTCTTCATACCATCCACATCTTTTGCAGGAAGAGCAAAGCAGCAAAGTGGCAATGCAACTTGACATGCAGTGAACAATCGCCGAGGATACCCGGTTCAAGTCTCAAAGAATCATTACCGTGGGGAAGCAGGGGCGTCGGAGTACCGGGCTGGCAGGCGCATCAAGGACTGTGAAAGATTTGGCGAGAGGAAAAATCCTATGTCGCTGTGCGGGAACATGTATGCAAGGGAGGGACCTGGGGAAAATGAAAAAAAGGGGGATAACCCATCAGCCTGCTTTGTCGCCTTGTTTTTCCTGCTCACTTAGCAAAGTGTACGATACCTCGAAACTCAAACGCCCTGTTTCCATTTGTTTTCCTATTTCTTCCAATCCTCGTCTACTCTCGCTCCCCCTTCTTCTCCCCTGACTTCTGACACGATCATTCCATCTTAGACTCAAGCGATAAGTTGCCAGATCATATTCCCCTCATGACCATAAAAATCCGCAGTAAGGAAAGCTAAATGTACTCTCCCAAATCCGAGGAAACCCAACGACCGAACTGACTCAAGTCTGTATGGGTACTGTACCTTACGTTTCGAATCCGGCTGCAATCGAGGGTCTGTCCATGTCTCATTGTCGTTTTGAATCTTCAGATTTCTATCAGTGTATCTTGGAGACGGTCCCTTCCAGTGATTTCCCAGAGGGTTGTTTGGATCTCTTCCTGTTTGCTTGTTCATCGTCCTCTTCATGATCGTCTTCGGGTTCGATGGGGAGGACAGAGTTTCCCTTGTTCCTCCACTGCCTAGACTAGATAGACTGACACACGAAAGATCGATTTTCTTTTGCTCTTGCGTCTTTTCTGTACTGTGTCTGGAACCGTCTCACCTTTTTTACCTGCCGGTGGTCGAATTAAAAGTATATATCGAATATGAACTAGATCAACAACATCACCACCTCATCAATATCACCAGAGAAACAAGCATGGCATAGTTATGCTTGCTCTTCACTTGTCATTCAACGAAGAACTATATCTTGGAGACCGACAAGCCTGTAAACTCCTTTTTTTCTTGTTACTTAAGCTAAAATTACAACAAAACCTCCGCTGCCATAGTTCCCCCTTGGATTCCGAGCTTGTCCATCTCCATGATAATTGTGGTGATGGCCGCCGAAAATCCATATAGAAAAGGAAAAGAGTAAAAGTAAAAAGCATCAGAGAAAAACCCTTCACCCCATCGCTCCATACTCGCTGTGCTGTTCGCTCTGTCTGTTTAGGACTTGGAAGCAGGGAAGATTGTAGCTTCAGGTCAAAACGAATGTGCCTTCTTCATAGTGGAAAGGAACCAAAAATCAAATGTACCACATGCCCTTTGCGATCTGAGCTGTGTTTGGCATGGGCATCAGGAGCTCATACAAAGGCTCCATGTCGGAAGTCGCAATAGTGTCACCTCCCGACTGCCGCTCCTGCTGCTGCTGCTTCTGTTTCGCAGCCAAGGCCTTTTCGTGCGAGTTGGCGCCACCGAAATTCTTGTCGTGGTGGAGAGCACGGTTCGAGGCCAAATGAGCATAGTATACTGCTGGGAATAGCGACACTGGGGTAGTGGCACGAATGTACTGGTAGCAATGTTCGTAGATCAGAGTCTGAAATTCTTCGTTGCTTACGCGCTTAGCAGGATCGCGCTCATTCTCTGTATCACGCTCGTTGAGCAAGATATGGTAATGAACGGGGCGCGCTGTACCCTTGATGGCAGCGTGGGAGCACAGGTAAAAGTCATTCTCACGTGGATGGGTGACTCCAGTCTCGACGAGCGTTCCAGGAAGAGGGTTGCCGTTCCTGTCGCCAGTGCCAGGCTTGGGGAAGAAACGCACATGATGACGCTTCGATGCTACGATGACCACAAACTTGGTAGGGTGGTCAGGCTTGACAGCACGGAGTCTCTGCTGTATGACCTGGACCTCCTGCTCCATGACTTGAGTGAATTGACCTTCGGAAACACCATCGCGGAAGTAGATGATAGTGTCAGGGAATCTTCCTTCGTTGACGGTCTGAACCCACTCCTTGATCAGTGGCATGATGAGTTTGGAAATGTTGTCAGGCTCTATCATCTCCTTGCGATATCCGTTGACCTCACAATTAGCTGCATAGCGAGTAGCAAGCTTGTTGGTGGAGCATGTCACCGCTGCCATAGATGCAACTTGAGATCCAGGTGCCGCGTGAGATACATCCACTCCAATGATGCAAGTGGTGTGCTTCGCGAACAGACCTTTGGGACCCTTTGATGTCTTACCCACAGCTCGAGAAGTGACACCACCAAGCTTTGCATTCAGCTTCATCAAGACATTGGACATGTATTGTGGCTGGCACTTCTGAACGTGCGCCATCTGCATGCACTGAGAAACGACTCCATAGCGACATTCGCATGAGCGCTTGATACGACCATATACCATAGAGTCTTTGTCTGGGAGGATGAAGCACAAAATCTGTGGGCGTGCTTGAAATGTGTTGCCAGTGGTGTTCCAGAGCTCCTCGACACATTTTCCAGGATCCAGGCCAGAGGATGTAATCAAACAGGGAGATTTCTCCACCCTACCACCGTGCGCTTTGTAAGCTGCAATAAAGGAGTTGATGAATCTCTCGACATCCTCTTTCTTTGGTGGGAAACGGCTGGCCACCATGCAGAATCCCCAGGAACGGAGGGGTGCTGGGTTCGGCTCGAGGAACTTCTTGCCTTTGAGGTCCCAACGGCCACTGGTTCTTGGATCAGTAGCTGATTTGTCGAATTGTACACTCGGATTGTCGAGCAGGCGACCCTTGACGATGGTCTGTTGTGGGCTGATCTTCATGCCATATTCCTTGAGATATGGATCTTCAGCCCAGCCGACCATACCAAGGCCATGCTCGATATCGGCCCAGCGATCCTTTGGAGGTGTGACCGCGACCTTGATCATGGATGCAGTCTGGCGATCGTCAAGCTTGAAGGGATAGCGTTGGTTTTCTTCAAGCCAGAGTAGCTCCAAAGGCAAAACAGCCTTTCTGGTCATCATGACAACAGGCCAGTCAGGGTGGGCCAGGCGTAGCTTGTACTTGTCTCTCATGTACTGTTCAATAGAGACACGGGACTTGACAACGCCATCCTCTTTGAGATCGATTTTGTACTGAGACGACGACTGATTAAGGAAGCGATCGATAACATAGTCGTCGCGGGTTCCTTTGCCACGATGAACGCTGTGAACATGCAATTTGCGGAGGCGTCTCGTTTCATTAAACTTGCGCTTCTGCATATTGTCATCCTTGAGGAGCAGGCCAATTTCAGCAGGACCGCGAAGGTTGAGCATGCGGACGAGAACGGTCCACATTTCGCCACCTGTAAAGAAAGTTCCGTTTGCGACATCGACGTTGACCGTCAGCTGAGCGCCTGCAGAGCTATGAGCAATGCGAAGGGACTGGTACACGCCCTTGAATGCTTCGATGCCTCCGCCAAGCTCAAAGCGCTTCTGCCCTTTAGCAAAGAAAGAGCGTTTGATTTGTGTAAATCTCTGGGATGGACCTTCACGCATCAAATGGTCTAGGAAAGTGACGGCCTCGAGGCACTTGTTGGAGAAATCTGCTCCACGAGCGAGATAGGCTGTTAACGATGCAAAGTCGATCTGTCCGGTCTTCTTAATAACAACTCGATGTGTGTTCAGCTTACCATCCCTGCGAGGAGGTTTGCCCTGTTCCGCATCTAAGTCAACTTGTACGCGGATCTCCCTTAACTCTTGCAGGGACCACGCTAAACTGTTGCCATCGAAAATCCATGATTTTTGAACAGGAAGCTCGCTCTGGACGGCATTGGATGCCCAGGCTTTCTTGATGAGGCCACGCTTTTCGGCACCTGTACCAACGAGGACTTGGTACTGTGTGATTTTCATACCAGGCTTGAGAGCGACTGGGAAAGTGTTCAAGCCAACTAGAACTTCGCGGCCGAGGGTGGAGGGCTTATCTGGGCGTTTTGAAAGCGCGGACGTCTGACCTCGTACCATGTTGAAGGCAGCCGCGCCGAGATCCATGTTCCTCATGGCCGATGTAATCTCAGCCTCCGGATTCAGAGGGTTTCGGGTGAATTGAGTCGATGAAGGGGCAGGGTCCGCATTTCCATCGTAGTGACCACCAACGGGGGGGCTGTCAGACTTTCCGCTATGGCTTGGCGAATCGGAAGGTAGAACTGAGTGTGAGGACTTTGTAGTACTCGAAGACGATGCTACATGGCGCTCGGCCTTAGCACGACGGGATTGTGCACCAGCCATTTCTTAGGGTGGCGAGCTGAGCAGGTGTCAGGGTTGTAAAGCAACAAGATGTAGTTGCAATCGTCTTAAAGGTATTCAAGCTTGGTGGTGTAGAGTGCAAGAAGATGGAAGGAGAACAGGAAGAGTTTAGTTTAGTTTAGTTTGTTCAAGTAGTGACTCTGAGGCAAGAAGCAAACGCTTTGGAAGATGTGATGATGACTTACTGAAGTACTGAAGTACTGAGGAACTGCTTGACTGTAGTGAGGTAGTTATCTGTTGACCGCAATCGAAGTTAATACTAGAGTACCGCTGACTCCGTAATGACAAGGTGTCAATGTTTGAATTGTGATGTACGCAAGGAAAGGGATCTTAGTAAAGGGACTGGGGAATAAGGCTGCGGAAGCAACAGCAATCGAGAAATGATCAAGTTGCTGACTGAGGTGGAGTGAAGCTCCGCCAGTCTCAACCTTCGTTGTTGTGACTCGTAGAAACAGCTGAATGAAAGAAGACAATCATTTCACCTGTACCACAGTCTGAAGATGACGGGGCCAGGGGCAATGACAGTGTTGTTCCGTGAGGTCAATGCCCACTCAAAGCAAGGGAGAGACAAACACACCGTCGTAGGTGAGACGTTCAGCAAGCGCAACTGCCAATGGCACTTAATCAATCTCAGCAACAAAATGTAGCTTCAGCCGCAGGAAGTCTTGTTGAAATACTTGCACCGGTCGATGGGAAAAGAGAAGAAAAAGAGATGTGATAAACAGATGAAGTTCCAGTCTGTCCTGCGAAGGAGCACAAAGTGTTGCAAGGTTTAGTGTCAAACAAACAAGAAGAAGAAGAAGAAGAAGAAGGAAAGAGGAATGGACTTCTGAACCAGGAAGGAGCTATCACTACTGAAAGCTTAGACACCTAACTCACCTTGCAGAGCAATAGTGACTTATGAACTCGATTGCTTGAGTAGGTAGTGCCGAGACGAGCATATATACTGTTTACCTCACCTCAGGTATCTTGTCTTTTGTAGAATAGGGTGCTCGGAAAAAGCACATCGTGTTGTCAACCTGCAACCCTGCATAGCAGCTTTCATTCGTGCAGTCTTTCATTCGTGCAGTCTTCGACTTGTACCATGTGATATGGTATCAAATACAAGTGCCCGAATGCTTTCAACATGGATGATTCGATAGAGTCCCTTAGTATGCTGATCTACGTATCAAGAGATACATGTAGGACAGAATGCAATTCGTCGAACGGCATTTCTTATCTGACATTGGATAGCATCAATTCTAGCCAATATGCTTATCAACCGAATCATTCTAGAAGAATAAGGTAGTTAAAGTCAAATACCTGCCAAACACACCTCGTGTGCAGGTAATAATACTTACGGACGTACAGCAAACACAGGTTTGAAAGTCAAGGCTTCGAAACATGCTCAAGCCTACGACTAGCTGTAGTTCCAATGATAGGTAGCTCGGCTGGGAAATGAAACACACAGCCAACGATATACAGCTACGTAAGCCGGTATGCAGTGGTCCATCATGCAGCTGTGTCGGTCCTGCTGGCGCGATACGATTGGTCCGAGGAGGACCTGACCTCCATGGTCATGATTGATCTTTCTGAAGAGGTATGGTACTCATTTCGGAGGTTATGCAACCACACGAGAGACCGGCCTGGACGAAAGCTGCAACCCTGAGTAAGACTTGAGGAAAGTCTAAAAATGAAGAATTAGAGTCTACAAGAGACGTCTGACGCCCCTGACATCGTCTCCACCTTCTTCATGTACAAATGACGAGACGATGGGCGTGTAGTCCCGGGTGCGACAGCTGGAAGCGCACAATTTCTAAAGCTGATAAAACTGAAAAGGGGGTAGTAATACCATGAATGATGAAATCGAAGGAAGAGGTCGACACAGCAGCAGTAGCAGCGCTATGTTCCAGTAAGCATCAAGGATCAACAGGAGCCCGGCACAAGAAGTCTAGCGCTGCGAATGAGGTAGCATGATCCCGCGAGAGCAAGCACCATCCCTGTTGTTGGAGACTAGCTTTCAACTATCAGGATCACGAAGAGTGGCGGATGACTTCTGAGGAAGCTATCTATGCGATAATGTAAGGTATGGTCATTCGCGTGAAATTGAGGTTCAGTATTATTCAAGGTTATGGCTGTGGCACGGACCAGTAAGTTCTAGTAGCAGATCTCCAGATTGGCCAAATTGTGTGGATTATTGTTCACAAGATACTTTCCACTTTAGTGTAGCACGAGAGCATGGTTCACATTGTATGATGAAAATATGGCAGAGACAAAGCGGCTGATTTGAAGACGGACCAACTATTGAGTTTCTAATGTCCCCAACAAGCAGGGTCATTTTTTGTTAAGAATATTGGGAGCCTCATCTGCCTCACCAAGCTCTTCGTTTTATGTTGGGTGGTGGTTTTGAATTTTGTATAGAGATCGAAAAGCCGTGGTCTTCTGATCCGAGAGATTGCGCCTTGCCATGCTATCAACCCGCATCCACAAATGCCGATTCCATCCCGCTTTCCAGTGCGTGAATAGTACAAAGAAAAAAAGTAAATCAGTGGGGAGCTGCTGCTGCCCAACTACTGTACTCGAATGTTTCAGCATCACTGGTCAGGTAACGGAAGTACCTACCTTCCGTAGCCGTATCCAGCGTACGCGCCCGCCTGTTGGCCTCCATACGCTGAAGGAGCCCCGCCTGAGTAACCACCATAAGCTGACGGAGCAGGAGCCTGGGCCCCACCGCCGACATTAGCTCTGCTAAGATCAATGTTCCTCATGATGTCGACCATACGTGCTGGATCCAGTTTTGGTAGCATGGCGTTCCATGTGCTCGCATTGGGGATGATTCCCAGGAGAACATTAACCTCCCTAGGCAGAGGCTTCGCTTGCTGTACCGACTGACCTCCATAGACCTCGGCTCTCTGTCTCTGCTGCTGTCTGCGTCCTGCGGCACCCTTGAGTGGGGACTCTCCCCTGGCGAGTTTTCGAGCAGGCTGTTCCACGTCACTGTCCGCGCCAGCGTCGAACGGCCGTTTAGGGGACTGTAGGTAAGAAGACTGTGTGGCCGTAGCTGCGACAGTTGGAGGAGCCGCGGGCTGCGGTATGGGAACTTCAATGCTAGCCACAGGCACATTTGAATAGGCGGACTTGGGCCTTAGCTGGGTGGCGGGTGAGATGATCGATCGGAAAGTGCAGGGATTGAAAGTCTGTTCACCGGTGCCATTGTGGAAGCGGCGAGAGAAAAGGGCAAGCGATGGGTCCGACGGGAAGAGGTCCCTCATGCGCTTCTCGAGTTTAGTAATTTGAGACAGATCACCATATTGGGATTCATGATCGTGCATGAAAAGGTAAAGCGGTCTCGTCTTGAGGATACCCTCTGGCTTGGAAGCCAGTTTGCTGACGGTGGTTTCGAACACAGCACGAGCATCTAGTACATTAGTAATCAGTAATCGACGCATCAAGAACAACATCTCTCAGACTTACTTGTGATATCGTTGATGGCTATCAAGTGCTTCAAGTACTCGAGGGCAAACTCTTCATCATCCGGGAAGAGCTTGATGCCACGCTCGAAGATCTTGGTAGCAGATATGTCCTTGTAGCAGTGATGCTCAAGTAAAGCGGCTGCAACATATACATCGCTTGAAAGTCTGCCTCTCTTGCGAGCTTCGGCGAATATGCCACGGAGACCGAGGACAAGGCCATCAGGCTTGCCCTTGCCTTGTATGCGACGGAAGGCGCGCATCAACGCAACCCATACATTTGAGAGCAATTTGGACAGATCTTTGATCTGTGCTTTCGTTCCCTCCTTCACAGCCTCGATTTGCTTTTTCTTCTCGGCCTCTCTTGTGAGGATCTGGGGCTTCGCTCCAGCATCTTCATCGTCTTCGTCCTTCAACTCGGGCGTAGGCTCGCGCGACAGTGGTGGTAGTGAAGCGTAGTACTCCTCTACGGCTGCAATATTTTTCGGCTCGCGCTCCTTTGTCTTGTTGACCATGGCGTAGATGGCTGAGAGGCAAGTGTCGTAAGGCTCTCGGAGAGCATCACCCTTCTTCTTGAGTCCTTCTTCGCCCTCCTCGTTGGGCAGATTTTGTTCGATGCGATCCGCCCTCTTAAAGCATAACAGACAGCTCTCCGGGTTGGCAGCAATGCCCTGAGCCAGGAAATCGTCGCCTTCGGCATCCATGCCCTCAGAGTAACACCATTCGGCTGCGTCGCACCAAATTTGAGGCCAGAAACGAAGAGCCATGACAGCTTGTCTGTAAGCGTAGATGACACGATCACGATAGGCCTTGATATCTTCATCCTTGAGGGCGACTGGGTCCTCTTCTTTCTCCCATTGAATCCACTTTTGCCAAATTTCGACTTGCTGGTGGAACTCCTCATCTCCAGCGAATCCAGGAGCAGGAGGGAGAGGGGGTAAAGTTGTACGCTTAAGGTCCTTGGTGATGTTCTGGAGCTGAGTGTAGGCGCCGCGAGCGGTCATGTAGGCAGGCGACTTCTCCTGCAATGTCTTCCTTCCAGTGGCCTTGTTCAGGCCAGTCTCGAACAGATCATATTCCTTCCATAAGGTTTGGACCAGGGCGTGGGGAACAGTGACGGCACGCTGGTAAGCCTTTCGGACGGTGTCCATCTTTTGAGCATCCTGCCAGCCAGTTCCTCCAACATTACCCGGGCCATCCTTGATGAAGTTGATGTAGTCGCGCCAGATCGGGGCCGAGTCCTTGTCGATACCGACGACGTTCAACACGAATTCATAGCCGGAATTAATGATATTGCGAGCGGTGCCGGTGGTGTCAGTCATTACGTTGTTGCGACGCCGGATGTAGTCAAGGTAGATACACCAGAGCTGAACATTGTGATTCTTGAGCAGTGCCTTGCTAAAGATCTGCTCGAGGTGGAAAAAGTCATCAATCTCAAGCTCCATGTTGGCAAAAGCAACCCATTGCTCGCCCTGTAACAAAGTCAGCACAAGCGTTGCGGGGCGGAGAGGATGTAGGAAAACTGACAGCGGTAGGAAAGACTTCGAAGAAGCGTTCATAAACCTGACGAGCGTCTTCAAGCTTGTTCTTTTGCCTGTACAGAGCGATGAGCTCGAGCCATGCGTTAATGTCACCCTTGGGATCTTCAGCGATCCGATCTTCCAACTTGCCAATCTGGTCTTGGGGAAGGCGAGGTTTCAGATGAGAAGATGGGGCTGGAACAGAAGAAAAGCTGGACTGAGGTACAGGAGTGGCAGCCTTGACATCAGCAGCAGCAGAAGCAGCAGCAGGAATAGACTGGGACTGAACAGCAGAGGGAATGGGGGTAGAGACAGAATCAGCGGAAGCAGTGCCATTTGGAACCACGTCTGGGGGATCCAAATCTTTTGGAGCATTATGTACTTGAGTATTAAGCTGAGATGGAGCAGGGGCTTCAGAGGCTTGGGGAGATCGGAGAGGAGTGCTTTGGCTTGCTACGGCTAAATCTCCATTTCCATTTGTACCATGATGCGCAATGGCATTCTGAGAATCCTCCTCATCGTCGTCGTCATCATCATCTTCCTCGATGAAGCCACCAATAGCCTTCGGCTTCTGTGCAGCCTGCGTGGCAGAGTTGGGCTGGGCGGATGCGGTGCGAGAGGGCGCTTGCGACGGAGGCTGGGAGGGAAGGTCTGACGGCGGCTGTTGTTCTGGCTGCTGCGAGGCTGCAGCTTGGGGCGCAACAGCAGGTTGAGGAGTGGCCGAGGGGACAGCTTCTTCGGGAGCGTCAGGCATGAAACTAGATGGATCATAGTCGTCGTCGTCGTCTTCTTCTTCTTCTTCTTCTTCTTCCTCTTCCTCTTGCTCATCTTGTCCTGCTGCTAGTGATTCATCTTGTTGCTCCTGCTGTTCCTCCTCTTGTTCTTGCAGCGGTTGAGCTTGATGCGCAGGATCGTACTCGTCGCCACCTAGCGAGGCCAGGAATGCGGCTTCACCTTCCATGGCTGCCTAGGATGTGGGACCGTTGTCGTGTCCAGGACCAGAATGCGCAAAGGCGGCAGTCGCGCCGTCGCAGAATGCTGCAGGTCGACGGTCCTCACTTATCCTACCTGTGTTTGCGTCGAAGCAAAGAGACAGCAGAGATCCGCCAACTAATTCGAGATGGATAAGCGCAAGCTCTTAAAGATCAAGGCTCGCGTTGTATGGAGGTAAGAGATCTGGACAGGAAACAGAGTGAAAGTCAGAGGAAGATCGGATGAAGCTTGACATTAACAAATGAACGATGAACGAACGAAGCGCGATGAATGGCCAGATGCACGCCAAGCCTACTTTCTGCAGTGCTGGCTGTACCTTAACCTTACTGCCGGAGCTGCACAGCATCGGTTTCGGACACTCCCGAAACACCGACCTGACCAGTGACCAATGACGTCGATTATATGCCCTGTCCTTGAGCTTGTACCCTTTGTGTTCGTTGTCAGTGAGGAAGCAATAAACATAAGGTACGGTACGGGATCACTCGAGACATGTGAAGAGCACAACTGCTTTTATTCTGTATAGAGCCATTTTCTCGGTTGTGTCAGTTCGAGTGACACTGAAAAGCCGCAGAGGGTTTTTTCCCAGGACCGTCACACTCTGTACACATCCATTGCAATAGCCGCATCTTATACTTCGCGCTCCTTCTCTATTGGGTTGCGATTACTGCCGCATACGAGCTACCTACCCACCTACTTTATCCATAAGATACTGAACATACCGGAATCTCTGGAGCCTGTCCGTCACGCAGAATAGTCGCCGAAATGAATCCAACGATATCGCTGCCGCGACAACACTCCAATGCCTCATTCGGTCCTGTCCCTCCATCACGGCGAGATCGACGACGGATGCCACGATTCTTCAAGAGACTATTCAAGTTCCCACAGATGGACTTCGAGATGGCGATATGGGAAATGACCAGCTTGATAATAGCGCCCAAAAAGGTCTTCAGATCAATATACTATCAAGTGCGTCATTCTTGTCTTGCCAATAGAACATGTATCACAAACTTAGGATCGCATCACTAATGGTATTCTTAGAAACGTAGGCATTGCATCGCTGACCACTGGGACCATCGCTTTGGGCAATATACTAAGAGTTCTTCTATATTACAGAAACGCGAAATACATGGCATAGACCCGATCCGTCTTTTACTTACCTTCTCTCATTCTTCCTCCTCTTGACCGCACTGTCCTGGGGTCTAGCGTACGCCGACGGGGTTGGCAAGACCTTGCGCATTACTTTTGTCTTTGTCTTCATCCACTTCCTCGCCACCTCTCTCATCGTCGCCACCGCAGCGTACTTCTTCGTCGGAAAACTACTGGGTCCCGGCGTTGCTGGCCTGCCGGGGCGAAGCAGGAGACAAGGTCTATTTGGTCCTCCTGGAAACGAGGCAGCCGAGGCACTGGAATTCGGCTATTGTTTCGACGTGCGTGCATGGCATCTGTCTCTTCGACATCTTCATCTATACTGACATATTTCTGGTCCTACAGGTGGCTATTCGAGCTTTCCTACCCGTATGGTTCTTTCTCTACGTCGTACAATTCATCCTGATGCCGCTCATCGCGCGGGATTACTGGCTCTCGCTATTCGTCGGAAACTCACTTTACCTACTCGCATTTGTATACTACTTTGTCATCACCTTCCTGGGCTACAACGGTGAGTTTCATCATTTTGGCGCAGGCCCCTATCTCGCCGTTCTTGATTTACAAGACAAGACTAACGTATACGAAAGCCCTCCCTTTCCTGCACCATACCCAGCTTCTCCTGTCTCCAGTCGCCATCATGACGGTCCTCTGGTTCGTGAGCCTGTTCGGTCTGAATCTGCCCAAGCATTTCGCGCCTGTGTTGTGGGCAGGCGCAGATCTAAGGAAAGCTGTTTGAGGAGAACGGTTGGCATGGCGTGTAGGAATATAGCATTATTGGTTCCAGGGGTGATCTTGCATTTATACATATATACAGCGGGTCACTGAACAGAGAAGTCTCGATTATTCGATTCGCAACTTCGTTCTCAGCATGGACTAGGTAGGCTTTGCATTTGAAGTGTACATCTCACTATAGCTTGTCTCACCGTGGTTGCAAGTCATTGATGAAACAATTACAGGGACTCGCCGGAGAATGCGTAGGAGTGGAAAAGGTGATTGGTTTTTGTATTGCCTCTCCTTTCAGAAGCAATCTCCTGTCCTGGCTGTCCTCCCGTCCTATATACAGCTATAACTACAATCCATGCGCTAGCGTGGAATATATGTTCGTACATCTGATCCTCTTCTTACACTTATCCTTGCCCCTACCAACATCCACAGCAAAACCCACTAGATCTGCAAAGTCCGCTTCTCGACCTTCTCCTCGTACGTCTGGACCTGGTCGCCGACCTGGAAATCCTCCCAGCCGTCGAAGCCCATACCGCACTCGGTGCCCTTGCGCATCTCCGTCACGTCCTTTTTGACGTTTTTCAGGGATGAGAGGATGCCTGTTTCTTGCAGTCAGTATATCGGGGGTTTTTTTTTGGAACAGAAAGGTGAAAAGTGAGTGTAGATGGGAAAAAGAAAAGAAAGAAAAAAACTCACCATCGTAAATCTTCTTCTCCCCTCTCAACACTCTGACGCGCGAACCCCTGCCGACGGTTCCGTTTCGGACCTTGCAGCCCGCGATGCGCATCTTCTTCCTGCCCCCGACGCCAATCTCGAACGCCATGGACACCTCTGCTTCGCCCGCCACGCGTTGGCTCTTGACCGGCGGCAGTTTGTCCTCGAGCACGCTCTTGACGTCGCCTACGATGCGGTAGATGACGTTCTCCTCGACAATTCTGACGCCGCGTTTCTCCGCTTTGCCGCTCATCTCCGGGTTTGCAGGCAGGTTGAAGGAGATGATGTGGCCGGAGGCTGCGGCGGCGTGTTCGATGTCGAATTCGGAGATGGGGCCGACGCCGCTGCGGAGGAGCGTCGGTGAGCATAATGGGTTGCTCATCTGGAGGAGGTAGGCTGTGACTGCTTCGACGGATCCCGAGACGTCGGCTTTGACGATGAAAGGCACGGTTTGGTGGCCTGGTGCTGATGTCGTCGAGTCGTCTGCGTTTGCGCTGCTTCCTGCATCTTGGCCAGTTGTGGTCGACGCTTGGCCATCCTGATCATTAGCGGCTGCTTTGGCCGCTTCGGCTGCGAGTCGCTCGCGCTCACGTTTGTCGGCCTCGAGACGTCGGACTTCGTTGATCGCTTCCATGTCCTCGGCCATCTTCGTACGCTCTTCGATTTCTTCGCGGTAGGCTACGACGTCTGTCGCTTTCTGCTCGTTGGGTGCTTGTAGCGCCTCGTCTCCTGCAGCGGGCTGGCCTTTCCATCCATCGACTTCGACGGGTGTGCCGGGGCCGGCTGAGGCGACGGCCTTGCCAGCTTCGTTGCGCAGAGTGCGGACTCGGGTCCAGGTCTTGCCTGCCACGATGATGTTTCCTGGAGAAAGCGTACCGCGGCGTACGAGCATCGTAGCTACGCGACCGGCTTTGCGGGTGGTGGCTTCAATGACCCATCCCTCGACGGGTCCAGTGGTGTCGGCGCGATGGTCCAAGATCTCAGACAGGGTGGAAATGTTGTCCTCGAGATCCGCGATGCCTTCTCCTGTCTTACCACTAACGGGCACGACTTGAGTGTCGCCACCAAAGTCTTCAATCTCGACACCATGACGTGCCAGATCTTGCTTGACACGCTCGATGTTGGCCTCTTCCTTGTCGATCTTGTTGATGGCGACAATGATCGGGACGTTGGCTGCTTTGGCATGCTTGATGGCTTCGATGGTCTGAGGCTTGACCGAGTCGTCGGCAGCGACCACCAAAATGATGATGTCTGTCACGTTAGCACCGCGCTTGCGCATCTCGAGGAATGCCGCGTGCCCTGGAGTATCGAGGAATGTGATGGTCTTGCCGCTTGACAAGGCGACACTGAAAGCGCCGATGTGTTGTGTGATTCCACCATGCTCCGTTGCGGCCACAGAAGATTTGCGGAGGAAATCGAGGATAGTAGTCTTGCCGTGATCGACGTGACCCATGATGGCGACGACTGGTGGTCGAGTGGGCAGAAATTCGACGTCCTCCACGTCTGGCCGCGCTTTAAGATCACGTTCCCCTGCTTCTTCCCCTTCAGCATCACCAAAGGTGGGATCGAAGTTGTACTCCATGGCTATAAGACTCGCATTTTCTGCAGTCATGATGTGATCGTGAGTGTAGGTGGTGAAGCCAAGCTCTTCCACCTTGGTGATGAAGTCTTCGTACCTAATGCCCAAAGTCTGGGCAAGATTAGATACACTGATGAACTCAGGCAGGTGGATTGGTGTCAGCTCTTCCGCCTTTCTCGCCTGTCTGGCGGCTAATCTGGCAGCTTCTTTCGCGGCCTTGTCCTTCTTAGCCTGGCGAGCCTTCTTGCGTTCCATGCGACGGGCACGCGCGTCTTCCATGTCTCCGAAGCTGAGTTCAGGGTCGTCGTCTTCGAATGAAGCACGGCCACGGCGGCCCTTCCTTGGTCGGTCGTCATCATCATCCTCTTCTTCTACGAAGCGGCTGCGACGAGCTTTGGAAGGCTTCTCAGGTTCCATCTCGTCTTCACCACCATATCGTCCGCTGCGACGAGGAGCGCGCGCTGGTTCCTCCTCGGGTGCAGGCTGACTGGAGAATTTCTTGGCTGGCTTGTTGACACGTCTTCGAGAGGAAGACACATCTTCGTCATCGTCGTCGACATCGTCCTTGTCTTGCTGTTCGCCTTTGGTCCACATATTGCCCTCTGTATCAACTCTGCGGATCAGAGAGCCACCATTCTGTCTTTGGCGCAGATTTTGTCGAGAGCTCTGCTCAGCAGTGCCAGAATCCGCGCCTCGATCAAATGAGGTAGAGTTACGATTACTCGTCTGATTCCTGGATGGGATATCAGGACAGTTTCTTGCAATGTGACCTGGCTTGCCACAAGAAGCACAAGTCCTAGACTCTGCTCTTTCGCGGCGAACGAGGGGCTTGGCGGGCTCAAAGGCAACATTGTTGAGGTCGAGATTGCTAGAGGATCGACGGCGCCGATACTCTTCGAATTTGGCATCGATGTCCTGCGGTGTTCGAATAGATGAAGGGCCATTGTCCTCCTGGGGCTGCACTTGCGCATTATTGTTCCGGCGCAGTATGCTCCAATTAGATGAGACCTCGGGATCAAAAGGCTCTGCGTTGCTTTCGCGTGTCGAGTGGTTGTCTGACATTATGATTCTATACTCGCTCCTTCGTTGCCCACCGCGATCACGTCTGTCGGATTCCCTAGGACGCTGCGTAGAGGGCTCCGTTGCTCCATTGTTTGCGTTTTGTCTTCGATCAATGCTTCCGAACGGGTTGTATGCCACAGTTTGGTTAGATTGTGGCGGAGGAGCGGATGGGGTCGTAGCCTGAGGTTTGGGCTGAGTCTTGGCTAATGCTTGTCGGCTCGCATCCAGCTGACCAAACAAAGATGCCGAGACGCTGCTCTCGGTGGCATCAGGACCTGAAGGGGCTGACGGAAACGAGCTCTGATTATCTTTCGCTTCGGTAGAACGAGGTGGTAGAGCAGCTCCCCATGATGGCCCGCTCGGAGTCAGAGACGATACAGCGGGCTGAGCAGGTGCGCGCATCCAGGCCGGGGCTTGTACTGGAGGCGTCGACACAGGCGCTGCCTGTTGTGTCACGTCGACGCGTTGTGTAGGATCATAGCCTCTCCTGTTTGAATTCCTGGATGCTGGGATGCGTTGTCCCGAACCTTCATTGTGTCTGTTTTGCCCTGCATGATTCGAAGGCGCAGCTCTACCGCTCTGATTGACATTGACTCGACTGATCCTTGGGCCAGCATTTGTCCGTGAATTGCCAGATGACCTCGTAATGTCCGGACGATTGGCTGCTCTTTCCTCAGCTCTTCTCAAAGCGTCTCGCTGGGCCTGCTCCGTCCGCTGCTGAGCCTCTAATGCCTCACGCGCTGCCTTGCCTGCATCTGGAAAAGCAAAGGACTGAGAAGCGATAGATCTCCGAGGGGTCTGGCCGGTCAGAGGTGAGTTTCTGTTGTTCGAGCCATGCTGTGATACCGAGGTCTGAGGTCTGGTCTGTGGATCTGCAGTCGTCGTTGCCGAAAGACTTCTCCTCTGCGCATATGAGATTGATCCAGCCGAGCGCGTTGCTACCACATCGCCACTAAGATGACATGCACAGAATACACACACGCTTTGGCTTGAGGACGTTTGCTGGGAAGTGAATGTCAGTAGAAAGTCGAGACGGAGGATAGCGGAGGCAAAATGCATGTGTCACTAACCCTTGGCAACTTTACGTTGCGCATAGTCCAGTCGTACTGTGTCTCCTATAAAACACCACTACTGTCAATAGTCCCTTTCGACAGTCAAGTCACAGTATGTGGAAATATAAGAAGATAAGTTGGAGGCGACGGAGTTACAAGTTTCATGTGCGGCCAACTTCGCTGGACCCTTGAACTTTCATCACCGCCCGGGCTTCCTTTTGTAACGATATAGTGAATCAAAGCACGAGTATGACACCACTACGAAGGATACGATCTCAGACACACAGGACATCGATCAGATACTGCGGCCGATGGAGATATGATGTTTGTTCGAAATTCGAAACGGTGCACTTGGGCCCCTTTCTATCGTGGTAGCCGACCATCTGACCAACAGTCGCTGCTACCGAAACTCCACCAAAGTTGTCGTCGCTCATCAAGCCATGTATCAAACGCACCATATGCTCGCGCGACCAAAAGAAAATGCCAACATTGCGCTCACTTCTTCTTGTTCTTGAGCGCCTTCTTGCCGGCGGCAAGCGCTCTCTGTCTCTCCTCCCTGGCGAGCTGCTCACCCTTGGCCTTGTTGTGCTCCTCGAGTTCCGCCTTTTCGGCAGCAGCACGTGCGGCGGCCTCTTCTCTCTTCTGTCTGACCAATTTCAGTCTCTCGAGGTCTGCTCTGGCCTGGTCTGTCTTTCCCTCTGCGTGAAGCTTCTCGTAGCGCTCCTTTGCCTGTTGCGCCTGAAGGGCTTCGCGCTCTCTCCTCGACAGCTTCGACACATCCTTGGTCTTTGCGGCCTTGGCTGGAGCGGCGGCAGCGGCAGCGGGTGCTGGTTCGGCGCCCTTGGCAGCCTGTTTAGCAGCCTTTGGGGTGTGGTTGGGGTTGGCGGGCATGTCAGCGTCAGCGTCAGACTCTGATTCTGACTCTGACTCTGACTCGGAATCGGTAGGCATATCGCCGACCTGAGGGGTGCCCTTCTTCTTCTTCATTGCGGCTTCCTTTCGTGCCTTGGCTGCTGCTCTTCTCTGCTCGCGCGTCATGTCGCTCTCCTGTACAGCAGGCTTTGCGGGTCCCTCGTCTTCGCTGGACTCCTCCTCGGATGACTCCTCCTCGGACGAGTCGTCAGATCCATCTTCGCGATCCGAGGCCCAAATGCTCTTCTCGATACCCTCGGCGTCGACCGGTCGCAAGTCTCTGCTAAAGTGCTTGCCGCCTAGACGAGGAAGGTTGTCAGTATGTAACAGTGCCAGCGATGAGGATTGATCTCGTTCTTACCTCCCCTCTTGACCTTGTTGAACTTGCCACCTCTTCCCCGTCCAGACATGTTTGCGGGTGATAAAATGCGGTGGATTGGAGAATTGATTAATGGGTGCGTGTTCGCGGGGTGGCTCCTGTGATTGTTGCTTGAATGTATAGAGAGAGATCAAACAGTCACCGCTTCGATAGTCAATGTACAGTAGTCAGGCGAAGAAGGAAGGCACTTATACTTGTAGACTTGTACTGTACAATATACTGTGCAGTTACGAGAATTGTGAAAATCACTACTAATTCTAGCTTGCAGATTGGCTGATGACTCTTTGCCCCGCTGACCACACACAGTGAAACCTACCTTACCGTACTGGTAAGGCAGAAAGCCCACCATGATTTGCACCGATTTTGCATCGATTCTGCACCTGGCTTTTGGTCCAATAATTACTGCATTGACATTTGTTTGGGCCGCTGCACACACAGCATGATGCCAAGTCCCTGCTTGGGAGGCACGTGCCCATCTGGCAAATTCACCTTTTCTTCGCCCTCGACTCATCCGCTCTCTTTCTCTCCTTCGAAAACGAAACCCTTCCTATTCACTCCATCTGCCAGATTTCTACAATGCATGCTGGAGGGGAAATGGAAGGTGAGACCGACGCACTCTCCCCGTCTGCTTACCCCCGGACCTTCTTGACTTTTTGTGGAGGTTTGGTAAATATTTTTTGACGGTACACACTTTTTTCTCCCTCTTGTGATTCTGGATTTCCTCTAAATAATTTTCAATCTTGGATTGGACGATTCAGCGCGGAGGCTCTGGGATATAGCCACTTTGCGCTTTTCTGCCCTCAATGACATACAGCACAGGTTGCTGGCCGTTCGCACTACATGGGATCGATATGTTTCATGGATGTGCATCAACGCGCTACTTGCGCACTCGATACACCTTGTGCCAATGCTGTTTTCTGCTCCGGGTTTTTCCAGAACTTGGCCTGCGAGATTCACGACCTGGAGAGCTTTTCTATGCTGCTTTCATAAAGTCTCAAATTTTCATGTCAATTCTCATTCGAAGCTCGCTATTCTCTTCTCGTGATTCGTGAGATCCAATCATCTGTGTACTTACAATCTGAAAAAACCAGGGGGTTTCATTCATTCACAACTTGCAACACCTCCTCCAGGCTCTTCACAATTGCTGTAGGCTGGCCCACGTCCCCTGCGACGAGTTCATCTTGCCACCCGTTCCCTGCCCTATCGACCCAGAGTGCTTTCATCCCCACTGTCCTTGCACCAACGACATCGAACGGATTCCCGGAGATGAGCCACATAGACCCCATATCCGTGTCCGGGTTCTTGCCCACCTTTCGGGCAAGATGGTAGTAAACCTCGGGATCAGGTTTGAAGCACTTGATCTCCTCGACGACCACGATATCCTTGAACACAGAAGCATACGGTGAAAGATCAGGCGACTTGTTCACAGAAGAGGAGACCATATCGTGTGTACCATTGCTGAACACAACAGCATGAAGGCCGGAGGCTTTCGATATGGCCGTCAAGGCTGGTGCGACGTCCGGAAAGATGGACAGCGAATTGTACGCTTCCATGAGTTCGTCGATGGCTTTCTGGTCAAGCGACACGGCGGACTCGGCGAGAGCATGTCGCAGTGACCGCAGTGTTATCTTACTGAAGTCTTCATATTGTTCTGATGAAGGTAAAGTAAAGAGGATCAGTATAATGTCATGGTTACATATTTCTTTCCGAGGTCTGCGCATACTCATGCTATTGGATCGCCATGTATACTCTAGCTGATATTTGCGCCATGTCGCTGCTATAGTGGTTGCTTTATCCTGACCGAAGTGGCCTGCTAGTTTCTTTGCAATGGACTCAGTCGAAAGCAATGTGCCATAAGCATCGAAAGCCAGGACTGTGTCGAGACGACTCATTGTTTCTGTGACTTCGTGGCTGTGAGCTTCAGTGAGGTGTGCGTTGCAATCGGTGAATATTAACAATAATGACACATGTATGAAGAACAATCAACGTAGGTAACTTTACCCCTTCCCGATAACACAATGCGACGTCGAAGGTTACCACTACTCACAAGGCTGACACTTACCTACATTATGACAACACAGATGATGTCTGCGGAGGTTTTTGATTTGTGATTCGTGATTACCAGGTGATGCAATCCGTAAAGCTTGACCTTGGGGAACCTCGGGAGATCGACATGGCGTTCTCCGCAGATCTACCTAAGTTTAGAGGAACGACATTTGCCACGCTGAATCTAATGCTTTTGATATTAATCGCTTGTTACATCGTCGTCTGTTCCAAACTCGAATCTAGTTACCCTTGCAGATTGTCCTTGGTTGCTTGTGCGCCCGTGCCGCTGTTCTGATGATACCGGACGGCGAGGCACTCAATTACGAAACCTTCAGAGATTGTGTTTCTGGATTCTTCATCGCAAGGTTATCACCGTCGGCAGATGCTCCCAAACGCAGACGAGAGGGCAAAGGGCGCAAAAATGAAATCAAGCCGGCGGTGAGAGAAGCCATAAAGGATAGCAATAGTGATTCCGCAGAGCTGGGTGAAACAATCGAGGTGAGTAATTTACTGTCATCGTGCGGATAATATCTGACACACAGACAGCATCTGTCCGGCGAGATCTTTACAGCATTGCCAGCTGAACTCCGACAACTTACGTACAGTCATATCCAGAACAATGCTGTTTTAGCCGACAAGTATAGTCTGCCATTGGACTCACAGGTGTACGAAGAGACCACGCGAACGCTGCCGCTTTCCGTGGAGGATTCACTCGCTTCGTATGGTATGTTATCTGAACCCTCGGACCTGCAACGTTTGTTGGAGCCTGTCTTCTCGGCATATATTGGCAGTACCACTTCTGCCCCACCGGAATTTGCACCAAGTGAGCGAGCGCACGAGTGTGAGATATGTGAACGTGAGCACTTGCCACTTACTTACCATCACCTCATCCCCAGAGCTGCTCACGCCAAAGCTGTCAAGCGGGGTTGGCATGCGAGTTGGGAGCTAAACAAGGTTGCTTGGTTGTGCCGACCATGCCACAGTTTTGTGCATCGAATCGCGAGCAACGAAGACTTGGCCAAGGATTGGTATAGTGTAGATCTTTTAATCTCCCGGGAGGACGTGCAGAAGTGGGCAACATGGGTATCTCGAATAAGATGGAAGAAATCCTGAGATTCCCATGACCGTTGACCGCTTTTGTCGCAATGTCGGTGCGCGCGAGGTCTCCATCAACCTAATCTAGCTTATGATAGATCACAGCCAAACGAGGTACTTCAGCTCGGTCAGCCCCTTGACTAAGTCAATAGAGGCTTTATGTATAGGCCTTTCCTTCGAGAAGGCGTGAGATCCAGTGTATTTGGCGCTCACATTGTTTTAAAAGCCGCACATGGAAGTACCCGCGCTGTTGCCGGACTAGCCATACCGCTTAAAGCGATATGCGAGGTAAGGTTTTATTTCTCGCGAGCTTGTATTTGCTAGTGGCCTATCAAGATGCAGTATTGGTCGGAGTTGGGATTCATAACGTCAACGGTGCTGACATGTGCCAGATATGCAGGAGCGAGTAGTAAGTCACTTGGACAAATTGACTCATCTAGGATTCTGTCTCTATGTGCTACTGCCAGAACTGACTTAGCAATTATCATACCCCTGTAAGGCAATGCAGCTATGAGCAGATCTTGGAAGCCGCTATCCTCTTTTCGCGAGTCGCGCTTCTCGACATCCAGCTTATGTGTGCTTTGGCATTGGTGCAGATAGATTTGTCACAATTGTTGGAGGTTACTGCTATGATTAATTAGCAGTTCGCCTGGATTCACCAAGGCCATATAGCTTCAGACCCTCGAATCCGGCTCCGGTGGAGTCGTGAGGGGTGATGGTCATTTGTAGCGAACAAATAACGCCGTGGAGGAGAAGCGTAGTGCCATTGAATCGGAATCTGGACCGGTAGGGAGGGTTCGCGAGCACCCGCTAGACACAGCGCTAATTGGACACATGGCAAGGTTGTTTGGGTGTGAAGTCCTGACCACCGTAGCATACAGTAGCGCAACCCGCCAGGTGGTGTAGGCTCGGCAATAGACTCTGGAAGAGAGCTAGCTACCTTAGCCGGCAATCTGTGCTCGACGAGTAGAGTACAGTCCTCTCATACAGTAGGACTGTACCTTATCTGAGACCCTGAGAAGGATTCCTGAACATTGCTAAGGGTTGAAAAATGGTATCGGAGCCCTAAAACATCTCGGCAACCGCTTTCCAAACGATGTCAAAGACTAGCTATAACGGTCCGTCTGGAGGAACGCATACTGTCAAGGGTCTCGTGGGTCGCAATTACCCTCCGCCGAGTAAACCCCTCGAAGCTCTATGCTTTTAGTTGTGGTCTCGGTCATCCCGTACTCCGAAATGAATACGGGGAAGGATGGCTCAGCCATGGTAGTTTGGTGGAGAAGTGCCTAAAAACTAAGAGCCGAAGTCGGTGAGGGATGTTTGGTTGCGCAAGAATGCTTGCAGGCACTGTAAATCAGATAGATTAAGAGGCACCGATGCCTTTTCTTTCTCGACCAGCTTTTTCTTCCAAATACGCCTATCACTACCAATGCAACTTTCGCGATAGGAAGCATCGTTTGTCGATCAACGTCCAGAAGCAGCAAGTGGTAGATCTGGAGCAGATCTGGACTGCCTTTCGGGGACGAGCTTACCGACCGAAGAACCTCAAAGGACACAGACGGCACGGGCGTGTGGGACGGCGTACAGTGAACCAACCCGCAAGCCACGAAGCCTCGCTCTCCCTGTTGGTGCAATAACCTATTGAAGTCTTGGTACATTATCATCAGACGGAAGAAAAAAAAATACAAGCGGTACATATCATCGGAGAGTCCTGCATCTTGGACACGTCTCTCATCACTTTCCGTTCAACCCACTGAAGTGTTCGCCATACCACTTGTCCGGGATCGACAATTGTGGAAGTGGAAAATCATTATCTTTGAGCTTACCCCACCCATCAGCCATCACATCAGCGCAGCAGCGAGGACCCGTCCCCTCGGTCGCCAAAACCTCAAGTCAGGCGCAGCCGTCACGCCCCTGCTTCGCTTCGTCATCCCCATTGTTCTTCTGACTTCCTTCCTGGTTTCGACCACTACTGGCGCATACCTTCCTTATTCTCGACATCTTCTCGGCAGACTTCTGCCACTTCGTTTTGATTTTGATTATTTTTCCCCTGCTTCATCCAGCACTTAGTTAAAGCTTGCGAAAATGTCGTATTATCCAGGTCAACAATGTAAGGCAATACAGTGCAACCGCCGATATCGTCCGATACATTCTCTGACAAGTCGCCCAGATCAAGGCTACGGCGCTCAGCCGCCGCAACAGCAGCAGCAGCAGTATCCCCAGCAGTATCCTCCTCCACAACCTCAGTATGGGTATGTCAAACGAGTCTTTCTTTGTATTCCTGACTTTGAAGGCGCAGAGGCTGATGTCACACCTTTCCATGTGCAGGCAACAACCACAGTACGGTTATTCGCCTTCGCTGCAGCCACAGTACGGCTATGGTCAGCCACCACCACAATCACAGTATGGTGGCTATCAGCAGACACCACCGCCTCAGCAGCATTACCCCCCTCCACAACATGCTCAACCCCACTCTAATATGCGTATGTATATCCACTGCTTCTGCCTCCCACCCCTTGCACCTGTGACAATGTCGCTTACTGTCTGTGACAGCTATTCCGACCGGACAAAATATCTACAACAATGGCGGCTATGTACAAGGGGCACCTCCACCACCTCCCTCACAAACCCAATCCTTCGGACACGGAGCCCCGAGCGACTACACGTTTCAATACTCCAATTGTACCGGACGCAGGAAGGCTCTCGTTGTGGGCATCAACTACTTCGGTCAGAAGGGGCAGCTCAGAGGATGTATCAACGATGCGAAGAACATGTCGGCATACCTGAATGAATACTTTGGCTACAAGCGAGAGGACATGGTCATTCTCACGGATGATCAGCAAAATCCAATGAGTCAACCCACCAAGGCCAATATTCTGCGAGCTATGCATTGGCTAGTGAAAGACGCCCACCCCAATGACTCGCTTTTCTTCCACTATTCCGGCCACGGCGGTCAGACGCCTGATTTGGACGGCGACGAAGAGGACGGATACGATGAAGTCATATATCCTGTCGATTTTCGACAAGTCGGTCACATCGTCGATGACGAGATGCACGCCATCATGGTCAAGCCGCTACAACCGGGTGTCCGTCTGACTGCCATCTTTGACTCTTGTCACTCTGGATCTGCTCTCGACCTACCATACATCTACTCCACGCAGGGTGTCCTCAAAGAACCCAATCTGGCCAAGGAAGCTGGTCAAGGACTTCTTGGCATTGTCTCGAGTTACGCACGCGGTGACCTTGGCGGCGTTGCCAGCACAGCTATGGGCTTATTTAAGAAAGCCACGAGCGGTAATTCGGCATACGAGAGGAACATACGCACCAAGACCAGTCCTGCAGATGTTATCATGTGGAGTGGTAGCAAGGACGATCAGACATCTGCGGATGCCCAGATTGGCGGTGGCGCAACTGGAGCCATGTCCTGGGCATTCATCACTGCATTGAAAAAGAACCCTCAACAGAGCTATGTGCAATTGCTCAACAGCATCCGTGAGGAGCTAGAGGGAAAATACTCGCAGAAGCCGCAGCTCAGCTGCAGTCACCCTTTGAGTAAGCAGTCGCAACCACCCCAAACTAACCATATACTTGGATCGAACAGCTTTGTTGACTCGCCGAACAGACACAAACCTGCTGTATGTTATGTAACGTGACGTTTATGCATTTCGTTCTTGCTTTGCTTGATTCCTATCGTTTCTACCAATAGATATGGAAAGATATTTCACCCATTCTGGATATGACGGACTCTACCCCCAAAAAGTACAAAACACAGCGAAAAGGGAATTGCATGACACATTGATTATGACTTCAATTATTGTTTTTGCTCCTCCGGTTCACTAGGAACACGCGTGGAAATGATGGACAGCGCTATGTTTGGCTACCTGCCCTTTCTCTGCAAGGATTGTCTTGCTTGTATGGGCATGTTCAGTCCCAAGTTCGGGGTTTGTTGTTATCGCAAGGCGTTCCGGTGTTTTTGTTGTTGGTTTTTGGATCAGCACTCCTCAGAGAGTTCTGCAGTAGAGGAAGTCGCGAGGCAGCACTTCGTGAGCTTAGGCCAATACATGGGACGGGATTGTGGGAAAAAAAGATGTCATCAGATAAGCTAACCAGCTTTATTTTGAGTCGAGATCAAACAGACAATGCATTCTTGTTCTTATGATTAGGACTGATCTTCGAGCGTCGTGCGCCATGTATTTTTTCTTCTTTGCACGACTTAAATGCCGCAGATGGTACTGTACGCTCCGAGTGATGAATTATCAGGTGGGCTGGCTGCTCTTACCAATTTCACAAGCTCTCTAGCTAGAAGTGAGATCATGCCTCAAAAAATCTGAAGGAGACACACGACCAACCAGTACCGCACAGACACACATCACTTTTACAAAGAATTGATGATCATCGTCTATCCCGATCTAATTGCGTATCTTTTTTTCTTCTCTTCTACAAAACAGGGAGTTCTTTTCTTTACACATTGTCGATCTGACCCTCTACCTCTTTTCCTCTCCTTCCCTCGACGTTATAGGGGACAAAAGAAGGGTGAGGCGGAGGGGGATCAGACGGGTGAACTAAAGCGATGCTGTCGCCGCTCATCGTCTGGGCATACCTCTGCCTCTTCCGCGTAGCGCTCTCTGAGCGGCGCCCGGAGGAAGACCTCTTTGCGGGCCTTGCGGTGCTTGGGACTCTTGGTTTTCTGAAAAGTGAAGAATGTCAGTTTTGCGGGACTTGAGTAGATATGAGAGAAATGGCAGAGAAGGACTTACTGATGGTCTCGTCAACGCTCAAGATCAAGCACGAGGCCTCGGTGGCGGCCATGAGAGCGTTGATCTTGACGAGAGAAGGTTCCCACACAAAGGCGGCCATGTTGTCTCTGACGCCTTCGTTGTCGAAGTCGACGCCGGCCCAGATGTTGCCCTTGCGGTGCTCGACACGCAGTCTGTTCAGGATGTCGGTGGCGTCGAAGCCGGCGTTGTCGCACAGCTGGCGGGGGATGACTTCGAGGGCTTTGGCGAAGGCCTTGATGACGCCCTGTTGCTTGTGCGGGATCTTGGTGTCGGCGTATGTGTGCAGGTATTTGGAGATTTCCATCTCGCAGGCACCGCCTCCGGCGACGATGTTTTGGTTCTTGATTGCGCGCTTGACGATCATGATGGCGTCGTGGAGAGAGCGCTCGACTTCGGCGATGAACTGTTCGGCTCCTCCGCGGAGGACGAGTGTGCACGTCTTTGCTGCCGGGCAGCCCTCGAAGAAGTTGAAACGCTCGCCACCGATTTGGCGCTCTTCGAATGTGGCGCAGGTACCCAGATGAGTCTCTTGGATGTCGGAGCAAGTGGACTGGATGGAGGCGCCAGTGGCTTTGCACACACGGTCGAGGTCGTCTGAGGCTACGCGGCCGGCGCAGAAGATGTCACGGTCTGCGAAGTATCTAACAGTCTGGTCAGCAGATGCATGGGCTTCGTTGACGAAACGGCAGAACGCACTGGGTCGCAAGATCACCAATGGGCAGCTTGCTCAGAACAACCTTGGCGCCCGTCTTGTAGAGAGCCTCCATCTTGTTGTAGATAATCTGCCACTCGGCGTCGACGACGGCCTGGTACTCGGAAACCTGCTCGACACGGACTTCGGCGTTGTCCTTTTCGGCCTTGAGCTCCAGCTCGACGTTGAGGCAGACAATCTTGGGGTCCTTGAAGAATTTGGGTTGTTGCTCGAATCCGGCGTATGAGAAGGTCTTCTTGAATGCGACACCGTTGACGAAGAGGGAGTCCTCTAGCGAACCGCCAGTGATTTTCTTGACTCCGATGAGTCTGTTGTTGAGATCGTCTTGGTCCAGGGAGAGGACTGCGTCGACAACCACTGTGATTGACTTTGTGTTAGCCAAGTTGTCCCGCCTTGTTCATATTCTCCCATTTGACATACTGTTGGTGAAGAAGTCGGCGTTTCTGTGGATGAGCTTGCTGCTCATCGAAGTGGCGGCGAGCTTCTTGAGCGTTTCCCTCTGGTTGTTGTCCTGGGTGTTGACGGCAATCTCCTTGACCTTGTTCACGGCCATGCTGCTCGCTCTCCGCAGAGCCTTGATGATGGTCTGACTGCTGACTCCCTGCTCGACGTGCTCCTTGACCTCCTTGAGGATCTCTCCAGCGAGGACGACGACAGATGTGGTGCCGTCACCCACTTCGGCGTCTTGTGAGCGTGCGATGTCTGTGAGGATGCGTGCGGCGGGGTGGACGATGTCGAGGAGCTGCGGTTTGTTCTAGTCAGCCCAAGCTTACTCCTGACTTCCTGACGTCTTGTCCCTCTTCCCTCCTCTTGTTTCATTCCTCGACTATCCAGTCATCAAAAGGCGGATAGGGGGAATGCCTGCGAACCTTCATGACGGTGGCGCCATCGTTGGTGATTGTCGTCTTTCCATTCTCATCTACCAGCAGCAAGTCTCCTCCGTATGGGCCAAGCGTCGACTTGACGGTATCTTGCACGGCCAGACATGCGTTGATATTTGAGACTATTTGTCCACGACCCTGCGACTGATCGGTGCCTGTTTGGAGGAGGTGTGTCAGTGACTTTGCTCCTTCTGTTCTCTGTTCGTAATCAGGACTGACCCTCTCTCAGCACCACGATTGTTGGCGTTTGTCCGCCGAAAGACATGTTGGAGGAGATTTGTGGAACGAAAAGTCGTCAGAAGGCTACAATTATACAGTCTCTTCTTTTCAAAGCACAGAGTTGATGTCGATGCAATAACAATCTGTCCTGTGTTCTTCCTCTTCTTGTCCCTCAACTTTTCTTGGAGACAAACGCGCCGCCCGCTGTGAAGCTCTCGCTGGTGGCCTGTGCGCCCTGTTCGCCGATGTGGCAGTCGCTCACTCCCGTCTCGTCTTTGGCTCCTATGGTTTCGCAATTCATTCACATTTGCAAAATGTGGTATAGAGTAAGATAGAGGCCCAGCTGCCGAGGCCTCTTGCTATTTCAATATATGCTGGGTCTGTTCAGATCTGCAGGTTTTACTTGGCTTGATGTCGTAGAGCGCACCACAAAATCACAGTGGCATGCGGCTTACGTCGAGTGATCAGAAACCTTGTCCCGAATCCCCTTTGACATGGCACAGTTGATACAACGTTCGACTACTGTCCCTGCGTAAGGTATTCGTCCAATCACTCGCCCAGGAATAACTTGATACTCATCCTCACTCAAATCACCAATCCGGTATCAATCCATTCATGATCCTCGCATCGTGCTTCAACACAGCCCTTGCGCCATCGGCTCCAATCACCGGCAACCTCTCTATGCCCTCCTTCTTGAGCTTCTGCGGCACGTTTTTCGGATCCAGCAGCCCTGCCTGCACCAGGACCGACGCCTGATCCCAGTATACATGCTCACTGACCAGTTTCCCGCCCTTGATGCAAACGATACTGACCAGCGTAATCTCAATCTGCCGATTCGTCGGTGGGATCCCGGGCAGCAGCCAGTCGATTTCTTGCTTGTGCTTGAATGACAGGTTCATCTCGTCCACTACTCGGTCTACCCCCACCGTTCGTGATAGTAGTCGCGCATTCAGCATTGCTGGGCTCGGGTGGAAGTATTCGGCGTAGAATGTCTCGAGATCCTCGGCTCCGATTGCGCCTGTCAAGGTCGGTGTGTGGAAGAGTTGTGCGTGTCTGTCCATCATTCCGACTGCCTTTTGCGCATTGGCTTTCGTCGTGTCTGGTTTTGTCATCAGCGTTCAGTGCCTTTTCCTCTTGCTCGTGTGCTCAGATGTTCAAAGTGTTGGCTCACGATCAAGATGCTCGTCTCGTATCCTCTCAATGTCCACCTTCATTCCAAACGCGCGTCTCACAACGTCCAGACTCCGGCTCCACGCCAGCCCTGTCGCCACAGGATTGTACTCGTCCAGATCATGTTCCGCGAACCCAGACTCGACGCCCTCGTACTTGTACGACGGAACACTCAGTTTCATCTCTCCTCCGAGCCCCATTCCGGGTTCCACTCTCTTTCGCACTGTCTTCCTCTTGCCCTGTATGCCCAACACCTCCGAAGTGCGATTCACTCCAATCTCGTTGCCGACGAGATGGATCAGGACGGACATTTGCATGGGATACGTCGTGCGAGGCGGATCCGGTATCGACGAGGGGTAGTAGGCGATTAAGGCGCAGAGGCGCGGCACGGCTTTGATGTGCGCTTCTAGACAGGCTGCGGCCGCGTCGCCGAATGCTGTTCGTTGTTTCTTCTCGTCAGCCCGCCATCTTCCTTTCACTTGCACTCCAACCACCCCTTAACAAAGGCAAGAAAGAGACAGAAACAGGGGATCTTGAATGTGTGATATATACCTACGATAGCATAATGCTCACTGATGCCCACGACCTGATCCGCGACCGCATGCAGCCGCCTCGTGTACTCGGCGCCGCCGTTGCCCAGCGGCACATACGTGACCACGAACCCCTCGTCTCTCCAGTCTTGTAGCGTGACGTCGTCAAAGTCGTCGGTCTCGGCCGTCAGCATGATGTAGGGCGTTTTTTGAACCGCGAGGTGCTTCAGGAAGGGCTCGTTGACGGGCGTGAAGGTCGCCATTTTGTTTTTTGCTGTTGCTTCTTTCGGTCTTTCGATGGAGTTCGCTTTTCTCTGCTTCTCTACTTTCCTAGTCGGAGATCTGGACGACGGGTGTGAATTGTACGTCAAATCTGGCGCAGATGAACAGAAGAGCTTTGATGCAACGGACAAGCACAATGGTGTATAAGCGAGAAGACTCGGAGACCTGGAGTGGTATAGAGCAAGGCAGAGGTAGAGAAGACGGCGAGGTGGGGTTAAAGTTGCTCGGATTGGCGACTGTGCCTTGTTTTGCGCCAGAGTCTCTCGCTCTCGGAGGATTGCTTCTGATTCTATCTGTGGTCGGGATTTGTTTGGCTTATTCCCTTCCCCTTTTACTTACTTCTTGCTGCTGCTACGGAGATGCTCATTGTATATTCTTACTTCTTATACCTCTTCTGTATGCTCGAGGATGCGAGATATTTGGTGGATTACCTTACTGTCTATACCACCAGGTCGGCTATCTGCTATCGTGACAATCGACGTCATACTGTAAGTTCTCATTTCCCCCCCCCCGCGAATGGTCCGTGCCCACCTGTTCCCGGCGCGGTGGAGCTGCCCTGTCGAGTCTACGAACCGGATATACAATGTTGCGGGAGATCACGAAATTTGTATTGTATCCCCTTCCGAACAATATAGGTATACAGTACAAAGGCCATTAACCCTGACGGAACTCGAGCCAATTGTCCTAGTCACAGTAATGTGAAGTTCGCAATAAACAAAAAGGCGCCGTGGGGCGTCGTCGTCGTCGTCGTCTTCTTCTCCTATTCGTTCGGGAAACCAGCCCGAAGATTGTCGTATTTGCTGTGAGGATATTCGAGGACGTTGGGCGTCGTGTCCATGTGTCTGCCTTCGTAGCCGCCTAGTCCATGGACCGTCTGTACAGGGAAATAACAAATGTTAGCGAATCATACACTCTAAATGTCCATTGAAACAGGGCGAGTGCGGCCAATGAGACGTACCAGATTGATAAGACTGTCATCTCCAGTCTTGTCTCCGCTGCTTTCCCACCACATGGCGCCGCCTAGCTGCCTCTTCTTGATATACTCTACTTTGGCTGCGGCATTGGCGGGTGTATCGTATGTGACCATGGTCCTATTTGCAGCATCGTAGCACCACGACGCCAGTGCTTCGTTGTCGTAGTGTTCCGTCGCGCCGGGTCGCGGAAGGACCTGTGCAAGTGAGACATGGTCAGCCAGCTGTTCGAGTTTGATCATCGTCTTCGTGTGTGATTGTTGAGTAAAACAGCCAGTCAGATTAGATCAAGTATCTTTTTTAGAGTCACCGACCCAGTGGCTGCGAGTCTTGGTCTCCTTGGTGTAGCGAATCGCCACAAGACGTAGAAACCACAGAAGTTCGAAAACAGCGGGCTTCATATCATCCGAGCGAAGCGCCGAAGGCACAGAAGAACCGAGGCCACTTGTCATCCGATTTGTTAGATTGGATAGGGTCTCAGGTCTTTTCAGTATCATCAAAGGTCCGGGTGCAGTGCCATGTGCGAGACAGATGTGGGAATGGGGGAGCATTGAACCTACCTTGTAATCCCAGCAGCCAGGCTCCCAGCTGCCCTCACCACCCACCCCGGAGAACGAAGTTCCCGGCCCGTCCGTGTTGGCAAACATCCTACCGTACAACGGCATGCCGAGGACTAACTTTTGTGGAGCAATGCCGGCGGTGTGGATATAATGTCTCATGGCGGCCTCAGCACTGAAGCTGGTACTGGCTGGATTGTGGTGTGAAGGCAGAATGTTTGCTTGATGTCCAGCCTTGGAGTCCCATGACCCAGCAAAATCGTATGCCATCATATTCCAGAAATCCAGATACTGGTCCATCTCGCGTAAACGCATACGGTTGTAGTTTTCAGGCCCGCAAGGTGATGCAACCGTCAAGAGGAAATGCGGCCTCTGTGGCAGAGAGTGAGAGTAGGCGTTCAGCTCCTCGCGCACAGCTTTCAGTAACAACACGTAATGCTCTGCTTCGGCTTCGTTCTTTGGATACTCCCAATCAACGTCAAGGCCATCAAGTCCGAGATCTTTGAGCAGACAGACTGCACTCTCTGCAAACTGACGTCGTCCGGCCTCGGTGGACGCAGGGGCAGCAAAGTTGGACGAGTAGGTCCAACCGCCGATGCTGAGTAGCACTTTCATGGCTCTGTTGCGCTTTTTGAGGAGGAAAAGCTGCTTGAAGCAGCCATAAACATTGGTTCCGACGTCGTTCCACGAGTCCGACGGATAATGCTTCTCGATATCGGACCAGGTATCAGACAGATACACTTCACCCGACTCTGGACGGACATTGGCAAATGCATAGAGGATATGGGTCAGTTTGTTTGCTGGGAGATCCTGTGGTTGATGGTTCCGTCCGTATATTGCCTTTAGTACAGATTAACAAACAGCACATGCAAAGCAATCCAACTTGAAGCACCCATACCCAATTGACAAAATATGCCACAGACCTGTAATCAGCACCATGATGTTTCATGTCGCCATGGTGACCGTGGTGACCAGCTGGAGGGAACTGATGATGAAACATGCTCTCTTTCGAGTCAAGGATATACGTCGGGCTGTCTTGAAAGGAAACTGGAATGATAAAGAGGATTAAGATAAAGATACTTAGCACAGTAATATGGTACGGCTTGACGAGACTCATATATGTATTCCTTGTTGCAGGCAAAAGACCGGAATTGTATACGCGTGTGGCAGTGGTAGTTTACTACACAGCCACGTATTGCATGCCTCGAGTCTGTGCAAGAAGAATGTGGCCGTACCAGATGGCTATACTATGTCGAGCAGTGACACTGTGGCGCGTTGCTGCTCTCTCGACTGCTGGGCGGAGGAGCTCGACAGAGGATCGACTTACATCAGTCGACCGAACCCTGCTGTGCAAGTTTTTCCATTTACAATAACTTGATTGCGGGCAGATTGTGATATCTGGAAGTCGTCTATTTTTGAAGCCGTGAAGTGGTCCAAGTGCCACCATCCACTCCGAAAGTAAACCGAATAATTATGCTGTGTCGGATGGGGACTCGAATTCTGAACCTCCTTTCTTGGCGCTTGCTCATGTAATGCCAACTTAGACATCTCGGTCATGCTCTTATCCGGTGATTGCACCTTTTCACTATTGTAGTCTTTGACTGCGATTTGCTCTGATCTTCAAGATTCATTGGATAATAATGACCCTTTGATTGCACCCGCTTGGTAGTCAGTAAGAGATTACCGCCCCCGCTGACGATCTTCAATCTATATCAGAACAAACACGATAGGTAAAACGCCTGTTAAAGAATATGTTTCTCGCGAAGCAAAAAGACTCCCTGTTTCCTTTGGCGAGCTCTGCATTCTCTTATCTGGTGGTCTACCACCAACAGATTGCTCAAGATCCCTCGAGAGTACAAATCACCTCATGAGCTGCTTGCTGATTTTTTTCATCTCTCTTTCTTGTACTTATCCGAGTGTTGTCTCACTGCACGCCCATTGAACCCGATACAATGGATAGCCCTATGCAGAACAAAGGCACAGATGAAGACCCTGGTCTACAGACTGACGTGGACATGTTGATACTTGATCGTTTGTTATACTCAGCAATTACCAATGTCCTAGAATGTCATCAGAGCCAGCTCAGGGGCACTTTATCTGATGCTGAAACCACAAAAAATGCTGAATTAGCTATCAATTCGGTGGACTGTAAGTTTCCCTCATACCATGGACCTCTGCCGGTCCTAGTACAACTCCGTAGTTATGGAAATTCATAAGACATCTTACAATTTCGTCCAGCATTCTTGGAGATATTCAAAAGCAAGTACTCATTGGAAGATGTCTCACGGATTGTTCAATTTCGACTGGATTTGCTGCGGTTCTCCATCATGTTCTGCCACCGGCTAATACCGACCTCGACAACGCCATCATTGGATAATATTCGGCAACTAAGGTCTATGTACCGAATGCGCGCTCAGGGATGGCAGAAGCTCAGAGCGCAAAAGCAGCCAGATACGAATGGAATCTCCTACGGCATTCAGCTGCCATTCACCCAATCTCAAGTGCAATACTTTCGTGCACAGGTTTTGGAGCATCTTACCAAGGACAGCGCAAGCGAAGAATTTTACGGCTCCGCAACTTGTTTATCCCTTATGGACCTGCTGCCATCTTTCATGTATCTATCCGCAGCCAGAGCTCAACTGAATGCTGATTTTGGAATCACCCAGCACTGGATGAACCTGGCCGGGGAGTTCATGCTGTTAAGTGTTCTGGAAAACTACATGTGTTTCAGAGCGAGCGACCCAGAACTCGTGAATGAAGCTTTCGCTTGGGGATTCCTCCCTGGCTCTGATAGGCACCAATCGGAACACCTTGGTGGCAAATTGGACGAGCCGATGGAAATTGATTGCGAAGTCGAAGGGGACCGGCGATGGGACGGCGAGGCAGTAGTAAACCAGATGTTCGCAGCAGACCTCGCAGATGAAGACGTTGTTGATTTTGGTCAAGACCCTCCCACGACCACAGCTGAGACCGAGATCGAAGATTGGGAGGAAATACGCAATCAATACATGAGCCGAGTAAGTCTACACGCATGGCCTGATCCTCAGACAACTATACGAGGGATATACTAAAATGACAGTTCAAGCTACGACATGGACCGCACGTGTCCACAGCCGATCACTTCACCCGAGTAGCAGCTGATTTCTCGATGGTGACTTTCGAGGAAAGAATCGCATCTTACCTGGCTGCGCTCTCGCAATCAATAGAGCCGCCGGTTCTGGTGCAATTGGAGCGAGGACAGCTCGCAGGACTGTCGGTGGAAGAGACCCAAGACTTCAAGCGAAGGGTTGGTCTCGAAGCATGACGAAGGGTGCCCTTATCACGTGCGCCTTCGATAAATGGTCTTCGTGAATGATACAACAGGATGCTGTTCATCAGAACAGGCAGGATATAGAAACAGCTCACGCGATAGCTGGATGGTCACGGACAGTTCCAAAGCCTTGACGGCAGCGACACAGCCGCCAGGAGTCATTTACATACTGATACCCGGAAACGTACTATGGTGGTAATTGATTTCTTTACATACATGTAATATAATATACATTCGACTCAGGTCAGTCTACATTTTGAGTCGATCACCGCAGCTATCTTTGCGGATCTTGAAGCCGCGGCTCATGCCGATGAGCAGTATTTGTAAAGGAAGCGGATGCATTTCGCCAAGTGCATATCATCTCTACATGTCGCGTTCCCATGGCTCGATTATGTAGCGATACCTACTGTAGAAGCAGCGGACTGCTGATATCAGACCAGACAACCCGCCAAGGATCAACTCTTGGTTTCTCGCTTTGCCTGGCTCTGTACAAGTACAACCAGGCATATCTTTCCCCTTTCGGACGTCCGACAGAGTCCGACCGCCGAGTCTTCCCTATCGTCGGATGACCTTGGCTGTTATACATGCCATGAATATATGAACACGTCCATACGAGTTCGTGGTTGTCGATCTCAAGAACGTCTCTGCGCATCGCGAAGTTCCAGACTGGGATCTCGATGACGGAGGCGGACGGCGGAGGGTCTCGAGATGGTTTGACGATCCTCCTTCCCTTGAGGTCTGTACATCTTTTCTTGCGGAAGGAGCGGCTGGGGAAGGGGTTTTCTATGCGGCTCGGTGTTTGAGTTCGGATGGATTACTCGGGTTTTCGACTTATCGTTCTCGATAGGATAGCCCTCCTAGTCTCGGTACTGGTGGTCCCCGCTCAGTATGCGACGAGCTGCTGATGATCGTGGCTGCTTCATGCAGCTAGATTTCGATCGCGTTGTAATTGCTGGATTGAGCACATGGCTCGCTTCCTTGCGCGGCTCATCTGCCGCTCTTGCCGCCGCGGAACTGGCCTTTGAGTTCGTCGAGGAAGTTCGTCATGAAACCCGGCTGCTGTGCTGTCGTACTGTCAGCTATGACTCTTCTCGTCAGTCACTGTTGTCTTACAGGCATGATCGGCCTCGTCGAATCTTTGTGTTTGCGAGCGGGGTTGTGATCGCCGAGCTTGCTGCTGCTGCTGCTGCTGCTGTGGTCGTCGCGGCGGAGTGTGCGAACGAAGTCCACCATTAGACGTATCGGCAGCGTTGCCCTTCCCACCTCTGAGCGCCTGGTCCTTGATCTCGTCCACAAAGTGACCCAGGAATCCCCTGCCGGCAGGACTGTCGAGTTTGGTGCCTCCCGTCTCTTCCGGTGGCAATCCGTGTCGTAGACGATGGACGTTCTTGTGCGCTTTGCCGATGGCGCGGTGAAATGCGGGACTTTCGAGGAGTTTCTTGACGAGGAACGCCTCTACCAGGGCCATCCAGGGTGCTCCTCTCATGGTGGCGAGTGGTTGGGTAGATTATGGCCGATGGAGCTGAGATTGTTGTGTCCGGGGTGTTTGTCTCGGCGTGAGTGACGCTGAGAGCGGATGCGATTGAGCAAGGTGGTTGAAGTGGTGGCGATTCTTGCTTTGGCTGAATCAGGTATAGGCGGTATGTTGCATGAGTGAGAGCCTGCTAAGAAAACTACCTGAATCAGGCGTGCCTGATGGATTATGATATGTCGACGAGGTCGGACCCTTAGATTACTTACAACAAGTCGCTTCTGATTTGCCGCGGCGTTGGGAAGGATTTACGGCAAGCCCTAGGATCGAGGGGCAATTCGATTAAGCAAGCAATTAAGCAATTAAGCAATGAAATGCGTGGTAACCAAGGTACTGTACTGTTAATCCTGCGCTGTATCCTGCTGTAAGGGCACTCACTAATGCCAACCTTTGCCTTTACTAAGGTAGCATATTAGACTGTTACGCAGGTAGTGTGCTGCGAGTGTCCCTCCATGTTCTAGACCCCGTACTCGTGCCCCACTATGATTTTACAGTAGTACAGTACACTTGGGTTCAGAGCCTTCCATTATATCATCGCTATTGCTTTGCTCTTGTGTTTTTTGAAAGATCAAGGGAGCGCACATCCCTGTTTTATTGTGTGCGGATCACTCTGACCTTCTGGACTCGAGGTCATTCATTAGGTAGGGTACCTTAGCTAATCAGTCAGCCACACACACCTCTGCGATCAACACCTGCGGATGGTCGTCCCGCATGCAACCATCTTGTCGCATCACGGGCGCCTCCCTTTTTTCTACTCCTTCTGTCCCAACTATCCCTTGTTTATCCCTGTTTGTAGGGTAGACCACTTCAGATATTTGCGCCAATAGTTTGCCCAACGTCCACTTTACATCGTAGCCAAGTGTCAGAAATACAATAAAACAGACGTATACGAATCGGCGCTCGCAGCATTGCTATCGCCACCGCAGTCGGGCCCCCCTTCTCTCCTTCTCGTACTCTTCTCCCCCCTTTCTTCTTCGCCCCTCCCTCGTCCCGTTGAACCCTCTACTTATCAGGCACGGCTTGGACTGGGCATCAACATATCACGTAGCGCTATCCTCCTTGCTTGCCTGCTTGCCTGTTCGTGCCCAACCTATCTCGCGACAGAAATCAGTACCTGAAAAGACACCAAACGAGGCGAAGACCCCCAACCTTCAGGCATGCACACGAACACGAACCCGAACACCACAGCGCCCAAAACCCCCAAGAGGGAGTCGCAGCCCACCGTGGATCGCAAAATCACTTCGAAGCTCAAGTCTCCCGCGAAGACTCTGTGGCGCAAACAACCCTTTTCACCCTACCGGTCAGCGAGAAACAACATCGGAAACGCTTCTTCTTCAGCAGACAACTCAATGGCGGGGGAGGCCATGGATGGCGATGAGGGGCAGCAGCAGCAGGCATATCCCCCTTCTCTTCCTGCCTTCCTGCGGCAATCGCGATCAGGCATGTAAATACCAAACCCAAGCACCTTTCCCAAAAGGGGCGCACTTTCCCAAGAATCAATCGAACACCTAGGCTTATTCGTGACTCTCCTTTTCTTTGCGCTCAACAGACATTGCGACCAAATTTGTAGATCTCGAATGGCAGCAGCGCCATCGCCTAGCCAGCAGTCTACAAAAGCCCTCTGCCGCCAGCGCCGCTTCTTCTTCCTCTCCCACAACTGCAACAGACAACACAGCAACAGACCGATCATCTCTCTCCGCCCGCTTCGCTCGCCTGCCCTCAAGCGAAGAGATCGCGCAGCGCAACCGGTACGTGAACGTCGAACCCTACGCCTCGAATCGCATCCGTCTGCGCGTCGCGCCAGGCGTGAGCGACTACATCAACGCATCGCCAATCGCGCTGGGCAACAGGAGATACATCGCGACGCAAGGGCCGAAAGAATGCAGCACGAGTCACTTCTACCGCATGCTAGCCTCTGAAACAACGAGTCCCGCCGTCATCGTCATGTTGACGCAGACCCACGAGGCCGGCCGCGAGAAGTGTTTTCAGTATTTCCCCTCGAGCGCGGAGAAGCCGCTAAATCTGTCTGCCGATCCGGGTGTCAAGGACGATCTCTTTCAGGGGACTGTGACGCTGGTGTCGAGCGAGGAGGATGCGGCGACGAGGAGCACGATACGGAAACTGCTCGTCAGAGTCCGGGGCGCTACGGCAGTACAACAAGACGACCATGAGAACGGACGATATCACAGCAACGGCGCACAGCAGCAGCAGCAGCAAGGACAAGAGCAAACGCCAGCGACCACGGGGGAGCAAAACAACTGGCAAGAATTGGAAGTATACCACTGTCTATTCACCGGCTGGCCCGACTTCTCCGTGCCAGGAGGCGAAAACAGAGACGCCATGCTCGAGCTCATAACACTATCCGCGCGCCTGAACGCATCGGTCTCGAGCCCGCCGCCATCATCCTCCTTCCATCAGCAGGACGCCGTAGCGGGCGCGGCGGCGGCGGCGCAACATGGTCCCCTCCCTGAACCGGCCCCTAACATGAACCCCAGAATCGTCCATTGCTCGGCCGGCGTGGGACGATCGGGCACATTCATCGCGCTGGACTATCTCTTTGGCCAGCTGGAGGTCGGTGCCTTGGACCAGGTCGCGGAGGATGCGGATCCCATTGTCGAGACGGTCGACGTGCTGAGGCAGCAGCGCATGATGATGGTGCAGAGTGATGGCCAGTTCGCTTTCTTGTACGACGTCTTGAGAGACGCGTGGATGAAGAGGTGGCGGAGCATGCAGGCAGGTCTTGCTTGATGCCGGATTCTGTTTTTTTCCTTCGATACCCCGCAGGCTGGTCATGCTTTTTCGTTTCTCTTCTTGTTCCTCAGGAACTCAAGTCACCTCGCTATCTTCTTTCTCCAAGGTTGACATTACACTCTTCAATAGACGCAACACGCATTATGAAAGATCCCATAGGATGTGTATGAATTGTACATGACTTGGATGCTATTCGAGGACATATATGCCCCTAACTCCTGTTTTTCGCGGCTCCTCCAAAAGAGAGTACCATCATTTCGGGCGGCCGATGTCTATGCTCGTCCTCGCCAAGTCGTGCCTTCTCGACAACCTCCCACGGATATCCTTGTGATCAAAAGCAGATCGACCGTGTTCAACGCCTACCAGCGCCTAACTGTAACACAAACATTATGAGAGACCATGTCTATAATGATGAAAGCAAATGAAAAAAAGAAGCGATTACGCGAAACGTGGACAAAAGCACGACATGTGACGTGGAAAGAAAGAATGTAGAACGGATCAGAGCAGAGACCCGTTGTCAACGCAGGTCAAGGTTGAACTTCTTGAAGCGTCCACCCATCGTCCTGCAACTCGGGCACTGTGTGATGCGGCCACGGTTGTGTTCGCCGATGAGTGTTTCGACACATCCTGCACACAAGCCACAGATGCATTCTGGACAGGCGTAGCTGTCACGCAGAACACTGAGTCGTCGGCAGCCGGCGCAATAGATCTGGACTGGATTGGAGAACATAGGCGACGAATCTGACGCGTTGGACGGCATGATGTGGAAATTGGTCCCCGATTGCGTCGAGTCTGTCAGAGAAGGAGGTGCTTCGTTCTCGACTGATGGGAAAGGATGCATGTCCAATGGATTCGGTGCATCCTCTGCTGGCGGTGGAGTGAGAGTTTGCTGCAAAGGTGAGGCGGTATATGATTGAAATTGTGAGCCTAAGGCAAATGGAGGGAGCGAAGTACGTGATTGCACAGGTGGTGAACGGTAAGGTGATACGGGTATCTGTAGGAGTCTGTCAGTTCGCGGCTCGGGTCATGCTTCTCCAGATGTCGTGACTCACGGGTGTCAAGTCTCTGCTGTCCTCTTCAGTAGCCGAGGTGGCAGCATCAATTAGGTCTTCCCACCTCTTGCCATACATGTTGGGCTCAGCGGAAAGGGCCTTTCGCTCATGACTGGTGTTCCTGAAGTGCCCCTTCGCTCTGTGCTTTTCATGTTTTGCTTTACGGGCGCTTTGGGACAGGGATGATTTACGGGGACGAGAGGGACGCGAGACAGAGCGTGGCACGGGAGGGAGCAGATCGTGTTGGATGGGCGGCGATTTGGTCATCGACGAGGGCAGCAGTCCAGGCGTGTCTTCTGGGGGATCCTGCTGGTACTGGGTGTCGAGGAATTGCTGGTCAGGGCCCAGGGTGGGATCTACGAAGTGAGCTCTCTTTGCATCGGGGATGTGATCGACAAAGAAGTTCTGATACATATTCTTAGCAATCATGGCACTTGTGCCCAGGGACATGCCTACTTGGTCATTTTCCCACGCCCCATCAGGCCCGTCGGGGCGAGCGTAATGCAGTGACGCGAGAGCGGCAGCGGCGTTCGCAGCCGGCAGGAGTGAGCCCCTTCGATACTCATCGGGAAAAGACGCAATGCCATCTGGAAAGAAGCCGTCTGTCTGAACTGGGCCTGAGCCTTGTCCAAATGAGTTGGCAGGGAATTCAAAGTCGATGAAGCTGGATTCATGAAACAGACCTGCTGGATCCGAGACGGCATATTGGTCTTCGGAAGCCAGTTGTCGCGGCTGTCGAGGAGCAGACGTCGGAGACCAGGCATCTAATCTTGGCGCGCGCTCATGTGGTGGCGAATTGACCATCAACTCGAAGCTTTCCTTTGTTGCGGGAAGCTTGGGGATATAGTATTCGGGGTGAGCACGTCTGATGTGCTCCTGCATGGAGCGAAAGCGCTTCTCCTATTGGGCACTCGGTGTCAATGCCATGTCCCCGTGATATAGTGATGTGAGGAGTCAACAACGGCAGCAGCAGCATAAGCATCAGCATCAGTAGCGTCGGCAACATCAGCATCAGCAGGAGCATCAGCATGAGCGGCAGCCGCAGTAGTGATGATGACAAAAAGGGGACAAGGCAGGCAGGCAGGCAGGCAGGCAGGCAGGCAGCGACGGATATAGAGCAGACGATACCCCTAAACATTTCTTACGACAATTTGAGCCATCGGCGCTCTTGATAGGACACACAACCTCATTGTCCGGGTCCAAAGGAGCAGAAACGACACTCGCTTTGGGAGGCATGACCTTTGTGGTCGTGTCAACACCCTGGGGTTGTATTTGGACGGAGTGGCACAAGGACACGGGAGCTGCTGAACTGAGCTCCTCGCAAAGCTGCTGGTAGCTGTAGCTGTAGCTCTCAGATAGCTCTCAGGTAGCTCAAGTACCGTAGCTCTACGAAGCTGGATGGCAAAAAGAATGATGCTAAGCCACGCAAGGAAGGCAGAGCTTTTGGATCGGCAACTAGTTCGGATGGACTTCAAGGGGCTGGAGTGACGCGAAGCTCTAATTGAGCTCGCTTAAGCCTTTTCAGCACTCGCTGAAGCTCCAGATGATATATGTGCAATGGAAGCATCTATCGAGGGGCGTGGCGGGGCTTGTGAAGTGAGATTGGAGGTCGTGAGAGGTCGGGCAGTCGTGATCAGCCCAAAGCAAAGCCGGGCGCCCCCTCCCTCAAGGATTGCGCGAGGAAGGTACCCACCCACATAGCCGACGTTCTGCCTTTCTCTCTCTTTCTCACTCTTTTCTCTCTCTCCGCGGCAGGCCCGATGACGTTTCACCGCTCTATCGACTTTTTCCGCGCTAACTCACTTCTTGGCCGAAAAGGTCATTCCATTTGCATGTGATTGTTCTTCACATGCTCTGGGACGTGCAGGCACTGACTGATTCTGTAAATAAAGGTGTACCATCTTGGTGTACCTCAAGAGTACTTTGAATCTAGCAACAATTTATTGATCCACCTCAAGTCAGACACCCAAAGTGCTTTCGCCAGTAGTCGTTTCAGCAATAGTGATTATTGAATCGGTCAACCACTCGTGCCAAGGTAGAAGGTACTCTCGATTCAACAAGGTAAGGTAGATTAGGTAAGGTAGTGCTGTGATTGCGGATGACTCTACACGTGTGACACTGTACAGAGCAAGTAATTTCATACTGCCAGATCCTTGCCTCCGCGCTAGGACTACAAGTTCTCCAAGACCATTCGCGAACGGCATTGGATAACCGCAGACTCCGACACACTACCTACTGTACAATACTAGAGCAATATGCATTGCACTATCCCAACACATTGACAAATCGTTGAAATACATGTCGTCGACTTCCAGCTGCCATATTTTACATCACCACGAGTCCCTGTGCGCCGGCATCATGCTTGCTATCATGCTGTCTGGCCTTCTGCGAAGGAGAGCAGGAGCTGGGTACACGCTTCCTCCATCGCTCATGGCGCCTCTCGACCCTCTGCGGGCTCGCATTGCGTCCATGTATCCGTTACCCCATACATCGTTGCCAAACACATTGTCAATGTCATCCATCTCGCTCAGCACACTCTGAGGCGGTTCGTGCTCGAAGACTGTCTGCAAATCCACGTGTGCGCCGAACGACTCCCAAAAGTCTAACCATTTACCCTTGCGCGCTGACGAAAGAGCACTCTTCCGCTGCCATAAGTACCGTCGCTCGAACATAGAGATGAGCAGCAGAATTGGTGCATTGAGTACCCTAATTGCCGTGACATTGATCTTGTGGAACCAGCGGGGACTGGTCAAAAACTTCATTGGTAGCAGGATCACCAGAGCCAACACGTTGAAGGGTGGCCGATAAGCGAACAGAGTATCGGACTTCACACCCTCGAAGGTAAGGACGGCACGGCGAAATTGTATCTCCGCTGTCGAGTTTTTGGCCAGGTTAGAGTAGGTGTTGCTGAGCATCGACACGAGGATCGTCAGGAAAAGCGTGTTGCCTATGAAGGCGAACAGTATCATGAGCATCGGCCCAAGGAAAGAATGAAACTCGACACTCTTAGTGATGCCCGTTCCATCAAGTCCGAACCAGATCCACAACATCCATTTCGAGATAAGAAGCATAGGATGCGAGACGTAACCGTCTTGACTCTCGCTCAGCCAGTGCATAGCTAGAAGGAACCCGCCAAAGCACCATACTGTGACGCAAGTCAGAAACGTGAAGTCGCCCATCATCGCTCTCAGCGAGATGAACAGCATGTTTTCTGGCATGATGCAGAATGCTAAACGTGGTAGCAAGACTGGTGCGCCAAGTGCCAGAATATCGAGGGCTTGTTTTCCTAGATGCTGTAGACAAATGTTAGGCTCGATACTATTGTAGAGATCATCCGTAACACTTACACCAGAGTTCTGGGAGAGACCATGCATGCGCACACCGAAATACGCCAGAAATATGGCTGCAAAAGATACATCAAGGAAGGCCCACAAATTCTCTGTATGCACCGACCAGCCGTGCTCGAGGATAGAGGCAAGTTCATCCAATACCCATCCGGCTGAATACACACAGAAGATTAATTCCGGCGTGGTGAACGTCAAGTGCTCCGGACCAACATCATGAGCTTTGTTGGTCATAGTCAGGATATATAATAGAAACAGCACCAAGAATTGGCATATCTCGAGTACATTTCGATTGCGGGGGACAATAAGGCGGTATTGATTGAGTATTGGCGCTCTTCTAGGGTCGTATAACGAGATTCCACGATTCTTGTACCGGTCCGGCAAAATGTCGATGAAGGTGGTAGGAGTGTAAATGATCCGACCTTTGTAAACCGCATCAACAATCTTTTGACATGCAGACGCGGCGAGAAAGCTCTTGGACTCGGAGATGATGGCAACCTCCAATGCTGTCAGAAGTCGTTCCTTGCCACTCCGCCTTCTCGAGAAGTGGTCAGCAAGTGTCCAGTGAAACGAAGGTCTCACTTCCTCGATCACTTCGGCAGGGGCACCTTGGAAAGGCTCGAAGCCCGCTACCAGGATGTTTGCTAACAATAGCAATCCGTCCCTTCCTTCGTGATCCTCATCGAAGCGCCGCAAGATACGACTTGCGATGATCTCGCAAAGGTTTGCCCGGGTAACATTGACCGTCTGATGATGGGCCTGGAATGCTTGCTCGCGCATGAATTGCACTCGATTAACGAGTAAGCAATAGACTGATTTGAGTGTGAGCCAGTGTCCCTTATTGTGAGCATTTCAAACAGCGGCTAGACATTGCTTACCGACTGATACATCCTCGGGGTCGTAGAGATGATCGAGCAGCGGTCTTACAACTGCAACATTCATTCTCGGACCTTTCAATTGCTCCAAACTGTAGGGATCATCTGCACAGTCTTAGCTTTGCCATTGTTAAGATAGCATATGCACTGTGCTTACCAATACTTGCAATGACCAACCTTCTGATCCGATGTACTGTTGTGTAAACAGGTAATTTGGCATGAGGATTAGGCTGCCAGGGTATGCTGTCTTTTCGAGGAGGATAGCAGCCATCGTCGTCGGCGTCTTCGCCACTTTCGAGCAATGCTTCTTGCTCTTCACGTCGCCTCGCCATCCGCAAGGCCTCAGTAATACTACGGCTAGATTGCTCCTTCCTGGAATTGCGATCGGGCAATCGCGGTCGCAGTCGGTCAGGCGAAGGTGAATGCATTGTTATATGTCCACCGTTCCGCCGGTCAGGGGAGGTTGCGACTGATGGTACAGTACTGCTTCTTGGCATTCCACGGTGGCGAGGGCTGGCTCCCTCGTTGTCCTCGTCCTCGCTTGAATGCCTGGGAGGCGTGTTGGTGAAGCCCAGAGGACTTTCATTCTCATTTGCCATGTTGAACTGCTCAGCACTATGGCTTGGACTAGGCAACTCGTCCGACATCTTGATCTACTTTCATTGATCGTTTGTAGTTGCAATCAATAGAGTCTAGGCTACAATCCTCTCTTATCGGCTTGCTGGATGAGAAAGTAAAGCTGCAGGGAACTTCTCGAGAGAAATGGACAACTGCCCCACCTCGTTGCTGTGCAGTGCAGGGTGTCTGTAACGACGGACTGCATTAGCTTGACTTACCGCTTATACCTGTACAGGTATTATTGTAGGGCTATCAGGAATTACTCGGTGACACGATCGCCCCTGGTGCAACGACTCTACCAAGCCCACTCCGTGTTGGAACTAGGTACCTAATTACCTTACTTCGGCAGTGTACGCGCGATAAGACATGAGATCTTATCGTCATTTGACATCACACATCATGGAAGCAATTAACGCCAAGCCTTACGAGGTTCTTATCAGCTACGGTAGATCTAGGCGATAATTGCCAGATCGGCCGAGACGGCCAGCTGCCTCCCGCCATGTTATGACTAACACATAAAATCGGCTGAAGTACAATTGTCACACAAGACAGTTACGATCAGTTAGAGAAGTTCTGATAGACCAGTAGTTGTTGTAACGTGGTGTCTTCGCGTGACTCATACAAACCATACTCAGACGATTTTATATGCAAGATATATAAATCTTCAGCCTCGAAGTACTGTAAATTGGTGATAGGTAAGCGCAGTGTGCGAGGGTCCCTTCTCATACGGATTATGTATGAAAACGAGGAGCTGAAGTCTCCGTGATTCTGATCTCTGTATGGATTTTGCTGATGGGCAGGAAATTACAGATACGATTGATTGTGGTGCAAACATGGCTCCCCCAATGCCTGCACCGTGGCTGATCCCCAGTCCTTCTGAGTCGGCTCTAAAGCTGCACTATGTTGGTCAAAAACTCAAGGACTGCCAGGTGCCAGCTGCTGTCTTGGATGTGGCTGCTATCCGCCGGAATTGCAAGGCCATGCTGGATTGTGTCAATGCTCTTGGAGTCTTTTTCCGTGCGCATGTTAAAACACATAAGGCGAGTGCGATTCGATCATTTCTGACATACTTATGCTAATCTTCGCCCCTAGACAACTCAACTCACACGATATCAAGTAGGAGAAGACTCCAAGGACGTAAGACTTATTGCATCTACTGTGGCCGAGATTGAGCAACTGGTGCCTTTCTTGCTAGAGTGCAAGGCTAAGGGCAAGAATGTGAACGTAGGTTTGATCAACGACTGGGAGCTCTTATATGCTGATAGTGAAAGATCCTTTACGGTTTGCCTATTGCTCCGTCTCACATCCCGCGCCTAGGAGCGGTCACTCGCATACTCGGTCAAGGGACTGTCGCACTTTTTGTTGACAATCCAGAGCATCTGAGAATTCTGTCGCAATTAGATGACGTTGTATGGCCTGGAAAAGTTCCTGTCATGGCCAAGATTGCTGCTGAAGTACCATTCCGAGCAGGCCTGAGCCACGACTCGAAGACTTTGAGTCAGTTGTCGGAGATTATATCGGCAAGCCCAAAGGTTGAGCTGAAAGGAGCGTACGCCCATATGGGCAGTAGTTACGGCTCCGGTAGTCCAGCTGAAGCCTTGGACTATCTCATGCAGGAAGTGAAAGCGGTCCAGGCTGGTGCAGAGATGCTCACAAGATCAATGCAGCCCAGTACAGAGAAACTACTTGTGTCTCTGGGCGCAACTCCAACCATCACTTCCGCGCAGAACATATTGGAAGATAACGAGTGGAACCGCAAATTCAGAGCCTACTTGGATGAGGTAAAACAAAATTTTGATGTCGAGTTTCACGCCGGGGTATATCCGGTCCTAGACATGCAACAGATGGCCGCACGTGCTCGACCAGCAGAGTCCATGAATCGGCCACTTCTTGCTTATGAAAACCTCGGACTTCGTATCATGGTAGAGGTGGCAAGCGTCTATACAGAACGTGGTCAGCCCGAAGCTCTTGTAGGAGCCGGATCTATTGTCCTTGGTAGGGAGCCATGTAAGAGCTACCCGGGCTGGGGCGTGGTGACACCTTGGCTCGAAGACAAGCCAAGCGGTGATGCACAGTTCTATGATCCTGAGGGGTCAAAAACCGGATGGATAGTTGGACGTATCAGCCAAGAGCACGGCACGCTGTTGTGGCAAGGTTCGCAAGAAGCCATGCGGGAGCTCAAGATTGGCGAGAAGCTGATGGTCTGGCCGAACCATGCGTGTATGGCAGGGCCAAACTTTGGCTACTATCTGGTGGTAGATTCGGACTCGTCAGACAAGGATATTGTCAGAGATGTCTGGATCAGATGGCGCGGTTGGTAATGGAAGGACCAAGCGTCATGGTAGAATCTAGTGTGCCTTTAGAAATCCGTCTTCGCTATCATCGTCGTCCACTTTTATTTCTGTGTGAGCTTGTGCTTTGACGAGTGTTTTCAACAGTTTCATCTGCTCAGTAAGTGCAGCGTTTTGCACCTGCACTGCATCGAGCAAGCGAGTCTCCGCAATTCGCCGCTCAATTTTTGCTCGATCCTGGGCATTTGATAACGATGCTCGCCATTTTTCTTCTCTTGCTTGTATGTTGTCCTCGGCCACCTTGCGACACCGCTCAAGCCATGGTATCCCATTCAGACTGATATCTTTCAGACCGGCGGAGATTTGGCCATTTGGTTCTGGCACGATATTTTGAAATGAGTCAATTCTGGTGCACAGCAACAGAAATTGGCGCTGATCTTCCGTTATAATTTTGTTCAAGTGATCATACATCCAGCCACCCTGATCGTGCCATTGCTGCTGCCATTCCTTGAGAAGCGTCAAAGTATCTTGACACATCGTCTCTGTTGCAGATGCCGCATCGTAAGTGGCGTTAGATCTTACTGCTTGACCTTCACTTTGAGCTACGAGTGGCGTGGAAAGCCCTGGATTAGTCACACTGCGCTCTGGCTGCCTGTGCTCCGTCGTCGGGTCGTTCGTTGTAGTCAGGTCTATGATTTCTCCACGATGGCAACTTCTTTTTTTCGGGCACCATTACTGATCTGCATGTTGCTGTCCTGATACTGAGTCTGCTCCACCCAGAGCTCGCTTCACTGAGGTCTCGCTACTGGTATGAGGAGGTAGTACTTAAGCAGATTTGTCAATTTCGGTTCGGATTTTCGTATCCGTGTTTTCACTGTCGCCTAGCTTTATAACAAGAGACGTGACCAAAGTTGGCACCGTCGTCGCGCGTACATGATATTTGATAGCGCTCTCATTGGATTGAGGTCGAACAAGGATCATATTGATATCGGCGTTCACTTCGACCTGATTCCTATTACCGAGGAGCTCTTGGAGATCGCTTTGCAAAGCTATCACAAGCTTCCGTAACTCAAGACAACGATTGGCAGTGAAGTTGTGGAAAGCCTGCCCGCCCTCAAAACAGTCTCGCACATCAGAAGTTCCGAAGCTGTAGTACACCCAGACATTACACGTGGTATATTCAAGTTTCAAGATGCAAATTGCAAAATGTGGGGAGATCAGAAGTCTTGATAGAGGGTACGACTGCTATTCGGGTTGTCTGATGATCTACTCGAGAAGACAACCAATGTGGATGGTAGGGACAGAGGCCTATCATCGCGGAATCCTGGTGGAATGCATATAGCTAGGTAGTTTTCTTCTAGCGCGTCCAACGCGTACCTTATGTTAGCGTCTGTGATGCGCCTCGCTGTACCGGTGCACGTGCAAAGTGGACGAGACCTTACTCTCGTGGTGGCATGCCCTTTCCATACTCAAAGGGTTCCAGTACGCCCGATTGATCTCTCACTCATCTCGATGACACACATGTAGGAGGACATTGCAGCCATCCGTCACTGTTTTTGTCACAATCTGCATTGAACCAAGATGTGGAAGTGGAAGAGGTACTACTTTGCGGTACCTGTTCGGGCGTTTGATTGCGGGGCCGGGCCCGGTGGCTTCGTCGCTAATGCAGGTGCACTCTCAGTCAGTAGGTCGATTAAGGTAAGGTAGGTAGAGTACCTAATAATATTTTGAGCCTCTTTGCCTGAGGTACAGCACAAGTACAGCACTAATTGATGGGGCCTGATGAGCCACAATGCACGGGAGGGGACCATTCGTCTCAAATCCTCGAAACAAGGCCTGTGTGCAGCTTGTATCCTCTCACTCCACTTCGATATTCAATGTCACGCCTGAATCATCCGCGCAACTTTCATTGCGCGCTTTTCGCTATGTTTTGACTACGATCGATACTGGCCGGCGACACATGAACGTGCGCCGTAATTATTGTGTCAGCCTCATCCGTTTACACAACGCTTAGTCGCTGCTGGCAGAAGTTCAGCTTGGGTGATGGAGCGCCCGCGAAGCAGCGAGTCTGGAGACCACAGGCGACAGGATCACTCTTCGAGTCGTGAAGTCAGCAATTCGGACGATGGATTTGATTCAACCTCAGTGTCAAGTAACGAAGAGGATCTGGCCCCTACCCATCCGATAACTGAACTACAAGAAGCATTCGAGGAGTCTATTATTGAAGCAACTGAAGATGTCAAATATGACACAATACCTCTATCGGCGAATTATCCGACTGCAGAACTCCGACGGCAATACCTTCTGGAAAAAAGTTCCTTCGATGAATCGTGGATTGCACGTTGGAGACAGAAGACTTCAGCGAAATGCCATCCGCTTCCCAAGCTTGTCGCGCAAATTATCTTTGGCATGCATCTTCTTTATAATTACCAAGCCAAGTCTGATGCAGAAGTGGTCAAAATCCTTCAGGCTCATGTAGATGATATCGACGGCTTCCTAGAAAAGACCACTGACGACTTCGACTTGGCGATACAGGATATAGAGGAGCGTTTGGATTTCCTTCGTCTGCCCATGACCCATCTTGATGTTTTCGATGTTATGCTTGACGACAAAACCTTCCGTGTTCAGCTTGTAGATGGGAACGACAAGATCGAGCAAATAATTAAACGTACTGCACAGGCAATGAATGCTTCCCTCTTCGATGTGGAGAGAGGTATTCGTGCTATGAAAGAGTTGACTAGATACTTGGACAAAGTCAAGGATGATTGGCCAGAAGACTATACTGAGCTTCCTGCCATATACGCTGCTATGCGCGGTAATGAGGAGGGTTGGTTGGACTGCCTCCAGAGTTTGCAATTGAAAGGGAACAAATTAGGTGTCACTCTGGTTCAATTAGGCGCGACGATCGGACAGATGAACAGACTTGCTGCTGCCGCGAGCAGACGTAGCATGGTAAGATGTACAACCCCTTGCCATGATAAACTTCCACTCAACCGACCTAGATCCACGAAGCAAGTACTCTCACACCACGGTCGAAATACGCGAGCGGTGGACCCAATGCAAGACAGCCACGGCATTTGAGACATATATCCAAACACTCTTTGGACAAGCCACTTCCACAAGAGCCGGACACTCTTCAGCCGGCCGTCGATGCTACTCTGCCCGCAACACATCGTCGCTCCCAGTCTTCGGTCCTTCAGCGCGCGGAGGAGACAAGCAGGAGACCACGTACATCTATAGGTCATTTCCCCACTAAGCACAACTCCGTCAGACAGGAGCCTCACGAGCCACAGAATTCCCAATCTGCAGGAACTACTACTTTGGCGACCTTCTTGAGGCATTCTAAACCCCCAAATGCATCGCCAGATATTGATCAGCGAGAAACATATGATGCAACGGACCGCCGTCCACTTCCACAACTGCAAGTCAACGATTCAGCTTACTCTTCTGGCACCGAGCCCGCGCACAACAAATATTTGCGCAAGCAGTCGAGATCACCAGCACGTTTTGGTCTATTCCCCGATAGCAAACCCGCGACTCCTGTGTCCTCACGACCTACGAGCGCTGCAACTAACAAAATGACTTTGAGCATCGCCCCCACATCGACACCAAACTTGTCTGGGCCTTCTGCACCCTTGGGGAAGTCTAATCATTTTTCTCTTAGAAGAATGTTCCACAGGAAGTCTAGGTTACAAGAAGCTGCTTGATATACTTCCAACAACGATCACGACTTACGACTAACTTCTGTGTCTCCATCAATGACGGTTTGGCTATCTTACAGCCGTCTCATCTTGGCTCAAATTTTGACTACAATTACATCACGCCTTCGTCCTTCTGGACGTGACTTTGAATTCTCTTAGGACAGCTTCCTTTCCAATGACACTAGATAAAAATTCGCCGTGTGCAAAGTTGCAGTCGCGCGGGACAGAGTCGTACCTCCCTCATCACACGGTAAGGTAGGGCCAGCCTATTGCACTTGCCTCAATGTTAACTGCGAGACTTCCATATTCAGAACCGGGCGTGGTGGATATTCTTATACTCGATACCTCAAACCCTCCAATTCCACCCGATGACCTTGTCTTGGTTTGTTGATCATGGTCGAACACATGTAGTCTCACTACTTTTCATCTTCTCACTCGCTTTCTCTACTTCGATCACTCAGGTCCGCAAGTGGAAGTCATTTGGATAAGATTAATTTCTTCTACACCTATTTTAGCTCATAATGGCGTCCGTCGACCGCAGATTGTCCACTACAAGCGGCCAGACTCGTATATCGTCCGGTCGGTCAAGAACGACATCTGCAAATCCTGTGCCAACAGGGGGTGATATGTTTTCAGCCGCTGCGTCTGGCGTTCTCTCGATGCTGAAGACTTCTACTGACTCCGGAGACATCGGTGATCTAGCCTTCAACACCGGTCGCCTTCCTGTCATGCCCCGCCCGGCGCATCGGCGAAGAAACAATGTCGCGCGATTATCCACATCGTCCCGCCACAGCAACAACAGCTATACGCCGTCTCAGGTTTCCAAGAGGAACTCGAATAGTTTAGCTTGGGATGCTGTCTCTGCAATCTCCCAGGGGACACATGGCGCCCATAGCAGGCACGGTAGACATGGCTCACTGACGAGCTTGCAGACTCTGCAAACGTTACCTTCCTACGTGCCTGACAACAGATCGCCAAACAAAGAGGGTAACGGGAGTATATTGTCCTACGACAGTCGCCTGACCGCCCCGTTTTCCCCTGACGGGCGATCTTATTCCTTGACTCAGCCACAGCCAGCCTTTGGACTTACTTCACACAGATCAGCTGCGAGTCTAAGAAGTCAAGGTAGTGGGCCTCATTCGTTTCAGCGGAATGCTTACGCGTACCCGGCTCGACTGAGGCGCCCAGGTTATCGAGCTCCATCTCCGGCGTTGAGTGACCCAATGGAGCAACCATATCCACCTGTATATACTCAGGCCCCTCCGAGGGATGAATCTTATCTGTTGATGGATGGGTATAATCGCAGTCAAGGTCTTCCATACGGTCATGCATACCCTCGACCTGAAAGACCTCTTCAAACTCATGCTTCCTGTGCTACTGATGGGCCGGTTGCCCAGCGATACGGCGTTCACCAAAGGTCGAGCTATTGCTACACACAGAAACCATCGCAAAAGAGCCATCATGCCACAAGTCCCCACTTTGAACCACGATACCAAGGTCCTCCTTCCCACGATCCACGATACATGGATTCCCGGAAGGATCTAGTGAATGCTGTGCCAACCTTCGGAGAACGTTCTTCTCGGTCACGGAATGCTCCTCCTCAAGCTAACTCGTTACCATCGTCGTCAGAAAAAGGTTCTTCCGCTACGCCGTCCTCAAACCCTCCGACTCCAAGTGATGTTGGATACTCCCATATGGCTAGAGGTCCTATAATTGTCGACACAACAGTGGCAGTGCCTTCCGATAAGCATACCGAGCCTCATGGGTTCCCCAACTATCTCACATATGCCGAAGAGACTGGTCAGATTTTTGAGTTGGATGCAGCAGATGCCGCTCAGGAACGCGGATGTCTAGTGCAGCGAATCAAATGTATATTGGAAGACAAGGTGCAGCCGAAGTCCCCAAGTGCAGGAGCTCTGATATCGCGACAAGCATCTGGAAACGTCAAGCCCATGTATGCCGCGCTTGGCGACGAAAATTCAAAGTTGTCTGAGAACCCAGCGACGTCAATATCACCGAATGTGATACGTCAACACCAGGCTCTCCAGCCGATCGAGTTGCCTGCATTTCGCACGTCTGTTGATGCACCGATTGACCTTGAGCCTTCTGCAAATCTCACGTATGCATTGTCAAAGACGAACACTGTACCGGCCTCAGCACATGTTACAGGTATCAGCGAAGCTGTGCAATCCGAGAACCTAAGCGTTGCTCTACCAGAAGTAAGACGTCTTGACTTGGAATCAGAAGCACGCGAATGTGAAGAGGACAACCGTACTGACGGCGGCCAACTTCCGACCAGACACGTCTCCAGACCCTCGCAGAAGGTACCCAAGGTCGCAGAGGATCATGTGGAAGGCACTACATCGGACTGGGCCATATCGGGCGACATTATCGCGCCAGGCCAATCGAATATAGCGGACGGCTTAGCAGAAACGGACCATCACGACCAATCGCAGACATCACTTGATGGTCCCGTGAGTCCACTTGGCCCTGGAGAGAGGGCAACACGTGATTCACTTGTCAGCCCATTTGTCAGCCAAACAGACCCTGTCCTAGCCATGAGTGATGATCCCAGATTGTCAGGATCACTCCCTGAAGAGCGAGCAGCTACTCCGAGCCCGAGGTCACGGCCTCTTTCAGAACAATGGAATTCAGAACTTAGCATCCAAAGATTCTCCCTACCGTACGATCTTAGCCTTCTTAACGATCAAGATACCGGATCCGAAATTGTGACTGACGTCGCAGTAAGAATGTCAGTCCCCAGTACTGCAGACCATGGCAAGCCCCGAATGATAGGCCTTGCGACTAATGTCGACTTTCTGCCGCGTCGAGCTGAAGACGCGACTGAACGCTTGATCGACTTGAACTCCACTCGAGAGTCTCTCTTTCGCGTTGAGAAAATTTCACCTTTACAAATCAGGAAATGCGATGCTCCGATCGTCAATCAAGACAATCCACGAAGCACAGATCTTTCGTCGTTTATCCGTCGGTCTTTCCCACGTCGTCAATCAATTTGGCCTAACGACCATACTGATCCAACACGAACATTGAAAGATCTTCGCAATGCTGACTTGAGATACCCTGGCATGAGCTCAAGCCCTGGGCACTTACCGGGTCTGAAGGAAGACTCGCAAGAGGATATAAGCATCAAGGGTCACAGATCGTCATCATCAGGTCTCGGACTGACAATGCCTTCGCTCATTCATCCTAAGCAATCACTTGAGACGTCGCGACGAGTCGAAGGTCTATCACCTGCAAGCTACCTGCCAGCTCGAGCTCCAAGGATGACTCTCGCTGAGCTTCGTAATATTCCATCGCTGAACTTCAGTCGTCTTGACCTTATTGGTAAACTCAACGACGCTTTGGTATCTTGCACATCGGAGACCACCGACATAGCAAGGGGTCGTAAGTCCGCGAGCATCCATTGTCCCTTTCCTCTACGTCCATCATCTACCGAAGCGTTACGTGAGAGATATGCCAGCTTCTTCGACAAACCAGATGACTTCCAGGTTCCCGAACAATTCTACGGTGACCCTAGCGAAAGCGAAGATGCTGCGATAGATGTGGCAAAGGAGAGCAGCGGATTCATGGACTGCGAGTCCTCGGACCTGCTGGCGCACTACGAAGTCACAAACTCGGCCGGCCATACAGAAAGACCCAGTAGCCTGAATGGAGCCAGAAGTCAGTCAATTTGGACCCGCAACTCGTCGTCACGACCGATGTCTGGCCCTCTTTCAGCAGACGAATTGCTTAGCCTTACACGTGATGCGAATCGACTCTCCGTGCCTTCTGTCGCAGCATTGTCTGAGCGGCTCTCAGCATGGTTGCCATCTATCAAACACCTAACGTTCGGGAGTGCAATCGCGAATGACCAGGCTGTCAGAGAGACCCTCGATGAGATACATTTTCTCGGGAATCCACCTGATAGTGAAGGCCTTGCTCGTTCTTCCACCGGCCTCCGTCAGTTGGCTGCAATGGCAGAAGACATCGTGACAAATGGCACACATGATTCCACGGCTCTAGAGAGGAAAAGAACGCCGAAGACATCTCAAGAACTTCCTCCACTGCCTGAAGATATCGAGGGTCTTCCTTATAGCGATATTGAACAAGACGCGAACACAACAACACTGGGTACAAGCACTAAGTCTGCTTGCTCGGTATCAGAGCTACAGTCTCGGAAGTCTGCGCTGCTAAGGGTTCGCTCATTGAACGGTATCGACAACGAAATGCACTATGGTTATCCTGCATCTGCCGACATAACCCCTATGGGACCAATAACACATCATTCACGACCCTGGAATCTCGATGAGAATTATCCGTGGAATAGCAAGACTCTGGACATCGATATCGACTTCCCAGATCCAATTCTTCGTCGCAACACTAGTGCCTCTACGATCTTGCGTCGAAGCAGAATATCCTATGAAGAGAGAGGCGATAACACTAACGTTGAGGATACTTGTGGAACAGCTAGAGCAAGCAGTTCCCTTGCCAGCCGCTTGCCAATATGGCACGAGGCGTCCACAATGGCTGAACCTGCCATTGAAACTCGTGGTGTCTCTAAATCCTCTCTGATCGGCTCTATCTCACGCAAAATTGGCCTCACGAGCTACAGAACTAAATCAGGACTCCGGATCAGTATTGTGCCGGAGACTTCAAACAAGGCTGGTGACAGATATCGAAGTACTGCTCTCATACCACATATTGCGCTCAATCTGGACGAAGTATGTTCATTCTTCTCCGACTCGACGTCCAATAGTTCTGAGAAGCGCAGATCTTTTCGCAAGCATATCAACGCCTTGCGCTCGCGCCTGCCGGGTGGATTTCCAAACTTATCAACGTCTCGTTTGCATTCGCTCGACGCAGAACGGACACGCTCATTGGACTACCGCGCTCGGTTCTCCCAGACTGCGTGTTCAGCTTCCCTGTTCGATGATCGGTTTTCGGAACGAGAACATCAACCTACCTACGAAGGTTTTGTCGGTATGGGCAAGGTCGAGTTCCGTGTGAAGAGAGTGACCGAGCGTCTGAAACTCGTGCTTTGGAAGACGGGTCATATGATCCGCACTCTCAGTCACAAGCGTGATCCTGCTATAGTGCGCTCTCACAAGGAAAGAGAAAGAGCCCAGTGGCTGGATGACAGTTCATACTCCGGCACGTGAAGGGTTCTGGCGGGCGGTGGTCCATTCCACATTATTTTTCTTGGGGCTTGTGATTAAGTTTTTTCATGTGTAAAAACAGCATCTGTACGCCATTCACTACGAGCTGTTCGCTTGTGAGGACGTTATTGGAACATCTCTCATAACAGTACATAATTTCTCATAGTTGACATATGAAAATCGTGCATTCTTAGAGCCACTTCGTCATGATGGCCTCTGGACTCAAGCTTTTCTGGGCCATCATATAGTAGCGTAAACAAGAACTCGTCCGGTCCACGATGAGTCTACCTCGGAGCGCCATCTTCACGACACTCTCAAGACATAGAGTGGAGGATTTGACGAGGGTGCAACGGCAGTAATGACATCGCCAGCTTCCGGAGCAGAATGTGTTTTGTGTAAGGTCCAAGATAGGCATGCAAGACGACACGAGATTCAGACCAGGGTTTCCCTCCCCGAGCTCCCATCCAGATGTAACATCTGGTCGCAACTCTGCTACATTTCTCATTGGCCCAATGGAAGAGCGTGTGTCAAGTAGATCAATCGAGCAACAAGTGAGCCTCAAGTTGTATGCGCATACAGAAGTGCAGCCTCGTTGGACTTTATGGGTCCACCAGAGGCGTCTCGTTTATGCAATTCAAGCTATGGGTAGTTGGTATGCAAGAGCTTTAGTTGCTCTTCGATGTCATTGCGATTGTGATAAAGTTTCCCACTTCCCCGCTACAGCGGCGCCGGAGGAACACCGTCTCCAGCCACGGTTCAGTATCGTGAAGGTTAGCGATCAAGATGCCATTTTTCGAACAGGGTTATATGCAACTTGCACATGGTTTGGGGGTTAAATGCTTGATCGGCCCGCCAAACTACTGACTGGAGACAGACACTCCCAAGCAACTTACAGTATGTAAACTCCTTCTAGTGCTGTTTCATATGTGAAACTTACCGCAGAGTCAATGTTTAAAATACCTGTAAGCATTTTTTTCTTCGACTCCGTACTGTCCAATGAGGGACGTTGGAAGGCCGAAGGAGCTGCAGCTTACCGTATGTGGCTACAAGTACGAAGAAACAGAAGGCATGGTGAGCCACTTTCGCGATAAAGTTTAGTGAACCTCCTCCAGGCGCAGCGGGAACCACAAGGGCGGTGTCGAGAGGGATATTCTTTTGGTCGTAATAGTACAGAAGTACACAAGATGCTTTTCACTCACCCATATGTTGAGCTATGACTCCAGAGCCCGAAAGTCCCCAATGTAATCTCCTTCGCAATCGTCGTATGCTTCATTTTTAGCAGGTCAAGAATAGCATTCGCTTTCCGGTCGAGGTTGCACTGTTAACATTGGAGCTCATATCGGCTGTGACCCATGCTGATAGACCATAAGACGAGCACTAAGCCAGGTCTACAGACCGTGGTCGATCCCTATACCATGTGACTTCTGAGATGTGATCTAGTAATACTGCCTTACCTTACGCTGACGCTTTCCGTAATGCTAGTGCTGCTGCCATGAGGTACTTGTAGATCTCGGGCATAGAAGTATTGTAGAGCGGAGATGAGAGCACTACAGCAGGAACACACGGTTATACCATGCCGAGGGCAAAAGAATCGCCCATCACTGTGAGGTAAGCCTACGTGTGCATCTCGCGATGGAGTAGGTGTACCGCTGTCGCTTGTCAAAGCCAAAAGCTTTCCAACAAGTCGCGGTACCAGTCCATTCCTTCGCAGTGATGTCAGATACTTGGGGCTTTACTTAGCGCGTCGACGGCCCTACCTCGAGGTCCTGGTGGAGGAAGGTAAGCGCCATTGCTTTCTCTGAGGGACTCGTTATCTTCCTCCCTTACGGCAAATCGTCCATAGTTCTGTTGGTCTGATGAAGACCTACCTAGAGTTTCGTCCGAGATCGAGCGCGATCAACGAATCTCATGAGCTGTCAAGCAAGCTAGAAATAATATATGATGTAGTTGAGTAATCGACCCTAATTACCTAACGTGGTCACACTGTTCTGAGGGTGTTCCTCGCCAATAACTTCCAAATCCAGTTGTGTGTTCGGACAAGGTTCTGTCCTCGTTCATGCAAGGCAGCTGTAAACCATCGCCAAGTCAGCGAGCAGAGAGCTGAAGCAATCAGCCACTCCGCTGTGATGGATCCCTGAGTTGGCCAAGATGGAGTTTGGTTCGAAGCTGAGATAGCTTCTTCATGTACATAGGAATAGTGTCATTGCCAATACTGGTCAGCACGAAACAATAACGACCTCACCATGACAGAGACAGGGTGGACACGGGGAAGGCTTGTGAGTTGAAGGCTAGTGGTACCGAAGGAAGATCTGCAAAATTGTGTCTACAAGGAGACTACCGAACTCAAACATTACTGCAGTACTCCGTAATCCCGTACTGCATGCGACAGATGCATACGATCTACTGCATCGATTAACACTCAACCGCGAATAAGGAGAGTGCTGCGGCCAATCCGTCCGGGCCAAAATCCGCTCTGATGGTGTGCGGCTGTCCTGCAGCTATGTGGTCGATATTGGCGCACCTTCATATCTATGAAACGACCCTCAACGATTTACATCTGCATGCGCCTTACGCTTATTGTATATTGGTTATTGGGATCTCGACGTCCTCAACAATCACGGATAGGATCCTCTAAGATGGGGAATGTCAACATGGTGGCTTTGTGTACATTCGCTCAGCTAAGCAGCATGAGGTCGAATCAATCGATCTATGTGTTATATTGATGGAGCCGAGTGGTCGGTATTTCGCATACCGCATGCTCCTTTGCGTCCTACCAATCTATTTGACAGTGTTCGAGCACGTTGCGGAAGATTTAGAGGCCGCGCTATCCGTCCGGACTTTTGAAGCAGGGTATGTTCCATCTCTGAGACTCGGTACTGTGCACGAGGAGGAGCTGCTTTGCGGGGTTTCCATGTGCGATGGTATTCTTGTAGAGTGCATACAGTGGGTACCTTATAAACTGTCCTTAAGGTGAGCAGAAAGACAGCCTAGTACTGTAAGCTCGTCTCCTGCTGTGATAAACGCTGGGATGACCATGTACTGTACAGTACTACTTGACCATACACTAAGGTACATGTGATGCAGCACTGTATCGTGCAGTACAGTAGAAATAACGTCTCGTGGCTCGCCCAATAGCTGAAAGTACTATAAAATAAGTACATCAGCATCACACGTTCGATACATTGTAAGACTAGCCGTATCTTTTAGGCCCTCATCTGGGACTCTTGCGATAGTACGATTCATGCACGAGGCGCCAAGTCATCTTTTCCAAGGTCATGTCGCATAAGCGCTGGTTTAGTGAGGGCAAGATGCTTGGATGGGGGGCGCGACGCTCGCAATACTGTACCGCAACAGAACGCTCCGACCGTCCATATCTTCAAAAGCGCTGCTCGACGTCGCGATTTGGGCTTAAGTGTGTAGGTAACGATCACCGATTGCCATGTTGTCGCCAGCCACTTCTCTCACTTTCTTTACAGCGTTCAAGGGTTATTGCAGAAAACCCGTTATGATGAATCAATAAGCGGATCGTACGGTAGATTTACGGCATGCCTTGAATATACTCGACCAGTGAGACCAAGAACGTGATTAAACGCAAAACACAGCTTTGGTTGTCCATCCTCAATTGGTAAGCTGTAAGGGACAGCTCTAACGATCCTTGAGGTAGATGCAGTAACTTGGTACTTTGATTGCGCACTAAGGAACCACGATTGCCTTCAGTGCGGTACTGTACAGGTGCACCCCTACCTACCTCCAACATCGGATACCATTTCCGGCATTGAGACATCCACAAGTAGGAGAGTGACTATGCTAGTCACACGTTCATAATGACTGAGTTGACCGATCCAACGTCAGGATTATGCCCTGCAGAACAACGAGAAAACCTTTTTAACTTTGATCGGATTTTGGGAAAGAAGCTTAAACCGTGCGCCGCTACCGGTACCTAGCTCCAGTAGTGTAGTTTAGCTTTCTCGGATCCGAAAGCACCGCGCTCCGAACCCGACACGACGTCGCCAACAACCGTCGAGCTTGTCGTCGTGGTCTGACCAATTTTAGGCCCAGCATTGGTAGAGCTCTAACGCTCCTCCGCGGGTCGTTCACGCACCATAGTCTTGCAATAGTTAGTCAGGTCCAGGGCCAGATCTTGGGTACAAGCATGTGGCTCTGTTGATGGTTTCTTATAGCGTCATCATGCTCAAACGGCCACACCCTTCCTTGCGCGTGGTGCTACATATATATGCGTTTGTCCACCCAGTCAACTTTAGCGTTTTCCCACATATGTATGCCAGGCTCGACCAAGCTTTTTACATAGAGTTTTTATTCTTGAGCCTGTATCCCATACAGTATACATCTGATCAAGACTTACATGCCGACTTGGGAATTGTTACTTCGACAGCTAGATGCCTAAAATGTCGATGCCTCACAGGACGTCCTCTTCAGACTCGGATAGCATCAGGAAACGGGTGGGCAAAGCTTGTGACAGATGTCGATTAAAGAAATCAAAATGCGATGGTAGTTCACCATGCTCAAGGTGTAAGGCCGACAATGCTATATGTGTCTTTGGCGAGAGGAAGAGATCTCACGACAAAGTCTATCCTAAAGGGTACGTATCAAAGAAGAAGCTATTCCAACTTGTAACCACAGCTGATATTTGACAAGATACGTCGAGATGTTGGAGCAACAACAATCACAGCTTGTAGCTGGTCTACAAGAAACTTACCGTCGACTTGTTGCCGCCGACATGTGGCCTGGAGCGAAGCTAGAGGAGCACAATGGCCAACCTCTAACACACGATATTCTCGCGGGACTAGATCTCCTGGAGCCGAAGCAAGACGGCAGCGGCGAGATGGAGGGGTTTGAAGAAGACTGCCGCTCACTCGAGCGACGCATGATTTCTGCGGGCGCATCTTACTCCGCTAGGCGGGGTTCCCTCAGTTCCGAGTCAGACCATGAGCACAGTCATGGTAACCGGAGCACTACCACTTCCTCACGAGCTAGTGTACAAGATACACCAGTAACATCCCGAGCTCAGCCGATATTCGAAGACGGTTGGAGCTTCAAAGCATCACCATCACCGATCACGTTGAGCCCACCTCCAAAGATGGTGCGAGCACAGCAGCAATCATTAAGGCCATCACCATTGAGTATCGAATCGACCAACCAGGATTCATACATGACGTCTGCCTGGCAAGACATGACAATTGCACCTGGGGGCGGAGTACTTCACCCCCAATTCAGTGTCAACGATGCAGTGGTTCACGATACATTGCAAACGATGATGGACAGCTTCTCGCCTCAGATCGTCTCTATGGTCGATGTCGACTGTAGCACGATACCATTGGACCAACCATACGGCAGTCAGCCACAAAACTTCGGACCTTACAACCCGCAGGACTGGATGATGAGTGATTCGGTGGATGTCGATTTCAGCAAGTTCGTTCAAATCTCGACGTAATGATCGCAATCAACAGCCACATTGGGATTATTGACTTTACGATTCATGCACAACATTTGATCACATTTATTTCCAAGACCCTGGCAAGCCCTCGCAGGGGTTCTGTACATCAAGGGCAACAAACACCAATGCCCTAGGCTTGGGCGGAGTGTACTTGGTCGGCTCCTTGCACCCACAACATGGAAGAGCCGCGTGCCACACGGATGGACTCAGCGCTCCAGATTGAAGGAACAAAATAGGCGTGATGGGAGCTTGGCGATCTCTGTAGGAGATAGGCTTGCGGCGCGTTAGGCGAATGGAGCTGGGAGGTTGGCTGGTACAATTCCATGCATAGGACTTAATTAGGGGCTTCAATCTATCATTCTTAATTCCGCACTAGAAATTTCTTTTCATGTACAGTAGGCTCTCGTACCGTCAACAATGCGGGTCGCCAAGCTGCGGTAAGAGGTCTCGCTTGTATGTCCATGTCGACATCGATTGTCCTATCTCAACTAGTTCATCCGGATCTTGCGGCCCATCGGAGGATGCTGTGGTCGTCTCATGCTATCAATAAGTGCATGCAGTCAAGCGGCGGCAGTACATCTGGTCTCGTATACCATATTACCGTCGGTTGACCATTCTCGGACAAGCGCGCTTATCTCCTACCGTATGCCCTTCGCGGACAGCGCAGGATGTCGCTATTGACGCGACCGACGTCCAGATTTGTGGGGAATCTCTGGTTAATGCAGGAATCTAGGCTGTCCTTCACGCCCCAATCCAAGCGAGCCTTACAGGTAATACTTTCGAGGTAACAGGGCAGTCTTGATGCCGGTAGTGCAGCTGAAGGATTGAATGCAGGTCCAGTTCCGATAGGGTGTGACCTGGAACCACATGGAATGATTAACGGCCATATCGCCCAGCCAAGCAATCTTTCGCGCATCTAAGTGCAGATCGTCTGTCATCCTGCCTTACCCCGTGGTTGGTAAAACACCCAAAAGCTCGTTCCGAGTCCGCTTCTTGTCTTTCTCTTTTTTGCTGTTACTCGATGTGGTACATTTGACGTCTCTCAATTAGGTACCTATCTGTTCCTCATTTCATCATCGTCCCTGCTACCCGTTGATGCTATCCCTTGACACCGTCACGATCCGGTGCCCTATCTCCTTTTTCTGTTCTCAGAACGGACAACAGTCGTATCAAGGAATACGACAATCATGATGAACAGAGGTCAAGCTTGCGCGGCCGGCATTCAAATCTTTCAGCGGTTGTGGGGCTCGCTTTACCTACCGGAGATGCTCCAATGATAAGTCTCTCCAGGGGTAAAGCTGTAAGGCTGCTGCGAAGCTGAACAAGTTGAACGCTTTTCGGCGAGGCTTGCGAAGGGTCAGAATCGACCCGACGATCCCCAACTGCCAATGCTTATGGATCCTCTTGTGGATCAAAAATGATATTTCGACGTCGTGTCGAGGAGACCAGGCAAGAGCTGTATCGCCTAGATATTTGCACATTGCGTTTTATGTATGGCCTAACAATCATTCGACCGAAAGATGCTGTAATGCAATTGCTGTTCTGCCTGAAGCGGTGGAGCCATTCAGGCTGATTGGCCCCTCATCCCCACTCTATGACGGTCGAGCTCGTGCAGCATACAGTACTTCATGCGGTGCTGCCCTTATAGCAAGATGGATAAATAGGTTTTCTGATCGCGAACAAAATAGATTGAAGCAAGGCAGCGCGCAAATTTTCTGCGAATCTCTTACCAAGTCTATCATTCGACAAATATGAGTCAGGACGAGTTCTCGTTCCTGCCGCAAGGTGCTATCATCCAAGAGGTGCGCATAGCTGGGCAGAACATTGTGCAAGGATTCACTATTCCCGGGCCATATCAAGATCTCAATAGCGCCTTCTTTGGCGAAACAATCGGCCGAGTTGCCAACCGCATCTCTGGCGCGAAGATCAACAGCTTGAACGGAACGTCTTACAGACTTGCTGCCAATAATGGACCCAACGCTCTCCATGGCGGGCCCAAAGGATGGGGCAAGCAGACCTTCGAAGGGCCGACGCCGGTCAATCGAAATGGGAAAGAGGCAGTCTTATTTACATACTTGAGCAAGGACGGAGAGGAGGGATACCCAGGCACGGTGGAGGTCAGGGTCTGGTACACGGCGGGGCACGTCGAGGATCAAGGAATCAAGAAGACACAACTTGAGATAGAGTACGAGGTCGAACTCGTCGGCAATGAAGTCGATGAGACCGTCGTTGCCATGACGAACCACAGGTATGATTTTCTCGAATCCACATCATCGTGATCCCATCATCACATCAGTCGACTGATGATTTTCGCCTTCAGCTACTTTAACATCTCCGATGGCTCGACGATTGCTGGCACCGAAGTCGTGCTCGAGACAGATGACTACCAAGTGGTCGATGACTTGGACATCCCGACAGGGGATATCAAGAAATTCCCAGGTGTCAAGGCAGGCCAGTCGTTCGTGCTCGGTGAAAAGGAACCCGACATCGATCACTGCTTCATCATGAACTCGGACCCTTCGAGCGTGTCGTTGGACACTCGAACGGAGTCGCCGCGTAAGCTAGTCTCTCTCTATCACCCTAACACTCGTCTGCATTTCGAGGTCTTGAGCACGGAGCCTGCCTTCCAGTTCTACACCGGTAAGTATATCGACATTCCGGCCACAGAAGGCACACCTGATCGAGGAGCCCGCAGTGGGTTATGCGTCGAGCCATCACGATACATCAATGCTGTCAACGAAGAGAAGTGGAGACCAATGGTTCTGTTGAAGAAGGGCCAGCTCTGGGGATCGAAGATTGTTTACCAGGGATGGAAGTGCTGAGTAGCGACGCACGACAAGTTCATTACCGCGGCTGTTTGTGCTTAGCTAGACTTACGCCCGAACTAATTTCCATATCCGTCAATGTGATCCGTGGCGAAACACCAGCTTCGCTTTATTCATGCTAGTAGGATCCACACACTGCTTGTGCGCGAGCTCGATGGAGATCTCGACATGACGTGATCAAAAGGAGAGTCTACTGTACAACGCTACTCTGGAAATGCCACATTGTTCTCCCAAGTGACTTGTTTTTCATTCGCAAAGCGCTCTGAAATGCACAGTAATCTCGACAGATTCGCATCACTTACTTGGCTTCATGTACATTGACAGAGATTTTGACTTTCGGATATGTTCTAACAGGACAGATAGTATTGAGCCCTGCGAGACCTCCGCTCGAGCACACCATGGAATGGTAATGGACTTCAGAGATAAGGTACAGTAGGTATCTGCAAGAAAACGTGATATACATCAGCCAAGAACGGCCGCGAGTGCATATTCAAGCTTTGTGAATAAAGTATAAACAGGAGAATTCGTATAGCTGTCAAAAGCCTACTCAAGCAAATGACATGAGATATGCGACTTAACAAAGTATATGACGCGCTACAGCAACGGTTGGCTTTGGAAAGTTCCATCGCAGAGCTGCGCCTCGTCTGTGCCCCCCCCTAAAGCAATGCCATGCGGCCGAACGAAATCATTGTCCCCTATGTAGCACAGGTAGATAGCTGCACACACAACAAGGACCGAGTCGTCGTGGCTCAGGAGAGCGCAGACGTTCTGATGTCATGCATCTGCACTGGATCATCGATCTACCCACGAGAGCATTTAACACACCGCGCTGGCACGGTGAGGTGTGAATCAGCGTGTAACTGATAGAAAGCCACAACGTGGTATCAGATCCAGCTTTGAAAGAAAAAAAAACAGGTACTGTAGGCAAACTGGAGGCCCGCCCATCTATATTTGACAGCGATTCTGGCGATTGGCTTTCCTTCTCCATGGGTGGCGCACGCGAGAGGCTTGTTTTCTTTCGAACTCTATCATGGTTCATAAGCACAGCTCTCATGTGGAGGACGCAGGAATTGGCGAGTACCCTCGATCACTCAGATCCGATCCGAACACTCCGTCCCGACTGACTGTGCGTTGAGGAAACCACAGAATGCCTTACCTGTGCATTCGCCGCCATTCCGCAATCACACGAGCTTCTAATAGCCTTATGAAGCCTTAATGTGCGCTAGGCACGGATCGTTCGTCTAAAATAGAGGGCACGGAGTACTGTACTGTTCGACCGTAACGCCGCCATAGTCCGGCATGTCTTCGGCACGGAGTACTGCACTGCTATTCTCATTTGGGTAGTCCCACAATCCTCCTCCATATTTTCTGTGAAATTCCGCCTGGGGACGACAACGGCCGTGCATGGTGATCGGCGTGCCCGTGAGGCATATCCTTTCGATGATCTTTAGACATGTGTTTGATATTCTCTACCACAACGAGAAGACTACAACGTTTGACACTCGCTTCTGTGTCCGGCACATTTACGAGACATGCCCGGCTTCAAGGTTGGAACCGTCCGACAGTTATTTGTCTTGCATTGATGCTGTACTTATATCTAGCGTTTTCCCTGAAGTGACAGCTCCGTTGCAGCTGTATGTATGTGCTCGTACCACTCAGTAGAAACATGTCGTACAGTAGTGCAATCCTGCTCTCCATGCGGAACTTGATCATGAAATTGGGACCCGATTCTGTCAAGATTCGTCTGACGTTGAGTCGGGACTTCGCCCGAGCCAAGAAACCTGTAGTATCGCAGAAGTGATAGGCTGCAATACATCCGTCAACTGTCTAATTAAGACATTGTGTGTATTGGTGATAAGACTACGGTCTTGTTTGAGATTTCCTAGACAGTAACGGGGGTTAAGCGTTTGGAGCGGTTGCAACATGATGCAGCCAATTGAAGTCACGGGTCCGGCAGTGGAATGATGATTCTCGCTCGTCGTCGTCGTTATTACCGTCATGGTACCAAGTTGATGCATAAGAAGACACGGGGAACCAAGGCAAAGATTGACGCCTTGATCGCCTTCGTGTCCATCCCATGCTTCCAGAAATGAGGATCTCATCTCACAAGATCCCATAGCAGACAGCACGGTCGTTCTCAACCTGTTTTCTCAGCGTTCCAATGTTTGGAGCTATAGTACAGCACAGCAAAGGTACCCCACTGGTATGTGTTGAAAGAGTCATTGTCATGTTGTAAGAGCCCCTCTCGCCAAGGGGGATGTTTTCGATCCAGGCATACGAGTTGCTGTCAGGGTGGTGCCACTGCGTTGTTCGCGTCTGCCTTAGCACAATCATAGTCTCGGTTTTCCCAGCCTGAGCGTGCTAGGCAGCAACGCAAGCTGCCAATAGCAGGGGTAGATCCATCGAAATTCGTTACAAGTACGAAACCAACGAGTCATGTCACCCGATTTTGGAGATCGTTTCACGGCCAGATGAATCTAGATCCTGGTGTATTAAAGGTTCGTGGTGTCACCGCCAGCCCTGATGTCTCCAGAATGAAGTCAAGTTATCACAAGCAAGAGATTCCCGTAATTAATTCGATGAGGTAGCCAATCACTTCCCTGTGATGATTTTCAGAGCAGCCAAGCGTGTCCGGCACAGATGGATGTTCGGAAAACCCCCATGTCAGCATCAGGTGGAAGTGCCATACTGTAACAAGGGTCGCGTTCCGATGATGTGCAGGCTCGATATGCACAGCTCAATCTAGAACCTGTCTGATGTGCTCTATGACACATAGCGAGTCCGGGGAGCGTGGGATATACTGCCATCAACGGTCGACAGATCTGTTAGAGTCAAATGTCGTTGCAGATGAAAACAATTAATATCACGATAAGAGGAAAGTTAGAGCGGGGGGCTATGGCACACAAAGAGTTGACCGATCCTGGTGCAGAACAGGTACTGTATATCCTCTTAACATTGACAGCTGGAGCATGAAATTCGGGCAGGTTCGGGGCTAAGTCCATGACGCAAAGCTGCCTCAAAGGATAAGGAAATAGGGTCCAATGATATCGCACTTGTTTTATTTATGTACAGTAGCACTGGTGTTGGAGAGGGCAACTTAGGTTTTTGTGCCACGGCGCCGGGCTCGCACCTCGAGCGCCAAAACGGAAGTACACGACGCTTGCACAACGGCGGACTGACGAAAGGTTGGATCGCTGATGACACGGACGAAGAGTAAAACGACTAGCTTTAGGAGTACGGAAATGATGGATGTATCGTAACCGTGAACCGGCGGTCTTGGCTGAGGGAATAGTAAGGTACTGTACTTGTACCTGCGATACCAAGACGCGAAAATAAAGTAGGAATTGGCATTTGTCGTCGTGAACAAAAAATGAAAGGTCGATGCTGGTGCGATCCGAATGTACAAGTACTGTATGTACCTTTCCCATGGCAGCGCAACGGACACTAGTTCAGTTAGCATCCTCCATCTTTTCCCCATGGCACTTTTAGTCTACTCAACAGGGAGACGGCAAGCGAAAGAGGCACGCTAGAACGTGCATTGTTCTCAAATAGAATACAGTATGATACTACGCTATATGTTTAGTACCAATCGCCTTGAACGGAAAAAGGTCTCACGATATCGTTTAAGCCATAGTGCTCTCGTCAAGCACATCCTCCAACAGACTACGTCTACAAGCCTGGATATCAGGCTCCCCCATGTGATATGTTGCTTCATAAGCGTACATGCTCAGCTGGCTTAAGAATGGATGCAAAACACCTTTGACAAAGTCATCTCGGCGCATTGCTTTTGCATCTGCGCCGTCAATGTGTGTTGCGTTGAGATATGGAACACGAGTTTCCGCGGAGCTCTGTGTGGGAGCAGTCAATGACGTAGGATATGTTGATTGGTCGATGTTCTCGGCGCTCAAAACATCAGCGACTCCGTCTGCCAATGCCACGGAAGTGAGGTCTACAGGCCTGTAGACCGCGTCGATCGTGTCTGTTAGGTACAGCCAGGCATGTAATTGGAACTCATCCGGCGAGAGAGTGGTCAGTAGATCAAGTAATCGACAAGCCTGCAGTAGAGACAGATTGCCGTATATCTCGCGAGACGAGTTGTTTCCGATACACGAGTTCAGTGCAGCTGGTAGGATATCGTTGAGTATAGGCCAGACCGCAGACAGCTGGATCGAGGAGAAAGACAGAAGCAAAGCCCGGAAGACCATGAAAATCTCGGCTCGTGTTGCGGATGATGGCGATGAAGAAGCGTCTGCAGCACATAGGTCGAAGAGCCAATGCAGTATCAGAGCAAGATTGTTGACAAAGGCGTCTTGCTCGCACGCGAGCAGAAGAAGGACAAGTCGTCGCAGTGTCAATTGTGTTCTACGATCTGCTTCTAGTCGCGCAGCGTTCGCGCCAACGCCGAACATGATACCGGCTGTTGAAGGGACTGTAAGGCGCGCGAGCAGCTCTTGAAGACGGGTACTGTCACTGAGAGCCCATTTGCGGATCAGCGGCAGCCAACCATCCTGCACCAAATCAGCAGAGCTGATCAATAGGCGTGAGTTGTAAAAAGCATCGGTCAAATCCTTCTTCCAAATTTTAGAAGTCGAGCCCTCCTGCGCGATCAGCTCGAATAATTTTAGATACTCGATACTGATGTTTTCCGGGAAAGATTTGGCGTGTATAGAGGGAGTGATGACGCTACGCGACATGATATCCACGGCGCTCAGAATACGATCACTGCTCTGCAAAATGGTTTGCAACTTTGGCGTTATGTAAAGCAAACTTGAGACTAGATCGTCAGCCGCCCTTGGCTGTGAGGTGTCGAATTGACTTGATAACGGCCTTGCGGTTAAGGTCGCAGTCAGGAGTCGGATAAATATGTCCTGCAAAGGTTAGCGAAGTTCATAGCATGGCAATTTAGAGACACTTACTCCCAGATCGCGTCGCATCTTGCGCAAGTCTCCAAAATTCGTATGTTCAATTTTTTCAGCAAGTAACACAGTGTACTCCAGTAGTCCGGGCAGAATCTGTCGATGAGGTAGGGGATTGGACAAGACGTCTCGCAGGAACACCATGCAGTCTGTCCAGATCTCGTCCGTAGCGTCATCTTCTATAGCCCTTGTGTAGCTGAGAAGGAATGATATGACTTCCAGAGTAGTCAGATCAGATGTCAAACTCGATCTTCTTGCCAGGTCCAGGGCGTCAATGTTTGTTCTACTGTATAGTGCATTGATGATGATGGGCACGGTGTGTTTTGGTTTCGAGCCATCCAGCACCAACAGAAGGTTAAAGACAGCTTCAGATTCATCTCTGTGTCCGTCCTTGGGCCGAGACCAAAGCAGTGCCAGTGTCTCCAAGCACTCGAGCTCTTCGGCAGCAAAGAGATTTTCTAGTATTCTCCTAGTCTTGTTCCGCAATTTCAACGCATTCAGGGAGGTCGTCGCAGCACATGCCGAATCGATATCGCCACTGGAACTGCTTTGACTTGCCCAAGCCCAGATAGAGAAGCAAGTACGTATAGCGTCTTGGAAGGAAAGAATCATGGTAAGTCTACTGTTGATTCTGCTTGTCTTGGTCGGAGGACCCTCTGACGCGAAGACACCGGATACCATTGTACCAAAAAACCCAGGAGGATGGTCGGGCGATTTGGTTGTTGGGCTTGACACCTCCTCGCCCTGGAACAGGCGATGTACATGGGCCAATACTAGCTCGAGACCATGCAACAGTGCTGCAAGAGATGACACTGGCACACCAGTACCAGGTCTCGTCACTCCACGAGATGCTTCTTTGAGATATGTGAAAGCTATACCGACTTGTTTACAGATCCCCTCCACGAGCGGTAACAAGCTTGCAAACACTGCATCGGCGTAGAGTGGCAGCACCTCCGCTAAGAACCCAACCCAATGATCCAGGTACAACCGTGCGTTGACTGAAGATAAGCCGATTCGCAAGCAGTTGAGCAGGCCAGAGGGCGGTCCAACAGCTCGATTGCTCATGGAAATTTCCTTTATCTCTGCAGTGACCGAGAGACGTGCAAAGCCACTAGATGATGGTCGTCTAGCTCCAGGTAAGTCCAGAGGAGGCAAGAGCCCGACTTTCAGTGCTGTAGATATTGCTTGGAGGTAAACGGTCTGAAGTGAACTGATGGGATCAGCCAATGATCTAGAGAGTAGATCGATCAAGGTGTCGTCGATCCTTAATTCATGCAAGGCCTCGTAATTCGGTCCGGCGAGTAAAGCTTGCAGGACAGTCAAAGATGCATGATGTACAGTCTCGGTCGCGCCGTCGCCTCGAAGAGCTAAAGCTTTGAGACATGTAAGAGCCAGCATCTCTGTGGCCGTAGTGCTAGGTTGCGGAGATTTGGATGCTTTCAACTTCAGGTTGGCTAGGACAATCCATGTATGCGAAGAAGGACAACGAAGGATGTTGCGAATATGCTGAAGACAAAATACAACATCATCCAGGCTTTGATGCATGTCTCGTTGCTGGCGTTTCGCTGCTGAAGTTTCACTCGAGCTGTGTGAATAAGCATCCAGATCATCCTGCAGTCTGGAGAGTAGAATGTAGAATACTCGGTCCAGAGAAGGCAAGGCCTGCAACCAGGAGCGGATGACGTCGGAGGCACCAGTGCCTTCTACCTGTAGGCTGTCCAATAGTATAAGTAGAGGTCGCGTCAAAACCTTCTCTGCGTCTACACCAGTTTCGGAGACACTTTGTGAAGGCATTGCACTGGACCGACGAGTAAGGCCTCTCCCTTGGCCCTCACTTCGGTGCGCCAGACTCTGCATTGTGTGCTCCCAAAGGACACAGAATCGGCCAGCAACCTCAGCACTGTCGATCCCAGCGTGCTGACTGACCAGCATGGCAAGACGCGCTTCTACCCGATGTTGCGATTTGGACAGCCTTTCCAGCTGCCATATCAGACGCACTGCTTCGAGATGAAACTTCGGCCTGAAAGGTGAGAGGTGGACCCATATGTGGCGCAGTGACCCTGCTTGCAGATCGGAGATTTGCCTTTGGTCAAAGTAAGGGGCTTGTTTCCTTGTTACCGTCGTCGCAAGGACCGTCATCATCGAATTCACCACAGGGAAAGCTGAGTGATCGTCGTTGGGATCTTTTGATAAAACATCTCTGAATGTGATATACAGATCAGCACACCTGAGAGCTGGAGAATCAGGAACCTCTGATGCTATGAGCGCGATAGCCTCCGCGATGGGAGTCAATTGACTCGCCAAGGTGACATTGCTAAGTGCTAACTTCAGAATGATTGCCAGGTTTCCGACTATGTGATCCACCACTGATGACAAAGTGGGGGTCGTTGCTTGTACTTCCTCTTCGGTCTGCAGATAAGAGTCGATGGTGAGTCGTGTGGTAGCTACAGAATTCTTTGGGCTCCAAGGGACAAAGCTCTCCGCGTCGTCAGTGGTATGCTTGACAGATTGAAAGACACGCCCAGGGATCAAGCGAAGCCAGCTTTGGGCCAAAAGAAGAACGGACGTGAGGAATCCTTGATCGATGCTCGCTTCTGATTTTACGATCGTCGATAGCTGAGCATACAGAACCAAAAGGATGGCTGGGATATGCTGTGATAGCATCTCTTCCTCCTTGATGTCAAATCGACTAGTGGTGAACCTCAGGAAATTTATCTTGTGTCTAGCCACTTTGACATCGGACACAGCATAATCAAAGGCTGAGAGCATCACTTGCATGATTCTGGACCAGATCAACCTGCTCTCAACCCCGTCAAAGAAAAGGCTTGCGCTTCGGACAACCTCGTCGACCTGACCTTGCGAGCCTGATAAGCTGAATTCATAGGCACTTTCAAGCGCCGGAAGTAGGATATGCGGCACTATCAATCCACCAATCTCCCAGCGGTCCATCAAGGACAGACAGACTCGGAACGGGCGAGCCGTCTCGATAGAACTAGCACTACGACGACCCAGCATCAGCATGATACTTCTTCGCAGAGAAGCTGAACCATTTTCCTGGAAGTAAGCCGCTGGTCCAGATATGATGTTGTTCGTGGAGGTTTGTCGAGAGTCAGGCGGGGACTGAGGCTGGAGATCCTCAGAGTCATTGGTTGCTGGATCGGGCCCTAGGAACCATGACCAAAGTCTCCGGTTCAGACTCATATCTCTTCTGAGGACGGTACGTACTGCTGCGAGTGTGACTAGATCCATGTCGTCAACCCTCAGCCGTCGCCGGAAGAGCGAGGAGTGGAGGGGTAGATGCGTGACCAGTAGATCAAGAAAGCCACGTTGGACGAGCAGATGTGCATCTTGGAGACCAGCAGCAAAACAGCGCATAAGAAGACCTGGCTCAGGTGTGATGACAGCTTCAGCTGCAGGTGAGAGGCCAGAGTGCGGGCTGTCTGTGTTTTCGTCTACAAGCTCCGATTCTTTAACGGGCGAGAAATTGGGGAGTCTACGTGTGAGATATGCCAAAGCACCTTGACGTCGAGATGGGTTTGTGATTACGGCCAGAAAAAAGCATTGCCAGAAATAGCCATCCTTCGTCTCGCACTCGGTGACGTCCGCCGCGTCTCTCGACGTCGCTTTCCGGAGACTGTCGATGATTTGCAATGCTCTTTCGAAATCTTCGCTTGTCTCATCTTCGATGCCAGGAAGCAGACACAGGATCAACGACTTGGTGGCAGATCGCAAGTCGGAGGGCTTGAGTTTGACGATGTACTCCTCGAAAATGGCGTAATATAATGGGCGAACAGACAACGATGCGAACGAAGGCACAGGCAAGAGACTCGGCAAGTATACATGCAGGCTATTGCCCAAACCTTCAGTCCCAAGAATGGAGAGAATGGCAGAGTAGACTTCCAGAGCTTTCTGATGCACCCCTGACGGCAATGCGGGATTCAAGCATTGCGACAACCTTAGTGCGATCGTGCTTTCTTGCGGCAACGCTTCGATATTCGGAGGAGGAAATTGAACGGCCTACTTTTATCATAAGTGGATGACTACAACTAGTTGTGTGCTCTGCTTCTTATAGACCTTCAGTAAACGAGCCAAGAATGCGATATAGTCTGCCCATTCTTGCTGCGCAGCATCAAATGAGGAAAGAGCTCGCTCAATGGCAACAGCATAGCGGCGGAATGCCTTGTCCTTTGAATGCAGACCTGGCCATGTCAGACAGAGCTGATACTCTATGTTACTCCCAAACGCACATACCGTCCTCGACTCGGCGAGGAGTACGCAGTCCCGGCGATGAACGGCCTGCGCTCAATGATGGAGATGTCGAACGTCGACCGTCTTGTGGGTTGAGAGCCATTTCTAAGGCCTTTCCTCGATCCAGTTGCAACCCCGGCTGGTCTGCTAAGTCTTGTGAGCGGGTGTATCCATCGTCTGTGGTGAATAATGCCTGCCTAGTATAGCTGTCAAGTAAACACAATCATTATTCTGAGCTCTTTCCGTGTATGGCCTATTGCTACGTAGACGCTTATGCGCACATGCAAAGTGCCAAGTGTGGGGGCGGCCCGTACATAGCGCTTGCTATTTACCTTCTTACGTAGCCATGAGCGAAAGTCTACTTTGCCTTACCTCTGCCTTATTTTGTTACTGTATGAGCGGTCTCGAGTTCGACATCAAGCCTTGATCTCTTCTAGTCCCCTGATTCGTAACAAGGTATATCAAGTTGACCTTGATGTGGTACTAGAACTTCGATCGACTTTGGTTGCTTTTTAGCTCGATCGTTGCTCATCCTTTTCGATGAGATGCCTGGTGCGCCTGGTGAACAACAGGAAAATGCAGCGGCTACGATAGGACCTAAGGAGTCTGAAACGGATAGAGCCTCCTCACCTCATGACGATGTTTCTGCTAGTCCTGGTGTGAAAGGCGATACAGATGTTTCAGTGGACAACATTGAACTATCTCGAGAATTGACTCCGCCCCCGTTGCCCCCTAGATCTATGAACCATGACCTTCTTGATGACCGTAGAAGTCAAACTGGCTCACTGCGGCTGCCCAAACGGGCGTCGCGACCGCAATTACAGGCTCGCCCCACTACCGCTGTGTCATTAGCAGACGTAGAGACCAGGAATTACCATGACAGGTCCCTCTCCGCTGTACAGCCTGCAGCAGCGCGCACTTTGTCTGGGCGGGAGTACAGATTTGACGTCAGTCGTCGTCCCAGTCGGGTCGGTAGCGATAACGATGCGAGCAGCGTCATGAGTCCTTCTCAAAGCGGCTTTTTTGGTGACGAAGTCGAGAGCCTTATGGGTGATGTCCTAAGCGGGCAAGCCACGCCAGCTTGGAGGGCCCTGACTGCACAGCTTGAGGACGACAATCCTTTCGAACGCTCCTTGCCTGACGATGAAATATTCAGCATACGGATGCATCATGAATTTGATCCCCTGGAAGACTTCAAAGCCGATGCGTCTAATGAAGAGTATGTTATGAATGAATGGAAAGCTAAGCTCAAGCATTTCTTCATACTCTCTTCTTCTGGAAAGCCTATCTGGAGCCGGCACGGTGATGATCAGACTATATCGAATCATGTTGGAATCATCCAAACCATCATATCCTTCTATCAAAACGCAGACGATCCTCTCAGAGGCTTCACAGCTGGGGATGCGCGGTTTGTTATTCTCTCGAAAGGCCATCTCAATCTTGTAGCGATCAGCCGGCTGGGTGAAAGCGATGGCCAACTCAGGTCTCAACTCGAGGCCCTGTATATGCAAATCTTGTCCACGTTAACCCTCCCAAATATGGAACGTATGTTTTCCAGCCGCCCTTCTACGGATTTGAGACGACCGTTGCAAGGGACCGAAGTCCTGCTCGGAGCTTTAGCAGATGGATTTACGCGCGGCTCTATTCCTACCCTTTTCTCTGCCCTGGAGTGTCTGAGACTACGCAAGTCACAGCGTTCGGTGATCAACACTTCGCTTCTCAAAGTGCGAAGTCCGAATCTCCTTTATGGCTTGATCGTCGCCGGTGGGCAGCTTGTCAGCGTGGTGCGACCTAAGAAGCACTCTCTGCATCCTGGCGATCTGCATCTGATCTTCAACATGCTCTTCGAGGCGGGAGCAGTGAAGGCAGCCGGGGGCGAGAACTGGATACCGTTGTGCCTGCCTGGTTTTAACAACACTGGGTATCTGTACATGTATGTCAGCTTTCTGAGCGTGGCCGACACATCTGCCAAAGTAGAGGAGAGGCCAACCTCTTCTGGCGACAAGGGCGACGAGATTGCCATTATATTGATCAGCACCAACAAAGAAGCTTTCTTCGAGCTCAGACAGATGCGAGATGACCTGATTGACGTATGTATGGATGAAGGAAGACGAATCTTGGCATTGGCTAACAATGTCATAGTTATTGAATGCCAACGGCAGCATGGCGATCGTCAAAGCTGCGGTACGGCGAGGTCACCCTACGTGCAACGAGCTTATCCCGGGAACAGTGCTGCGACATTTCGTATACAAATCGCGAGGCAACGTACAGTACGCCATGCCGTCGTTTGCACCCCACTTCCAAGATCTGGTATCACGTAGGCGGTTGGTGTCACTTTACCATACACTGCATGCTAGCATCCACACTCGCAACGCCCATCTCAAGGTGCAGCATTGCGTGTCTTACGACTCAATATCTCTTGCGTGGGAAACGCCGGTGTTCGAGCTGTATTGTGTTGCCGGACCTCATGCTTCACGGGAGGCACTGGCACAGGGGGCGAACAGAATCATCAAATGGATCAGGCGTGAGGAAGAACGCGTATTTATCATCGGTGGTGCGGTTTTTTGAAGCACGCCCGCCACAGTGACGAGTAATGATAGAGAAGCCACTCGGACATGTGTCTGATATATATAGGAATCATTGCGGTATGGACTGCTAGATGTATACCTTAGCCAATATGTACAACTACCACGCGTTGGTCAAAGACACGGCTGGCTATGCTGGCTTGACAAAGTTCACCTAAGACCATAAAACTGACACCCGTAAGCTGACCAATTCGCTATCAGCTGGGCAGTCTTCGTCCTCACTAAAAAAGGCTTCGATCATACCCAAACAGAAATAGAGCAAAGGTTGGATCAGCTGTCTTTCTTCCCGTTGAGGTGGTAATGCATGACCAGTTTGGTCACGCATGCGTGAAGCAAGACCAGGGGGAGACCCTGGCCAATCGCGTGGCTGTACGGAGTAGACTCTTGTTTTAAGTGTTTCAGGGGAAGAAAGAGGGTCGGGCCGTTTCGTTATCCCCGAGGTGAATCAACCCCGGACCCTGCACTGCGGTTGGTATGACGCAGCTGTACAGTACCTTGCAGCACGCCGCCCGGAGCAGTAATGTAATAGGCTGCCTTGCATACTAGATAAGGTAAGGTACTGTACACTACCTGGCTGTATCATCGCTTCGAACTTGTTTGCTATATATCAGCTCGTTCCTGTCCTATATCTTGGTCGTTCAGAAACGGCTTCCAGTCGACTGCCCTCACAGACTGCATCAGCTTTTGGTATATGCAGTAGCTGTTGTGCTACGTCTTCGAGGTTCCTAGCTACCTAGCCATATAAGACGTCTCCTGCTCACAGAAACAAGACAACGAAATGGCGTGGCAATCACTCGCCAGCGGGCTAGGCGACTTCTGGTCAAACCTGGCTCCCAAGCTGTCATCGTCCTCGTCCTTGGCTGTCGCTCCTGCACAGATGGGCGCTCAACTACCCATGAATGCACAAGGCTGGGAGAGCAACGCTCCGACTTGCTCCCCCGACGTGCCGATCAGTTGCCGGAACACGTCCGTCGTGGATAATCTGTGCTGCTTCAATGCGCCGGGCGGACAGATGCTCCAGACGCAGTTTTGGGATGTCAACCCGCCTACTGGGCCGTCTGATGCGTGGTACGTTCTTGTGTTATCGACATAAATGACTCTTAAATATCCGACTGTTGTTGACATGTAGATAGGACTGTTCACGGTCTCTGGCCTGATCTCTGCGATGGCAGCTACGATGCGAATTGCGACGACTCGAGATATCACTCCAACATCAGTGCCATTTTGACCGAGTACGGTGCAGACGACCTCCTGGCTTATATGCAGACGTACTGGAAGGATTACCATGGCAACGATCAGAGCTTATGGTATCACGAGTGGAACAAGCACGGCACTTGCGTGTCTACCTTGGAGCCTTGGTGTTATTCCGACTACAAACCTCAAGAGGAGGTGGTTGATTACTTCAACACGGCGATAAAGCTCTACAAAGGCCTCGACACTTACAACTGGCTCAAGAACGCGGGTGTCGTCCCCAGTTCGAGTCAGACATATACGAAAGAGCAGATTCAATCCGTCCTCTCGGCCAAACATGGCAAGCCGGTAACGCTGGGCTGCCACAGTGGCGTCTTCAACGAGGTGTGGTATCACTTTGACGTCAAGGGCTCTGTCGCTACTGGTGAGTTCATTGCCACGGATCCCCTCGGCGGCAAAAACACATGCCCCCAGACCGGGATCCGATACCCGCCCAAAGGCAGTAGCACGAGCCCAACTCACACCAGCACCGGATCATCGCCCAGACCGACCAAGGTGCCTGGAAAGGCTTTCGACGGCAAAGGCTTCCTCGCAGTCGAGACAGACGGCAACAGCAAAGGATGCATCATCGGCAGCGGCACTTGGTACAGCAGTGGCAGCTGTGCCACCTTCACAGCAAGCAGCGTCGGAGAGACGAATTTCACCTTGGCGTCGAGGAAAGGCGAGTGTGCGATCAAAAAGGATGCTCTGAAGTGTGCTGCAGATATCAGAGAGCCTACCGTCTTTGAGAGCAAGGATGGCAAGCTCGGTCTCGATGGAAGCACGACGTTTTATGCAGACAGTCTGCCGCGAGGCTGGAAGCAGATTCCGGTTTATGTCAAGGAAGGCGGGCACAAGACGGATCTGACTATTGGCTGGCAAAGCGTTTGAGCTGCGGTGCAGCGATGAGCCGACTGATAGAGTATGATAGTGTTGGACTGTGCAGATGGGATTATATAAGTATTGCAAGACAGGAATATCGAACGTTTTGTTGATACCTTGGTATGACGACGGCGAATGCCCATCAATGTAGATTCTCGGAGGTGAGGCAAGCTTCCCCGCACAAGCCTCGGCTGGACGAGAGCTCTCTCTTTAATTACAATAACTATTTTCCGACTGGAAACACAACACAACTCCCGTCTGAGCACATTCACAACCAGGAAAAACCACCCATCATGCCTCTCCGCATATCGGTCCCACGACGCTCCCCACTAGCCAGCCTGACATGGAGCAAAAATGTCACAATAAGAACGAGCGCCCTCCTCCGCAGCTACAGCACCTCTCCACCGGAAGCAACCCTCAAGATAACATCCATAGCCGCCCCTCACGCCGGCTCAATCAAGATCCTCTCCCTGAACCGGCCGCAAGCCCGCAACGCAATCTCAGCACAGCTCCTGGGCGAGCTCGGCCGAGAAATCCACTCGATCGCGCAAGAAGATGCCAAAACGGGCTCCACGCGGGCGGTGATCATCGCCTCGGAGAGCGACGACGCGTTCTGCGCCGGCGCAGACCTGAAGGAGCGATTGACGTTCACGCCCGAAGAGTAAGTCTCCTCCTCTCTCATCTCTCATCCCTACCTCGCCGCCGCACTAACAGCGCCAAAACAAAAAAGGACGAAACACTTCCTCACCACCCTGCGCAACACCTTCTCCGCGCTGTCCACGCTTCCAATCCCCACCATCTCCGCCATCTCCTCGACGGCCTTCGGCGGCGGCCTCGAGCTCGCCCTCTGCACCACCTTCCGCGTCTTCGCGTCCACAGCCACCGTCGGCCTGCCCGAGACCCGTCTGGCTATCATCCCGGGCGCAGGCGGCACCTATCGCCTGCCTGCACTCATCGGCACCTCGCGCGCACGAGACCTGATCCTCACGGGAAGACCAGTCAGTGCGCCAGAAGGGTATTTCACAGGCCTCTGCGACCGCCTCGTCGAGCTGCCGGTCTCTGACCCCTCGGGACTGAGCGCAGAGCAGCTGAAAGACCACAAAGTCGCTGCGAGGAAACAGACGCTCGAAGCGGCCGTGGCGCTCGCGAATGATGTTTGCGCTGGGGGACCCGTGGCGACGAGGGCGGCGCTCGAGGCGGTCAATATGTGGGGCGCGGGCGATGAGGCCGAGAACAAGGCTTATGAGAAGGTGTTTGTCACCGAGGATCGGATGGAGGCGCTCAGGGCGTTTGCGGACAAGAGGAGGCCGGCGTTCAAGGGGCGGTGAATCGGCCGACTTTTCTGTTTCGTTGTGGACGGAATTCGAGACGAGGAGAGGGCTCGGGAAAGATGAGAGAAAGTGCTGATGGATCAAGTAAAGACATGTCATCCAGAAGGCCACATTGGCATTTTATAGACGCTGCATGGCCAGAAGCTACGACTGGAATCAAGGTACGTTGACGGATGAATGGCCGACAAGTGCAGACTCCAATAGCGACATCTATCATGCACCCCCCGCGCGCCTTTTCGTGAAACATCGCACGATATATCTGCCCTCACACGTAGGTAGACGCAAAGAAAAATGCGAAGACGTCAAGTGAAGCGTCCAAAAGCGTACCTTGCGTACGGGTGCCGTAAAGCTCGAGGTCTCGGTCTACACTAGATACATACATTGCACTGATGGCTATATATTCCTTGCGAGTAGCGAGACGCGATCACCCCCTTTTCACTTGATGTTCTCTGATGATCCTTGCTTGTAGATGACTTGACGCAGTATTTGTTCCGCTGTCTTCAAGGCTGCTGTGGTGGCTTCAGCCTTAGAGCACGCCATTGACTTCGTTCGAACCATGCTGGGCAGAGTCCAAGGCATGGACAAACTTGCGGATCCGATTGCTCGGAGCACATGTCCATTGTCTACGGTGCCCTCGGTCATCTCTATGATCCCTCACCACCCCTGAGGAGGCGGCTTTTGAGCCGACGGAGATCCCGCTTGAGCCTCCGTCCACGTCGTCTCGGTTCCTCCAGTCGTCGAGTTTTCTTTCCCCTTGTCGTCGACCCAATCAGCCGTGTTGTCTATCATCTGCACGTCCTGCTGCGTGACAGCCTCCACCTCCGGATGTCGACAGACCGGATCCACAAAGGCATCCTTGACCTCATCACGCACGTACACGGCATATGTCGGCGTGCCGTGGATCCATTCGCGCGCGTTGAGTATGGTGTCGGCGTTCTTGTCTCCTTCGACTTTTTCGTCGTTGTATTCGCGCCACATGTTTTTCTCGAAGTCGAACATGTTGGTCCAGTAATGGCCGGCGCTTGCGCCACCTCTGTGGAAGAAAACGGCGTACAGTCGGTACTTGTGTTGTCTGAAGGAGTCGAACTGTCCTTGCAGAGATGCTTCCGCGCGTCTGATCTCGTCGTCGATCGGACCTAGGCGGGAGCGCATGGCTTCCGCTTCACTTTCGAGTTCTCCGTTCAGACCAGTAGGAACCCCGATGGCTCCGACTCCAAGCTCCTCGAGCTCGGTATTGACCTCTACCAAACCAGAAATGAACTTTGCCGTCGCATCGACTACTTCAGGTCCACTCAAGTTCTTGATCGGTGAGTTTTCGATGAGCTCTTTCTGCGCTCTCAAAGAACGTAGCGTTCTTCTTGTTTGCCAGCACCTTTGTCGTATTTTCAAAACCTCGGGCGTATCGCAATAGCGATCCATGTACAGCGTCTCCTCGAGCCGCAGACTGTGCGTGACCTTGACTGCAGAGCCATCGGCGATGGCGATTCGAGGAATACTGATTTGCAGTAGTGGAGGAAGGGCAGCAAAAGTTCGGTAGAGTTCGACCGGTTTGCCAGCAACGTCGTCAGATCGTAAATCGAGGATTCTGTCAAGCGCCGAATAGATATCCGTAGGCTCATATGGCACGTTCAGCAGAATGTTAGTAGCATCTTCCTCCTCTTTTGTCTGAGACTTGCCGTCCGTGAGTATGGTGTCAGAGAAGCGCATATTAAACAGGCTGTTCATGTCATTAGCAATTCCAGATGGTCGTTGTGGTTCTCACTCACTCGCGGAGTTGGTCAACCTGCTCCCCATGCGAATCTTGACCTTCAGGCTTGATTGCGGCCCTGAGGCGGCGCAGTAAATCTTCCATTACCTCTGCAACATCCTGTTGCCTTTTCGCTGCCTCTTCGGCCATCTCAAGCTGCGTCAAGGCCTTCTCGACATTTGGTCTGGGTGGAAGTGGGGGTCTCTGCTGTGGTTCTGGAGGATCGGCTTTGGGCGAGGCGGGAGGTGTGAGGAGTGCTTGTGTCGACACCACTGCAGGGCTGTCGCCTTCTTCGATGAGTGTAGCTGAACTGGCGACCGAAGCAGGACGCGTGATCATCTGGCTGGTCGTATCCATAGACTCTGCTAAGCTGGTATCTTTGACCTCGACAGGCTTATCGTCTTGTCCCGTACCAGTCATATCGGCGTCGATAGATTTTGCAGGTTCATCTTCTTTCCCGATTGGCTTCCCCTTGACTTCATCTGGCTTGAGAAAAGCACCACAAACCAGCTCAGCATCTGGTCTGACGACTGAACTTGGACTTTTAATCATGCGATCAAAAAGAACTTTGAGATGGTCGGCAAACTTTTCATAGGCTTCAATCTCGTACCGCTTAAGATGAATGCTTTGCACCCGCTCGCTCTTGGTCTCATGTGACGAGAGATCGAACTTGTATTGATCGATGTCCAACACAAGGTCCCGTAAAGGCTTGATGGTAAAGTAATACTGCAAAAGACTGTTAAGATAGCATGTATTGCCGTGGCTGATCAGACCAACGGGCCAGTTTTCGCGCGCAGTATCAACGCGGGTCGAGGGTTCGTGCATCGCTCGTCGAACAGCCGCGATCGCTTGCTGGGTCCTCTGCCCAGGATTGTCCATCAGTGCGAAGTCAAAAGCGGTGCTGAGCACAGCTTCATCCATATGGGGGTTGAACTCAATCTGCAGGTGTTTGCATGCTTCAGGCAAGTCCATTTCATATGAGCTCAATTCGCCGGTAGTAAGAAAACCTTGTAGAGCTCCGCTCTTGCGCTCGTCGGCGATGATTTTGACCGCTTTCTGCGCAGCCTCGGAGTTCTCGGGACTGTCCCCGATCTGTGTGCTTGTCAGAGAAATGATCGGTACAGGTACAAGAAGTTGCAAATGGAGAGAATCGGAGCAGACAATGCTGGCAGAACCAGCCTCTTGCTGCAAAGGTCATGTCGAATGTGACAAAGGACTATCCTGACAGGAAGGCAAAGCAAACAAACAGGTCTTAGCGATCTGACTTACTTTGGTACCGTAGAGAGCTATTATAGCCTCATCACCCATACCCTGCTCGGCTCCAAGATAAGAAAGCGCTTCATCGTAGGTCTCGACGGCTGTTGACTGTTAGTTCGTCCATGTCTGAGAGTCTATGTGATAGTCTTACTGTCAGATGCGGCGTTCATGATTGCCTTGCTGGCGCGCGACTGGCCGATCTTCTGTAGTGACTGTCTCAGCTTCGCCCGTTGTTCCGTGCCACAGTCAGAAATGGTCGCCCGGTATAAGCTGATGATATATTGCTCGTCTATGTTCTTGGCACTGGCGAGATCACGGGTACCGGAGATGTCGTTGTATGCATCTTCGAGGTCCTGTTGAGTGATTAGGAAACGTGAGAACTACGGTGAATCGAAGAATAAAAGCTCACTCTCTTGCCGACGACACCCTCAGACACTATCTCGGATGTGCGTACGAACAAGTATTCGCTCCCCCTGCCCTGGGCAAGCTGTTGGAGGCAATCAAAGTAGTAAGGGGTCTTGTCTGGATCAGCGGTGGATTGGCGTTTGTAGGCATAATCGATAAGCGGGTCGGAGAAATCTCCCAATGCACCAAGAACACCAAAGCAGCTGCGAGGAGAAGGCATTAGCAATTGCGGGTCTTTGCTTTATAGGGGCTATTCTCACGGATGATCGGCTTCTGTCGGGCTCAACACACGATTGGGTAAACGATCATCTGATCATGTCAGTATGTGAAAGCTGCCGAGTAGACGTTTGGATACTGACATGCTTGGGCGGACATCAAGCGCTCAATGTCTGGACGTGAGTCTCGCCAAGCGTCCCTCGGGGATGGGTTGGGTATGCCATCTTCGTGACACCAGCGGTCGAGCAGTATCTGCAATTCTATGCTCAAATTTTCGAGTATCTTCCGGTGAGGATTAGGCTGCAAGGGGTCGGCTGTCAGACCGGGGTTGGGTAAAGTCCACGTCTGCTCGCGGGCATTCTCGGTTTCCTAGATGATTGGTCTTAGCGTGGACTTGCATGCAGAAAGCGCAGACGTGGATGCGCCTACATCATGCTTGAAACCAAGGCCTAGCAGGAAGTGATTGCAGTCCTGGCCAAAAGCGCCCAGGAATTTCTTGTTCCGCGCGGGAAAGTGGCGTTTCATGTGGGTGGGGTTCAGCGAATCGTCCGTGTAGCGCTTGAGGCGGTAGAGTGCCTCGACAGGCGTTGTCACGACCACATCTTTGCGGCCAGGGTCATCTTCCAACACGGCCCTGTAGCGACGGGCGAGGTTGTCCTGATTCGTCAAAAGGTCGATTGTCTCCTTGCTCATGAAGGGAATGGTGTATGTGACGGTCAGGGCAGCGCGACAGCCCCAGGATGTGCAGGTGAACTGGAAATGCATCGAGGTACCGGTGAAGACCGAGTCTTTTGCTTTGAAGTGATGCAGAGGAAAGTGAGCGTTGGGGCAGACTGCACTTCCTCCTTGTCGAAAGTCGAGGACGACATCCGCGTGCAGGCGACACTTCTTGCACACAGAGGCACACTTCCAGACGGTGCCATGTCTCGGCCTCTCGTCAAGCTCAGGGAAAAGGGACTGGAGAGGCTCTGTGATGTATTCGTGTCTGCAGCTTTTGCTGTCTAGCAAGTGAGGCAGTGGCTTGCCATCCTCCCACGGTGGCGGTGGATCAACGAGGACATTGTAATTCTTGAGGACATGGTTAGGGTCGAACAGATAGAAGTCGCTTATGAGCTTGGGCGCAGTCTTCCCTGAGCAGACATGGTCAGCGAATGAAGTGTGAGAGAGCGACTTCTGCCTGTTGGATACATACCAGGTCCGGAAGCCTGGAAGGACATAGCCTTTATGGTGGATATAGAGAGGATGTGACTTGTTCCCTGCTTTACTTTGAAGAGCAGTGTCACCAAAGAGCAGTGTCGAAGACTGGTATATGGAACGATATACTCCAGTCTATATAGCGGAGATGAAGCAGACACAGGGAGTGTATATTGTAGGTATGCAGGCTCGAGTTGAGAGCAAGGTATGGTCACCTTATTCTGATGCCTGCGTTGGGTTTGACTTTGGCTTGTGCCTGAGTTGTCGATCTATTGTTCCCCGCGTAGAGAATGACATGTACAGAGTACAAGCACGTGTGTTCCCGTTCTCGTTCTTGATCTTTATTCTTTTGTGTACTCTACTGGCGTAAAGCAGGTCATGTTGGCTACCTTACCTTACCTCAAAGGTATACCCGTAGACAGAGGCACGCAGGCACGTCACTGTCCACTCGGAGGTAAGCTTGGATATACCATGTCTTGGCATCTGTGGAGCAGCGTCGCGCGTCTCCACTCGGGAGTGCCGCTGGCCGCCGCCGCCGAGTCATGTATATCGAGACCACAGAGACAAGCGAGTCAAGACTTGGCATGCATGGTCAGCAACTGCAACTGGAACTGCAACTTCGAGCGCCCACAGGCTCAGGCTAGTGGAGTACAAGGCGCGCATACAACCACCACCCCCAATTCAACTCTCTGTTATCCGTTTCTTGTCCGCCAATTGTCAGCATGGCTTCCACCGAGACCCCCGAGGAGAGGCCATACCAGCCCAAGGATGCCGTTGGCGGCACCATCAAGGCCACCTTGATCACCACAGGCGCCGGCGCTTTCGTGTCCGCCATCCAGAACACACTCACCAAACAGAATGTTGGAGGCATGGCTGTCTTCACGAGGACGGGCGGCACAATCACCGTCTTCGGTATGACTGGTTCAATCAATTGCTCTTACACTTTGGCTGACACAGCGCTCCCAGGTGCCATGGGAGGAGCATACGAATTCGCCAAATGCGCTTCGGCGAACCTCCGACGAAAGGACGACGCCGTCAACCCTGCCATCGGTGGTTTCTTTGCCGGATCAATGCTCGGTCTCAGATGTACGACATGCACACGCCTGGTGTCACTCGCATCGAAGCAATGCTAACATCCAGCGCAGTCCGATCCGCTCCCGCTATCCTCGGATGGGGTTCGTGCATCGCAATCGTCCTCGGAACCTTCAGCTACTGCGGCGGTAAACTCACTGGCTTCGACCGGGACCCGACCGTCGACGAGGTCGACAGGAAAGAGTTCATGAGAAAGAACAGAAGACGACCGGCAGAGGTCATTGTGCAAGAGCTCGGCGAGGGCAGAGGTGAGCTTGACCCGGCATCCGAATAAGACGACGTCTGACTGACACACGCAGGCATCTACGCTCCCGGATATGCAGAGAGGAGGGCGGCGAGGCTGAAGGAGGCTTATGGATACGATGTCCCCGTCACTCCTGTTTCCGCAGCCCCCTAGACTTTTTCCTCCTCTGTAGATATACCTTATTCGCAAACGTTCGAAGATCAAAATCGATATCAAAGCTTTCCACATCGATCGTCTGTTGTCCGTTTCCCGGAATGACCAAAGCACTGGTGTAACAGAACTTGAGCTAGCAATGCTTGCGATACACCAGCATTGACGAGCTCAGACAAAGCTAGACCTGCGAATGCTCCTATGTGAGTTGGCCTAATCATCATAGGTATCGTTTTGAAATCCATGACATGTGCTGGCTCCATTCGAGCAAGGATCATATCTCCTGAACAATCATCGGCCACTGTCTCTTCTACTTGACCTCAATACTACGGCTAAAACTCACGATCACAGCATGGTATTATGGTCTTCGTCCACCTTTGTGGTCGATTTAGTGTCAATCCACCATATAAGTGACCCCTCAACCCGTCCAATCTTTTGCCTTCCAATTGGTGTCGACTTCTTGTATGCTATGTCATCAGCATTCGTCTGTAGCGTATCTGCCATGCTGTGGTCAGACCCCACCAACTATGTTACGCTCTCATGCTGTGCATCGATACGCAAATCCAATAGTCAGGCCAACGCATTCACGTCGAGCATGTTGCGTCGTGCAGTAGACCGCGTCGTCAAGTCGGCAACCCTATGTCAGGTAACACACAAAAGCTCGGATAGTCGGAAGTCTCTGGCCCGCCGAACCTCTTTTCAAAAACACCCCGCATCGTAGTGGCATCTCAACTGTGGGGTTGTAGAAACAATCATCATGAGCAAAACAAGACTGCCGATACTAGATGTTACTATATACAATATAGACAAGGGACACAGTACATTGCAGTGCTTCGCCACAACATCAAAGCCATAAACCTGCTTGAACTGCATTGACCCGGAGCCAGCAGAAAGATCGAATCTCAAGTCCACTTCTTTCGTGGATCGAGTACCACCCCGTTGATCTCGAGGCTTTCGTCCATCGTCCTTGTCACGCGGTACAAACACCCTCAAATCGCTAAGTTCATACTACTGTACTTTTGTATGCATCCGGTGTGGGACGAATTCTTATAAGTGTTACTGAACTCGTGTTGGTTGCTTCTTGCTACTGCACGAGTCGTCTGAGGATTTCGAAAGTGAATATATATTTCTTTCCCTGTTCTCTTTTTGTCTTGTGTCTCACCTAATCCGCAATCATGACAGCCACCATGCAATCGCAGCAACATGCTCAGATATCTGACCAGGATCGGTTCTTCCGGTTCTTCCAGGGTGAAGTAAACGGTCAGTACGTGAAGTGCTTGAGAGATGAGAACAAGACGACTGAGTCAGATGTGAAGCTTTGCAGGAACGCATGCAGCAGCTCGACAACTACAGTGCTGCCGGCGGCGAGAGAAATGATGCGGTAGACTATTGTCTGTCTGGGATCGCAAAGCTCACGTCCGAAGTGAAGGATGCGTCGAGTTATCTACCCGCATATGACCAACGCACGTACACCAACGTAAGAACAGAGTCCCCCTGATGTCTACCATGTGCTTGCATTGACGATGAGGCAGACGATCAAGACTCTCTCGGACAAGTTACAAAAAGCCCGCGCCTCCTTTGCTCCCAGACAGAAATTCAGTTTCAAATCGGGGTTCCAGCGGAAGAACGCCTCGGCGATATCCATGGCGGATGCAGAGAAACTGGCGTCAAAGCAACACCTCTCTGCACCAGGCAACTCATCTACCGAATCCTCCGTGAACCCAACGCCACTGGATTCTCCCGTCCCGGAACCAGCAGATGGACAGATTTCGTCATCAGATGGAACCAGTAATGACGCGGCCAAGTCATCAGAAGACCCAGGAGCCAGATCGACTCTCCGCCTGCCATCCTTCTCATCTTCAAATACAATCACCATCTCGAACCACACAGACCAACACCTCATCCTCCCGACGACCGCCTCGCACGCCACAGCATCAGGCACCATTTCCCACCTGCGCAACTGCGTAGTAGACATGACCCTAGCAGCCTCAGAAGCCCCAACAACAGCAGCAGCAGCACCAGCAGCACCAGCCGCTCCATCACAAACCACTCCCCGCCCCTTAGCAGCGCTCTATCTGCGCGACATCCACTCCTCACTGATCGTCTGCGGCCAAGTGGACGGCGCAGCGCACATCACCAACGTGCACAACAGCGTGATCGTGCTCTCGACGCGGCAGTTCAGGATGCACGAGAGCAGTAATTGCGTCGTGTATCTGCACTGCGCTTCGCATCCTATTATCGAAGATTGTCGGGGGTTGGCGTTCACGACCTTGCCGGAGGTTCATGTAAGCACTCCTTTTTCTTCTTTTTTCTTCTTTTTTTTTCTTTTTTTTTCTTTGTTTCATCGAGATTGAGAAAACCGAAGCCCGCTCTTTGAGCTATCGTTGACGTGAGAAAATAGATCAGCAAAGCGCAGACGAGCACCGAGAATCAATACGATCAAGTCGACGACTTCAAGTGGCTGCGCGCAGACAAGTCGCCCAACTGGAGCGTTCTGGACGTCGAGAAGCGAGTGTCGGAGCACGTGTGGAGGGATATCGTGCCTGGGAAACCCGGGCTGGGCGCGGCGGATGTTCTTGCTGCTATTGGGGTGAAAAGGAGGACTTGAATTCTTTCTTCTCCGTTTTTCCCTCTCGAATTTTGGAAAGAAGGTGGGGGGAGGGGTGGCTATTATGACTTGGGTTGGAAAGTACATAAATAATCGAAAATCTATCGCTACGCTGCATATTTGCTAGATCATGTATGAAGAACAGAAACACACGCCGATAAACACCTACTCAAGGCAGAAGCAATCTCTTGTTCACTTCGACCTCGTGAACGCCGTTGGCCCCGCGGTGATGGAAACCAGAAAAACGTGGGGGGAGATGCAAGTGGCCAGCAATGCAAAATCGCAAGAAACGAAAAAGGGAGAAAAACCCGGAGCCCTGGAGTCTTCAAAGACTCGTCGCAGCGTTGGGTAGTAGTACTGTAGGTAGTAGCGGAGAAAAGGCAAAAACAAGAAAGAAGAAGAAGAAAAGCCTAGAAGGGGAATCCGCCAGGGAAATTAAACCCGCCTGCACCGCCGCCGCCGCCGCCGCCGCCCTGCTGGAACTTGAATTGAGCACCTCCACCGCCGCCCCCTCCTCTCTGCTGGAAGAAAACCGGCTGGCCCCCGGGGCCGCGTCCAAACGGTGATCCCTGGAAGGGGTTGCCGCCGCCGCCGCCGCCTTGGGTCTGGTCGTTGGGGTCGTCTCCGTTGTCGAATCTGGCCTTCAGCTCTGGATCCGAAAGGACCTCGTAGGCTTCGTTGATCGAGGCCATTTTCTTCTGTGCTTCTTCAGGTCCGACGCCCGCCTGGGCTGCTTTGTCCGGGTGGAACTCTTTGGTTAGTTTGCGGTAGGCGCGCTTGATGTCGCGGTCGTCGGCGTCGCGCGACACGCCCAGGATTTTGTAGTAGTCCTTTTGTCGCGAGCGCTTGAGCAGCGTCTGGGCCTTTTGCAGGAGTTCGTTGACTTTTTGCGATTGCGGGTGGAGTTCTTTGGCTTGGTTCAGCGTGTGGATGGCGGGCTCGAAGTCGTCGGCGTCAAGTTGGCGGGTGGCTTTTCCGATGAGCGCGGGCAGACAGTTGGGGTTGTGCAGCAGGGCTTCGTCGCAGTATGGCTGGGCTTTCTTGAGGCTGTTCATTTCCGTGTAGGCTTCGCAGGTCAGTTCGACGAGGTCGTTGTAGAGGCGTGAGGGGGCGTTCTTGTGGATGAGGCCTTCGTCGCGGTATATTTGACAGTCAGACTTGACCTCGTCGATGAGGCCTGCAGCGCCGTCGGCGGCTGGAACCAGTTCTTTGACGGCGTTAACATATTTGCGCTTGCTCATGAGGTCGTGGACGTTCTTGATTCTCTTGTCGATCTTCTTCTCGCGCTTCAACATCTTGCTGCAAGGCTTGGAGTCTGGATCCGAGTGGAGACATCTCCTGGCTTGCGCCATGCCGCCGTCTCTCTCAGCGAGAGCGTAAAAGGATGTTGCTGCGATCTTCATGTGTGCTTCACTTCCAGAAGAAGTCTGGGCGATGTGCAACATGTCGCTGATGGCCTCGATGATGTCGCCCTTTTCGAACCTGCAATGAGCGCGGCGGCGTCTCAGATCGAGGTCTGCGCCGGCCACGACAATGGCGACATCAGCATTGGCAGTACATGCCGCCCAGTCTTGCGCCTTCTCTGCCTCTTCAGCCAACTTGGCAGCGCCCTCGGCCTCTTCCAGCTCTTTGAACTCTTCGCTGCTCGTCCTTGCTGCATCCTGGTAGTCCTTCTTGGCGGCAGACCAATTGCCGTTCCTGCTCTTGATCTTGGCTCTCTGGACCAGCGCACCCTCGAATCCAGGCTTCAGGGCCAGGACTCTGTCAAAGTCATGGCTCGCCTGGGAGCTCTTGCCTAGCTGGAGATATGCGGCACCTCTTCTGAAGACGGTGAGGTAGTTTTGTGGATCGCGGTTGATGGCGACGTCGAAGTAGGTCAGGGCTTCTTGGCCATTGCCCTTTGCCAGCTCGGCCGTGGCAGACGAGATGAGTTGCGAGACAGGAATGTCGGCGGGAATGTCTGCGCTGCTCAAGGCGCTGGTCAGAGGGACGGAAGTCAGGGCGATGACGCCAAGGGCGAGTGACTGCAGCGGGAGTATCATGATGCCGAGTTGGTTTTCCTTGTTGTTATGATGAGGTATACATGGGGATGCTCTTACAGCCGACACGGGGAAAGAAGGAGAAGTGAGAAGTGTTTAGATACAATATGAGATACAGTAGTGTTTCATGGAACGTCAACCGAAGTGAAATCGGCCAGCTGTATTAAAACAATCAGATGCACGAATCAGGCTAGACTGGATCCTGGCAGGCTGGACAGGTACAAGTACTGCTGACGCGGAGAGAGATGCACGCGCCACATTACCTCATGCCTCGCAACAGTATCGGTCTCAACCCGTGTTTTGGACATTGAGCACAGTAGGTTCGCTCTTGTTTCTCTCGTAGTCCACGTACTCAAGCCGGATCAATACGAATGCACCGTAGCGTGTAACGTAAGTCTTTCCAAGTGATGACCGAGGACTTGATTTGGCTTCGAGGTATGGTTCAAGCCCACGGCATCGCGATAAAAGCCCCGGTATCACAGCCTTATACTCCGTGGAGTTATCATACAGTACTGTACGTCACTCGAACTGTGGCTCAGTAGCCACGCTATCTACCTCAAGGTACCCTACCTTGCCTTACCCTAGGTATTGTACCTTAGCCTTGAGGTACAAGTACAGTATCTTATGATCATCATCACCCCATCCGCGGGGCTCTCTACCTATTGCGATCATATGCAAAGCAAGGCTATTATAAACATTGTTACATGACTTTCGAGAACGCAGCGCAATTAATCTTCCATCTGTGTCTTACCTTGTCATAAAGTCTTCCACCATCCGGCCCACACACCTGCATACCGGAACTAACTTGTCCACTCTCAACGGTTCACGACTTCATCTCAGATCCGCCGCACCTTGCTGCATTTTCCTTGTCCTTTGTCGAGACATCACAACACACCTCGGTCAAGTGACTCCGTTCGAAGCCGCGTGCTTGGATCCCTCTCAACTTCTGCTGCGCCACACCAACACATAGACAGCACAGCGACAATGTCCTCGCTACGGCTCCGCATCGACGGTCCCGTCTTCCGCGATCCACAGAACCGCGAAGTCACGCTACACGGAATCAACGTCGCCGGCGACGCAAAGTATCCCAGGAAACCAGACCAGTGCTCACACGTAAAGGAAGGCTTCTTCGACGGCGACAACGTCTCTTTTGTCGGGAGACCCTTCTCGGAAGACGAGGCTCCTGAGCATTTCACCAGACTGCGGAGGTGGGGTTACAACACAATCAGATACATCTTCACCTGGGAGGCCATCGAGCATGCTGGCCCGGGCAAATACGACGACGACTTTATCAACGACACGATCGCCATCCTGCGACTTGCCAAGGACTATGGCTTCTACGTCTTCATGGATCCCCACCAGGATGTATGGTCGCGATACACCGGAGGATCGGGGGCTCCAATGTGGACCCTCTACGCCGCTGGTCTGAACCCAGAAACCTTCCACACCACACAAGCTGCCATTGTCCAAAACACCTGGGAGGACCCCAGTCAATTCCCCAAGATGGCTTGGGCCACTAATTACCAGCGTCTTGCATGTCAGACCATGCTCACCCTGTTCTTCGCCGGCAGGGACTTTGCCCCTAAGGCGAAGCTGGACGGTGTCAATATCCAAGACTACCTCCAGGACCATTTCATGGCAGCCATGAAGCACCTTGCCCAGAAGATCAGTGACGCCGGTGATATCGAGGACCAAGTCGTCATCGGCTGGGAGAGCATGAACGAACCCAACAAGGGCTACATCGGCTGGGAAGACCTCTCCGTCTGGCCAGCTGACCAGAATCTCAGAAAACACACCTCTCCGACCGCCTGGCAATGCTTACTGACTGGATCCGGTCGCGCCGCCGAAGTCGAGACCTACGAGTTCGGCAACCTCGGACCTTACAAGTCCGGCACCGCGCTCATTGATCCCCAGGGCACCTCGGCTTGGTTGCCAGCAGACTATGACGACTCACACTATGGCTGGAAACGAGACCCTGAGTGGAGACTGGGCGAGTGTTTGTGGGCCCAACATGGAGTCTGGGATCCTGCGTCAGATACTCTGCTCAAGAGCGCCTATTTCTCCAAGGTCCCTTCCAGTGGAGACGTCATCTCACACGACTATTACACCAACCACTATTTCATGAATCACTACAGGACTTATTCGAGAACAATACGCAGTGTCTTTCCCAAGACCATCATGTTCTGCCAGTCTTGCCCATTCGAAGTCCCGCCTGCGCTCAAGGGCACCGCCGACGACGATCCCAACATGGTCTTTGCATCTCACTTTTACGACGGTATCACACTGATCACTAAGAAGTGGAACCGCTTTTGGAATGTCGATGTTGTTGGCATCATGCGCGGCAAGTACCTCAGTCCGGCCTTCGCAGTCAAGCTGGGAGAGTCGGCCATTAGAAACTGCTTCCGAGACCAACTCTCCTACCTGAGACAAGAGGGCGAGGAAAAGATGGGCGTGAGACCTTGCGTGTTCACGGAGATAGGAATTCCTTACGACATGGACGACAAGTATGCCTACAGAACGGGGAATTACATCAGTCAAACGCGCGCAATGGATGCGAATCACTTTGCCCTCGAGGGCTCTGGCGCAGCTGGGTTCACGCTTTGGACCTACGTGCCTTCGGTGAGTCGACACGAATCTGCTTTGACGCCTCTTTCCTTCTTTTTCGCCAGCTAACAGCATGTACAGAACAGCCACTACTGGGGAGATAATTGGAACGGCGAAGATCTTTCAATTTACTCGCTTGACGATCGACCGCTGCCGATAACTGCGAACACGGCAGAATCTTCTTCGAGTCAGTTCGACAAGACGTCTCCTGCTTATTCCGATAGCAGAACGTCGGGCGAGGGTTCCGTGTCGCCGGAAACCATCAAGAGGACCATGTCTGTGGATCAGATGAGTACATCAAGGGCACCGTCGGTGGACTCAGACTCTGTGGGTGTGCGAGCCGCCGAGGCCTATGTGCGTCCGACACCCATTTACACGCACGGACGTCTGCAAACACATGGCTTCGATCTCGTGAATTGCACCTTCACTGTGACGCTGACGGCAGAGGCATCGACACCAGGCGATGTGCCGACGGAGATGTTCCTGCCGGAGTACCACTTCCCACCTGGCAAGACGCACATTGAAGTCAGCGGGGGAAAGTGGAGCATCAGCGTGGACGAGAATGATGGTGGACTGCAACAGAAGTTGAAGTGGTGGCACGCAGAAGGCGAGCAGAAGCTGACGGCAACAGGAGTCAAAAGGAGACAGGGTACTGCTGTGGGAAGTGCAGATGAGGACAGTTATCTGGAAGTGTGCAAGCAAAAGGCGTGCATTGTCATGTGAAAAGTGTTTTTGGGACTTGTTATGGAGTAGCCAGTCAGCTTTATGTAACGAAAAATCAACGTTCACAAGCCAGTGATTGTGTCACGGCACGCAGACAACCAAGTCAGCCTCTTGAGTGATTGCACCATTATATGGAGGGCTGTGTATACTGCTGCTAGGCACCAATACCCAATGTCTCATACCGCCAAGGGATGAGACACGAGAGCAATTAGCACTCAACAATCGCGTTACGCCCGCCCAATCTCTCCAGAAATGTCGCGGCACTCCGCGTCGCCCAGCACTTGCGCCGCCCCTGGCTTCTTATGATTATTCTATAATTCCATATGCACTTTCATAACAAGGGAGACTTTTTGTCTTTGTCTAGCACGGAGACTCTAGACCATCAGACACTAGATTCCAGACTCTGACCCGTACTTTTCTATAATTCATCGACGTTGCACAAACATGTCATGCTAGCGGGAGTCCCTTGTTTGGAACTGTATTTTCTTTTCGACCCAGGCAGTAAACACTTGACATCATAAATCAACCCGCCAACCCACACTTGCCGCAACGGCATGGCCGCATCAGAACTGAACGGCGATGGCATCTCGCAGATAAGCCTGGCTCTAGAAGCCACATACGACCCTCGCTCATCTAATGAAACAAGACAGTCGGCGCTGGCCTTTCTGGAAGATGCCAAACGGCAACCGGACGCCCCTCAGTACGGCTACACCCTCGCCAGCGACACATCCAAGCAGCCCGCCGTGAGGCATTTTGGACTCTCGCTGCTCGAATACGCACTACGGTACAGGTGGGAAGACTGCAGCAAAGAGGCGGCGCACACTCTACGTGGCTGGGCGCTGAACCTGGCGAGCCATGTCACTGACTCCGATCCTCTATATTTTCGAAATAAAGTGGCCCTGCTCTGGATCGAGATGGCAAAAAGATGCTGGGCGGCAGAGTGGATGGACATGGACAGCCAGCTGTTCGACTTCTGGAACAGTCAGGATCCGAGCAAACAGTCGGTTCGTAGGCAGCTGGTTCTCTACATACTCGAGTGCTTGTCGGAGGATGTCTGCAACAGGGAAGACCCCGTCGCTATGCTGAGACAAGACGTCTTGGGTCAGTCTCTGAACGATGTCATGATTCCTCGCGAGCTGCATCGTGACCACCAGAGCTCTCGTGGAAACTCACCAGAAGTACGGTTCACGCAGGATGGCTGGCTCGCGGAAATGTCGAACTTCGTCATGGCTTGTTGCGCATCCGTCGCCCAGGGTGATCAGCGAATAACTAATCTCGCCATCAAATGTCTCGAAGCACTCAAACCCACCACCGTATGGGTCAGTCTCCGAGCCTCGATTGAGGCTCATACTGTAGAGTCGTTGTTCGACATGATGGCTACCGGCAATATCGCCGCTCAAACGGTAGGTCGTTGCGCATCCTGCTTTCCAAGAGCCATGGAGCTGAGGTATCATAGGCGTCCATTGAAGTACTCCAATCAATTCTCCAACGTCCCTACAATCCACATTTCCAAGAGTCCTGGTCCATCATCATACAATCGTCTCTCCAGCGTGACAGACTCGAGCTGTTGACATCACTATACACATCATGCCAGACCGACCCTGATGATATCGATGAGGCCAAGTACACCTTGCAGAAGAAGATGACCGAGGCAAGTCATCCCCATCTCACTCTGCCTGGCCATTTTCGTCTGACGTTTCTCTTCTTTGTTCCCAGGCTCTCTCCATCCTCGGTGACGCTGTGGCCCAATCCCCAGAACTCATCACGGACCCTTCGTCGCTTGTAGCCCTGTTTGATCTCCTTTCCTTGGCATTCCAGAGCGCGAGCTTGATCATCTCGATACCTGCCTTACACACTTTTACTAAACTACTAGTCACCAAGGATGTGCAATTGTCGAATGCTATAGGCCAAAGAGTGGCAATTCTGCTCGGTGTGTGCAGTCAGAGGCTCATTAGATATGAGGCATTCCTGCAGGACTCCGAGTCGCCAGTCGTTGCATACTTGAATGAAGATTTCGAGACGCTGCCTGAGCTCCACGCCTTCCTTGGCAACTACAGAAGGTACTGCGTTGCCATCATCGAGGGCATTGCTTGTGCTATGCCACAGGAAGCGGTGACCTACATTCTAGACCAGACACTGCAGATGGTCGACACTATCTGCAAGGACTTCCAGCATCCCTTTACAAGTGAGCAGGATTGATGATTATAGTGTACGGAAGTGACTGGTCACTAATCACCGCTGCAGAGCCACAGTCTATCAAGACTCCTATCCCTGTCCTCCAACTCGAAGCACAGGCATCTGTACTCCGTAGTACACTCAATGGCTTCGGTCAATCTCTGTCCAAGTTGACAGGGAGCGACGAGTCTACAGTACGCTTCCCACTCTAGTTCTGTTTGTGAACACCATACTTACTGTTGCTAGCCGGCTGCTAAAGAGTCATATCGCATCGTCAGTGGTACATTACGGGACTTTTGCTTCCGTATCATGTCATTTCAGCCCCAGGTAAGATCCCAAGACGTATGTACCCCATGCGCGCAGCTGACACGTGAAAAAGCATCCTGACATTGCGCGACTTGCCGTACACATGGTGGTGAACACACTTTGCAAAACCTTACACAAGGGCCAAGCAGACCTTGTCGTCAAGATCTTAGACTATGTCATGAGTCTGGATCTGCCCGAGATGCCGGCGCAAAAGGAGTACACAGACGCACTGAAGAGTTATGAGGGCTCACGCTTGGGCGAAATGCATAGAATCGCCTTTTCGTTTCCCGACTACCTATTGGTGCAGACTATCTCCCTATTGACAGTGTGTCCGTAGGCTAACATGACCAGGACCTCCTCACGGATCTTGAGGCACGAGTTGCGAACATGATTCAGTCCCACCCAGAGGATGAGCGGATGAAATGGGGATTGCAAGCCTTCCTGCTTATCATCGTGTAAGTCTACGACCTTGGCCTTCAATCTATCATATTTCTGACCGGACAGACACCGCGCATCTGCTGTAGACCCGAACGCTCGGCTGTCGCGTCTTCAGGCGATAGTGCAGCCTGTGATACAAGCATGGCAAGACCCCGCCTTGACTGAAGCTTTGTCGACTTTCTCTGGTTTCTGTAGCCTCGTCGGCATGGGAACACTACCGGAGTATCTTTCTTCTCGGAATTATCCGAATATACAGGACTGGTCAGCCACTCCTCTAGACGAAGAAGGCAAGAGACGGCAAGCAGACATTCAAGCGCAGACCTTGGTAAGTCCATCTTGTATTTTGAGACTTGTGACTTGCTGACAGGTGACTGCCAGCGTTTACCCCTGAATGCAACAAAGAATCTGCTAGGAGCAACTACAGAGAAGCTCAAAGACGGATCGCATGACTATCAAATCGCCTCGCAGATCTGGGGTTCCGCAATGCAGGCAATACTACCCAACCTCCTCCAGCTCGCAAGGTATGTTGACAGCCAAAGAGAAACGTTGTTCAGATATTGATTCCATCTTAAAGACACGCTACATCATTCCCAGAGCCATCCAACTGGGCCAATCTTCCACCCGAACTGCGGACAACCATGCAAAGGATGCTTGTGGATAGATTCTGGCAATCAGGCATATCTAGTGAAAGCAGAGACGAGTTCTATGCGCGCATCTCGGAGACTGGAAACACATATGAAGGCTTCGGCTCTACTGTTCGTGGTATCCCGAGGTCAGTCAGAGACTGGTGCTACCATATCATCTATGGCATGACTAGGTTCGAGGACCAGTTTTATGGGCTGCAAGAACTTGCCGTGCCTCTGGCAGAAGCTTTGCTCACAAATGCCACCGCTCTTTCTGCTCATCACCTGCAGAGGTTGATCAGCCTCGTCGAGAGACTGGTCCAGCGGTGCCCGCCGCGCTACAGATCTTCTTTCCTGCCTCCGTTGCTGAAGATGTTCTTTGCACAAGCAGACGCTAAGATCACATCGGAGTGGGAGAGCATCGAGCAGGCAAGGATCCGGTCCAGTGGCGATGATGACCTAGGCGATGAGATGAAAGCAGAGAGCATTTTGCGAGCAACGACCTATGCTGTTGTGGCGTTTGCGTCTATGCTTCTGGACCCCAAGACAGGTGAGCAAGTTTTTCCGTTACTCCTCTTTCGCCAACCCACACTGACCATTGGACCAAACAGAAGCCAACCTCGTCGCAGAAGGTTCCCAGCAATCGCAGGATCCGACCACCACAATCCGGCACCTCGTTCTCTCCGACCCCTCCGTTCTCGAACCCCTCATCCTCTTCTGCACACACACGCTCCGGACCCGCGACTCCAGATGCTGCACACTAATCTGCCGCGTGCTGCGCTCCATGATCCCAGTCTTCAACACAACGCCCTCATCCCCATCCGCCACCCCCCTAACCACAACCCTCCACCCTCAGATCCGCGAATTCATCAGCACAGAAGTACTCAAAACAAGCATAACCTCGCTCAACGAGCCCTACTTCTTCGACGTGCAACGCGACCTGTCCAACCTCATCGCGCAGATCATAGCATGCTACAGCGACAAGACGGACACACCGCGCGCCATCATCGCCAGTCTGCCGGACATGCGGCCCGAGCGCGTCGACGACGCCGTCGAGAAGATCAGAGGGCTGGGCAGCGAGAGGGGCCAGCGCGCCATCGTCATGGCGCTGCTCGAGGGCGTCAGAGGCGTCAGTATCCATGAGGCGGGACGGATTGTGGACCCTAGAGGAAAAGGCAAGTACTCGGCTGGAGGCGGTGCGGTGGCGGGGAACAATGGCAAAAGCAAGGCTATGATGCAGTACATGGAGGTCGAGAGCAAACCTGCTATCGTCAGGGGGAATAGTCCTGGCCTGGAGGGCATGGCGGACATGTTTGGCGGAGAGTAGCCCTTTTTTCTTTCTTTTTCTCTCCTTCGCGGACAAAGCCCCACTATACAACAAAAGCAAGAACAATATAAAGAAGAGAAGAAAAGCAAGGACGGTAATACAGCGAGAACCTAGGGAGGAATATAAATAGAGCAGATGTAGAAGGACGTCGAAGAAAAGCTTACTCGTTCACTTAACCTCACTCACGTCCATCCATCCGTCTATATGTCTGTCTGTCTGCTTCATCTGCTCTGCACGCACGCACGCATAGAGATACTGCACTTCCAAGCAACGAAAAAGCTAACCAAGTCGAATTCCTTAATATACGCTCAAGCCCCCCCTCACTCACATGACATGTAGACTACTGCCCAAGCGAGGAGACTCACATCTGCATGCGGCGAGATTCACATCTGGCTCAAACGCATCGTTCATGGCTTAGGTACGCTGCACTGGCTAGCATGCATTCTTATAAAGCTTCGACAGACGACGTAGTTGTAATGTATGGTTGTTCGTTTGTTATAGGATATATTCTTTTTTGGTTGCCATGCTAGAGGTGGGCTAATTCCCAGGCGATTATCTAGTGGCTCTTGACGATTTCCTCTCGTGGCTTTTTCTCGTTCTCCCGTGGCTTTTCCTCGTTTGCTCGTGGCCATCTGTGTTTCTCTCGTGGCTCTATGTATTTCATCTATCATACCCAAAAGCAAGCAGAGCAGCAAGAAAGCAAAGGACACTCATTACAGACCTCGGATCTCCGTTCGTGACCCCATAACCCAACATCACGACCAACTCAGATGGAAAACACAAACCTCGGATTCTCATCCCCGAGTCTAACGACCTCGTCCTCGCTCAACCCCTCCAACACGCCATCCCTCTCGCCCCGTCTCCTCTTCTCGTTCTCCCTCGCGAACCACCACCACATGAACGCATACACCGCCGTCGCAAAGGCGACCATGGACAGCGAAACCGCGTGACCCCTGACGAACCGCGGGCCCTCGGCAGCAGGGTACAGAAAACTGCTCATGATGCCGGCGCAGTTTCCGATGGTCAGCTGCAGACCCGTCGCTGTGGTGCGTTTGCCGTAGCGCGGGTTGTTGGCCGGCAGCCAGGCGATGGGGATGCCGTCTGCGACGTAAAGACCTAGCGCCACCAGGAAGCAGCCGGCATAGTGCACTCCGGAGGACGAGTCGGAGATCAGCAGTGCATAGCCTATGATTGAGATGATACCGAATATGACGGCGAAGACGCCGCGCCGCTGCGTGTAGTCTGATAGTCTGGCGACGAGGAGGTAGGTGATTGCGCCGAGAGCGTAGCACGGGATGGTCAGGACCTGCACGAGAGCGGTGGAGAAGGATGGTTCGATGGCTTTGATGATCGTGGGTAGGAAAGTCGAGTACCCGAACAGCATCGTGTCCATGCCGAACAGCGCGAAGCAGAACGCCCACATCTTCCAGTCTTTGACTCCCTTGATCACGTCTGCCCACTCGAACGTCTCCGATACGCCTACTTGGCGGCTGCGTCGTAGAGCTAGCAGTTCTCGTTCAGGCTGGTCGAGGAACCATGCCGTTTCTGGTCCGTCCGCTAGGACCCACCAGGATGCGATGCCGAGGACAAAAGTCGGAATGCCCTCGAGAATGAAGATCCAGCGCCAGCCGCGCAGTCCAGCAACGCCGTCCATATGGCCGATTCCATACGCCAGAAGTCCGCCAAATGCGCCTGCGAGGGCGGCACTCACGAAGAGGTAGCCGATACGCAAAGCGAATTCTTGCTTGGTGTAAAAGTAGGTGAGATAGACCACCAGACCCGGAAAGAGGCCGCCTTCGAAGAGACCCAGGAGTAGACGGCAGACGACCAGGCCGCCAAAGTTCTGCGTTATCCCGGTCAAGCTGGCAATGATCCCCCAGGCGGTAGTGATGAAGGCAATCCATCGGGATGGTCGAATATAGTGCTTTAAGATGATGTTCGAAGGGACTTCGGACAGTAGGTAGGTCACAAACAGTAGCGATACGGCTACCTGGTATTGCTCCGAGGACAGGTTCAGGTCCTCTTCAAAGTGGTAGAGTCTAGCATTGCCAATGTTTACACTGCCAAGACGTGATCAGTCCTGAGCTGATTATATTCTACATGGTCATGATGCACGCAAATCCTGTCGGACAGAGAATGAGAGACTGCCGAGTCTGTCCCTTTGATACTCTGAACAAAAGTCGTTCATTCAGGCAACATAGGATGTAATAGGTCTTGCTCAAATCACCGTCCGGTCAAGTCAGGCTTGTGCTGCTACTGCTGTTCATACTCTCGACTAAAAAGACAAAACTTTCTTGACTCATCATGACCACTGTAGCACTCTCGAGTCGACGCACCGATCTAGGAAAGAGAAAAGGTACAGAAGCATGACTGGCGGTATGATGTACAAGTCCAGCTTTCTGACCAACCGTGCTTCTCTGGCAAGGTCGATTTCCTGATATTCCAGGACAGGGTCCCCGGACTTGGACCATTTTTGGGAGGCCAGCATTCTGATAGGGGCTTTTCAGGATCGCAGCCCAGTTAAAGGCAGGAAAGCCAGAGATCGAAACGGCGCAATTATGAAAGAACGATAATTACAAAAAGTAGAGAAAGTAGTTATCAGAACAGTCGATGTAGTACAAGACCTATTTCGTGGCGTGCACGTTCTGGCGTGACTGGGCGAAAAGTTCTGTCATCAACGGCATTTAGCGTCTCTACTTCTTACCTATTTATTTAGAAAGCTTGCATCCAACGATAGGTGGTATGATAGGGAAGGGAGCCATGATTCCGGACCCAAGACCGAAGCAATGACGAACTGCCTATCGTCTGTCTAGTCATGTCCGCTTTGTTTATTGTGTTACATTCGTGACATTGCGTTGACTCGAACTCGGTCACTGCCAAGATCAAGTCCAAGACTGTAGTACCGTAAGTGATATTCCGGAGATTGCATTTCGCAACATTTCGCAAGTACGAATGTCTAAAAGAGCATAGTCGCAACCATGTTGGTTCAACGATCATGCCGCAATCTCGTCGCAATAGACGTGGAAGCTGTAGTCTTTGACTGTCTGCTATAGGTCGTTCTATGACGATGTATGAAGCAGGGTCAAGGTGGTATGATTGTGGAGTTGATTGAGTGAATGAATGGTCGCCCGGCTGTTAACAATATGCTCGCCTACAACGAACATTGCTGATTGGAGCCACACTATCGACATCAAGACTGGGCAGCAAGATCGTATGCATTAGTTGATAAGTCAGACTTCGATTCTATACTATAGCATGTTGTCAAAGATAAAGACGACTTTTACAATACAGCTTAATGCGAGAGCGTGGGGGTCCGCCGACACCGTCCGCCAACGTAAAGTTGATACCGCGTGACACTATACAGCACATGAAAGTATGGCTTTCTGTCCCGCCAAGGCCAACAAAGCACCGACACGAATTATTCGATCCTCCGGGGAGTTAATATTGCCTTGGGATTGTAAGACTCGAAAATATTTCAAGCCGTCGCAAACCATTGAACTACACAGCCCGACAAAATACCAGCAAAGCAATAACATCAGGCTTTGAGGATTTGAGAGCAATTTGGATATATACTCTCGCACTTAGACACATCAAGAGCCTCAGAGTATAGCAGTCATGGCCGACATCAAGGAGCAGCAGTCACACACGGAGGAGCCAGTTGACATTCCAGAGGAGGAGGGAGCCACAAGCACAAGCGGCACCACTCGTCGCAGAAGCTCATTCGAAGAACGCACCAGCAAGCGTCAGCGTAAGTATTCAGTACATTTCCCTCCCTCCCTCACTCTCTATCTCGTCTCGCCAGTGGTTTTCCTTTGTTTTTCGTCTTGTCTTGTCTTGTCTTGCATAAGTCAAGTCATCGTTCTCTACCTCTTGCCAGCTCTGCACTTGTGCTTGCTCAACCATCGCACTACGCTCCCCCTTTGAGATTCTTTCAACAAGGAGTCTTGCGCCATGACTGACCAGTGGTTTCTCCCCGAAGGCACTCAATCACTTCCTCCCCCCTCACTACCACAACTCGTCGCCGAGCAGAATGTGCCCATCCCGGCTGCCGACAAGGACTCCAAGCGCCTTATCGTTGTCCTGTCGAATGCATCACTCGAGACATACAAGGCCTCGTCAGGCGGACGAGGTGGAATGAAGGACGATAAATACTCGCTACTGAACAGTGACGAGCACATTGGTGTCATGCGCAAGATGAACCGCGACATCAGTGATGCGCGTCCCGATATTACTCATCAGGTACGAAACGTCTTGGTTTATTAGTGTCGACAGCATTGGCTTATTTGTGACTCGAACCAGTGTCTACTAACCCTCTTGGACTCCCCCATCAACAAGGCCGGCAAGCTACAGATCTACATTTCGACGGCGAAGGGTGTGCTCATCGAAGTCAGCCCGACCGTGCGCATCCCCCGAACATTCAAGCGATTCGCTGGTTTGATGGTGCAGCTGTTGCACAGACTGTCCATCCGCTCGACGACATCACAGGAGAAGCTGTTGAAGGTCATCAAGAACCCCATCACGGACCACCTACCGCCGAACTGCCGAAAGGTGACGCTGAGTTTCGACGCCGAGGTCGTGCGCGTGAGGGACTACATTCAGGACCTGGGCCCCAAGGAGAGCATCTGCGTCTTCATTGGTGCCATGGCCAAGGGCAGCGATAACTTCGCCGACGCCTTCAAGGACGACTCGATCAGTATCAGCAACTTCAGTCTGTCCGCCAGTGTCGCATGCAGCAAGTTCTGCCATGCTGCCGAGGATGTATGGGATGTCATCTAGAAACAAGTTTCCTATTTAGCATCAAAATAAAAACACAAAAGATACGTCATTGCCACACTTGCAACGTTGTCATTGTCCTCTTTTCGCGTGTGAGCCGCTCATCTAGTACACAAGAAACCAAAAGATCACGTCTTCCGCGGCGGGGGTCCATCATAGTAACATCAGCAGCAAGGGAATCGGAACCACAACCCGTACCGCAGAGAGGATTTCAGAGACAGCGGACCACCACCGCCCAAACGAAACGACGGTGCCCGACAAGAACTGCCAATTTGCCGTACAGGACCGCATGTACTGGACTAATTACAAGGGAGCTGGGTGGAATAGTCCGACCGCCGTGTGATTCGACGGGCGGTGAGGATAGCATAGAGAGGGACCTCTGGAGGGACGAGAAGCGGCAGAGGGCAGTGACTGACTGCCCCGCCCGCCCAGGCCGGTTTGGTTCGGCGGCACCTCTTCCTCCGCGCCTGGAGATTCCCAGCTATGAATGTCGCTGCAAGGGCACGCCCGCCGTCGCTGCACTGTACACGCATGGAATTGCATACGGATAATGTGCTGTACGGGTGCGCGCATTTATTTGTAGGTGTGTTATTGGTAAAGACACCTCGACACTTATACATTGTACAATGATACATGCAATACATAAACTTACTGTATATCAAATGGATCTCTCTTAGGCGAGCAAAGAGGCCCGACGCCTGTTTCCTTTTGCCTCTTTCTTTTCAAGGTGCAGACATGCGAATGTGTCATCTTGGCGATGGACTTTTCCTTGGTCATAGAGCTGACACAGTCCGTGGCCTTCAGGGCAGGCAGTAGAAGAGGCGGTCAAATTACTGCTGCTGCTGCTACTGCCGTTGCTCCCTTGTCGCTGGGCTCTCTCTGGCAGTCAGGTAATCACAGGAAAAAGGCAAAAGAAGACAAGAGTCGAACTAAGGAAGCGACGGCGGGCGGTCGGCGCGGCCCACACATGTTGAACGGTTTCCCCACTTCTTTTGCTTAAACTGACCAACCATTGCTTTGAACGTGGTGCTACACTGCTGGATTGGTCACGCTTCTTTGGGTTCTTGTTGCTATCCCTTTTGAGCCCTATGTACAGTACTGCGCATGTCCGCCTTCTACGTGGCACTTACCGACATTATTGCGTTGCCGCACTTTCATCCTCGTATGTACAAATCATGCTCGACGATCGGTAGGCGGATCAAGGCAAATGGGAAAGCGCCAAGATCCGAAGAGTCATGGATCACTGTGAGAGGTACGGAATAGATCAGACTCGATAGGCGAGATGCGACCTCTGATACAACTCACATGGGGCACTGACTTGGGTCAGACTCGGCTTCCAGGCTCTGGTCGGGTCGCTGCTGTGCTGTATTGTGCTGTGCTGGTGCTGTGCTTTTCCCCAACGTACTTTCTGGTACCTAACTTGTCTATGTGTTTAATGCGTGCTGCTGCTGCTGCACCGCACCATGCTGGCTTGCTGGCTGGAGTTACCCTCACGCGGGAGTCTGCCAAGCCTAGGTCCACTTCCTGAACAACCCATTCTCTGACCAACTTAGCCTCGCGAAGCCCGGGGATGTCGAAGTGTGCAGTAGTGCGTAGGGCCTATGATACAAGTCAACCGCCGGCTTCCTTCTTATTCGAAGCATCGCTAGGACAGAGGGGGTCAAGGAGGTTGGGTCGGATTTCGGTGATTCGGTGAGCTGTGTTGTGTCAAGGTACCATTGTTTCCTTTTCTCTGCTTAGTCTGGCTTGAGTTACCCTTTCCTAGTTTGTCCGAGAGGGAGACAGCGCGCCACGAATGTCTAGAGCCGCCTTTAATGCTGCTATCGTGATCTTCGAATCGCGTGCCGTGTGTTCGTCCGCTCGATTTGGGGGATGCTGTAAGATATCATCCGGGCGAGTGACCGTGTCGTGATGTTCTCTCGCTCGGTCATTCACTCATTCGTATTCTATCTATCTTTCCAATCGACGCTCCTTTTGAGACCACGTCCCCCCCAGCCTCCCCTTTTAAAGACGACGACCCTTTCTTTACATTTGTTCCTCTTCAAACCTCGGTTCCTTCGCCCCGTTGAATTGTTCTTACCGAAATGCCATTCTCACATATCGGTCTTACCGTCTCCCATCTTCCCCAAGCTTGCTCATTCTTCTTGTCTGCTCTCCAACCTCTCGGATATCGATATATAGGAGAACAGGGTAATCAGGTTGGCTTCGGAGTTGACGACGCCGACTTCTTTCTTAGCTCCGAGCGCACAGGGTGAGTGTGATCCCATAGCTGGCATCTTGCCGCCACATATCAGCTTATTTGATTTCACATAGTATAACACCAACCACTGCTCATTTGGCATTTTCTGCAACAAGTCGAGCGGCGGTTCGAGACTTCTACGCTGCGGCATTGAAGGCCGGAGGATACCCGAATGGTGCCCCAGCCTCGAGAGGTGAAGATGGCACGATATTCAATGCAGCCGTAACAGATCTGGATGGAAACAGCATCGAAGTGATTTTTCGTGAGAATGCCGACGACCGCATGGAGTATTCCAATCGTAGTCACATTTTAGGTTGGCAGAGACGCAGTGATGACCCAGAAGCATTTGATGATGCAAGGTCCACAGTCACTTCAAGGAGTAACAAGTCAAGTCTATTGACCTCTGCTCCGAGTGTGATAAAGTCGCTCTCGGGCAAATCGAAAGCTCCAACTATCGCCCGAAGTGTCTCTGAGGGGTCTGCTGCACCCACTGCTGCTACAGCACAGGATGAAAGAAAGTCCGGGTTCTCAACGACTCAGGGCGTGATTGGAACCCTTCTGGGTGCTGCTGCTGGTGCCGCTGTCGCCTATGCCATGGTGAAGAGCGAACAAGACAGTGCTCGACAAGAAGCCGCCTATGAAGCTGCCATGAACCAAAAGTACAGCGTACCCGATGACGCTAGGAGTATACGTTCGAGGAAGTCGTATCGCACCGCATCCCGAGCTCCGGACTCAGCATACGAGAGGAATGTTCCTGTGACCACCTCGGAATTTTATGCGCCACCAAGGCAAGCAAGGTCACAACTTGCTCTTGAGGAGGCCCCTGAGCCTATCAGATTCGATGAGGTAAGCGTCAGCGGTGATTCAGAACCCCGATACCGTTCGCTTGCGCCTACACAAGCCCCGACCGAATACCCACCTTCCGTCGTATACTCAAGTTACTCGAGACCACCCACTATCATGTCGGAGGATGTCGAGTATATCCCGGCGTCTACCGTGAGCCGACGTACTTCCTCAAGAGCTCCCTCGAAGGTGGCTTCACGAGCTCTGTCAAAAGCACCGTCCAATGCATCCTCAAGAGCTCCGTCAGCTGCAGCTAAATCAGCAGTCGAATATGTACCGGCATCTGCTGTGACAGCTGTAAGCCAACGCCCGTCACTTGCATCACGCTCGCAGACCGCACCTTCTGCTGCCTCAGCTCATACGCTGCCGCTTTCGCGCCAGATCGAAGATGGCGCAGCTTCAGAGACTCGTCGTAGTCAACAGGATTGGGCCGATCAAGACCTTGTTGTGGCAAGACGCGACAGTGCGATGAGCACAGTCTCCCCAAGATCTAACAAAACACATCACAGCAGCCATTCTCACGTCTCAACGCCGGAATCAAAACACTCTGTTAGAAGTCGGCATAGTGAAGTTCGTGAACCATCAGAAGATCGGGCGAGTCGTGTAAGCCGCACGAGCCGTAAGAGTGGCGACGATTCGAGGTCGAAAGTCAGCGAACGTAGGGATCGCTCAATGGATCGATCAAGTGTGGCGAGTCGACGAAGTCATCGCAGCCATCGCTCTACAAGAGAAAGGGAGGAGTCTTCCGATCATGAATCGGAAGCAAGCAGTGCCACCATCAGGCCAAGCCGATCGGAGCACCTTTCCGCGGCAAATGTCCCATTACCAGAATCAAGACAGACTTCGGTCGTATCTGCAGCTAACTTGCCCTTACCGGTGTCGAGGCAGACATCCGTAGTGTCGGGCACACCATCCACGTCAAGAAGAACGTCCGTTGTGACTGGGGCTTCTCAACCTCTGCCACCATCAAGAAGTACCTCAGTGGTATCAGGCGCATCGCAGCTTTTGCCACCATCAAGAAACACTTCTGTAGTGTCAGGTGCGACCGAACGCCCTGCTTCATCAAGAAAGACATCTGTGGTGACTGGAGCCAACGAACCTCTTCCGGCGTCAAGGAAGACTTCGGTCGTGTCAGGGGCTAATGAGCCACTACCGGAATCAAGAAAGACTTCCGTCGTGTCTGCAGCCCACGAACCTTTGCCAGAGTCCCGAAGGACATCCGTTGTCACCAGAGGTAACGAGTCTCATACAGCGTCCAGACAGAGATCAGTCGTGTCTGGCGCAAACAAACCCCTACCACCATCGCGGAAAACATCAGTGGTTTCTGGTGCCAATGAACCATTACCAGCTTCGAGGATGACATCTGTGGTGTCTGGAGCCAACGAACCACTCCCGGAATCAAGGAAAACATCGATTGTGTCAGGGGCTCACGAGCCTCTCCCGGCATCAAGGAAGACTTCAGTTGTGTCTGGTGCTGACATGCCGCTTCCAGCAACCAGAGCGTCGTCTTATGTGTCAGCTGCCGAACAGTCTCTTCCAGCATCGAGGATGACATCAGTGGTTTCCGGGGCTGAGATGCCGCTGCCAGCATCAAGACGGACGTCATATTTTTCTGCTGTCGAGAAACCGCTACCTCCGTCTCGAAAGACATCAGTCGCGCCCTCCGGTATGGATGTAGCGTTGCCCGAATCCCAGAAGACCTCGGTGGTCTCGGCTCAAGAAGTTCCGCTTCCCAACTCAAGACACACATCTGTTGCTACGGGCGCGGACATTACGCTTCCGGGTTCGAGGAAAACTTCAGTCGCAACAGGGATGGATGTCGCACTCCCTGAGTCCCATATAGATTCAGTGCATCAATCCCGCACTGGTAGCATTGTTGGAAGTATACTGGGCAGGAACAACAACGGTGCGACAGAGAGCAAGACACCGTCGGCGATGGAACTACCAGAGTCTCGAGCAGGTGGCAGCAGTATTGTCAGTAGTATGCTAGGACGCTCGCAGCCTCCAAGCAAATTCGAGTATGCGGAGACGGTGGTACCGGACGATAGCATCTCCTGCGTTGCAACCCGGCGATACGAAGAGGAGCGCGAGCGCGAGCGTAATCGTAGCAGGAGCCGGAGTGGAAGTCGCAGTCGAAGCCGCAGCCGAGATTCACGTCACAGACGCCACCGCGACCGCAGCAGAGAATCCAAGAGGCATCACCGTGATCGAAGCAAGGAGTCTCGTCATTCGAAGAAGTCAAGCGCATCTTCCAAGAAGCACGGCAGCAGTAGACATACTCGTCACGACGACGAATCGCTGCCACCACTTCCGCCATCGGAAGCAGGCAGCAATTCTACAATGACTCCTGGGAGATACAGGAAAGACAGCGCCATCAGTCTGCCTCTCTCTGTCAAGAGCAGATCAGGCATAGAAAAGGATGAGAAGAAGGGAAAGAAGAGCTTTATGAGCGCCGTCATGGGACGTTGAAAGAGGCTGTACCTGTTTTGTGTGATCAAAGTCATGTTACCTTTCTCTTACTAGTCGAAATGCCCGTTGCATTCGACATTGATGAACTATTTTTACCACACTTACAGAAGATGTCCATTGTATTTCATAAGTGATCGATTGGGTGTCGTACCAGCCACAATCGCAGGATCAGTCACCCACTTGTCTGTCGATAAACAGGATGACTTTCATGACGCAGACGATGCAAGATAGAGTGCTAGACAAAGTAGAGTAGACTACTCTTCATTACATGGTATGTTTAGTGGAAGGAGGTCCTCTGTGCATGATGTCAGTGTAGTTGCACTTCTTGGGTATCACTTCTGGAGCTTGGCGTTGACATGTGAATATCCAACGTAATACCTAGCTTCAAGCTTGAAACAAACAAAACTAGGATTATACCAGCTCCATCTGTTTATTGTATACCATACGGTCGCCGTCGTCGCAGCAATTGGCATTGATCCCGAACAAATTAATAGCGACAACAGTGTCACAAGCTGTAGTAAATAGCATCATGGCCGACGCAACAGCGGAGAGAGATGCATCATACATCGACTACGAGACCTTCCTGGATCCCTCCTTTTCGGCGACGGCGTTCGCAAACACGCTGATCCTCGCGACCAACGACCCCACAGATGCTCCTCTTGATCTCACCACTCCGTTATCACGGGTCTTGTTCGATGTGCAGGAAGTAGACACGCACATTGACACGTTGACCACCCAGTCCGCTCTGTCACTCCTGAGCTACACACAAACTCGTGCCACAGCCTCAACCCATATACTGTCCGAGGTGGAAGCCCAAGTTGCTGCCTTGACAGAAGGATACAAGAGACTCGAGCGAGATGTGGTCCAGCGTTATGAGGCTGCCGAGCAGGTGCGACTGGCAGCAGAGAGGCTATGCGCGACTGTAAAACTAGGGCGTGCAGTGGGACGATGTCTGTCCTTAGGGAGACAGCTTGAGGGACAGATGGCAGAATTCAGTGCTGAAAATAGTGGAAAGAGAGAGGCTCACAGAGCATTAGTGCCGGCGGTGCATACTTTGCTTCAATTAAGACAATTGTTTGGTGCTACGGCGCCCGATCAAGAAGGAGAAGGATTGGGCAGAGTCAAGATCATTACTACTCTAAGGAGTGACTTTGTTGACCCGTCCGAAAGGACACTGCTGGCTCGAGCACAGCAGATCGTCAGGGAATTTTCCATGTCTTCGTTGCTCGCTTCGACTTCGAGTCCGTCGTTGTCTGCCGCTGGACCTGGAGCGGCAACATTCGCACAGAACGAAGACACAAAATCCAGGACGACCTCGGCTTTAAATGTGCTTTACTTGCTGTCGCCTGTCAAGCAACGCCAGACGATTGACTCCTTTGCTCCTCAGCTGCTCATCTCTGCATTGCAGGCTTATCTACAGACAGCGTTGCAGTCAAGTCTCGCATCTCTCGCGCGCGCCTTAGCAACACTACCCACCTTGGACCAGACATTGTTGGAGATCAGCTCTCGATGCCAGAACATTGTCGCCTTGGAATCTCTACTTTCTACAACCCGAACACCAGTGCATCCTCTTCTTGGCGCCTCTTCGGGCGACGCAACTCACAACAAATCCAATTTCCTTGCACCTTTACTAGCGGCTCTGGACACCTCTTCCCTGCCCTCGTTCTTCTGGCGGACACTCGCCAGCAATCTCTCTTCTCGGGTTCAGGAGATTCTGAACAGAGGCGGCGTCAGCGCTCGCACACTGAGAAGTAACAAAGACAGGGTACTTTATATGGTCAAGGATTGTGTCGCTAGAGGCAGTGAGTTGCCATCTGGCAGGGGTGGTAGCGGTGCCAGCACAATGAGCAGACCAGGTGTGAAGGTCGGCAACTGGGAGCGTGAGGCCGCTGTCATGGTTGGTGCAATCACTGGACCACTCGGAAGATGATCGAGTTTGGGATGTCTGACGATGACGAATCCTCGTATCTCTTGCCCAGTAATGGTGTCGCGGCCGCTGCCGTGCTTAGCATTGAATCGAACCATACTGGTGCGCAAGATAAGCCTCGAAGACGTGGGCGATGAAGCCGTTTCGCGCCCAATGGCGGCATTTCCCTGCAGCGGTCGCCTGGGTTTTGGCGCAGCGTGGGGGTCACAAGCTGTCATCTCACATTCTGCCATCGTATCTCCGCGATCATTTACATGATAGCCGTCGGCTCCTAATCACGAACTGGATGGCATTCATAGATTGCGCTTCACGGCCTCCCTGGCGACTCACATGCGACATGACCTTGGTTCCGGTAACAAAAAAGGAGATATCTGCTGCCACTTCACATTAGCACATGACTAGATGCCAAGTCCAAACTCAATATGCTCTTGCCTGTTCTGGGCAATCCAAGAGATGATCGGTGCTGACGAACTGCCAACCCCTTGAGTGTATTCGTTGGAATAAGGCCGACTAGTGATGACTGGCAGATGAAGCTGAAAGATAAGTGTCCGAGTCACAGCTCATGGTCTTCTGACCTTCAGATCGGTTGTACTGCTGCCCGACATTATGATTGCTTCTGGTCTTGCGTTCGTTGAGCCCTTATAGTGAAGCATCGCTTCGCAATGAAAACGTTTCGTGTTACTCACTTTGCTCAACAACGTCGGCTGCACAGAATGTCACGAACCCGAGAAGCCGTCGAAGATGTTTCGAAACTTTACACCAAGGGTATCAAGTCGTTCGAAGGTATCCAATTCGGTCGGGACTTTAAGGCAGACTTTGCCAAGAACTCCCTCGAGCTGCAGGTCATTAACTTGCGTTACTTGCGTTGGGGAGCTGCCATGGAAATCAACACCAAGGCATCAGGCACAAAGTCAACAGCTCGACTGTCGGCTTGCTCTGCGACCGAGCTTGAGGATACTACGGAGTTGCTAGGACAAATCAATAGGGCGTTTGACAACGCACAAGCATCTTCACGTAGATCTAGAAGAAAGATCCAGCGTGAAGGCAATCCCGAGCAAAGTACAGCCCTCGACAGCCGTGCAGAGCTGCGGTCCGCGGATCCGATCAAGGGAACCTTACACCAGACACTACGGAAGAACGCACTCGGATACCAGGGCAGGGCTCTGGCTGGACACGAGATGACGGAAAATGCGTCATTGGTATTGTACGACCGATCTCACTCCAGCTCGCTGTTTGGTACATTGTCGGGTCACATCAGCGAACTCGAAGACACCTTCCCCGCCAGTCACCAAAAGCAGGTGGCACTCTGCCGACAAGAAGTTTCAGGACTCGAACCCGACAGCCTCGCATTACTCTTGCAATCTGCCAAGAAGCGCGATCGCTTCCTCGAAGAAGCTATCTCTCAGGTGTCGAAGTCGCGTGGCCTGACGTTCGAATACCTCTCTGTCGAAGACCACTCAAAACAGAGGTTTGGGAACGAGTATGCTGCCGGGTACACGATGGTGGGGTCAGACGGGTCAGACGATCATGTTTACAGGCATATTACGTTTCGTGGCAACTCTGTCACTCACGCGGGGAACAGCTATGGTGGACCAAGTTTTTTTGAGAGTTTGAAGTGATTATGGGAAGACACGGCCTGCGGTACAATGACGTTATGCTTGACCGTGTCTGTTATGTTCCCCGCTGAGTGTGGCTGATTCGATTGAGATTGGAAGGAAAAGTTCTTGACCGAGTTGTGTTCTTCCTCTTTCGTATCATGTAGATCACTCTAGTCCCTACTTCAAGTTGCCATTTCCTCATCTGTGATCGAATGGATCGTTACTGACCCAAAGCATTAGTGTTTCACAGGGACATGAGTTTCAAATAATGGATAGGATGGCACGTACGGCCACAGGCAGCTGAGAACTGGGCATCCCGTCCGCTCTGCCAGACATAAGCAGTTGACCGGCAGATTAGTACTACGGTGGGTGACCACGTGGGAATCCCTGCTGCCGTACGTTTTCGTCTGTTTTTCTATTTCTCTTCTTGTTACATGGACAGAGAGGGTTGTGATGTTTTGCTCGAAATTGTATAGCGAAAAGTTCCGGAGTTGAAGTGGAATCAAGGACAGGCGCTAGAAGAGTAAGATATAGGTATGGAGCACCAATGGACTTGTTTCTCTCTATATTTGAAGCTCAAACGATTCTGCTTCTCTTCTTACTTGTCTTAGTTTTGGTATACTGGTTATTAAATGTCCAGCTCACTCTACAGACATGCCCGCGGAGAGGAGAGCGAAAAGCGTAGAGCGGACAGCGGAGAGCGGACGGTGGAGAGCCTATGGCGGAGGGCGGAAACAGACTATTAGTTTATCGATAAGATCCAAACCGTGTCAAAATTTCCAAAAATGATCTGCGCCAAGCCGACCATCAGCCATTGAACAATCTATTCTGTTTCGATTCCGTCTTCCATCCTCAGCCAGACCTGCCCTTTTCTGCTATAACAAAAAGCAATCATGGCAGTACCGGCGTCGAAAAGAAGAAAGCTCAGTCACAGCCCTTCGGAGCAAGGCAGCAGCGACGGCGATGAACCTTCGCTTCGTGAACTCAACCAGGACGGAGAAGAGCAGGACATGACATTCGAGGACGAGAGCGTCGAAGATGACTATCCGAGTGAAGAGATGGACGGCGACGAGGACGAGGACGTAGACGAAGACACGGACGAGACGGACAAGCAACCCGCCGACCGAAAGAGCGCCAAAGCCTCGTCGAAGAAGCAGCAGCAGCAGCAGCAGCAGCAGCAGCAGGCAGCCAAGAAGAACAACCCCAAGAGAGCGGGAATGCTCGAGGCCAGCGCTGCCGCATACACGGGCGGCACCTTCAAATCCAACATGTTCAAGCTGCAGGTCGACGAGATGCTGGCCCAGATCCGTCCTCGCCACGGCAAGAGAGAGACGAGCGCGGAAGAGGCTCTGCACAAGCTGAAAAAGGCCATCGAGCTGATCCCGGCGAGAGAGGCTCAGTCGGTGCACGATGCAGAGCGAGAACTCATCAAGAAGTCAAAGGTCGCCACTCCATTCCCCGATCCGAGACCTGCTCTCGACGTCAAGTACAAGTTGGCCTACGCCAAGCCCGCAAACATCAACGTCGTCGGCTCCTTCCCCCTCAAGCTCTCGTCGAGAACCGACGCTTCTCTGGCCATCGACATGCTTGTGACCATCCCTGCCTCTCTGTTGCAGGAAAAGGACTATGTCAACCACAGATATCTGTACAAGAGGGCATACTACCTGGCCTGTATTGCCGCTGGTCTGAAGTCTGCCAAGGACCTGACCCTCAAATTCGCCAATTTCCACGACAACCCCCTGCACCCAATCCTGGTCGTCAGCGCCAAAGAGCAGAAGTCGGAGAACAAGTGGCAGATCAACATCATCCCCAGCATTCCCGACAACGTCTTTTCCAAGGACAAGCTACTTCCCTCGAAGAACTGCGTCAGACCTGCCAAGGCCGACGACGACGACAACACTTCGGCATCACTTCCCGCCACCCCTTTCTACAACGCTTCCATCCAGGCCGACTCCCAGCTCACCGCTTACCTCAAACTCCTGCATCACGCCTCGACAACCTGCGATGCATTCAAGGACGCTTGTCTGCTGGGCCGCGTATGGTTGAGACAGCGCTCTTTGACCTCCCACACCGCCAAAGGAGGATTCGGCAACTTCGAGTGGGCCGCCTTGATGGCTGTGCTATTGCAGACTGGTGGCGGAAATGGCATGCCCCTTCTGTCGAGCGGCTACAGCAGCTACCAGCTGTTCAAGGCCACTCTTCAATATCTCGCAGCCAAAGATCTGGTCAGATCGCCCGCTGTCCTTCAAGCCGGAACCGTGACCCTCGCCGCCCACGACGCTCAGCCAGTCTTCTTCGACGGCGCCCGCGGCATCAACATTCTTTACAAGATGACCGCTTCGTCCTACCAGCACCTTCGCGGCGAGGCCAGGACGACCCTGCAGATGCTCTCTGATCCTTTCGCCGACACTTTTGAGCCCACATTCATCCTTCGTGCAGACAACCTTGTCCAGCGCCACGATGTCACTGTCAAGCTACCCCTGTCCGCTCTCGCTACCTCTGATGCCGAGGACCGCGACATGTTGCTCCGCTACCAGTCAATCTTCAACGTCCTCACTCGCGGTCTTGGTGACAGGGCCACCTCGGTCCAGATTGTCCTGCCACAGCAAGACTCGTGGCAGGTTGGATCTGCTCGACCCTCTCTGTCTCGCAAGGGTGAACTCGTCGTCAACGTCAGTCTGAACCCTGCCAACGTTTCACGGACCGTCGACCACGGCCCTGCCGCCGAGAACAAGAAAGAGGCTGCCGAATTCCGCAAGTTCTGGGGTGAAAAGGCCGAGCTTCGTCGTTTCCGTGACGGCGCAATTCTCGAATCCCTGGTCTGGAGCACCAAGGAAGGTGGTCTGCCCATCATCCAGCAAATCATCACCTGGCTCCTTTGGCGTCACTTTGGCAAGCCTGTCGCCGAGCGAGCTTCTTTCTTCGGCGATGATTTTGCCAAGCTTGTCAAGCACAGCAATGGCATTGCCTCTTTCCAGCCACTGATGGAGGCTTTCAAGACCCTGGAGAGCGACCTCAGAGGCATGGAAGATCTTCCCCTGACCATTCGATCCCTCATGCCCGCCGACCCGCAGCTTCGATACTCTTCCACCACTTCCCCCATGGATGGTGACAAGCTGATGAAGACGCCCGCTAATGTCGTCGTCCAGTTTGAGGGATCTGGTCGCTGGCCGGATGACCTCGTTGCTATTCAGCGCACCAAAATGGCTTTCTTGCTACAGATCGCAAGCTTGTATGGCAAGCTGGATGCTGGTGTCGTCGCTCGTGTGGGTCTGGAGAACTCAGATCTCGAATATCAGAACCAGGGCTTCCTCGACATCATCTACCCCTCCACCAATGCCTCTTTCCGCCTGCGGATCCAACACGACCGCGAGAGTACTCTTTTGGATAGGATCCTAAAAGACAAGTCCGCTGCTCCGTCTACCAGGGAAGCCGCTAGCCAGGCTCTGTCTTCCTACAAGCGCATCTACCTCCGTTCCCCCGCTCACACTGCTGCTGTGCAAAAGCTCTGCACTCGCCATCAAGCCCTTTCTCCCACTATTCGTGTCTTGAAGAAATGGTTCGCGTCACACCTGCTCAGCAACCATTTCGCAGACGAGCTCATTGAGCTTTTCGCCATCAACACTTTCACTCGTCCATATCCGTTTCAGCCACCTTCGTCTGTGCGGACTGCCGTCGCTCGCACTCTTGCGTTCCTGTCTCGCTGGGACTGGCGGGCTGATCCTCTGATTGTGGACATCAACGCTGACCTCAATGCCGATGCCGTTGCGGCCACCACCACCCGTTTCGAGGCATGGCGAAAGCTCGATCCCTCGATGAACCGCGTTTGTCTTTTCGTAGCATCGAGTGTTGATGCCGAAGGCACAACGTGGACGGACGGAGTACCCGCAAAGGTCGTCGCCGCTCGCCTCACCGCACTCGCCAAGGCCGCGACTGGCGTCATTGAATCCCAGAGTCTAGCTCTCGACGTCGAGTCGTTGTTCGTCAGCGCGACTGCCGAATACGATTTCGTCATCCATCTCGCTAACCTCGACAAAAAGCCCAGCAAGAAGAGCCGCAAGTCATCCGAGTTCAAGAACCTGGTAGTCGCCGCCGCAGACGAGAACATGGATCCCGAGACGGTCGGATTTGCGCCCCAAGACTTGTTTTTCGAGGAAGTCGAAAGGACATATGGACAGGCTGTCGTGTTGTTCAAGGGTGCAGCGGAGCACACCATCGCGGGTCTCTGGACACCATACACGGCGCCCAGGGGCTGGAAGGTCAATCTGGCGTATTCGACCGTACCCGTCAAGAGTGGAGACGGGGACGAGGTCTTGGCTGTTATCAACAAGGAGGGCGTGTTGAAGGAGATTTCCAGGCTCGGCGGTGATCTTGTCAAGAGGATCGACGTCAACAGAGCGTGATATTTCCGTGTAGCATAATAAAAAGTTCTCGACCGCACGAAACGACCTTTCGGTGGGAAGGTCAAAGTTGTGTATATCATATATACATCCCATCCATTCCAGAATAAAATGGACAGTCTCACTTGCATTCCTGCGTAAACTACCAACCTATCAACATCACACAGGCAAGGTATGTCGTCTACGTGTGTCTATATCGCATAAACGGTCAATGTCTGCACTACTGTTGCTGCTGCTGCTATTGCTGTTGCTGATGCTTGTGTACAAAAGTACGGTGACCCTGGCCGGATTTCGCAAATGGACATTCCATGTCCGAATCAGGAAGGTCGAAGGCTTGCCCGTGTGCGCCGCCGCGCCCTACGACGTCGCCACAAGACACGTCTAGTCGATGCATCAACGACATTTTCTTTATTTTGCATTCCATATATAAGGTATGCTGGATCTTGTCAATATATTTTCTTCGCTATCTGCAGTACTTGAACTTTCGTTGTATATAACAAAGGAAAACCAAAAGAATAGGGAATTAATCAAGTCTTTCCCCAGCAGCAACAACCATGTCCGCAGGCACCAAAAAACTCTACATGGACAACGGCGCTCTACGCCAACACATGAGCAAGATCGTTCGCGTGACGCCCACATCTTCACTTCCAGAAGCCGATCGCGCACTGGTCAAGGATCCTGCTGTTGACGATCTTGCGCTGGTCACGGATGAGACGATTTTCTATGTTCAGGGCGGGGGCCAGCCGGCTGATACGGGGGTTATCAGGCCCTATGTAGACGACTCTTTGAAAAGCATGGAAGAGGACAAGAAAGAAGAGGTTTCCTTCCGCGTGACTTCCGTCCGCTACCCATCCGCCGGCCACGAGATCCTGCACTTCGGGCACTTCGCGCCCCGGCTCCCGCACAACAACAACAACAGCCCCATTCCTTTCGCCCCCCCCCTCCCCATCCTGCAACAAATCGACTCCGCGAAACGCGACCTCCACTCGCGCCTGCACACAGCTGGCCACATCCTAGGGCTAGCGATCAACACTCTGAGTGCCGAAGGCGTTCTGCCCACTGACCTCGTCGAGTCAAAGGCGTCTCATTACCCTGACTCCGCCGCAGTGGAATTCGTGGGTCTCATCGACGGTGTGCATAAAGCCGCGATTCAGAAGCGGACGGACGAGTTCGTGGCTTCCGGAGCTGGAGTCAGGATCCATTACTGGAGCCTGGCGGACGTCATGAGCAAATGCAGTGGTGTGGCGGACGGGTTTGGGCTGCCGGACGGAGAGGAGAGGGCTAGGGTCGTGGAGATTGTGGGGCTGGGTGCGTATCCGTGTGGTGGTACGCATGTCGAGGATTGTAAGCTTGTGGGCGGGATTGAGGTCAGGAAGATCGCGAGGTCGAAGGGGGTTTCGAGGGTTTCTTATCGGGTTTTGTGAGCATGTTGATGGCTTGCGTCTTGATGGTAGAGATGGGGTTGTACATATATGATGGATATCTATGGCAGGGTGTAGACGATTTATGAATCCGGCCGAGTCTGTTCTAAAGATAGGGGGCAGTAGATTGACTTGAAATCGGCCAGAGACAAGATAGAGAAGGGAGACTGAAGCGAAGTGACAGCGCCGGTTTGGTTCTCTATTCCTCAGACCTGACTCAATGATTTTGACTGCCCCTTGCAGGCTTTAGAAGAGAGCGCGTATACTTTTCACCTTCTATAGATTACCTGCATCATATCAGCCACTAATCTGGGATAAGCAAAGGACCGGACTGATCTAGACAAGAGTAGTGTCATCTTTATACAAGATCATGGAAGACCAAAATCAGGAAATGATGATCGCGGTTTGATACGCCAAAACTCGTGCGATTATGTTGGACTTGAGAAGTTAATATCCGGGAGAGAAAAAAGCGATGCGACGCGCCATGTTGGCTTTCTTCTTCTCGATGTCGAGAAACTGGACCAATATGGATTTGATGGAGCGCCAAGATTCAGGAGGAGAAACCATACATCTGGCCATTTCGTCCTTTTTCTTCTCGGAGTCGAGGAATGGATGGGTCAGAGGTTGGGCTTCACATCCGCCAAGAGTTTTGGTAGGCGAAAAAGTGATACTCTTCAGCATTTCGTACTTCTTCTTTTCGGAGTCGAGGAATGAGACAGACCCCGGTATACGTCTAGGTCATTTTCCCGATCTAACAGGATCGAGTGATCAGAAAGTAGATGTCCATTCGTATATCATTGACTAACACAATTTTGATAACTTCACGTCCGGAATCTGACTAGTGGATCTCACATGATTACATAATCAGATCCAATCACTGTGAAACTCCTTCTTGCCATCCTGTCTATCATTCTTCCCGGAGTCAGGAACTAGAACTAAATGAATTGTATAAAGCGCCAAGAACTACGAGATAAACCATACCTTCGACCATTCTAGCCTTTTCCTTCTCAGAGTCGAGAGATGACATGCCCAAGATGAGAGAATTCTCGGTAGAAGTGGGAATTCGACAAACGAGGACCCTGTTTGTACGCGCTTAAGGGGTATCTCAAGATACTGGAGCTTTTCTGCCATCATTCAGATGTTACCGGCAGCTTGTTCTGTCTCGCTGTGAGCTGCAGATGGCACACCAGGAGGGGCAACCTCAGCGATAGAGATTCCCCACAATTGACAGCGTCACAGTCGAACGACGACGTCGATCGTAGAGACATCTTCAAGCAATTAATGCATACATATTGCGCAAACACCCACAACACACGTAGTCAACCACTGGTCGTTGAAAGTATTTACGTACACCTCGGCATTTACATCTTTCACAACGTCGATCACTGCAGATCTCCCTTTGCGAAGTCCAGATTTGGCATCCCATCTGCCTTGGCTGAACTTAAGCTTTTGTGGGGGAGAGATGGATCTTCAGTCCAATGATGCACAACACGGATGGATGGACTAGCGATTGACAATGGGGTTCCAGAAATGAAAAGTATCGAGCCGTGCTATTCAAAACAGCCGCGGCTCGTGCAGATAGAAGATGTGGGAGATTGTTTGAAGACAAAGTGATGGCTGCCTGCTTCGTGAATTCGAACATCATTTCTTTTGAACAATTATTCTTACCAGAGATGTCGATTTTGTCACTTTTGACCACTGCAGCGCTGATCTGCTCGTCTGCTGCTTTTCCTGGCTTGGGAGGTGCTAGGCGCGATCTGAAAATCATTCAACGACACCCCAAGGCTGCTGCCGCTACTACCTCAGCAAGTGGCTCATCAGCGTCGTCTTTCCCTGCGTGGCACCCTGCACGACCTGGCGAAGGTAGCTCACCACGATGACTATTTTTCAAGTGTCTCTGCTAAATATATCTCCGACGTCTAGTCCGCTCGCCATGCCCGGGTCTCAACTCTCTGGCAAATCATGACATATGTCCTCGAAGCGGAAAAGGTTACACCCTTCCAATCCTCACAGCATGTCTTGCAAAAGGTCTGAACATGGGCGCCGACTTCACCTTAGCGATTGGAACAGCTGGATTCGCCTCGAATCCGGACCCTGAGCTTCTCTACTTCGACCTTGACATGTTGCAAAAACACGACTTTGTCATCGAACATGACGCCTCTCTGTCTCGTGCGGACGCTAGCACGGGTGATAATCACTCTTTCAATCAGACCATCTGGAACTCCGTGACTGCGTTTTTCGCAAACCAGGACAACGCAACCATCGAAACTGCTGCCAAAGCAAAGTTTAACAGAGTCACGACTGAGGCAGCCAGAGACCCAGAATTCAGTTATGGACCTGCGCAATTCATCCTCAGTTACGGCGAAACCGCTCTTTACCTCTCTACCATGGGTGACCCCACGACTGGATCTGCACCTGTTGATTACGTCAATGTGTTCTTCCAGGAGGAACGTCTACCTTACGAGGAAGGTTGGAGACCAACTCTCGAGCCGACGACTTTGAGTACTTTGGGGGCAATGATATTTGAGTTGAACATTGCTAATGGCGAAGTTGTTCCCGAGGGATCGATCTTGGGTGAGCATAGCTTGAGAGCGGTACTGGTAGGCGTTGATGCTATCACAGGGCTTGTCGAGAATCCGATTCTTTATGCTGTATCTAAGCTTACTAGTGCTTTGGGCGCCTTGACTGGGAGCTGATACTGGGACACAGCATTTGTATATATTGCTCTATTCTGCTTAACATGATGGGATATCTACATCATACCTAAGGAACGGATTGGGTCTTAAGTTTTCTCTGTGTCAGTCCCAATGTCTCCCAATGGTGCGCCACAAAGAGACTCCAATGGCACTTTGGTGAGCCACCAGCCCAATATGTCAATCGAGTCGTTGACAACTCGTAGTCGCCTGATGGAAATGTCGAACTATGCTTGCGTGCATAGTACTTGCTATCCCTATCAGTGCCGATTTATGTACCGGTCCATTAATGGTCACCACCATCGTCTGTTTTCATGGATGCTAGGGTCTTTCCAAAGGGCTATCGTACCGGCTCGTCACCTTCTGAACAGGTGCACCTGTATAACGCGGAGAAGCTCGGCCCTCGGACATATCCAGACAAGTACTCCGTAGGCAATCCGATACCCTGTTCCGACTGTCTAAGCACGAGTCTATCCGGATGATCCTGGAGGAGCACAACATCGGACCAGCTGACGATAGAGCTCGCACCTTATGCACCCATGAATCATAAGCAGCGCATGTGTATTGTGCACGATTCAGATATCTTGGTTTACTATACGGAGATATAATAATGTCAGTACTTAAACACAAAACACAAAGAAAATCTCCGAGCCTAGTTATGTGAAAGAGCGAGTACGAAATGCGCTACAGCGCGTGAGACGCTTCATCACAAGGTCCAGAGACATATTAACCCATCAAATCGAAGCGAACCACAATGAGCGAGTTCCTGCTGTACAGTATCTTACTCAGGACAATCGTACGGAGCCAAGACGATCGCTACCGCAAAGAGTAATCTGATATTAATCCGTGCCGTTCTGTCCGGATGGAAGCAAGAAAAAGCTTGTTTCAACGATGGACAAAGGCAACGTCATCCCTGTTACGTCCGTGCGGTCGGTTCAGGTGCCCGTAGTGGCAATTTAAATTGCCCTTGTATAGATGTTTGCGTATATATAGTAAATAGTGCTGCCTGCGCGGTCGGACAATTTTGATCCGCGCTGTTGAATTCTGAGCTGTTGAATCCTTGCTGTCGAGCCGTGGAACTGATTGACGAGAAGTCTGGCTTTGGCAATGTAAGTCGATGAAACCGTGGTCCTGTGCGAGTATATGTTTTCATGTGTGATGAGAGAATTAACACAACAATGCGATTAGAAAGTGTTGATCTACAATAGTACTCGACCATAAAAAACAAACAACACCGAACCAAAGCAAGCAACACCCACAACCTCAACAAACCTCCAAATCACTCGAACGGTCCCACCCACGAGCAAAAGAAGTAAACCAAGACCAAGATGGCCAACTCCCCTCCATCCTCCACTAGCGACGTCCTCCTCTACTTCCTCGCTCTTTTCCTGCCTCCGGTCGCAGTGTTTCTCAAGACCGGCTGCGACTCAAATTTCCTGATTAATATCTGTTTGACTATCTTGGGCTGGATTCCGGGTGTCATTCATGCTTGGTGGATTGTTAGCAAGTATGAGAAGCCTGCTATGTGAGCGCGGCGCATAATGCTGGAAAGCGACGGATTCAGGGGTGAAATAGATGGATAATGGGTCTGATATTGGAAGCTGGTCTTCTTGTCTTTGTATTGCTTATGGGTCGTGGCTGTTTGATACAGCGCTGATATATGCAGTACAATCGTGGAAGCGTGAACTCTTTTCTTCTCTTGTGAATCTATTTCTGGTGTGTATCATATTGTGTCTAGTATTCAACCTCCATTTTTGATATGATGAGACGGTGATACCTTATGCCCCATCCTGCACTCACTAGAAGGCGCTGCAATGAGTATTTACAACAAAGTTCAGAGCGTTGCTCAAATCTTGATATCCTTGCCAATGTCGTCAATGGCCTTGACGAGTCCCTCAGCAGTTTCTTTTCTGGTGCCGCCGTTAACAACCACTCTGAAGAACATTCCATCTTCGCCAGGCGAGTAATCGATCATGAAGCCCTTTGGAACGAGCGCGCGTGCGATCTGCTCGGTGATCTTGCTGTTCTTGTTTCTATGGCCGGAACCTTCCTGCTTGTTGTAGTAGAAGCACACCTGCCAGCACGGCGGCGGGTTTTCGCTCACAAGAGTGAAGTTCTCCTTGCTTCCCACCAGGTCGGCGAGATACTTGCTCATCTCGAAGCCACTGTCGATGCGAGCTTCCAGTCCTTCTTGTCCATAGTAGACCCAGGACAGAGCCAGCTTCAGCGCATCACCACGACGACCGCATTGCGGTGTCAAGTCCGCCAGGTCGAAGATCTCGCGAGCGGGAGCAGATGCCTCGACATTGCCTTTCGAGTCCAACGCTGAGGAATCGGCTGCGCTCTCGTCGTCGTCGTCAGAATTGTGGAACAAGTAGCCTGCAGGCAGCGTCATGGCTGCTTGACATTGTCGCATGTCCTTGCAAAGTAAGAAGGAACTCGTCACTGGCACACTGAGCATCTTATGCGGCGTGACACCAATACTGTCAGCCTTTTCGATGCCTGGTAGCTTGCTTGGTGCGTGCTTCTTCGAGAACACAACCGGCCCGCCCCAAGAGCCGTCGACATGTAACCAAATAGGAGTGTCCTTGTGTTTGGCTATCACGTCTGCGATCTGACCGACATCGTCGTAGCTGCCGAGAACTGTAGTGCCTGCAGTCGCATTGACGTAGAAGGGCACCTCGCCAGCCTTCTTTGCCTGCTCGATCGCCTCGTCTAACGCATCTGGCTTCATCTGTCCCTGTTCGTTGACAGCAACACCCCTTACTGCGCCACTGCCGAAGCCGAACATTTGTGCAGCCTTTTCGAGCGAGTAGTGACCATGCGCAGATGTGAAGAGAACGAACTTCTTGCCTTGAATACCGTTGACCTTAGTATCAGGATAGAGAGTATTACGAGCTATAACGACGGAAGTCTGATTGGAAGCACTACCACCAGGTTGAGCGATACCACCGCTGTGAGCACCCTTGAACCCATAGAGAGTAGCAAGTGCCCGAGTCACAGTTTTCTCGACAATTGTCAGAGCAGGAGAGACTTGGTAAACGTGGACCTGAGACTCTCAATCAATTACTGCGCTCGCGTCGATACTCACAGATGAAATGGGAAACTCACATTCGTGTTGAGGACGGACAGCAAGAGCTCGGTGGCGACACCAACGGCATTAGTACTGGCGTATAGCTTGTCCAGAAACCCCTGATCCCAAGTGTTGACGCTGTACTTTAGCACATCCTGCACAACTTGCAGTAGTCCCTCCTTGCCGGCACCCTGAGTAGGCAATTGCGGTTTGAAGAGAGACTGCAACTTCTGTGGAGGATGATACTCTACTAGCGCAGTACGGGGCCCCTGCCCATCCACTTGCAAGCCGTGACCGGTGCTTTTGGAAGCAGCATCGACATCAGCAGCACGAATGAACGGAACGATAAGGTCTTTGATGGAGTCGATAAGCTACGATAAGATCAGTATATTGACACGACTCTACAGATTAGATTGAGATTATCTCGCCGACAAGAACCTTACATCCTGCACTTCGCCTGCTCGGTCCAGCTGCTGGTTATCAGCAGCGCGTGTTGGTAGAGACGACATGACTGTTCTATAATTATAGAATAAAAATAATGACAATGATAAAGATACGAGTATGTACAAGGAAAACTACTATACAATAAGATGCCCTATGCCCACTCCATCTAGTATACGAGACATGGTCATTAGTCACACACTTACCGCACTACACGACGCGAGATTAAAAGTCTTTGATTACGACATATTACGATTCTTGGGGTGGCCTATGCCTCTTCGTCGGTCCTTATCGATAGTCGATCGATGCCTCTTTTGGCAGAATGGTTAATTCTCCATGACACAATCATTTTTCATGAAAAGCGAAGAACTTCTCAAGACTTCCAAGGATGTTGATATTAAGGTGGGTCTTTGCCAAAACAATAATGGCGCTGGGCACCACAAAGTCACAGATACGAGTTGAAGCGTGGCATGAGTGAAAATTGGCATAGGGCGCGCAGAGGAATCATGTTCTACGGCCCTGCAAGCCTCTTTTAGACAAATCAAGACGCGGGGATACCTCGGGCCCCCCCCCCCACCCCTCCTCAAGCGAAACGAAGTGCTTTGTAACGTCGGTCGACTTACCCACTTTCGAAGATGCGAACCTTTGTAGCAAACGTCTTCAGTTGCGAATCGGCGGTGCCAATGCCGCTGACGTACGTAGCCCATAGGGCACGCACGCATCGCGAAACACCTACCACTTTCTGGACCTTTAAGCTTTTGAACTCCCGAGCACCAACCCATGCCGTGGGAGAAGAAAGCGCCATTCGGCACGCTTCCCGTCCGTTCATGCGATTTCACATACGAGAGGGGCCAATGCTGTGTTCTTCCATTCGTAACAGTCATCCTTCTCAAGGTTACAAGGCGTGGTGCATTGCAGCAGCGGATGAGTAAGAACATCTCGTCCTCTTGCGTCAAAACGGAATAAATGGCGTATCAGCAGCAGCAGATGACCTGCGCAGACGTGCATGAAGCACTCAAATAGTGATATGACATTTGAATAGGGCGGAGAAGAAGAACCTGGGACACTTCCCCGCAACTGACTTCGAACGAAAGCTGTTCGGGCCCAGCTTGCTTTGTTATGTCCGAGGAACGTACACGCTTAATGCGGCAATTAGTGTTCATGGACGGATGATCTACTGTACATGACTACTTGTAAGCCTCATTAAACCCGTGCTCGCTTCTTTCAAGTCGGTGTAACTACCGTGTCATGCCTCCTAAATCCGTTTTTCTACATTTGCTACATGTCTGCTTAGAAACACTGCTTTTCCTTCCTGCATAAGTGGCCAATATATGCCTTGCCATTCAAAATATCCTCTCTGGCTCTCAACTTCTGCATTGGTGCTTCACCGTAACCCTGTCATTGAGAATGGATACTATAGAGAGAATACTCTCACGGCCTACTGCAAAACCGTACAGATCTCGAGCAGTCGAGTCATCTGAAGAACCATGGCTCAATGACGATGGCCTTTTGGATTTCTCGCCAGATGACATTGAAAATCCCAAGAATTGGTCTTCTGCCCGTCGATGGTATATCACGCTATGCGCCGTCCTACTAGTCATCAATGCTACATTCGCTTCTTCTGGCCCGTCCGGCGTGCTGGAAAGTATTTCCGCTGAATTACACGTTTCTACAGAAGCAGCTGGCCTGGTGATCACGCTTTTCCTCCTGGGTTACTGTGCAGGGCCTTTGGTGTGGGCACCACTCTCCGAATTTTACGGTCGTCGATGGGTCTTTTACATCACCTTCATACTATATCTAACCTTCAACTTTCTTTGTGCCTTCTCCCCTAACTTTGGTGGACTGCTTGTTGGTCGTTTCCTCACTGGCACGTTTGCAAGTTCATCACTATCGAATGCTCCCGGTGTGCTGGCAGATATCTGGGGCCCGCTGGATCGAGGCAATGCCATGGCCTTGTTCTCCATGATGACTTTCATTGGCCCCGCACTTGGTCCAGTCATCGGAGGCTTTCTTGAGCTCAAGGAGGACTGGCGATGGATGTTCTATGTCCTCTTGTGGCTAGCTGGTTGCACTTTGCCCTTGATGTTCACGATTCCGGAAACCCTTCCGTCAATAGTGCTTCTGAACAAGGCACGAAGACTGCGACGACTGAAGATTCCGGGATATGAAGACGTAAAGGCACCACTCGAAGTTACAGATCGTCGACTTACCACATTATATGCTGTCGCCTTGACTAGACCCTGGAAGATCCTCGTCGACCCGATCTCGTTCTTCTGTGCCATCTATCTGTCCGTCGTGTACTGTCTTTTGTACATGCTCTTTACGATTTACCCAATTGTGTTCCAACAAAAGCGAGGATGGAACTCCGGCGTGGGTGAGCTACCGCTCATAGGGACAGCAATTGGTGCAGTAATCGCGGGTCTGATTGTGTTTGCATTCACTGCCAGGGAGCGAAAGAAGGCTGCTGCAGGTTATAAGGGCAAACCCGAAGACCGTCTCATCATTGCCATGGTTGGAGGTATCCTTTTTCCTGTCACCATGTTCTGGTTTGCTTGGACTGGCCAGTACAACAGCGTTCACTGGATTGTGCCCTGTATTGCTGGTGTTTTCTTGGCTTCGTCAATCCTCCTCATCTTCGTTGCCTTCCTCAATTATCTTACCGACACGTACCTCATGTTCGCTGCCTCGGCACTTGCCGCAAATACTGTGGCTCGATCTGCAGCAGGTGCAGCAGCTCCTCTATTTACACAGTACATGTTCGACGCTCTTGGCGTCGGCGGTGGGGGCTCTCTCATTGGCGGAGTTGCTTGTCTACTCGCACCAATCCCCTTCGTCTTCTACCGCTACGGCGGACCCATCCGAGAACGCTCGAAATTTGCGCCCACGCCTGGCAAGGCCGACGGTGTAAAGAAGAATGTACCTATCGAGCAAGATGTCGAAAAAGGCGAAGAGGTAAGAGGATACAAGAATCATCCTCACAGGACATACAGTCAACAAGGCGAGGGCGAAGATCGTGTTGTAGCACCTGATGATTACAGGACCATTGACGCTGGACAAGTGGGTCATGGACATTACATGAAGTCTCGCGACGAAGACGAGAGCACACTTGAAGATGGCTCGCCAGCGTCTGGTTCGTCTTCTGGTAAGGCAGACACTGACGGCGAAGTCGCGTTCGAACCGATTCAGGGAGGAAGGTGAAAATGATAAGAGTCATTGTTTTGTTGCTTCCTTGTTGTTTGTTTCACATACTTATCTTGATTCCATAGCATGGCGCTGGGTTGAAATAATTGTCGGCATGAGGGAGCTTGGCTTGGAGTTTTGCTTCCAGGCACGCATTATAATGATCTCCTAGAATGAGCCTTTTACGTAGAACAAATCACGATTATCAAATCTAGTCATGTTCGACAATGATAAAACATCGATCTCCGCTAGCACCCTCACTCTGTCCAGAAGAACGATGGTTGTGCCTTGGCATGCAACGAGTAGAGTGTCGAAGAAACGGATGCAGAAGGATGCTAATATAAGATCTCCTGGTCCCGGACTGTGGGGGCGGCTCAGTAAGGCAGACATCATGCACTGCACTGCACTGCTTGGCTTAGCTGACTGACAGGTGTGCAGTCTATCTTGCTTGCTAAGATGGTAGCTCCGTATAGAACCTATGATGGATTCACATAATCACAACTATTTGAGCTGTCGACTTGTCTACGACAGCCTAGAGTGGGTAGGTGCTGACCGATCATGAGGCCTTTGTACAAGTGCTGCATGCTTGTCCCATCTTTGGCAAAACGGAGATGTGATCATTCATGCTATGCGAGTTTGGGTGCATGCATAATGTATCATGCCGTCATATCTGACGAGTTGCCACGTGAGGTAGTTCGATGAGCTGCAGGGGGCCAAACAAAACTGCGATGCAAGATACAGTGTGCCGCAGACGGGGCCAAACTGATTGTTCTACCAGACACGACATGTGTTGGCTCAATATTGATGACACGCGATGGGTCGAGCGTACCTTGATACCTAGTTAATGTTCGGATTCTGATATTCTGCAAGGACTGAACGGTATAGGATATGCTTGCATGAACATGGTTTTCGTACCTGTTATTAGAAGTGAATACTGCGGGCTCATCTGTCACAGGACTAGGTCAACGGATGTTGTGATAGCAGTGTCTTGGATGTGCGATCTCTCGTGCCTCAAGGAGGGTAGAGCGTGCACGTGAGTGTGGAATGAGTGGTTTTGAATCTCATGTTCGACGAGCGTTACATGTAGTCTTCGGGATGAATAGAAGGTATCACGATCCCTCGAAGAAATCTCCTGGAACGAAGTGTGTTTGCTGCGCCTCGTTGGCGAGCATAGCGCCTGGAAGCCAGACTTGTTGAAGATACATCTGAGCCGCAAGTATATGAGATGCAGAAGGGACGACGCCGATCTCACTCAGGAAGCTGAGGAAGCGAGAGATCCAATAGCGCGATCCATGACCTGTAGCATCGAAGCGATATGATAGGAATCGACCGTATATGATGGTATGCAGAATTGTCTCGAGTGTGACACCGGACTTGACATGCATTGCAAACGTTCTCACCAGATCAGACGGAACCGCATTATCACAGGCGCTGACGACCAAGGAAACGGGAGCTGCACCAGGACGAGAAGGTGCGGGTGTCAATCTAAGCGACCGATTCTCCGTCTGCACAAGCTGGATTACCCACGAGTTGGTCAAAGCTGATGGTGTTGTAGTATGCTTCTGCCTACCTGAAGCGAACGCTCTGGTAGGTGCCAAAGCGCCAACGACAATCTTGTGAATAGCTTTTTCTGATGGATCTTCAGCCACTTCCGACGGCTCGAACGTGAGTGTGCCAGCCATGGGTTATGGTGTGGTGGGGCAGATGAACAACGCTTTGAAGTGCCCAATCCTGCTGCTGTTGCTTTTCAAGCTTGATGCCAACGCCAATACGGATGCCAACATGGATGTGATAGCAATCATCGGATGAGCTGATTCGGACGCTGACACGTGTGTTGCTTACAGGCCCACTTATGCAGCGGAAGCTCGTAAATATATAACAAGAAATCAGACACGGAGGCTTCAATGCAAGGCTAATGTAGTAGTAGCAATGCCGACTTGTGGGGCAATGTCGCCCTTTGGCCGTCCAGATGTAGAATCCGCGATGTAGAAGTACAGTAGAAGAGTCCGCAAATAGCTGGCCTATATTCCGAAGATACACGTGGCACCCTCGCATACAATAGACGTGTAGCAAGGCTTCTTTCTTAGTAGAGAGATACGTACTAAACAGGAGTAAGCTGTAGACTAGGTTCTTCGATACTCTGCCAACTAAATACACTAACAGCGCCAGAGTCTGACAAGATCTGCACGAGTCACGTTGGCATCGCGTCGATCGAGCAGATGGGGCGGCAGCAGCGGCGATCGATCTTGCAGCAGAGAGCTGCAGGAAAGCTGAAACAGCCGACTATCCTAGGACACGGACTATCTACGCAACGCCGTCGCGGTGCAACTGTCCGGACCTCGTTGTCTTTCCACAACAGCCACAAATACATGGATGTCTTGTAGCAGGCAACAATTGAGATAGAGAGAGATGAGTTTGGTGACAAGAGGATGAGCGTGCCAATGCTTCTTTGAGTTTGGAACAGGGGCAGGTAGCGGAGAGAGTGCCGCGAGACAAGATTGTTTGCCCACTGTAGCTGGAGCTGAAGCCGGAGCAGCAGATCTCGGCTACGTCCCAAACACCCACATGTCACTGTCCCATCTGTCAGATGCATCTCGATCGGATCTTGATCCACAATCGGGTCGTACAAGATGCAGGTGCCATCAGTTGTGCGATAGATTGCTGCAAGGTCGCATATTCGATCCGTCACTCGACTACATGACTCTACATATGAAGACATTGGTATCAGGTAGCAGTATCTCAGGTGAGTCGAGTCGAATCCAATATCTCCCTGACAAGATTCCACTAACCACGGCTAGAACCAGGTCTTGAGTCGTGGTCTATACTGCAGCAATGTGGTTCCACCCATGTCGCTTGCCACGTCGAAGGGTGGGGCGGCTGCCGCCCCGCGCGATCTGGACAGATTCTGAATCCTGTTCTGTAGCGTTATGTACCTTATATTGGAAGGCTTGGCATCGCCGGGATTTTTTTTGTGGAAAAGTCGAGCGGCTTGAGTGACATTTTACTTTTGGTCTGCTTGATATGTGCAGAACATGGTAAGCAGTTCACTATCTACTTATTTCCCGCTCCGGCCTATCGACCTTGCTTGCCGTTGTACACCATCCCAGCATCAACGGGCAACGTCTCGCTCTTGTGCTCTATTTGTCTTTCTTTCTTTGTTGTCCGTCTAAATTTTTTGCTTCTTCCTTTCTTTTCTTGGCCCGATCTATAATGCCTCGTGAAAATAAGAAGCGTGGCCGTCGTGCCGAGGAGAAGAAGAGAAAATTGGAAGAGACGGAAGGGGAAGAATTCGACGCGGCTAAACGACAACGAGTTTCTGACCCAGACTTCGCCGAGCAAGAAGGATTCGTCGCTCTTGATGCGCAAGAGGACGCCTACAAGGCATCTGGAGAAGGCAATGGATACGAACAGAGGCCAGAACTGCCGTTCTTCGGTATGCTCGACGAGGAAGAGCAGGAGTACTTCAAACGTGCAGACGAGATGCTGGAAATGAACAACTTTGCCGACCCGACCGAGCGCTCTTTATTCCTGGCCAACGTGTACCGTGAAGCCGAAGGCAAAGAACTCAAGATTGCCAACAGTCAGTCATGTTCCAGACTGATGGAGCGCTTGATCCAATTGTCTTCTCCCTCGCAGCTGAAGACGCTATTTCAAACATTTAGTGGAAAGTAAGTCCGAAGAACAGTTATGCTCTGTGTTATATCTCTTGTATCTATATGCTAACAGTCGCTCAGCTTCATGCACCTGATACAGCACCGTTTTGCTTCTCATTGCTGTGAGAAGCTGTTCATCCGAGCTGCACCTTTTGTTACCAAGGAATTGCTTGCACCGCCTAGTGTTGGAGCAGAGGAGATGGCAAACGGCGATGTCTATGTCTCGATGGAGAACCTTTTCTTATACACCATCGGAGAGCTGGAAGGAAACATCGGATTTCTCATGACTGACCGCTTCGCCTCACACGCCTTGCGCGTGCTCCTCCTTGTCTTCGCTGGTGAACCCCTGGTTGAAGCAAAGTCTCTGCTGCAGAGCAAGAAGAAAGAGCATGTTTCTGTGCACGGAGAAAGCCAACTTGGCGAAGAGCAACAGGTCAAAAGAGCTGTCCCGGATTCGTTCACTGAAGCGCTACAAACCCTTATGAGCTCGAGTGTCGCCGGTCTAGATACAACAAGCCTGCGGGCTCTGGCGACACATCAAGTTGGAAACCCCACTCTACAATTGCTCATCAAGCTCGAGCTCAACCATTTTGGAAAGCAGAAGGCCAAGGAGGAAACTTCAATTTTGCGCACTTTACTACCCGACGACCCCATCACTCCCGAGTCCGACAGTGCGACGTTCATCAATGGTATAATCTACGATCCCATAGGATCCCATCTTGTGGAAGCAATTGTCGAGAACGCGCCTGGAAAGATGTTCAAGAGCTTGTACAAGGGGTTATTAAAGGATCGCATGGCTTCGTTGGCGAGAAATGAAATTGCTGGTTATGTTGTATGCAAGGTGCTCGAGAGGTTGAGCAAAGACGACTTGTATGCCGCCCACGAGCAGATTTTACCTACCATTCCCGCTCTGGTTGAGCGTAGCCGATTCGGCGTCATCAAAACACTGATGCAGCGCTGTCAAGTGCGAGAGATTGACACTAGGTCGCTCGCTAGTCAGCTCGCAGAGGCTTACAAGACCGCCGATGGTGGCTTCGACATCAGAGCGCTCCTTCATGTCTCTGAGATTGAGCTTCCAGCCCCTGTGAACGGCGATAGTAATGGTATCGATGGCGAAGTTCAAGCGCCCCGCCAAGCGGCACAGGATCCGTCCCGTAACACTGGCGCCCGCCTTCAAGGATCACTTCTGGCCCAAGAGATGATAGATGTGCCGGGCGCCCTGAGCTCACTGGTCTTCGATAGCTTGGTCACCCTCTCCCCCGAGTCATTGCTGGCTATGTCTCGCGATCCAATCATTTCACGCACCTTGCAGGCAGCAATGTCGTCTCCAAATGCAACCGTCATCTCACGGCGAAAGTTGATCCAGCTATTCTATGGCAACATTGGGGAGATGGCCCTCGAGAAATCAGCCTCTCGTGTAGTGGACGCCATCTGGGATGGCACCCACGGTCTTGCGTTCATCCGCGAACGTATAGCAGAGGAACTAGCCGAGGACGAGCCCGCGTTGCGCGACTCACCCTGTGGTCGCGCAGTATGGAAAAACTGGAAAATGGATCTCTACAAGCGAAAACGAGGCGAATGGATCAAGCAGTCTAAGATCAAGGCAAGCAACGACGGATTCCAGAGCTTTTCCGAAGTCGACAAGAACAAGTCTGTGAGGTCAGCGAGGAAGCAGACGAGGAATGGCGAACACACGCCCGAAACAGCGCAAAGACAGAATGGTGCTGAGGAACAACAAAAGCCCAAGAAGACGGCGCTGCAATTGGCGCGCGAAAGACATGTTGCCAAAAAGGCCAAGGAGGCGTCTGGAGGAGGATTCAACAAGGCTGCTACGGGAGCGAACGCGAGCGCCATTTCATAGGCGTTTTTTTCTGTGATGTGTATAAAGAATTTTTTTATAGCTAATGACAGGACAAAATCGAAGATGCGGCGCGCCATTCAGACGGTTCAGCTGACTACTAGATTTTATACTGGAATGTGTGATATCCATGCACCCTTGCGTGGCTGTTCGGAAGAACGATGTCGTGACATTGAAACATGGACTTCCGACTGAATATGCCTATGGATCCGCGGGTAACCCTTCGCGTCATGGCGACGTTTACCCCTGTACTTTCTACCAATTCTACACGCTGACACTGAAATTATAGCAGCTTTTCAGAGCAATGTTTGTAAGGTGCCTACTCCACACCTGAGATGACGTGGCAACATATCATCAGCAGTCATGGCGTGGCCGAGTGCAAGCATCTTCGTAACAATTGATGTGTGTGTACAAGACAAAATCATAAAACTCATGTATTACCAACAGAGCATCATGCTGGACATGCCTACGAACCAAACTCCCACTCACACGGCTACAATTGACCGAACCTCTAAAGATGACTTACAGCCATATGTCCCAACTCCTTCCACACCAACGCAATACTAGCCTCCTGGACCGCTTCATACAACTCCATCTCATCCAAGATGGGTCCGCCGAGCGCTTCGGCGAAGTCCGATCTGCCTCCGACCTCAGCTTCGAGGATTCTAGAAGGCCGTCGTGAGTTTGTCTTTCCAGAGTCTTTGAGGTTACTCTGAAAAATCCCCGCGGCGGAAATGGGAAGAAAGTCCTCGTAGATGATGGGTTCGCAGCCCACGATTCCTTCTTCGACGAGGCCTTCGAGCGTCGGCGGGCGTCTGGCTGTGAAGCTTTGTGCCTTGGCGTGGTCGAGGATGGAATACTGCACCCAGACCAGGCCTGCGCTCCGCAACACTTCCCAGTCGTCGGGGAACTGCGCGAAATGCAAGGCGTATGCGTCTTCGTCTTCGGCGGTGATGCCTTTCGCCGTCGCCGACTCGAGCAATGCGTCGTATAGTGCTCTACCTTTCGGCGTCAGCGCCGCGCCTCGCTCTTCGATTTCTCCGAAGCGAGCCGTGTGGAACCCGGTTGTTTCGTCGGCGAAGACGATGTGCTCGCGCTGGGCGTAGTAGCTCGTCTGACGCAGCAAGATGGGATTATGCCGTTTCGGAGGGCCTTCGATGGATTGTTTCGCAGGTAGGCCGACTCGTCGCATACACGCTTGCACGGCGTCGATGTCTAGTGCCCGAGGCGTCAAGTGATTGATATGCGGGCCTTGAAACGCGACGATGTCGGCCAGGATGGGGTTTTCGTCCAGTAATGCTTCGTAGATCGCCCGCGGGACTGTCGTCTGGCTTCTCCATCGGAACGTCTGTACGCCTTCTGTGACGAGCTCGTTCGCTTCCTCTTGTGTCAGCCCGCCGTGGCTTTCGCTGATGCTTATGAGTTGCTCGACCCGCGGACTGAAGATGTTGCGTTTACCCAGGATTTCTCGGACGACTGGGCTTAGCTCGGCACTGATATGCTCTCGCTTCAACAACGACACGAACAGCCGCAGAGGGTTCTCCGCCAGCTCCGTGAGGTCTGTCGTGCGGAAACAGGCAGCGTGGATTGGCAGACCGGCTTGTGTCAAATCATAGTATCCTACGGCTACCATGCCCATTGTGCCCAGAAACCTCGCCATGATGGAAAGCTCCTCTGGAGAGCCCAATCTGATGGCTCCATGGCGCTCGAGGTCGAGTCTGTTCAATTCGTGTTTGCGGCTCAGGGCTTCTGCTAGGGAATGGTTGTTGGCCAGGGTGGATTTGTTGACTTGTTGCACGACGTCGACGAGGTCGCTGTAGAGCGACACTTCGGATTTGTAGACTCGCGAGAGGGACTCTGAGAAGAGAGTCCTTGTGTAGGTTGGGAGGACATGGCTCCGGGTCGTTGTTGTTGTTGTTGTGCTTGTATCCATTGCTATCATGCGAGGATGACTGATATGGTTCGAGGGTTTAGCGACGGGGCTTATCTCTACAAGGAAACAAAAAACTCTATAGATGAAAGAGCATGTATCCTTCTTGTTCTTCGAAAAGAAGACTACTTGATTAAACCATAGACCAAACAGACCGTGATCTCAAAATCTGGCAATGGAAACAAGAAACAAAGTCAAGTAGACACAACATCATCACCAACATATCATGTCATGTCATACGGCCCTTATCTCCCCTCCTAAACCAGATACTACCACCGTTCCTCAAGCAGCACATACAGTATCTACCTGCTAGCTCCATTAATCCCCAGCAGTGATATCACAAATCCAGTCCCCGAGCACATGAAGTAAGTGCCGTGAGCCTTATCTACCCACCCCACTCGTGCTCCCCCGCTTCGAAGCGTTGCTAGCCGCATTCGATAAGATATGGTTGCCCACCTAGATAGTGGCGGGCTTTTATCTCGCTTTCTCGGTTGTTTGTTCGCTGGCTTTGCTTCTGGCTCACACCATGATGATGGATTGTATCGAGAGAGGGGCGAAGCATGCCTTCTGTCCGGTCAGGCTGGAGTAGGCGGGTCTGTCGTTTTGTGAAAGTACGCAGAGGTTATATATGGTGGAACATAAAATAATGAAGCGGTGTATCACCATAGTGTATCTTTGTAGTCACCGAGTATACTTCACCTTACTATCACGCACGTCTATCACTACACGTCTATCACTACACGTCTATCACTACACGGCTATCACTACACGGCTATCACTACACGTGTTCACGGTCTACATAGCTTTGACCGAGTGTCCTACCTTTCAACGTACTGTAGCTTGCCTGAGCCTTCACATCACATTACTCGACTGGTTCGAGGTATGCGTCCATCATGACTTTCATCCCTTGCACATAATAATGTCGGTATGATGCCGTACTGTCTATATGAGAGAAATTGAGGGCAAGAGAAGGGGCTAGTTATAGATTACAACACGGTTATGACAAGTTATGCGATGTAGTGTTGATTAAGAACACTCGAGTGAGCTTACGCATGGCGCGACTACAGAGCTAACCTATGCAACCCTCGTGCGTCTCTACTACGCCAGTCTGGAAAAGAAAAGGAAAAAGAAAGAATCGCTCGAGGACAAGATCGACAGAAAGGACCCGGCATAAACAATGGAGGGGGTGTGATGAGTGGTATAAGGACTTCCCCCCGACTATACTCGGGACGGGCAAAAAGAAAAGAAAGAAAAACTCCAAAGCGCGTTCGAAGGTTGCGTGTTCCATAAATGTTCCGGTAAGACAATTTCATTCCAATAGTGTAGAAAGTAGTAAACAGTGTCCACTCGCTTGACTTGCTCGCTTTCTCGGCAGTGCAGCTGTAACGACATGAAGAACAAAAACCCCTAAACCGCCGTCTCTGGTCGCTCGTTCTCGGCGATGACTGCCACGCCGAGACCCCGGTCTGGACTGGCTCTCACCATCTCCTCTTGTCTCCGCGCTCGGATAAAATCACTGACAGCGCGGATGAGAATGAACCAGCCAGCAATCATCAGAGCGTAAGATATCCAGTCACTGGTCGAGATTCCTGTGTCGACAACACCAGCGCCACCGCCATTCAGCATGCCAGGATCGAAGTCGTGGTCGTTGGGGTCCGAAGGCATGCTTCCAGAAGGATCGGTGTTACCAGGCACGCCAGGAGTCGTGTCTACAGGGTCAGAGCCTGCTGCTCGGAAGGTGAAACCGTATTGAATCAACGTGATTCCGAGACCGGCACGCGAGCCGTGCTTGGCGGCATGAGTAGTGTGGAGTAGGTAGGTAAGAAGGAAGCCGATGAGCTGGAAAGACATGCTGATGAGAGCGTTCCAGACAAAAGAAAAGAGCGACCCGACGACAAGACCGTCGACGAAAACATCGTCGCTGTTGAATGCGCCCGGTGCGAGGATGGTGGTTTCCCAATAAGGAGGGGTTGCGTCTGCGGCAGCTTGTTCGTACGTCTGTGGGTGATTAGTAAGTAGGCGGCGATCACAAGAAAAGGCTGCGTTCAAAACATACCGGTGGCTTCTCCTCCAGCTCCTCTCCTGGCGTCGGCTTTGCCGAGATGTTGGCGAAAACTCCATCATTTGTCGATTGACCGCCGCCGTAGACTCTAGGTGCTCCTCCTTGACTCGCGCCAGGCATAAACATGTTGATCTCGGTGACTCTCCTGTCGATACTCCTTCCGTTGACGGTGCCCTCTCCATGTCCAGAGGTGGTCGACTCAGCCCGGTCGTCGCTTCGAACTAGACGGCGGCTGCTTGCGGCATCTTGGTCGTCATTGTCTGATTCATCGTCGGAAGGGGCGGCAAAGGCATCGTCGAGGTCGCGGTCGTGCTCTTCGTTGTGGAGACGCTGCTGTTCTGATGATGTTCGCCGTGAGGATACGCGAGAGCGGAATGATGGAGGTGGCGAATCAGGGATGGAGGACTGGGATTGGGGCTGAGCCTGGTCTGCCGAAGTGGGAGGGAAGGGGCGCGACGGCGAACGAGGGCTGACGTCGTCGGTGTCGGTCGCTGGCAGCTGTGCAAGTAAGGATTAGTGGTGTTCCTGTATGGTGATTGCGACGGTTGAAAATGCGCATACCCTCTCGTAATTACCAAAATACATGGTGCTAGTTGTTATGATGTATTTGTGTTGCGGTGATGATGTTGGAGACGGTGATGGTTGTCGTCAAGTCGGGCTGGACGAGGCAGGGGGACGATCGCTGTGTCGGGAAGGTGAGTGGCGCACGAAGCCGATGGGAACGAGGATGTAAAGAGAAGAAAAGTATTAAAAGTGGGAGAATGGGAGATAGAGGAGGGGGTATCGTAAGAAAGGAAAAGAAACAACAGAAAGGCGTGGTTTAGGAGGATTTGTCGGACGATATTCACAGGAAAAGGGCAGAGAGAGGGCAAGATCAAGATGGAGAGTTACAACTAAGATGGATTCCGTTGTATATGATTAGGGTACCAGACACAGTACAGTAGTAGAAGAGTAAATGATTGTGTCAGCCGCTGAAACTTGCTTCAACCGCCGCGCTGCCGTGGCACCGCACCACCGCTTCTGCTTGTGCTTGTGCTTGTACAGTGTTAAGTGATGCAATGTACTTGTACCTAGCCTTGAGGTCGACTTGACCTCATCCATTATTCACTCTTTGACTCGTTATTCTCACAGACAGACAGACAGACAATCTCGAAATCTCAATTCGAACTTGTCTCACGGCGCAGTCCCTTTCGACGACGCTTTGACGCCATCGTCCAATCAGCTGCTGCCTAGCCTCTGTCTTCTGGCAAAGGTACGAACGTAGACAATGACGCTGACGGAGCAATCCAGAGTAATCCGAATATGCCGCGCCACAAAGCACCCGCAGCCCAGACGCTAATCTCGAGGCGGATGTTCTATTTGGGATTCACATGTGGGGGAAGAAAAGAATACCTTACTCTGCGTCCGAGATCGCCCACTGACCATCACAAATACAACAAATATCTCGAGCAAGAAAAGGTCTTGTTGAGACTGTACATGGATTCCCTTTCTCAGTCGACACTTATGACACTCACCAAGAGTGTGTCGCTTGCCTGCGGACCTTGCTTCAGTGCAGGTGGGCCAGCTTCGACTCAACATCGCCGCCAGCGACTGTACCGCATTCACTGCCTGTTCAGTGTCTCTACTTATCCTGCTGCCGTCCATGTGATCGACGGGGCAGGGTCCAAGCTGACGAATTAAGGTTCGACCTTGTACAACAACGAGCCCCGCTGGTGAGGCTCGTTGTTGTACAGTACCTTATCTGTGGGAAGGTGCTTGATACACACCGAATGCCATCATCCAACGGTTTTGCACTGGCTTCAAGCCCTTATCGACCTCGCATCGACGTCTCGATATACGATGGTCGAGTGAAGGTCTGGATATCCACTACGGATTGTTCTTGAACTCACTTAACATGTCGCCCAAGCGTAAGCGGACCACCAGCGTGTTGCCGGTGCTCGACACAATCGTCATGGATGCAGCACCACAGGGCGAGCCGCAAAGTCCGCGTTCCAGAGTCGCCGAGAATTTTGGTCAACTGCAGATCCAAGACGCTCCTTCCTGTTCTCATGCTTCCAAGAGAAGGCAGTTGCCCAATCGTAATGGCATCTCTACCGCAATCTATACATCTTCCTCTCCCAACGATGACGACGGTGATCTTGTCGTGGACAGCGCAATAGCAATGGCGACTCCTCCCAAGGATCTCTCACCAGTCAATGAAATGCAGGGTGTCTTTGAGATTGGCGAGACTCCCGGGGCATACAAATCTTTCTCCACTCGACTTCCCTCGTCGCCGCCGATGAGCCCGAGTCCGAGTCCAAGTCCGTTGAACCTAGATGGCTGCCATGCCTCCAACGATGGCTCCAATGAAGAGAACGTGACCTTGACTCTCTCACCTTCCCGCCGTCGAGGCCGGAGCGCACCCACTCCTAGATACGCACACCATGGAAGGATCGGCCAAGCATCCGAAAGTCACGGCAACAGACGCAGCGTCAGCTCGGGGTGTGATATGGAAATGGAGGGCCTACCTGCACCACCACAAGGACGCAGATTCTCCAAACCGTCGACTGTACCCATCACCGCTCCTCCACCACCTACCCCTCTGACTTCCCCCGGAGAAGAACCCGTCACAGGACCCTTGATTGCAAATGCGACCGCCAAGATGTTCTCACTCCCGACTTTACCTTCGAGACAGCAGAGCATTTCTCCATTTTCGCCATCCAAGAAACGCAAATCTCCTCCGCCATCCACTGCAGCTGCTCCCTCGTCTCCCACCAATATTGTCCCAGTCCTGTCAACCTTCGAGTCTACAGTATCTTCTGCTTCTTCCCCACAGAGAAGCTCGGCATCAGATGATGCTTCAATGACATGGCAGGAATCAGAGATTACAGGTCACTTGTGGGACCCTTTACAGAACAAAGACGACGACGGAGAAGGCATCAACGGTATCGGTTTCCGCCCTTCGGCTGCCGTCGAGTGGAAGAGAAGAGAGGGCCGAAAGCGTCAAGTCAGCGAATGGAAGGCTCGCGAAGCTAAAGAAGACAGAAAGCGGCGCTTCGATCGAAGGAAGAAGAGAGGCAGTGGTGGACGCTCTTCCTTAGCCGGCGGTGGTGGTTCCGGACAAGTGGGTATGGTGGACTTGCTCGGTGCTAACAATAAAAGCGATGAAGGAAACGCCACCCCACCTGCCCACGGCCCTGACGAGAAGCGAGCCAGGGTTAGATTTGCCGACCTCTCGTGATTTCTTTCCCGTCCAACAGCAATTTCCTTTCTCCCCTCATCGCGAGTGAACAGAGCGGGCATTGGGCGGTCCCGTGGGATCAGTCCTTCATTCAAGCAGCGATACAGAGAATAGTGGGATATCTGCAAACGTGCGACTCGGGCATTTTCTTTATACCTCTTATACCCTGCTTATCTCATGCTGCAGCAGCACAGCCGACGCTACACATCTCTGATGGCTATAATGAATTACGACTCTGTTTTTTCACATGCCATGACAGCCACCAAACTCGCCTACCACAAGCCACCTTACCTCATGTGACATGGACTTCAACCAAAGTGAAGTTGTATACTCGCGCATCCACTCGTTCGAGCGTAGATCAACCGCAAGGCTGTCGGTGGCTCTAGTGAGTCATATTGCAAGTCACTGCTCAACGGGCATTCGAAGACCCACCACGGACTGGAAGGAATATAGGAGAGGTAGAAACGGAAGGTGTGGGGGTCCTCGTGGTCTGTATGACATTCGGTTCACGTACTCTCACTGAGGGGATCTGTATCCCGCATTCGACGGACATAATTCTTCTGTTTTGATCTTTCTGTCTGGGACGTGTAGGCTGGCAGGTCGGACAGGGTGACCTATCATGGATTGTTATGGTTTGCATTCAATGATGGCAGTAGCGAACATAAGTACTTGGGTCCGCATAGAACCCTGAAATCAAAGAACGATGTTCTCATAGCGAGGGTATGTAAGTCATAACCGCGCACTGAGTTCGTTGCAGTGGATGGATCAGATAGTGTCATCGTCACTGAAATCCAGAGGACGCAGCTTGGCAGGCCACTCTCATATCGTAAATGGCTGTCGATCAAGATCAAAGCACTGGTGACGAGGACTCAATACCACATCTTTCGGCCACGATCAGCATACCTCGTACAGGAATGGCCAGTCCAGTCAGCCCGAATCTATCAAGTAGGCAGTAAGCCTTTGGGTCCTGCGCACTAGTCTGTTTATACCGTGGATATGGCGCCTCGATACCTGAATTGATCATTAAACAACAGTAACGACAAGAAGGCTCTATATTGATATTTGAAGCACGAATGTTTCACGTACGGCCACAGGCAGCTGAGAACTGGGCATCCCGTCCGCTCTGCCAGACATAAGCAGTTGACCGGCAGATTAGTACTACGGTGGGTGACCACGTGGGAATCCCTGCTGCTGTACGTTTTTGACACCTTCTTTTGATCCTTGGTCATCGAAGGTGTCTCGGTACTGCATCAGCAATATCAGGCGATGAAAATGTTCCATGTGAGATAGGAAGGTTTGAAGAATGATACAAACTTTTTACAACTTCGTTCGTGTGACGAAGAACGACAGACCGCTGTAGTTTGCTATATGCTATGCTCCTTGCCCAAGGTTTTTATCGTCATCGCGAACTTTCCCATTCTCGCTGAATGCAAGGCAACGCTCTCAGTCAATTGAGGAGTGAACAGAGACATGGTCAACCTGATCTGCACTCGCACAACTCACACGGATGGAATGTGATCTTAGGTTATGAGGCTTTGACCCATGAGTTATTGCTTCACGTTGAACAGTTAGATTTCCTCTTCGTACTACTCGGAGGAGCTCGTGGACATTGCAGCCACGTAATAAGCGATCACTCGATCATCTCGTACTCGGTGGCCAACCAGTCGCATAGAAAGGCATGCGTGGGTTGGAATACCTGGCCGGGTTCGTGAAATATATCCAACAAGTCGCCGATTGTACTCTGAACTGTACAGAATACCTGGATCAGTCTTGTGCATGACGGGCCATGAGACGTCGTTTGTTGTAGATCTACGGGCGAGATCGGCTCACGTTGCCTACGCGAACAAGTGTACGGTGTTGTGCTTATATACAGTAGTAGTGTAATCACAACAAAGTTCAAAGTCTAGATGCAGTGAATGTTCGGCTTTGAGATCATTTTTCCTAGTCCAACTTCTCCAGGTCCCATTCCCTCTTACGCAGGTCCTCTTCCATCTGCACCCAAGTTCCATTTGCGAGCCATGTGCCGGCCTTCGTGTAGTCCCATGTCTGAGTTCCACTTGTGTACGCAAATCTGAAATAGTTGGGGGCATCTTCATGGCTTCTGGTCCAAGTCCAGTTCAAACGCCCATCATCCCACCCCACGCTCGTTCCTTCGCCATAGTCAATATCACGATCAGAAAACTTCCGGAACCGCTCTACATCATTGATCAATACACTGATGCCATCGTATACCCTACCTTTCGCGTCAGGTCCTGACGGTAGACTCAGCGCAAAGGAAATGTTGGTATTTGCAATCATGGGCGCGGTTACAGCAGGAAGTAAACTGCCAAGCGGACCGCCGCCGACAATGAAAGATGGCGTCTCTAGCAGACTTGCAAATCCCCACCGTGCGGTGCCATTGATGAAAAGACCGACCAGCAAGCCCTGGTAGAACAGACTCGTTCGGTTCTGGAATGAGGTACCGGGGAGTAGCAGCAGCGCTATGATGTAATGATGGAGACGTACATTCATTCCCGGCACAGCAACCAACGTGAGTAGTGACAAAGTGAGGGTGCCATAGATGCCGAGGTACTTAGGCATTCGTCCCTCGACACGGAATGCCCATGCTTGGCCTAAGGCGATGAACAGAATGACGCAGACAATAAAGATGAGGGCAGGAATAGCACCGGGTTGTCTATTTAGATCGTGAGGCGTCAGGCGTTGTATCGGAATCCATCGGTCGAATGTATAGTTGTTTAAGGCACCAATCCAAGCTGGGACCAACCAGAACACAGCCTTTTCGATTTGTGCTGTCAGCCCGGTCAGGCTGCGTTGTACCGAAGTTTGATATATTACGACGGCACAGAAGGCGGCAGGCAGCAAGTTCCCAGACCCAGCAGATATCAAGGAGTAGTAGTCTGTCAGACTTGGCGGGTCGGAGACGAGGCCCACGTGGAGGAAAAGGCCGGCAAACATGGAGCAGTAGAAAATCAACGGGGAAGTGACGAAGATGCAGAGGATAGTAGTGAAGACGATGTTTACTATCAATAGCGTCATCCGAGGGTCTCGACATTGGACGGCAGAGCCAGCTTCGAAAGTGAATGATTGCGGGAAATAGCCGTCGAACCCAATGCTCGAGATACCATGGGCTTTGGTGCTAGGATAAGTGGCTTGTTCACCAATAAGGTGCAACACACCGCAGCCACCGTACTTGTCGGTGATGAACCCAGCATGTATAGCTGATCCGCAGATAAAGGAATCGCCACGATAAACCGAGCTAGTGATGGGATCTGACTGGTCTTTCGGTCCACCCACTACCAGAGGGCGGTAATTGACCTCCTGGTCACCTACTGACCGTATGTCCCAAAGCTGTGCCGCTGCACAGCTGGCCGGGCATCGGAAGGCCAACGATGAGTTTGCAAATGGCCGACATTGGTCGCCATTGATTCCACAATCGTTTTTCTTACGCCAGTAAGTTGCCTCGCAATCCAAACGCGTTGGGGACCCATAGCCCGGGATATCACTTGTAAGTGCTGATCTAAAGAGGATATCCACGAAGGTCGAGACCCAGATAAAGTAAAACATAACGAGCAACCAAAAGCGATGTATCTTCTGAGGCGCATACCTGTCGAGTATGTCGAGTGGTAGATGCTGCATGGGCGGAAACAGGGGTTCAATCTTGTATATTCTGGGGGGTTCAGGGCCCTTGACCCACTTCCCCACAGCAGTGGCTCCAGGAATGCGTCTTAATCTCTCTCGCCATCCACTGGGCTCGAGTTTTGTCCCGAGATGATCGAGTCTATCTTCAGTGTATGTTGACATCAACATCGAAGTATCAGATGTTTCAAAAGTAGGATCATCGTGATATATGTATGAGTCGTCTTCAGTGACTGCCTCTTCGACAGCGCGCTGCCCCTGCTCATGCTCGGCCGCGACATCTCCTCTTGCCATTCTCCTAGCTATTAAGCTGGTGGACAATAAACAAAAGGAACAGGAACATCGACGGGAAGTAGCGGCAGTGGCTTACTTGTAGCGAATCGTTGCTTGCCAAGCATGTATGGACTGTCAAGATTTCAATTATAGGCGGGATGACATAACGGTTGACCATAGCCGAGACGGCTTATTTCGGTCCAACCCTAAGGCAATTACAGTAGCAAATACCTTACGCTCTCACGACTCTACAGTAGCCACCTTGACATGCTGCACCATACAGCACCTTAACTTTGTATCTTCTAGAGATGCCATTAGTCCCGCAATCACTGCTGTGAGATGGATACAGTCCACCAGTACTCCTGTACGCCCCTGGCCGGTCAAGATAAGACTGTTGTGACCATGTGTCATATTCAGATGTGCGGCCGAAGAATATACCTATATACTCTGGACTGTTGCGACTCTCTTATATACATAGTAAGGATGGTTTTGTGGACATTTGTCATGTTCTTTCCTAGTATATGGACGAAGTAGCAATAAAACGAAAAGACGTTCGTCGCGATTCCTTCAGAAACAAAGACCGTTGAATCCTGGTCTAACTGTCGTCTGAGGTACGACAACAGGGGTTTCTGAGTAGCTAGTATCCCAGCTCCATACTACGTTATTGTTTGCTTGCTGTAGCTAATAGTATCGAAGCGAATGTAGGGATCCCATACGATCTATCCTCGATAAGCCATGAGACACAAGGTTTGTACGGAGTACACCATTGTGGACGCACAGATAAGCATTGTTGGACACATCTGAGTCCAGACAATAGATTCAATATCGAGTGCCCTGCGACAAGACTTGCCGAGAGTGCAAGTTCACGTCTTGTCTTTTCCAGGCCAACATGATGTATGCAAGATCCGGCAAGAACGATCCCGAGCGTCAAATTTGGAATCTATAAATAGTTCTCAGGTCAGCACGCTGGCCTGCGGGTTACTATATCACATATATACCATACTGTACTCCGTAATGCATATCCATGCTTTGGAACGCCTTAGTTGGTAATAGAGCTTCTCTTCGGCTTAATAGCTTCTCTGGTCAGATGCTCCTTGGAGGCCTTCTCCGTTAACTCCAAGACGAAGGCTTGATCAACAGAAATAATCTAGTCCCGTCTACTGCGATTGTGCTTGAGCAAGTCCTAGATGAGGTGGCGGTTATTGACAGGAGTAATCTGACATTCGATCTTATATCGTTGCCACGACGAAGGTAGCCACAGCTACGAGTAATGTCGCTATCAGATTCTGCTTCGGTAAACCTGGCGCTATCGATGTGGCCGCTATACCACAGCATTTCCGATTATATGTGACATTATTACAGCGCGCTGCGACTTCGAAGACCGAACCATTGCCAACGTTGTAGTAGTCGACTACAAGCCAATTTGGCGGAGCATTCCACATTTCTGGCCATGTCAGTATTGTCGTACATCCGTCACTAGACTTCAAACCCACCAGTGCAATTACCCACTGTGGCTCCGAGCATACCGTGTTGGTTACCGGCGGCATTGGTGTTGTTGAGCTCCACAGTATTAGGCACAAGAAGAGTATTTCCTAATAGAGTGATGGCTTGGTTGAGATTGTGATTTGCTAGGTACATGTAGTTTTCCTTAGCAATTGTGGCGTTTGTAAGAGTCGGAGGGCGTTGAATTGTGCAAGGGAATGATTCATCTTCAGGAGAGAATTGGGTTTCCCATATGTGTGAGTACTGATCAAGGATATATGGAACAGCAGTCTGATTCGCATTGTAATCCATGAAGACCACAACGCGCTTTCCACTCAATAGCATTTGTGACAGAGTTGGCCAGTCGTTTTTATGCAGGGGGATAGTAGGAGGCTCGTAAAGGTAGAGAGCTAGACCAGACTTCTGAAACGGGGCTGTAAAGTTCCCAACTGTGACGAAGTCGTTATTGGCAATCAAAACTGTCACAACATCGTAAGGGTGTTTCTCGACCCATTCACGAATGATCACCAATTCTTCCTCAAGGGTGCCCATATTAAGGAGATCGCAAGAGGTGTGACAGCTCCACATAGTGTCGTTCTCGTAGTGCGTCTCTCCTTGGATCATTCTGACCCCATCGTCAAGTTGCGTGGTAATGTCCAAGGCTTGGTTGCTTGCCGCGTTGCCCGGTTTTACGAACATAGCGTTATGCGCGCACACCTCGGTGATATTGCTGTATTTGCGATCACAGAACTCAGGATAGTTATTGCATGCTTGGGTGTTAGTAGGCGCCGAGGCGATTGAAGTCGGCGACGTAGCAACAGCGGTGTCGTTGGGGTATACCGTGCTGGTCCCATTGATCACGCTCAACGTCTGCTTGCCTGCCCCACCCACGAGCAGAACTAATTCGCTGGTTGTACCTGGTGATACTGTCGTGGTGGATGTCCTGGTACCATTACTAGACGATGCGGATGATGACGATCGGTCGTAGCGACTTGATGGGAATACTGTGATGACAGATGTGTCGGTGGCATAGGTACCTGTGAAAGACGTCTCTAATGTCCCACTTAATATAGTGTAACATAGATCGGACAATTTTGAGGGATGTACTGGAGAGCTCTTGGAACTTGATGAAGTAGTGGCTGAGTCTGTGTCTCCTGTCGGGGATGGAGTTGTGGAAGACTGCTGCGCAAATACGCTGCTACCTAGCAGGGTACCAAGTAGGAAACTATACAACATTGGGCTTATAGATCAGTCTGCTCAAGATATCTCGTAGTAGAAGAGACAAGTGTATGGAATTACGAGAGTTGTTGAACATAAATCAAGGACTCAAGAGTCTCAGGGCTGTGTCAATGCTCCCCCCGGAGAGGCGCAGTGCTAGAACCTCATCTTATCCACTCCTGAACCACTACGTCTCGTCTGCTCGGCGATCCGGGCCAGCCGTCCTAAATGTATAGATGACGTAAGCACCGAGTATTCCAAAATCTACAACATCGACATGATGCCGTTGTGGAGCATGTGGAGAGCGAGCATCAAGTTCGTTACCCACGATCGACTGGTCTATAGTTGAGTAGCACAAGCAATAGTCCATGTTATCTCGCATGTGTACAGAGGACCACATATTCATTTGCTTGAGTAGAGCACACTATCGCTTGACGTCAAGCCGGACTCCTTAAGCCCTGGAAGTGAAATGCCGTGCAGCACTGCAATGGACTCTAGACTTATTCCTACTTACACAAAATTTTGCAACTAACTCACTCACTATACTACTGTAGTGAGGCTTATTACAAGGATATCCGTGAAATTAGTCGAACAAACAGGATAGCCACATCTTAAAATACCTTTAAGTGGACAGTCGAGGCTTGTTTGTTGAGGCTGATCTGTGTTTGAAGGCTTTGAGAACCTCACTTGTGGACTACGTTAACTTCGTCGCTTTGATAGAGTCTTACATGAATTCTGGTTACAGTCATGAAGGATTGATCTATCAACATCAATCTTGACGGACCGGAAACAAGTCTCGCGTAGATCCATCGGATCCCGTGATGATCCTGAAGTCTCGATTCATCTTTTTGCGTCGTCCTAGATCCGATCTAGGCACTTGTGCTTGATAATCACGATCGTGATATTTCGACACTTGGGCGGTCCGAAGGGTTTGGTGAATGCTCACAGACCCGGAAGATTGCAGCCTCAGCCAGGAGCGTTGTAGTAAGAACGTTTGTACCTGGGCTATCTTCATCTACAGGCGCACACCATTAATAAGGCATCAGATAGCGAGACCCAGGAAGCTAGAGAACAACTCACTAGTCTGTGCCTGGAATTGAACTATCGCGTTCGTCTAATCTGTGGGAGGCTTGTGTGCAACACACATGTACCTCGTCTGGCTACGCATACCATCTTGGAATAATGGTATCTACTGGAGAAAATGTTGTATGTCCAGGTTTTGCTAGGCCTGACGATCACGACGATCGTATGATTACTTTCGTAAGCTATACGATACCGGGGGTATTGTACAAGTCGAGATAACATTCGTGCATTGGTGGACAGCTACATGCTTTATTAGCCAGGTGCAATTCAATACGATGAATGGTCTGCTCACTAAACTGGATCTTTCCCAAAGATAACATGCCACATATATTCGAAAATACGGCCTGAAACTTCATCAGCCAGCTTTGTCTTCATTAACCACTTATGGAACCAGATATAGTGCTCCCTTGGCCTCGACAATACTGCTGTCCTCGACACAGCAAACTGCGCGCAGCATGCCACACCAACTCTTTCCGGTACATCTGTTGAATTGAGGAGCTCACGCCAGGCTGTAGCGTATTCCATCTCAGTCGTCCGCTTCTTTCCGCCTCTTGTGTCTCGGAACTTCTGATTGCGAAATGGTTGAATTTCGGCTGGACAACCTGGATCATGGTGGCATCGAAGATTTACATAGCCATTTTCTTGAACAAGGTCAATGTTGAGCAGCTGTAGTGCTTTTGCTGTATTCTGCTCGTTGTGCCATGAGCTGAAGTGGCCGTGTAAAAATACAACTGTCTGAGGCAAGCGGTGATAGTTATCAATGATGAAGGTTAGGTATGCATTGGCTTCGTGGCCTTTGTTACGTGCGGTGTGCAGTGGAGCCGATCGATCATTGGTCACGTATATCGCATGCCTCCAACTGTAGGGCACATGTTAGCATGAGATCTTTGATTTGCTCGTGGTTGAAATCCCCACTTTGGCAGCAGGAATGGAATCCATTTTGTGTTCTCTCCCTCTACTTTGGCCACTACAAGAGTTTTGTCACGAGTGTCTTTGAGCGCTGACTTCTCCATGGCAAATTTGTCAACTGGTTCAGCCACTAATGAGTCCCAAAGAGCATGCAACATAGCACTGAATGCATCTTCCGTCAGATCGGACGAATTAGACGACGGTTGTAAAGCTTCGTCGTTAGGCAGGATAAATCCAAGCTCTGAGAACTGTTCCAATGCAATGTATGCCTGTTTCAACTTGTCTAGCTGTAGCTTGAGCCAGAATAGTGCAGCAACTGTTGTTGCCGTGATAAGGAGGCGACGCAACCGGGACATAGCCGATATGGTCACGAGCAACGAGCGCGACCTTCCCTTAGTAATGAGCTTAGTGAAGTAGAAAGTCAAGCCAGTCGACTTCTATCAGCAAGGGCACAAGTGATGCATCCGTACGTTTACCTAAGACGGGCTACACAGTATGCTCGAGACTTATGGTAGAAGCAACGATATGTTACTTTTGATCCTGACCGCAGTCCACGATAAACGATATACTAGTTGAGACGCGTGATCATGAGTCAGAAAAGTCCCTATCAACTTCCCGCGTGGTCATACCTCGAGACATTGCAAAAAGGGGTGACTGATCATCGAGAGCAAGATCTGTTTCTTATGCAAGGCAGAGCGCTCCTACACACCCTGCTGAAACCATATATTCATGATCGTAAGACACAAAATATAGAAACTCACTGATCGTCCACTATATGAGCCAGACCTCAATCTGATTGAGTATGTTTGAGGGCACCTTCAAAGGCGAGCTTTACCACACCACCTTGAAATGCAGAGGCTGTTGATACCCAGCGACTGGCATGGTCAGACCACCCGCAATGTTCGTCCAAGGACAGACCAAGAGTAGCACTAACTCGGTCTTGAGATCCACCTTAAACTTTGGCTCTATCGTTGATTAAGAAAAGCTGATACCTAGCTCGAGAATCAAGCCGCTGAACTTTGGCGGGAGGATAACGCGGAAATGCGAGCCACTCATGTCAATGTCCAAGGGGGAGAGAAAAAGAAAAAGGCAAGTCGAGTGCATGATATAGATTATTTATGAAGAGGAACTCCGATCCGAGAAGGTCACCATAGCACCAGAGAGGTGAGATAGGTTGGCACTTTGGGTGCTTGACGGGATAAAATTGATTTAGACTCGATAACCTACATAGTGAAAATGAGGTGCCCCTTTGGAACGGTCAACTCGTTCGTAGTGTATGCTGAGACTAATATCCTACTCAGCCCTCACAGCATCCGTATGCAATGATCGTAGCAATGTCAATGACAGAGCCATGGATCAAACACCATAAGATAGTTGACAACCAAGCTGTACTGCATAAGGCATGAGATTGAAGATCTTGGAAGAACTAACGTGCTGATCAACATGGGCTATACCTAATAAAGAATAGCCACCCACATTCGGTCCGTACCTCCGCTCGGCGCAGCGTAGCCGAGTCAAATACAGTACTGGGTACCTCAGTCCCAAGGTCGGGGTAAATGATAAAGTTGGCCACGCAGAACACATGAACGCCTGTGGGAACTAAGGACTCTGTGTCCTAGACTGAATACATCCTGACCAACCCTACGGATCTTGCAAACGTCCCGTGATGACGACCGTTGTGGCAATTGCGCAGAGCCCGCTAGGGGTGACTTGTGTTGTTCACTAGGTAGGCATCTAACAATGCCTACTTATAAAAAGCTGTGGAGCAACATTGCATTCAAGTTTTGGTCCTGGGACGATGGTGATTAGAGACGATATATAGCTATATCCGTAGGTGTCTAGTGCATAGTAAGGGGCAGCGGGCTTTGGTACAGGATTTGCCCAACTGACTCTATCTTGCAACATAAATCGAACTCAATCCACATTGTGGGCGACTCGTGCACTAAGACTTTACCCCTTCTTTCTTCAATACCTTACACATTCGCCCACAAAATCCATGATCATGGTTAGTTGGCGACGGTTGCTCCTCCTCTTACCCCTAGTGGCTATCTTATATCTATTTTATATTTCTCGTAGGCAAATACTGTTCGAGCGCTTCTTACACTCCTCTTTTATCACTTTCGATGACTTTCCTAAAGAGTACTCCGATACGCTAATGGCTGCGCAACTCGAGGGCAAGGATCCCGTCTATCAATGGCCGGTTCTCTCCATACCTGAACCAGCAGCACAAAAGACTATTCCGCCCATTATTCATTTCATCTGGTTCCAGAACATCTATCATGACCATCTTGACGTTTCTGATATTCCCAGAGTGGGATCTAACACACCTGACCTTTGCCGAAAGCACAATCCTGGTTTCGAAATCAATACCTGGAATGCGACAACAGCGCGTGATCTGTTGGAAGAACGTTACGCTTGGTTCATGCCGACCTATGATGCCTACCGACATCCTATCCAGCAGATCGATGCTTTTAAATACTTCGTGCTATATCACTATGGAGGAGTTTACATGGACCTGGACGTCTCATGTCGTCGCCCGTTAGACCCACTGCTGGCATTCCCAGCATGGTATCCCAAAGCTTCGCCATTAGGCGTTAATAACGACTTGATGGCCAGCAGGGCTCGTCATCCTTTGACGGGTATCATGCTGGAGCGGCTGACGTCGCGGAACAAAAATCTCTGGTTCCCTTACCTGACCATCTTCTGGAGCACCGGGCCACAATTCGCCAGCGACATGGTCAAAACGTGGTACTATCACCTTCGTGGACAAGGATTTGTGCCAGTGACGAGCAAAAGGGAATCTAATCCAGATATGGTTTATGTCCTTCCGGAAGAGTTCTACTCAGAAAAGTACTCGTTCTTTGGACACAGACCTGGCGGAACCTGGCATGGGAAGGACGTTGCCGTCGTCCTGTGGCTAGTGGATCGACCGTGGATTTTTGCAATCGTTCCGATCGTTATCTTCACAAGTTATATGACTGCTCTGAGGTGGAGGAGGCTGCACAGATCCAAGGCCGTATATACTGAGCTGAGAAGCCGTAATGCGTAGCATCTCCCAATTCGCTGTTTCTTTTGTTTTACATACTCTAAATATGGACTCGTCCTCCAAGTCGCCAATTACATCATGGGCATCGCAGTCGTCTTATCTTCTGATCTAGGGGGTCATTGTCTCTTTCGAACTTTTCCGGGGTCGCTCTCATGCCACAAGGAGCGTAGTGAAAAAGGCTTGCCTAATTTCGACATATCACTACCGGTAGAGCAAGCCGGTGTATGGATGTCCAGCAGCCTGAGGGGTATCACATACGCAACCGAGGATGTGAAATCCATGGATGCTCTGGCCAGTACCTCCGCTTCATGTCAATAACTCTGCTCTTTTCTCTCAAGGCCTAATGATTACTATAGCTGGCTACACAGTGGGCAAGCGGTCCGGAAATGTCTAGAGGCTATGATTCACTGAAGGGATCAATATTACTAGCAGTATACAATGCCTTGAACGCTGCCTAATCACGAATTACAGCATTGTTACATTCCCAGCGCAGGAGCAGTGAGTTGACTTCGAGATAGTCCTGGAAGCTCTAATCCTTTCTGCAGCGGGAAGGGTGGAATTCTGAAACTACAACTTTATTTTTACCTGTGCAAATCATGGCTGAGTCGGGCTTCGAGTCATGAGCCATGATTTCGGAGATATCTTAGTCATACACAAGTGATGGGCCCGTGAACTTAATTGCCGAGGATCCGTGAGCTACTCCAAGGTACCCCACATTTGCCGTCTGAATCCTTCCGAAAAGTGTCTTTAAGCGACACAGCCGCTGGAACCCTGGCAGACAAGACAATGTACTGTACCCTTGTGGAGTGGTAAACTACCTTAACGACTGACGTTCGCGCTCGTAGACGGGCCGAATCTCTCCAGCTGCATCGATACTGTACCTTAGGATCACAGGATTGTAAGGTAATTATTCATCTTCACATGGTGTTTGCATCTGCTTCCACAATCTATTCACGAGATCAGTGTCGCTTAGCGGATCGACCTCTTGTCTAAAGATTCCTCCACTCGACCATAGACTGCGGAAACATACTGTACATCGCAAGCTGAGTCCAGGCACGCTGTGTTGAGTGAAAGTCGTCCGATGCTATCTTTAGCATGAGAAACCCGGAAGGTCCATAGAAATGCAGGGGCTCTCGGAATGCAAGCGTTAGACTACTGACGAGACCAGTCAAGGCGGTGTCAATCTATTCCTATAAAAAAAATCTCGACCCCTACGATAGCGTGCAGAGCTCGAGGCACAAATTAGATGACTTGACATCTGAATCCTCTTCGCCAAGACCGAACCAGGTCTCCGGATCTGGGTGGATTGCGCTATATCAACTGCAGTACACACTACACAAAAGTGCATCATATGTGTACGCTAGAGTAGACCACACCACGGCACAGCTTCGTTGAGGGGAAAGCATACGTGGCCACACGAGTCAAGCATCCATACGTCAAAGTCTTGTTGTTGCCTTGCAATCACCAATTTCGTGAAGGATTTGGAGTAAGATCGACTTGCTTTATTCGGGTCATGCTGTTCCTACCCACTCGCTACTTCACCCTCGCAGCTCATCAGCAAGATGATATCGAGACACAAGAAGCCCCGAGCCGCCCTGAACCTGGGACGAGAGCGTGAAGTCACCCGTTATGTGATCTTACCACAGAGCCTCGGTTTGCCGGATCCGAACTCCAATTTGTCCGGTTCATAATACACATGTCAAGTGAATTGCAGCCCATATGGAACCAGTCAAGCCTAGTGAGAATGAACACGAGCAGTATTTCAGCACTGGAGGTATTCTTGAGTAGTGCTGCCTCAGCCTCAGGCACTAGCGAAAATCAATCAATGTCGCCACCGGAAGTCATTCTTGCTCCAATATCTCTCTGCGATTTGGGGGCGGTGTACCTGACATACACCTCCCGCTTCTCACATAACATTCACCTCATTTGTGACGATGCGTCTACCATGACGTTCACATCGGCGAATATTGATCTCAATTGTGTCGAGTCCTCCCTGCAGTCGCATTCTTCCCTGCTTCTTCCGAATAGGCTTTAACGTGGCACCGTTGCCTCAAAACACGTTATCGCTAAGTTGAGGTGGCCACACGAACGCCGCGCATTTGAAGAGTACATCATAGCGTGCCAACAGCCGATCAATAGAGAACAGCCTAACACAACTGCATTACGAGGACATCACATATGATACGCTTTGCATAGCCATCAGGTGAATGACGACAACACCCCTTCTTTCGCAACCAACACTGCCTCACGCTAGGATCCGCTGGTCATCCTTCAGAGCTAGACTTGTTTTCTCCAACCGGCCGTAATTACTTCTCGTTCTGAACAGACGTTTGCTGAAGGGTTGTTCGACTTGCCTCCTGCAATAGAACGGGGAGGGCCATCCGGCACATCTTTTCTGTATTCGCTTGCGTGACACGATCAAGGTGCGTCGGAGACTTAGTCTGATGATTGAAAGTCGGGTCTTACCACTCGGGCCATTTGGGGACCGAATACAACACAGCTCTCGCTTGGTCAGGTAGCAGGACAGGATGGATACTGACTCGGGAAACGGCTCGCATACATGATATCATGAAGCGTGCGAGAGCTCGATTGGAAGAAGATTCGCCCAAGCCTTTGCATGAGAAAACTGCTGTGCTGGAAGGATCACACTGGTTCGTCATCAGAGCAGAGCATGGAGTAGCATGCCATGATCTAAACCCATACACTTTTGTAGCATGCTATCGGGAGATTAGTCTCGAAAGGGAAGTTCATACATGGTACAGTGCGACTATTCTTGGATGGAAGGTGAAGCTTTTCAATCTCACAAGTGCATCTTCAGCTCGTGAGTATAATGTCCTGACCTGATCACGCAAGATCAAACGCCCCGCGGATACCAAGACAGGATTGTTGAGTGCCCAGCCTCGTAGAACAGGAAACGGCAAATCCATACTGTGATATAAGGTGGGGGACAATTCAAGTTCAACTGTGTCCAGAGAATCAACAATAGCTTCTTTCGGCTACCAGTCGAACAGGGTCACTCTTCTCTTCGTGACATGGAGGATGACCGCAGCAAGATGTGGGCGCAATCCCAGAAGGTACGGTTGTGCATGGTTATGAAGCATGCAGTGAACAAACAAGGGGCTACGATGGATGTCTACCTAGATCTCGCGGATTCTACTATGCTAGGAAATTTCCATACACTGTGTTCATGTGATTCACCAGCGTAGCTCTTGAGTTTGCTTCGAATTCCATTGGATTCTGCTGCATAGATATATTCTGTACGGCTTAAGGCTGCTTCCTCTGTCAATACAGTATTATCACAGGACTAGATGCTCTACGCTCTTCCCTATAACTGTGTTACGGCATCTGTATAATTTTCCCACTATGTCTATAACCCAAACTTGAACAACCTCTGTACATATCTTCTGACCCTCTACCAGACTTCCAACGCGATACCAGCCCACGCCATACTCGTAATCATCCTCGCACCAATACTCGATGCAATCCCTTCCCGTCCTCGAAAAGGACTACCAAGGAACTTGACCTAGTAAACAAATCTTCTACAACGATCTTCCAGCTCCCGAGAAGTCTTCGTCGCTATCTACTGACGTCAAGCACGGTCCAGCGAGAAAAATATACCACATCTCATCGTATAGGAGAGAGAGACAGTGAAAGATCTTGAAATCGTCATCTTGTGTGATCAAGCGAATCACGGCCGGTAGTCGCTGGGTTGGAAGACGCTAATATCAAGTGTTTCGCACCCTTCGCTCCAATTGTAACGACACGAACCACGGATCTGAAAACGAGCAGATAATTCTAGAGCGATGACCAGAGATAGAAACACGAAGAGTCCTCGCAGTGGAGGATGGAATTGAGCAGGGAACAGTACCATATATCGAGATTTGCATATACCATTTCTCCAAAGGGGGTTGATTGATTGATTGATTCTTACGCTATGCGCTTGCCACAGGAAGCATGAGCGGCTCTCCAAAGGGGGTCCCTGGTCTTCAGCTTCGCATTCCTTCATCGTTCACCCTCCGCTTGAAAGTACATATACACAATATGATAAGCAATTCAGCACGTACGGCCACAGGCAGCTGAGAACTGGGCATCCCGTCCGCTCTGCCAGACATAAGCAGTTGACCGGCAGATTAGTACTACGGTGGGTGACCACGTGGGAATCCCTGCTGCTGTACGTTTCTTTTTGTTTTCCCCTCCCGCTAAAACAAATCACGCTGTTGTTAACAAGAGCATGTGTTGTATACTCTACAGATATCAAATTCCAGAGGGAAATGGGACGCGTCCCTCTGCTTGGAGAGGGTCCTTGGCATCGGTATAATTAACTCATGTCAGTAGGATGATGTTTGGTGATTTGAGATTGATAAGTACTAGAAATGAAGCTATCGTTGTATTGAAACACGGCTTCGTCAAGTCAAGACAGTGACTGAACGGCTGAGAGGGGTCTGCCCAAGATCTATTATTGTAGACATCATGTCTGGCATGTGGGCCTCCGAGACTTCAACATCATTTCCTTTTGGTTCCTGCAACAGACTCTTCGCCGCCAACTTCATCCTCCTGTAGCTCTAACCACAATAAAGCTCAATCCACCTCCAATTATGATCAGCAGAACAAGACCACAGCATGTTCGTTCGCAAGGGGTGTGACGTTCCCACTAGGATCCTTGCGAGGGTCGGTCCTATGTTTCCCTCGACTCCTGTCGGTGTGAGTCATCATGCAGTAGCATACGCGGGCGTGGAACTTCATGCATTGACATTCGCGGACTTGGGTCTACATGCATTGACTCCATCATGAAAGGAGCATTTCGTACACTTCCCTCTGTACCGTGGACGGGGTAGTCGTCCGCGGATTCACTGGATGCTCGAAGCTGCCTTTCACCGCCCATCTTCCAGGCGTTGTCTCGGTTCGCATATCCTCGACTGATATGAGCCTCGACATGGTTTCTCTGTAGTATCGGGTGCAGGTTTGACGGAGCGAAATCACGGCTGATGACGCTGCCTTGAAGCGTCTCTCTGGAGGTCACACGATGCAGTGGTGGATCTGCATAATCGCGACTTGATCTGCCCGCCACTTCAATATGAGAGACCTCCGGGAACAATGTCGAATTTGCAAGCCTGTCGCTAGTGATATTGCTTCTTGTGTTGACGGTTCCGGTGCTAGGAACAGCGGCCGCAGTCTCTGGTGACGCGATCTGGTCCAAGTGCACGCTGTCAGCTCGATCGAGATGATGATTAGGGTGCTCCGTAGTTCCTTCGCTTTCCGAAAGGGACGACAATCGTCTTGCGGCTGCTCTACCACTCCCGTGAACTTGATCTGACTCTGAAGAGCTGAGTTGTCCTCTTTCCTGCTCGGCTCTGTACAGTTCTCGCTCGACCTGAATGAAAGATCGGACGATCCGGTGGAAACTTGGACGATCGAGAGGGACACGATAACTCCGAGGCTTTATGAGCGATGGACAGCCTTCAGCCTCTATCGTGTCTGGAAGAATCTGTTCGGCAGATTTTGGACGTCCCAGAGCTTCTTTTTCCGCAATCTGCTGCTTACTCTCACGAAGCACTAGCTTTGGTGGCCAAGGAGGATGTCTTTAGATAAAATCAGGTGGTTAAAGCCTCAGAACTATCGTGGTCTACTTACGTTGCTCGAGTCTTCAAGGTACGCTTGGAAAAAGCCTTTGTAGAATTTCTGACGCTCCTCCGCATGTCTTTGATTGTGGGACGGGAGTGCGACCGAACTTCATTGCCATCCAGAATGCTAATCATGGATCTATGTTGAGACTCAGTGATGGAGAAATGAAGTAGCTTGGGATCAACTTGTACTGACCCATCGACATCTGGTGCACGATACAGGGAGTCTGGTTTCCCTGGTCCAGATTGCTGACCACAATCCATGTCTGATATCCCTGTCTCACCCGAGCACATATTATTGTCACTTATTCGACCTTCAAAGTCGTTTAGATAAGGCCGAACGATCTGAAGAAACTCATGGCAGATGGGAGTTTGGTAATGTGACAAGTATGGACGGAATATCTCGAGATCTGACTTTGCGAGAGGACTTGCCGGTAGTGAATAAGAATCCATCACGCATTCATTGGAATCTACCATATGGAATTCGGAGACTTCAAGGGATGAGAGTGTTGGCAGGCTTTGTAGAGCAAGCAAGGAAGGAATTCTAGTATGATTTGTTGGTATTGGATGTGATACTGTTAGCAACAAGATGCGAGATATATCTGAACGCAAGTGATTGCTACCTTAAAATTTTGTATTACCTAACCCATACCAAGAGGCTTTGCTGAATGCTCAACCGAGAAGGAGCGATCCATGATTTACCGACAAACTCGGAGGCCCATGTCGGTTTCTCTGTCATGTAGACAGGCACCATTTGCAATAGAAGGTCGATCTTGATCAGAGACTCTGAGATTACATGCACTTCACCCTGTTTATCCATCATATCCTCAACAACTCGCCATCTAGTATGTCCCTGGACGACATGGATGAGGGCGTGAATGACCGGTGGAGGATAAGAAGGGAGGAAACCAAGTGACGTACAGATGCCAAGACATAGCGACAGCCCGCGCCTTCCCCACGTCCAAGTCCGCAATTGACCAATTATTGCATCTGACAAGCATCATCTTGTCTACATCTACACACAAGTCATATTTACGACCAACAATGGCGACGAGCGACTCTGGCAGTCCGCCTCCTAGGCCCCCAAGAAGCTCATTCAGTCCTGCCGAAGAAGACAGGCAGAGAATATCGCGCCGGTCGCATCACTCCGGCAGAGGAGAAGAAAGAGAAAGCAGGAAACGGCGATACTCTTCACCAGACTCGGAAGATGAATCGCGCAGACGCCGCAGACATCACAGCCCAAGCTACCCAGCTCAAAGGTCTGCTCGGGAAGGTAGCCGCCATCGATCACGGGACAGAAGGAGGAGGAGAGAGAGACGAAGAAGCGAATCGAGTCACAGCTGCGATAGAAGGAGACACAAGGATGATGACCGAGACCGAGAACGACGAAGAGAAAGAAGAGAAGGGAGGGGAAAAGACAGAGAAAGAGAAAGAGGAGGAGAGACAGAGAGGCGATCCAAGCGACGCCACCACTCGAACTCCGAGAGTCCTCCTCCTGCCCACTCCAAGTCTCCCATTGCGCGACCACCCTCACCCCACCGCCGTGCCCGCGCTCCTCTCGCTTCCCAAGCAGCCTCCTTCCGTGGCAACCCCTCGACCGACGCAAACGACGCAGCCTCGCTCCCGCCCGAAGAGAAGCAAAAACCAAACTTCAACTCGACAGGCCTCCTGGCCAAAGAAGCAAACACCATCGCGGGCACAAACACCGTCCTGAAATACCACGAACCGCCCGAGTCGCGCAGACCCCCTTCGAATCAACAATGGCGCATCTACGTCTTCAAGGGCAAGGAAACCCTCGACACGATCCATTTATTCTCCAGATCCTGCTGGCTGCTCGGCCGCGACGACAAGATCTGCGACTACGTCATCCAGCACCCGAGCGCCAGCAAACAGCACGCCGTCATCCAGTTCAGATATATTTCCAAAACAAACGAGTTCGGCGAGCGCCAGGGAAAAGTCAAGCCCTATCTCATCGATCTGGAGAGCGCCAATGGCACCAAACTCAACGGCAAAAGAGTCGATCCGAGTAAGTTCGTCGAGCTGTTGGACGGTGATGTGCTGGCGTTCGGAGAGAGCGAGAGAGAATATGTCCTCATGCTGCCGCCGCCGGGTTGAGCTCTTTTTTTCTTCTTCTCTCTCTTTTCTTGTTCATAAACAACGAACAACCAGTCCTTGAAAAGACTTTAAAAGGCACGGAGATACCCCCTGGCCCCATCAGATAGACACTCTATTGCTGTACAAATAAACAAATGAACAGCAGACACGAGAGATGCACTGAAACGACATGCTCCGGCGATTACGCATTTGGTTTTTACGTGTGTCTAGACGTGTATAAAGTGTATGCCTTGGAGAATGAACCTCGCTCGAAACTGCTCCGATGGCGTTTTTGCACGTCCGCACTTGCCATTTAAGATAATGCTCGATCCTGGTCCAGCCATCCCTTCATGCATTCATCCCACCTCCTATAACGCCCTCGATGCTGACTCGACTTAGAAGCATATACTGTATGACCATGTTACCGTGTATTCTCTGTTCGTCGGTTCAGAAGCAATGCTTGTACTTTTCTGCTGCGAACCCTCATTCTCGCTTCTCGGAATCGTGGCTATTCGAAATGAAAAACGCCTGCCTCTCCTCGTAAATGTAATTCCCATGGTCCCTTCGTCCATGTTACGATGCGACGTGATGTGATGCCATGATCAAAGCTGTAATAGAAAAGAAGAAAAGACAAGCGGGGTACAAAAAGTCCCCGAATGCACTGTGGTGACCTCTAATACTGCATCCCACCGCCACCATAACTACTGTTACCCACCGAGTCGTCCAGACTGCGGTACTGTCCGCCGCGTCTAGATCCTCCTCTTCCACCGCCGCCATTACCCCCGCCGCCGCCTCGTCCGCCGTTCCTGCCTCCTCTTCCGAAGTTCTTGTTTCCGCCCCTTCCGCCACCATTGCGTTGTCCGCTCTTGTGAACGCCGCCACCGGGTCTGTCGTGTTGGTAGCCGTGGTCGCGGCGTCCGTGAGATCGTGATGATGGCCCTGTCGGCGCGGCGCCGAACTGCATCGCTCTGGGGTCTACTTGGGGCACTTGGTTTTGATTATTACGTTCGTTCTCGTTGAGAGTCTCTTGTCCGTTCTGTTGTTGAGCGGCAGTAGCAGCACCAGGAGCAGAAGATCCGAGGGCAGGGAAATCGCCATCGCGAGAGGTAAAGGAGCCGTCGTCTCGGTTGGCGACACCATTGCTGCCTCGCTGAGAAGGGAATTGCGATTCCCATTCTTCCTCGCCTCTTTTCTCTTCTTCGATCCGTAAGAGGACCTTTTCGCCTACTACGGTTTCGAATTCGATCATCTGGTGCGCTGTCACGGGTTGCCACATGTGCGATCTAATCCGGGTCGCGTCAACGGTTCTGGCATTCTTCTTCAGGGCGAGCACGACTAGTGGCACCGGGTTTTCGGTGTACACTTGCGTGGATGAATCGGTAGGCGTCACTCGTACAGCCCATAGCTTATGTTCGAGGGCTGCGATGTGTGTGACTCTGAAGCGGACCTTGTTGCCAATGCCTCCGACTTGTTGCAGGACTGATGCATTTGCGGGCCGAGGAGTGATGAGGATGTTGTTTCCGAGCTGACGAATGTCACTGTTTGCATTAGTGGGCACATTGGCCAAGGGTAAAAGTCTTTCTGTGTCCTGGGGAGCGATCAAGTAGCCGGTGTAGAAGACAGTGCGCTTTATGGCTAGGGGAACCCCGCCCATCCGTGAAACAGAGGTGTGTGATGCCGAGCGTAGGGTCTCGTTGTGCGTGTTTATCATCCGTTGAACCTCGGAGACTTCGGTAACAGGATCCAAGGTCGTGGACTCCTCGGTGACCTGGACAACATCATAGGTGAAAGGTGGCCGCGTGTCAGGGTCCTGGGAAGCCTGCAGGTTACGGTTCAGTGTCGAGAAGAACTGGCGGAAGGCGGTCGTGTGTTTCGGTCTGTCCTCGTAGATCTTCAGGTCTTCTGCCTCGGTGTATGTAAAGACGACGTCCTTCAACAATTCCTGCTTGAAGGCCATGGTATTGGGTATCTTCTGGTTCGCCGGTCCAACAGCCGGCTTGAGGCAGACCATGTCAAACTCTAGTCCTTTTGCCTTGATCATGCGGGATATCAGTGGAGCGAAAGCGCTCTCTTTGCGACCGGTGAGTAAGACGCAGAGGACATCCTTTTGCTGCATGCTTAGTTGCACTAGATCTACAATGTTCTCGTTCCACCATCCCTTCCAACCAGTCTTCTCTTCTTCATCAGCGCCTTTCCCCGTCGAAGCAAGGATGTTGACATCATGCCACCATCCACCAGTACTGAATATCTCGAGAGCTTGAAGTTGTCCTATCGCCGGGCCATTCCACACCTGCTTATTTGGGAGAGGACTGCAAAAGACTGGACATGGTCAACATGTGTTTTTTGTTTCTCATTTTGCTGGTCTCCATTTCATCAATGACAATGCTTACGGGTATTGTCAAAATCATAGATATGGATGGCTCTGATCTTGTCGACTTCGGGTAACTGCTTGTCCTGGCACGACCATCTTTTAAGACCCGTGATGGTGTGCGTGCTACCACTCGTTCCACTCATCTTTGCGCTGCGTGTATGAGATGGAGCAGACAAGGACAGGGTAAGAGAAACAGTGCTGTATCTAGAAAGGCATTATCTTCATCAAGGAGTGTTGTTGACGTGAAGTCCAAACTTTACTCTTTCCTAAAGTTCGATGATGCTTTGAATCGCTTTCGTCTTCGCTCCTTCCCATTGTACAATCGTTCGGACCTGAGACGCGGGCCGATCCTTGGAGCTTATCTTAACGCCGGACTTAATGCCGACCGATCTTACCCAGACATCCTTTTATCCTTCCAGACGCCACTGTTTATCACTCTGCTCTATCGCTTTGCTCCACCTTCATGGACCCTGTGCGCCCGGATGCACTCTCTCATCTGGACGACGATGACTTCGAGATCAAGGGCAAAGCGACGCAATCGGCTTTGATGAATTCTGTCGTGAATAAGGACGCACCACAGGATACATGCGTCATCTGCCTTGAACGAGTCTCAGAGCGTGCGGTGGCGGTTCCCTGCAATCACCTAAACTTCGACTTTCTCTGTTTGGCTAGTTGGCTTCAGGAACAGCCTTACTGTCCTCTATGCAAGTCTCCTACCACACAGATTCACTATGACTGGAGGTCTCCAGAGGACTATGAGGTATATCGTGTCCCAGATGAAAAGGAACGAGCCGTCTCAGCTGCCTCGAATCCACGTGCGACACCCACGCGGGCTCATCACCGCTTCCCTCGTCGTGGCAATGGTAGCAGGCGCTTCCCCTCCTCTGCCTCGACGAGCAAGTCCGGACAACTCTCTTTCCTTCCGCCGCCGGGTCTACATGACAAAGTCCTATTCTCTGCATGTCGGTGCTAATCGAGTGTCTGAGTATACCAACTTCACCCCATCAGTCTTTGCATCCTCTGCACATCTGCAAAGCCGCGCTCGGATGTTCATGCGCAGGGACTTTCAAGCCTTCGACTATTTGCAGCATCCTAATATTGAGTTTCTGATAGAGTACATGGTCGCTATCCTCAAGAAAATCGAGATCCGAGGTGCCGAAGGCGCCGCTCAGGAGCTGGTGGCCGAGTTTCTGGGAGCCGAAAACTCGGCCTTGTTTCTACATGAGCTGGAGAGCTGGCTTAGGAGTCCCTACGAACGCTTGGATGACTGGGACAGTCATGTGCAATACGCATCTCCGTTGAGGAAACCGAGCGGCGGCGCTGTAGGCAGAGGCAATGTCCGTCCTGACACAGCGGATCACTGAAGCACAAGAAGGTGTCCTTTGGTACCGCTTCTCTCCGTCCAGGACGAGCCCGTTCGAAGTCACGGGTCCCTGGAGACCCAAACTTTACTCAATCATGCAGGCTATCTGATTTGCGCTACTTTATCGATATGCATTGGGGTGTATCCCACAACCAATCACTTCAGTAGCACGATGAACTCGATATGAACCGAGGCGTAAAATACGTCCTGAACAAGGCAGATCCGTCTCTTGCGGACTCGTATCACTCAAGACCGTGCTGGCTGTTGCTTGGGACCGTTCCTGGGCGCAGCAACGGATATCTTTTGGTGCTGCCAGCCTCGTCGAACTACCAATCTTGCAGCATCGACAATATCTCCGCGTTACATTGAGGCACTTCCTCCCGCTGCTTGGGTCATAGGGGTTCTCACCACATTTGATGCAAGGCTGCTTGAAGGTCAGCTATTGTGGACTTTGCTTCGAGCTTAAATGCTTTCTCCGCATTCTCGAAACTCTAGCTCCTGGAGATCCTCACTGAAAGCTTTTGTAACGAAGTCGAAGGGATCCACCGTTCCCAACCAGATCGCACTCGCTTTCGTCTTACGTTAAGCCGTCGATAAGGCACAACATGACCATGGCTGGCTTGACATCGAATTTGCGGGAACGACCGAAGATTGGCTGCATTCGTGTATAGGGGACTCGAGCGAAGTCACTAGCTTCTTCTATGTACGTGTAATAGCAGTACTGGGCCCACAATACGATGCGGTCCAGTGCTTATGCTTCTTCAAACTCGCATTCACACATCTACTCTGTTGCTATCCGAGATTGGAACCTTCTCCGCTCCATACACTGACTCGATAGAGTGTATTTCTGAGTCCTTCTCGGATGTAACAACAACTCATCGGACACGTATGGTATAACACATCTTGGCGTCACATATTTGAGCTATGCATCAGAGCATGGTCCGAACGGCTCTCATGTCTTCTTTCGTGTTATTTTATGCTGTGTGGTTTGAGCATATTTATGACGCCTTGTGGAGCTCTCTATTCGAGCATTAGCTGTTAAATAAGATGCATCTGCAGCATAGTCTTCCCAAAGCTCTAGGAACACATCTATCATTTTCCTTGACCCTCGTACATTCGTTTTTCTCAGAGAACTTCGATGAATTTCTTGTCGTACTTGTACTGAGTACTTGCATTATTGAATCATTAGAATATCTCATGACATTCACTGTACACTATTGCTTGTCATCATGCATTTCAATCATAAGATGGCACTTGCAGATCTTGCACAAGCCCTTATCGCTCACATCACTCACGACAGTGCCGCCTGTCCGACAGCGCCGAGCTTCCTGCCGGCCAACAATGTCAGCGTCTACAGCGACTCATCGCCAACGCCTCGAGCGAATTGTATCGTCAAAGCAACCGTCCCTTCCGACTCTTCTGTCGTGGTTCCGTTGACCATCACGCTCTACGACCACCATGCCACACCGGCCGACATCCGAGACAGGAGACATCCCATCAATGCATGCCTGCACCTACCTGCGCCGCCAAAGATCTCGCTCGAAGGGTTCAAGCTACGCTGGTTCCAGCCTCACAGCCAAAGAGGAACACTGATGTGGGACTCTCTCGACGCCGACCCTTCGCACGACGCCAGCCGTGACTACGAGCACGGCGGAAGCGAGCAAGACACTCCCGAGGGCAGTCGCGAGCCGATCGCCGGCGGCGTGGTCAATGGTCTTTGGGCTGACAATGAAGGCTTCCTGCTCGTGCCTGACGGTCATCGTGGTAATCTCGTCGCTTTGAAGGGTCGTATGGGCCCTCAGGCTGTGGTGGTGGGAGAAGGCTCATCTGATTGCTGGATGCCCAACGGGACTGTACTCGGATGGGACAAGAAGGGGTCAAGCGTGGCTTTTGGAAATTGGAGTCTGGAGCTTGGTGTTGGAGACGGGTGTAGGGGTGGAGACGATAAAGATGGTGCTGCGTAGAAGGATGAGGGTGGTCATAAAAAAGTGGGTAACGACGAAAGTCCTATATCATCGTCACCTGTGGTGGCGGATAATGTAATGTAATCCAAACCATAAAAGCGTAGCTTCTTTGTTAGAACTGTTCGAATTTCAGAGCGACAATGTGAAGAATCACACCATGAGTGATAGCTATCACCCTGAATCAAGGCAGGCAGGATCAGAGTAGTGGATCCCCGAATGTGCCATATCGAGATCTCTCCACGACGCTATGTCACCCAAGTCCATTCCCCATACAGCATTTCATTAATTGGAAAAAGACAGTAGAGAAAAACGCGGGATGTCCACAATCATGAGAACGTCGCCCGGAGAAAAGAGCGACGTAACGCATTTCCCAACGCGAGTGTACAGACGCACGCATCAATGTCTGTCTGAATACGGTGAGCAGGCAACATGGCAGAAAAAACGCTGAGGTCACGCCAGTCGCACACCAGCTGTGACAGTGTGCAGGCAGATGTTCCAGAATACGTAAGAATAGCATCACAGCTGAATCACTCGAATCGAAGATAAGGGTCTCTGTACCTCAGATTATACGTGCGCGCAGAGATAGTAGTTGCTCAGCAGCAGTCGGCGGCGAGGCGCGTACCGACAGTGCAACATACGGTACAATAATGCACAGAAGAACAGCAGCAAAACACACGACGACAGGGCCTGACAATAGTCCAGCCCGAGCCGTCTAGCCCGATACGAGGTGCTACTGCATTCTAGAACATCTGGGACGAATAAAACGCTCAGAGAAAAAGAGAAAGAGGCAAAAGATCAACATCACCTGTTCGTCTGTTCCTGACTGACACTCAGAAGACATGGCGTGACGGACGGGTGCTCTCGTGAGCGATCCTATAGGCCAGAAGCAACGGATTGTTACCGCTTCTAGATAGGTGCAGAATCCGGGGTTCCGAGAAGCGCCGCCAGTCAGGACGACTTGCAAGATTTTGCTGGCCCACGGTCATCCCCGGTCCGTTCACATCTCTGACATCTACTGATCTCCGACTCGTCGCGATGGAGTGTTACTGCGACGCGTTTCCTGTTTCTTCATGTCAGATGCTTTCTGTGCTGTATGTGCCCTGCTTTTTCTCTTGTTGCACTGCATGCATGCGTCGAGTCCCCTATTTTCGTGGCTCATGCAAGGCTGGTCTCACCTAGTTTGCAACCCGCTATGTGGCGAGAGCCTACTCTACTTCGTGTAAGGGGTTTGATGTAGTCTATAGGTCATGGTTCGTATGTACAGTAGTAGACAGATACATGTAAGTTTGTATATTGAAGGTATATATTTCCATGTCTCCAGTATCTTGTCCATGGTCTTTTTTCCTCATCATCAACAACAATCAAACAAAACACAATCTATCAATTGCACTATTTGCAAACCCAACAGCCAAATCTATTGAACCTTCTCCCCAAGTTTCAATAATCCACACCAAACAAAAATGACCGGCCTAGATTGGATGTACATTAAGCCCCAACAGCCGACCTCAATGTCACCCCCTCTGCCAGTAGCACAGAACCCTCGCGCACACCCGGGCAACGAAGAAGTGCCCTGGGACTCTCCGATCGAAGACGTGCACGCCTCGACAGCCTACTGCCACAGCACCGAGGGCGACTACTACTTGCACCACCAGCACCACTTCTACAACACCGTGTCCGGCGCATCTTCGCCGCACACGATGCCTTCCCCAGGCTACGACGCCACATGGGACAGTCCGATCCTGGAAGCAGAGGACGAAGACGAGCTGCACACGCCTCTGTCGGATATGCTCGACGAAGACCACATGAGCGACTTCTTCAGCTCGAAACCAAAGTCCCAGCAACAGCTTTCTGTTCCGCATACGACGAAACCAAACGCGACACAAGCTATCAGACTCTCCCACCCTACCCACCCATCGCTAGGCTCAACCAACGGCCACTTCTCATCCTCGCAGCAGCATAAACGCCGGCACCACCTGCACCAGGGAGAAGAGTGCTGTGAGCTGCGCGACTCGAACAGCCGAGAGGAGTTCCTGTGGCATATCACGGGTGTCTGCTCATGCGGTCGCAAGGCTGCCATGACGACCGTCATGACGCCGCTGAGGGAGAGGAGAAACAGTTTCTGCGAGTCTGCTTGAAGCCTCACCTCTTGAATCATTATTACCTTCTGTTTGCACTTTTGGTTCGACTCGACTCGACTCGACTCTTGGCATTGAGGGTCCAGGGAATATGGATGGAACAGGCATTTGGGAAAATCGGGGCGTTTCTTCTGGATCGGGTTTACTTTTCGAAGTCGGATAGGGAGGATCGAGGAGGGATTACATATAATTTCAGGACCGGAACAATGGACAGACTACATCACGACATCAACAATACACTCTTCTCACACGTCTCTTTTCCATCAGCTCTACTTCGTATCTCATCATCGTCGACATGCATGATACAGGACTTTGTTTTGGGGGTTTTAGCATTATTAGATTCTAGATCAGGACTGCGCATACTTGTTTGGATCTCAAGCAAGGTGGCAGACCTCGGGCCACGCCACTGGAGATGCAAAATATCAATACTTTTTACATCTCTTTCCTTCACAAACGTGACGCAACATACAAAGTCTAGCTCAGCTCAACTGCTCAGCTCGACTCTCTTTTCCAGAATCGACCTCGCATCACCCTCACTCAGCAACTCAAGCCCCATCTCCTCTAGCACATCTCTCGCAGCTTCGTTATCGATAAACACCCTCCTCTCCACCTCGAACAGGCCCCAGATTTTCTTTGCGTCCATTTCTTCTCCATAATCTAGTCGCGTGTCTTGGTTGTCATTTACCGCGGCGATTTCGCCCTTGACAGGGAGAGACAGAAGACTGAGTGCTTCGCTCAATTTCCTCATTCCTGCTGCGCCTGAGCCGAGGTCGATGTATCGATCAAAGATGCTCCATATGCCGTTGACGTCGACGACGAATTGCTGGGCGCCGGCCGTCGAGAAGGAATGTCTCATGAGCAGCGAGTCCCAGAGAGTAGACTGAACGGCGTGCGCCACGAGTCTTCCGATCCGCTTCAAGGGTGCTTTGCCTAGCGCACGCGACAAGAAAGAAAAGTATTCTTCCAGTAGTCGGAGAGGGGCGTCGAGTTCGGCCGTCAATGCGGCCTCGGATGATGCACTGTTTGTGGATGAAAGCGAGGCCCAAGGATTGATGCGAGTGTAGGATCGCAGTGCGTCACGGATGTTGTAGGTGATTGTGTCGACTATGATACCCTGACTTCTGATCCTCAATTTCTGATACGAAGCGGCTGTCTCGTCGAAGAGAGCACCTTGCAACTCTTCATGATCGGCGGCGCCATTGGTGGCTATGGTGGCGCTGGTCTTGGACGCGATGTCGCTCATGCGCAGATCGCCTTTGATCGGTGTCTTGGAAGTGGCGCGGTATTGGAGTTCTTCCCAGATTTCGAGAAAGAAGACGTCGTCACTCCATTCGCGCAAGGCTTTCTCAAGATATTCGGCTGAGCCAAAGACACGGCAGAGACGGTCGAGCCCCTTGACACCTGCAAGCTCGGCTTGATCGTCGCGGGTGACGCCATGAACGGTCCTGGCAACAGCAGAAGTCCGTGTGAGGTAGGCTTCGAGACCTTCGTGCAAGCGTTGGTGGAAGCGGTCGAAAATGGCGATCTGGATGTCGATAAGGAAACGGAGTTTCTGACTAAACGACGACAAAGTTCTGTAACGCTCTGTTATAGTGTCAAGAAGGTCGTTGACGCGGACAGCGGCACGACTTGGTTTGGTGCTCGTGGCAGACACAGAATCAAAGTCGAGCTCGCCTGACGCACGGTCCGATACGATGGCCTCATAGCGGGCGAGAGCGAACTCGCGCTCAGCAGCCAGCCATTGTGGGAAATACGACTGCTTCTCGAGGATGAAATATGCAAGACCGCGCCAGGGCATCGAAGGCGACAGTGGGGTATAGGACCACTCTTCCTCGATCGTCTTGTCAAAGGACATGACTTCGTGAATCAGGTTACTCAGCAGCTGGGGCTGGGAGGCGACTTGCGGCAAAATGGACCAGAGCTTTCGCTCGGCCATGGGCAAAAGGGCAGTGATGAAAGCAGAAGTCGTATCGATGTATGCAGGGACAAAGGCGAGATCAGAGTCGCGGAAATTAGAAAGCAAAAGTCGTTGCATGTTGGACTGGAAGAAGGCAGCATATGTGTTCAGAAGATCGAGGATGTGAGAAAGAAAGTACTCGGGTTTATCGAGTCTATTAGTAGGACGATCGCCCGAGAAGTGGTAGAGAAAACGCAGCTCGAGTGGCTTGAGCATGATGGAAAAGGGAAGGAGGACGGATGGTTCGTCTTTTGATGCCTTTGTCTTGTTGACGACATCTCCAGCCAGCAGCTCTGATTTCTGGAGATCGAGCAGTCGTTCTATGTTAGTTCTCCACTCTTGCTGCAAGTCTGGAGGAACAACAATGTCGGATCGCGGCCAGGCCATCTTGGCCAGTGTCTTGTCGAGGTTACTTGTGAGTGACGACCGAATGCTGTCACGCAGGGCGGCGACTGAGGAGGCGACATGATGGAGCAAATGCGGCGCAGCGCCTTCTGCTGCTTCCTGGAGAGGGTTGAGGCTCCTTGACAGACCCTGCAGTCTTTTGTATGATTCCAGGGCAGCAACGTCGTCCTTTCCTAATTGGGCGGTGCATTGCTGGCTCAGAACATCGACTTCCTTGAGCATCTCTGCGTAGCCCGAGGCCACATCGAGTCTGTGAAGTCTGTCTGTGCTGCTCTGAAAGCGCTGTATCGCTTCTTCGCTCGTCTCGGACTGCGTGACTATCATGAGTCTGCGGTCGATCTCGCCCTGCTCTTGTTCGAAGGCTGCGGCCTTGGCCTTGACGGAAGCTGCGTGCTGCTGACATGCCTGCTGGGCGGTGTCGTGGTCCTTTCTGGCATCCGACAACTGACTATGGTGTTAATCGCATTGTTCAATGGTAATCGAACAGTATGGTAGCCTGACTGACCTGCTGTTTCAGGAGATCCTGTTGCGTTTTGAGGTTGTCCAGCAGCGAGTCGAGGGTATCGAAATCAGCCAGCGACTGGAGCTTGTCATCCAGAAAATCGACAATCCGCGCATCCTGCGCTCCCACTGCCATGTCTGATTATCGTGACAGCTTCAGGCCAGAGCCTTGTCTTTGGTTTAAGTGGTGTTAGAGGGAGAGTTTAAGAATATCTGTTGTTTGGTTCCCTCTGACGTCGCGCCTTCCTAATCCCCAGACTTTTGGCCAACGGATCGGACAATCTTTTGCCCGTCCATCCATGCCCCTCCGTCCTCACTTTGCCCCTTTTGTATCTTGGTTCTTGTCATTCCACCTCGTCTCATGCGACTGTCCAGATATAAACACAAATGGCTTGCTGCCACCTCTGTGTACTTGAGTGCAATGCAACGTGATGTGGCATATTGGCTTCTGCAGGTGTCGCCGCACTGTCCAATAACGCAGCACTTACTGCTTTCATAAGTGATAACAAAAACACCTTTTGGTGTTGGTGAACATGGATAGCTTACGGTACCTTGGCTATGACTGGCTCGCAGCTTGTAAGCAAGGCTGTACACGATACCTTTTAGTTTGACGCAAGGCGTCTCAATGCTCTCTATACCTGTACTAGCTGCCCAACCACTCAATGCATGTCCTCTCGCGCCTAAGTCGCTAAGCTATAGTCCTCATGCCTACACAGTGCAAACGCCGCCTTCGTCCTTTCCTAACGTTCTTGAGACGAGGTGACGTGTCCGGCTGCCTGCATTGATTTGACAATTGACAGCTGCTACTGGGCTGGAGCTCAAGCTCTGCCTGATCCCCTGCCCTTTTCTACCACTGACATGCAACAACTACTTTGAATTTACAGTTCTACCATACAACCCTCCACTTGCAATCCTGTCGTCCATCAATCTGCCATGGACATATTCGTTCGACAGGTACCTGCTCAGGCCACCGAGAAACAGTTGAGACAGTTCTTTCGTCCCCTGCTTACTGGACTGGACATCACTGTGTTCGACGTCAACAAATTCAAGAACAAACCTCTGGCAACCATTGCTGTACTCACCGCTGCCCAGGGCAACCGATTTCTTGATAAGTACGGAGTCAACTCCAGAGCTGCAAGACCGCTGTATTTCAACGGTCATCTACTCGCATGCTCTGTCTCGAGAAATGCTCCTACTGACATCCAGCTACGCGGCTTGATGTTTGAAAAGGAACGTCAAATCGCCAAGACCGAACCGCAGTCGAAGCATGGTCAATCTGCACGGGATCGCAGGAACAAAGCCCACGCGACCACAACTTTCAGCACCGACTCTACTAGCTGTGGTCTGTGGGTTTACGATGGCGACAGACTCACTTATCAGCCTCACTTCATCGATGCGAGGCACGGCAGCATCGTGCTTGGGCTCCGCCAGGTTGTGCTACTCTTGGAGCCCGAGGGTTCTCCTGTGGGCTTTTCTGCTGACCGAATTGACATCAATTACTTCAATGTTCACACTGTCCTTATCGGGCCGCGTGACGACCCAACGGTGACCTTCACCTCTTGGTGTCCCCCGAAGTTCTTCATGCAGGTCGCTGCGCCACAAAGAGATATGTATGCTATGCTTGCACAGATGAACATTCGTGGCCAGCAACCGACTCAGCCCAAGAAAAAACGTTTGTCGTGTATCAGTCCCCAACATCAGCTACCGGCTGGAATGTGCTTTGTATATCAGATACGACTGTCGAATGATAGGGATCTACCAGCCGTTCATTCGCTGATCACTCGTAACCGAGATATTATGTCTGCGATGATCTATCCCACTCCGACAAACCCCCCCACTGTGCGACTTCGAGATTCTATGACTCGACTCAATTTCGATCTCACAGACCAGAGTCGTGCTGGCAGCCTGCCCTTTGATCTGAGATTCCAAATCGTTCGCTTGGTCCAAAATGGCAAACTTCCGCCGGAATTTGTCCGCGCATTGATCCCGTTCATTCAATCTCTATATCGAGATTTTGGGCGAGTCGCAACCCACGAAGCAATCTGTCGCTTGTATCTGCATCTTTCTTCCCCAGGTCCCGAGGCCGAGGCTTGCCAGTACTCGATGGAAGCGCTACAGAATCTTCTGACGGGTTTTGCCCAGAGCTATGATGATAATCAAGGCGAGGATGCTTACAGTCCCGCCAATCGCCACTCCCACATCGTACTGATACACAAACTCAACGTTACACCAGCTGGTGTCTATCTTGAGGGGCCCTTTGCAGAAGTCACAAATCGTGTGCTTCGCACATATCCCGATCACCATGATCACTTCCTCAGGGTCACATTCATGGATGAAGATGGAGAGTCATTCCGCTACGACCCACAAGCCGATCTACAAGAGGTCTACCATGCACGCTTCAAGAAATTCCTCGATGGAACCTACCACATTGCTGACCAGGGCTTTTCATTCCTTGGATTTTCCCATTCTTCTCTACGCTCACAGACCTGTTGGTTCATGTCGCCGTTCTTCCACGATGGCGAGCTCATGATCGCCTCGAAAGTCATTCGTCAACTGGGTGACTTCTCCATGATACGCTCGCCCGCACGCTGCGCCGCCAGAATCGGACAAGCATTCACCGATACCACTGGTGCTGTCGAAATCGAAGCAGGGATGCTGGGTATAATGGATGACGTTAAACGAGACGGAAGAGTCTTCAGTGATGGCGTTGGGACCATTTCCGAAAGTCTTCTGAAACGTATATGGCGTATATATGGCACTAGCAAACCGGTCAAACCCACCGTCCTACAGATTCGATTTGCTGGAGCAAAGGGAGTCGTGGCACTAGATTCTCGTTTACCGGAAGACGAATTGCGTTTACGTGGGTCGATGATTAAATTTTACGGATCTCCTTCAAACAAGATCGAAATATGCGGCGCCGCGTTCAGCCCTCTGCCGATGGTGTTGAACAAGCAGATTATCAAGATTCTGGAAGATCTTGGCGTGAATACTGGTGCGTTCTTATCTCTACAAACCGCGGCTGTCCAACGTTTGCGTTTGATGACAGAATCTACAATCAACGCGTCTACTCTCCTTGACGAAGGTCCCGTGAGCAAGGTAGCACAGTTGGCTACACTTCTTGAGCACCTGAGTGATATCGGATTGGAGTATGGGGCGGATACATTTCTTCGCGATGTGGTCGAAATGGCAGTAATCACCAATTTACGCGACATCAAATATCGTGGTCGTATACCTGTCCGCAATGGCGTCACTTTATATGGGATCATGGATGAGACTGATTACCTACAGGAAGGTGAGATCTATGTCGTGATTGATAGACCAAATGAAAGAGGAAAAAAGGTCTTGACTGGAGGGAAGGTTGTCATCACACGCTCACCAGCTCTGCATCCTGGAGATGTAAGGGTGGTTCGAGCAATAAACGTGCCTGATCATTCACCACTTAGCAAGCTTTCCAACTGCGTCGTCTTCAGCCAACGTGGCACAAGAGATTTGCCCAGTCAATTGAGTGGAGGTGATCTCGATGGCGACCTTTACAACGTCATCTTCGAACCTTCACTCATGCCAACCAAAGCGATCCCTGAGCCAGCGGATTACCCTCGTGCAGAACCGGTCGAGTTGGTGCAAGAAGTCAAGAGTAAAGACATGAGCGACTTTTTCATCCGATTCATGGAGACCGACCAGCTTGGCCAGATTAGTACCGTGCACCTTCAGCTCGCAGATCAAAAATTACTTGGTGTATTCGATCCGGACTGCATAAAGCTGGCTGCGATGGCATCGACTGCTGTTGATTTTTCCAAGACTGGTATTCCGGTAGGCTCGGTGTACAATAATGAGTGTGAGTCTGCAGCTGATAGCCATAGGTGGATATGAGAGAATGCCCGAGACGCGATCGCAACCGACCTGATTTCATGGCTCCCAGCCCAAGAGCCATCGTCGAAAGTGGCAGCATTGACCTTCTGCCTGAGTCCGATGAAGAAGACATGCTGGAAAATGACCCTGTAGCCAATTTGGATCCTGAAAGCCGCCGGACCCGGTATTACAGAAGCCACAAGGCACTAGGTATGCTATACCGAGCGATTGATGAACATCAATTCTTGAGTGATCTGCATAAGCACCGGAAGCTTTCGATCAACGCCCATCACGATAGTCTTATGCCTAGGCTCTGGGATTACATCAAGCGAAACAACGTGCTCGTCGAGTGGGAGAATTACAGACACTTGGCCAGGCAGATCAAAGATGCGTATGTCGAGTTGCGTTCTTCGTAACGTGAAAACCCACTGATTACCGATAGATATGAGGTCACACTGTTGGACCTGCTTTACCAGTCGGCGCCCTCGCCAAACCACCCCTTGACGGAGAGCGAAGTCTTCTCCGGTACCATCCTGGGTCGCAAAGGTGGGGCTCAATCACGACGCCTTCGCGAAATGACCCAGAATATGCGTGATCGCTTTGGAGAAATCCTTGACTTTACCGTCTCGCGGATCATAAATGGAGATGCCGATGGTAAAGATCGTGCCAGTGAAGCGCTTCCGCGTGCGATTGCTTGTCTCGCTGTTGGGGTGGAAGAGAATAGTTTGTTTGATCGCAAAGTGGGCGGACAGCTGAGAAGTTGGAAGTATGTCGCTGCTGGCGTTTGCCTGAAGGAAATGAAGAGATGGCTTGCTGCTGGCTTGGGCCGCGTAACGTTACCTCGATGTTGAAGCGAAAGCGTCAGGTAGGTATTTAGAATCCTTAAGTTGTGTTCGGTGAGATGTTGGGCTTATCAGACCGGTCAGTCAGATCAGCACCAACACGTGAAGTCAAGGTAAGGTTACAGGGCTTGTGTTTAAGTATCCCCAGCCGGGAACTTTAACTCTTTCTGCTTTCGTTTTCTAATAATATAGAGTTGCGGCTTAAGAAGGCCTTTCTGGGGCTACTCGGACGCGGCTAATGACCGGATCTACGGAGTGAGGTATGTCACGCAATGTGCGACACGAACACCAATTTGGAGTAGCGTATATGCAAAGTCCTCCGAGTAGGAACGCTGAATATTAGCTCATGACCTGCTTCGCTAGCCCTCTCCCGCGGATAGACTAAGGGACCGAGTGAGCTAGCAGTCCGCCAAGAGATCTGAACACCGCCGCACTACGGCGAGATCACAATCAATTTTCGATCAAGTCCCGGTGCGGCAACATGTCTTGTCTAGATGCCTTGGCATTACTGTACTCGACCAGTATCAAGCAAGTAATGGTAAGCCACATAGTGTCATCGTCCGCGGCGGCTCTAGCCTTGGGATTGTGGGAAGCGTGCCGTCCCTTGACTGTAATAAATCTCCGCTGCAAACCTTGATCCTACGGCGCGGTATCTTCGTCATTTCCTGGTTACCATCCACAGGGGCGCCCCCTTGCGTCCAGTGTTCCCACTTTTTTCTGCATTCGGATTATTATGGGGACAACGAAAACCCCAAGACGAGCCTCCTGTTCACTGAACCAGAGCGACTCTCTAGCCTTTTGCCGTGGGTGGTAGCTGACGACTGTCGCGGTTATCTGTCAGCATGAACGTGCGAGGTATCCTGAGCTCGTATCTATTCAGAGGTCGATCTCTTGTCTGCCTAGCTGTCTTGACTGCTTTTACAACCTCGTTGTATCTCCTTTCGTCGACTCCGTCGCATGTATTCGAGCATCCCCCATCTCACAAGCCCGAATTAGAGTACAAACAGCAGTATCTCGAATGGCAATGGCCTCGTCCGAATTTTCCCTCTAGTGCTGTCCCTTGTCGTGGGCCTAGAGGAAGGGTGCTCGCGGAGAGCGAGGATGATCAAATTCGCCCCTTCCCAGCTGAGAATGTTACTTACCCTGAGCCTATGATGGGATCGTATGATGCATTTGAGCTTGAGAAGTTATGGTTCACAGCTTCTGGACGATATGGTCCATACGGATTCGGTGAGGATCAGGAAAGTTACAACAGAAGCAAAGTTGATTGGAAGGGCGTCAGATGGGGTGCTCTGCAAGACTCCTGCGCAGATGCGAACGAGGAGCGACTGCCCAAGCTCTTTTCGTTTGCCAATAAGACGCGCTTCGTCTACAGGGACCGCGACCAGGAAGCGGAACCTAGCCCTCTCGTAGACGAGCGGGCGAGAATTAAGGCGCGTCGCGCAACTGACAAGACTGGAAAACAAGCCATTGTGATGAGAACGTGGTCGACCTATCCGTATACGGAAGATGACCTGCAGAACCTCCGTAGTCTTGTCACGGAAGCGGCGCTGGACCGAAGTGCTGAATATGCCGTGTTTCTACTGGTCGATGTCAAGAACCTTGACGCGCATATCCACTCCGATGCTGCTAATCTCACGGCTGAGCTGGAAGCGGCTGTGCCTGAGGAGTTCAGAGACATGGCAGTGCTGTTTGATCAGTCATTGCTCGAGAGCTGGTATCCAGATATTCCGGAGCATATGCCCATGTGGCAAATCATGCAACCTTTCCAGCTTTTCGCACACTTCTACCCGGAGTTCGATCACTACTGGCAGCTCGAGATGGATGTCCGTACCACGCAGCATACCGGTGACTTGCTCGATGCTTTCCATCAATTCAGCCGCAAACAGCCACGCAAGCAGTCACGCGAGCGTGCTAGCTGGAGTCATATGCCGCGCTTCCACGGAACATATGCCGAATTCTCCCAACGACTGAATGAAACCCTTCAAGGTGACGCAAAACCATGGGGTCCGATCCCTGTTGGACCCGAAATCTCTCCTATCGGTCCCTCGCCACCGACTCCAGACCCACGAGATGACAACTTCGAGTGGGGCGTAGGTGAAGATGCAGACTACCTCACCGCGTCCAGCCTACAAGATGTCCGACGTCTCGAAGACTGGGTGTTCAAACACTGGCACTACGGATTTTCACAACACTCGGACGATCTGCCATGGTTCATGTCTCCACCCGCGCAAGGTCGCGCTAGCTGGAATCTCCTGAACGCTATTCACCACGCACAGTCTCAGCAGGACCTACGCGTCCACTCTGAGGCTACTCTCCCATCTTTTGCGCTGTGGCATGGTCTTAAAGTCGTCGGACTTCCCATACCTGTCTTCATGGATCCTCTACGCGACCGGGCCGAGATGGAATTCGTGCTCAACGGAGGCGGACTGGACAGGTTTGACGACGGCATCGCCATGGGACCATCGAGATACAGAGGAGAATCACTAGGGTTCTTCATCAGGGGATTGAGTTGGGACTGGGTCAGCCCGATGCCGGACCGGATGATGTTGTATTGGAAGGGGGAGAAGGAGGTCGACGACGACATGCCTGGGTTCATGGCTGTGGTTGATGGTGAGGTGCTCGTGCCTGGCATGCTTATTCATCCTCGGAAGACGAATTTTTACCGTTCGGACTGATCGGTGGATTTTTCTACTGTCTTCCAATCGTCTGGATTCTCCCCTTGTATTCTAATTCGCAAAGAACTGCTGAAGTATTTTGTATGTCCTTCTTTCCTCCTAACGCTAGCGCCGAAGCTTTGTTGATTGCATTCATGTCATGTACATACCACTTCTGTAATTGAAACTCTGATATGCGATTGAAGGCCAAAACAAAGACACAAAGCGATTGTTGTATGTTACGGCCAGCTCCTGACGATGCTACAATCCAGCTTTGTATTTTATGATGACGGCAATGACGATGGTAAGTGATGATGGCGAATAATGATAGTTGAAGACCAGCACTGAAGCATGGGTTCAACTTCTCTATTCCTCATCGCGTGACTAATCCTAGTCACTCACCCCTGCACTCTACTTACTGCACCTCCTCCCTGTGTCTTGTCCCTCTACAGAACCTACTCGCTCAAACTTCACTCCTTTCAACATTCACTGAACACATCTTGAGGATTCGAAAGTTTTCTTCTCTTTTCATCTATTCTCACAGTACCCCTACCCATTCACTTGATCATCACAAGCAAGAAAGGGTGGAGCGGCCCCTTCTCCGCCAGACCCCCTTCCACCTCGGTTCAGGCCCGCGCCTCCGTCCTCTCTTCCTCCCATCTCCATCAGCATACAAAACCGCCAAACCACCCCGCTCCATCCATAAACCACCAGCATGGCACCAAGAAGACAGGCGGGAGAGCACCCCAGCGCCCGCACTACCCAGACCGCCACACAAGCACGATCCTGTCTCCACCCCTCAGCCCTCTCACCTCTTCTCCTCCCCCCTCACCCCTCCCCTCACGACCCGCTGCACGACCATGCCCCGCAGCGCCCTCGAGTTGCTCAACCCAGCCACTCAACCTCTCCCACGCCGTCTCTCCCAGCACAGATCTCAAGTGCTCCACTTGAGCCTCCGAGGGGTAGAAGACAACAACAGTCCTGGCTGGTGTCACCTCTTCTGCTTCTGCGGGAGATGCAGCGGAAGGTGCAGCGGAAAAGGCAACGGCAGGGCCCTCAGACCCAGGAACAAGAGCCCGCTGCGCCTCGGACACGGTGTATAGTGTCGCGCACGCTGTCAGCACAGAAATCGCGGATTGGAGATCGCGGGGTGTGATGATGTCCAGAGCCGGGGCTGTGTTCTCGCAGCCGGGAGGAGGAGCGCTGGAAGGTGGCGAGAGGGGCACAGGCCCAGCAGGGGAGAAGGTCGATCCAGGCGTAGACAAGTCCACATCAGGACCTATGCTCATCTCGGCCCTGGCCACGGCGTCGGTGCGGGCGGTTTCTGCCCTGAGTGCTGCCGCGCGAGCCTCGTCATATTCAGAGAAGGCATCTGGCGACGACGACCGCGACAGCTCCCTGGGAGCATGTCCCTGCTCAGGCACAGGAGGAGGCGAGCCAGCGGGCTCAGGCGCGAGATCCACGGCGCGCGTCTCGCGCACCAGCAGACTGCTCCCGGGGACTTGTCTACGCGCTTGGTATTGCACGTAGATGTTGTCGCTGATGCTCGCCTGGTGGCCGTTGTTGCCATGAGCAGTGCGCGCATCTCCGTCACCTGTGCGTTCGGCTGCGAGGGAAGCAGCGAGGGCGATGTCCATTGTAGACGGCAGCAGACCTTCGGACTCTATGCGAGCCCAGTCGAGTGTCGTGTCGTGTGGATCCCACTCGGTGGGCACGCGCAGGTGCAAGAAGAGAAAATCCAAGAAGTCGCGACGGGCCTGGGTCGTGAGCAAGGCAACTGGTCCAGTGACTGCTGCTGCTGTTCTGTCGAAAGCACTGCTCGATGATGCTAATGCGTCATCCCCTAGGGCCGCCAGAAGAAATGGTAGTGAAGAAGCATGTGCTTGCGTTGTTGGAAGTAACGGATTGAAGTAACGAGGTGCTGAATCGATGTTCGTTGTCAGAGTTGGATCCTCTGAGTGTGCGATTGGAGGAGTGCGCATTAGAGCGGCGGAAAATCGATGGAATTCATGGTGCTGGGGACGAGTTCTGTGCCTGGGAATGCTGAAGGTGGTTGCAGTGATGGATGGTTCTTGATTTAATGACAGTAGATTTCCATCAGTGTTATCAGCTGCTGACTCGAAGGCTGGCACGCCAACTTGATCGTCATGGCTGGTGTAGTCAATATGCTCTATGTGCTCGATGTGCTCGACATAATAGCTAAAGTCCTCAAATATGTCGAATGCACGACCATCATACGCCTCGTGTTCGTCATAGACAATCTCATCGACAACCTCGCCTTCGGCGTCCTCTTCTTGATCCGCATGAAGTAGAAGACGATCAAGTGCCAGAGACACACTTTCGGTACCATTGCCAGACTCACGTGGGCCATGCACTTCGCTTGTGCCCGCCGATGACGATGACGAAGACGACATGCTGCTGGAATCTGACGGACTAGATGCGTTTGCTGCGGTAAGAGAAGAACGCGGACGATTCATTTGGTGGTGATCATCTTCCATGATTCCGAGGCTTTCACGAGAAGTGAGATGACAAACTCGACCGATGAGGAGTAGCTTGTGGGATTTGGAATGTTTTTGTCTGCACGCAAGAGCTTCTGCGTTGCAATCTCGATTAGAAAGTGAATCTTTCACGTTCTCAAAATGGGTATAAAGGAAGAAGCAAGTCTCGAGGATAGATGCAAAGGAAGAAGCAAGTCAGTCTTGAGAAATGGTTGAAGTACTTCAATGACTTTCGACAACGAGAGATGCAGAAAAAGATCCGTGTGTGTGAGTGAAATCCTCCTCGTTCAAGAGCTGCACGACTAGTAAGAAGTGTACGTGTAAAGCCGTTCCCAGAGAAACCCCCCTTTCCATCTCGATACCTCGGCGCTGATGTTCGAGTCTTATTCGACCAATCACTCGCTCAACGTAAGTCGGCGATTTCGCGTCTAGGGTGTAGCCCCGATGACGGTAGGTCTAGGCAGGATCTCAACTTCTTCTAAACAGGCAAGTTTTGTACCTTCTCGATGCACAAGGTCTTGCATAAGGCTTGAGTAAATCCAATTATGATCACGCGAACCGGGCACCGAGGACGACAGATAGACAGACAGACGAGCATACTGTAACCCCGATAGCGGTAGGTCTGAGGCAGGATCTCAACCTCTTTTAAAGAGGCAATTATTTCACCTCCTCGACGCAGATTGTCTCGTATGAAGCTTGAGTAGGTCCCACCATGGTCGCGCGAACGGGGCACCGAGGAAGAAAGACAGACGCGCATACTGTAGCATGGTTAATGATTAGTTGTGTGTACTACTACTGTACCTCACGAGATCCTGTAGATAAGTTGTGTGTAAAGTGCGGTTCTCTGCTTCTTTAACACGTGCCTTATCGCGGTGTCTTTATCGTCGCTGTGATGCTGGAATTCACTGCTTGTACTGGAAGTTTCCCATGGAGGGCTCGGAAGACTTCAAAGATCTGAGAGGCTTGGAAGGCTTGAAGGATCAAGATAGTTTTGCTGCTGTATTATAAACGTAAATGCTCCCTGCTTAAAAATAGGCCATGGATCATGGCACTAAAGCCTGTGATACGAATCCTTTGGCAAATTCGACGTGGATGCCCTGAGTGCAGCCGAGATAGCTGTCACCATTACCAAGTTTAAATCCCAGTAGTAGGCGATTTGCTTGTAAGACGCTCTCGCGCTGTATCTAAACACGGCATGTAGCATTAAACATGGGTATCATACTTTTCTATGTGGGCTGCTAAACTTTCCGCCAATACCATTACAACATCTCTCTAGAAGCCAAATTTGGCTTTGATGACTGTCGAGCAAGATGATTAGCAACGTTACGCGAGGGTGCGAGAACATTAGGAATACTCACTGCCAGTAACAGCATTTTTCTTCTGCTGAGAAACAAACTTGTTGACATCGTTTGCCCAGCCTGCACTGTTCTCTTCGAGGCTTTGCATGTTGTCTCCCATGATATTGAGATTCTCGGTACGCTCCTGGATCTGGCGTTGCATGTATGCCCAATAGCCCTCGTCTGCATGTGCTGTGTTCCTGTGCGAACCAGACGCACGCTCGGCAGCAAGGCGCTGCTGTTCCTCTGAGCGTGCTTGAGCAATCATTCTCTTCGACGGAGGACGGTCAGGGCCACCGACTATGGGATGTTAGATAAACTATCAATAAACCAGCAGTGTTCCTACTTACTGAGAACATCCATATCCGAAGGGGTGATATATTGGGAGCCAGAAATCCACTGCAGATTTGAGATTGTGGGGCGCGGTGGCAGCACTGCTTCAGGATTGAAGATCTTGTCCTCTGACTTTGGCAGGAGTTGACCAGTACCCCATACATTGATCAGTGCCATCTCAGATGGTCCAGTCCACCCAAGGATATTACCATTTGTCGTGATGACCGAATCGGGGAATCTTCTCACGTCCAAGATGTGGCTAATCTTGGCAGACGCAATCTCTTTCAGTGCAGGTATCGAGTAAGCACGGACCGAGCCATCTCCGAAGAGTCCTACGAGAGCGTGTCCTTGGTCTTGGTATCTAGCGACTGCGACAGCATCGCAGAAGTAATTGTCAAATGACTTGTGGGCACCCTTTCCTGTAGCTGGTCGGAATAGCCTGACTTCGGATGGTGTGACTGCCATCACGGCTCCATCGACTTTGAAGCCACTGCGGAGATTGGCCACAACGTTCTGCGAAGCATATGCATGTTTGCCAGTATGGGCGTCAATTGGCGCGATGTGTATCACTCTGCCTTCGACTGACGTCGAACCAGCGAATTGTGCAGTGTAGCGCCCACTGGAATCAGGAACGATCTTAAAAGTCCCTACTTTACCGAGATGTGTTCCCGCATGGAGTAGTATACTTGAGTAGTTGTCACCTTCGACGGTCATGCACTACGGTCGTTAGTTCAATTCCCAAAATATAGCTGTGTGAACTTACGCTGAACTCCAAGCAAGTGACCCAGTCGGGGCGAACCTCTGAACTGCCTCTGCGTCGGATACTTCCAATTCTTGGACCACCTCGTAGGTCTCTCGTGTTGCCTGTATAAATAATCGCAGGACCACGCATATCTATTATTGCAATCTTTCCGCCTTCCGCCGCGATGGCTACAAATCCGACATCGCTGAACTTCACAGCGCTGATAGGACCGTTGTCGAGGTTTAACAGTGTGAATGGACACAAGCCTTCTGAGAGCAGAGGGTCTGTTCTGTTGACGATGTTCGTAAGAGCATCTGTCTTGTTCGGACCTGATGGCGGTATCTCATGGCCAGCGTTTCTGTTGTGGCCCCAGCGAAAGATGGCGGCATCACCGCTCCTCGTACCGGCTACAAACTCGCCGCTTGCGCCGGCAAGCGAAGTGCATGTAATGTCAACACCTTCAACACGGCCAACAGCTCTGCCAACATCGACTTGAAGGACTTTGGGGTTCTCAAGCTCATCGCCATGTCCTGCGTCCCAGATCCTGACGGTGCCATCAGCATGGATTGTTTGCACAATGTTTCTGCTTTCGAAGCGTCGCATTGGGAGTGGTGCTTCGAGGCCGCCTTTCAACATCCGCGGACCCGACGAGCGAGCTTCAGTCATGCCGAGCCATCTATCTCGGTCCACCACCGCCATGTTCACCCGTCTTATGAATGGATGAACGAAGGTCATGGACACGTGTAGCTGATTTGTTGGTGAGATCGGTATCCCACTTGGGAATGACAATGTGATGATCTCCCCCGAAGAAAGAATACCGAGAATGGCAATCGGATCTTGCGCTCCTGCAAAATGTGGCGAGGAGCGCGGGATAAGACAGAAACCCATCACCTCGGCATTTGGTGGAGTCGGTAGAATGCGCTGGCGAACAGGAGATTCGAAATGCTTGCTGAGAACTTCCCATGATGATGTAGCATAAACAGGAGTGCGACCCAATTCCCACAGCGTTAAGCCTTTGGTCGGACTGTTCGTGGCAGAGCCTCCAGCAATCAGGATTGCAGTGTCATCAGGATCGTTCTTAGCGCACCATGCGATGCGAAAAATGGGCTCTTTCACAGTGACTGTGCCAGACAAAGATGTAGCTATAGCTGCACCTGGCTTATTGATATTGGTCTCGGTAATGGTTCGAGCCAGGATGATTCTTCCATCCTTGGGGTCCCAGATGACGATTGAACTGTCTTCATGGCCTGTGAGAATAAAGGTTCCTGTAGGGTGCCACACTGCCTGCGTGAGTTTGGGTCGTCGAATGGTGTTCATTGAAGCTGGATCTGCATCGCCGCCCGGTGCGCCTGGAGGAATCTCGTAATTGAAAAAACACTGTGCTTTGTTTTGCTTGAAGGAATACACGGCCGCGCCATTAGTATAACCAATAAGTATTTTGCCAATGTCTCTAGGATGGAAGGCCAGACTGACGATAGGCGAAACTCGGGCCCGCGAATCATACTCAGCCCAGAGGTTTGGTATTCGGAAGGGGGCAACATGTTCACGATCCAGGTCATAGGCAATGATATCACCAGTCTGCATACCCAACATTGCATAGTCAAGCATGGGATCTGTAGCGAGGGCGGTGGCCACTCCAGGTGGTGAGTAAGTAGCGACAAGCTTCTTGGCTTCAAGCGAGAAGATTGATAGATCATGCTTAGAGTCAAGACAGATGAGTTTTTCTGCACAAAACTGCAACGTTGAAGCTGTTGCCCTCTGGAGTAGAGAAAAGACGACATTCACTCGGTGCCGCCCGAATACATAGATTTGACCAGGACCAAATTTACTGTCCCTGGTGCCGACAGCAAGCAGAGACTGTACGGGATCATATGCTAAAGCACATATTTGAGAGTTGATGCCGAATCGAGCTAGCTGTGGTTTTGATTAGTATAAGATAACCATGATATTATCGGGTGTTGCAGCCTTACATCGTCAATAGCAAAGAATTCGGGCAGGATGCCAGCAGATAGATCATTCTGTATCCCGACCTGCTTGCCACGAAGAAGACCTGCCATACTTGAGGTGTATAGCTTATCTCAACAAAGATACTTGTATGAAAGGCTCGACAGGTAGAGCCTGGATAAGTAAATAAAAGGGTCGATGGTCAGAAGCGGTCGTGCAAGCTTGCCGCGCAAGCGTACCTTGGGAAGCATCACAGCAAGTTTGTGCGTCATTCCGCAGACCTTGGCGCCACTGCATAGAGTGGAGTGCTCCCTTTGGAGCCGACTTGGACTACTTACCTTATACAGTCCACGAAAATCTTGCGATTCAGCACCAATGTCCAGATAAGCTATGCGGAAGCCCACTCGTAAACGTCTCGATTTCAATATACTATTCGGATCACGCGGTATGACAGTAGAGGGCTGGGTCGTGCCAAGGAGGGCTGAGATGCCGAAGATGTCGTGGTGGATAGAGCACATGAACCCAGAGAGCCGAAAGTCCGCGAAAGCCGTTTCCTAACTGTCTTTTGATCCGTTTCTGACTCCAATACTCTTATAGTCATGGATGTGCGTATGCTATATGCTTTTTTGAACAACGTATACGGAAAAATGACTACGGTCGCGGGCGAAAAATGGTGATATCGCTTGTTGGATATATGGGGCTCGAATGTGCAAAAGAAATTGCTCTCCCGCCTAGGCTTGAACTAGGAACCTCTCGATTAACAGTCGAACGCGCTAGCCAATTGCGCCACGGAAGACTGCTGAAAAGATGGTGCTTGATCTGATCTATATTTTTTGATTGGTGTGGGGCCAAGCTTCGGGTAAATTGTTGCCGGCCTGCAGTCCTGAGGTGGTGAGCTGTATTGAAGTGAAAGTGAGTTTGACTAACCTATCCACTAATGCACTAGTGATTTTATTCTGCCACAACCACACACACACACACACACACACAAAGCACAATCACAACACTCAGCACTGACAGTGCATCGATTACACAATACAGCATCTGTAGCAGCTGATCCAACCCCTTTCACGAAGCTCTGAACAGGTTTTTCTTCTTCAGAACCCAGCTCGAAATGAGCCAGGATACCAATGAAAAAAAAGGGTGGGTTCGCGTCAGCTCGAGGTAGTGCAATACGAGCGACACTGTGGTCCCGAGGATGAGCAAGCTCAGAGCACCCGGAGACCTATTTCCAAAAATAAGTATAATCAATAAATACTCCCGTAGGAGTGTTTCAGAGATTAAACTGAAAAGAACAGATACTACACTTGATCTAAGCCAAAAGGCAAACTGTGAGGATTGTTAGCAAATGTGCTGCTGTACAAGGGAACCAGAAAATCGTACGAGACTGGTGAAATGAAGAGGGAGCGGGTAAAGAGGTGTATATATACCCCTCTCAGAGACGCTCAGACCAAGAGCAAGCAAAGGGCATGGAAATTGATAGAAGAGTGGTTGGGGTGGTTGGTGCAGTAGGGAGATTGCTTGCGGCCTGAGCGCTTTCAGCGACCAATAGATGCGCTCCTCACTGACCTCCAAGTGGATCCCTGCTGTCATACGGACTGGCTGAGTGTGCTTCGTTGGCGATCGCCGATTTATCGACGAGGCCAAAAGAGTTGGTTGGAGGGAAGTGGATCCCGTAGTCATGTGTGCTTCTTTTGTGATCGCCGAGTCGCTAACAAGGCCAAAGGAGTTGGCCTGGCGAACCGGGTCCTTGTGTCCGCAGTCATACAGTAGACACGCTGTGCTTTATTCTGCGGCAATAATAGCCGACTCGTTGACAAGGCTAAAACAATTAGCCAGCTGAACGCTTGAAGATGCTTTGGATATGCACAAACGCGATGCACAACTTCTCTTCGTAGCATAACGATTCCAGGAGGCCCTACTGAATATTGGGAACCTATACAGAGGAGAGACATATTGGATAATGTAGAATGATGAGAAAGTATGTTGTAGAGGAAGTCTATGTGGGGAGTGCTGGGTATATTTCAGCAACTGGTCACGTGCTCGTAGATATCGAACCTCAAGTAGTCTTTTCTAACACATAATAGCTACCACGTATCTTGCACTTCTGAAAGCACTTATCTATGGCTCTTGATACCTGAGATCTTAGGTCTGAAGCAAAGCGTATTGCGATTACGTACGACAGGACATAAGAAGAGTCTACAACAGCAGCTGTACAAAAGAACTCGTTCGCAGTGAATGGACACCCACCTGCACAGTTAATGACTCCCTAATGAACAGTTGACGAATCCCCAACGAAAAGCCGACGAGCCCTTAATGAATACTCATTGACTGTCTAATGAATCCTTGATGATCCCTCGATGGCTGGTCAGTGACTTACTCGGTGATTGGTCAATGGTCCATGACTGTAAAGACATGCGGGGTCCATCCCCCAGTCTCGAGGCTTCATCAAGTTCACCCACTCATCGCATGTTGTGGTCGTATGGCAACAGACTCCTGCAGGTGTACCGGATATGTGAAGCAAGATAAAGGATATATGACTGGATCGAGGGTCAAGATGAACACGCGGTCAACCTTAGGAAGAACGAGCAGTGAGCCTTAATTGAACGGCCAGTCAGCTTTAGGTGACCAAGTAATCAGCCTTGAACGAACGAAGAATCAACCCTGGAAGGTCAACCATGGATAGTCGATCTTGGGTAGTCAACCATGAATGAACAAGCAGTTAAACTTAGACCAACGGGCACCCAAGCCTAGGAGAACTGGCATTTAGGCTTGAATTAACAAGCGGTCATACTTGGGTAAACAAGCAAGCGACCATAAATAAACAGGCAGTCAGACTTGACAGTCAACCTTAGACAATCAACCTCAGACGAACGAGCAGTCGAGCTTTGGATGAATGGCCAGTCAGACTTGGATGAACATGACATGAGCGCTCCGTGGAGCATAAATGAAAGAATGGTGAAGCATACATCGACACAGCAAGATTGGGGCGGAGATTCAGTACAGTAAGAAAGTCGGTGGAAACATGCTCTCGTTAAGAAATGTAATAAAGTCATAAGACTCAAGCGCGCCAATGCCTCTGCTGCAACTATTTCCCCGCAATGCTGTCCGTAACGGTAACCGACGAATCATGCCCGCAGTGTATGCCTCTCCAAGTACTCCCATGGTCGGGTGCGTCAGCGTCTAATGGACCATGAGGTCGGGGTTGGGCTGTTGCTGGATGTTCTCCTTGCCGTCAGGCTTACTTGAACCCGCTGCAGCTGCAGCATGGGCCGATCTGTCGTCTGCGACGTCTCCCATGTCCTCGTCGACCGGTTCGGCCTCGCCTTCGCCCTCCTCATCGTCTTCCTCCTCGTCCTCTGATCCAGAGCTCTCTGCCTCGAGATCTTCGCTGCCGGCTTCTGAGGCTGCATCGTCGTCGACCTTCTTGTCGTCTGTGCCCTCCATTTCAGCATCCTCTCCTTCTACCGCGATGGCAGCAGTGGCAGCTTGTTCGCCCTCGACCAGCTCGGGAGCTTCCACACCCTCCTCGACCTCAAGTTCTTCGTCTGCGCCATACTTGGCCTCGTCGTCCTCGGCGGCATCAGCCTCGGGTTGATCGGGCGGGAACTCAGCAGGCGCGCTCTCCTCGCTGTCCCACTTGATGCCGAATCTAGTGACCCTGGGCTTCTCGGCCAGAATGACACGTCGGACCTTTTCGATAATGGGTTTCGCAGGAGGCTCATTCGCGAGCTGTTCATCGGTGTACTCGTTGTTGACGTAGTATCCCACACGAACAAACTCACGGCCGTCATAGGAGCATGTCAACAGGATCACAGTCACACCGAGGATTTCGCTGGAGGGGATTTTGGAGAGGTTTGGCGGGTCTGCCTCGAATACAAATTTGTTGACGCCGACTGGGATTGGTCCAACAAGGAGGGAGTCGAGTTCTTGGTCGTGTTCAGAGCTAGGACGCAGAATGTCAATGAGATGCTGGATGGCGCATGAACAAAAAATACTTACGAGGTGGCAGATCCCACATAGGTCAGTTTCCACTCAAGATCCTTTTCGAGCTTCTCTAGACACTCGAAAGTGATTTCGAATTCGTAAGGAGAGCTGAAGGGTGCTGGGTTGTTGCGTACAGCGACGTTAAGTAAAGATACCGCCGCCATGGTGTGCGTATGTGTGGATTTTGTGCTGTGCTTGAGTATAGGATATGAAGCTTATTATCAACTTCAGAGCACTGTGTGTGTGTGATAGAGAAGTTTTACGGTGAGATTGATGGATAGTATCATCAAGGGTTGTAGTAAATGGAGTTGTGAACGTCTTTTGTTTGGAAATTGCTCTGATGGCGACGTTAAGTGGAAATGAACCTCGCGATTTCACGCGCGTCGACCGCGACACGAATCAATTAACAAATCGATCAACAGCCCACCTTTGCCAAGCACTGACACGTCGACTTGCGTGTTTTTGTATCAATACTACTAGAATCCACAATTCTCCTATCAAGCAGCTTTAGCTCACTTGGGAGAGCGCCAGACTGAAGTTTACTTTAGTCAAAAGCATTCTGTGCGGTATCTGGAGGTACTGTGTTCGATCCACAGAAGCTGCAATCTGTTTTGTCTTTCTTTTTGCCCTGCTAGACGCCTCAATAGCCGCAATGTCTTTTGCATGCGTACTCACACAAGCTAGAATGAATTAGTCGTAGCTTTATTTTACTCGACATGGAATCGTCTCGAGGGCGACCCTGGTCGCTCGCTAGCAGCCATAACGCAGTACCCTCACTTCGCGAACAACCCATGACAGGGCCCCCTTGACCATGGGAATCTGGCATGTGTAAGTATCTATATGATTCCATCTGTAGCACTTGTTTTGCAACGGTGTGTCTTCGAAGTGGCACTTTGGGCTGGCGTCATATTCCGATCGTGTCTGGTCGGTAGAGAAGTAAGGTCGTAGAGTTTTACCACGTGCAACCTCACAACCCATGTCAACAAGTTGGAGATATCCAATGTGATATGAGTAATTCACTACAAGATCATACACATATGATCCGGACACATAATTATCTCTTCGCAAGTAGGATTGGGCACCACTCATCAATTCAAAGGTGATCACACAAGATCAAAAGCTGCTCAACTTGCACTTGATGTATCCACCTTGATATGAATGCCAAATGAGATTGAGCAAAAGACCCAGTATCAATGTGATTCTGTAAAAATACTCTTGCTCGCTCTCCATCAAGATAACACTTGGAAGACAGGAGGGCATTATCACCATGCAGCCAAAAGACAAAAGCTGCGACGCCTGTGTGATTCGAACACACGCTCCCGAAGGAAATGCCTGGACTAAGACCGAATGAAAGCGATCTATAGCAGGGCATCGCGTTAACCACTCCGCCAAAGCGCCATTGGTAAATTACTTCGCAGACTTTACCATTCATGTACCTCTTTCTATTGCTCTGACCATTCGCTCGCTTGTGTATAGTGCATAGCATCGTAACTCGAACAATGTCATGCATAAAAAAGTCTTGTTGCACTGCAGGTAAGTAGCAATACAATCGCCCATTGTGAATGCGCACAGCGAGTCCAATCCTCGACGAAGCAAACTCACCATCACACGCTGCCCCCCGCTCCGTGTCACCCACTCACTCAAGAAAACCAACCCGACCTACCTCATCCTGATGCTGTAAACCACCCCACTTCCACCCCTCTGTCCCACCACTTCTCCACCAGCAAAAGTGCACAGCCGAAAAAAGACACGGCGAAGACAGAGCAAAAGAAAAAAAACACAACTCTCCCGCCTAGGCTTGAACTAGGAACCTCTCGATTAACAGTCGAACGCGCTAGCCAATTGCGCCACGGAAGATTTGATGAATGGCAGGCTCGTGCTGGCCTCTCCATAAACTGCTCATCCAGTTCTATGCCGATACCACATCGTACATGGTTTTGCGTCAGGTGGGCAAGTTGATGCTGTGGGCTTGAAAGTAAAGATCTGGATGGGTCACGAATACATTGTGCTTGCCATGGGATTTCTTATGCAGCTCGGGCACTTGTACAGTGTTTAGAAGTAATTGGGACATGCATCTCTGTGCGAGGTGGTCTTGGTTTTGTATAAAAATCCACCTAAGACATAATATTTGCGCCGAGGAGATGCCGCCGTGTAGAGGAAGGGAAAAGTCTCTACGGAGTATGAAGGAAAAACGTCTCATTGATAGGATGAATTTTCTGTTCTTGAGCAAAGTTTGATCCGGTAAATGGTTCTAGATGCTTGTCCGGTGAGGTAACTGTTCAAGTCCGATGGTGAATGGATGAACGCTAAGGTCCTTATGCAACTTCGCCATGTTCTTCTCGAGTTCAACCATGGCTGTACACACACGCTAGATGATTGCAAAATAAAGATTTATTCTTTGCTCAACACGGTTCGTTATCGTCTATCATAGATCCACGCCATCTACAAATCGAATTGCAAGACAGTAATACTCCACTTGGGTACATCCCAAGTCCAGCTGCCCCCTTCACTCGAGTTACCGTGTTTGGCATAAGAACCGCCGGATGGAAGCGACAAAGGCTTGGGTACCACTTCTGTCTGGTTATTCACAAAGTTATACGAGTTCAAGTCCGCTGCGGTCAAGATGGTGCCGTTGACGTTGGTAAAGGGCTGAGTGATATCAACTGTCAGGGGAACGGTAGCGTTGAGGGTATTGATGACCTGTGCAGCACGTATTGTTAGGACGAACGGTTTTGTGGTAGTATTACACGTGAGCCTGGGCTTACCTTGAGATAAATTGCATTCTTCTCTCCATCAATACTAGCAACCCAATAGAGCGGGTTGAGCTCTCCAGTCACTGGCAACGTCTCGGTTCCACGGTAGTGTGCAAACATCCACTGTTGCCAGTAGCTCGCGCTTTTGACTGTCTCGTCCTGCTGAGCGGTGTAGGCGATCATGTCTGGTGTCCAGTTCGTGAAGTTCAGGTGTTGCAGACTGGGCGCATAGCTGCTCATCTTGACGGTGTTGGGGTTACGCTCAGCACCGATAGCGTAGACGCCTTCTGCAATGGCAGAAACAAGGCGAGGATAGAAGACGTGAGAGTCGAGTGGGTAGCTGTAGTTGATTACACCGGAAGGCGTGTCGATCTGGATCACACTGTATTCTCCGAGAAGAATACTCACATCTGTGTTGTTGGTTTCTTTTTGCCAGTTGTCCCACTGGTCAAAGTTACTGACGAACCAGCTGGGTTCCTGGTAAGTGTGCCAATCCCACATGCCGCCTGCGGGGATGGAGATGTTGTACAGCGAGTTCTCGTCGAATGCGGTGCTGATGTAGGTGATGTTGGGGTGTGCTGCCTTGAGACCATTGTACATGAACTCCCAGCGGTACGGGTAAGTCGTACTGAACCAGTCCTCGTTTCCGATCTCAACAAAGCTGATCTTGAATGGTTCTGGATGACCATCTGCAGCGCGTCTGGCTCCCCAAGTGGTCGACACATCGCCCATACAGTACTCTAGCTCCTCAATAGCTTCTTGGAGGATTTCACCCATGCGGTCCTCCGGGTACGATACACCGCTTTGACCGTAGATATCGAGAGAAAAGCCAGCATAGACAGCGAGCACTGGCTCAATGTTCATTGCCTCTGTCCACTCAAGATATTCAAGCAGACCAAGTCCGTTTGTGTTGAAGTAGGTCCAGTCACCAGGTCGTCCGGGGCGGTCCTTGAGGGGGCCAATTGTCTCCCACCACTTCCATCTTTGCTGCGGGCTGTATCCTTCGAGGTTGTTTCCACCAGGGAAACGCAAGAAACGCGGCGAAATGTCGTTGAAAGCACCGGCAATATCAGGACGCAGTCCATTCTTGTATCCCTTGAATGTCTCTGGGAAGACGGAAACCAGATTGAAATAGAAAGTCTGTCCTGCCACCTGCGCTCCATCCATGGTGACTGCAAACGTGTTGTTCTGATCGGGTGCAGTGACATTAGGGTAAAGAGTAGTGTTCAATTGCACGAAGTCAAGATATGGCAAGATGACATTAGGTATTTGTGACGATGCAAGCACAGCACCGGTGTCGTTTCGTCGGAAAGACGTAGTGAAAGTTACAGCAGTGCCATTGGGGTTGCGAGGATAGTTCGACAATGCCCAGAAAGATACATTGTATTGCTGCGGATGAACGTCAAATCCCCACCAGCCTGAAGTGATTAGTCCATCGATGAGTGAAGAGGGTCTGGCGATACAAACCGAAGTTTTTGAATCCGACTTCCCCTGTGGCGTTCTGAGGGATATCAATCTGCATAGAGACATGCAGAGCATTGGAGAGAGGGTGCGTAATGTCCAGAGTCATCCGAACACCATGCCCGATCGTTGCCCAAGCATCAGGCGTTGGAGCGAAGGGTACAATAGGGTTTTCTGACAATTCAGGAATGACAAAGGTACCATCGTAGCCCTTGACTAGAGAGAAGTCCGCAGTAGAGCCTATACTGGTCTCAGTACATGTTTCGTACAGACTACCAGCTCATCTCACCTTGGAAAGCCCGATTGGCAATCATCTCTGCGTAGATGCCGCCATCACCAGAATGATTAATGTCCTGATTATCTATATAAGCAAATGAAGGCCAGTCAGAAGCTGCAGATCATACCTCATGCATCAATCCATAGAGATATGGAGAAGTAGCGTTCCGCGCAGATTTATCGCTCGTATCGATCTTTAATGTCACAGGTGAATTGTCATTTTTTGTCGCATTGATATATGACATGTACGAGGGCAACGAGCCATCGAGGGAGGCATTCACAGCTTGTCGAGGTGGGAGTCGTCTGGCTCCAGCCACACCCGCGCAAGCGAGTGCCAGAGCAGAAATGGTCAACATTGTATTGAGATCTTGCTGTCCACAAGTGAAGACATTAGAAATCTACTTGGTGCTCTGAGTGGCCAGAGCTATATAAAGTCATATCCTCGTCGGTTCGGCCAGCCACTCCGGCTGTGGTTTCGCAGAACCCATGTTCAATACAGAGCCCCGACGACATCATTGTTGTCCGATGAAGCCAAAATCCAGGTACTTCACCCGACATCTGCGGTATGCAGATGCTGTTTCTGCATCTGAGGTAGTCAATCCACCAATAGCACAATTCCAGCAAACGTGTGGAGATGTGATCATCATTCGATGCCAAGATATGTGGAGATGTGCGGGGGTTCTCCATACTTTACATCTGGAGACTTCCCTGGAACAAACATACAGGCAACGGATGAATGTCGATCAACGGTAGAAAGGCGGTTAGAATGGTTCGGCAGTTCGATATAGGCCTACAAGCATTCCTTTATACTATTGGCTCCACCAGTGCGCCCTGGTCTTCTGCCTGTGACCGCGACGCGGTAGAGATGTGCTCGGCGCACCATTTGCCTTGTCCTTCGCAAATTTCCGATCCATCAGCAGATTCCACAACTCCATAACAGGTATGCGTCTTGCCGGGAGCATGCTATACTGCAAGCTGTACAGACTTTTTCGATGAATGGGCGGGACGAAGCGACCCGTGAAAAGCCGGAAGAACACGCGTGGTGATAAGTAATGCTTACGAATGCGGTGCTCGAGTTGTGCATACTGTGAGAATGTCTGCGAAAAGGGCAGCGGGACGGACTATGCGGAGTCAGAGAGCGGTCAAAGGAAGCTTGGCTGCATACATCTTACATTGAGCTTGATATGCGAAGTCGGCGCGGTTGGTCGGCCAGTCGGCTGATACTGCTCGGTAGGACGGTTTGTAGTAGGGCAATTCAACAAATCAAATTGGATGCCACCTAAATATTGATTAGCGACCTTTCGGAATAACCTTACGTGACAGAACTTACCTGGTAAGCGACGCGAATCCTTCAACCGTAACATCAGCGCGAAGAGCGGGAAATGGTTCAAGCAAGCCAGCCACGTATCTAATGCTGCTTTGAGCACGATGATACCCATTCTAGCGCTGGCGAAGGTTGCGTAGAAGACGCCGACTGTGGGAAGAAGGAAAGCCAGCAACGTGAACAGTATGGTTCCCAATAGCAATTGATCAAGATCATAATCGCAGGAGTCGATTCGATTGCGCAGGATATTGCGTTTCTTGCCTCGAAAGAGATGGAAGAGTGACACGATAATGGTCAATTGCCAGCTATAGATGCGCGCGGATGCAATATAGAAGGCATATATGTGCAATGTGAGTATAGACGTCAGATCCGAGAAAAGCGAGACAGGCATGCTGGCACCTGCGAAACTGGAGAAGCCTATGAAACGAATGATGCCTGGAAGGGCTGGTCGAAGGCTTTGCATGCAACCTAGGAGAACATTAGACAAGCGACAGGTATCAGGGGTTTGCATCGTCTTACCAGCCCAGTACTCAATTACCCACAGGAACAAATCACCCAGGAAGTGAGCGAGCTCAGTGTTCAGTTTCAGTCCCGCAGGATAGTCAGTCAACCAGGAAATCATACGCTGAAGACCCTCGACAAACCAGGAGCTGACAATATTATCTACTTGACCAGCGACAAGATGTGAGTTTTCAATGATATATGAGCCCAGTGCTATGCCGATAATGATGTCGTTTGCTACCAGCCAAAGACTGTTGTAGAAGCGAATGTACTCCGGGTGGCTATTGGTGATACTGCCCCAGTTCGTACGTCGTTTGCGCAAGGTAATGTACTGGATGGGCCAATAACAGAATTGCTGGAGGCGCATATCTACCTGCTGAGCGGTTGCGGAAATGTCCTTGAGCGCCGCATAATCGGGCAATAATCGCCATTCCAGGATGCGCAGCAAGACTTCGCCTGCCATTCGGTGCAGTACCAAAGCAAGGATGAGTAGTTGAGCGAGGACTGGGTACACATATGCGTCAAAAGTGTGACGTAAACCGAACTGAGCATAGTCCCAAAGATCTGTGGCAGACTCGACGAATTTCTCACTCACGCTCAAGGCTCGTTTGGAACGGAGGCCTACGAGGCCAACGTTTTTTTGCAGGAGTTGATTCATCTCGTACGAGCAGTTGATCTGATTGATTATCACCGGAAGCGCCATCTCCTTGAGCGTTCGCGGCTGGCGTATCACGGTATGCAATCGAAGCTTCTCCACGAGCTTCTGCTTGCGCTTCTTCTCAGCAGCCTCTTCTTCACCAGTAATCTCATCTGCCAGCTCAGAATTGCTGGATCTGTCTCCTAGGGTAAGCGATATGGGCGACAAAGACAGATACTGCATCCGATGGGGATCTGGACGATCAAAAGTGATGATCTGTAATGTGTATTTGCCATCTTCGCAACAATACACCTGAGGCATGCGATTGCCAGGAGTCGTGTAGGCTGCGAACGAGGCAGCGTTGAAGACAAGGGGAGTGGTGCGGGGGTTGAGTGCTCCTAGGACCTCCAAAGACTTTTCACCACATCTGTCGGTCAATTGATGGATTGGGTGTGGGCTGCCTCGATACAAGAGTCCCATTTTCAGAGCAGTGTCAACATTGCGTGCCTAACAGAAAGAATCAGAAATGGTCCAGCTTCCATGTCGCATTCGATGCCACTGACCTCCACGTCGAAGAGGATAGCAACGACGACAACGTCGAGTTCCGAATTACGCCATCCTACGATGACGCCCGACTTGGTGGTATTTGCGATATCTGTCGGCCAGAAAATGCGCATCAACCCATTGTGCGTAACCATGCTACCATGTCGATAGCAGCTAGAAAGACCCTCTTCGCTTCAACTGTTCGCGCGCGGATAGACCTAGAGCTCTTGACCGAGGATGCTTGCTGGTGTCAGGATGACGTCCTGGATGTATATCGGGATCGCAGTGTGAACTGACTGTGTCGGCCTCTATTGCGGCAATGCGCCCAATGGGGATTATGACGACGAGGAAGAAGATAGAGAGCACTATGAAGCCTTTGATACAGCGTGTCTGGGGGAAGCCGTCAGAAATGTATATGCGCGTACATGCGTCCGTCAATCATCGCTGGTTTTTATGTTGCGGCGTGTTTGCAAAGGGCATGAACATGTATGAAACAACACTGCTCAAGGGTAGTAACAACGAGCTCGAATGCGACTTACAATGACACCGTGATCCCAAGCGAAAATGGCAAGCTCATAGAGTCTGGTGACGAGATCCCAGCGGGCGGTGATATAGCCGGCTACAAATATGCCAAGGGTAAGGACAGAGAATGGGTGCATAGGATGGCACGCTTCATGACCTGAGGGCGACCATGTGCTGTCGTCGACGTGGGTCTCTGGCGCGTTGTCTCTCTCTCTCTCTCTCCTCTTGGCAGTTGGAGGGGAAGAGATGGAGATTTGAAACGTGGAGAAGAGGCAATGATTAATCAGAAAGAGGAACGGGGCTTAGAGGTTTGGCCGTGTCTTGAGGATATGCGACAGCTAGCAAGACAGCGAAAGCGTGGGACGCGGTATGACCAAAGTATACAGCACGTGGACGATTACTGGGTGATCGAAGCCGCGAAGCAATGTGCAATGGGCAGCCAGTTATCAATTGGTCAATAGATGCTTTAATCTACACAGAAAAAGTGGAAGATCTCGACGCCAAAGAAAAGGACCCCTTGAATGCTATGTTTGCGCCAGATTTGACGGAGAAAAGTGCGGGCGCATGCACCATGCGGCATGTTATGGTGACGACAACATACAAAGGACTCGTACACAAAGTTCACGAGAAGTGCGCGACTGGTCTCCTTCGTCAGCCAGCCGTAATATAATTTCGTTCTCTGCGCCAATAAGGGCTAATTAACAAGTCAGACGGAGACGGACTCTTTGTGTTTTGTATGCGCCGTTTGCAGTCTGCGATTTCTGAGCACGGACGTATCGCGTCCGCGGTCTTGCTTGCCCGCCTGGTGTATGCTTTTATGAGTGAAGCATCTCACATACAGCTAGCTGCCTTACAGATCTGATATACAGCTACTGCTCTGTGGTTTCCATCGCTACACAAGGTCTACTGCCTGGTACATGGTGATTCGTGCTCACCAATGCCGCATATGTTCCAGATAAGTCTATAGCTGCTGCGCTCATCATGTTTGGTCGAGGCCAGCAAAATAGCAATGTCTGCAGATTCTACCAGCAAGGTCGTTGCAAGTTCGGGAATGCCTGCAAATATGAACATCCAGGTGCCAATCAACCTCAAGGAGACCAGAACTCGTTCGCTGCATTGAGCAATAATAATGCTCGCAATAATAACAACAACAACAACAATCGTCCGTCTGGCTTGGCACGTGGCGACCATTATCGACCAGGATCAAATCAACAAGGCCAACAGCCTCTCCCCTATCTCATGACTAAGGAAGGCATCGAGACTGATTTGAGAAACGACCGGCCGGAATGGCCACTGTCTGCTTATGGTCCTGGCCGAGATGCCCCGAGACAGCTTTTTGGTGGTCTTCCGCTTGAGCAAAGTTTCGAGGAGATGCGACTGATGTTCTATCTCGCTCAAGCTCAAGGCAGTGTCCAAGCATATATTCAAAAAGAAGAAGAACTGCTGGCTCGATCTAACCAACAAGTACAGCAAGTCTTGAGCAATCTAGACGGTGCAATTCAATACGTTCTAGCTGGGAAAGACGAGCATCCTAATCGTCTTGACATGTGCTTGAAGCCTGGTGCCGGAACTCAGCCGATGCATCCGCAACCTCCAGTCAGCAGCATCACACCTTCGGGGCCAGCCTTTGGACAGCCCTCGGCTTTTGGTGCTGCAGCACCGAAACCAGCCTTCGGTGCACCGGCCTTTGGTGCTCCAAGTCAGCCAGGTGGTTTTGGGCAGCCCTCAGCTCTCGGGCAGAACACAGCATTCGGCCAGCCATCATCTCTTGCTCAAGGAAGTGCCTTCGGTCAGCCCTCGGCCCCTGGGCAAAGTAGTGGGTTTGGCCAACCGTCTATGCCGGGTCACGGTAGTGCTTTTGGCCAGGCTTCGACCTCGACACAAGGTAGCGCATTCGGGCAACCATCAGCTCCAGCCCAAGGTAGTGCCTTTGGTCAACCCTCAGCCCCTGGGCAATCCGGCGGATTCGGTCAAGTGGCCGCACTTGGTGCTAAGTCGCCCTGGGGACAGCCTGCCGCCACGAGCCAAGGTGGTGCATTTGGACAGCCTTCCGCACCCGGCCAGATGAACGCGCTCGGAAAGCCAGCGTTCCGTCAATCAGCTTTCGGCCAGGCATCAGATCCTGGCCAACGGCCAAGTCCATTCGGTCAGGCCTCACAGGGAAGTGGTGCATTCGGTCAAGCAAGTCAGCCTTCGAATCAGGCTTCCCCGTTCGCTTCAGCAGCGCCCGCGTCAAATACATCTGGAGGATTCGGTCAAGCTTCCGCATTTGGTCAGCCCAGCCAACCCGTAAACAATCAATCGAGTAGCCCATTCGGTCAGGCATCAAATCCTGATGGCCAACCAAGTGCTTTCGGTCAACCATTGTCCTTGGGTGCCAGTCAGCCAGCCAATCCCAGCCCCTTCGGCGCCCCGTCACAACCACAGCAGAATCCGATCTCACAGCAGCAGTCTGCATTTGGCCAAGCTGCGGCTCCAGCTTTCGGACAACCATCAGCTCCATCACCGTTCGGCCAACCGTCGAAACCATCGCAATCACCATTCGGCGCAGCGCCGCAAGCTGCGAGCCCATCACCTTTTGGTCAGGCCCAATCGACGCAGAGTAATGGATCAGCCCACCCTCTGCAGCCGACAGGTCCATTGAATTCCCCGGACCCATCGACTTACACACGCCGGGATGGCAATAACAAGCTCACTAACTGGAAGAACGCACCAGTACAATATATGGGTGACGCTGGGCAGCCTTCAGCCCCATATTATAGGAAGGCCGACGGCTCGTGGGAACGGATATGGCTTCCCGACGGTCCACCGCCGCCAAATCCTGACCTTCAAGACCCCCGACCTGAAGTGTATGACGCTATATTGGAGGCGGCTTACGCATTTGTAAGGGAGACAGGGACGTTCAAGGATGGAGTTATGCCTGAGATACCGCCGATGAGAGAGTGGATCAGGTACGATGTATAGAAGATGGGGATCAGGAGTCTTGGCCTAGGTGAAATTTCCCTCTATTCTCTAATTTGTAGAACATCACAGCCGAGCATTTGCAGGAGAGCTCGTTGGTCATCAAAAGTAGTTGCTTATCTCCATAGCGAAAATGTAGGCATATATGATACTCATTTCCAACCCTCGTTGGATATCTCATTGAACGAAATGAGGAAAAAATCAAACTGACAGGGTATTTTGCTATTCTTCGTGATTACATAAAAGGTGTGACTTTCCCTCTTTGTACAAAGGTCGTCCACACGTTCGCCCAAGTATAGGTCCATGCGAAGTGAACCACTAACGCAAAGAAGGGTAAAGAATACATAGGAGAAATTGGCAAAGCGAGAAAGAACTCAATGACTCCGGGCAGGAAGTTCTTGAGGATGCGTAGGCGGAAGCTCCTGTGGGTCAATCTGACTAGGCATCTCGACGTACCAATCTTGCTCGTTGCGATACCGAGGCGGTGAAGCTTGTCCAGAGCTATGCCGGCTCGTCTGGGAGGCTGACTTCTTGATCGGACCCAATGCAACAGCCGACGACTCCTCGGACATGCCTGTCAATGATTTTTCGCTCGAGAGTCGATGAGTCGAGATCTTCGCTGCGGCATTAGGCTTCGAAGCGCGTCTTCGCAAGCAGAAGCAGAATCCCACAGCGATGATGGCGGTACCTGTCGCTGTACCTAATACAACACCAGCAATGGCTCCTTTGGAAAATCCCATCTTTAGCCACATTTGTTGACGCAAGACCCGGTATTGCACTTGAGATCGCAGTCTGTATTGGGCTAGGTGTCGGGTCAGGCGAGTCTGTAGGTACGGTCGTGTGGTTTTTGATATCATTGTTCGCAACCATTGGAGTCCAGTGATGGGCCCAGCTCTGTGCGAACAGCGATGAATCGTTCTCGATATCATCGAGCTCGGTCTGAGAGTCCTGGATGCTCACGCCCGTCACCCCTAGACCGTTATTCGATGCTCCGGGACCAGGAGCTTGTGCAAGCCAAGTAATCTGCTGGCGCGAATTTCGACCGATGAAGGCAGCCTGTAGGAACGCGCGGCCTAGGACATAGTTGTCCCCGGCCTGTGGTGTGAATGGCTGACAGGGGAAGTACTGAAGAGGTGCTGAAACGATTGGTGGCACCAGTGTGAGGTTAAGAAGCATGAATGGGACTTTGATGAGAACATCTTCAGTAGCACCAATTGAGCCAGGAAACGAGAAACCCAAGTATGCAGGGGAGGAAACGACACCTTTGTAGTCAGGGTCAGAAGTGTTCCAGATGTAATACTGAGTTTTCACATCGAAAAACACAGGGAGCTTAGCGGCTATAGCTGCACAGGTCTTATTTGGAAGGCGTAGATAGGGTGCCATTGGATCAATCGAGACTTTGATAGCAGTCTTCTGGCTTGTGTTTGTGATTAGGAAGCCATTTTCAGGCGTCTGAAATGAGAAAGGGTTTCCACCAGTCTCAACACCTATCGTAATGTCTTGAAGACTTGGTCCGTCGAATGCGAAAGTTGTGTAAGGCCCGATCAGTCTGCCTTTGTCGTAGCCGCCAAGATACAATGAGCCGGGATATTGGAGAGCTGCTGAGCCAATTTGCATCCCGTATGAATACGATGGTATAACGCTTGTATTGAACAAATACCCTGCTGGCATCCATGCCGTGTAATTTGGGTATGTAGCGACTCCAGAGAATAATTGTGCCTGTGCTATTTGAGATCCTGTGTTCAGAGCAAAGTACCCTAGCTCAAGTCCAGTCACTACACCATTGGGGTAGGTAATGTTTGCTGGGTTGAGAGCACCAATACTGTTGTTGGCGATGGTATACTCCGTGTCGCCAGATTTGATGGACGTTGTCGCCAGCCAATGAGTAAGCCCAGCTTGGATCCCAGCCGCGTCTACATTCTCAGGTCCCTTCCAAGTGATTGGCGTACCACCAACCGGGACCAAGTGCTGCCTACTCCGCATCCGTATGCGCTCGTCAAAAGGGAGTGTCGAGCACGACTCCCTTGTCGGAATGTATGTTGCCCACGTACTACCAGGGAGGAGATCAACGGTAGAACCAGATCCTTGTAGTCCATCAGTTGATAGGCCGCTGCCGACCTGGACAGTGACAGCATTCCAAGGTCCATCAGGTCCATAGGTAGTTCCACTCCAAGCGACTGCAAGGTAAGGTAGTTGGGATGCGGAACATATTCGAAGAAACGCGGACAATGCAAAAATACTCGTCGAAGAGAGAGACTGCATCCAGCACCTGGGTGAAATAAAACATATTGATTAGTAGTATGCGAGAACAAGTTGGTGATCTTGTAAATTCAAGTCAGGAGTCCTACTAAACAAACTGTGTTCACAATAAAGCATGAGGAACGTACAGGGCAAGAGCATGCGGACATTACTTGCAAATCTACCTGACGAGGTGTATAAGGAGCTCCATGATTTTACCTGCATCTTCCCAGAGTGTGTCGACTTGAGTGAAGGCGAGATCGCTGACCATACGGATAGAGCGCCGTGTGTATCAGTAAGCGCCCTTGGCCAACGACTCGACTGCCCACTACCTTAAGCGCGTTACCCTAATCGGGCCACTTGAATTTGCCGCTTGCCAACGGGCTAACTTCCTCACAACCCGATTGAACAACAATCATCGCTCTAAATCGAGAGGATTCCAGTGTCACACTATGAAGACTCCAGGGGGGTCAGTGTTGAATTTTGGCCGTGTCTAGCGCAAGCTCATCATGAGTTCTCGTGAATGGTTGTGCCGTTTGGACACATCTCCCAATGCAATACATGGGTCGATTCGGATGGATCATATGCGTGGCTGATTCGAACCACTCACAGGATCCCTTGCTTCAGTGACAATGTTGCTCGTGTGAGATACGTAGGTACGTTTTTTGAAAGATGGTGTGAGGAAGTGTTGTCAGGCAGGAGTCCAAGCTCGAAATTGGTATGTGCGTCTACAACCTGCCCTAGTCTTGATATCCTGATCTCTGGCACCATGATTGCCCAAACCATGTGATCAACGAGCAGTAAAAAAGTAATATACGAATCCAGACACTCGGGACTGTCACCATCCTCCGGGCGATGTTGACTGGCGACAAGACTGGCGCACGCAGCAAGTGTGCAAAATCGGAGGTGCGGATTCCACCTTGGAGGACCTCAACCTTGGCACTGTACTGCCTGCTTAAGTCGAAATTGAACAGCCAGGCGGCTACGGTCCTCATCACTCCCACCACATTTGACCCAATGATTGATTGAGTATTATGCGCCCGCTGCCAGCCTCATTCATATACGGATATGATGCCCTGCAGTAGCTCGCTAGCATTGATATAATTTAAGCGCCTCGCGTGTCGAATGCACCCTTCCTCCATGCAGCCAAGTACATCATCCGATACGGAGCATTCTTTTGGAGCGATCCAGGCCAGAGTTTTGCCAATGGGGGAAATCGTAAGTAAAGAAAGACCTGATGATCAAGGTATGAAACGAGATGATCGGCATGTCTCGTCTTGCCGAAATTCGCTGGCATAGACATTACTACCATCCTGGCGCTTATTGCCTAATCCTTAGAGGCCGATGGGTCTTCAGTGGGTCTTCAATGAACCACCAAAATAGCATGTCGACATCGTTAGCAACGTATATGTGTTCGGCGTTGACCTTACAGCTTCTCTTCCCATAAGATTAGATCCCATTCTCTAAGATGTGGGAAAATACGAAGTACTCTATCTTGCCGAAAATGAAGCCTCGAGACGTCATTCAGGGATTGTCGAAGATCGTTGATATCAACATCGTTGATAGCGTGGGCCAGCTGGTAGAACGGTGGAGATACAGCGCTCTTCATGAAGAGGACGAAGAAAACCTCAGCGACACATTCCTTAAACATAACGAAGATGACGAGCGGTCATCATGGCTGCCGAGGATCAAGCAGATCTTCCCATCAAAAATCCATTTACGTGTGGTTCTAGTAACCACATTATTTTTAGCTCTTACGAGTCTTACGGTATTGTATGGCCGAGAATTAACAAGGCATGTCTCAAGCTCTGCTTCGGAACTATCTGATTCAACAACTCCTGCTCCAATACAGGTTGTCGACGATGTGAATACAGAGGAAGTCGACAGCAGTATGTGGAAACGGTTTGCATACACTCAATATGTCACGAACCATAACTATCTATGCAACTCTTTGATGGTATTCGAGCGTCTCCACACCTTTGGAAGCAAGGCCGAGCGAGTTATCATGTATCCCAAGGACTGGCGGATAGGTGAAGCCGATCCCAGTACTGAAGCTCGCTTGCTACTCAAAGCGCAGAATGAATATCACGTCCACCTTGTGCCGGTACATGTTCAGCACCTTGAGGGTGACGCGACTTGGGCCGACAGTTTCACAAAGCTGCTTGCCTTCAACCAAACACAATACGACCGTGTCATCAGTCTTGATTCGGATGGAACTTTGTTGCAGGTAAGTGACCAGGGGTAGACATTGTCTGTGTGATCGATACAATAGTGCTGAAACATCTAGCCTATGGATGAATTGTTTTCATTACCCAGCGCCCCAGTTGCCATGGCTCGCGCGTACTGGCTCGATGATGATAGCCTCTCGTCCCAACTCCTCGTGGTCGAGCCATCAGACTTTGTATTCAAACGGATACAGGGAGCCATGAGAACAAGACAGGAAACCCAATTTGACATGGAGTTGGTCAATGATTTGTATCGCAAAGACTGTCTCATCTTGCCACACCGCCCTTACACTCTCCTGACCGGCGAGTTCAGGAGTAAGGACCACAGCAAATATCTCGGCTCCAAAGAGGAGGTTTGGGATTCCGGCAAAGTCTTTGCTGAAGCCAAATTTGTTCATTTCTCCGATTGGCCATTTCCTAAGCCATGGTTTGAAGGATCCGAAGAACTTCGAGTTGAACTTCAGCCTACTTGTAAAAATGCTACCGAGACTGAGCCTGAGGACTGTACGGGTCGTGAGATATGGAACAATCTTTACGTGGACTATAGAGAGCGACACAAGGAAAGACCAGAATCAGTCCTATTCTAGTAGTGCATGATACTGTGCTGATACCATTACAAGAATATCTGTGGCGCGGACTATGAAGCAATCGCGAAACGTGCGGCAGCCGAAACACGAACTAATCCTCGAAGCTACCTTTCACCTTTCGAGCCATTGTTCTAGAATTCCCTCTACACTTGCTATTCGGCACCATGCTTGAGCTGTACTTTCCTTTGTATAGATTGTAGAGGGAGAGCGAATACGATGTGTCAATGCTATACATACCTAATTTGCGTTGTTGAACTTACATCTATTTCGAGAATCATCCCCTCGCACTTCTGACCCTTTTCCCTGTTGATGTTTCTCGAGTGTGCCAGTCAAATTGTTCAGGCCCATTTGCCCAGCAAAGCCATCAAACCAGCACCCAGAAATACGCAGAACACCATGAAGGAGACGCACTTATTGTCTTTCGTTCTGTTCGGATCGAACAGAAAGTCCCTCGCAAGCAGCTCGACCAGTCCATTGTACATGAGTATCCCCGCGCTGGCGGAATCGAAGACCCCTTCTATGGTGCTCTGTAGATCTTGTTAGTCTTGATATTCACATTCATAAAGCTCACTGCAGTGAAGGAGCTGCCGTTATATGTATGCCTTACGCCCAGCCCGATTGCTATCGAGATTGAAGTTGTCAGGCCGTAACAAAATATCAGCGCTCAAGGCAGCCAGCTTACTCGCTTCGGGAACGGTATAGCAGATATGCGGCCGCCGAGATCGAGACCCTCGAAAGATTGGTGGGAAACTAGCACTGGATAGAGCGTTGCGAACTCATCGCCAGCAATCCCGAGATCCAAGCCTGAGAAACAGAAGGTATTTTTGCACCTGAGTGGTCGTTGCATTCATTACTGAAAGCATGAGATAACATATGACCTTTGCGGAACAACAGTGTCGAGATCGACACTACTTGCGTCGAACGACATTTTTGCGCTGATCCGTAAAGAAGATGCTAGAAATGTCAAATGAAGGAGCATGCGCGCATATTTATACAGCTGGGTTTTGTGGTCGAGTACAGCTGAACGAATCCTGCTGCGAAGGAGAACTTGGCTTGGCTCGAAACACCTTGATGGCCACATCGACTTCCTACCTCATGTTTCTAGGACTTTGCTGCGTACCCTGATGGGTAAAGTGGAGTTTCCCACTTATGCTCACTGATTGCAGGGAGTAATTTAAGGACTCTGATTGGAAGAAAGGACTCGAACAATAGTGATTATAGTATGGATGTTAAGATGTGCCTTTGTGACCGACTCCACATCGACTGAGCGGAACACGCGAGAAAGACTTTACCTTAGCTTGAGTCGAAATGCACGAGAATAGATCGAAAGACTCTGACGCTATTCAAGAGAAATACTTGCGCGGTTGGTATAACTAATCGACCTCAAAGCGATATTCATGCTGAGTGGCTTTTGCAAGGATCGAGTCTGGACTTTGCATAAGATGGTGTTGCAAAATCGCACCAAAAATTCCTCCTTAGCATATGCAGCAAGAATTGGATCTGGACGCAGCCGGGATGAAGATCAAAAAGCTAAAGAATTGACATTCAAGACTGGTCCAGGATATATAAACCTACAGAATGACTGACAGATGGTCTGCTGTCGTGGTGCGGTGAAAGACTTTCGACTGTTCGAGCATAGATGATATAAAATGTAGGGAGGCACCGGATGTGGATGCACAGCTCTTTATTGGTCGATGAGTCCATGATGAATGGTCGATGAGTCCATAATGAATAGTCAGTAAGTCCTTGATGAATAGTCAATGAGTCTCTAATGACAGGCAGTTGACTCCTCAATGACTAGTCAATGACCACCCGGTAAATGATCAATGACTTGAAACGAGTTCCTCTGTTCTGTCCTCGGCCAACATGACTGTAGGAAAAATTACCGTTCTGGGACCCACAATCAGGGTATGGCATGTCCTGAGGAGAGCTGCAGAACGAGACGTTTGTTTGCCTTTGCATGCACCGACAGCATCAGAAGAGACCGATTGGACACTGCCTCAAAGGTCACCTTATCCTATCTCAAGGATCTGTAGTTGAGGTGCAAGCAGCAATGCGTTGAATACACAATGTCGTCATGGTTATGCTGACACAATCAGCCTGTCTGATTGGCGGGGATGGGGAACTGAGGGGCCGAAACACTACCTAGCACCATACCTTAAGGTACCTAGCTAATTGAGTCGAAAGTGCCTTACATAACGTAACAAGCGCCCACCCCGGTACTGTAGAGGAACTGAAGCTCTTGTCGCTGACTTGCTGGATCTCTCTTCCTCTGCGGCATCCCAATTGTCTCTTGTCCATCGAACTACAAGTGTTTATCAACCGCAATAACACAACATACCTTGAAGATGTCTGAGTAAGTTAGCTTCAACCCCACACATCCCCGCATTTGTACTATCTTTATCTACCTAATTACCTGAATATCTACATTGTTTGCGGCCATCGAATACCCGGGCCGAGGCGTGTTACAAATATCAAATAAATCTCATCAAAAGGTATTGGTCTTATCGCTGACATTGCACTCTATAGTCATCCAGTCCACCCTGCCTTGGTGCATTTTCCAATCACGTTCCTTACTACAGCCTATGGACTCGATGCCTTGATTCACGGCTGGTCCTATCTTCCCGACATGATAACGAGCTATCTTCCGGGCCAAACGGAGCTCTCTCGAATCTCGTACTACGCCCTCTCGCTTGGTGTTCTCACAGCTATTCCGACTGTCACTTCCGGCATCTCACAGGGCTTACCTTTGTTGAGCAAGGGTATCAAGAGCCCCGATGGCACCATCAAACCCAAAGTCAAGACATTGCTTGCCCATGCCGCCATCAGCGATGTCATCGTCGTTGCTAGCGCATGGCTCTGGTGGAACAAGAGACAGGCAGGTGCGGCGCAATTGCTACTCGAAGGCAAAAATCCTGCTTCGTACGAGAGCACGACGTACATGATGATTGCGGGGCTGATTACCCTTGCCGGCACACTGTTCACGGCAAGCTTGGGAGGATCATTGACTTATGACTATGGAATGGGCTTTGTTCCTGCGAGCCAGGCAGCCAAGAAGAAGGCTTGAGGAGATCGCACACATGCTGCGAATTGCTGGTGATATCGAGTCAAGATTTCTCACAGAAGTCCAGAATGATGATACGAGACACAGCTATACTGTATGCTTATGATGATTTGTGGTCTAGTAGGTTAGTTAATATCAGTAAGATCACATTCATTCATAAGTTCCAGCCTAGGATCCTATTCCTTCCAGAGATAAAGTCCAACGCCAGCAAGAAATGGAGGACCTCGTAGCATAACGCTGAACTGACACGTGGAAAATACCGATGATGGAGGCTATCAGTATCTACCAAGGAAGCTGGAGTGGTGTAGGCAATTGATCTTTGGGGCCCAATATATCTGGTGCAGTTCCAATGTCGCTGTTTGTAGATGTCAGCATGTGCCGAGATACGGATTTCGGAAAATACTAACCCTGGGCCACGTGGTGCCCAGAACTGGCCAGTCTTAGACATGTCTATGGTTTCGATGAAATCAACCAAAGACTTTGCAGCGACATCCGGAGTGACCGCTGCTCGCATTGTTAGCTGACTGCGCCATTTCTGCCTCTAACACATATACTTACCACCACCAGCATCCCAATATTTGTCAAACCCGACACCCTTGGTCATCTCTGTGCGCATGAACCCAGGGTGGAGGTTGCACACGACGATACCTTTGTCCTTGAGATCAAGACTGAGTAGCTTTCCTACCATATTGGAAGCAGCCTTGCTTGCGTGATGACCAAAATTACCACCGCCTTCGCTCTCATGTCTGAGGGTAATACTGCCACTTTCCGAACTGACTATAATGATCTTCGATCCTTCTTTCAACAGACCGGCCTTCACAAGACTGTGCACAACAAAGATAGGACCTATTGCGCTGGTCTTGTACATCAGCACTTCCTTATCGAAGTCGGGTTCTTCGAAGCTCTCTTTGCCAAAGTAGCCAGCAGCGAAAATGACGAGATCGATTGGCTGACTGGGTAAGGCATTCACTAGTTTCGAGCCAGCTGACTCTTCCGCAAGGTTGATGTCGGCTATCCATTTGATACCTGCGGACGAATGCTCTGGTGCCTTGCGAGCTGTTCCACAGACAATGTCCCCCTTGGCTTGGTACTGTTTAGCTAGTTCGAGGCCGAGCCCGCGAGTTGCTCCTACAATCAGAACGTTTGGCATCGCTGAGGTGATTGATATAGCTATGCGGAGGAAAGTCGAAGAGATATGTGTTGTGATAATTCCGTCACTACGTAAAAGGCAAGTACAAAGGGACTCGGCTTTCGTGATTAGCGTTCTTGTCAATGTTTCCCAAAAGGATTTCTAGTAAACAATTGACAAGTGACCGACGAATCGCCAATGAGTCTTCAATGAAAGGTCAATGACTGCCCGGTAAATGATGATTGACTGAACCGCGCGACCTGAGGTATAGCGTAAGGTAGGTAGCTAAGGTGTCTAGACGTGTTTGATGTAATGGCTGTGTGACGTGATTGCGGGACATCGGGGATAAGACTAAATCTCCGACGCTTATCTTCCACCTTTAGGATAGCATTGCTACCTTATCTTACTTTCTCAGCATCTCACTACTGACTGTTGCATGATGTCGATCAACAACGTTACTGTAGATGACCTCAAGTTCGTGGTACAGTCATGTCCCGCTATTGACAACCATGCTCATAATCTGTTGCTCCCATCGCAGGAGAGCAAGTACTCCCTCTTGAATGCGGCCACCGAAGCATCAGGTGATGCCCTACGAGATGCGCCCACATCCCTGCCTCATCTCCGGATGCTCCGTCACTTGCGGGAGCTGTATGGTTGTGACGAGACGGCAGGATGGAAACAGTTGATGGCGAAAAGACATGAACTACTCGCCGCAGATGCTCCTGCCTTCTTCAGAAAATGCTTTGAAGGTATACATATGATACTGATGGAGGATGGTCTCGATGGCGATGAAGTGCATCCGTATGCCTGGCATAATCAGTTCACGCCAGGTGGGACTTCGCGAATCGTTCGCATTGAGACTGTGGCTGCCGACCTCCTTCGGGGTATGTGGGAGAGTGACCGGCTCGACATCACAGCAGCTATCGAAGATGATGAAGTGTGTGGAGAAATCTGGATCACATTTCTGCGGGCCTTTGAGAAGGTCATAGCCGATTTCATTCAGGATGTTGACGTTGCTGGGTTCAAGTCCGTGATCTGTTATCGAACTGGTCTGAACGTTCATGTTGGCTCCGACGTTGAGGTTGCAACACGGGGCCTAGATGCATTCAGGGATGATTTCCTCGCCGATTGTGATACCGATAATCCTACTTTCCGTATCGCTTCGAAAGGATTGAATGATTGCTTACTGATATCCACCTGCCGCCTATTGACTGCAGCGAACGAACAGAATGGCATCATGAAGCCTCTTCAATTTCACACTGGACTCGGTGATAACGACATGTCAATCATAAGGAGTAACCCAGCCCATATGCAGCCCCTGATTCAAAGGTTCCCTGAGGTGCGATTCGTACTGCTACATTCGTCCTACCCATACACCCGCGAGGCAGGGTATCTTGCAACAGTATACAGCAACGTCTTTCTTGACCTGGGCGAAGTATTTCCTATGGTCAGCAGAGACGGACAGGAGCACATAATTCGCCAGGCTATGGAAATGACACCTACTACCAAATTACTTTACTCAACGGATGCGCATCATTTTGCTGAAGGCTACTGGCTTGCCAATAAGCAGTTTCGTCAGGCGCTTGAGAAGGTGCTTGTGGACTATGTCGAATGTGGCGATCTGACTATCAATCAAGCTATCAATGTAGCCAAGGATGTGCTCTTCAATAATTCGAACGACCTATACGAGCTCGATCTCGACTTACCAGACCTTGCAGTGCCAAAGGTCAGTTATTATGCATCTTACAGTGCTTTCCGTCATTACACCCCCATCTCCAATCCTGCATGCCAAGATTCTCTTGATGGAAACAGCGTCCAGGAGCTTGTGTTCGAGCTCCCTTCTACCTCTACCTTGTCTGGTCTGACAGTTCTATGTAGAAAAATACTCTCCAGCTCGCGTGGCAAGACAACACTTCAGTATCGGCCGTACCTGTGGTCGCCATGTCTAGTAGTGGCACCAATGACTTGCAGCTTTTAAACGACTTTGAATCGAAGCACGACGATCATCAATTCGCATGTGTGCAATGGTTAGACTACATGTCGACATTGCGTGCGCGAATCTTCCCTTGGGCAGAATTTCGAAAGTTGGTCGAAGACGGACAAGGTTTCAGCATTGCTCTAGGTAATATTGGGACCCTGCAAAACGACACCATCACCTCCGCCGTATCGATGCAAGGGGACATCCTCGTAAAACCAGATCTGGAAAGTCTTCGAGCGGCGTATAGGAAGAAGCTTCTCGCTACTGCCAGTGTTATAGCATCTTTCAAGGATGACACGGGAAATCTGCTTCCCACGTGCCCGAGATCGATATTGCAGAGAATCGTAGATCGCATTGCCGTCGAAAACAACTTACAACTCTTGCTTGGATTCGAGATTGAATTCGTTTTCCTGCGATCTAATACAGCAGATAACGATAGATCCTTCGAGCCAAGCGAGACGAATCATGCATGGGGTACTTTGACGCCTGAGCAATGCGGGACGACTCTTCCGATTCTCGCAGAGATTGTGGCAGGGCTTTTGAGAATGGGCATCGCAGTCCGCCATTTCCATTCAGAGTCTGGGCCTGGACAATACGAGATTGCCTTGGCACCCTTGCCACCAGTGGCTGCTATCGATGCTCTTGTGCAGGCACGTCAGGTCCTACAACAGATCGCCTGCGCTCACGGTCTCAAAGCTACGATGCACCCGGTCCCGTTCAATTCCGTAGGCAGCGGCCAACACGTGCATGTTTCGATGCACTCATTTCCTCCCAACACCGACTCAGACACAACAGAAACCCAAGCAAGCTCGTTCTTGTCGTCAATCCTATCCCACCTTCCATCAATCTGCGCCTTCTCCCTTCCCAACAACATAAGCTACTCGCGCGTACGAGCGAATCACTGGACAGGAGGCACATACGTCGCATACGGATATCAGAACCGAGAAACCCCTCTCCGCACCATCACACCAAACTCTCACACCCACTTCGAGCTGCGCTGTATGGATGGCTTCGCGAATCCTTATCTTGCTCTCGGCGCTCTATTGGGCGCAGGTCTGCTTGGTGTACAGCACGAAACACAACTGACCATGTCCGACTGTCGCGACAACCCTGCCGATATATCGGATTCTCAACGAGGCGAACTAGGTATCAGGGAAGAGTTACCCTCCGATCTAGAGACAGCGTTGTCCAGACTAGACGCAGATGACGAATTGTGTGAGGTTCTGGGCAGGGAGATGGTCGCCGCGTATATTGACATGAAGAGGGCCGAGAGGGAGATGTTGGAGGGTATGGGGATGGAAGCGAGTCGGATCTGGTTGTTGGAGAGGTATTGAGCGGTTTTGTTTCCCTTGACTTTATTTGCTTACTGTGAATTTTTGACAATGATGACGCCGCTATGAATCTACGCCTAGTCAGCTCACCTCTCATCCCGTCTTTTGCAGTTAAGACAAAACTTGATCGATGACCGGCAATACGCATCACATGTGAAACGTCAAGGACACAAGACAAGAAAGTATGATACGCTTCAAGGCAAATACCATCCATTCACAAGTACCTATATATTCCTATCGTTCCGCGAAGTCAAAAGGTTAAAGTCTATATATACACTCGTCCCACCTATCTAAACCAATCCGTCAAGCAGCCAACCTCACTGTGAAGGAGCCGGCGTGAAAACCAGGAAAAAGCGTAAACAAAGAAAGAAACGAGAGAAAAAGAGTAGTAATTACAATAGTTCGTATCAAAAAAGATGTAAAGTGGAGGTTTGAACGGGGGTTGTCTAAGAGAATCCCAAACTCCTTTCCGCAATGCTAATGCTGACGCTGAATGCGCGTATGTAGAAGTGAAAAGAAAAAAAAAGCTTGCGATATGCATAATGGTGTTGGGTTTGTGGAAGAGGAAAGATGAGAGGAAGAGCATGCCTTGGTCTTGTACATGGTCCTCCTGTCTCGCCCAATTTTTCTTGTCTCTTCTGTTGAATCTTGTTCGTATTTCTCTTTTTCCTTTCTTTCGTCTGGTAGTACATTTTCCTGTACTTCCTTGAGTGTCATCCTCGTTCGTGCCTTCGTGCTCATTTCTGTCCTTTTCGTAATCTTTGCTTCCTTGTCGTATCTTCTCGTTATTCCAATTCCGGTTCGAAATTATCCAGTTTTCTATTGCCTTCCATCTCGCATCATCCTCGAGGTTTATTTGCCCCTGGGTCATTTATCTTTTTCCCGTTTGTGCTGTTTCGTCTCACTCTATCATCCGATCCAGCACGTGTATACTCACAATCATGAGCAAGAATCCGATCGTGACAAGTATAAGCAACGCGAATCCAAACCATCCCAGTACCATAGCCGACGTGCCGACGCCGCTTCTGACGCTGCCGTTCCCTAGATCTTGCGCCACTTGTGCTGCTGCTACAGAGGCAGTGTGTTGCCAGAGTACTGACACCAACACGAAGACGGACGCAAAGAAGATGAAGGCGAGGGATAGTTGGGCGACAAAACGTGAGGGGAAGGGCTTGAGATCGTAGTCTGAGCCGTCTTCATTGGGGATTTCGTGCCAGCCTGGGAATGTGGCGAGGAGGATGAAGGTTACGAATGCCATGATGATGGCCACGATACTGTTTGTATTGTCAGCAAGCCGAGACATTGAGGTGCCGAGGTATGAATCGTGGACAACTTACATGAGATAGGGAAAGACAACACTGTCTTTGAAAGTGTTCGCCACCCATATCAAATTCAGTGGATCTTGGTCAATGCTGACTTGTTGCGCGAGAAGTGTTGCGTTGTTCGAGCAGAGAAAGTTTCCATCGTCTGAAGCTATGCAGATACCAAAGTATCCGACGCGCACTTCGAGGTGAGCTTGTCCGACGATGTTGGCTATCGCAGCAGTCACGCCGGGGTCAACTTGTGCAGGGTCGTATGTCGGCGTATATGAGTTGTAGTAGAAGTCTATTAGGAATATGCCGGGAATGAGCGGTGACGAGGAAGAACATCCTGCGAGTAGTAATGCTGTGTTGAGAAAGACATAGTCAGCAAATGATGATTGCTTGAGTTATAGAGAAGAGTCGACACGGTAAAACAAGAGGATGGAAATCGTGGTACTCACATAATAAGATTATGGCGATTGCTATTAGTATCATGAGGACATGGTGGTAACCAATGAACGGTATAAACCGCTGCATGCCCATCGCGAAACGCAATTGTTTCGCCATCTTGTGTGTATGAGATGTCGGCGTCCAAGTATGATATTAGTTATAAGACTACCGATGCTCCAACGGCTTCCCTGAGGAGCCGGGGGTGTCTGGAGAGTGGGCTTGCTTATGCCCGACGAGTGTGCTTTTCGTTCAGACCAGTGTCGATTGATCCAAGCTTCAGACAGCGATGATAGAGCTCGAGGAATGTGACAGATCGGGCCTGGTAGGCGATGAACTTCTAGTCTTGTCGTCGATGGACAATCAATCCGAGGAATGGTAACGCCGTTTACCAGTTGCAAGCGAACGTTTATCTTTATCGAAGTTGATAAACGAAGGTATCGTAGATTCGTGAGAGCGTTGACACTGTTCTACCTTTTCGTTTACCAAATCCAACCGTCAGAAGATCGTTATTCCGTTATAAATGACAGTTACAGATTATCTTTCGTGAGTGGTGGGGGATTGGGCAAGGTGTAGGATGAAGGGGAATATTGGCTTAGCTCAAAGCAATTGAGAAGTCGCAAGGTCTTTTTGGTTCGGTGCATGTGCGGTGTAGGGGTGTTGTCTGCGCTGCGAATCCGTGAAATAATGAGGTTGGTAGAGTCCAGCCATCTTTTTGGCTGGCCGACTATCAACACCCAAATGTATAACTAGACTGCCAGACTACTAGACCTTCGAATCCCCCAGCCACTCGCGATGCTCGCTCATCCTTGGTCGGACGACGCGCTTGTTGCCACTTTAAGCGAACGCGAAAACACTGGCGTCTCTGGGGAAACCATCGCAAGCGTGGTTTCAGGGTCCGGAGCCACACCGTCACTCTGTGTTGGCACTTCTATTACTGGGAATATCCAACTTTCGTTGGTTGCTTTACATGTGCTTCGCCGTGCCGTCTCGTGGTGCACCAGCGGCTTGTCGCAGCGTGCAGCGAAGGGAAATTCCTTGCTGTGTGTCGTTATAGCGTGCACGTGGTGACATAAGGCATGGTGATCAAGCGGGCGATTGCATGCATGTCATCATCGACGTCGTCTCGAAGAAGCGTCTTCAATGATGGTATTTTCTTTCAATCTCTCTCTAAATATTTCTTGTTCTCTGGTATCATAACGGGTAAACAGGTTGAAGCTGTCCCCTAAAACCAAATCCTTAATACATCCCGCGTTGAGCGCTTTTGTGTTCCCACCATGTTTTGGACCGACCCTGCCAAATACGCCGATAAAATGCTAACATTCAGATTACACCGCCTTCACCATGACATCGCATGCGTCGAGAATGACAGATGCGCTTAGACGGGAAGAGGGAAAGTGCCGGCCCAGGCGGCGATCTCCTTCTTGAGCGCGTTGATCTCCTCGACATCACCACCGGCGACCTTGAGCTTGAAGTCCTTGAGCTTATTGGACTCCTTGGGGAGCTCAGACTGCACCTTCTTGCAAATCTTGATGCAGCTGTCAATGTAGCCGCCGATGCGACGGAAGTCATCCTCGCCCATTCCACGGGAAGTCATGGCAGGAGCACCGATGCGGATGCCCATGGGGGTGAGAGCGCTCTTGTCGCCAGGAGTGGTGTTCTTGTTGCAAGCAATGTTGACCTGCTCGAGCACAGCCTCGACACGCGCACCATCGAGAGCCTGAGGCTTCAGGTCGAGGAGGACCATGTGGTTGTCAGTGCCACCAGTGACAAGAGTGTATCCGCGGCTCTTGAACTCCTCGCCAATGGCGACGGCGTTCTTCTTGACCTGCTCCTGGTACTGTCTGAACTCGGGGGTCTGGGCCTGCTTGAGCGCGACGGCGAGAGCGGTGATGGTGTGGTTGTGAGGGCCACCCTGGTGACCAGGGAAGACGGAGAAGTTGATGGGACCCTCGAGGTCGTAGATGGTCTGGATCTCCTTGCCAGCCTTCATCTCCGTCTTGCGGACACCCTTGCGGAAGAAAATCATGGCACCACGGGGACCACGGAGAGACTTGTGGGTGGTGGTGGTGACAATGTCGGCGTACTCGAAAGGAGAGTCCATGACACCAGCGGCGACGAGACCGGAGATGTGAGCCATGTCGACCATGAGGTAGCAGCCGACCTTGTCGCAAATCTCGCGGAATCTCTTGTAGTCCATCTCACGGCAGTATGCGGAGGTACCGGCGACGATGACCTTGGGTCTGTACATGAGGGCGTTCTGCTCGAGCTGCTCGTAGTCGATGATGCCGGTCTCAAGGTTGACGCGGTAAGGGAAGGTCTCGAAGTAGGTGGAGACGGCCGAGATTCTACATTGACACAGTGGTTAGACGGGGTTCATCCAAGTGTACTCGGCACGGACTAGCAGCGCGAAAGAGAAGAGAGAAAGGCATACTTCTTGGCGGGGGTTTGGTAACCGTGGGACAAGTGACCACCGTGGGGAAGATCAAGACCCATCAGTCTGTCGTGAGGGCGCATGATGGCCTGGTAGACCTGGAGGTTGGCAGGGCTGCCAGAGAGACACTGCACGTTGACCCCCCACTTCTCGGGGTCGCAACGGAAGGTCTGAAGAGCGCGCTTCTGACAGGTGAGCTCGATGGCGTCAATGTGCTCGTTGCCGCCGTAGTAGCGGGCGCCAGGGTAGCCCTCAGAGTACTTGTTGCACATGGGGGAACCGAGGGCGTCGAAGACAGCCTTGGAGGTGACATTCTCCGAGGCAATGAGGAGGATCGACTCGCGCTGGCGCTGGACCTCTAGTTTCTGCAAATGGGTGAGTCAGAGCTCATCGATACCAAATGCAATCAAGAAGAGTTCCATACCATGATCTCGGCGATCTCAGGGTCAGTCTCGATGAGGGACTTCTCCATGAGCTGCATCTTCTGTTAGCTTTGATGTCCATTGACTCACGCCATCTAGCATTTGATGAATGGGATAGTGCTTATGTTCACTGACATCCTTGTGGGCCTGGGGGAGGGCGTAGGTAGCAGCCATTTTGGTTGTGATGGTGAGTGCTGATGGAGAGAAAGAGGGGTTGTGATTGATGAAATAGAAGATAAGAAAAATCGGGGAGAGAAGAAAAGTAGGAGGCGAAAATCGAGCTAAAAAAATGTATAGAGCTACAAGAGGATTCAATGACTCTGTGCTCCAGAGATCGAATATTTTTCTCCACGCAAAACGCGTTGCGGGGTTTGAATCGGAGCATTTCCTGTAGACTCCATTTAGACTCCAGATCATGCCTGTGCTGCTGCTTGCTGCCACTGGACAGTACGAGTGTACGGGTGTTCTGCGGTAGCGGCGCCGCGACAGACATCTTGGCCCAATTGGAGCTGAGAGGGTCCAGATCGCCGCTTTTGCTCAGACCATTGAAGTTTTGCTAACGCTACGCTTTGTACGAGTACTCACCTCAGGCAAACGCGTGAAGTATGGGGACTACCCAGTGTCTCATGTCGCGATGCTGCATTCAGTAGCAGTGCACAGTGTGAGTATTCTGTTTTGCGCCTGGCAATGCGGTTCCGAGATCATCTGTGCTCAGAGCGGCCTGTGAAGTGAACCTCACCATCTTGATATCGATGAAGATCTTCGCTAGAACTTAACACAGACAGTCGAGTCGGACGGCGTGTTCCGAGCAGTCGTTGCTTTATGTTGATGAGGGAGTCTTCTTACAAGATATAACGTCCTCCAAAAAGTCAAAGCTGAAGCAGTGACAAGTGCCTGTGTTCTGTGCCCGCACACTCTTCCAGAGGCAGGAGCGACTAGTGCTGGTTCCTATGGACATAATGAAAGACCACATTTAGTAACTCTCGATCATGCTATCCATGCAACGATTCTCATGAAAACTAAAACTCTAGTAAGAAAGCAGATACCTTAGGTTACCACTGTCTACTAGAGACCGGCTGGAGAGTATGGCAACTACTAGGCACGAAAAGAGCACACGGCGCGCACTGGACCGCCGCAGAAGAAGTGTGGACTCTACCGGAGATCTGTATACCATTGTGACGAATCAATGCCCCCGATGTCTGGAAGCGAAGCAATCTCATTCGTAACGAAACTGCCTCTTCGCGGACTTCTATGTTGAACCACTCAACAAGACACCGTGGTACCAGCAAAGATAGCTTGACCAGAGCAGGGATGCAGGAAGTGGGAGACTATCATAAAATTGGGTTTCCGGCGTCCAGCAGCCATGATCTGTTACTCTGTATGGGGAGAGCGCAATAAAACCAGGTAGGGTGCTGGCACTGTCTATGTCCCACATTGGTCAAACAGATGCGACGCAATCGGTTAGAAAGGTACGATAAGCTTCTCCAGGTGATCGGCCATTGCGCATACCTTTTCACCAAGATCAGGTGGATTATTAGACTTTGCGTTCCGTGATCGGCCCGACGCACTAACCTTACGAGGCTCCGAATCGACTGGTCGACTCCATGTCTACCTCACTTCGAGTACATTGACTTGTCGGTTGCATACACATCCACACGATCTAGCAAGAAATGAGTGCCCCTGGCCATGTGAATACCATTTACCGCTTACAGCATATTCATCCCATCGGAGATGTCACTCGCATGTCTTCTATGTCAACACGTAATGAGTCATTGCAGATTGACAAGCCCTCAGCCTCAATGTCCCGTGAGGTGCTCAAAGATGAGTGTGCGGGAAAACAAGGCGTCAAGCTTGGCTTCCTGAGGGCCTCAGCGCCAGCTACCCATACATGGAAACCTGCTGCTATCTACCTCCAATCACGACAGCGATCTGCGGCCCCCTCGTGTCCATGTGCACATGTAGTGGTGCAAGACCGGACCCCAAGCAACACGTGCGGCTGATTAGTATCGACAACGCATCAATGCGGCGCAGATACCCAGGATATTCACTTCCAACACTTCCCAAAACAGTCAGACACCGACTTTCTCCTTGCTGGGAAGATCATCAGAAGCCGAGATAGACTACTATTGCTGCCCTATGGGAGATTTGATACTAATTCGATTCCTCGGTCTTTTCTGTCTTTGACAGATGCCAGACAACTGCCTGTTATCAACTGTCTAATCGTAGATCGCTAGATCTCTGGGGCATTTGTTTCAGATACACACGCATTTGACAGGGCCCTGATTTCTCCTCCTTCACCTTCACAATCCACTGCAGGGCAACAGCATCGAGCACGCGGGAACAAATATTGGATCGAGCCCTGCTAAGCCACCTTGGAGATTCCCATTCTGGTCTGGCTGCATGCTGGTCGGCAGTAAACATCCAGGCCCAAACGCGGCTTTCGCTAAACGTGCATTGCATTGCCATAGACCTATGATGCTTGACACGTAATCATGTTGGTATTCGTTGCGCACGTAGTGTGCCTGACTATTAGTAGGTGACAAGAGCGCTCTAGCGAGTATGTTTCTTTTGCTCTTACGTTCCTTGAAATCTATCGCAATATCGTACATCTGGTGATTACTTCAATGAGCCGCAGCCATGAGCTGTAATCCATATGACTTGCCACAGGCGCTATCAACGCTGAACCCGTCAAAATGGACTAACACATGTATCCATCACTTGATGAACATCACAGCGAACTTTACAGGGTTGGCGAGTGCCGGGATTCAACTCGTTGACAAGAACGGCAACAACGTATCCGAGTTTAGTGCCCAGACTTGGGGAGTGACCTATCGAAGCTGCGAGACGGCATGCAATGGTGAAAACGTGCCCATCGTGAGCGAGAGCCGTTGTATCATTGTCGATGACTAGTATTGACATGACGGCAGGACTTCAATTTTCCCAACTTCGCGTCTAGTATAACCAACTACTTCTTGCCCTGGATCGCGCTGTGTGCACAATTGCCGTATGAGACGGGCGATAACTACAGCAACGTCATGAGCTTTTTCCTTGCGGTTGGGAGTCCTGCACTGGTCACCTATTCACTCACAGTGACGATACTGAATCGCTACTGGGTTCGTGGAAAATTCAACAAACTCTTTGACCGGGCTCTAAGCACGAATGTACGCTCATCATATCCAGAGATGCATCTGCTTGTAAGGGCGGCACAATTTGTGCTACAAGAGATCCAGCAGGTTCCAATCAGACTGTCACAAGAAGATGGCTGGCTGAGCAGCCTCATCGTTCTCCCCGAGAATCTGAAGTGGTGGATAAATGCTCGGAAGAAGCTGAAAGACACAAGACGTGAAGTCACGCCCTCACTCGTCGCGCAGATATTCCTAGCCTTTGTGGCATATCTCTTCACAGTGATTGCGTCGTTCATCACATCGGTTGGAGATATGGGTGTGGCACTAGATATTTCCTCGGGCAGCCTCTGGCTATGGTTGGTAAGATAGAGCGGACTTGGACACGTCAACTTCGAACCTCTCACTAAGCCTGTTCCAGATTCCTGTGATATGGGGATGGGTTCTTGTCGGCACTCAGATACAGCCCAAGGGTATTGACGACGCCCTCAAACATAGTGGAGCAACACGGGCCCTTGAGCCACCGATAATGGATGGTGTCCACACAGTAAAAGCAGGCCAACGTGGCATTGTGAGCCGTTCTGGTCTGACCCCGCAACCTCACGGCAACCAGACCAACGAAGGTGGCTTCGAGACACATACGCTTGATTATCTTGATATACCCACGTGGAATGGCGCCGATGTGGGTGGGGACGAACGTCGCCACGGACCAATATACAACTACGCAAAGCTATTCACCTGGTCAGAAGTGGCGAGAGTGATTGAACAAGCAATCAGCACGGAGTTGGACCAGATCGAAAACGACAAGGCCGTAGAGCAGGATGCGGGACAAAACAAGCGCTGGGATCCTCTGCTGCGCGAGGGCAATCTGCGTGGCGATGGTCTGGCGGTATCTCGATATTGTGGGCTGAGCAACCCCCGAACCCGTATGAAAGCCTACCCCACACGCCGAGAGATACCGGGAGAAGTATGGAAGCGGCTGTTGGCCGCGTGTGTAATGGCTGTATTCGTGCAAGCGGGCACGACAGGTCCATCGATCCTTATTGCTTACCTCACTCCGACCGTAGGTCTCGGCTGTCGCTCAGGCGGGTATCTGCTGTACGGATGTCTGGGCATCTTCGTCTGGATATGCCTCTTGACCTCTGCGCTACTGAGCCACTGGGCAATGTTGCTCTACCAAGACAAGCACATACTCTCGCCTTCGACGGACTTCAGAGAACCATACCGAAATGGCGACGACCCCGAGACCAACGCCGCTGCTTCAGGTCCTTCAGCTTACACTCGTACCTGGAAGCACTCGAGCATCTGCGCCGCAGCCGTGCTCCTGCGCTACACAGGAAAGACAGTAGCAGTGCTGAACGGGCTCTGGCTCATCGTCTCCACCTTACTCGAGTACACTGGTGTGTATGACAACTGCTGGTGCAAAAGCGACAGACTCGGCAAAGGCGACACCGGCTGGGTGGTGTTGTTCAAGGGAGCGTCTGATCTCAAACAGGCTGCCAATTCGAGCTGGGCTGCGGGCGTTGCTACGAGTCTGCTCGTGTGCAGTATTTCTCTCGCTATTTTTTATCTTGGGTGTAGTGATCAGGAGGCTAGTGATTGAACTGATGGGTATCTCCAATCATGTACATGATACATAGCCAGCGTATGACATGCGGGCCCGACCTTTGCTTGTGGCGCGCTTGGTGGTAAATTACGAACAATACTGAAATACTGACAGCAGCGGACACTTTTTCACTTGTCGTTCTCCACCTCATCTCTCCGATCCAGGATCTTGTCCACGATACCAAACTCCAGCGCCTCCTCGGCACCCATGAAGTAATCTCTCTCCATATACTTTTCAATCTCCTCCATGGTGTGTTTCTTGGTCAAATGCCTCAAATAAATCTTATTGAGCTGCTCCCTGACCCTCAGAATCTCCTTTGCGTGAATGGCGATATCGCTAGCCTGGCCCTGGTAGCCGCCGCTGACCTGATGCACCATGATCCTGCTGTGCGGCAGACAATACCTCTGGCCCTCAGCGCCACCACACAGCAGAAGCGATCCCATGCTCGCCGCCTGCCCGATGCATATCGTGCTGACAGGACTCTTGATGTACGTCATGGTATCATAAATCGCCAGCCCAGCCGTCACGATCCCGCCCGGCGAATTGATGTACAGCGAGATGGGCTTCTCGGGCGCGTCGGCTTCGAGAAACAAGAGTTGCGCCACGATGGACGCCGAGATGACTTCGTCCACTTCGCCGTTCAGGCAGATGATGCGCTCTTTCAGCAGGCGCGAGAAGATGTCGTATGTGTGCCAGCCGCCGCCGACGGTCTCGGTCACGAAGGGCATGGGCATCGCTGCTCGGGGAGGGTGCGGTGTTGTTGTTGCTGTTGCTGTTGCTGCTGTTGCGTAGGGCGGAGGCATCCTCGTCGTGAATGCGCGTGTGGCTTTTGTGATGAGTGATGGGAAGACATTGCGGGTCAGGAGGCGGGAGCTCAGGGCTCGGGGTATTGTCCGTGACATTCCGTGTGGTTTGGTTGTGATGATTTGACCGGAAGGTAAGATGAAGATGAGGATGATGATGTGGAATGGAAAATCGCCCATTTAATCACATGAAGCTCGGTGCTTATCTTATCGCGACAGGCGCCAAGCTTTCCGCTCCGCTGCGTGCTGCTGAGATAATGTCCGTCATTACTCCCGGGTGCACGCCTCTCTCCACTCGCATCCCAAAGACAATATGAATCTCCCAAAAGCTGAAGATGACTTCAAGTGGGTGGACGAAGAGGGCTTCCAAGGCTTCCCCAAAAGAGTCCCGGAAGACTGCGTCGAGTACAGCGTTTTTGTTATCGATCAAAAGTTCAAGGCGCACGAATCTCTGCTTCGTGATAGGCTCCGAGAAATCCAAGCTGCTGCGAATGACTTGGTCAAGAAGTTATTAAAAGACTACATTTGGCAGCGAGCAGCGTTCACGCTAGAACTCGTTCATCCACACAAGCTCTCTGCTTCCTCAGATAATGCTGCTGCGGGTGCCAAGAAGACGGACGAAAAGGGTCAGTCGCCACACACACACCACTTGCGTGGCCAGACGAACTTCGGAGACTCCATCGCCGATGAGTGGCTGATTGTTTTCTTGCTACGAGAACTGAGCAAAAGATTTCCTGATGCTTGGATCCGAGTACACGACACAGACGGTGAATTTCTTCTTATCGAAGCTGCCAATACTCTACCGAAATGGCTAGAGCCGGACGTCGCACCCTACAGGATCTGGATCAACCGCGGTCAACTGCAGATTGTCCCACTGGCGCAAGACGCAAAGGGTGGTGCAGCGGGACCAAAAACGCCCGGTCTGCCTGCCGAAATCTCGCTGAAAGATGCTATCAAATTCATAGAGACGACGCCGAAGAGTCTGATTCATTCACCCTTCATCGAAGAAGAAGCGTTCCATAGACTCTACGACTATCCTGTAGCCATTTCCTCCTCGCATCATCATGCACTTTTATCCATCCCGCGGAAATTAGCCTACCTGCTCCACGCCAACCCTGCTTACATTTCCCCAGCTGTCGAGGCCTTTTATCTTCGCGATCCTATTGCCGTGAAACCATTGGCGACCAAAGACACTGCTAATCTAATTTTTTCTCCCGAGGACTTTGTGGATGTGAGTGTCAAGTTCAACAAAGTTGGCTATGCCCAGCTCCATTCCCAGGATTTCCCTCCGCCACCCTCTTGGACTTCGGTCATCCCCAGGATCAAGGAGCCCAGGGTTGCCATGGGAATGAAGCTTACTTGCGGCTTTGAGATGCTTGTCCAAGATCCACAGAATCAGAATAAGAGAGCTGTGCGAGAAATCCGATTGCTCATCGAGGATCTGGAGGAAGGTGAAGACGAACTTCCTTCTGACAAGGACTTGGGATCATGGTCTAGAGTCGTCGACGACGAGAAATGGCTAGATATCAACTTTGAGGATTTCGAGCGGGAGCTAGACGGCAAGAACAAAGGGAATACTGCGACTACAGCTAATGCTGCATCATCCTCATCGACAGACCCTAGGCAAGCCGACTTACCTTCGAAGGGTGGCAAAGACGGATTCGGTGATGTCAAGACCCAAGAGAATCTCCGCAATATCGTCAACAACTTCGAGAAATTTCTCAATGACGACAAAGCCGGTCCCGATGGTGCTGCCTTTTCCGACGACGACGACGACGACGACGACGACTTGTCGTCTTATCACTCGTCAGATCCCGACTCTGACTCTGACATTGACGAAGAGGGTGAGGACAAAGAAGCCTCCTTCACTGATGCAGAATTCGAGAAAGCAATGCGGGAGATGATGGGCATGCCTGATTCAGAAAAAGAGACCTCTGGACTAACCGAAGAAGCACGGAAACTCGCTTTGGAAATGGAAGATGAAGAAGAAGGCGAACGAGACAAGGAAGCCGACGTCCAAGAAATCATGCGTCTGATGGAGGAGGAACTCAAGGGTCATGGTGCTCTGGATCTTGACGGTGGGAAGGGCAAAGCCAAAGCCGACAAAGCCGAAAGGGAAAAAATCCGTGAGGCCATCGCGAAAGACCATATATCTGGCACGGAAGGTCCGAAGAAGAATAAATCAAAAACGAAGAAAGCGAAGAGTGTTGGATTCGCTCCTGGTCTCAGTGGCAAAGGCAAGAATCGGGTCGTCGAGGTGGAGAGCGAAGATGAGGACGACGACTATAGCAGTGGCGACGAAGATCCTCTCGGTGGTATGGACGCCGACATGCTCAAAAATCTCCTAGAGGCTTTCAAAGGACAGACCGGTACGAGTGGACCTGCTGGCAACCTCATGAGTATGCTCGGAGTCAAGATGCCAAGAGATGAAGGCGAGCAAGACGATTGAGATTCCTCTTCAATCAGAAACACTGGATCTTGCTCCGTCTCACACCGGACTGCATGCACAGTCGATCTTGGCTTGCGCTAGAGGCAAGCAGCATGACTCGGCTAGTCTCCATCTCATGGCCCATGCATGATCGTTCGTACCCCGCTCTATGTTCCTGCATGTAACACAACAACGGGAAGATGATTGGAGTTGCTCCGACAGTCTGGAGTAAGCTGAGAAACTCTGCAAGGTACCCATGCAGGCAAGCCGTCCATCATACCACCATTCGTCCTGCTGTCTCCATCGCCGAAGGAATAGTCACTATATTTTGTGATACCTAGTAACGAAAAGTCCAATTGTGGATCAGCAGGATGGACTCTGCATCATGCTACGGACCATGTCGCCCCCCTAGCTTTGATTTAGCTGCATATGTCGTCTGTCCATATCTTTATATATAGATATATAGAGATATAAAAGAAAGATGATCGGCCTACAGCGGATCGTTTCGTTTTTCTCAACACCTTGGAGATCAACATGCATAGATCTACTCCTTGTTCGCTGCTTTCGGGCATCGCATCATTGTCGACCGCTCTTGGTTCTCCTCACTGGGCCCGTCAGGCGTCTACATGCGGATCGGTCGCGTCCTCCATTGCTGGTCGCGCTAATGCTACGGCATTCTGTGGTTCTTATCTTGAAGTTGCTACCGAGACTATCACTGTCAGCCAGACCATATGGGGTCCGGGTTCCGTTACCGAAATTGGTACTCCGACCACTGTGTCGAATATAGTGTGAGTGGTACTTGTCTATCATAGTGCGATGACAGAGTGAACAATGTATGAGGATCTATCCAATTGCTGACACCAGACAGAGCCACAAGCACCTTGACTTTCTGCTCAGCCGGCTCGACCCAGCAGAAAAGGGCAGCATTGCCACAATCACAGTACAGCTCCGACCCTCCATTATGGGTTGATGTGTCCTCAGCATGCAGCTGTCTCGGCGCCATCCCAACGCCATGCACTGTAGTCACCCAGACCTATCACTACCAGAGCACGACCACGCAGATCTCGACTTACACCACGCAAGCCACCAGCTATGTGACTTATGTTGGACAGACCAACAGCACTTCGTCGACTACGTATCTGCCGTCGCCGACGTTGTTGACGGATCTTGGCGCAGATGGGCTTGCGGATGATCAGATGTACGAGATCACGGATGTTCCTTTCCCGATTGGGTTCGGAAATGTGTCGAGCAGTAACACGTCGGTGTACGCATCTGTCAACGGCGTAAGTTTCCCTCTCTCTCTATTCATTCCAAAAGCAATGTCAGAAGCTCTTCAATTCTCGCACTGACACTCCCTACGTAAAAGGTCCTATCTCTCTCAGCCGGTGGATTCGCAGGCTACCTCCCCCTCGCGCTTCCAGCCTTCCGCGGCGACCAACCCCACTTCCTCGCCGACACAGCCTTCACAGTCTTCTGGTCCGACCTATGGATCAACCCGGCCAGCGACGCAGCGCCCTACCCTCCACAACACATCCAGTACGCCACTCAAGGCACGGCTCCCAACAGGACTTTCACAGTCGAGTGGGTAGCCAGCCACGCGTACCGTACGGAGCTCCAGCTCTATAGATTCTGGATCACGTTTTTCGAAGGAAGTGCTAAGTTTAGGTATACCTTCTGGGACGTCGATGGGCCGGATGGAGAGCAGGGGCTTGCTACTGTTGGGGCGCAGAGTTTGGTCGGTAATGATGACGGTGAGTTTCTTTCATATCTTATTCATCTTTGCTTTTATGTCTCTTGCCTTTTTACGTGGCAAGTGGCGATAGCAAGTGATGAACCATAACTGACTGACATTCTCCTCACAGCCTCGGCTTTCACGGGTATTTGGTCTCAATTTACTCCTGGTATTCGCACAGGCCTGGTGCTGGACTATAACGTCGAAACCAACAACTTCGACGCTAGCACCGTGTACGAGGGGCAATGTTAAGTCATCTGAGGCAGCGAATGTTTTGAAGGCAGCAAAGCCGGTGAGCGAGATGAGGCATGTCGGTGGGAGATAGCTGTAATAGCTGGGGTTCTTTCTTGCCAACTCACTCTTTTATGCACGATGAATAGTCATGACCTATACACTCCTTCTGCGTGATGAATTTCATTGCTCCGCGTCGAGCGAAGCTTTGTAGGGAATATCCCAGTGCTCAGAGCTCTTATATCAACTACTCTCATGGGTGTGTCCTCAAGAGAATTGATCTTCACTCTCTGCCGAATCGAACTTTTACTCTCCAGTGAATCGGTATCAAATTGAGGAATATTACAGCGAGCTTGACAGCTCGTGGAGGGTGATTACGTAATCAGGATCAATCCTCCGTGACGCAACCACAGCATAAACTCACTGATGATGTAGCAAATCCTCTCTGATTGCCAAAGCGAAGCTGAAAAGGAAGCTTCAATTGGCTTGAAACTTTGGCCAAGGTTCGTCCCAAGACTATGTATCTCCAAATTTGCCGCAGCCTTCCTTCCTTAGCTTCAATCACAACATCAGTCGGATTGTATTGGATCTGGACCACAATGCAGGTGTCCTTGCTGCTATGAACATGTTCATCGATGCTAAATGTAATCACACGCCTACTTTCTTCGGCAAATACGCTACGAAGCCGTGTGAGAAACACGCAATTGCGTTCCAGATTTGTTCCAGTTTTTGCGAGTGATCAACCGAGATATGTGCACGAACAACGAGAAGGGGGGATCCGGGCTAGGATCAGCTACTGAGACGTATTATCAGAACCTATGACAGCGCAGGTACCCCCGTGAAGTCCCCCAGATGGTCAGTATTCCAGACTCACATATTGGAGACCTCCACTTTCCCGCGCGCATGCCTGTTCCACTCGCCATGTCCTATGCCCCACGCCCTCTCAGTGACGCCGGGACAGAGAGCAGGCAACACAACACGCTCCCTAGACTCTGCGTCACTTGTCTGCCGTATCTCGCGTGCTTTTTAAGTCGATCTGGAAAAGAAAGTCTGAGGGCCAGTCAAAGGTGGGTTTTTATACAGATGAGAGCGGAGGACCGGTCGTGTGTGGTGAATGTCTTCCTTCAGTAGCACACTTGTTTCGGCGCGAGGACTAGGTACATAATCTCTGTTGTGAATCCATTCTTCATCGACTTTTGCTCACTGAGCGTTATAATGAGACGTTTGTTCCATGTTCTGGAATTCGGTGACTGAACCTGGTCATGGTACTATATCTGATATTTCAGCGACTGGTGTGTTATCTGTCTGAGTCATGGTCACGGAATAGTAAGTCGCGGAATTATGATTATCATGTGGAATTCCAACGAAGCACAAGTATTCTCTAGTGGGCTTGGCATTTCTTCTCGTCCACGACTGATCTCTTAGATGCTGGGAAACACACCGAGATCTATCGGAATTTATTGAGGAATTCGTGACCTGATCAAAAAAATCGTCACCACGACAAGCGTATGGAAATGAGAACTAGGGACGGAGAGGGCACTATAGCCGCAACGCAGGTTGGAGTTGGAATGTATCTGGTTTGAAGAGTATCAGCAAACAAATGACGCCAATGCTCGTGACGATAACATATTCCATCAGATGCAGGTTTCAATTGTTACAAGCGGCGTTGACTGTACGGCAATCCAGTCATTCTTACGGATTGGAATTTGCAGCGCTGCCGAAGTAAGATGGCGCCAACAGCGCAAAATCAACGCCGGCTATGCTTAACAGACACAAAAGGGATATAGAGTCCCTTGTCTAACTATCGCTTCACGTACGGCCACAGGCGGCTGAGAACTGGGCATCCCGTCCGCTCTGCCAGACATAAGCAGTTGACCGGCAGATTAGTACTACGGTGGGTGACCACGTGGGAATCCCTGCTGCTGTACGTTTTACTTTTCTCTCTCTTTTTGCTATCTGACACGCTATGTGGCTCCTACAGTAGACAACTCGTCGATTTCAGGCTAATATACTATAGCTTTTAGTAATTTTACGTGCTGTGACAGTATCATGCATTTGGTCGAGTCAGTGGCCGTGACTGTGGAAATGGTAGAACAGGCATCGACACTCTTCTCATACTGACGTCGAGCATCTTCCAATAATCATAGAATCAGTCTTGATCAATTTCTTTTGTCTACTATCCAAACCCTTACAAATCACTTCAATAAGTAAGGGTAGCATCAAGATCAGCAAACAGCTGGTCCCAGTCCGGCGTCACCTCCAGAGCCGGAAAGTCTAAGATATCATGCCATTGTGTGGCACCTGATCCTTCATATCCCCTAGTCATATTCATCGCGCTGCAATCAGGCATCGTTGAGTCATTCGCTGTACTCCCATTTGTGGATGTCAAGCTTCGAGTGGCGAACTTGTCATTCAAGCCGGGTGTATAAATCGATTCCTGGCTCATAGTAGTCCCTGGAGAGATGGCTGCGGTCGCGAAGCTTCGTTGCCTCATCTTGAGCATGTCCTTGCTGCCTAGCGTCTGCGATTGTTGTTGCGGCTGCAGATCCTGGAAAACGACTTTGTGTTTCTTGAGTGTATCAAGGAGAGGCTCTAGATAGCGAGCTGCGACTGTTGAATTATCGCGGGTGTCTTGCAACGTCTTGCATGCTGCCTGAACTTCTGCCTTCCGCTTTTCTCTAGTACCGTCATCGGGGAAGTCGTTGAAGCAGAGGTCGAACGTTAGTACCAAGACGGCAAGGAAGGTGTGGTGTACAATGAAAGAGACGCTAGTACGCGCGTGAGCAAGAGTGGTGTTGATATCGTCCATGGACCGTCTGATTGACAAAATGCTGCGCGCGGCGTCTACACATACTTGCCTCGAGCGTGAGACGGGTCTACGGAAGAGGAACGGGCGATGCAGGCGAAGTGCAGCTAGATGTCGACCTAGATTCACGATCCTGCACTGCATCCTGAGGTGTGGCATGCGCTCGTACTGTCTCTTCACCTCTGCATCGTCCGCCATGTCGAGTCGGTAGTACGGGGGTTGCTCGTCATACATGCGATCGACCAACACGTCCATCTGACGGACAACACTTTCAGATATAAGGTGAGCTTCAGAAGATACCGGAGGCCGAGCGTTGACGAATTGCCTCCATAAATCTGCGAGAGTAATGCGGACGATGATGTAGGACATGTCGGTCGGCTGGGATATGGGAAGACCAACAGGTACTCTGTCGTCCGTAAGATCAGTGTCGTTGATGTTGAGCGGGAGATCAACACAGGTCTGTTCAGGCTGAATGAGGTAGCAGCCATCTTGGGGACCAATAAGATTGGCCAGAATCCTGAAAAATATACGTCAACTGCTGTAGCATATGGTGGGCTTTGACTCGTAAAACATCGCTCACCAATCGTTCCCTACAATGTACCACCAAACCCTCCTCTTGACTTCAGTCATCACGTATCCCTCGACTGAAGATGCTCGCTTGCGCGAGGCAGGCGAGTCCAGGACATGGAGTCTCATATCTCGAGCCATGTTGAGCGTAGAAATATGGAGGAAACGGACCTCCGGAGAAAATCCCTCGAGGTTCGATAGCACTTGCACTAAGAAAATAGTCGCTTGGATGTCTTCAATGGTAGGAAATGTTGTTCGGCGGTTGTTGTCCAGGACATCCAACCCCAGCTTTATCCAAACGAGACACGCATCCATCGCTTCACTCTGGTTCTGAAAGATTTTATCCGCAATCGGAAGCCCAGGGTTCCAGAAGTAAGCCCCTGTGGCTGAAATGGCCAAAAGCAGCCCTAGATGTGAGGGATGGACTTGTTGATCGTTCCCCAGTCGCTCATATATCTCCCTGATGAGTTGTTGTATGCTTTGAGTATGGTATATATGGTACAGATTGCCGATCGAAGCGGTCTGTATATCAAAGAATGCAAATGCAGCCGACTCGGGTGGCAAAAACAGATGTCTTGTGAGAATGAGTCTCTCAAAATCATCACCCTTTCCGAGAGGTTTCTTATTAGCATCGGCGTATGCGGCTATGTCTGATATGGATCGAATATTATAGACAAGATTGTCGCCTAATGCCACGGTCATGGTGTTATCAAAGGCTGTCAAATTCTCAGCTGACGAGAACGCTTGATCTGTGACTGTATCTGCTTGTACACGGGAACCTTGCCTAGAGACCGATCATTAGCCCTTCGAGTGGCACGGCGTTTATAGGAGGCGTAATTATGGAGATAACATGTCGATAATGTAGAGAGATTGAAGGGGTGGAGCAAGTAGTGAAAGACCATAATGCAACCGCAAGAAGATTGGATGGGTCAACACTCCTCTCCTATCGCACGCAACTTACGGTACACGATCCTGGGCTCTGCCACCATCGACACGCAACGAAATATCTTCACTACGGCCAGGACTCCGGTCTTGATCCAATACAGCACTTTCGAGTCGTTTGAGACGCGCCAAGACATCAATCAGAACCTGGTCATGTATGGATCTATCACATACCGTCAGTTCCTGAACAAACGTTGACGCATGTATTGACGTCCGCGGAAAGTCCGCCGGTAAGACGATCTTCGCATGGTTCGCGTACCCTTCATTCTCTACGTTCCTCCTCGAGCTAGGATGCCCACCGCCACTATTCGCAATAGGCGAAAGGCTCCAGGCCTCCGTTCTCGCCTCCTTCGTGATCCCATAGTCACATTCAAAACCTCTAGCGATGCAGTTCGAACATGGTTGCTCGCGGCTACATTTCAGTTTCCTTCCACGACAAGAGGAGCAGGACACTGGGTCTTGTCTTCTCCGTTTGGCTGTCGAGCTCCCTTCGGGTGTTGAGCGCCGTGTTAAGCGCTTCATGGTCTGCGACCTTCGCTTACTTGTGGTGTTGTTCTAGACCGAGCGTCGGAGCTTGAGCTCGGAGTGTCCGGGGACATGTGTAAGCTTTATGGGATCGCGGCAGCCTTCGCCTACACTGCACAAAGATGCACGACAGCATTAACGTGTAATAGCTACGGTCATCGATGGGTGACATAAGCCTGATGTGGAGTATATACTGACGTGTAATGCAGGTGGTAAATGAGCTGAGGTTCGATGTGATCCTACGAAAACGCTTGGCGCTCGGACTCTCCGTGGAGCCTCCGAGCCGACCAGCGGTATGGATGGTCCATATAACGACGCCATGTAAAGAATTAAACATGTGAGTATCTACTCTTTGCACTGTCTAGAGAGTGATCACGTCTTTAGATATAGTCTTGAAAGCACCCGGATTTAACTACCAATTCCCTTGCTTTTGCACCTCCCTCCGTCCCTATCCTCAATATGCAGAAGGTAGACCAAAAAGAAACCTCAGGCTCGGTCCATGGTGACGATCCAGAAGACTCTCAGCACATGGGTAAAGACCCTAACAGAGAGGGCGGGTGAGTTGACATGTTCCTCGATCAACCCAAGCCACTTTACAAGAACTCCATGCTAATACGATATCCAGTCCTCGAGCCTCTCTCGCCTTACTTGGAGCGTTCACAGCAATTTTCTGCACAGTCGGCTTCATCAATGCATTCGGTGTCTTCCAGGAATACTATCAATTGAACCAGCTATCAGAACACACGCCCTTTGACATATCCTGGCTGGGATCCTTCACGTCGTTCGCGATGTTCTTATTCGCTATCCCCGCTGGAATACTCATGGATCGCATCGGGCCCATCATTCCCATCACGGTCGGCTCGGTGGCGATACTCCTTGGCGTGTTCATGACGAGTCTCTGTCATACTTATTGGCAGTTCTTCCTCGCCCAGGCTCTGCTGTTGGGCACGGGCATTGGGTTTGTCGCCACGCCGTCATTTGCTGTCGTGCCTAGATACTTCAAACAGAACAGAGCATTGGCCATGGGCGTCACGATCGGTGGATCCAGTCTTGGTGGTATCATCTGGCCAATCATGCTCAACAGACTCCTCAATCACACTGGAGTGGGATTCGGTTGGACGCTTAGGATCGTGGGATTTGTCATGCTGCCTCTGCTGGCGGTGACTTGCCTAACCATCCGATTGCCTTTACCCACAGCTGCTAGGGACCCCATTGAACAAGTCGAGGAGCAGGATAGAGCAACGGATACCACAGACGAGGCCGAAAAAACCAGCAAAGACAACGAAGAAGCAGGGACATTGCCAGTATGGAAGAACACAAACTCCATAATCCTGTGCGCAGCCATAGCCCTGGTCTACCTGGGTTTTTTCGGCCCCTTCTTCTACGTCTCGAGCTACGCCGTGTCTATTGGGCAATCATCCAGCTTCAGCTTCTACCTCATCGCGATACTGAACGCGGCGTCGCTATTCGGACGCATACTACCCGGCATCGTCGCGGACAGATACGGCTCGTGGAACCTCTTGCTTGTGTCTATGTTGACGTCTTCGATCGTGGCGTTCTGTATGACGGCTGCTACTAGTACCGCGGGCATTATTGTATGGAGTCTGGCGTACGGTTTCGCGTCTGGAGTGAGTTCTGCTGTTCCTTGAAATCCTTTCCGGCGAGCTGGGACAAAACTGACGGTTTTCGTAAGGCTATCCTGAGTTTACAGAGTGCGTGCGCCGTATCGCTTGTGAAACCGCAAGATTCGGGTAAAGCTATTGGTATGGTCATGGGATCGGCGTCTATAACGTGAGTTTGTACATCCCGAGTAGAACGATTGATAATATTAGGTCTCATGAAAGCTGACTCTTACTTTGCGCAGTGGTCTCTTCGGAAGTCCCATTTGTGGTCAGCTAGTACAGCATTACGGCTACCTTGCCATGGCCATGTTCACTGGTTCTGTTCTGATTGCGGGAGGCTTGGTCGAAGCTGTTGCTCGGTTCAGGCTCCGCCCGAAAGTCTTCGCCCGCATATGAAGCGTAAAGTAGCTTCACTTTGTATCAGTACGATCGCGTCTCATTGCAAACTGAAAAGCGATCGCTCAGTTTTAGCTTGCTGTGTCCAGTGTGGCTGGAAGTAGGCCTCAAGAACCGAATTGTCGGAGAACAAGATCAATTGACCTCCGGACGGAACTTGAGCATTCCTGTCATTACGTAGTCATATCTGGGTATTCTGCAAGAAATCACGAATATAAAAAGGCTCCCAGAGCCTATTTTGCATCCTCCTCACTCTTCCTCTCCGTACGGTAGTGTCCTTTGCCCACGCTCGGGATCACGCATCTTGAAGATCTTCACATCTTGCCAGCCTTCGACAAAAGTCATGGCCTGAGGAGTGATGAGAATGAACTGTCTCCCGACCGATCGGCGGGCCGCTTGAATCATCATCTTCATGCTGACTTCGCGGTTGGCGTGGTCCATGAAGACGTCGAACTCGTCCAAGCATCGAATGGGAGATCCCATCGCTTCCCATATCGAGAGCAGGAGACAGATTGTGGAAAAGGACTTCTCGCCTCCTGAAAGTGAGCGAGATTGGCGACCCTTGTCACTTTCTCTTGTGATGTCGGGCTCCACACTGATGTCCAGCATCTTTTCGCTATGGTTGACAAGGATGCGGCCACGAAATCCTCGCTCGGACAACAGATATGTAAAGATGTTCTGCGCACGAGTAGTGATGAATTTGCGGAACTTTTTCCATCTTCCCTTGCGATGAAGAAGTGAAATCTTGATGAGCTGCGAGGTATCAGTAAGTGGTTGGGTGTTCGTCAAGAAATACTATCTCACCTTTGCGGCATACATCATGTCATTGAGGTCCTTGTTGCCCTTCTTGAATGCATCCGAAGCAGCCCGCCATGCTCCCCATATCCTCTCACGGCTGCCACCAATACTGTCGCAATGTTAGATTGACATGATAGAATCTCATGAGGCGACTGACCTTTGCTGTACTCTATCCCTTTCCTTGACCAGTGCTTCTAATTTAGCGTCAAGCATATCTGTCGTCATATTCTCGGGTACCGGGATTCTCGAGTGAACCTCCTCAGCTTGAGGAATGAGATCGCTCTCGATCTGGGCTGCGAGAGCTTCCCGTCTCTGCACGGCCTCCTCTCTCTCGCGTTGAGCTTCCTCCAACAAACCTATGGCAAGATTCTTTTTGTGTAGTGCCTCACGACGAGATCGCTCACGCTGCTCACCTCTGTTGCGAGCTTTGTTGATCTTGGCTTCGAGCTCTCGGATTGCGGCAGACGCAGCCTCGAGATCAGCTTTGACGACCCTCTGCGCTTCATCAATCTTATCTTTCTGATTGATAGAGTCTTCATATGAATCTCTCGCGGACTGAAGCTCACTTTCCGCCTCCTGCTTCTGGTGTTGTAGCTCATCAAGGACACCGGTATCATTGATATTGTCCTGGTCGAGCTCCGCTTCCAGCTCCTGGATTCGCGTCTCAGTGCGCTGAATTGCCGTACGATGTTTTCTGGCTTCTTGGGTGTGGCGGGCAATTGCTTGTTGGGCGTTTTTCACTGCAATTTGCTTCTCGCGAAGCCGAGATTGCAGATGATCTATTTCTTGCTTGATATGTTGGATAGTACCTCTCTGCAGGCGGATTTGTTCTTCCTGGCTAGTTTTCATACGAATCATACGATCCCATTTTTGTACAGGACTTGTCTTGTTGCCACCTCCTCTTGTAACATCAAATCGCCATCCCTGCCCGCGTATGGTATCATGTTGAGACATGACGGAGAAAACATTCGGTTTGCGTCGCTGAGCATATGCACTGCCATCAGCGCGTTTCGGGATAAGGACTGTCTGATCGATCCTTTGGTTTATGATCAGTGCGTTGCGGACCAGGTCGTTGTCAATGTCCAGTACTCGCAACATGGTATCCACATCTGGCTCAGGCTCGTTCTGGGAGACGTCGATGTGTCTTGAGCTTCCGATCAAGATATTAGCATTGCACTTGTTTCTCTTCATGATCTCCGACAGGATGGTCTGATCCTGCTTGTTGGTGACGACGAAAGCATCCATGTTGCCGCCCACCGTTCTCTCGATGATTGATGCCCACTCCGGCTTCTTCAGCTGGATATGAAAGCCCATCGGTCCCACAGGCTTGTCTCGGAATCGCCGTTCGGATTGTATAGCTCTGACGACTGCGATGGTTTGGGGGTTATAGGCTTTCGTCTGATCTCCCTGCTCTCTTTCCAACCTCGGCAAAAGCGATTCTGCCTGCTCGAGCTCGTTCCGCTTTTGCTGGATAGGGAATTGACTAGCTTGTGCTTCATTCTCAGCTATCTGGACTGCTCTATCCAGTGCAGGCTTGGTGTCTCTGTGGCTGATCATGGCAGCTTCTTGTTCTGGTAAGACGGCCTTCATTTCTTCCATCTCAGTGATCTTCTGCGCATGGGCTGGACCGTTGGAGTTTTCTATCTTGGCATGCTCTGCAGCGATCTGCTGAACGGCTGTAGCGATATTACTTTTGTGACGACCAATGTCCGTTTTGATCTGTCGTTGGGTGGTCAGTGACTCGGTCAGCTGAGCCTTGTTGTGGTCGAAGAGCTCCTTTATCTCTTGATGACTTTCTTTCAGAGGTTGTAGCTGATCTTCCAAGTCCTGGATGACCGCGACGGTGGCCTCACGTGTGCCGTCTTCTTCTTCGAAGATTTTAGAGGCGTCGTCCGCCCCACGCTGGGTGCGAACAATCATCTCGTCTTTCTTGGCCACCTCGCTGTCCAATTTAGCCAGATTGCGTTCTTGTTCTTCGATCTGCGCCCAAGCAAACATCCAGCCAGTCTCGTTGATCTGGGTCTGGATAGTGTCCGTACGCTGCATCATCTTCTTCTTCTCTTCGGCCTTTCTTTTCTTCTCGCCTAGAGCTGCAACATCCGCCTGTCGAGCCTCGTTGCGCGCTTCACATTCATCGAGATACTGCTCCAGGAGAGTATAATCCTTGTCGAGTTGCTCGAGCTGAGTTCCTCGGATGAAGAATTTATACTTGTCTTGTGGTGTAGAATTGCTGAGAAACTGACGAGCAAGATCTTGTGAGAGAACGTTCATGGGATTGTCGATTTGTAATGCGAAGAAATCCGAAATGTTCTCCATGTCGGATTTTTTGATAGATACGATGCGGCCTTCCGAGTTCTTTATCTTGAAGCTACTGGTACCCGCGCGAGAAAAGTGACGTTCAACATAGATAGATTGACCGTACAGCTCGGGCTGATAAGCATTTTCACCCTGGTTTTTTATCTTGACGGACACCCAGGCGGCTTCCTCACCTTCCTTGATGAAGTCGCTGAGTTTGCCGCCACGGTTGGTCACACTTGCTTTCGCACCAAGACACACAGTCAGGGCAGTAAGGATTGCGCTCTTACCACTTCCATTATGGCCAATGATGAAATTGATCAGAGGACCTAGTGGGATCGTGAGTCTCGCGTGACACATGAAGTTTTTCATCGACACTTCTTCTATTACGCCTGATTCCGAAGGCATGTTCTCCTGCACCCTGCTCATGCTCTCTTTTACGATCCTAGAGGTGATACCGTCGTCGCTATCATTGTCTTCCTCGTCCTCATCTTCGGAGCTGAATATATCAATTGCCATACTGGCATCATTCTTTGGTGCAGTGTATTGATATGTGTAGACTCCTTCAAGGTCATCTTCATCTTCTTGGCTGTCGTTATGCTCACTTGCACCGTCTGAGAGCTGAGTGGCGCTTATGGGGCTCGACATGTTTGGGAATTGTGTCAGTCGCGTCCTCTTGGTCTGCACAGCGAATCAGCCTTGATCGTTCTGGACAACTGATGACCATGTAGCATACACGAGCATGTCCGTTGGTGCGCGAGGCAACCTCTTCTTCATCAGAACCATCGTCGGATTCTGGTTCCGCCCGTCTTCTCTTGCACTGAACCATGATGGCTATCAAGCAGCCGAAGAGACAGCCTCGATGCTTCGAGAACCTAGATAGGCACTGCCGCTCCGAAGGATGATGATGAGTGAGTGAGAGCTGTATGAAATCCAGGCAATCACGGCTTCGGCCAATGAATTTGGGTAACGCGTCTGAGGCGCCTAACGACGCGTTCTGTGGAAGCTGAGATCAAGCTTTGCCAAGTCTCTGGGGTCCAGTTGCCAAGGCTGAACCCACTCGAGAGTTTCAGGCGGGGCTCCGCGTTAATGATAAGAGACCGAGAGCATCACTACCGTATCCATCCACTACCGACAGCCGTTCACTCCGAGATAATGTCTTAGAAGCGTCATTCCACTTCCTTGTAGATTCTGAAAAACCCCTCGTCCGTGATATCTCGGTAATCCAATGAATACTGCGCTGTACCTTTTCTCCTTCTTTGGACGATTGAGCTGCCTCGTACACATCTCGCGTTCAGATAGTGACGCTGTTAGTCTTTCTAGCAACTGATCAGCCGGAGCCCGGCTAAAGACCATCTCTATACCCTTCTTCCCACCATCAAAGTGTCCTCTGTTCAGGGTAGAGGGAATCCGTGCCATTTCGTTGTAACTCATTGCTATCTCCGCCTGTTTGACTTCCTCGTTCACTTAGCTCATAGCTAGGAACCATTTCAGCTATCATGCCCTCAATTGGGCGCTTGTCGCGGAGTAGCACATCTCTATCCGCCACTCCCAATGATACCGAGCCTGCGAACATGAAGCGAAGGAAGTCGAGTGTGACTTCTCTCAAGGCAATGACTCTACCCTTCCGCAGCAGCAAACGTAAGGACATGGAGATGCCCGCCACACACGCGGAAACGGCCCATTCGAGTTTACTCTCTCTGCCGACCGAGATACAAATTCAGATTCTACAGTACTGCTCCTTTGACGATCTTTGTGCCTTACGAGCAACGTCACGGGAAGTAAACCAATTCGTCACTGGTCCTTACTCTTCCGTCTCGAGATATTGGATAAGCTCGAAACTTCATCCGGTCCATCGCCTCTATCCTGTGCCTCCAGCCGGAGACCTCTGGACGTATCTGACTGCGCAGATGCATAGGTGGAATGTAGCCCGTCACTTGGCCGAGATGATAGCCTATCACATTCAGTATAGGACTCTCTTGCTGGTCCAACGTCAGAGTTCAAGTCCGATCCTGTCTGCTTCGATTCTAGCTGCTTTATTACTACCCGGTGCGTATGCCGGGCAGACAAAGTACGTATTAAGCCCATCAGCCCTCTTGTTGATTATCCACCATTTAGAGCTCTGCTTCCACATATCGCCATGGAAATGCTGACAGTAAGACGCAGCTACCACTCAGCAATGAAACAAGTCCGTTTCCAACCCGTCGCTCTTCGTCTGCGACGTAAAATGACCCCACTCCTCTTCACACTGAGCCACTACCTCTCATCATGTCAGCAGAACCTTCAATCCTCACAGATAGCATTCTACCTATCCGGCGAGCCCACGACCTTCTGGAACGGCATCGAGGCTCCGGAGCGATACACAGCCTACACGCGAGACCAGCTCTTCTCAACCCACTACTGCTGGCTATTCCTTGACTGGATGTTCAAAAGCCTGCTCTCACGACCGAGCTACGCAGGCGCAATCGAGCGCACAATGCGCGGCTGGACCTCAACACCGCTCGACGCGCCGTCACTGACCCAAGTCCTGGTCCACGGCAATCTATCCGCGATCAAAACGCTAATGCGTCTCAAAGACTACGGCGAGCGCAAGAAATGGGCGCGCAACTTCCTGCGCACTCTAGACCCCGAGCAGAGTCTGCAGACTTGGGCGTCTGCCTGGGAGAACCTAGACATGCGACCCCAGCAGCAGCAGAAAGACAGCGCGCTGCCGACCAGAGCGCAAGCGACCGCCATCCTGCGTGGACCGGGGAAGGCAGACGTGCTGTGGACGCGAGGCGCAGCGCGCAGACTCTCGGCCCTGGGCATCGAGTTGGACGAAAACGAACTCCATGGCAACTCGGCGACGACGATGAGGTTCCTGACTGATCTTGTCGGGTTCGACATGTTCCATGAGCCGCCGCCCGAGGATCTACGCGAGGACTCGGACAGCGATGTCGAGGAGCGGAGTAGTAGCGAGGAGAATGATTGCCAGGCTCGTGGTGGCGATCGTACTCCTCGACGAGATCCAGATGATGATGATGACGATGACGAAGAAGGTCGTGAGTACATCGATGGGCTGATCGATGCGGGCAATTACTGGGACGTTTAATGGGGCATTTTTGTTGGGTTCCTGCATTGTGCTATCGAATTGTATCATCATTGCACATTACCATTCTTGTATCATCACTTCTTGTTTTCTGACTATTTGCGGATTTCTATACTCTGTACTATGCCTAAGCGAGTCTTTTCTTTCGAGGCTGTTCCTCTCATAAAGTGCCATGCAATCCAAGAAGTGTTTCCAGGTCAACTGAACTCGTGATCTATACAAGCTTCGCCTCAGGTAGACAACATTCCGACGACTACCAAGAAGCGGTCAAATAGTTGAATAGATCGAAGCTTAGTCTGTTCCAGATTAATAGAATGTTAACAAAGGGAAAAAAAGAGCAGGTGGAGCCGAAAATGACCATTGTACGATTTCTTTGTATGCGCTTCCCTTTCCTTGTGCATTCCTATTTGTCTACATGAACATGAAGTGTCCCCATCCTGCAGCCAGCAGAAATTGGTACAAAAAAGGGACAAGTCGACGCAACTGCGCCTGCAACCGCTGAATCCGAGAGGGTGATATATAAGTTTTCGCTTCCAATAAATTCGCAGCAAAAGCCCATAGTAGGAACACATTGGTAAGAAATGAAAAAGGGGGGGCTTGTTGGGTAGTGAGATGAAGAAAGAGGATGAAACAAGAAGTTTGAAGTCAAGGAAAACAATGAAGGAGCGAGGACCCAGGTGTGAACCAGGCGACGTTCTTATAGACAGAGGAAAAATGATGGTCCAGACACTACAGAGTATGCTGGGAGCATTCCCGAATGAGGATATGCGCCAGGTACCAGAAGTGTTTGCGCCGTAAACAAATGATTAGCGTCAGGGGGGAGATGTCGTCAGGTCGTGCTGGGGTTGTTTCATTCATGTCAAGCGACATAGAAACAACTACCGACCGTCGTCGGGGTTGGTGACCTACAAGATCAACGTCAATATTCAAATGCCTTAACATTTGCGTCAAGCTGCCGGGGTGCTCACCTTCAATATCCTCCTTGAGTAGTCCTGTTCATCAGCGATGCTTCCATCACTCAGTCTCCTGTTCAGCATAGCCTCAGGGTCCAGTCGCGCGTCGTTACCATTGCGAACCGACATGCCTCTGACAGACATGCCGCCTGCACTGGCGCTGTGATCTTGTGCTTGACTGCGCTTGCTGTATTCCTCCTCGATTTGCTTTCTTCTTCGGTTGCGCGTGTAGAAGAAGACGCCACCAGCAATGGCGGCAGCCACAACGACACCGACAACGACGCCCGCGGCGATACCGGCTGTGTTGGTACTGCTCTTGTGCCCCTTGTTCTCGGGGTCGGACGTTGCACTCGCAGCACTGCTTGGCATAAGAGTGACCACAACTGTCTTTCCTGGGGCTTCACTCGTGATCACCACTGGTGTATTCGTCACTGTAGGCGAACCGGTTGTTGTGGTCGCTCCGTCCTTGGACGAAGACGATGACTTTGAGCTTGATGATGACGATGATGACGATGATGATGATGAAGAAGAAGAAGAAGAAGACGACGATCCACCTCCCAAGTAGCCCACGCTGTTGTCCTCACCAGTCTTGTAGACTGTGAAGAAGTTGTCGCCACCGCCTAGCGCCCCGCTGTTAGTCATCCAATGTACATTTCCACGATCGAGTACAGTTCGACTCACAGTTCTCTTGGCCGTAGCCGTTGCAAGGGGTGTCGCACTTTCCATCGTCGACTTTGTCGCCTTCGGCGGGAAGTTGGTCACCACAATAGCAGTCTGAGCCACCAGTCAAACCCATGGCGGGCTTGTTGATGTTGTAGCATACTTGTTGACACCAGCCCGAGGTTTGATATGTGTAGGAACCTTGATCAGTCATGGGCTTTGACGAACTGAAGCAGCCCACATAAGTCATTGCGTTCATGGCGTCTGCTGATGACGGTAGCTGAAGAATTAGTGGTAGCGAAAGTGACAGCATAGCTGCCGTGGCGGTGCGGATTGTTAACGGCATATTTATTGCTTTTATGGTTGTTGTTGTTTTTGGTATTGACGATGACAATGATGATGACAGAGAGCGACGAGATCTCTGACAATATTAAGGTAGATTTTCTAAGAACGCGGTCAGTCGTCTTGACGCCTTTCAACGTCGGACGTGTCGATGAACTAACTTTTTGGATTTCAAGTAAATGCACTGTAGATGCTCGCACTAAAGCGGACCAGAACAGGCAATTGGGGTTCTTTTTAGGTGGTGTGTCGAGGTGAGATAAAAAGTGGTCGATAGGGTTTGGTGGAGGAGAACGAATTACAAGCAATTGCCTCTGCGATGGCTCATGCCAGATTGGGACGCGGTCAAGTGATTAGGATGAGATGACTCGCTGCGTGACTTCCCTGTCGCGAAAAGGGAAAGAGACGATACGATATTAGGCTTATCACACGACCGTGACCTGCACGCTGCCGCTTGTCGGTGTTGACTTTGGATGCAGTCGTCTCTAAGAGCAACGACACTGCGCTACTCTTCTTCTGATGTTGCTGCTTTGAATAACACTGCTTGGATCCTGAATTGATGGAAACGACAGAAACACTGATGCAATTTATCCCGTGGGTAAGAGATTTTCGAGACACCTAGCGTCGGAATGCAGCTGCTGCAGCACGATGGGTTTGTTGACGTGTTGGGACACGAGCTCGACTGGGAAAGAACCGGGGCAGCAGGCGTCAGACAAGGCAAGGGCGAGTCGATTGTAGTCGGGATGGATCAAGATGTTGAGGAGTAAGCGAGAGTATTTCTACCGAGTGAACAGGCAGAGTCGTTTTTTTCTCTTGGTTGCTGAATTAGAAAAGATCGTAAATTCGTTGGGTGTATGGATAAGTCGATTTTCTGGACGAGGAGGAGTTGGCGAAGCGATTTGAGAGATGATGATGGGCCGGCCGCGAAAGGGAGGGAACATGAAGAAACCACACGGCAAGACCCAAGGACGACGTGGACCCCTCGAACTCGATCAGCCCCATTCAACAATCATTTCTCTTGGCACCACTGCTCGGCTGGCCGACACACGCGGTCTCCGTGTTCGCTTTGCAGAAGCTCCCGCGCTAATGCCAGGTACTGGCTGCTAATTGGTCGCCTCTTAGCCTTTCCCCTTGTCTATTTTGAAACCGCTCATGCAGGAACGACCACACGGTGCAGTAATCACAGGTGACCGGTTCACTAAACAACCACAGCCTAACTTTACATGGGTCTTGTCTGTCTATTCAGTCAATTGCGAAAACTAACATCCAAAAGCTTTCGGTTTGCAGAGATATCGCATTGCCACGGAAAAACAAATAATACATATTGCCAATGTGCGCTTCCCATGCCTTACCAAGCCTAGCATCTTAGCCACCAAAGCACTTGTGAAGCATCGAGTTCTAGGCCTCCGCACTCGTTATAAGGATTATTATACACGCAACGCTCGCAATTTCTCGCCCGCACAGACAGACCAGTAAAAAGGTTACAGTACTCCCAATATCCGCTCACTGAGGCATCCGCTCAATTCCTTTCTATCCGATAAGGCAGAGCAAGCTCTGAGCTCTGAACTGGCTGTGCCCAAGTGTCACAGGATGAATCGGTATAGTGCCATACTCAAAGCTGTTGCAAAGATGCTGGGTGCGGGCAGTGTCCCTTGTGCCATCATACCACGGCGAAAGCTCGCCGCTTTTGGCTTCGCTGGCGCCTTCCCGTCTCAACGTCGATCGCACTTTCGATTTGGCTGTCAACATGATGAAGCCAGACGATCCTCCAACAAACGCATGCGCTGCCCTCGACCCAAAGTGACCACAGATCCTGTGTATGCCCAAATGTAGCCCATGGCTAGTATTTCAGAGCAACGAAAAGGTCCATGCCTGTCCCAAACCATGGCTTCTACTTTTAGCATCCTAGCAGTCTGACAAACACAACCTGGGCGTCGATATGCTTGCTTTTACTTCTTGTGCAGCAATCAAGCCAAGAGCATCGACCGTTCCTCGATCACAAATATAGAACGTGCTGATTCTACGGGTATAGCCGGATATCGCGAGGGCGCAGCCTCCACCTCATGAAAGTTCTCTGTGTGGTCGCTTGAGCATAAACTCGCCCATTCTGTATAGGACACACGACACGCTTTGTTCGAGGTGGAGGGACAGTGCTGCTGACGAACCAAGCGCGTCATCTTCTGGAAGCTACGGACTAGTCATGACTACCGAAACTCATCACTTGTATCCTGTAGCACTCGTGGATGCTACAAATCTCATACGCTTCAACTTCCTGAACCTTGACAGAGGTCGAAACCGTCTTCCTTGAACATCAGAGCTTTTCAAATAGTGCGGTCAGCGCTCAGGACGATGCGCACTATAATACTTTAGTCTCCGCCAGAACGACGTGAAAATTCTTACGTTGGATCTCCCAATACTCGGATGCTGGAGAGGCATCCACCTCGGTCGGAGATCATCGGCCCCTAAGGTGCGCCAGTATGAGCAGTATCCTCTCACTCCCGCCAGAACATGGTGCTGGATCGACGCGCTCGCGTGCCTGTACCCAGTCTATCACCTGTGTCTAGAGCCTCAATGTCTTTGATCCGTCCCGTGAGAGCATTACCGGAAAAATCATTCTAGGCTCTGGGTGAATAGTCTTACGGGCGCAGGCGGAAGCCAATTTCTCAACCTCAATTCATGTCCTCTTGTTCAGCATAGTCGTAGGAGTGCCAGAGATAGCTGTACTTGATGACGGTCTGCCCATTTCTGCCGACACTGTGTGTTAGTATCTTGCGCTTAGAGATTGACCATGAATTGACTGGCATTGGACTGGAACGAACATCGCGAGACTGGATCTTGAAGCGAATCCAGTCTTGTGATTGACCAAGTCTAGTACACCTGTGCACCCTCAGTAAGGTTTGCCCTCCATATGTGTATTCACCGTAGACATGAAAGCTGAATCAGACAAGGGCTGAGTTCTCCCAAGTCTTGCAGTAGAGCGCACATATCATGTTTAGTGAATTTTCATGCCGTCGCAAAACAGCGAATCAGTCTCTGGAGTGGCTGCTTCGGTAGTGGTGAGCATTTCGCGTTTCGTCCAGAGGACATAAGAAGGTTTAGCATTGTGCAATTCTTTTGCTATTTTCGAACTATGACGTGCTGAGGTCGTTCATTGCTTTATGGTGAGACGACACGCAAGAAGAGTCGACGTGTTGTATTGTTGCCCACGCGCGCTCGTATTTTGACCCGGGTGGTGAAATCATTGCGCCTCCAAAAAAAAGTTGTCGTAATGGTTCGGGAGTGCTGGATTTGCTATAATCAGTTGGTCCAGTCAGTCGTACAGTCGCATATTCTACTTGGAAGATTATAGTAAGGACATAGCTGGGAAATATCATGAGAGCGCTGGTTGCAAGGTTGTCATCTATCGCAGCAATAGTCCCCGACTCGATGGTCAGGGTCGCCCCTCAAGACGATACTTTGCAAGGGCTAAATCGTAAAGCAGGCTTCTACATCTGCTATCCCTTTATTTGATACTGAATTCAAATCTCCGGGTAGCAGTGGCATGATATAGGTCAATAACATCAAAACATTTCAGAATTGATGCTGTTCGAACATATCAATATATCAAGTCCCCTCCCGCGAATGAGATCCAAATTAGTCCGAATCGCAGGTTAAAACAAGCTTACCAACCTTCAATCTATGTCGGGTGGCTAATTTCTTCGTTCGTGATGCTGCCTCTCAGATTCTATATTTGTGCATATGAGCGCTGTGAGCACGGTAAATTATCATAGGGGAGATGACACGATTCATGACCGTCATCAATGCAGACAGACATCAGACAGGAGGTCTGGATCGATCAACCAATCAATTATGTACCACTTTATAATTGCGGACTAGATCTCGATGTCCGCCTGGCTGCACGATTGCGTTCGCCACCCCGAGAGCGTGTCGCGACCTCTATGCGGAGAAGGTGACTTGGGCCTATAGCTGCGAGTGTTAAAATGCCTGACTGGAGATGGGAAGGGGAGAAGCCGTGACGCTAGTGATCGACAGATCTCCCTTACCTTTCATGACGTTACAGTACTTGTATTTCAACAATAATCTCTTCTCTCACGTACGACCACAGGCAGCTGAGAACTGGGCATCCCGTCCGCTCTGCCAGACATAAGCAGTTGACCGGCAGATTAGTACTACGGTGGGTGACCACGTGGGAATCCCTGCTGTTGTACGTTTTGTATTTTTACTGGCTGTACATGGAACTGCCAAATCGATGGCTCAGTCGAACACTGTAAATTGACCCAGTCCTATGCAGACTTTTGACAAATCCGCTTCTTCGTTGCTTCCTCCAGTCGTCGGTGATGGATTGAATATATTTGATCCCAGCAACGACAAAGTGGTTCTCCTGTAAGTGAAACCCTTGGAGTTCAACGAAAAGCATGAAACCATGACCAGCTACAAGTACATGTCTCGTATATTGCATATATGAAGATTGCGATATGAACATATGCTCGGTGGCTCATGCAGCGGTGTTGTCCGCAATAAGACGTCTTTGGTTTGGTAATGCATCATATGCGCCAACTGATAAGCCTAATGTCAGGTTCACCAATGAGAGTGTAAGGGCGATGTCTTCCGACAATCAGCATCATGTGAATGCATTCACAGCCTTACTCGACATGCAGGATTAGTGAGTCAGACTCATGTGTGATGAACAACCACGACTTGGCAAAGCTCTCAGATAATTACCGGAAGTGAGGTACTTCATCGAATCAGAGATGACTGGCAGATAGCTTGGAGTATTTAAGCTAGAGTGTCTCCCCTTAAGATGGACGTTAGAGGTCCTTTGATCTGATATTAATCCATTCTGAGAAGAAAAAAGAGGATACGCTTATACCAAGTCTACTTGCACTCAACCCGCTGCGCGAACTTACACTATGGTAACAGAGGATATGCTTCCCACGGTGGCCAGGAAAAATGCTAATATTGGCTACAAAGGCCCTCACTGTTGTTCATGAACCGCCACCTGAAGTGACTTGCAAGGTTGAGTAAGTACTTACCTCAATACATATATTTCACATACTAAGATACAAGCTTGCAGTGTTGTCGCAGTCCATGGTCTTAACTTTCTTGGTTCACGCCAGCACGGCGCAGCTACTTGGATGAATGGTGAAGCTCTTTGGATCAGGGATTTTTTGCTGAACAAGCTCTCCGTACCTTCACGCGTCATGCTTTTTGAACACAACTCGAGTTCATCCCTTAGAGCTTCAGCTCTTGGACTTGACGATCATGCAAAGAAGCTTCTGACGCTTCTAATGATGCGCAGAGATGTATCGGTCTCCCATCCCTGACATCGTTCTAGAGCTGATCATGGTCTGTCAGGGTGTGCTGGAACGACCACTGATCTTCATATGCCACAGTCTGGGTGGATTACTAGTCTAAGAGGCACGAATTTAGGTGACTTGACTTGCAGAATTTTGCTTACGTTCCAAAGGCTCTAGTGGAAGCAACTATTGATCGAAGCTTCAACTCTGTTCCAGCGGCCACCACAGTAATGACCTTATTTGGAACTCCTCATCGCGGTAGTGGTCACGCTACCGTGGGGAGCTACACGGCTAAAATAGCTAATACGGTGATGGGAAACCTCAACAATGATTTGATCAAGGCATTGCGCTAAAGCATGCATTGAATATGGAGCAGGCAAGCTAACTTTGGCACGGGTGCAGCTTCGCAAAGATTCGCTCGACGAGCGACGGGTATTTGGTGCACTAGCAAAGTGTTCTGGTTGGTGTGACTTTGGGTCCAGTAAGATTCTATCCAGACTACAACACCTTAAGCATACTTATTCTTGCTAGAATCGGAGACCCTTGATCTCATCAGTTCCATTTCGCAATACGAGCCCCTGCGAATACACAATCGGATCGCTATGGAACGATATGCAAATACGGCTGTATGGATCCTTGAAAATACGCACTTCATAGAGTGGCTTGACATTGCCGCTGGAAGATGTCTTTGGCTCTCTGGAATCAGTACGTTCACAAAAATTTTCCTGACAAAAGCTGGCTAACGCAAATTCACCCAGTTGGATCTGGGAAAACATTTCTTGCGTAAGCGATCTGATCCTTCACGATGGCCAGACATCTTCTGCTAATGGAACTTAAGAAATGCAGTTGTCACAAAGCTGCTTGCTTCTCAAGATGACGATCAGCTCGAGGGGCCGATAATACACTACTACTTCGGCCAAACACCTCAAAAGCAGAAGACTGCTATTAATTTTATGCGAAGCTCTGTCAAGCAACTTCTTGGTTACTCACATACTGCTTGTCTTCCCTTGCCTCCCGAGATCATACGTAACGTTCAATCACTCTTTGGGCCATATGTCCAGCCACCGGATGTACAAGAGATTGTTGAGAATGTCCTAATACCTCTCCTATCTAATATCTCAGCCACAATATTTGTCATAGATGGTCTAGATGAGTGTGGCTCTTCAGAGTGCTTCAGGATCTTGGACATTGTCAGAAAAGTTATGCTCAACAACAAATCAATCAGGGTGCTGATATCTGGACTGGAAGAGCTCGACATACTGCGATATATCCCTGGAGCAACGAAAATATAGACATCAGACGGCAACAACGACACAGTTGTAACCAGATATACTCTCACTCTCATCGACATAATGCTGACAACACGTCCTCCGATAACACAAGACCAGGATGTCGTACAGATGATCAAGAATCGGTTGAATGATGAAGCCAAAGGAATGTGAGTTGCTGTCACTACACTGTGCAGCAGGATAATCTTGGACTTTGTCGCTCACGCCCTTCGTAGGTTTCTGTGGGTGCGATTGCAAGTGGAGACAATATGGGAAACCTGCACCACGGATGCTCAAATTCTCACAGCGCTTAAACATCTACCACCAACGCTAGAGGAGACGTACTCGCGATGCTTGGAGCGGCTTCACGCAAGTCGACGCCCCTACGCATTCAAGGTTCTCAGATACGTTTATACTGTCTATGCGCCGTTTTCGTTGGTTGAGCTATCTGAGAGTTTCGCGGTGGATCCAGACCTGGAAGACTCACGAGCGACATGATCCCGACTCCTGAACTTGTGCTCAGCTGCGGTGCGAACTTGATATATCACGACGATATAGATCGAAAGGTCCTGCCTGCGCATCACTCTGTCCATACGTTTCTCAAATCGCTCTCGGACAGTAGCCATTTCGAGCCCGCTGATCTACTCCAGACAAACACATTACGTGTAGTTTCGGCATTGTGCATTGATCATGTCTGGTCGCGCACTTACGGCCAAGAACGAAACGGTGACAGCGAAGAAGCTCGAGTGCCATCTAGAACTCCCGTCAGCAGGCTATACTCGTGGATACCTAGGTTGAAAACGCCGTCATATCTTCCTCTTCCTTCTGGCAAGCGCCGACTAGCACCTGGAAATTTGTCACCCTCGATAATGCTGAGTTTACGGCCCATCGTACCGATTAGAAGGAGTGAAAGCTTCTACCACTATGCTCGAGAGCATTGGTTACGTCTTTCACAGGACTGGAGCCGCGAATCTCAGCAATGGGAGAAGATACAGGAAATGGTGTTTGACGTCCACGATACCTGGCAGCTACAACCATGGCAAAGAACAAGCAGGCACAACCAAGTGCCAAGTCTTTCAGAGCTGCTTGTCAATATGCTTGGTTGGGGCATAACGCATAACCATCTTGGTCTCGTGAAGCTCGTGGTCTTGAAGTACGACGAGTCGCCCGAAGCAAGGAAATCCAGTCAAAACATCTTCGACCAACCTTTGTCTCGCTTTGGCAATCTTGGAGCGCTTCACCTCACCTGCAAATTGGGTTTCCTGGAAATTGCCGAGGTTTTGGTTGATCGGTGCCGCTTGGAAGCTACGGCACCTCCTTTTGAATGGACACCTCTGCACTTTGCTGTGAAGTTCGGACACCGGAATATTGCAGAGCTACTCTACCAGGCTAGGAGACCTACCATCGCACGTTTTCTGGTGGGTTTTCTTCCGACGTTGGAGCGTGAAGCTGACTTATCTGCGCTTGTAAAAGAGGCTCTTGTAAAAGAGTGGCTACTGAAGATGGTTTGTAACCATTACAATGTTGTCGAGTGCCTTCTTAAAGAAGAGAACGTGCTTCAGACAGGCGACAAAAGTGAGCAGCATCGTCGCCTAGAGCGAGAGCTTCATCGTTCAGAAGATGAGCTTCGTCGCAAAGGAGATCTCGCATTTAGTCTATTGGGAATCAGGAATAAGCTTGATGAGGATGAAGACATGGAGTCTAGTGAACTCCTCCAGTGGATCCAGAGACTAGCAGATTTAGCGGTATCGCACGACAGTACATAGCGGAATCGTCGAGCGACTTGTCGAAACATCGAACTTCGACAGCGGTCAAAGACGTCATTCTCGCCTGGTCTCTCCTTCATGGTAGCCTCCGGGACAATCACCCATTGTGACAGCTTTCTTGTACCATTTTTGTGATGACGTTGAAGGGAAAGATAGGCTCATAGTTTAGTATCTGGCACTTTTCTCCAGTCCATTTCCAGAACCATATCTATACAATGTGCCTCAGATACCGTGCGGCCTATGTTTATGGCAAGTATAGCATCCACTACGCTGCATCTCAGCTGGCGATAGGTGATAAAATAAAGCAAATTCTAGTGTCGACAACATCGAACCCTAGCAGTGCCCAGATTACCCAAAACAGCCTAGTTTCCCCGCGATAGACCACATCTCATTGGCTATATCGATAGCAACTTCTCCACCTCGACCATCTACAGTACTACGTTGCCATCACCACAAGGAAAACCCCCACGAAGATGTTCTACTCGGCTTGTCGCAAGACAATCTATATGACCAAGCGCCCGTAGTCGGCACCCACAAAAAAACAATGAAATCATGAGCCACCTCTACCTCTCAGACAACGCCCGCTGGAAAGCAGTATCCAGCCGCGACAGCGCCGCATCGACGCACTTCGTATACTGCGTCAGAACGACGCTGATCTACTGCCGACCAGACTGCTCATCACGACTCGCCCGCCGAGCGAACATAGAGTTCGCAGACTCGGCCGCTGAAGCTGTAGATAGAGGGTACAAAGCCTGTCGGCGATGCAGACCCGATTTACCGCTTCATGAGCCGCAGAGGGATGTAGTGGTCAAGGCTTGCCAGCGAATTGAGCAAGCTGCTAGAGAGGATGAGGTGCTGGGGTTGGAGGATCTTGCGAATGGGGCGGGGTTGACGAAAAGTCACTTTCATCGCGTGTTTAAGCGGGTTATTGGTTTGACTCCTGCTGGGTATCGTCGAGAAGTCGAGCATCGAAGCAGTAGACTGGTGTCTGAAGGGCAGGGGTGTAAGGTGCCAGTTGTGACGGTCATGACGCCCACTGTAATGTCTACTATGATCGACACTGGAGAATTGGATCTTAGTGCATGGATTATTGGATGAGATGCTGAGCGAAGAATCCATATCAGAGTGATAGGACCTGATTCACGAGAGAGTCTACCGCGACTATCGACTATATCTCAGCCATCAATTTTCATCTCAGAAAGTCTTGCCAAGAATGACCGGCTACAGCATCACTTCCCAAAGTCACTCCACAGCCTCCTCCGATCCACAAGCATACCCTTCTGATCAAAAAGCACACCTTCACCTTCCAACAACTCGAGCTTCTTCTCAATATTCAATCGACTCGGCGCATCTCTCCAATCGCCTTGGAAGCCGCCTACGTAGCCTGTCGAAGCTATACAGTGATGGCACGGCTTTGGGGAAGCGTCAGAATTAGCAAGTCTCGAGGTGCAGTGGCAGGAATTTGGGAGGTCAGCAATAGGAAAGTGACACTGACGACTTGTGGGGCGTATGGATCATTTCGGAGCGCGCCCCCGATAGCTCGAGGGGAGGAGCCTAGAGCATCTGAGAGGGCTTTATAGGTCGTTACTCGACCGCTGGGGATTTGTGAGAGGAGTCTGTAGACACGCTTTGGTGTGTCAGATCCTTGTCGGTCTGTGTGTTGAGTGGATGGAGCTACCTCTTGGTATTCTGTGACTGCCATGATGATTATGCGGCGTAGCCGTTCAATTCAATCTTTGGGATGTCACCTTGATCAAACAGCAACTCGTGGCAAGAACGATAGGATCTCAGAGATTATATATGCGAGTGAAGGATCTGGTGGCACTGGTGCTGAGTATCGAAGCAAATTCCGTATTGGGTTCAGAGACTTCTCGTCAAGCGACCCGATTGGTCAGTTCTGTAGCAATCCGTGCAGAAGGTATATTATGCGAGGACGCATCGAAATATAGTACACCTCGTTGCAATCATGATATTTAATGAACACATGTAAAGTATACATTATCGAAGACGCAACTCTACTTTCCAACGATTCTGTTGAGCGCCATCCCCTTCTTGCCATTTTTCAGCCACCGATTGTTCCCAGGTCTGAAGTCCCTACGGACAATCTTAGCACGATCGACCAGATTTTCGCCATCTTCTCGTCTCAGATAGATGCCTTCGGCGAAGCAGTCGCCATAAGCGGATGATAATGCCTGGACAAGATCTTGTAGAGACGTGCGATCGAGGCTCAACGGGAGCGGGATCGCAGGCACTTGACATATACTTGTGTCCTGGAGTCTGGCGCTGAGTGCTTGCCTGCTTAGGAACGTATCGTGAAGTGTATCATAGAGGTCGAAAGCGAGGAAGACATCTCCGAGCTGATCGTAGTGTATCGCGTGTTCTGTGTACAGCCACTCGCCGTAGAGTATATACTTGCCCGGGGCAGCATTGCCGTTCTCGCCACATAGGACCTTCCGCAAACTGTCTGCGTGGCTTGAGATCCATTTGTCTACTTTCTTGAACTCGTTGTTGGTTTTCGCCGGTAAGGAACGGGTACGGCTCTAGACCCAAAATCCGAGTGAAGAGGCTGGATCGAGCTGTATACCCATGTTTGCGCCGTCCACCTTTTCTTCTAGTGTGATGGTGATGCCGTTTTTTGTTGATAAGAAGCTGGCTGCATCGTTTTCTATCTCGTCGTCTCCAGTAGCTGCGCCGAGATTGTATAGATGCCGTGTTCTTGAAAAGCTGGTGAATACTGGCTGGGTCTGCAATGAATGCTGCGAAGTCGGCTGTCGTGTATGGGGCTGTACATTCCTAGCAGTGGGCCTCTCTGTAGGCACAGAGCCTCCCAGCAATTCCAACAGCTCTGAGGCGGCTCCATCGGACTGTACACGCAGAATGCAATCGAATCTCTCTCTTGGTACTGGCGGGATAAATTCCTTCTTCACCGACATGATTATTCTCCGTGATCGTCCCTGTGCTATAGTGGGATGGGTTGACCTTGCATCTGCGCGTGAGATACATGTTTCCGTGTCGGTATCGAACCACGCGCACACAGAGCCAGCCGGTGAAAATGCGTGGTCAAGCCATGCCTGTCTTTTGGCTGGAGTGGCATTGCATAGATCTACCACTGCTTTCTTACTATCTCTAACACAGCTTGCCAATGAAGTTAGACAAGAATCATGCGTACCCAAGTCATCTTGCGAAATGACCTCGAAGCCGCATTGCTCGGCGAGACTTTTTGCGAAAGTACTCTTACCTGAGCCAGGTACACCACAGCATACAACCAGGGTCGTTTGAGTAGGCACTTTGCCTTTGACGACTTCAAGTCCAATCCCTGGCACAGTCTCTGTTAGCTTCGCGGCAGGTGAGGTGAACTTCGAAGGCTTCAGCAAGTAGTCAACAAACTTGCGGATGATGTTTTCTTGCTCTGCACTTTCGATACTTCCGGGACGCATATGACGGATCAGACGCATTGCTTCAGCAGGGAATATGATCTTCTTCTCATACTTCTGAGACGAGTGTCTCCTTTGTGAGCGGCCGTCAAAGCCACAAGCCATGGTGTAACACGCGGCAAAAGTACCTGCGCGACCCTTACCGGCCCCACAGTGAACGAGAGCAGCTTCGTCGGGTGGGAGGGCTGACATGGTATCGATGAATGTATCGACTTGTTCCAGACTTGGAGAACGATAGTCCTTCACGGGGATGAATATGTTCCGCGACTGGCTATCAGCAAACCAATCGTGCGGCAGAGGTACTTCTTGGGTGAGGGTCACGATAGTAGTGATGTTGAACTTCTCCCTTAGTATGATGATATCTTCGGCAGACCGGGGAGTGCTCATAACAGCTAGTCGGAGCGGTACGAGCCATCTGAAGAAGCGTGGAAGCTTATACGTCCGCCTCTTCCATGGAACGTAAAGACGCTTGTTCGAAGACTGTATAAGAAGATGTGGCAAAAAGGTGTCTAAGTCTAGAAGACCCTCCTCCATGTAGTCTGAGAATGCTTCCTGTAAGATCTCACGATTCTCTGGACATGATGTGAAATTGAGCAAGGGACCGTTACTGTCAAAAAGCGCGCCGTGTTTCCCCCACTGAGAGATTTCTGGCTCGGAGAACATACAGCCAATGTCTGTGTATTCCAAGCACTGCAGTATTCCGTTGACTGCTGTTTCTCGTACTTCATTCCTGGATATACCTGCTTTTGAAGATATGGTGGTCTCAGACAACAGCGCTAAGACATGCGCATAGTGGAACATTTTTCGCTTGGAGTACTGAGACAAAGGCAGTAAGGCTGCTGATTCGATATGTTCGGCAATTTGGTTCTCATGAGTTTGTTCAGACTCCTTAGTCGAGCTCAACGTGAGCTCCTCGGACGAGGTAGCCGCCATGATCGTTGCTCCACAGGATAGAAGAAAGTGCTAGTGTGGTGAGGTCGATACACGTTTTACTTCGGGGTTTTGTCTCGATAAGAAACCAGTAGACAGCAAGACGTACGATTCTGGAGGGAGTGATAGAGTCTTCTTTCTATTCTTCACACTACCTACCTTTATTCATGAGGTATAGAGGTTGTGTTCATCCTTAGTACTAAAAGTGCTAGATTTCCCGATTAGGCCATCGCAGGAGTTGACTCATAAACTAGGGCATGCTCGAATCGGGAGAGATTGAAGTCTTTGACCAAGCCAATTTTGCCTCGATTGACCAGGGCGATGATTTTTGAGTCATTAGCAGTCCAGATGCTGGTCTCTCAGATCGTGGAGCTATGCTGGACGATGGAAGGAGGCTACTCCATTATCACAGCATTCGGATCTAGACGCTGTGCAATTCCCGCCCCGTGATGATTATTATCCGAGCATCCAGAACACGACCACTTGACATCGGAGTACGACCCAGATCAGCGTATTTATATTACAGGTAAGACAAGCAATCAAAACCACAATATGTCGAGAAGCGAGGTTGCGCTCAGTCCAATCTGTGGACGATGTGGTGTGGCGGTGTTGAGACAACAATTATACGATGAGGAGCATGAGACCAATGCATCAACCACGGTGATCCCCTGATCTCATCTGAGCTTGAAGCGACATTAGTATCACAAGTCAGCTGGTTCGTCCTTACATTATACTGGAGCATATTTACTGCATCTTATTTGTAGCACAGGACGAAAAGTCAATGGTGATGCCTTATCTGGCCCCGCTCTCTCGGTTAGATCCGCCAAGCGCCTTGGTCTCGACCCGCAAGCGTGCTGCCCTACCGCCTCCACCATTACAACCTCGATTGCCAAGCCGACAGCCACCTTGATGTTCACCTTACTGCATCAATGATGAAGACGACAACGAGCAACACTCTGATCTTACTCACTCATTTCTGCGAGATCCACGGTCCCCAGACCGTGCTCTGCACCAGCGTCATCCCCGCGTCTCCAAAGCCCTCACCATCGTCGACTTTGACCTCTGAGACCGGGTCGAGTTGCGCGAATTGCTCTTACGATGTGCCCAACACCACTACGACACCGGTGCTACGGTCGGAGTATCTACGGTATACGATCGTGAGCGCAAGAGTGACGTCTGATCCGCTAGTGAGAGAAGTATGTACGCGTGCGCTGTCAGTGGAAACTCTACCGAAGGGTCAGACATCAGGAAGTTTCGTCACGTGCACAGATGCGCGATTACTGGGAGATGATGAGAACCGCGGAGTCAACATCGTGCATGTTTTCCGCCTGCAGGATCCGCGAGCTCGAGGCCGACGGAGAGTCTACGCCTTCGTGTGTGTGGGGGACAACGACCTCTTGAGCAACCAAGGACCCATCATGAAGACCTTCGAGATCTGGGCGGATTCCATCGAGCATCTCAGCGAGCGCCACCTGAAAGCGCTTCAGAATTCCAATCACGCCGGCGGCGCTTCGACTCCAACATCCGATGGCGGCGGCGGCGGCAGCCATAGAGACTTTCTCACAGGAGGCAACAGTCTCGACTCATCAATGAACTTGTCTTCCGCGACGCCAAGTCCACCTCTATCAATCGACACGCCACCACAGTCCCACTCACCGCCTAGGTTACCAGGTCCGCTCTTAGCTCGTCATCATCGAGGCGCGGCCTCCACAGGCGGCATTCCAGGCACCTCAGCATCAGCATCAACCCCCACCTCAGCAACGACCGCAACAGTAACAGCAGCAACAGCGGCAGCGACGAGAAACATGACTCCCGTCTCGAGTTTTCTGTCCGCCAAAACCGTCGACCCAGACGGCTTCCCGCGCTCCTCGCACGCAGTGGGCTCGGCGAACCTAGCTCTGATCCCCAAGACGCGAAGCCTGGCCGAAATCGTGGGCGACGAGTATTTCTTCGTCAGACTGCATGCCGAGCTTTGCAGGTTGATGAGTGACTTGGTCGAGAGCAGGACGGTCGCGAGTGAAATTAGTGATGGAGAGGGTGGGAGTCGTAGTGATCGTGATGATGATGATGATGATGATGATGAAAAAAATGATGACGACGACGATGATGCTAGTCATGTCGGAAGTGATAGTAGTGATGAAGCGGACCCGGGAGGTCGTCCGGAAACTTTGCATAGGTGGACATGAGGTTGCTTGGAGTGAGGCATGTTGCATAGCCGCGCTGGTCGTGCGAAGGACTGGAGGCTAGGCTCCGGAGATGAGACGATGAACGCAGGCGTTTGTCGAATGATACAACGAAGGTTGATCATCATATCAGAAGACATGAAGTGCAATTCCGCCCAATCATTCATTTGTTACTTCCAAGTGGAGAAAGACTAAGGTACGATCAAGTGAAGAATTTTGCTTTCGTAGACTGCTGTCGCAGTCGTATTACAATATGGTTCAACCGTCTACCACCAGACCCATCTTCTACGTCCTAAGCTCGTTGCGAAAACCCTACCGGTTGCCAATCATAAAGTATCTGAAATCAAGAATACGTTCACGATACAGCAGAAGAAACACCAATCTACACTTGCAGTAGCGCTTTCACATTATGGTCTATGTTTCATTAGCTCAAGTTGGCTGTGTCTTGAAAATGAAGAGAGAAGACTTACGCATTCGCTATCTTGCTTGGTGGCTGGTACCCCCATTTCCTCGAAAGTCTTTGGTCCCTTCTTGGGAGGAGGTCGAGTGGGAGACGATGCAGGTTTTGGCGCTTCTGAGGGTGTAGCAGCACCAGCGGGGCCTTGTGACTGGCCAGGTGATGCCAAGTTGGGCCTTGAACTCGTCCTCGGAGGATGGTTAAAGTCTGATGTGCTGGCGGTTTGTCGCAAGGGGCGTGGGGCAGATCCATTTGCTGGTACAGGTTTCTTCGGAGGACTAGACGCTCGAGATAGGCGAGCCGCCCGTCGCACATCAGGAGGCGCTACAAATCCAATGTCCAACGCACCGCCTGGTGCACTGCTGTGCGGCGGTGGGGCTGGTGCCAATGGTGTTGTGTTCACCGGACGAGGCTGCACACCTGAAGGGATCCTCGAACCGTGCCCAGGCACCGGCCTCCTTGGATCAAGCATCGGACCCGATTGTCCCGCCATACCTGATGGCATTCTCTGGCGACCGCTGCCGGTAGTGGCAGTAGATGAAGGGCGAATTTCTGGGTCAAAGGAAAATGCAGAGCTCGGGCGATCAGGGAGCGCGGTGGCAGCGCGATGGATGTGCGGAGGCCCATCGTCGACGGGGTAAGGTGCAACAGATTGTGATCTGATGTCCGGAGGTGGTACAGTAGGCGGACGGTCGTCGAGCGGGTAAGGTGCGACTGACGGGGTCCTCTTAAGAGGTGCGGCCGGAGGAAGATCGTGTCTTGGCAGCTCAGTAATGGAAGACATTCGCGGAGGATGCCCCTGTTGAAATCGCTCTGGTTTTGCGCCTCGCTGCGATCCGTATTGGGATCTGATACGGGTCAGAGCCACGGTCTCGTGGTCCTTCCGTGAGAGCACTTGTTTCCTCGAGATGCCATCAATGCGACCAGCAGCGTCCGGGTTGCCATTGCTGGCAGCGCGTCTGTACCAGTGAAGAGCAAGATCGACATCTTTTGCCACGTAGATTCCAAGTTCGTTGAAGTAGCCCATTGCAAACTCGGCATTGGAAAGGCCAGTCTGTGCTGCACGGTTCGCAAAGGTATATGATATTTCTTCATTCTTCGCGAACAGGCCTTCGTGTCCCACCAAGAACCATTTGCTGATGGCCATGTCGGCTTCCGCTTCGCCCTGCCGAGAAGCTAATCGATTGTAGTGCAAGGACAGGGCTGGATCGAATTGACATCCAAGAGAACCCAACTCGTAAGCAGAACCCATTTTCAGCTGAGCCTTGGCGAATTTCAGGAAAGCTGCCTTCTCGATGTAGTGCCTTGCCGAGGCTTCATCGTAGCTCAGTACGCCCTCTGGCAATCTGATCTGCGGAAGTTGTCGTGCAAGTAACATGCCATAAACATAGGCGCCCTGTGGGGCATTCTCATCTGCGCTGTCGGCCGAACGTCTGATGAGATCGATGCCTCTGACAAAATCCTGATCTTGTCCATGCTGGCCTCTCAGCGTCATCATACCCAGGCGATATAGGGAAGCAGAATCAGCCTGCTCGACGCCCTTGTGGTAATGCCTCAAGGCTTTGACGGCATCGTTGGATGCCTCGTAAAGCATGCCCAAGCGATACTCTGCTCTTGCATATCCTTTGTCAGCCGCACGCGCGTAGCATCGAAATGCCTCCTTTTTGTCTTGGGCTATATTGAATCTTCCGAATTCAAACCACATGCCCTTCATAAAGACGGCTTGCGGGTGACTCTGATCGGCTAGGAAGTGGACGACGTTCATAGCGTCCGTCCTGATCTGTCTTTCGACAGGCGGAGTTGCCGGCCTTGCAGGCTGTGTTGCTTGCAGTCGTTCCTCATTCTCCATGGCTGTACCTGCATAAAGCAGAGCGTCTTGCGCCCAGGCCAGTTGCATATCCGGGTCATTTGAGGTAAGCACCGGCATGCGCGCCTCTTCCAGCGTCTTCTCGACTTCCTCGTCTGATGGAGCGACATTCGGATAGATCCTCGCACGGTCGTGGATGGCTGGAAATGCAGAGCCAAACCTCGGGGATGAGCTCATGGATGTCGACATTGTGCTCATCGTGGATGTTCTGTCAGTCAGATTCATGTTCGCAATGCCCTCCTGTATTTGGTCTGACATTTCGGGCATGTGCCTGTGAGCAACGTTGCAATGATTAGCATCTTGTTCTCGAGCACATTACTTGAGTTCTGTCATACCTTTGTGGGGCTGGTGCGACCAGCACAGGTTCATGGGGCGGCATGTAGTAGTCATCATATCCGCCAGGTACAAAAGTCGCACTCGCCGTGGGATAGTGAGACATGTTTCTTTGCTGACTCTGATAGCCAGAGTCGGCGTAGGGATGGCTATAGTGGTTATACGAGGGGTTATACGAGGGGTGGTTGTATTGTTGATAGTGGGGCACTCTCTGAAACGGCACACTTGTCGCTTTTTGTTTGAGATCAGGTCAGCCAGGTTCCAGAAATCGAATATGCGAGTGAAGCAGTGCTTCCGCAGGGTTGGGCTCGAGATGTTCAAAGGACAGGAAATGCATATCACAGGGTTTCGTAAAAGGCAGGGTGGAGTTTGGAAATGTCAAATAATGTCAACCTACTTGCGCCTGCCCAAGCTTGGGCGGATTGTTGCGACAACATTGACGCGTTTACCCAATCCGGTCTTGGCGACTTCCTAAAGTTATAACGTCTGCGCCGCGACTCTGACCTCGCTTGATCCTCGAAGGATTGTTGCGAGTCCTTTTTTCTTTTCTCCTGGGAATGGATTCGTACTTGAAGAGGGCGCAGGGAGACAATGTCTGTTACTGTCGGGTAGTGCGGTCTGCTCCCACTCCTATTCTCCAGCTTCAAATTAGGGCCTCCTGACGCGGCCTTCATCTCGTTTCTTCATGTCTATAATGATCGTCCTGCTTATACTTGGAGGTCGAACAGACTTTGTGACTGTCAACCTACAATGCAAGTATAACCTCCCAATCGTTCTGCCAACTGTCTCAACCCTTGCAGCGATCTTTCTTGCGTACTCTTTCCTTTCGTATCGATCAATCAATCAATCCGATATCGTACTCTACGTGGTGGAGCTACCCCAAGTATCGCGCGAAGTCTGAACTCACACCCGGTGGACCCGCACAGCCACTGTGAAAGTCTTGGGGCAATTCGGAGATGGGCAGCACAGGCCCGCCTTGGAGGAATAGTGAGTTTCTTTCCTCGACTCCAGAATAGTGACGGGTGCCGACATAGCCCATCACAGCCTCGACATACCAAGGCCTATTTCAATCTTCTTCGTTGTGATCCGCGGACTAGCCGCTGAGCGTCGTGCCTGGTCTAAGCCTCTGCCTCCAGGATCCTTCTCCGCTTTGTGGATCACGAGTCTGCTTCAGGGTGTTGTCGTTTTATGGTAGGATAATCAGGAAATGAGTGTATCTTGAACATTCAGAGGCAAGACTTGGTCGTTTCGGTCCACAGTTGACTACGGGGTTTGTAACGCAGTTCATAGTCTACTTAGGCGTCTTTGAAGGTACTGCTCGACCGCGACAAGAGTAACATGATTATCTTCGCTTATACAAGTCCATGAATATTGCTCCTCATCTTGATCATGAGCATACAAACCCATCGCAGCTTGGAGCAACATCGCGGACAGGGTCGCCGTCGACTCTACCCAAATCGAGGTTTGCGGCCCAAGCTTCCGTCAAAAAGGGGGAGCGGAGGGTCGCAGACATGCGGAGATATCGACGCCGAAGTCACAATGTTCCAAGATTCTGTGATTGGACATGTATGGAATAGGTACTCTATTGAATACATTGATAGCATATTTATCTTCCCAACTTGATGGAAGTATCTTGGCCGTATGTGGATTTGGTAGATAGAGGTTCAAACACTCAGACTGCGGGCTTGGCAGCTTCTCCTTCTCCCTGAGGCTGCAGCGTTTGCTGGACGCCTTGTATGTCCTCGGTCGTCGTCGGTGCCGAGTCGACATTGGCAACAACATCGGCTTCAGTCTCGGTCTTCTCTTCTGCTCCCTCGTCTTCTTCCTCGTGATCATCATCGTCCTCCTCCTCCTCCTCGTCCCCATCTCTTCCATCCCTCAACTTGCCCCCCTTGCGCTTAGGAATGACCTTCATAAACGCCTCGCCCCAATCGCCGAGCGCCAACCACTGCAGCATGATCTCGACGACATGATTAGTAGCCAGCACTTTACGGGATGCCATTTCCAGATAGTCGCCGATCGGCAGCCGAGCGGTTTTGACGTTGTGGGCTATGGCGCGGCGGTGGCAGAGACCCTTTTCGCGGTTCTTGTCGACGAGGCCGCCGATGATGTAGGTGCTGTAGGGTTTCAGCTCGGTCAGGGTGTAGTCGGAGTCGCTGCTCAGGTAGATGATTTCGCCATGGTCGGCGGCGACGCTGGCGGCGGGGCATTGTTGCTGCTGTTCGGCTGAGGGGTCGGTGGAGGCAGTAGCGGGTTCTGTGGAGGTTGAGGTTGCAGTGGTACTGGCCGAACCGGCGTATTTGGCAAAGACGCCCTTGAGCTCGCCGCCTCTTGCTGGGTCAGCCATCCAGGTCTTGGCCTGCTCGGCGGCGACTGTAAAGTCTTCTTCGAGGAAATGGAAGCCCTTCCAGTGCAGGTAGTTTTTGTTCAGGACGCCGTCGAAGCGCTCGCGGAGTTTGCCGTTGAAGGATGACACGGCGAGGTGGCCTCTGAAACGGGCGTTTTTGTTCTCCGAGTAGCTGCGGGTGATCTGGCCTGCCAGACTGACTCGTTCGTTGTCCTTCATCTTGTCGTCAAAGTCGCAGTCTAGCAGCAGAGTGATGGGGAGCTGGGTTGCGGGCACGTAGGAGCGCTGCTGGGCCTTGAAGGCTTCCGGGTCGAGGTAGAGTTCTGCGCGCTCTTGACGCTTCTTCTCTCGCTTCCTGCGGTTTTCCTCTTTCCGGCCGGCTTTGCGCAGCGCTTTCTTCTCGTCCCAGGCTGCTTGACGGCGCATTTTCTTTTGTTGGTTCTTGGACAGGGGAACGCCCGGGGTGACTTGGACACCGGTGTAGCCAGTGCCGTTGGTCGAGGCTGTGGTCGCACCTTCAAGTGACGGAGATGCTGTTGCAGCTGTTCCGGAGACGGATCCAGCTGCGTCTGCGGGTGTGCTTGTTGCCGTTGAAGAAGTAGTTGCATTTCGAGACCGAGAGGGAGGGTCGGTGGTGGTGGTGGTCTTGGAAGCGTGATCAGCTTCTTGTTTTGTCTTTGCTGACTCTGCGGCTACAGCAGGGTCTTGGGCTTGTGTTGGCGCACCGTTCGTTGGGTCTGCTGCTGTCGTGGTTGTGGTTGCAGGGTTCGAAGACTCGAGAGTGGTGGTGGTGGTGGTGGTGGTGGTGGTCTGGTGGGTCTGCTGAGTTGCAGGAGCAGAGGCAGTGGTTGCAGACGAGGCAACGGCAACTTCATCGTCGCGGGTGTGGCTGGTCTTGCGGATCTTGTTTGGCCGCTCTGATTGCTCCATTGTATCTTCTTGTATCTTCCTCTTCTGTTCTGTGTTTTCCTGTCAGCAAAAGAAAGAGACAATTGGGGAAAGAGAAGGAATTATTTGGTAGGGCTGAGAGAGGGCCGGGACTGGGGCTTCGGAGTCGATTGATCCGATGAACAGTAGGGCTGGTGCTTGGCAGAGATGCTGACCACCTGCACCTGCCGTTGCTGGTGTTGGCTGCTGCTATACCATTCTGTTTGTACAAGCATAGTCGCCAATCATCTCCGGATCTTCAATCGCACGCCTGCCCCGAACAGTCCATCCACTCGATTGCCTCGTCGGCGTAGTCTCCTTGAACCCATCCAACACAAAATGCCTCAGGACATGCCCCCGACCGGCGGCTACGAGCCAGTGCAGTACCGCCGCAACCTGCCCGCCCGTGGCTTCCGCCCTGCCACCTACTTGCTTGCCGTCGGCGCCATCTGCACATATGGGTTCTGGAGAGTGGGTCAGGGTATCCGGGAGCAGAAGTGAGTGTCTGTCCTCTTGCTTTCTCTCTGTTGATTTTGGTCGATGCCGGAGGGAGGGGGAAGGACTGGAAGGGATTGGGTCAGAAGAGCAAGAGGTGGAGACAAGAGTCGGCTGAGAGACAGGAGCGCATCAGAACATCTCGAGAATCACAGAAAGCGCGGAGCACAAAGGACGGAGCGACGATTACTGCGACAAAAACTGACGATGATCCAGCGAACTCGCGCGCGAGAAGATGTGGTCCCGCATCCACCTGATCCCCGTCCTACAAGCCGAAGAAGACCGCGACCAGGTCCGTCGCATGTGGGCCGACAAGGCTCGCGAGAAGGAGCTGCTCGGTGCCGAGACCAAGGTCTACCACTCGGAGCGGTATGTTTCTTTTTCCTTTTCCTTTTTCTTTTTCTTTTTCTTCTTCCTGTGCACTGCTGATCCGTCTCAAGATTCGTACGACCTACTTTCGCCGTCACTCCTGCTCAGACTACCAAGTAGACTTGCGCCTGTACACATGAGTTATAGTCGCGCAGAGGAATGGAAGGAAGAACAATGGGTTGTGCAGGATGAGAGTCTGAAATGGAAGAGGGCAATATATGGGGGATAGAACGTGCCTCGACAAGAGGGAGAGCGCATTCAAGTGGAACAATGGATTGAAGAGAGAGAACACAAGTCATGAAAGAAAGAAAGAGAGAAGACAGAGAGTGAGGTCTCTGATAAGCCGTTAGGAGCGGCTGCTGCCCTTGTATGACTGATTGCCTTTTCTCGTCTTCTCCTGTTCAATTGTACAAAGCAGGAGAAGTCGAGACGTCAACAAAAAACAAGAAAACAAAAAAACTCACCATTTTCATCAACTGTTCATTGATCTTGTTGAGAGCTATATGTTCTCGAAGTGAGATCTAATCACCGCCCCCACCACCTCCACCAAGCTTCCGAGGCAAATGTCGGACCCTCCACACATTACTCCCCAGTCCCCTCTCGGCATCCAGTTTTCGCTCAGCAACATACGGTCTCTCCTTCTCCTTCTCCACTTTCCCTCGGTCATCATCCTCACCGTGACCAAAAACAGTCCCGGCGTACACGTCCTCCATGAACGCCCAGTCGGGACTATCGAACTTGCCGCGCACGAGCACGATTTGCTTTCTTTTTCTTTCCTGCGCTGATCCGTCCTCATCTAACTCGTCTTCGTCTTCGTCATCTTCTTCTGGCGGATACGTGAAACGATCAATCTCGTCTGCAGAAAGGGGTGTCAAGAGATGCAGCTCTTGTTTTTCTCTATCGATGCCTCTTATCAGCGCTAGTCCTACGCATCGTGAGTTGCGTGGGTCCAAGGGCGCGATGAGCCCGCTTCTGTCTGGTAGTAGGTAGGGCAGGTCGTCTGGGGTTCGCGATACTAGGGACTGGATATTCGGTTCTTGTGCGTCGTGGTGCTCTGCTTCTTCGTCACCTTCTACTTGTTGAGCGGTCGAGGTGACCAGGGAGTGATACCCCGGTATCGCGACGTCGTCTTCAATGACGCAGATCGCTACGACCATGCCGTCTAGCACTGTGCTCAGAAACGCCGGGGGCACGACTTCGCCATATGACAAGATGGCGAGGATGCCTTGGCCGGGCCCGGAATAGGGGACTTGCCAGGGCCGGATGTGGCTTATTGGTCTTGTGTCCCATTTGGCAATGGGCGAGGTCTCTGATGGAGTTGAAGGTGGAGAAGTGTGGAAATATGACATGTTCATCATAGCCCTGAACTCTGCGCTGGTCCGACTCTGCGTCGGTCTTGTTTCTCGCTGGGGAACCAACAGAACTCGGCCGTCTGCTCGTAGGGAAGACTTGATGGCTTGCACGACGTCCATGTCCATTGGCTGCATCAATACCACGTCTGTGATTGGAAAGCCCTGGACCAGAGCCAGCAACACTTCGACTGCTGATCCGAGCACCCAGCCATTGCAGTTGATCACTAGAGGGGCGTCGGGGAACGATAGTCGGAGTCTTTGGTAATGTGAGAGGAGATCCATAGCACACGAGAGAAAGTGGTCAGAGTCTTCTTTTGGCGTTATCGACGCAAGAGTATGCGATCGTATCATGTGATATGGAGATGAAGAAGGTGCGGTTGGGTGTGTGAACGGTGGGCCTAGAATAGGAGCATGTAGCTGCACAAGAGACACCTGTCCAGGGGGTCCAAACTCCGGCTGTCCAGGATCGAGGTCGAGCCAAAAGGATGTCTTTGGCTGTGCTGAATTTAGTCTCTGATTTGACGTCCTCGAAGTAGTGGACGTCAAGAACGTATTCGTCAGCCATCGGCTTATGGTCGATTTCCCAGAGGCTTTGGGTCCCGACACTAGAACTACCGGATCCGATGAGGTTCGTGGATAATTAACGATGCGGAATAATGCACTCTGTATGCCCTGGTCGACATCCAGAGCTGTGAGTGCACGTTTCAAGGGGTCGTCCGTAGACGAACGAAGCTTGACGTGTCTTAGTATCATATAACTATCCGTAAAAGGTGGCAAAGTGAATCTCACCAGCATAAAAGACCGCTTCGACTCCGCACTACCATTTGCAACAGAGTCCTTGAAGTCTTGCGCATTCCATAGCTTGCCCCATAATGGAGAGACCTTGCTCAGACCTGCCATGGATGTAGTGGTAGAAATGACGGCTATCTCGGCCGCTCCGCCCTTAGCGATGACTGTTAGCAGAGCGTGTGTGCCAGGTGCAAAGACTCTATACGTCCGATCACCAGCTCGCAGAGCAGCACCCGAGAGCATGACGATGCCCGAGATGACTTGGAGGTCATACTCGCCGATGAACGTCGCCGTCTCATCAGCTTTCAACTTGAGGACCAATCGATCAGGACTCTCAGAAAGAACAGCCATCTTTCGAGATCGAAAAGATGACAGTCTCTGGGGCTGAGCAGCTTTATAAGATCGTTGAGCCGAAGACCCGGTCCATAACTGGTCATCAGACGAGTATCCGATTCCGGTGCCGTCGTCATCTCCTGAGGCAGCTTCGTGGGCACTGCTCAGTGGAAAACTCGACAAAAGCGTCGGAAGTGCCGCTGCATCACTTCGGTCGTTTTGGCTTGTGGGTATCGAGTTCGATGGCTTCAATTCATCCAGAGGTTTGATTTCGGTATCTGATTGCGCAGCTCTAGCCTTGGCCGCAGCAAAAGCACTGAGTCGTGCTGTATTTAAAGTCAATTGAGGTTTCCTTGCACTAATTCTGCCAAGTCGAAAAGATCATACGCTTGGGTTCAACGAAAGCTTCCTGCGCTTTACGTTTCTTCTGCATGATTTGCCCTATTATCCTATACCAAAAAAAAGTCCGACGATATGGTCGAAATATGGAGTAGGTGACTTTCCCGATTGGGCGTTTTGCGGCCATCTCGGAGGTCTTGGCGGGGAAATGCAAGAGTTGCAAAGCTTGGACCACTCGGGTCTCGCATCTTTCCCAAAATTTCTGGACGGAAGTATTTTGTCTATTCCTGTAATTCATTATGAGATAGAAGTTTTCAAACACCAAGCATTTCATCTTCTGATCTCGGGGGCCATCTACTCTTTTGCTCCTCTTGAGAATTTCATTGACTCTTCCAAGCTTCGTTTCTCTGCACAAAGTCCTGAGAAATTGCATGTTATAACCCATCAAATCCCGTGTCTCGACCAGGAAGATCATCTGCCACCAATGGCCAAGGTGAAGGAGACGAAGGTCGCAATCAGGGGCGAGAACCCCAGAAAGGCACCCAAAGCATCGCAGACAGCGCGCAAAGTCCCACCCCCCCACGAGGAAGTCAAGGCCGAATCTGGCAGCGACAGCAGCGACAGCCAAAGTAGTTCTGGCAGCGACAGCGAAAGCGAGTTGGAGAAGCAGAAAAGCACAAAGAAGCCCGATGTGCGGAAGGCCAAGAAGTCCGAACCAAACAGTCCTCCTGTCGCTGATGACTCGAGCGACGACTCCAGCAGCAGCGACGACAGCGAAGATGACAGCAGCAGCAGTGAGGGAGAGGCCATGAAAGCAATGAAGTCTGCCAAGAGCAGCAAGAAGGACAACAAGAAAAAGGACACACCAGCAGCAGTCAGCACGAACGGTAAGGTGTCCAAGAGCACCGAGAAGGTGGATTCGTCAGACGACGACAGCTCCGAAGACGAAGAGATGGCAGACGCCCATGCAGAGTCCACAAATACTGCAGCAGCGAAAGCATCCGAGCCTGTAGATCCCACGCGAGCAGTTGCGCCGCAGCCTTTCGAGCCTCCAGCCGGCTACAAAACTCTCGACATCTCAAAAGCAAACGCCAAGACTCTCTCCTCATTACTCTCAAACCCTTCGTCAAAGCAAATATGGCACATCACCGCACCCTCATCAGTTCCGATCTCCGAGCTCAAGTCTGTGTCTCTGGCTGCTATCCAGAACCAGTCCTCAGTCCTCACGCACAAGTCCGCCTCCTATGCATTGGCCGAAGAAAAGGAGTCCAAGACGACCAAGAAAGTCTTACTGCCCGCCAGTGGCGGCAAGGGATATGCGGCCACCGAGCTCCCCGTATCTAAGAGTCTGGTCCTACAACAAGTCCTCTCCATACCGAAGCTCGAAACCAGCGCGTCCAGAATCGGTCCGAAACCCCCAAGATCTCCGCGGAAGCAACCCAAGGGCCTTCGCATGAGGTACAAGCCAACCGGATTTGGTTCCGGTGACCCTGGCACCATTCTCGGCAGCGACGAGAGTGAAGATGACGAGGACGTGACCATGACAGAACCCCCGGCATTCAAGGCTCCCAAGGGCAGTGCGCAACGCGAGAGAGAAAAGGAAAAGGAACGCAAGAGGAAGCGAGACGAAAAGGACGCCGCTGAAGAGGTCCCGACGCCACGTACAGAAAAGAAGCGAAGGAAGGAGAGAAAGGGCGTCTCCGCCGACGAGACCATGGAAGTCATGCCAGGTCAAGAGAGCACCGCGGCCAGGATTGAGGAATCCCTCATCGAGGGCACAAAAGAAGTGGTGCCGCGGACAGTGGAAGAAAAGGCCAGGATCAAGGCGGAAAAGAAGGAGCGAAGGAAAAGCAAGGATAAGAAGAATTAGTGTGGCATTACAGGCTCTTGATTGTATCAGTACAGGCATCCTGCTTTAGCTATGGAGTTTTTGGGGATTAGCAAAAAATGGAAGGGGTAAGGCAAACCAGGAAAAGAGCTTCGGTCGCATCTGTAGAAATTCACAGATCCGGGACATTGCAGCATTCAGACGCAATCATGCAGAGAGTCCATACAAAAACAATCCAACTTCTTCCTCGGTCTTCGTATTATGTTGATGATACCGAGCCATTGAGCAGTACTCGACAAACACACTCTCTGCCGGCAGAGCACTCATTATGCGACCTTGAGTAATCTCAATTGAGAATGCTATAGTAGGCTACTGTCACGACTGCGCTTCTACGTACGGCCACAGGCAGCTGACAACTGGGCATCCCGTCCGCTCTGCCAGACATAAGCAGTTGACCGGCAGATTAGTACTACGGTGGGTGACCACGTGGGAATCCCTGCTGCTGTACGTTTTGGTATCCTCTGCCATTCCTTTTTGTTTCCGGTCTGCTCCTACAAGACAGCACGAACCTTGCGTGTGGTGATTCTATACAATGGAAGCCTGAAACGGGAGTCGAAATCGGTGAACATAAGGTAAACAAACGCGAGTCGTTCATCTCGGAATTCCCCACTATTCTTGGCAAGATTTGATCATCGAACATGTTCAAGGTACAAGCCAGTACAGTACCTACTGTATCTCGACCCCACATCAGCGACAGGGATTACAAGCCACTGTTTACATCCAATATCTTGTATCTGCCGCTCGAGCTCCACAACAACGGTATGCCTGCAATCCCCCCAATCGGATATTGATCGCCTCTGCATGTAGGCTAGTCGGTTGCAATAACAAACATCCTCGTCCATCCGGGGAACGTGACATAGTTTTCTAGCAGTCGCAATGACGAACACTCCTGCAACCTTGTTCATGACTGCGGCAGAGTCGACAGGGTATGAAACCACTCCGAGCTGATCCCAAGCAATGGTGAGATCCAGCAACAGTAAGTAGCCAATTTGGTCTCTCGTTGCTTTTCTTTTCTTTGCTTCACGCCATTCCTGTCGATGGGTAAAGCGCGATACTCGTCTTTCGTTTTCGCCTTCTTGGCGCAAGTGATAGCTGTATCTTCCAAAGCATACTACGGTTTCACAAGAAAGATAAGAAAGCGATTCGTCGTGTCCGCGGGCGAAGATATCGACAGCAGCATTCCTCTCATTGCAATCATGTCAGCCCCAGATAATAGTGACGCCGGTCCGGCATTTTACATTGTTGCCGTATCTGGTGGTACCTGTGTGGAAGCGACTGCTCGAGGCATCTTTGCGAAAGACTGTAACGGCTCTGCGGAACAACAGTGGACTGTTCAATACGGCGATGCGCAAGATCAGGTCGCTTTTCAGAATGCGTCCAGTGGCGAATGGCTCAACGCCACAAGTGGTAGTGCTTCTGGCAAAGTTGGCACGTCCGAGACTAAGCAATGGTGGGCTATGTCTAAAAGCAACGAAGCAGGTTCTATTTGGTAGGGTTCTGGTGCTTTTGTGGTTAATTCTTGTTTCGCTGACATGATCTAGGCTGAAATGTAATGACTATGCCGATGCATATCTTTGTAATTCATATGGCAGCTACAAGAATAACAACACTGTCTACGTGTGGCCGAAACAGGTAAACTTTGCATTCCATAAACCTTGTGTGAACCATCACTAATATTTTATTCAAGTCCAACTGGTCACATGCGTTGACTTGGTATCTAAAAGAAGCACAGGCTCCTGGCTACATACCGAAGGCGTGGAACGCAGAAAGTCTAGGTGAAGACTTGAAGCGAAAAGAAAAAGAATTGGCAGCCAAGGGAGAGCAGATTACAGCAGTTCAAAAAAGAGAAGCAGATCTGAATGAAAAAGAGCAGGAGTTGGCGGCCAAAGAAACTACGCAACAGAAACTGAAAGACCAGCTGGACGCCAAAGAAGAGGAGCTTGCTTCTACTCAGAGAGCACTCCGAGAGACCAGTGATGAGAGCTCAAAAGAAAGACAAGACTGGGCCAAGCGGCAGGCCGATCTGCAGCAACAGTTTGACGATCGTCGATCTCGAGAGCGCGATCTCGCTTCTGATGAAGCGGTGGTCGCACAGCGAAAAGCACAAGTTAAAGAGCGTGATGCTGATCTGACGGAGCGAGAAGAAGACCTTAACCGACGTGGAAAGGACCTTGATCGACGTGAAGCCGAGGCACGAGAGGACTCATCTGAACTTGCGGCAGAGGTCGAAAGACTGCACAAAGAACTGCACGATGCACTAACACAACTCAAGCGTGCTCAGGAGGCTTTCAGTATAGCCAACTCTCGTGCCAACAACTCGGCAATCGACAGAAAGGATATGAAGAAACTGAAAGATGAGAACACACGCCTTCGAGATACCATTGCAGAAAGCTCCACTACGTCTAGCCTTCGACCCAACGACTCGCCAACGAACGATCAAGACATGACAAAACTGAAAGATGAAAATGCCCGTCTACGCGATCTCACTATCCAACAATCTCTCCAGCTTCAGGAAGCTTCGAAGCAGCAGAAGCGTGCACCACCGAAGCTTGGTCCCAGCCGTAGCAGGAACGGCAGTCTGAGCGGATCAGTCGCGTCACGAACACCCACTGTCCATTCTGCACCACCACTATCAGCCCCGAAAGTCCCAACGCATGCGCCAGCTGGGATATCGAAGACTCCGAGACCACTGGGATTCAGAACTGACACCAACGCTCAAAAGCTACCATCAGGAGGCAACATCGCCAACAGTGGAGTCAAAACAACGACAAAGACTCAAGCGCCGAAACTCCAACAACGACCAGATGGCAATCGAACAGCCAGTCCTTCCTCTCTTGTAACAGAAAATCAACAGCAGCGCGAAGACGCCCTCAAACTAAAGCAAAAGAAACAAAAGGCCCTCAACGATCTCTCGTCTGCTGCCAAGAAAGGCGTAGCATCGAGTTCGGGAGCATTATACACCAAAGCACCCTCGGTCAGGAACTTCGACGATGCTAGCGATGCCGTGGAGTTTGAGTGTGGACATGTCTTGTTTGCGCCTCCGAGGAAGATCGAGAAGAGGGTTGTTGGCTATTTGTATGAATGAGTAGTGTTTTAGGGAGGAGGAAGTGGGTGATGGGAAGTCTGGGACGAAATTGATGAATTACGATGTCATGAATTGTTTCGATGCTGGATTGCATGTACACATTACGGCATTTGACCGATATAAGTCTTTAGGAAACATGTAATAGGACTGGCATAAGCTTCAGTTGAGCGCAACTATCCCTCCGTGCTCGTGACGAGTATCCGCCTGCTGATCGACGCCATGCTATCCTCGCCCTTCTACCATCCAACGTCCCATCCTTTCGCTCGAAACAGGCCTGCACTTCAGACCCCGTGAGCCTTCGCAGTGTCACTTGTGCCGTAGCTCTCAATTTCCGGAGCATGAAGTGACCATTCGCCACCCTGTCCAATACGTCGCGCTGAACGCGGATTGAGACCAAATAGCAGCGAGCGCTCGATCATCGACGCTTCTGGTCGATATTCGGACGGACGTTCACGACCGATGCTCGAGGTTGGAGACCAGATATGGATGGTCTGACTGACGTGGTTAAATGGAGTGGAGGCATTGGGGCGATGCATAGGGGTGATGCATGGTGTTGTTTCTTGAAGTAAAAGTGTTGCTTCTTCTAGGCGTTGTGCATGTTTGATGAGGGCCTGTTGCATGAGCCATACCATGTTCGATTTGGCATGCCTAGTCGTGTCGACAGTAGTGTCTCTCACGAGTCCCCTGACTTGGTCACTGTAGACATGATGGATGGGCCATAAGCCCAGCCCAGCCCAGGCTCGCCATTCATGGTGCTTATGATACCATGAAGCGCATCAATAGACCTTGAGACATCGCTGCGTGCAGACGAGTAATCCATGTAACCCCGAATGAGAAGATATATCATTTCTCAAGAACGAAGGGAATTAGCATTCACTTCTCTGGACCTGAGGGATATGTTGCTGAGCCACCGCGATAGGGGCAGGCAAGACCTGCGGCATCGTCGGTGCAGTGGATTGGAATGACTGAGTCAATCGAGAGATTGATGACTGGGTGACCTTTCCCTGTGGGTTCATGGGGGGCGGGCTTTGGCTTCTGACGCCCTTGAAGAAGTGGGAGGAGATTGTCCAGGTGGGAGACATTGTTTGTGTGTTGATCTGATAGTTGATGAGCCGAAAATTGGTTTTGTTGCAAAGACGAGTATCACTTTTCTTCAGTGGGAGTAGACGTGTTCAAACTACGATATGGAAAATCACAGCAACCTACAGAAAGCGGAAAGATCAAGGACTAAATGTATTGCAAATAGCCGCTGGTGTCAAACACCGGCAGATCACACAATAGCACCACAAAGAGCTTGTACACAGCACATGATGTATTTTGAGACCGAGTGCTATTCCTACGGCGGGCAAAAACACATCAAATATCTAATAGCGAGACCATCATTGGACGAGCGCGTTGCCGCCTCTCGCACCCGCACAAGATCTGGGCCGGTCCTGGGGACAATGTCAGGTGAAGAGTCACCTGTTGTTGCAGCCTAACGAATCGGCGCTGGCCTGTTTGTAAGCTCCTGCTCATTCGGCACTCGGCGTCGGTGCTTGCGATTGCGGAACTCGCCCGCCGAACTTCAGACTCGCACGCTTGGGGTAACAACGCGCGCTACGGTCGATAAGATTAAATGAACCATTTCAAGTGCGGAATCCATATGCAATGACTAGATCAGAGGCATCTGTTGCTTTTGCCGTGCTGTGGGCGAGTTGCTCACCAAGACTTTGCTGTCTTTCATTCATGTCGATGATGACAGTCGTCTCAAGGGTAAATGGTTATACATCAAATTGGGTCATCTAGACTTATTTGCTGTGGATGAGGTAGCCTCATCTTACACTAGCATACAAATAGCGGTTGTTGCATCTGTTAATCGACCTATGGCTGCGACAGAACAGCATCGTAGTGCTCCACAAATCACAAGAAGATATCACACATGCAGTCTAGCTTGCAAGAAAGATGAAATGGCATCTCGTGACGCCGTCGCCACGTTTGACGGCCTATTCTCCATAGAATCAGGCTTTCACACGTCAGAAACTAGGGCGATTTCATCCTCTGGGAGGCACAAGTCAGTGGACGACGACCTGCCAACGAACGATTCCCTATGGAACAGTATGCGGACATGACTCGGTGAGCTACTTTGCTGTGTGGCTAAGCATCCCACATGCAGCAAGGCTTCCAGTAGAGACTAAAGCTTCGAATCATAAGCCCTGCAACTTCATATCCTCTGTGCTGCGAAATTGTGACAACGCCAGATCAAGTCATTGCGGTCCCCGCGCTACATTAATCGTAATTGAGATGGTCATCGGTTCAAAACATGAGGTCGACGCGGACCTTGCAATCACTTAAACGTGTGCCTTTGCTTCTGAGTCAGCTCGACCTAGAGAAGGTCACGCTGTGACACTTACAGTACGAGCTCCATCATTTCGGTCGTGTATTTCTAAGGCCGTTCTTCACACAAAAGAACGGTATCCCTGGGTCGACAGCATCAATATTGGCTCATTGTACTATGGGGTGATCCGGATCGAGGAAAACATTGCTTGTAACATTGCCATGTTGTATCTAGCACTGCACGCATTATTGCATCGATATTCAAGCATAGATCTGCAATAGAAAGATATATAGGATTCCATTCGTTTGGCGCTACTGACATCGATCTCCGTTGCTGTAGGACCTCAGACCCAGGACAAGCGGCTTTAGAGGGTGAGCCATGATAGGGAAGACGTAAAGTTTGATCCAATACCACAGTTTCTACAATCAATCCTAGAAGATTGCACCCGAAGCTGTTGAACAAGGGAGGGTAGAAGGATGCGTGAATACCAGAGATGAATCGTGGCCATTCTTCCCTCGGCATAGCGTGCATATGCATGGGAACGAAGCATCGCCTCATCGCCTCGACCTTGCTTTGCTGGGGTTGACATTGATCGTCTGCCAACCTTCCATGGGCAGTTGATCAGTCTCTCCCCGTGTCTCTCTCCCCCTTCCCCAGTCAGGTGCCACGAACTCAACACATCCAGGTTGCCACAACATTTGGCTTTGGCCCTATACGTAAGATATCCTCCTGCAAGCAAGGTAGCTCTGGAAGCCATTTCATAGTGACTCCAAGTCTGACAACCTAAGAAGTGCTCAACAAAGCGTAGTCCGCACCGCAGAGCTCGCAGACCGCGGAGTCCGAGATATCGAAACCTTTTACATATACTGTCCGCTTTCTTCGTGATCTGGAATGAATAGGGCTCGCAGCGGCCTTGGGCCCACCTTGCCCCTGGAAGATGAGAGTCTTCTGTACACACATGCTGTCATGTTGACTCAGCATGAGGGCGATCTGCTCTCCACAAGAGATTGTAAGCGACGCGACGACGATTTGGTGGGGAGACGATCACTTGTGCCTAGCTCAAGTCGTCCTCCATCCATGATTGAGCTATCCGCTCTGTCAATGGAAGAGCTAGAGGCAATGCAGCGGGCAATACATCGGGAATGGGAGCGGGAAATGCTGGAGGAAATAAAAGAAGTAGACGCAACGCGAAGACGGCTGCGATCATGTCCAAGGGCGGCGTGTGATCTATCTGTGCTTCCTTGATGATGAAATCTGGCAACGAAGGGTCATGGCTTTGCAATCGATGTCAAGTCCAAAGGAGTCTCCAGGAACCTTGAAATCAATGCGGATGAACGCAGACCCAAAACATCAATTCGTCGTTAATCATACGATATCTGAGGACATGACATATGGAGAGGCCGCCCAGAAGACCCGATTGAGGTCGAAAGGGATGCGAAGAGGAGCCCTAAATCGATTCATCAACCAGTCTAGAGCTCCATCCACTTCAACCTCGGGCTCAGACTCATATGACAGGGAAGCAGCTATGCCGCTGCTTACGGGTCGCCTTTCGAGGCAGCAATTGTTTGTCAATTATACGATATCTGAGGATGGAGCATGCGATGAGGGCGTGCAAAAATTGCAGAATTTGGGAGCCTTGAGAGATAAAGGACATCCATCGATCAGTCCTGCACTAATGGTTCCAAAGCGATCGCAGAGCACGGATGAGAACCGCACCATGTTCCCACCCCTTAAGTCTTTTTCCAGGACTAATAACGTTTCGACTTCGAATACTACCTTAGACAGTAAACACAATGCTCCACAGACATCTCAACCCACGATGAACGGCACTCCCCGAATGAACCGGAAGCACTTGACTCCTGGTCAACAGCTCGCAGCCCTGCAGCGGCGTAGTCAGATGCTTCAGGTGCATTTTTTTCTCACGAAACATAGCTCCTGAGCAAATCGCTGTAATGCGCGACCAGCGAAATATAATACTACAGCAGGTGCTGCGAATGACCCGGCAGGAATACGCAAAAGTTACGTCGTATGCAGCAGATAAACAACATGCAAGGCGGTATACCATTGCAGCAAGTAGGCTCGGACGGCGGACAAATGCAGCAGCGGCGACAGCAGCATCAACAACCCTAGCTCAGCGAGCCACAACAGCGTCTGCAGCGCCAACAGCAGACGCGCGCCCAGCAAATGTTGCAGGACCAGCGTTCGATGCAACATCTGGCCGCCAGCGGACCAATTTTCACCCCAGCACATGCGACAGATGCAAATGCAGCAACGCAAACTGGGGCAACAGCGAAGGGCCGCGATACGCGCCACGCAGAACCTAGGAGACCCTGCAAACACGGATCAGTACATGCAAATACAAACTTTCCGCGATTTGATAGCCTTTTCTGGAGGTGGTGATGATCTGTTCAAGCAGAACATGCGCAATCAAATAGCCTCACTCGACGGTGGTCCAGTAGATGTCGGCGGTGGCACACAGAGCATGCAGCAGCAATCTGGTCATGACCTGGCCTAGCAGTTTGCCGCAATGTAGGATGCTCTTGGTCGAGCAGGCATAGGCATGGGCTAGGTCTTCGATTATACATGGGCAGTGATGGTTAGTGGCATCTTCCTATTGTTCAGCCGACAAGATAGCAAATATGTTGCTGATCGTCCAGCAGTGGCTCGTCGAGTCGTCAAGGACTTACAAAGGCATAGGCAGTGATCTACAGGCTGGCCACTAGCACCATGGAGCTATCCAATTTTCTACTAGCTGTACTCTGACCTTGCCCACAAGCTTGTTGCTGAATGGTTCACGACCTCTGCAAGCCTCTAACATATCTTCCGCCACTCAAGGACCAAAAGTCTCAGAACTGGAAGGCCGAAACAAAAGCAATCATGTTTCGACTGAGATATATGGCCACACAGAATTCCAGACACTACATCATTTGATTCATATATGTTCACGAACTTTTCCGTACAATATTCTACTTCCGACTGCTTTCTCACGGGAGACTTCAATCTCGGAGCCGCAGCATCAGTGTCTAAGACCTTGGAAACGAGCGTATTCATCGTCGGTGTGCCCTTGAGTCTTTACGATGTATTGATCAAATTCTTCAGCAACGGAGATTGCTCGTGTCAGATGATCGATATCCAACGCTTCCCTTCTGTAAGCAGCGAGATATTTCGCAGTCTTCATCGTATTTCTGGTTTGCCTGCCGTTGAGCTCGTATGCTGCTAGCTGTGACGCATGACTCTGAAGCCCTTGGAGACTCGCGACATCGTCTGCATTTCCCAGCATAGGTAGGGCCTGTTTCCAGATCTTCAATCGTCCGGCTTCGTCTAACTTGGGGAAACAGACTGCAAGCTGGATCCGAGACTTGAAAGCCTCGTCAAAGGTTCCGACCCGATTAGAAGTGAGAGTAATGATGCCGGAGTAGTACTCCATTGCACGAAGAAAAACGGACACTAATGCGTTCCTCTTCAAGTCTGGTTTAGTGCGTTCTTCGAGAAAGACATCCGCCTCATCGAGTAGTATCACACAATCCCATCGTCGACCAACATAGAATATCGTGTCGAGATATTTTTCCACACTGATTGGGTCGGTACCAATGTCTCCACATGTCACCCGATAGAGGGGCTTCTCAGCAAGTTCAGCGACACTTTCTGCGGTGAGAGTCTTTCCGGTTCCGGGAGGACCGTGTAGCAACAGGATCAGCCCTTTACCTTTGTTTTCGATTATGTCCTTGGTTTCACTGATTGCGAGATGGATCGTCACAAGAGCTTTGATCAGCTCCTTCTTACGTTCCTCCAAGACTAAAGCTTCAAAGGCTCTTTTGTTTCAGGACACGTCTTGCATATGTGTCGTCGACAATACTCCTGTTTCTGCTCAGCTCGAACGATGACCAAGGCTGCAGTACTCACTCCATGTTTTAGCATTCAGATCACAACCCGTTATTCGCGCCGGAAGTAGTAGTACGAATGGTTCCACGGGTGGATTGTCGTTCTGCATCACCTCCAAGCTAGGATCCATCTCTTTCTCCAGATTCGGGCGTGTCCTCTGAATGGATGGTACGATAAGCATCCATATCTATCATAAATCGGGTACTAGTCTGATATTTGACGAGCGCCGTTAGCTTGCTGTCAACACACACTTCACAAAACTTACTGTATCATGGGCTAAAGATGTCGTTGGGATCGTGTAGCTGATAGCTCTGATGTAACGGCACTTCCAGAACATGGAGCCCCGGGTCCTCAGTACATCTTCCAGACCAGATTGATCAGATCTGAGTGGATAGGTATCCAGCGTGATGATATTGATATTCTCGACATCATTCTGTTGAGGCCATTGTACCTCCAGTTCTTGGTATCCTCTGGAGAAATTACCATCGTATTTCCAGAATTGACAGCTAAGATGGAGAGTATTCTGATTTTGCCTGGGACAGGAACGATTAATGTACCCTTGTACATCATTTCCGTCCTTGTGGACGACTACGTCGTTTGGACCGAATGATTAGCGAAGTGCTTTCTCGAAACGAGTCCGTCCCTAAATAGGTTATCTGCTGCTGTATACTCCTCCCCATGGGTAAGTTCGACATAGTCACGAAAGAGTTTCAATTGCTTCTTTTGATGAAACTGTAGGCGATGCGATTGCATCAACGACCTGATGGTGTCTCTGCTGTGAAACACTGTAAGATACGGTGTCTCGAGAAGTGGCATATCATCGTCTCCCTCATCGCGACGCTGGCGCGATTCTCGCGGAATTGGTGGTGTTATCGATCGCAACAGACTGTTCAGTACTTTACGAAAATTTTGTGTCCCCATGCTCACATATTCTCTAACAACTTCAGCAGGAGGTCCATCATTGTTTAGTCTATACAACCAGGAGCGAGCAAAAGATGGCATGAGTGGATCGAATTCGAGGTTGGAAGGCGGCAGGAACAGGTCCTTTTCTTCGAGCTGCTCGTGATAGGCCTCACAGTCATGAAGTATAGTTACCACGAAGCTGGGTACGGGTCACTCTTCTTCTAGATGCTGGTATAGATCAAGTGACTTAGTACCTTGCAGACTCTTGTTACGACTATCTCCACTCAATAGTCGTGGAATATCGAAATAGTGCTCGTTGTGATGGTCCTTACGCCCACGTCGTCGTCCCGAGCACAACACTTCGTGAACGACAAGGTAGCTGGCGGCATCCTCGCCGGAGCTTTAATCAGTTTGTATAGTGAGCATGCTCCTCCTAGAGCTGGTGTGTGGTGTTTCAGTCAAGCTTGAGGAGCCGCCATCGTGATCATGCTTCCATGGATTGTGCTCCACGAGGGGAGCTGTGGAACTGTAAGACATCTCTACTTCGGAAAAAGCTATGAAAGTGATTGTAAAGATACAATCTTAACAATCCGTGAGCGAGAGGTGGGGGATAATGGCAGACGAGGCGTCCGATCGAGGGATTTTAAGAGAGTCGGGCATCGAAGATCATCTCAGCCTGCTGGTTGAAGGACGCGATATGACAAGCGCGCTTACCCAATCAGAGCTGCCAAATACTGACTGCACGGTAAATCATGTATGTATAGGCTAAGACTTATGTGGCGATGCGAATAAGCGCCTGGACTGGCAAGGTAGACTCAGCCTCCTCTCGAAGTCGTAATCTATGCCTTCAAAGAAACACAAACTAGGGAAAGCAATCTCGGATGACACTCGTGGAAAGTCATGACTTTAGTTCAACGGGATACGCTTTCCGCCTGGTGGAAGCCTATACCAGATGTAATGTACGTTGATCATACAACATGTGAAGAGAATGGTCCATTCATTCGTTGTATAGAGGAACAGATATTGCTCAAGCAGCATACGACTCAGCATTACACTATTTTCAGGACTTTACAGACGTATCTGGAACAATATCATTCAGTAATGAAGGGTGCATGGAAGATGTGATGAGACTTGTCGACGATGCAAAGACGGCTCATGAACGTTCGTCTTCGAGGCGAAAGAAAGTCGGGAAATGTCTTGCAGAAATATCAGGAAGAATCATGCGTTATAGTACGATTCTAGACATGCTCTCTCAGCATCACCCTGAGTATGTGTCATTAGCTTGGGGTGCTGCCAAGTTTGTGTTGATGGTGAGATGTCCGCATCAGGATCTGATCCAGTACAGGTGGCTGACAAATTGCAGGGCATAATAAATTACAGTGAACTTATAACAAAGTTTTCACGCGCATTCATTGAGATAGCAGACGCTTTACAGTTGGTCAGCATAGAAGCCCATCTTTACCAGACCGAGCGGATGAAGAGTACAGTAACCTTACTCTATGTTCAGATAATGGCATTCTGACAGCGAGCTGCGACGTGGTATGAGTACCATCTCATGAAGCGACTGGTAAAAGCGGTATGGAGTCCATATAGCCTTTGCTATAACGATATACTAGAGGATATAAGAGTCACCTTAGGAAAAATCAAAGCCAACGCCGATGTAGCGCACAGTACGGAACTCAGAGATATGTACATTGTCTTGCTACAGCAGCAACAACAATTGCGTGAGCAAAAAGCACAGATCCAGCGTCTGAGTGATTATATTGTGAGGGTAGTCGATATCACTACTAGTAAGTAAAGGGATCTCTGCGAGACATACGGTAAGGCTAAACGTCTAAGGAACAAACGAGACCGCCCTCAGCGTGCACGAAGGTTTGACTGCAATTAAGCCTAAGATTTACGACATACACTACTTCACAAGTGAAAGCTATATTCGACTGCTCATGCAAGAATTGACACCCCGCGTCAGTCAACAGAAAGTGTTTTTGAAGAACCAATCACTGGTCCAGCGGGATGCGGATCGAACACTAAGTCAGGATACCAATGCATTCATTAGCCAAGTGAGACAATGGTACCTGGCCGATACGTCGAGTCTGCTAATACTCCAGGCTAAACCGGGGGCGCAGCATCAAGTGAGGAGAGTCGCTGTCGAAGCGATTAAGTTCCTAAGAACACGAGAGAGACAGGTTTATTTCAATCTGGCGCAGCGAACTAATGACGATCGTATTTGTCTCACGGATGTGTGCAAGACTCTCGTCCACCAGGCCTTGCTCGATAATCATGATTTCTTCAAATCCAATTCGGAATCATTCCAGTTCTCTAAATTGAATGATGGTCATACGGAGAAAGAATGGCTTGGTCTTCTTGCACTTGTCCTAGCCACCAATACACAAAGCTTTCTCATCATCGAGGTTAAAGACATGTTGGCAATATGTGCTGATGTTCCTACCTGGGTCAAGAGGTTACTCGATTTGTTCAGTGTCCTTGTTGATACCATTGCAACGAAGGGGTCTCAAGTCAAGATCATGTTGATTAGTAACAGAATGATTATACCGCCGTCAGCTTCAGCAATGCCTGGACGTGGAATGACAGTACACACAGTCCAACAGGAGCAGGTCATTCCAGTACGGTCACGACGCAGACTATCACCTTTACTGCCATCACGATCAGTTTGGACTAATCTCTAGTCCTGCTCGTGACTATGACTACAGTATTGCTTGCGCATCACTACGTGGTTCAACATGACCAGAACTCAGGAAGACTTAAGGGGAAAGACAAAGTTGCTAGATAAGGGGTTGTTACAGTTCTTTGTTACTCACTCGAACCTATGCTCTTACCATGGACGCTGTCGTTCGCGACATAGTCACTTCAGCGGCGAGAAAATGGACTTCTAATGAAAAGGCATTTCTGCTGTAGCTCTTTCTTGTAACTTACGCGGAAGACCTCCACCCTAAGATGATACCCTGTCGCCCACCTTCCACTTACGAAATATCCTTTTCCATCCTAGTCAGCTCCACAATGTCCAGAATACTTTTTCCACAATCAATAGAGCTGTAGCGTATATGGTAGGGCAATCAGAGCAATATTTAGTAGACTCGATTTCTATAGCACCATGAAAGATCGACGGTTCGTCCACAGTGGCATTGGCTTTGAGGTACAGCATCAAGGTGTCTGCAGAATTCCCACTGGCATAACGCGCTCGGTGTTCGGCCTTCAGAGAAGGAGTTACAGGGACGATAGTCGACGTCCTACAAGATGTTTCTTGTGCAATAGACTGGCCCGATCTCTGGTGCAGCTTCTGCCATTGATTGAAGCTGTTGCATTGAGGTGCCAATCGCAGGTGGTAGAGGAGCACTAGGGGTCCCATTCGGTGATTCGGTTTGTTTGATTACTGCTGGACTAAGGTCAAGTCAGGGAAGATGCCTAAGCAACAACGGCAGCCATAACAATCAGGTAAGCTGAAGCTTGTATGGTCCCTGATGATTGTGATCTTATAGAAGAATGCTCGTAGTTTTGGCTGAGTTGTAAACGATCTGAATGTGTTGTATTCTCTATTGGAGGGTCTTTCGCGTTGGGCATGGCCCACATTCCCTACATATACCTCCACACGTAGGTTATCAGAATATGAAAATCCCGTATTGGAAGGAACTTGCTAGTAGCGAGGTTCTATGCGCCTCGGATTCATTCATGCTCGATCATCACACCAACTTCGTTTACTGGGACTCCTGTACTACCGTCACCGCATACCACTTTACGGTTCTACGGAGAGACGGTGGTATCAGTGGTGAGAGGTGTGCATACTAACTAAGCAAGGTCACCGGCTGAATATGAACGAATATGGAAACGACTTTACAACAATAGCACATCGATTTCACTACTCAGACGATAGTATCCATCTTTCGCATAAGGTCCGGCGAGGTGCCCTCAGATTGGAATGCCTATATTTACACGCGCAATCCCACAGCTGATGTCTTCCTCGGGCGGAACAAAACTACATCTTCAAGAGAATTACGGGTACACTAGCTCACTCGACGTGACCCTGCTGGAAATTCCGTCATTATGTATCGAGCCAGCTTGCTTGATTATATTGGTGCGATATCCTCTTACATACTTAGTCTGAATATGCTGGATCGGGGACTTGATCAAGCAAGGCACGCATGAGGTAGAGAATGATACGTATGCAGATACGTAGCAAGGATGTATCAATGTAAAACACATACAGATGACTCAAAGAAATCATGATGCCTTCCAGTTGACGACGATCTTGATCGCGTCTTCACTAAGTCCTGACTGCGGTTTGATTGTTCCTCTACTGTATTTTCAGTCACGTTATCATTTCGCAAACTACAGTACTGGGCGAAGCGTCTTGCTAACTTTAACAGAGGAGGAGACATTGACAAGACTTGCTGCTGCAGCTGCCGCTCAGAAGCGTCATCGTGATAAGAAAAGGACTGATGCGAACGTGCTAGGAAAGCAGAGAGGGAGGGGGCTGATCCGAGCGTCGAACGCAAATATACTGAAGAAGAGGGGCGGGTCGCGGTCGTAGTGAAGGCCTACTGAATCATAATTGAAGTAAAAGTGAGGGCATACCGAACTATGACTGAAGAAGCAGTGAGGGCATACTGAACTATGGATGAAGAAGCAGTGAGGGCTTACTGAATTATTTGGACGACGCAACATAGCTCGGCACATAAATGCATCATCGCAGCAGGGCATTTCTGATATGGCTATAGAAATGGAGCATCATCCTTCATTGGCAACGCACACATGAAGCTGAACCAATTCATATGACCTCTAGTGTATACCTAGTATATCGCAGTACAGCATGAAATCAAGACTGTGAATAGTACCATCATCACACCCGCCAGAGTGGATTTCCTTGGATCCATTATCGTATTATCTCATAACCCTATGAAGAGCCAGAGTTGTCGGCACATGAAAACGCGCCGCCTAATACTAGTTAGTTCAAGAACTAACACAAGATCATTCCATACAAACTCACCGACTTGACCATCTGCGTAAGCATCCTTGATCTGAACAACGACGCCATAGGTACCAGCAACAAGGAGAAAAAGGCCTAATAGGATCAGGAAAGCATGGAACCAATAACATAGCTGCTGCCACACTGCACCCTTCCTGTAGTGACCGCGGTCGTACATCCATAGCCAAGCAGGAAGACATATGGCGATTGGCGCAAAGCATATTGATCCAGTAAGCGCGAGGATGTAGCTGAAGATGGGAATTGCCTCTGCGAGAATGAATGAGATCGCGGCAAGGCCGAATGTGCAACTCAGCCAGGTTCCCCAGTGGATAAGACTGTTCGATTGAAGGTGCACCGAGTCCCTCAGGATGCGTACAAACACATACTTTGCGGCAACGTGGAGATATAGACAGGCTGAGACAATAAGTCCCACAAGACCAATTCCATATGCGATCATCTTCACCGTTTGTCCAGCACTCTGTGACGCTATTAGCTGGCTTCTCCCACATGGTTTCTAGTTGCTCACCCCTAGAGATGGACTTGCGACCCATTGTCCACACCATCGATAGACGACAAGACTGAAGGAGAGATAGGCAGCCATAACAATTCCCATACATGCAAACAACGCCTTGCGGTAGTCGCGAGGATTCTTCATCTCGGATATCACGGGAAGGAAGGCACTTGTTCCAGCACTGGACACAAAGATGGTACACGAGGCGACCATTCCAGCTGCAAACGTCGGATAAGCGATGACATAGTAGCCCAATTCGTAGCCGCCGGTCTGCGGTGCTGCGGCTGGTCGGTCGCGAGTAGTGACAGCAATGACGATGATCAGGACTGCGACAAAGATACTCGCGAAGCCAGCCCAAGTAAGAAAGCCAATCTGATGGAATTTACGAACGGACGCTGTCAAAGCAACCACAATTGTAGCGATAAATGACCACCATACAGTACAGGCGGCATGATGGGAAAGGGCGTTCAGCGCAGTGGAAACGCCGATGATTCCAGACCCAGTGCACAGAACGTATGCAATGATGAAGAGTGCGCCACATATTTCCCTAGTGACTACACCTCCCACAACGTTCGCCTGTATGATCCTGTAAGCATTTTGAAGTAGAACATGAGTTTACGTTACGCCTTACCATATCAGCGATTGAATGGCAGCCTGGGTGGTTATTTCTGAAGTCTCCCTAAAGCCATGATTAGCATCGCCGACCAGTTTCTGAACGAGCAGCATCGAACATACCTGAATCATAGCAGTGTATGTGTTCAAGGCAGTCCAGCCGACGACTGAGAGTGCCCCGCCCAGGGCACCAAGAGAGTACATGGCAGTTGGAATCGACAGTACACCAGTAGCGAATATAATCTGTCCATAGAGAATCAGTACTTGTTTGGCTCGCAAGCTGTTGGTAACTCTACCTTGAGGAAGATGACAGAGGCGCGAGGCCAACCGACCGTCCTGAAATCGACTCCATCTGCAGTCTGTTTGAACACCTCGTAATCCTCGAGGGTGCCTTGGATCACCTTCTCCGGGTCCTCGCCCGAATTCATCACCCCACCATGGGCGGTCTTCTCTGAGATAGAAGGCTCCTGTGACATCTCGAGTTTGCAGACTTCACAACAAGACGTATAGAACGAGGAGTTCGACTTCTGTAAAGTGATGCTGTTTTCGAACTGCTTCTTCACGAGACAGTCGCTTCTATAAGGTATGTCGACCTATCATTGAGGTCAACGACCATCACTAAAGCGAGGGTTGGCAGTCTGGCGAGCCGGCGGCGATCTTGCATGATAACAAATACCAAATGGAGCGAATCACGTAGAGCTATCCTGCCAACGTGCAGGGAACTGTGTTGCGATCTCTAATTGATTGGCATCATAGTGTAACATACCATGTATGCGAACCAAGTGATTGAGGTAGATAGATAAGACTCTAGATAGGCCATGTGCTAATCAAGGCCGGCCGAGAGCTGATCGTAGTACTATGCCGATCCAGACGGCAATAGCTACTCTTTCTGACGAACGCATTACACTATCCTTTTTCCGCATTGTATGATATGAATCAGTCACAGCCTAGAAATCTGCAGGACCACTTTAACCAAACGGTGGACTCATACATTAGAGGTAGCAGAATACAAGTATGGAGGAGAGATGTTGGTTGTGTTCATGATTTCTCCGCATTATTTGATCCGTGCCCTGATTGAACTGACTCGACAGTGGGGCCTCTATCCTCAACGTACACACAGATGGGGTTGAGGTGTCCCACCTCTCTGTTACACTCATGACATACAATCTCATCTCTTGGCTTACCGCCGCGTTCAAGCTAATACATATAGAGTCTCAATATAATCTTGAGCTATACTACAGTGATTCTACGCAGTGCATGTCAAATCGCCTCCATAATGTGACAGACTATGAACCATCAGGGATTGGAAAGAAGATGGTCGAGGCGTGTATTAAGAATGTTACCTTTGGATATATTCCAAGATTTGAGGTTTCTGTGTAGTTCAAAGTATGCAATGTGTCATTCCAAGTCTTTCAGTATATTTGGTATGTATTCTGATTGAAGTAATTCAATGCCTCCCTCTCTACATAACTCATTTGCTCCATGATCCTGGGATACCGCAGCTAAGGTAGTTTGTTTTCAAAGCAATGTCCCCGACTGTCCTCATGAGCAAAGGGGTGATGCTGATCATGGTCTCGCAAGAACTGCCGATGTCGCCGCGATGTCAAGTCATTCATGTTCCTTCTGATTTTGTATTTCTCATAGGCGACTTAGGCTAACACATGATGGGCCGCCACTACTACTTCTGCCAATACCCAGATCAACAGCCATGCGCCATTGGACGAGCCAATCCAGTCGAAGCTAACGTGGTAGGAGATGAAGTGTATTTCGTGGAGGATGATTCAGAAGGACCATAGTAAGTCGTGTACCTGCTTGTACAATTGACAGTGATAGCATCGCAAGTGTCGTCTAACCAGATATCACTTCTTCCATCTCGACAGCAGGTTTTGTTAGACGCACAGCACACACTGCATCACTCGAGGAAAAAAAGCCTGTTCCCTCATCCATCACGAATATCAGTCGTGGACTTCTGATTTTTGAGTAGAATTGAGATGCCATGCCGATATATGTGATACTGTTTTACAAGGAAGTACCTATGAGACATACTGATTCACACCGTCTCATTGTACAGGTGCACCGCACAAGACCCCTCCTGTGTACACTCCGTCTCCATTATCGCCGTTGTGGCAGAGGGGGTTGAAAAAGCAGGTTGACGCCAATTCATAACAGGCCAGAGAGCCCGGACAGATGAAGTCATCGACTGCTTACATACCATGGAACCGATGACATATGGGGTTACCAGCTGAGCACTGATATCGCATAGTGTTGTGCGTAGCCAACCATACTCACTACAAGGTTGAACAATCCCTGCTATAGCGTGTGTTCGTGGGATGAGTAGTATGGGCACAACGCCGAAGTCAGTGAGGGGGACTGACTGGCGACTTCTTTGATATGAAGTCAATATGCCATTGAGGGCACAAGACCAGAGCAGTGAACACCCATAACTTGTTAGTGGTAGCGTTATCTTTCCAGCTTGCTCGTCTTCATTTCAAACAATTCAAATCCTTCTATTGTTCTTATCGTTGACCCAGCTGCAGCCACGCAAGCTCATGCCAGCGCAGCGACTTAATTGAATCCTTAGAGCTTGTATGCACACATTTGGCTCACATTCAGTAGATTTTTGTGTTTCGAAACTCGGACAACATGTCAGCGTCAATTTTCGATCCTCGGTGAATTTACATTCTATGACGATCTAGGCCGTTGTCAGAGGCGAAGAATGGTACACGTCAATTCTTGCGGCGATATGCAATCGCGTGGATAGTTCAGGCGTGTTGTACCATGAACCACGTTGATGCACAGGCAACTTGTTAGATCATTGAACTAGTCGAAGCCACATTTCAAATTACTCAGACTGAACGATCTGAGCAATGTGGGGCTTTGGATGCTCTAATGTATATCAAGCATGGTGCCAAATCCAGACAGACGAAGGAATAGTAGTAGGCCGGCGACGAAGCTGGACGCGTAAAGCAAAGTAAATATCAGTATGGAGGTTTCAGGCGGGTGAGTGATGTCTGGGCAAAGCGCCTCGATAAGGTCTGTGTGCTTACGCAGCGCCGAGCCTGAGATTACAAGAGGTACTTGGCCGATGAACACCGAGTCTCTCATCTACCGTTGGGATGATTATTTCTTCCTCGTCAAAGAGACTCGATGTCAAGTAGTCATGCAACTCTCCCGTCAATTGACATGGACGTCACATAGAGTCAAGGTTGGAAGCATAGCGTTTGTCGGCGTCTTTTTGCTGTTCTTTCTCCACGTGTCTTGGCAAAGAGCATCACGACCTTCACCATCAAGTCCCCAGCTTCACTCGTCCAGTGGCGGAAAAGAATACACGGGTGACTATATCACAGGAGAAGGCTCAGTACTTCATGGCGTCCCGCCCGAGTATGACGAGTCCAGGAAACCAACCAGACCGGCTCTCATAGCGGCAGCACAAGCAACTGAGGATGTAGCTTGGATGGAGAGCCTGGCTTCAAGGTAGGCATTCGGTCCCCAGTATGACCATTGGCGCCCACAAATCGGTCTAATTGTTGTGTGTAGCTACGACTTATATCCTTATAACGTTGATGATCGAAATACACCCTCCCGTTTAGCTATACCAGCGAACACAGGGCATGAGGCCATGGTATATTTGACATTCATCATCAACAACTACGAATTCCTACCACCTCACGCTGTCTTTGTGCATGGTCACAGGGACAGTTGGCACCAGGAGGCCGATATCGTGCATCTCTTGAAGGCGCTTCGGATTCAGGCACTGCAGGAGGTAGGTTATGTACCTCTCCGATGTGACTGGTATCCGAGCTGTCCTGCAGAAATCAATCCTATCACGAAAGACGGCGTTGTCTGGGGACCTGGTGTCCACAGGCAAGATGCAGAAGATGCAATTGCAGAGGTATGGGAAACATTCTTCCCTGGTGTTGATATTCCTCATACCATTGCCTCACAGTGCTGTGCTCAATTTGCTGTCACTCGTGAAGCGATTCTCAGGCGCCCTAAAGAACAGTACATAATCATGCGCGAGTGGTTGCTGAACACTGATCTCCATGATGATATCAGTGGGAGGGTTCTAGAGAAACTGTGGGCTTATATCATGACCAATGACGCGGTCCAGTAAGTGAAGAGTAGTGAGATTTAATGGAAAATACTGACATTTCTCAGCTGTCCCTCGCCACAGAGCTGTGCTTGCAACTATTTTGGTCATTGCGAAGATCACAAATGGCCCAAGCCACCTAAAGCACTAGGCGAATTGCCAGCAGACAGTAACATTATATGAGCTGTTGGCCTTTCAGCACTCATCCACCATTCTCCCTCCGGCGAGGATAATCCATGGAGATCTCAAGGCTGCGGAATCGGAAACTACGCCTGTGCGGCGTAATGGATGACGAGGTCTTGTAATCAACCCTCATGATATGGCTAGCCATGGCTTGTCTACTCCATAGACAACAGGCATCTTTGGGTCCGAGGCGAGATCGTCAAATGTACAGGCTGTACTTGGGTTGGTCCTCTGGAATCCGTTGCTTTTTGTCTTTCGACGTCCAGTCTCCATGACTGGTATCTTAGCAATTACTAACAAGACTGGGAAGAGAAATTACTCTTTAACCATCTTACGATTCACACATGTTAGAGTTCCAGAACAGAGGGATGTTCGACGATCAGTCCAAGGAGGAGAGTCTCAATGTTCTGTGGGCACTGAAAAGATTTCCGAGCCTACACTAAACCAATGTAAATATCTATATCGAAATATACACAATACTACACTGTTAATAGAACATCTAGCACAAGATCGATAGGACGCAACGGGTGGAAGATATTTGCAGGTCAATAGTAAATCTGACAACATACGAACAGCTGACATGCGTACCTGTCGATACGTCGAAGACAGTCCTGTTGCCGTCGTCGACCTGGCGGCAAGTACCGCTGAGCATTCCATCTATGCCTCCATCTCAACGCTAGCCATGGTCGTACATTTCTGTCGGATACATTCGATGGCAGATCACTATGTGTCGTAATCGCATACTCACGGCCCAGTCTTCTAAGTAATCCACAGGAGCAGCACTCGACCATATCCAGTGCGATCGTCCTTGGTGCTCATATCGCAAGGCCCACTTTCAAGTAATTAGCAAAAAGCTTGGCTGCAGAGAGAGACCCTTCAATACCTTACACAGTACCGTCCTCTTGACCCGGTCTCTGGTTCTCCACTTTCACTATGATCCTGTCAGAGTAAGTCTGTGATCACAGTGACATTCGATATGTGCACGGAAAATAAGTCGGCTGTCCACAAGTCTACGTTGCCTCTCTTCGGTGTGCTAGGATTTAGAAACAAGCAAAATACATAGGCAGTGTTTTGTTCTACCTCCGTAACCCCGCAAAAGAGACCCCGCGGGTTCCCCATGACCACAACCCGTATCGCGCGATAGTGACGACGGCGCGTATCGAGGCTCTGTGCTACCTTATACGGTAGCGCTGCAAGGTCTCTGATAGAGCTTTGATGCCTTATATAGCTAGTATGTCGAGATAGAAGAAGCACAGTCACGCACTTCAGTTTCCACGACTAGCCTAGTTTCTCAGATCGGCATCCGAGAAACAACGCATTATAGTAGTTGCATTACTCATCAGCGATAGGCACAGTTGACACTCTTTTGTTTCGTGTACACCTAGGACTTTGCAGACTCGGTCGTCATATACTCGGACTTGTCCTGTGTCTCGAATCGAATCAAGAACAATCTCAAATAAGCCATGCAGTTTCATCTGAACGGCTTCCTGCCGGGAGATCCGGAACTCCAGAAGCAGCATTGGGCACAGGAGACTCGAGCATATCAACCAAGTGAGTCTCTACCGTCCGAAGTCGATGTTCTAATAGTCGGCTCCGGACCAGCTGGACTGGCTCTCGCAGCGCAATTATCCCGGTTTCCTTCCATTCATACTCGACTGGTCGAACAGAAATCGGCCAAATTGACCCTGGGCCAAGCAGACGGTCTACAATGTCGCTCGTTGGAAATGTTCGAAGCTTATGGCTTCAGCGAAAAGGTCGTCAAGGAGGCCTATTGGGTTAATGAGACGACGTTTTGGAAACCGGATGAGGCGAACAGACAGAATATTGTGAGGAGTGGACGTATTAGAGATACCGAGGAGGGGCTGAGTGAGTTTCCACATGTCATTCTAAATCAGGCGAGAGTGCATGATTTCTTCCTCGATGTCATGCGGAAAAGTGCGAGCGGCATGGTTCCGGACTACTCGAGACGCTTAATCGATCTCAAAGTCCTTCCTGAGGATGCGGGAGTGGCGAATGGAGATTCGAAGATCTCGAAAGCAGAGTATCCAGTCGAAGTCAAGCTTGAAAGGATAGATGAGAGTCACAGCGACCAGATCGAAACGGTAAGAGCACGTTACGTCGTCGGCTGTGAGGGAGCACGAAGTGCTGTCCGCAAATCTCTTGGTTTAGCACTCGAGGGAGACTCAGCCAACCAGGCATGGGGTGTCATGGACGTTCTTGCCGTGACGAACTTTCCAGACTGGCGTACCAAAGCCGCCATTCACTCCGCAGACCAAGGCAGTATCCTCATCATCCCTCGTGAGGGCGGATTTCTCGTACGCTTGTACATTGAGCTCGACAAGCTGAGCCCCGAGGAGCGAGTGGCGAACAAGAAGATCTCATCCGACCACCTTATCAGTGCAGCAAAACGGATCTTCAACCCTTACAGCCTCGACGTCAAGGAGGTAGCGTGGTGGTCTGTCTATGAGATCGGCCAGAGACTGTGCTCGTCATTCGACAACACGTGTGCAGACTCCACGCAGAGAGGAACAAACTCAGACCATGCTCGTGTGTTCATCGCAGGAGATGCATGTCACACGCACAGCCCTAAAGCAGGACAAGGAATGAACGTATCAATGCAGGATGGGTTCAACCTGGGATGGAAACTAGCCTCCGTCCTGCAAGGCCACTCATCATCACACATCCTCAAGACGTACTCGTCAGAGCGTCAAGCCGTCGCCCGCGAGTTGATTGATTTCGACCGTGAATTTGCCAAAATGTTCAGTGCGCGACCTAAGGAAAGCAACCGTAGCAAAAAGACGATCCCTGCGGCTACAGAAAACAGTATGCTAGCTGTACCACAAAAAGACGAAGACGGCGGCATCGACCCGGCCGAGTTTCAACGATATTTCGAGAAGCAAGGACGCTTCACAGCAGGCATGGGAACGCATTACATGCCATCGATCATCACGGGGTGTTCAACCCACCAGCACCTAGCAACCGGCTACGAAATCGGAACACGTTTCCACTCATCTCAAGTCATCCGACTCGCAGACGCAAAGCCCATCCAGCTAGGCCACACAGTCAAAGCCGACGGGCGCTGGCGCATCTTTCTGTTCGCAGGGAGCAACACAGACAGAGACAGCGAATTCACAAACCTTTGCACTTTACTGTCCTCTTCTCCATCCTCGCCAATCAAGAAATACACGCCAACGGCAACAGACATAGACTCCGTGATCGACCTGCACGCGATCATCCAGACCCCTCACTCTTCGACGTCAATGGACTCTATGCCGTCTATTCTATGGCCGCAGAAAGGCAACTATGGGCTGCGCGACTACGAGAAGATTTACTGCGCCGAGGGGTTCATCATGAATGAGAGTATTGGCAAGCAGGATATCTACGAGGCTAGAGGTGTGAGTAGGGAGAAGGGGTGTATGGTTGTCGTGAGGCCGGACCAGTATATTGCGCATGTGTTGCCTTTGACCGCGACGGAGCAGCTGAGTGGGTTTTTCGATGGGTTCATGGTTGCGTGAGAAGACGATATCTAGACAATCTATTACTTGAGTCGTGATGAGAAGAGACATCTCTGTGTAGGGATTCCTTGATTGGGTAGATATCTCGCAGGCTTCTGCGATCATCGCACAATAATTCACCTTGCCTGTGTCATCAGCTGACTGTCAGTTTTTCTTCTGATCAGGATAGTGTACTGACGATGTAGACAAGGTAAATAATAAAGAAGATGAGTCAAATACTGTAAACTTCTTTTACATGATCCCAGGTTGAATAAATATGACTATATATCATAACTTAATTTTGCACCTAACATCCAAATAAGCTCATCATCTTTGTTGGTCTAGTGGTCATGATTTCCGCTTGTCATCTGATTTCTTCAGTTACAAGCGCGGGAGACCGGGGTTCGATTCCCCGACAGAGAGTTTTCCTTTTTGCCTTTTTTATTGCACTGGTTCTAGGGCTATATGCAATGTATAATGCTGGGTGGGTTCGTTGGTTTTCGTTTCGGCTTCTTCTTGTGAGTATTGTTTTTCCCATGGTCTCTTTTGGTTGGAAGGTTCTGTAGAGAGAACTGGAATAGGTTCGTCAGTCACTTGAGGAGGAGCAGGTTAATGTATCTTGCTATGCCTTACGTACCGGCTGTACTTGTAAGTGAAAGGTCATTTCATATACATGCATAACAGTACGCTTCACAGCAGATGCTCTCTATATGGTTTATCATACCCGTCGCATTTTAGTAGTGTGCCCATGGGTAATGTGCTCTTGCACAACCATAGCCTAGTATCTTGGGTGAACCTATAGATCTCCAAAGTATTGATTGACAAGTACACTAAGGTATGACGGTAAAGCTAAGAGTAGCATGGTAAAAATCGAAAAGAAACACGATTCGTTGGCCATGTTTGCAGTCTCCCAAAGTAAAAAAGTTGGTTTCAATGTCTTCGTTTTTCATTCGTTCATGGCGTCGCGGGCACACAAGAGGGTCGATGGGTAATCCAATAAAGCTATTTGGTAATATCGTACACTTTTCCACACAGCAAACCCCATCTTACGCAAATGTACCGACGTTTCCATCGCCCAATCAAGGCTTGGGTACGTGCATAGTCTTACTGATCATAGCGCAGCCGTGAGCGAGGTAGATGGCAACGACAGGATGAAAGTCCATGCCGGCTACACTCACGACACCGAGAGGAATGTTGTTTCCGATCCAGCCCTTGCTGACCCAGAAGGCAAGCATTGCGACAATACCCAACGAGGTAGGGGTGGGCAGACCTTCGAAGTATTTCGCCTTTCCGGAGGCGTCATGAGGAACGGAGCCGGTGGTGACGTTGAAGCGGGCGAGACGGAGGAGACCGCAGAGTGCAAAAGAGGTCAGGAGGAATTGATCGAGGGGTGTTCGGATCCCCATTGCGAGAGCGACGGTGGCAGGAGAGACGCAGAAGGAGATCTAGCGGCAAGCATGATTAGTTCTGTCTTCTGTTCTGATTTTACAAGTCAGACATACCAGGTCGGCCAGAGAGTCGAGCTCGGCACCCATCAGAGACGACTTCTTCCTCCAGCGCGCGACTCTGCCATCGAAGAAATCGAAGAAGAGGCCAAGAGGAATGAGACCGAGTGCCAGATACAGGTTGGTAGTGTCAGTAGGGTCACCGAGGCAGTACCTCAGGCTGGAGAGGATTGAGTTGATTCCGCAGAATCCTTCAGGACTGTCAGTACATTCGAGGCTACTTGTCAAGATGCGCCATGAGTCTTACCATTCATGAGAGTGATGAGGTCAGCAAGATGTAACGCGCGCACCATGTTGAAATGGCCGGTGTTCGGTTGTTCGAGCAGGCGCTTCTGCTTGTCTTCACCGCCTGTGCAAACAACAATAATCAGTTTCTGGTTGTCTGGTAGCCGTAACAGTGTTGGTTCCACTAACCAGGAGTGCCTGAAGTGACATCCTTGACGGTCTTCTCTATGTTCTCTCCGGTGGGCATGTTTGTTCTACGAGACATGCTCAGAATCCGGAACCGGGGGGAACTGTGTGGAAAGAGATGGGAAAGTGGCTCCAGGGAATTGAGTAGAGTGATGGATGATGCTTATGATGTCTAAAAAGAAAAGGTGATGTGTGTGAGATGAAGGATTGGGGTGGCCTCTCTTCGTAGCTGTAATATCAAGGTTTGTTTTGGCAAGTGCCCTGCACAAGAGTTCCAATGCTGGCAACAGCCTCAATTCCAAGGATGAACAGTCGACGTCACTGGGCGAGAATTGTGGCTGAAGCGACATGTGAACTGCGTGGTCATGTGGCTGTGCACAGTTTATGAAAACCTGCATTTATGTGACAGACAAGTCGCGTAGCCACGTTCCGTGCTCACTCGATCTACGTATATTGTCATAGGCCAATGAATTGTAATGTATGTCTGATCACCTCGGAATCACAGGTTCTTTGCTTATAGTCAGGGACTGTATATGCCTCAGTAGTACAAACATAGCCCGGGACTCACTACTGCTTCATAGACATCCAGACTCTCATATCAAGGGTCATTGAATGCACTGTGATCGCATGCCTTCGTGGTCACAAGTTCGTGATAGGAAGAAAGAAAAGCAAAGGAAGAAAGAAAAGCAAAGGAAAAAGAAAGGTTCAAAGAATTTGTGCTTCATTCCACATCCCTAGCAAGTCGCTACAAGAAAACCGAGTCGCATCTATACAGACGCGTCGTAGAGCAATCTTCCATGCCATTGAACATACAAAGAAACCTTCCATGACCGCGTGTACCATTTCGCGGTTTCTGCAACGCCAGTACTCCGGTCCCATGATTTTTGCGCCAGCCCACTGTAATTTTTTCTACTGCTTTTCGCACAACTAGTAGCCTCCACGTCCGCGGCCACGGGGAGCACCACCCCTTGAGCCACCGCGACCGCCGAAACCACCGGCGCCGCCTCTGCTCTGGAATCCACCTCTTCCACCGGCACCACCACGAGGGGCACCGCCGAAGCCACCACGGCCTCTGGGAGTGAATCCACCGCGGCCACGGGGAGTGAAACCACCACGGCCACCACGAGCAGCACCGCCGCGGCCAGCGGGCTTCTTGACCTTGGGCGCACCATGTGCGGGCTTGGGCTTGGGGAGGAATCTGTTTTGTTTCATTCGTCAGCGACAGACAGACAAGCACCTGTCTTGGCAACTCTACTGACCTCTCGAGCGGCAAGAGCTTGTCACCGCCAATGTAGAACTTGTCACCGGCCTTGAAAGATGTGGCGACGATTCCCTCCTGGGGCTTGATGGTGAAGAAGACCTGGTTGAGGGGGCCGAGGATCTCGTCGACCTTGCCAACGGCCGTCTTGTTCTCGAGGTAGATGGGGGCGTTGAAGTAGGGGATCTTGGGGTTTATCGATTCGCAGACCATCTCGCCCTCGGTTGCGTGGAGGAAGGAGCCCATCTCTGATTGTTGTCATTAGTCTTGTAAGATGCTCTGGCGTTGAAGTAGTGTCGTACCGTGAACTTGATCGGGAGGGCCTTGAGGAGCACCACCGAAACCACCACGGCCTGTCAAGCTTGAATCAGTCTCTTGTCTCCTGTGCCCGTGATTGACATCTCTTGCGCACCTCCACCACGGCTGAAGCCACCACCTCCACGGCTGAAACCACCTCCACCACGAGGAGCTCCTCTACCACCACGGAAAGACATGATCGAGTAGTCTTGAGATTGCGGCTGCTAAGAGATTGACTCGAGCTGCGATTCCGGGAAGCAGTAATCAAGTCGGGGAGCGATTGTCGGTATGGACGTCGTTTTTTCACCTTCTCTACAGCCGCAATCGCAAATTGTGAAGCTCCAAGAATTGGAATATTTCTGTGCCAAGACTTTGCGAAAGACTCGAAATGGAGGGAAACTCGAGGCTCGCCCGATGATCTGCCGACCGCAGCTTCCCCCGTCCCGCCGCGCCTGCCCTGTCGGAGGAGAAGCATTGGACCCCAAACGGGAATGTACGTGCGGTGCTGCTGTACAAAGTATCTACCTTAGGTATCGCAGCGACAGAGACATTGATACTGTAGATTTACCTACACCTTGAGTCACGCTTTTGGTGAAACACAATCCCAAAACACAACCTCCCACACTTCGTCTGTGACTCACATTTGCCCCTCTCGCTCAGGGTGGATGCTCGCTAGGTTCATACCCCTCAGGCGATTCAATTCTCGAGCATTGACTCTCTCTGTCCGCACTCAAAAGATTTACATCCCCCCACATTTTCCATCACAGTCTCGATCTTTCTCGTTGACATCTTCTGCACCCGACAACATGGCCGACGCCGTCAAGGATGCTGTCGAGAAGGCAGTCGACGGAGTCAAGAATCTCGCCGTAGATAACGAGAATGAGCAGCCTCAAAAGCCCCAGCAGGCAAAGAAGGAGAAGAAGAAGAAGGGCCAGGAGTCTGAGTCTGGCCGTCCTCTGGAGATGAACCCGCCTCCGCAGTACATTGCCGACCGTAATGCCATCTTCGACAAGGTCAAGGCCGAACAGGAAGCCTGGATCGCCAAGCAGCCGCGCGAGGACATCAGCGTCACGCTGGCCTCGGGAGATGTGCGCGCAGGAAAGTCATGGGAGCTCACCCCGAACCAGATTGCCCGCGACATCAGCAAGTCTCTCTTTGAGCGCACCGTCATTGCGCGCGTAGACGGCGAGCTCTGGGATCTGGACCGTCCGCTCGAAAAGTCATGCAAGCTGGAACTTCTCGACTTCGACCACCCCGAGGGAAAGAAGGTCTTCTGGCACTCTTCCGCGCACGTTCTCGGTGAGGCATGCGAGCGACACTACGGCTGCTCTCTCTGCATCGGTCCCCCGGTCGAGGACGGCTTCTACTACGAGATGGCTCTTCCCGACGGAGGTGCTGTCCAGGCTTCTGATTACAAGCCCCTCGAGAAGGTCGCAGAGAAGGCCATCAAGGACAAGCAGCCGTTCGAGCGCCTGACTCTCACCAAGGAGCAGCTCCTCGAGATGTTCGCATACAACAAGTACAAGCAGCACATTATCCAAGACAAGATCCCTGACGGAACCAGCACCACCGTCTACAGATGTGGTCCCCTCATCGATTTGTGCAGGGGTCCCCATGTCCCGCACACTGGCAGGATAAAGGCTTTCCAGATCATGAAGAACTCGGCATCATACTTCCTCGGCGATGCCAAGAACGACTCGCTCCAGCGTATCTACGGTGTTTCTTTCCCGGACAAGAAGCAAATGGACGAGCACAAGAAGATGCTCGAGGAGGCCGCAAAGCGTGATCACCGCAAGATCGGCAAGGAGCAAGAGCTGTTTTTCTTCCACGAAATGTCGCCCGGCTCGTGTTTCTTCTTGCCTCACGGTATGATCATCTACAACGCTCTGCAGTCTTTCATCCGCAACGAGTACTGGAAGCGTGGTTACTCTGAGGTTCTTTCTCCGAACATGTACAATTCTTCTCTCTGGAAGCAATCTGGCCATTGGCAGCATTACCAGGACGATATGTTCACTTTTGATGTCGAGAAGGAGAAGTGGGCACTCAAGCCTATGAACTGCCCCGGTCACTGTCTCGTCTTCGGTCACCGTGAGAGAAGTTACAGGGAATTGCCTATTCGCATGGCTGAGTTTGGTATTCTCCACCGTAATGAGGCATCCGGCGCTCTTACTGGCTTGACCCGTGTGCGTCGTTTTGCACAAGATGACACTCACATTTTCTGCCGTGACGATCAGGTTCGTGATTCCTTTCTTTTCTGGGCCAATATCAGGCTGACTGATAACGATTGTAGATTGAGTCTGAAATGGCTGCGCTCTTCGACTTCTTCCAGACCGTGTACGGCAACTTCGGTCTCACCTTCAAGATGAAGCTCTCTACCCGCCCTGACAACCACCTTGGTGACATTGAGACCTGGGACAAGGCCGAGGCTCGTCTGACCAAGGCACTCGACGAGTTCTGCTCCACCTCTGGCGGTTCATCATGGGAGCTCAACCCAGGTGATGGTGCATTCTACGGACCCAAGATCGACATCACCATTGCCGACGCGCTCAAGCGTGAGTTCCAGTGCGCCACCATCCAACTCGACTTCCAGCTGCCCCAGCAGTTCAACCTCGAATACCGCACGGAGAACGCCGCCGAGGCGAAAGCCATCGAGCCAGCCGAGAGCAAGGAGAAGGCCGAGAAGGGCTTCATCGCATCTGCACCGCCGGCCGAGGCAGACTCCGAGGCCAAGCCCAAGGACGAGGCCTCGTACCGCCGCGAGCTGACCCCCGGCTGCGCGCGCCCCGTTATGATCCACAGGGCAATCTACGGATCCTTCGAGCGCTTCATCGCCATCCTGACAGAGCACTTTGCAGGCAAATGGCCCTTCTGGCTGTCGCCGCGCCAGATCCTCATCGTTCCCGTCATGCCCGCCGTCAACGACTACGTGCTCGAGCTCCAAGGCCTGTTCAGAGAAAAGGGCATGCACGTCGACATCGACATCAGCGGCAACACGATGCAGAAGAAGATCCGCACCGGCCAGCTGGCGCAGTACAACTTCATCTTCGTCGTCGGCGCCCAGGAGAAGGAGTCGCGCACCGTCAATATCCGCAACAGAGATATCCCCGAGACTCAGAAGATGGGAGAGCTGGTCCCTGTCACCGAGGCGCTTGAGAAGTTTGTCCAGCTCAAGGATGAGCGCAGATTGAACAGCGCTATCTGAAGTGGATCGAAGTGAAAGCAAGGCGCAAAGGGAACCACGAATCCAAAGGACCTCGAGACCCGACCTTTTGAGACTAGTTTCGGAAAACGAGAAAAAGCAGAATCAAAGACGTAGATGCATAAAACGAAGAACTTTACCCAAACCACGCTTCTCGACATCAAGGGCTTCGGCTCTTGTTCCTTTCCCTTTGTCTTCTCCTCTTTATTTATCTTGATCAACTTCTCGACGTCGTGTGTAGTCCTGTCTTCTTCCTCTTGCCGTCAGGTGTATGAAATAGTCCTCTCCCCTCGATGTCCGTGTGTAAGATCCCTCGGTCTTGTTTTGCTTTGCTATGTAGCTAGCTAGCTAGCTGTGCGTGACACCTTCCTTCTCTTGCTTCTCTTGCTACTCTCACTAAGGCACCTGCCTTACGAGTGTGGACGTTTGTATATGTTGACTATCATGTATCACACCGGCCTTATGTCTGTCTGTCTGTCTGCCCATCTTTCTTCTCTTCTTGTGCTATACATTAGTGTCTATATGAACGATGACCGACGGACGGGACGTGGAACAGGACTAGAAAATGCGACAAGAGAACCACAGTGTATGCCTAGAACAAGTCTCGAAACAAACGAGGAACGAACACGGTGTGTGGGCTCGAACAAAGTCCGGAAAAGGAGACAAGAGGAAACAAATCGGATTTATAGACTGAAGAGAAGAGAAGTCGACTGTTGTCAGGTTGTGTCTTTTTGCTTTTCTTCTAATCTTGTTTCGGTTGGACGACGATGAACGGATGGACTTCAAATGTTTCTTCCTGGAAAATCAAACCACCATGCCTACCCTATTTACCCACCCGCTCCATCCCACCGTCACCCGGTCCGGTCCGTCCAGTTGTCCTGGTCTTTTCTGTCTAGCTACGCATGTATTGCAAAACACAGACGACAGATGAGTCTCCGCTTCTCCATGCATTGAAGCTCACTGCTTTGCCAGCCCAAGATACAAGCACGCCAACAGTCGGTTGCCTACCCACTCAGCACATGCCTGGACGCAAAAAGAGACCATTGGTGCATGAGCGAGCAGAAACCCCAATGCTTCCAAAACACGCTTTCCTCGACAAAGGTTGAACATGTCGCCCCAAAGCATTTTTTTAATTTCTTCTCCTCTGCAATTTCCCCATCGTGGCGAGGAGGCCGTTTCTCTCTTTTCATGTCTTTTCTTGGTGTCCCTTCTTTTACTCCGTCACACGATCCGTTCATTGGGGAACAGTGGCTGCGCCAGCAGGGGCAGGGTGGGTGGCGCTTCCGGAGGCAACAGGCTCGGCCTCGCCGACCACAGCCTCGGAGTTCTGGATGGCGGAACCAGCGGCCTCAGTCTCCCACGCGGCAGGCTTGACCCACTGAGGATCCTTCCATGGGCCGGCGTCTGACAGAGCGCATCCGCCCTTGCAGTCGCACTCACCACCGAACTCCTTGGGTAGGTTCTTGGAGTCGATCTGGGCGAGGAGCTCGCTCTTGTATGAAGAGCCAAGAATGTGGATCTTGTCGACAGTGACGGGGTCGAGGAACTTCTTGACGAAGCTGAAAGCGCCAGAGAAACCCCAGGGTGCGTTGATCAGGTACAACTTGCCCATGCGCTCGGGGTAGTAGTTTTGCGAGATGTTCGAGGCCTTCTGGACGTAGCCGTAGACGGACGAGACGTTGCTGATACCGACGCCCTTGAGATCCATGATTGTGCACGACGTCTCGAGCAGGTGGCCGGCTTGGCGAGAGCATGCGGGAAGACGAGGGTCGGCAACCTTCTCGTACTCGACGACGAGGTTCTGCAACATGCGGTCCTCCGTCGTGATCTTGTACATGGCCTTGAGGTCGATCTTGCCGAGTTGTTCAATGTAGAGCGGTCGGCCCTCCTGTTTGTTGTTGCAAAGAAAAGTCAGCGGCTTCTTTTTCCTCTCTGCAACGAGTGTGTTCAACTGCGGCCTCGTACCTTGTCGGTCTTGTGGTAGTACTGAGGGTAGTACCTAAACACCTCCTCCTTCTCCTTGTAGTCGAAAGTAGGGACGAGCGCATCAACGCCGCCGCCGAAATCTGCTCTCCATTTCTCGCAGTCGATGAACCTATGAGTGCCATCTGTCAGTCTCCTGGACCACAGCCGACAGAAGTGCGTTGAGTCTGCTCAGATCAATTACATACATCTGCTTGGCCAAGTTGACGTCAAACTTGCGCGCTCTGAGGAATCGCAACTAAGGAACCCGACTCGTCAGTTTCGAAATTGCTTGCTTAGAGACCAAGAACTCGTACCATGGTCAACGTGTCCAATCGCTTGGTGTAACCAGCCGCCTCGAGCGACATCCTGAGCTGCTGCACCTGTGCATCCTGCTCGGGGGTAGTGTGGCCAGGGTGTCCAGGAAGAGCGGTCGACGAGACGGTGGGGAAGTCGTAGTGGTCGTACTTGGGATCTTGCTTCATTTCGGCCATGTTGGGCGAGATGTGTGTGTGTGTGTGTGTGTGTGTGTGTGTTGCGAAGTGGTGATCGAAGAAGGGGGAGGGCGGAAAGAGGGAAGCAGATGTTATAAAAAGGGGGGCGGTGCTGTTTATCTACAGGATTGTCTGATTTAATTTGTTGTATCACAAAACAAGCAGCAGCAGTCGAATAAATCCGTCCGAGGAATATAGAACAGGAAATAAAAGGCAAAAGGTCAAGAAAATCGTTGCTATTTGATATTCTGTCGCGGGCAAAAGTAAACAGCTTTGTAGGGGGAAGGGGGGGGAAGAAAGTTGGTGAGAGGGAAGGAGGTGGGGTTCAGCGAACAAGCAAGTGCAAGTCAGGAAGGGAAAGCACTAAAGGCAGCACAAGGCACAAGGCACCAAAGGCAGAAGAAGCCACAGCAATGTGCAAGCAGCACACGGTGGACACCAGCTGAGCCCCCCATCCGTTCTCTCTCTCTCGCCCCCTCACTCTGCACTGCATTACTCTACTGTCTACATGAGCCGCTAACAACTCTCAAATTGCGGTCGACGGGGGTTTGGCCTTTCCTTTGCGCCCAAACAGACTCCCGTTTCCCTTGGGGTTCGTATCTGAATTTCCCGCTCTGACTGAGCCCGCCCCGAAAAGCCTAATCAGCCCTGTCAAACAGGCATACCTGTACAATACACCCAGACTACTGCTACAAGTGCTCAGTAGTGAATAATCGAGTCTCTTGGTCTTCTCTGCAACCACCCTTGCTAGACAACACTGTCTACAAACTAGGCAGGGTCCCATAGCCTCGAAGGGCCCAAATCAAATGCACCTGTGCGCAGCATCCCCACTGCTGTGACTTCCAAACCTGCGTGTGCCGTCTTTTTGGCTCCTCTTTGCTTCGAATTAACCTGACGAAATGGTCGGTCCCACTACTACTACTGTGCCACATTTTTGACAGATGATGCTTGCCCTTGCTTGGCATTGCGAAGCTTGTCTCCGTAATCCAATCTCACTTTATCTCGACTTGGTCCTTCATAATCTTATAGGGTTATAATTGTCGTCGTCGCCTACACATCACACATCAGGGGGACAGAAAAAGAAAGCATGAGGAGGAGAACACAGCTACGGCGTCCGTTACGAGTACCTTCATCTTATAGAACGATGACATACGTGCAAGCGAGTATTACGAATATAAGCAATTACATGGCCACAAAGTTAAAACAGCAAGACGACAGGTCATGCTTTCGGGGATGAACTTGCGGAAACTACCTTAGCTATCGACGCTTGGGGCTCGCTCCGACTCCACTAGAAGGAGGTCCGATCGGGCTCATCGCTTTGCTAACCAGAGGTCGCGGACTCATGAGGTCACCCTGGCTGGCACCGCTGCTGCCAGAACTACCCTCGCTCTTGTTCTCCTCCATGCCAGGCATCACGTCCAGGTCGTCGGTGAAGCCGCTGTAACCCGATAGCATCGAGCTGCTGCGTCCTCGTCCGCCCCGGAACTGATGTTGATTGTTGATGCCATGATTCGGGATAGAAGTTGCAGGAAACGTGCGGAACATGGGAAAGTCGAAGGTATTCGCCCTGCCTTGAAGTCCGTTGGTGCCTGGCAGATCGCCTTCGGGAGTCGGCGGTCCAGACATGGTCGACTGAGCCTGGGCGACAATCGTGTTGACATACTCCATCTGCTGGAAAGCATGGTTCGCATTGATGTTCTGTTCCTCGGCTTCCTGGTTAGATTTGGCGATCCAGTAGAGCATCTCGTTCTCGCGGCGATGGTAGTCCTGTAAGCGCGCTGCGCGGTCGTGGTCGTGCTTCTGTCGAGCCGAGGTGTCGGCGTTCTTCTGCACAGTCAGACGTTCGAGTTGCTCGTTGAGCTTTCCACCGCGTGCCAGGAGACGTTCCTTCTTCTGTGCCAGAGACGCGAGCTCCGAGCTCAGCTGTCCGAGTTCCTTCTGCGCTTCGGCCTTGGCAGCTTCCATCTCCGCGAGGGCAGCTGCTCTCTTGTCACGGACTGCCTGCCAACCGCGCTTCTTCTCGTCGTACTCGGTAAGCTCGTCCTCGGGGATCTCGCCCAGCGCGTCGGTTTCATCCTTGAGCGCGGCAGTGGCATCGTTCGCTTGGCGCAGATGCTGCGTCAACTGCATGATGCGCTGGCGCTGGCGTTCGTCTTGTCCTCCGGCGGAAGCTACTTTGCTGTGGAGCTGTTCGATTTCCTTGCGTATGGCAGATGCGGCGTTCTTGTGATCCTTGCGAGTTCTTTTTAGCTTGTTGCGAGCCTCGTCGCGCTTCATCTCTGCGGCAGCAATGGATTGCTTCAGCGTCGAGACTGGCGAAAGCGGGCGAAGCGCCTGATGCTGTGGAGGTGGTGGAACGACAGAGGCTCCAACTGTCAGCTGCAAGCGCTGTAGAACATTTGATATGTTTAGCCTACCTTGTTCAGCGCTCGGCGCGGGCAGAGTGACGACGTTGGTGCTGCAGATGACTTGGGAATCAGAGAGACCCACAAACTCGCAACTGTACTTGGTCAGCGGAGTGAGTCCGTAAATCTCGCCCGTCCAGATCTTTGTTGCCGTCTTGACATCCGCATCACCCTTGGCCACCCCGCTGATCCTCGTCGAGCCCCAGTCTGCACCGTTGATGCGAACAAAGAAAGGCTTGGTCTTGTCGATTCCCGCGCTGATAAGTGTTCCGGTTTCCGTCTTGGTCGATGCGTCTCTGCTCGACCACGCAGACAAGTCTGCGCGGAAGAGAATCTCGGTTGCTCCAATCTCAGTTATCCAGAAACGATCCGTGTCGGACTCCTCTCTCAGCCCGTCCGCGTGATTGCTGTTTGCTGTTTCGGCCTCGATGGCATCCCTCGAGGCCTGTTTCTGTTCCATCTCCTTCAAGAATGTGACTTTTGTGCTTCCGATAGCAGCCCAAAGCGGCTGCTGGCTCCTGACTTGGTTGGCCTGCTTCCGCTTTCGCTTGTTGTTCGATAGCCGCTTCTCTCCGTCTCGTAACGCGGGCGACGGCCCAGGGGGTCTTCCATCTGTACTCAGACTGCCCACAGGGTCTTGCTCGCCGCTTCCAGCGCTGATCGACGCCCTGTTGCCTTCTGCCAGTGATGCTGCTTCGGGGTCTTGTTTCTTGATCGCATTCGCGCGTTGGTGGCTTGAATACGACTGCAGTGTCCGACGCAGAAGAGTGAGAAGGCCTTGAGCCAGAATATGACAGCCAAGCAAGGTGCGAGGCCAGCCATAAATGGGCGGAGAAGAGACCGAGTGAGCGGAAACCGGGGTCGGAGTCCAAGTGATGGGCGTACCCAGATTATGCAAAACAGAGCGGAGATAGTCGAAGCCTGCTAGGTGAATCTTGTTATATCGTAAGAAATGGGTCAGGAAGACAATGACGCTACAAATGGCCACACTGTTAGCAGGGCCACCCTTGCCGGCGGTGGCTCCACTGAGAGAAATGGCGATGACTGCCTGACATAAATCCAGATAGACGCTCTGGGCGAATAACGGACTGCACAAGTAGGTGAGAGTCATGACCGCGTCGGCGGTCAACATGGTGAAAATAGACGGTCCCCCGGCCGCGGTGGCATGGAACCAGTCTCCTATTGGCGGGAAAGAGGTAAAGGTGTTCCATGAGAGGTTAGCAGTGGCCGGAGGGACAAACGTAAGAGATGCGAAAAGAGTGTGAATGGTGATGATGAGAGTAGGCGGCAGAGAGAGCAGAAGAATGAGGATGGCGATGGCGTCGCGGAGCGGGCACGAGGTGAGAATTGTCGCTGCCAGGGCAAGACTGCTGCTGGCGGAACTGACGATCGACGTCTTGTAGGCAGGGCCTTCGGACACGCGACGAATGACTTTGGTAGTCGCGGGCTCGTCTGCCTGACTCGATGTCATGGTCGATGCGTCGTCCTCTACAGAGACAGAGGGAGACGCGCGACCCTTTTCTTCATACCCGGCCACCCCAGCTCCTCCACCAATCCCTAGTCCTCCTGATCCACCTCCTGCTCCTGCTGCTCCTCCTAATCCTAGTCCTGCCCCTGCTACTCCTCCAGCCAAGCAGCCAGTCCTTTCTTCTCCTTTCGCAGCAGCAGCAGCAGCGGAAGCGGAAGCGATGGTCTCGGTCGAATTGGTGTGATTCGCCGGTCTCGGGAAAACCAGACCTTGGTTTAATCCAGTCGACGGAAGCGGCGGGGGAGGCACACCGGAGCCCGCCTTTCCGTTTGCCTGACCATTAAGACTCGGGTTTGACTTCTGCTTGGTGATGCGCTTTCCAGGAGCAGCGAGGCCGCTCTCATGACGTTTGTCGTGCTGATTTGCGTTGTTGCGTTTGGCCTTAGGCGGCATCAGCGCGCCGCCAGCTCGTCAGAATCCTCGCGAGCCTGGCGGGGACGAGGCGCGATGGGTGGTTTCTATCAATTTCGAAAAAGGAAGTCGGCGTCTATGCGATAATGATCGTGATGGGAGGGGGGAGGGGCGCTGTGGCAGCAGCAGCTCGTGATGGTGGTGGTGGTGGTTAAGTGTGGGATTAATTCTTATTGGTGTCAAATGCTAGTCTTTCTCATGCCTTCGGAGGGGAAATATAGGGAGATCAAACAAGAAACGCCTTCATGCAATTATGCACACACTAGGAAAGTCTTGGCATCTGTGGCTGCGATGTCATGTCTTGCTAATTACTGTTTTTGCTCTTTTTACGTCGAGTCTTTTACCACTCTCGCGCAGAAACAAGACAGAACGGTGGAGATTCTGGAGCACAGATTCTCTCTCTTGCACAACAGCCGAAAAGGTTTATGCTGCACTGTACTATAGTCGCCCGACGGTGGTTTGACGATGACCGTGGTGGTGATGATGATGATGATGATGATAATGGCAGTAGACCCAAGTACCTATCACTGACGCTCGACCATCGAATCTTTCTTCGCTCAGGTACAAGTTACGGGAAGAGCACTGACAACCAAAACTAATTAATATGCAGAACGGCACATCGACCAAGGTCACCGCCTTTCATTAAAAAAACCCATACAGTCATGGTGTTCCTTCTGCCGCTTCCAACCCCGGGTTAAACTTCCTTCTAACCAAGTTTTCGCATGCCAAAGAACCGCGGCTGAGGGAAGAGCCACAGGGCCACAGGGCCCTTCTACCGTTCGGTGCTTCTGTTAGAATCCCGGCTTCTCTGTGGCCGACTGCTTCTCTGGGTAAGGTGTGCTAAGGCAGCTAACTCTATCCGAAGCTTCGGTCAAAGCTTGCATTCACGCATGCACTGCTGCCCTTTTTCTCCTCTCTCTCTACGATCTATGACTCGATGGGGGGGGGTGGGAGCTGCATCAATTTTCTCCCTCTTGCCTCTACTCTATGTGATCCACAAAAGGTCGATCTTGCTTTCATGGGGTTGGCGAAAAGCAACGACGATCTTTCTCTTTCTCCCCTGCACCTCGGGCTTTTTCGAGATTGGAGGCTGCAGAGCGAGCAAATATAGCCGTGCTGTCCCGTCGGCAAACCTTCGCATTTGATGCTGGGCTGCGATCGCTGTCGTTGACGTTGTCGTTGTTGTTGTTGTTATGCTTGCCTTGCCTTGCCTTTTCTTGCCTCGCGCAGCCATGCCGTATCACGAGGCATACTTGCTTGTATATGCAACTTGCGTGTCACCATGCGCGTTTGCACACTGCACATGCATAACAAGAAGAACCCTCGGAGTGCAACATCACGCGGTCCCTGCTGCTCATACTGCATCTTGCTAGCACACGAATCTATCCACACGGTTGTATCATTGGCCGTTCTGAAGCGGCTGTGTTTCATCGTCTATCACATCTACTGAGGTAAGATAAGACAGCGTGCAGTAGAACAGAAGACTCCAATGCGGGGTCTGACATCCGATAAGACTATCCGTCCGCATTGGGGATCCACATATGTTCATCAAGGCTTTTTCCCCTCTCTTCTTAAATGACAAGAACCAGTCCATGTGCCACACCGCAGATTGTATGTTGCAAGCAGGGAAATACTGTACATTGTTGGTCTGTTCAGTCACAGTGTACGTGTACATGAGGACTTCGGGCTCAGCTTGCGTGTCTTAGTGCATCGAGCTGCTTTAGTCAAGAGACAGCCAGTAGCCACGGATACTCAAGAATCCAAAGAAAAAACGGCGAACTGCCCTTATATGTCAGACCCGTTGATCACGACATGCTATAGCTCAAAGTTCTTCTTGTTGTACATGACGATGTGCACCTCTCATTGGCCCGATGCCGCTGCACTGCCAAAGTCCTCTTTGGCGTCCGCTCTATCCCAGCTGTCCAGTTCCAACTGCCTGACCGTGTGGAGCAGCTGTTTCACTTTCTCACTGCTGGCCTTTCTGGCCTCCTCCTGCAGTCTCCAAGTCTGCTTGAAGGCGTCGAGCATGAATGGTCTAAGCGGAGCTTTCTTGCCCTGCGTGTAGTCATATAGGACAAGATCTTCGCTAAGTCTCGCGGCGGGCCGCTGGTGCAGCTCGGATAATATAAGCACGTCGAGCACAAACGAGCTCGATCCCGCCTCCGGCTCCTGGGCCAGTTTGTGATACACCGTGATGTGATCTGGACATGTCATGGGCTTATGCCAATCAACAAATCCATCCGGTCAGCAAAAGAAAAGATGTTTGAGAAGAAAGACGTGTTGACTGACAAATTTGAAATCCGTCTTGATGCTCTTCATTATGAGCCCGTCTCCCTTGTTCGTACACAGTTGACCCCATTCCACTCGATGAGCGGGGTCGATGTATGTGGCATATTTCCTGGCCCACTCCACACGTGCGGATTCGGCATAGCGGTTGTATGTGACATTATTGACGTGACCTACCTCTCTCTATTTCAGTTCTTTCTATAGTTTTGGACGTAGTGCATAGATAGTGCCGAAGGAGAATACAGTAGCTAGCACAGCAGAGGGTAGAAGACGATGTACTCACCCTTTTCGTTTCGCCTACTATCAGCCTTCTTTTCTCATCTCCCACAGAGGGAAGGAGAAGCAACACATTATCGAGCAACAACCATCATCTTCACGTGCGCGAATCAAGAGGACTCACCATACTATCCATCTCGCCCCAAACAACCGTATGTCTATACAACCCCCTCCTCTGCGGCCCGGTCAGGAACCCTTCCCGTTCCGCGACCAGATCCCTCCAGTCCCGCGCGATCTCGCCCATTACTTTCCCTGCGACGCCGACTTGAGACGATGACAGACCGAAAGTTATGCATTTCCCCACACGGGACTTGAGATCCGATAGCCAGCGCGGAGAGAGTGCCGCTGCTGGGGGTTCGGGATCTGTCGAGGAGGTTGATTTTTGGCGACGCTGCGCGGTGGTGATGGGAGGTAGTCGTGGCGTATTGGTCACGGAGCCAGCGATAGGGAGGGGGAGGTGTCGAGGTCGCGGCGGCGGCGGCATTGTGGCTTATCGACTCTTGTTCAAGTCCTCTTGAGAGCGAACACTAGGCGAGCCGTATGAGATATGCGCGTGACTGTCTATGAGATACAGCGACCTTTGGTGGTGATTGTGACAGAATTGATCGACTCAAGTTGACTCGGTGGTCTCAAGCTTTGTGTACAGTAATGTGGATGTGAGGTAAAGGTAAGGGTAAGTTACTGTACCTCGCCGGGCCGAGCGAAGCGGAGCGGGGGACAAATCGATAGCTTCTATCGTCAGCATTGGCCAACAATGGCTGCCAGAGATCAAGGAATACACATGGCGTAAGAAGACGCAAGCATTCTCCAAGAAGCCCTCTGCGTGGCAATGAACAACATGCTGGGTTTGGCTAGATGGGTGAGGTGTCTATTGCCAAAGCAGGCTAGGCAGGGCATATAGCTCAGTAAAAGAGCCAATATGCAATGTCATGCTATCACTGGAGAAAAAGGAAACTCCAAGTGAGTTCAACATGGTAGAACACTCGTGACTTGTCTTTCAGCCACTCAAATACAAGCTGTCGCGCAATTGCAGAGATACGCGGCCTACACAAACCATCATGGCTAGATTGCTACGGCACCTCTGCGATATCGCTGCATATGTATCTGTAGCAGCAACTTGAAGCTAGAAAAGGTAGATTCTGTGTCAGAGAGTGGATCACAGAATGCCAGGCTTTGTGAGCCCCTGCCAATGATCAGCTGTAGGACTGAGGAGGCATCGTCCCATGTCCAACCATGTCCAACGATCTGAATCTACGATTGTGGAGAGCAGTGGCTGGACTTTAATACGTTAGTGGACGATGGAACGGCGTCAGTGGCATGGACGGAGGGTGATTGTAGGGTGATTTCTGTACGGGGTCACGTGACATGCTCGTCGATCTTGGCATAAAACAGACCGGACTAATGCCGAAGCTTGTACGTCGCCGACTGACAAGGAACAAGACAGAGGGCGAGAGGAGCTCGGAACTCATTGCACCACAGATCTATTTTATTATTCGATCTAGTCATCATCATCAAAAAGTAGCCCTGGAGGTCAGCTCTGTACTGTAAGTCAACTCTCCACCAATGCGCACAATCTGGATGTGGCAGAGGCGGGAGGACAAGTTGGAGGAGGCGTTTGCGGCAGCTCCACCAAGAAGAAGCGACTAGGCTGGGCTGGCTCGACAGCAGGACCAACCTGCAATTGCACCGCACCCATATTGTCCTCGCTCAGCGACTTTTCTCTCCGGTGCAGCTACATGGGAATCACAGTCGGATGGCGACTCTGTCCAAAGTCAATTGCGCACCCTGCTGACTCTTTCGCTTGACCCGCAGCCAATACAGTCACCAGGAATCCCACCCAGACACCTTCACTCGCTCGCTCTCTCGAACCAAACGCCTCCTTCTTCTCCTCCATCCTCCTCAACAGCTTCTTCAGCAATCGCAAACGCGTCACTCGCCTCTTTCAAGTCTGCTAGAGCAGAGCAGCAAGCAAGTGCTTTCAAATCAGACGTCAAAGCTTCTGAGACACCACCTCCCCTCTCTCGAACGTGGCCACTTCCTCCCTCTTGATTCGGATTGCGTCAACTCGGCCCCCAGAAGCAAAGCAAGAGTGAGAGACACAGACAACTACTGGCGCAAGAGAAGACGAAGAGCAGCATCTTGGCCCGTGTTGGCACATGCGGAAGCGGGTACACTTGGCTCATGTTGAAGAAAAGAAAGACCCGCAGACCGTCATCACTTCTTCTTCCTACTTGACCTCCCCCTGCGCCATCTCCTTTGCCGAGCGTCGACCTCTGCCTCCTACGCTAAACCCTCGCCTCCGACACAACACCCTTCTCTCTATCGACACCGTCCCTCTATCTTTAGATGGCCGATGGTGCCTTCCGGTTCCAGGGAGCCGGTCAATATTTCTACAATCCGCAGACGCAGAATCGACAGATCCACACTCGACACGCCTCGCCTGTCAACAATCCCCGCATAGGCTTCCCCTCGACCGACACTCCCTCTCCGAACCGTTCGCCTGGCACTCAGTCTCCCGCGTTTGCAGCCATGTTTGGTCAGAACCACAATCAATCTCGACATGCTCTGCTTAACGGGCAAAGCCACCAACAGTACATCAACCAGATGAACATAGCAAAGCAGTTTGGACAGCACGGCCATCAGCATCCGAACCACCATCAGAACCAACAACACCACGACCACCCTCCTCACAACCCACACGCCTCTGCCTTTGGGAATCACACTCACAACATCTCCTCGGGCACTCTCTCCTCTTCCACTCCGCATTTCACGCCTAGCCATCTGCAGTCGGGGACGCCCTCGAGCAACCACAGCGCCCTGAGCAAGCCCACCAGCGAGTTCTGGGCACAGCAGTTGTCCTTGGCGCAAGAGTCAAGGGCCGCCAACCAACCACATCACTACGCGAGGAACGCACATGTCATCAGTAGGCAGGCTCTGGCCTCCGGACAAACAGCGAACAAGGAAAAGGAGGATCCCGACCAATGGCGCAAGATTCAGCTGCCCCCAAAGCCCAAGGGCAAATTCGACGCCATCGACTTCAGCGGCCAAGGCCTGAAAGGTCTCTCGTGTAATCTGTTCAAATATGGCTTCCTGGAGAAACTCTACCTGAACCAGAACAAATTGCAGTGGATACCTGCGGAGATTGGCCTGCTACGAAATCTGACCTTCCTTGATCTCTCACAAAACAACCTGACTGAGCTACCTGCTGAGATCGGAATGCTAACGAACCTCAAGACTCTCCTGCTGGTTGACAACCATCTCGACCACCTTCCGGCAGAGCTTGGCTATCTCTACCAGCTTGACACACTCGCCATCGAAGGCAATCCTCTGAACGATGACATCAAAGCCATCGTGGCAGAGTCGGGACCCTCAGAGCTGGTTCGCCAGCTACGAGAGACCGCTCCAGGTATGTCTCGCCGAATCTCAATTTACGTGTGGTGATGTAAAGGCTGACTGTGTGACAAAGATCCTGCCCCTCCAAATGAGCGCGATTGGATCTCCCTCGAGGATGATTCATCGACGGTCAACGAAGACGACCGCCTCCGAGTCATGAGCTACAACATTCTGTGCGACAAAGCCTGTACCCTTGCCCTCTACGGCCATGCACCCACAAGAGCTTTGTCCTGGGAGAACCGCAGAGAGCAAATCCTTAACGAACTTCAAGGACGCGACGCCGACATCCTGTGCTTGCAAGAGATCGACCTGGAGAGCTTCGACAACTTCTTCCGACCTGAGCTGGCGAGGAGCGACTACAAGGGCGTGTTCTGGCAAAAGTCAAGAGCGCAGACCATGGGCGAGAAGGATTCGCGATTCGTCGATGGCTGTGCCACTTTCTACAAGAACGCAAAGTACATTTTGCTGGACAAGGCCGTCGTCGAATTCGGCCGCAAGGCCATCAACAGACCTGACATGAAGGGCGAACACGACATCTTCAACCGTGTCATGACCAGAGACGACATCGCCACAGTCACCTTTTTGGAGAACCGTGCGACCGGTGCCAGGCACATCGTTGTCAATATCCACGTCTTCTGGAACCCTGCTTTCCCTGACGTCAAGGTTGTACAAGTCGCCATCCTTCTCGAAACTCTGAAGCAATTGAGCGACACCTGGGTCAATCATCCTCCTCTCAAGGACAAGGAACCCTTCAAATACGCCAATGGAGATGATGTGAATGGAGACATTCCTACGAAGCAGCCCGCTCCATCGCAGAAATACAGCTCGGGATCTGAAATCCCAATGATCATATGCGGAGATTTCAACTCCACCCCCGATTCCGGGGTGTACGATCTCTTGACTCACGGTTCGCTTTCAAGTCTACACGATGACCTTGTTGGCCGCAAATACGGAAACTTCACCAAAGAAGGTGTAGCTCATCCCTTCAGCTTAAAGTCCAGTTACGCTCACATTAACGAGCTCGAGTTCACAAATTACACGACCAGCTTCGCCGGCGTTCTCGACTACATCTGGTACTCGACCAACACCTTATCGGTGGTCGGACTACTCGGTGATATTGACAAGCAATACCTGTCACGCGTGCCCGGCTTCCCCCATATCTATCATCCCTCAGATCATATCTCACTAATGACTGAATTCGTGGTCAAGCCACGGAAGGAAAAGAAGGTTGTCGATGCGGACTTTGGTCACCATCGATGATTGTTTTGTCTGATAACACACAAAGACATGTGTCACCAATACGAAAACAACAAATCCTGAAACGAACATGACATTGGGAAGCAGACGAAGGCGAGAAGAGAAGAAAAGAAAGAGAAATAGTGGCGTTTTTGGACTTCTTTGACTACGAAGCAATGTGTGCAAAGGCGTGGTTTTTTCTTTTTCTTCTTTCGCGCTTTTCTTTTCTTGGGGTTTTTTGTCGCTTGTTTCCTGAGTGGCGCGGATCCGTTTTTCCACCATGTGATGGCTTTTCATCTTTTCTAGCATACGAAACGGCTTTCTCCATGTAGACAGCCTCCCGGAAATACGCCATACAGGAAGAAGACGAGATGAGAAATACAAGAGGTTTGGATTTCTTCCTCCGATTTTTACGCTTCTTTCCTGTCTCTTTTCTTTCTCTTCTTTCCATTTGAAACGCGCCCAAATGCCGACAGTCTTTTCCGATTCGGGCATGATGCAATGTGTCACGCACGAGCAAAAGACCAGCCTTCTGTTGGGACTTTCGATGAATCAGTGTCGTTTTGGATTTAGAAAGTGGAATACTCGGTACAGGGAGAGGTTGCTTCTGCGTCTGAAACACAAAGTGCTGTTGTCTTTTTCCTTTTCGAAAAACATTTTCGGTGATCGGAGTCTCACGTGAGAGGCAGGAGAGGGATAGAAACCACAGGGGCAACATGGGAGTTGAACCTCATTACAGGAAAGAGCTACTCGAAGCAGCGGAGAGGATAATACTCGGCGCCGGTTGTTCGTTCGTTCGTATATAGGCACACAGCAGGCAAGGTAAGGCCGCCCTCCTGGCGGGAGGATCGGAGCTTTTCTCGCTTTCTCTCTCGTTCCCTGTTCAAGGGACGTAATAAACAAAGCATATGTTTTCTGGAAGGCGCGCAAAGGGAATGGGCTAGGTGGCTGGCGGTCGGCGATGGCGGGCTTGAAAGGGGTGTGAATGGATGGGGATTGGATGGGAAGGCACTGGTACTTTGGGATCTGTTTTTTTCTTTCGCTTTTTTGGGCTTGTTTGTAGCACAGTACGGTATGGTAGCATTACGCGTATTCATTATTCGATGCATATTGGTCCCGCTTCTTACGCTGTCCTTTTGGGGTCTTGTATCATTCGTCTTACGGAGCAGGGAGGTAGGGATAGACTCGAAGGGTCTATGTTTATACAATTACATCCTTGAAGGAGGCTTTATCTCTCGAATGCTTATGCCCTATCACGATCTGGCCAGCGTACGACAACTTGACTTCCACTGCGAGCTCTCGAGGCGGGCAAGGGTCAACATCAAGCAATCTAGACATCAATCAATACCGATGGAATAACAGGGCGGGTGATCTTTCCATCATGTGCTCTTGTCTCAACCGTTATGGCATGTTTACCAACGAAAACAGCCATTCAAGTTCCCCAACCATGAAGAGGAACAAATCAACATACTGTACATGCTCATTTGCCCATCCATATCATCCATCTCCCCTCTCCCCCTCTGAATCAGCGCACCAAAACACCCACCCCAGCGAAGACGCAAGGCGCGAAAGTAGGACAGGGTTACCCTCGTGTTCACGTTTACAAGCCGAGGTGAAAGAACGGGCTGGCTGGGTGATGTCGTCATTATCGTTCATGACGACCTCGACTTCATGTGTACCATACCCTATTATCTGAGAACTCCACATAGCCCTTGGTTCGAGGTGAGATGAGGTAGGTGAGTACTTTCAGGGTTTTGCTGATGAATGTGTTTGCTAGTGAAAGTTTGTGTCCTAAAGGATTGTTATTCCGGATTGTGGTCTGAGTATACTTGCGTTGTGGTGCGAGTATTGATATATCGTTGCATTGAAGTATAGGCAAGAGACGTATATGCTCTAGGTCTCCTAGGCGGGTTTGGTACTGTCTTGATATTGCTTTCATTATACCTTCAATCTTCTTCATATTCACTCCCTCCGAGTCTTACACATCACTGCATCTTTCTATCAAGCAGACTACAAAAGAAAGCAATACTCTTTCCTCACACATCCTGGTCTTCTATCTTCATATCTTCATATCAACATTCGAACCAAAGAATCAGTATCAGCCAGAAACTTCAATCTACAAAATGGTTATCTCATCCTCCAAGCCAGAAGACCACAGGAAACAATGCACAATATGCGGTAAACCGCGCGATGTACTAGTGCGCTGCCAGATCGACTCGGACGCGCCCTCGTCCCCGGCGAGACCTGCAAGCACATCTCCTCCTACCTCAAACATCGGAAAACCCCCCTCTCCTCACTCTTCAAATTCATCTACATCCTTATCTCAATCCCGCTCCCCTTCCCCCTCCTCACCTCTAGAACCAGAAGCAGAACCATCAAATCCCCAACATCAGCAAAAGAAATGGCACTTCATCTGCCCATCCCCCTGCTGGACGCAAGTCTCAGGCGGCGTCATCGACGGCGACAAATCCCGTTTCCCAGGCTACAGATACGGCGGCATGTGGAAGAACAAGCACGCGGGCGTTTCTGCCAAGAAGCCGAAACGGAAAAATGCGAAGAATGCTGATGGTAGGAAAAAAAGTAATCGGGGGGTTTGGAGGGTCGGCGCAAAGTATGTTGTTAATGATCGCGTGGAGTGGGGTGTTGGAGAGAGGGATGGGGAGATGGATGGGGAGAAGGGGAAAGCAGGCGTGTGGGTTTGTAGGAAGAGTCATGTTGCGAGGGAGGGGGAGGAGCCGGGTGTTAAAGTTGCATTTTGGAAAGAGGATGATAGGGATGATAGGGATGAAGATCGACCCTCTGCTACTGGGGATAGAGATGGTGCACTTTTTGCTGATTCAGTGGAGGCTTGAAGTGGATTATCGGGACTGACAACAGGCTGTAAGGAGGCAGCTCACGTAGCTATCGCTCCAATAACGACATGCACGCGCTACGCAAGAAATTGTAGGACATATATCAGAAATGTTCGTATACTAAACGCGATAGGCATCAAGTTGCAGGTAGTCAGATGAATGGTGGACATTCATCGAGCGAGAAAAGTGTTGTAGTCTGTACATCTCAAACCCAACGCTTTTCGATCAGGGAAGTGCGACCTACCTACCTAAGGCTCGTATTCAATTTAACCGCCGACCAAATGCAGGACAAGTCACCAACCTAAGCGCCTGAACGAGAAGCTGATTGTTCTAACAGTTGTATATCTCAAACACACACACACACCGAAGCATCGACGAGACATGCTGAGTACCGAGCAAAAGATGAACTTGCTACAGCAGGTAATGTACGATCGGATTGTACAAATTGCATACCGTATGTACTGAGTTCAGATAAATAGCTTATTGCGCTGAAGCTTGACTTGGATCAGGCTATGTAGCTTCTTCACTGCTGATACATTGAACAAATATGCAATTGCTACTAGGAGAGGTGATTGATGCTTGGCTGATACTTGCTCAACATACTGCCTAACATAGCTTGATGGCACTGATGTTTTGTTGACTTTCAATTCTTCCAAAACTGCTTCATGTCAGAAGATGCCTCGCAGCACTAAACAGGGAGCAACATAACATCACTTCCTATCAACATACAACACCTGGAAATAGCACCATCCTTGGACAACAACCATGTCCACTGGACTCGAGAGCTCTACAGTGTGTTACGCTGTGCGGCGGCTACTTCACAACCGTCCAATGGGATATGCTGCATTGGCGCCGGGTCATCGACACGATTGCTCTCTTCTCTGTCGTCTACCGGCAGGACGTCTACTTCCTCTTCTAGCCCTTAAAAGATCTCGTACAGGCCCATATGTGGATAACCATCCATAATCTGTATCGGCTGTGACCTCACCAATTACACTACCACCGCGTGTGTATCTCTGCAGAAAGCAGAGCGTCGTGTTCAGCTATCTCAAGCCATCAGGATATGGCCCAGAGACCCTCCAAGCGAGGGCACAGCCCTGACCTCGCTGATGATGTTCCTGTGAAGCGACTCAAGTCCGACGCAAACCACAGGAATGGCACTGTGTCAAAATCTCCTCCAGGGTCAAATGACTACACCATCGGCTGGATCTGCACTGTTCCGGAAGACTTTACTGCAGCGATATTGATGCTAGACGAAAACTTCGGGTTCTTCCAGGGGCAGCCGTCAACTGACAAGAATACATACCGTTTGGGTCGTATGAAGGAACACAACATCGTTATTGCGTGTCTTCCGGAGCGCGGTGCAGTTCCCGCTACCGCAGTTGCTAAGGATATGCTTCGCACATTCGGATCACTCAAAATCGGCGTTTCAGTGGGCATTGCTGACGGCATACCCAGCAAAGACGACGATATCCGAGTTGGGGACGTAGTAGTCAGTCACCCTGATTCATCTTTCAGTGGTGTAGTGCCTTGGGACAGTACCAAGATACTGGAAGGAAAGAAACCCAAGCTCAATAGGTCGCTCAACAAGCCACCACCTATATTGCTCACAGCTCTGCGAGCTGTCAGAGCATATCGCCTGCTTGACAGTATTGAAATCTCCAGCACTATCAATAGAATTCTAGAAAAGAAGCAACACTTACGCAGAAACACTTTCTGCCAACAAGACCCCAAAGGAGATACGCTAGACTCTGCGAAATGCGCAAGTCACGAAAAACTTGATGCAGCTTGCAGTGTGTGTAGTGAGATCGCAGACCTGCCTTTTGGTCGGAAACCTCGACTTAGCACGGATCCCACGATACACTACGGCATTATTGCCTCTGGTAACACGTGCCGGATCGATAAGCGCTTGAGACTCGTTCTGAAGGAATGGTTGGGCGCGAAGTGTGTCGACACAGAAGCTGCCGGCTTGATGGACTACTTCCCGTGTTTAGCCATAAGAGGTATCGGCGGCTACAGCGGGACGCACAAGAATAGAAGCTGGCAACAATACGCGGCATTGACCGCCGCGGCATACTCAAAGCAGCTGCTTATCTGCCTACCGCCGCAGAGAGTTGCTCAAACTCCAGAAACTGTTGAATTAAGTGAGTAACCAGCATGATCTGACGGCACAACGTAGGCACTCTTACCTAACCATTTCTGCACAGAAGTCGAAGCATTGAGCTCTTCCGTGGCGAGATTGGAAGAAGCGGTAGAGAAGATGACTGAAAATAACAGGCTGATCATCCAGCACTTTCAGGAGCAAAGAGACCTTGGTCAGCGGCACTGACAACGGCATCAGGATTCGAAGATCAGCTCTCGCGAGACTCTTGAGATAATCGACGATGATCAGCTAGAGAGCACATGCTAAGATCCGTGGGTTCGTGGACGCTAGCTCAGACTGATGTTCCTTTTCTTTGTAGTTATCTCTTTATGCCTTGGTAGAGGTTCGTTCACTTGGAGGTGGCAGTCGATGCGTGCTTCGATGTGTGCTATATGAGTTCTTTCCACGCTTGGTGCACATACATCACCTGTCGATCCGCGAAGCTACGTGTAGCTTATTCTTCATGATCAACGGAGACACGATTGACAGGAACCAAAAAAAAGACCATGACCTTCATGAGGCTGAAGGAGCGAGGCAGATACAACGCTGATAGGCACCAACAACGCAGCTTTATTGTTCCCTTCACTTAGACGAGAAGTAGCAAATGAAAGTGCGATGGTTTTCGTCAGGCTAAGCCTCCTGGACATCCTAAAGTGAACGGATTTCCCAAAGTATAGGAATCTCGCATTAAAGCCAGTAGCAATTCAGACGTCGGGTATACACTCCTAGACGCCAATTTCCCAGACCCAAAAAGTACGGTTAATCAGCCAGCCCAGTCCCCTTTCACAAGTGTTATTCCTATATACACCTTTTTCCTATAATTCTGTCGTCAATCAATCAGTCAGTCTAGCCAATCCAGTCCACGATCAGGCTCGGCTTCACTCAGTCATCGGGATATTCGTCTTTGATGTTGCTTATGAACATATTGGTCTCGCTGTCATATCGCTTGAAGTGTCTCCCCGCCAATCTCATGAGACTGGGTGGTGGGGGCTCTGTCAAGGGCTCTATGTTCTCTTCTGCTACGTATCTCGAAGACTTGTCTGCGCCTCTGCATGTGAATGATTAGCAAGCAGTAAGCGAAAGGTAGCCTCATGGGATGTTGTGTTCTTACAGGATATGATAGAAGCTTTGTCTCCTGCCTCTCGGCAAGGCGTCGACCCTCATCTGCATGATCCAGGGTTCACCCGCCTGACAGCTCGAGTCCCAGCCTATCACGATGCCGATATAGTGGAAGCGCGCGTGTCTGAAGGGCTGCCCGACCTTGAACTTGACGCCGCCCGCCACGTCGTACCGTCGGTTCACAGGCTTGGCGGTGTGATCACTGGCTCTGTGCGCGTTGATCATATCGATCAGTTGCGATTGCGCAGGGTGGCCAGCATATATCGGCAGCACGAATCGCTCGACGAGACCGACGTCCTCGGGGTAGTGTTGCTTAAACTGGTCCAGGAGGTAAGGGATGTAGTTCCGGCGCTGCAGCGTGCTTTCTCTCGTGTCGTTGAGGCCGACGAGGAAGACGCTCCAGAGGAAACTGTAGAAGGCGGCGTCGACGTCGATTTCTTGATCTGCTACTTCGTCTCGGTTGTCTCGCGCTTCGTTGACGGATCGCATGATGTTACGGCCTGTGCGGATGACCATGTCTCTCGTAAAGGCAGGCGATAGATAAGAGTAGAATGCGTCGGTGCTCATGCCGTGTTGTTGGAGTTGGATGCGCATTGCGTCCTGGTCGATGATGTTGTCGTGTCGCCATGGATCCATCCATACAACGCCAGGACTAAGGGTCTCTGCCGAGCGGGTCTCGTAAAGCGGGGGATCTGCAGGCGATTCCAGAACTGCGTGGACGTGGAAGGGAAAGTTGCAGAGCCACACGCGGAGGCCTAGCCGTTGAGCGACACAGCAGAAGATCGCAGTTGAGACCAGAGGCAGGGAGACTCTATGTTCGCTCTGCAGCACGTGGCACATGAAATTGTTCCGCAGCAGGTGATATTCTTGCTCTGACGATCCTAGTAATTCCATCCTGCGCAGCTCGGCAGAGACAGTGCTTGCCCTGGTTGTGTAGTCCAGTTCTTCGATGCCGGGTATCTGATTCCGTATCTGCTGCGCGATCTTGTCAAGCTCCTGATCGAGACTGCGGACGTCACATTCGTGTGGACCCTGCACAAATGTGTCGAATGCGCCTAGAGAAGTTTCCAATCGGGGGAAGTCGAGAAACTCCATGTCGGCCCATATCTGTAGTGCGTCCTGTCGGTTGAGAAGTCCGATCAATGCTTCGCTGTAGTATCGTCTTGCCAGAACATCTTCGACGTGGTCGGGAGTGGCGACCAGCCGCAGCAGTGCGTCTTTGGCGTCATGACCGAATTGTGAGATGATCCTCTCCATTCGCTCGATGCGATATTGTTGTGTTGACAATAGTTCATCGAAGATCTGTGCAATCTTCTTGTCTTTTTTGCATCGCTCGGCGTATACTGTGCGCCACTGAGGGGACACAGGACTCCCATTCACTCTTTTCACATGCTCCTTTTCGCCTTCCCAATATTTCCAGGTGTCCAGCACGTGATTTCGCCACAAGAAGGGCGCATTGGAGATTTTCTGTAATCTTTTCGTAACGAGACCTAGTGAGGCCGTCGAGGAAGCAGGCAGATAGGAGAAGATCTCTTGCAGAAGTTCGTCAGGGAGATGGAGAAAAGAAGCCATGGTCAGGGTAGTTGTAGATCCCTTCGAGTCGTAAGGCATTTTAGGATCTGTCGTGGCAGCACTCTGTGGATGCTGATGTTGATGTCGAAGTTTCAACTCATTTTCATCTCTGTCATGTGAATGGTCCGGCGGCCACGCCATTACTTATGCGATGCGATCAAAGGTATGAGACCTCGAGAGGCGCAACTTTGACTTAATGCGACTGCCCTGGTGATGACGTCCTTTCCCCCGGAGTTGACGGTTCAAATGCCCGCATGTCGCATGCGGAAACTACCGACCCGCTCAACAGTATAACAACTTCGATACCTCCCATACCTAAAACAATCCTGGCAGCAACCGAAGCACAGGGGGAGGATTTTGACTGTTCCTCCAGGTCTATGCTTTGTTATAGTACCTTGTGCTATCCGCTTTATCACAGCCGTCAGAGCTCACCAACTGCCTGATGTCTAGTCGGATGGGAAGACTTGTTCTGGCAGGATCTCACTGTCCACTTATTACCCGCGTAATCTGTATTCCTTCATTCGATTGACCATGTGTTTCTCGATTATAGCGTGGGCTACTTGATCCTTTGTCTGTTCGAAAATCCTACGTCGCCTATAGCGGATACATTGCGGTTACTTCAACGCAAGAGCGGGACGATAGAAGAACCATTGTCTCAAGATCTTTCATTTCCTAGAGGTATGTTGCCGCGGCGAGTATCTACTACTTACCATTTTTGCTCATATATATGTATGTGAACATTATACGATTGACTATGTGAATATGGAGGACACACCTGTGTAGCCGCGAGACGTTGCCGTATATAGAGTTCACTTACTATCGGTATAATTTTCAACTCATCTACCTTCCGTAGCCAATCAATGCTCTACTAATGCGAGAAAGACGAGATGATAAGAACGACATTCCCCATCTGAGAAGGCATTTCAGTACTACAGAACTACAGATGAGCCGTCTTCGTATTTCAATGTCGACGCATAGAATTACATCTATCACAGTCGAGTACCACTTACGAGCAACTTCACTACTGAAAACCGAAAGGCTTCAATACGAACTTCTTTGTTGTAACCTTCCGAGTATCGACGGGAGTATGCCCTGGCTCTCTGACGACTTCCACCTCTGATGGTCCCTTCCTAGGACAAGTAGACCAAGAGGCATAGTACGATCGACGCCTCATGCCACGCCCGCGACCGTGGCGTGATGTGAGCCAGGTTCGCAGACTCAAAGCGGGTAAAGTGCTGTAATGGTATACCTAGAAATGGTCAAGTTGCACTGCTGCTTTGGCGACAGCAGGACAGCGATGAGCGCTTCCGGTACTTGAACAAGACTTGGGTCAGAGAGCAGATACAAGTACATTCTGAGAGAATCGCAACCTTGCCCGCGGCTGCGGTCAACAGAAAAGCGGGTTTGCCCTGCCCCTGTAACCTGTGCACGTGCATCCCCCCATCAGGCATCCTCAAGAAGTAAATGCTACGCCGAGTCGGCCAAGCGATACGGCCGTGGTAATTCCAAGAAAAATCATTCTCTCTATCCAGATAAGGGTGTTCAATGGGCTCTGCATTCCGGATCCCTGGCTGGCAATGATCTCGTTGAGCCTATATCCTCGGCAAAGTGCGACCCTGTGAAGCGTTGCATGATAAGATAACGGAAAAACACATCTATGGTCGTCAACCTCGGTAGGGGATTTCGAAGAGTCTGCACAAGTGCACTGTATGTCGATCCTTCTGTGCCTGCAAGGGCATTTACTTTCTGGATGTTCTACTGCTTATACGAATGAGGAGAAGTTCAACTACTAAGCCTCCGAAGGTACAAACTCAAACTGCCGGTAAAGTCTTTGTCGCCAATCACATCAACCGGTCGCTGGACTTTGTGGAGGGTCAACTGAGTTCTTAGCCAAGCTATGTTCCGCATTTCTGGGTCTAGGCATGGTACAGGCCCTCAGTGTTCACGAATACTTGAGTAGAGGGGCCAACAAGAGGAGCAGTCGATCTTCTCATAACCAGGCTTCTCGGAGAGACCGAACCTTTGCTCTCTTTTTGACGCGCTTCACTAAACACACCTTTTGTGGCGCCTGCAATGGAGATATATGGCTATGATCGTGGAACGCCAGATAGCGACTTGCCCCGCAATAATGACTATGAGGCTCTCAGCTCTACAGATCCCAAACGAATCGAGCAGCGCGTGGACTCGCCAGCCCTCTTGACGCCTCCCATCAGCGATTCATGGTACTATGCACGCCCTGTACCTGTGTGCTTTCCGAGCGATCTCACGCCGCTGCCGGCATTGGTCTTGGAAAACAAGATGAACATGGTATATTTCCATTATTTCATCAACTATACCTCCAAGATCTTGGTGACGCACGACTGCGCTTCGAATCCGTTTAGAACAGTCCTCCCAAAGCTAGCCATGAAAGATGAAAACTTGCTCAGTCTGGTCCTCGCGTACGCCTCTTGCCACCGAGCACGATTACTCCATCATGCGGAACCCATAAATCGCATTGCATCGTATGTCACCCACTTATTCCCACGGTTCAGGGAGGCATTGGCCAGCGGCCAGCCCGTCTCGGAGACTCTGTTTGGGACATGCGTGATGCTGGCTTCATTAACACAATCCTATCCTTGGGCATTCGACGCCCCAATCTCATGGCCGCAGCATCTTGGTATGGCGCGCCAGATGTGTCAATCAGTCGTCAGCCGTAAGAACCGGCCACGATCAAAAGCAATGTACTTCTTCTTACGTTGGTTCGGCTACCTGGACACCTTTGCTAGCTGTAGTGCGAACCATTATCGCGGCAGCTTCGAGGTATGGTCTCCAGATCTACTAGAAGTCGAGAACAATGCATCCATGGGCTGCCTGGTCGGATACACAAATCGCTCTCTTGTCTTACTCGCTCGTACTGCTGATTTGGCAAAGGCATGTGATCAAGAGCGAAAGACAACAGGAAATCTCTCACCCAAGACAGTAATGGAATCGCAACTTCTGAGATGTACTTTGGAGTTGACGACGCTGGAGATACCTCATCAACGGTACGAGTGCACCTCTGTGAGCGTCAATGCATCCTCGGAGATTTTCCGGGCCGTCAATACATCTCTCTGTCATGCAGCATTGATCATGCTACATCGACGAGTGTATGCTCTGCCTTCAGAGTCACCACTCGTACAATCTTCGGTCCATGGTATCATGGCCTCCTTAAGCCAGCCTGATATATGTCAGTATCTGGACATTCCCGACGTCATCTTGCCCTTGTATCTAGCAGGTTCTGAATCTCAGAATCCTGGTCTCCGTAACGAGACCTCGAGACGATTGCAGCGCATCGGAGACGCAGGAATGTCCCAGGTTGCTAGAGTTCGGAATCTTCTGCATCATATATGGGAATCCGGCCAGGACTGGACTGCGGCAGAGCACGAAGTATTGCTCGGTTGAACCTCTACCTTGTGTTTCTGACGGAGAGAGTTTTTGCTGCGAGGCCTGGAGTCTTGCTACGCTGTCATGTGGTCATGTTTCTCTTGCAAGCGAGGCGCGGGTGCATTTGGCGTTGGTGAATGATATTGGTCATATTGATCATATTAGAGCATTTTTGATGGGGGCATTTGGTTAATTTACACAGAGGATACCCTCTCTGCGGTACTACAGTAGACGAAGCTCTTCTAGCTTGCGTTAGTCATACCCAACGCATGGATATGGAGATCACGGAGACATGATAGACAACGTTAATGATTCTTCGTAGTCCTTAGGTGTGTCGGACACATCTGTGTGCTGCACATAAAAACAATCAAGACAACAGAATAAATACCTTATTGTGAATGACTTTCATATTTCCCGAGTCCATCGCTAGAGCGAAAGTCAACTTTCCTTCTTCTGATATCATGATTCTGCACTGCGATGTAAGTGGAGCATGGAAAGGCGGAGAAGCGAAACAAGTCGATCACGATTTTTTGTGGGTTTGCGAGTCCGTGATGAACCTTGGGACCTGAGTGGGATCGACGAGATCGTTGTTTCCAACAGCAGCGGACCGCGGCGTTCCGTGCGGACGGACAGCACCAAAGCACAGGAAGCAAGCACCAACTATCGTATACGATATTGTCTTTCAAGTCGAACTTGACTGTGATGTGCATATCAATTTCAACAAGTGGTGACTATGGAAAGATTTCAATCATAATTGCTCAGATAATTTCATGTTAGTGAAGCGTATTTGTATATCTTGGATGAATATGGCACTGCCAGACCACCCGCTCTCGAGATGAGTGGGTTTGCGGGATAAGGTACTCGAGCGAGCACCGACAAATGATGCACGGTAAAATGACACCACCACAAAGAATCTCATCCCACACGACTCAGCCTTATGGTCTGGTCTGACTCTGGACTATCTACAAGTATCGACCACTAGGCTGAAATGCCCAGAGTCGGACGCGATAGATCCTGATAAGATTCTGATTCATGCAAAGTTCAATAGATCTAGGCCAGACGAGGTGGCGCAACACTCCCACTTCTCTTCATCTTCGTGTTAAGTGTCGACTATCGAAACGGCTATGGAGCCATGAACCCACAATGCAAAATGGGTCCGGATTTTCAATCACGGTGGAAAGCTACGGCAGTGTTCTCACGCAGGATTATTGCGGAGTTGCAGGATACTGAGACAAGAGTTAAGTCTCAATCCTCAACAGAAGGATGTGCAGGTGAACCGATCTGTGAAACTCGAATAGGTCCTGTCTCCGAGCAGAGCTTCACGGACTTTAAACAAATGATTGTCTCGGACTCAGGTCCAGGTTCTGCTTCGAAGAAAGACCACTGCACACAGCCTTATGTATTGTAGTACTGCAAGACAATAGCTGAGGATTGACAGAACGAAAGGCAAATCAACCTCGACTACATGGAGATCGAGGCTCTTCGTCTTAGATTCAATTCGTATAATCTACGTTCACCATGAACGTTCCGCTCTTTATCGACAAGTCGGGGCTCAATTGACGCGAAAACCAGCAGTAAGCTAAGACTACGCCGGGCGTGTTATGTCTCGGAGTCTGCTATTTTGCTTTTCCTCCTTATGGTAAACTGAAAAGGTTCGGTAAGATACTGTACTTGTACATTCATTGAGTTCTGGTCTCTACCGGTCTGGATACGGTGACTTGATAACGTACTGGCTTGGCTGCCATGACGAAGTCAACGACTCGTCACCGCAGCGCCCAGAACGGTCAGGCTGAGTCGGCTGATCCAGACAACGTTTGTAGAAGAAGAAAATGAAGAAGAGACCTCATCACGGAGAATGCACTATGTTCTGGGCATGCTACAGGGAAGATAGTATGTACACTCCGTTGAGGTATGTAGAAGTGAAAGACATACGGTAGGTGATTGATTGGGATTGTAATCCGAAGCGCTTCCGGCTCTTGGTACCTTGCCTGCTGTACCGTAGCTCTATAGATTCTCGTTGGTTAATATGCTCCGCATTGCGGGCTCGCGAAGCTAACGGCGGTTACGATAACGTGCCAACTGTGCAGTACATTGGTGCGGATGGAACTCATTTGTTGACAGTTCACTCGAGCCCAATTTTGCTGCCAAGTGAGTTGGGGATGAGCCTTGTCTTCATGCTTTGTTGGATCTGCAAGTCGGCAGACTGTGCTTGTACAGTACAAATATCAAGTACGTGCATAGGTACCTAGTCTACGTACGGTGCGGGCGGGACAAGAGAATACGAGCAGCCTCTGCCGTGGCAAGGCTGCAACCTGTGCACGACACTTGATGGCTCGCAGTGTGTCAATTGTCTCCACTCTCTCCGACGTTCGAGAAGATCGCGAAAAAATTGGGAGCCTGGTGGGGTGTTCTCACGGCTTCGTCTGCTTCAGACGTGCATGTCACCAAAGCATGCGTGCACCGTACCTGGACGAGCGACCGAGCCGTCGCCAGCCAGCTTGGCGCAATTTCAGGAACGGGTCTGGCGCGTCCCAAAATGGGAAGGTGTCGCTGTAAACGCAGACCTTGTTTTGATTGCTCGTGCGTACCTGCCTTAGAGCGTTTGAGCGGTTTTCGTATTGAATGTGTTCCTGCCCACGCTCCACTTGGCTCTTTACCCACGGCATTCTCTTATTATACGCGTCCTCGTCGCTCTCCATTCTTTCGAGAAGCAACCCCAGTCTCCCAGTCGGTGTATACACATTCTTTAGGCTCACCACAGCTCCACGCTCTCGTTCACGTCGTGTAACCTGTTTGAAACAGCACATCCACGCGCTTCGACAGCTGCCCACATTCTTTAAAGCACCCCGACAACGAACTGACATTCCTTGCCTCGATCGGACCCATTCGAATCCTTCCCAGTCCTCAGTAAGTCTCTTTCCGTGATCCATTTCTCTCAGTCGCAAAGAAACATTGGATTTCCTCGTCCTCGATCCGGTGGTAGATTTCTTGATATCGCTTCAGTACAGTTGGACTGTAGCTTAGACGAGAATAGCCACTTTTCTTTCGCAATTGTCGCTGCTGTCAACAGCTTCTGAACAAAGCTGATTTCTCCAAGACATCTTATCAAAATGAAGACCTCCATCGCATGCATCAGCGCTCTGTCGCTGGCAACCGCCGTCATGGCTCAGCCCTCCGGTCACCGTAAGTTCAATTAATCCCCTGTTCGTTTCAGAAGCAATAGAGCACTGATACGCAGCAGGTCGTCACCAGCATCTTCACGACAAGCGTGATGTTGTTGCCACTGTCACTGACGTTGTCACCAACACCATGCCCGACGTTATTGTTTACGTCGACGAGAACGGCAACATCCTCTCCTCCGCCATCTCCGGACAGGCTTCGACCCCCACTCCTTCCCCTTACGTCGACTCTGCACCTGCCGCTTCCTACGCCGCTCCCACTCCCAGCGTCGAGCACGCAAAGGTCGCAGTCAGCTCCTCCGTCTACATTGCTCCCAGCAGCTCTTCCGTTTATGTTGCACCCTCCAGCAGCTCTTCCGTTTACGTTGCACCCAGCAGCTCTGCCCCGGCATCTTCGTCCAGCGCTGCCGCTCCTTCATCCTCTTCGTCCGCTTCCGGACCTTCCGGCTACGGAATCACCTACTCCCCTTACATGGACGATGGCAACTGCAAGACTACCGACCAGGTCGCCCAGGACTTCGAGTCCATCTCCGGCTACGGCTTTGTCCGTACTTACGGCACCGACTGCAACCAGGTCTCGACCATCCTCTCTGCTTGCAAGTCCAAGGGCATGAAGCTCTTCCTCGGTATCTTCGATATCACCCAGGTCTCCTCTGACATCCAGACCATCATCTCCGCTGTCGGTGGTGACTGGGACCTCATTGACACCATTGCCGTCGGTAACGAGGGTGTCAACAACGGCAAGTACACCGTTGACGCCGTCGTCGCCGCCATTGGCACTGCTCGCAGCCTCCTCAAGTCAACTGGATTCGGCGGCAAGATTGTCACCGTCGATACTTTCGTCGCTACTATCGCAAACCCTGGTCTCTGCGAGGCCTCCGACTACGCCGCTGTCAACTGCCACCCCTTCTTCGATGGCAACGTTGCTGCTGAGGATGCTGGCCCATGGTTGCTCGAGCAGATGAACCGTGTCTCCTCCGCCTGCGGTGGCAAGAACACCTGGATCACCGAGACCGGCTGGCCCACTCAGGGCGAGACCAACGGCAAGGCCGTCCCCGGCAAGTCTCAGCAGTCATCCGCCATCTCTTCCATGAAGGAGAAGGTTTCATCCAACATCATTTTCTTCACCGCCTTCAACGACTTCTGGAAGTCCGACAACGCCGGCACTTACGGTGCTGAGAAGTACTGGGGCATGTTCGGAAGCTCCAAGTTCTCCTCTTAGATGGCTATCTCGGTATGCATCTAGGGGTATCGCTATGTAACGAGCCGCTTGCCGCAATGTACAAAGGGGTGATAAGTGGATTCACTGGCCACTTGAACATTTCCACAACTCCGTATAGGGCTTGTGGGGATGCGAAAGAGGCGGTAATTTCTGGATATCAGGCAGATCTGCCGCATTCTCATAGAGAAGACGTGATTTACACTTTGATCTTCTACTTCCTATATTAGCACGAGTCGTCTTCGGGCTTGGTTTAAAGCTTTCCTTTCTTCCTTACCACTTCTTCTATCAGGCAAACCTCGAATTTGCACGACATCTGGCCTTGTTGATGACATCGTCTGCGGTCAACAAGGGGGGTGTTTGTTTGGTACAAACACTTCATGTACATACTATTTTACGAGACACTAGGCCTTGGGTCTTCTTCTCGTACAGTTTTAGGAGTTTACGAATTGCATGGACAAAGTTTACTACATTACTGCCTGCCGTGACTATCACAATAAAAAGGAGTGCCGTATTTACCGGGGTTGGCTGAAGGCAGCGTTATCACTTGTCGATCAGGGAGGGCGGCTGAAACGTTTGACTCTAGCGCATACGTGTGGAAAGTGATGTTTATCTTTGGATACACCATTACTATGTCTATTCTTGACCTTTATATTGACTGCCTAACTTATTGTTGAAACATGTTGAGTGTCAATGGAACCGCCTATACATATCTGTACACATGATGATTTATTGATAGCAAAAGGCAATGGTGGGACCACAAGTTGATCGCTCAGGGCTGGGACACAAAGTCGGTTTCACTGTCTCGTGTACTCGACTCGGATGGTTTCCTGGGTTGGTTTATGCTAAGAAGCTGTTTTCACAAGTCATAGCGCATGCTTCCTCGAGAGGATGCCGAGTCGACAAACATCTATGTTCTCAAGTCCAGATAATCGTAGTCACTGCCATACTTTGGCAGTGCTATCAGTTGCGAGGTGAGGTGTCATAAGCATTCTAACATTCGTGTAGCTTAAAGGTTTGTAGTAGTCATTATTGAATCGTTGGGTCAGTCACCTCACATTTCCCCCACACTTTGACTGTACCCCGCCATCAACTCCAGCACGTCAAGGTACCTAACTTCATGCCTCTACCTTCTAAGCAAGAGATGCAGTAAGGTACCTGTGATGTGCACATGTACAGAGGCAATTCGAGATTCAAGATTACATCAGCCCCCTCCGATCTTGTCAAAATCGCATGTGACTATTACCAGAGTTCTCTCAATACACTCGATGATCGCATTGGGCTTCTGGCTTGCTCGTTTGATGACCTAAACTATATCTCTACTTACTTCTTGAATCCGACAGAGGAGCTGCATGACTGATAGTCGGGTTCATATAGAGCTGTTCAGTGAGCCGTAACGGCATCCCGTCCTACTCCACTATCCCATGTGAGGAAACAACAGACGTGCCTTAGTATAACCTCGCTCCAAGGATTATACTTGCTATCCTTCGGATTCGCAATTACTGTCAAGCTGCCAACCATATATTCCACTCTGAAAAGAGGGCTCCGCTGCTCTCCGACCATATCCCTCCTATCAACGAATATCAGACCCGCAATACTGAGATCCAGCGGGGCAAGCATAAGGAGAACAGACAAAGCGTCCTACCACAAGAGCAGTATCGTCACCATGGCGTGGCGATCGACGGGGAAAAGTAACGATGAATTGATTGAGAACTTGTTCCGCAACGGATTGATCACCTCGGAGAGAGTCAAGGAGGCTATGAAGGGGGTATGTTTTGTTTTCTGTTCTTCTGCTCTCTTGCTGTTTGTTCTCTTGTGAAGCTTTCATTTTTGCGGCTATTTGCATATTCTCGCCACTCTACACGACCCTGCCTGACCCCACCCCTCACGTCTTTTCCATATGCAAAGATAGAGAAAGAAGTAAAGCCATAGAGGAGAAATGAAGCAGGCTTTCTCACATCTCCCCCCGTTCCACAGGTCGACCGCGCGCACTACTCCCCCACCCGACCCTACGAAGACAGCCCCCAATCCATCGGCCACAGCGCCACAATCTCCGCGCCCCATATGCACGCCAACGCCGCCGAGTCTCTCCTCCCATTCCTGCACCCAGGCTCACGAGTCCTCGACATCGGCAGCGGAAGCGGGTACCTGACGCATGTCCTCGCCGAACTGATAAAGCCCGGCGGTCGCGTCATCGGGGTCGAGCATATCCAGGCACTGGTGGACATGGGACAGCGGAATGCGGGGAAGAGTGCTGAGGGGAGGGGGTTGTTGAGCAGTGGGAGCATGGAGTTTGTGCTTGGGGATGGGAGGAAAGGGTGGGCTGATGAGGGGGGTGATGGTGAAGACGCAGGAAGAGGGTGGGATGCTATTCATGTTGGCGCTGCTGCTGCCGGCGTGCATCAGGCTCTTGTCGATCAGCTTAAGAGTCCCGGGAGGTGAGTATTCTCTCCTGTCTTTTTGTCTTACTATGCGATTGAGTCGATGGTGGTAGCTCTGAGATGTGATTTGTACGGGTCTACGTGCTAACGCTGTCGTGACCTCGCAGACTCTTCATACCCGTCGAAGAAGAGGACGGGCTACAGTACATTTACACCGTCGACAAAAAGGAAGACGGATCGGTGGAGAAGCAGAAGTTGTACGGGGTGCGGTATGTTCCCTTGACTGATGCGCCTCGACAGTAGTGGTTTGGTGCCAAAGAGGGTATGACTGAGGAAATCACGACATCAACATTTGAGTGTTTCAGTTTGTCTATGGTGAGAAACCAAGCGTGCGAGCGTGTGCGGTCATGACTATATCTCAATCTTTACATGCATGTATATACACAGAGAAAAAACATGCTAGGCACCAACCCTGCCATACCCCTTGACACGACTGAAATAAAACGGCTTATCGTTCTTGAGTCCAAACTCGCCCCAGTCATCAGTGAGCTTGTTATAGCTCCAGAACCCCTTCCAGGACAACTTATTGCTTCTCGAGGATGAAGCTGACTTTGATGACGAGCCGCCCAGCGAGAACTGCATCTTCCACATGTACTTGGGGACCACGCCGTCGGTTTCTATGTGCACGTCGCCTTCGGCTTCGGTAGTAGTGGGGAGCGAGTCGAGAGAAGACCCATCGCCAGGACCGCTCAGGTGCCAGCGCCCTCTGAGCGCATCTTTCATGACCGAATTCGCAAGAATCGAAGGCCCTGCACCTCCTCCACCACTAGCATACTGTTGAGCACCTCGCGTCGTCGTCGTCGTCGAAGCGTCTTTCCGCAAATTCTCCTTGGCGAGATGATGCACGACGTCGATGGGCTCGGCGGTGGTCAGCAGACTGATGACCGTGCCGTCGCGGTAGAATCGCAGATAGCGGAAATAGGTGACGATGTGGATCGGAGTGCCCCAGGTCCTCGTGTCTGTCGATGCTGCGCCCGGGCGCGTGTAGTTGACCGTGCTGATGTAGCAGCCGTTGAAGCGGAGTCTAGGGCGCTGGCGGAACATTTGGCGCCAGGAGGAGCGGTAGAGCGTCGTCAGCAGGTGCGTGTCTATCTCGGGGGTTGTCTTGCGGAGACGACGTCGAGGCGGTAATAGCTGGGTTTCATTGTCGATGTCTTCGATGTCGAGTTCTTCCGGTATCAGGTCCGAGTAGTCGTCGACGGGCTCGCCACGCAGGTCGCAGACGTAGTCGTAGTGCATTGCTGCGAAGCCGTACTCGGGGCCCTGGGCGATGCGGCGCCAGACTTGCTCGTCTGTCATGACCAGGTAGGCGAATCGCTTGCATACCTGGGCGATGCGAGACAGGGATGCCAAGTCGTGAAGAGCGGCGTGGGTCAAGACCTCTGTCAGTAGCTCGCCTGGCAGGTTCGCTATAGGACACGGAGGTGGCGGGTCGGCGTCCGTAGGGGCTGGTGCGCCTGGGATGGAGAGCTGGGAGAAGTCTTCGACCAGCTGTGGTATAGACGGCGTCGGGCTGGCGTTCGACGCAGGAGCAGCAGGTGCAGTGGATGTGCTGGGATTGGTCTTGGCAGCAGAGTTTGATTGGGATGGCTGTTGTGGTTGTTGTGGTGCAGTAGGGCGCTTTGGAGGGAAAGAAGAGGGAGGAAAGTGTTTGTTCTTGTATTGTTCATGCACGCCATCATCGAGCTGTTGAAGAATTGCGGTTTCAGCTCGGTCTGTTTTCTATACACTAGACATAAAACAATCACTACGCACTTTGAAGGCCTTTCGATAATGGTTTAAGCTATCTCCGAGACTGCCTTGTGTTTCTTTCTCCACTGCTCGCTCGTAATGCTCGAGTGCGGATTGAGGCTCCGTCTTCCTCGACAAGCGTCCTCTCTCCAACCCATGGTCAGCTGCATCCAGACGGAGATGCGCTTCTTTGTTGGGCAGATCATGATAAGCATGAGGGATATCTTGCTCTTCTTCGTCTGGTTGTGGTCCATCGCCTCGTCTGGCAGGTGCACGAGAGGCAGAGGATGCCGAGGTCTGTTGTTTCCGCCTGTCTGGTCGGGTGGCGGCAGCGTTGGCGGCATTCTGTCGGTTTCTCCTCGACACTTCTTCCTGCCACTGTCGCCGGAACCTTTCCAGCTCGGCTTCTGTCTCGTGTGGCTGCTGCTGCTGATCCATGGTGATCCTGGTTGTCCTGTAGATTTAGTTGCCTACTCGGACATCGTCGTATATACTTGTAAGCTGGAGATGGAGATGGAGATGGAGATGGAGATGGAGATGGAGATGGAGATAGACCGATAGTGGCACGAGCTTGTGTCTGAGTCAGGCGATAAGATACAAGTCGGTGTTCGAGTCACGCTGTCCCGTGGGTCGGCGATAAGGTTTTCGTCTGCTCCGATCTCCGATGCGGCCAGAATAAAGAAATAAGAAATATCTCACTAACGGAACGACTAAGTTACGGGCAATTCTATCGAGCGGCGAGAGAATGCTACTTGTACAAACTAAATAGCCCTTGGTCGGAGAAGTCGAGAACGGGCAGGGTTTCGATGATGCACTGATTTACAAGTACGGTGTCGCAGAGTGTCGCTGCTTCTTGTCCCCAGAACAGCCACAGTGAGAGAAGGGCGCATCATATTGAAATCACTTTTCCGCATCCTTCCCATCTACCGTACCGTATCTTGCATTTCTCTACAATCACTGCTGTACCTTTGCTGTGTCCTTTCCTTGTGGTTGATAGGTGCTCTTCACGCGTCGCATTCTCGGCTTGCCGCTGAATGAATATAATATATACACTACAACGATTGTGAGACACAACACAGTCGGTGGTGATCCTCGACATCCATCGCAATGGCCTATTTCGGCCCTGCCAAAGATGCAGACAACGACAAGCTCTCGACACAACCTTCACACGGCCAGAGACATGACCGATTACTCTCGGATCAGACCCACGACACAGACGTCATGACTGCCATCTCCCACAGCTCGTCGTCCCCGTCATCACCGGCGCCGCCAGCATTGGGGGACACGTCCTTGTCGCAAAAGATGATGTCTGCAGTGTCTGGCAGTATTCTGACTTCGCTACTTGGTGAGTATGCGCGAGCATAGATCAAACAAGCGACGAAAAGCGTCTATGATCACTGACGCCACTCGCGCATCACAGTCACTCCTCTAGACGTTGTTCGTGTACGATTACAAGCTCAAGCCGGTCCGTCTACCTACACTCCTCACCCTCTCTCCTTTGAGCGCCTCCCACCGAACCTGGGCGTTTCTGCCTGCTGTCGCAAGGTCTTCTGGGTCCCCAACCAGAGTCAGTTCTGCGTTGCTTCAGCTCCCTCGTCCGCCCCTGCAGCGTCCGCTATCGATGAAATGCTTATCTCTGAATGTGCGGCAGAGGAGAGCCAGCGCCGAACCTTCAACTCTACCCTCGACGGCCTGCGAAAGATTGCCAGGAACGAAGGACTGTCCACACTGTGGCGAGGGTTGAGCCCGACTCTGCTCATGGCCGTGCCCGCCAACGTCATCTACTTTGCCGGCTACGACTGGCTGAGGGCCAGCCACTCGAGCCCTTTGGCCGGAAGAATGAGCGACGCCTACGCCCCACTGGTCGCTGGCTCCATCGCGAGGGTCTTGGCCGCTGTTGTCGTCAGTCCCATTGAAATGTTCAGGACGAGAATGCAGGCCAGCCACCCGGAGGCCGCCACTCCCACCGGCGTGTTTCGAGATACACTTTCGGGCGTTCAAGAGATGGTCAGATCTGACGGTTACCGCGCACTCTGGCGAGGCCTGAGTCTGACTCTGTGGAGAGACGTTCCCTTCTCTGCCTTTTACTGGTGGGGCTACGAGTACGGACGCGACAAGCTACACGAGCTGAGAGAAAAGGGAAGAGCGCAAGATCCAAAGTCACGCCCCCGGAGCAGATCAGAGAGCGAGCTCGACCATCGCACCGTCTTGATCGACAGTTTCCTCGCAGGAGCGGGATCTGGAGCAATCGCGGCTTTCGGCACGACGCCATTTGATGTAGGCAAGACGAGACAACAGACGTCGCGACACTCGCCCTTGAAACCCGGCGAGACGATCCGTCCAGAGGACAGAGCGATGCCTCGTTTCATCTGGCACATCTTCAAGACCGAGGGCACCGCCGGACTCTTCAAGGGCTGGGCGGCACGCTGCCTCAAGGTCGCCCCCGCTTGTGCCATTATGATCAGCAGTTACGAGATCGGAAAGAAGATGGCGCGAACCGTCAACGCCAAGAACGCAAACAAGGAGTAATGTCATATTCCACAGGTAGCGACCAGAAAGCAAAACAAGTACAACAGCGGAGAGATTTTCACCAGCGGGCGGTCACGATTCACACAGCATGGAGTTCGTTTGATAATCTTGCGGTTCCCACCATTCAGCAATGATCATTTTCTTCCTGGCGTTGGCATGCATGGTCTCACGACGATAAGTCTTGGAGTGAAGAAGAGTTCAGTACCCTGGTCATGGCCGAGTCCTCGGGAGCTCCTGATCAATTGGCAGGAGGAGAGTTGAAATGTATACATACCCATACCAAAAAAAGTAATCTAAACTCAGTCCTACCATATACCCGAAACCCCCTTATCTCAAGTGCAGGTCTCCACTCCACAACATCTTCAATGTCCTCGACAAGTAGCCTCTGCGCCTCGCAACAGGACCAAGTAGATCAGGTAAAGTAAGGTAGTTGTGCCGCGCATGTGCGTTGCGACACCGGCCCGACGATCTGACAAAGACGGATAATCAGATCGTCATAACTCGAGTCTCCGTGCACTCATAGACTCCAAACGGCGATGACGTCTTGAATAATATGCAACCACTTTATGCGTCTTCTGTACCTCGAGGTAGCCACGCGCGTGTGTCGCGACAGAAGAAGAAAGTATAGATTAATCATAATACACGACAAGTACAGCAACACTGCGTAACCATATCGTCGACTATCCAATAAACAAATCGATCACAATGAGATAGAAGAAGCCCGTGTGTCCGGTCTTCAAGCATCATGTCGGCACCGAACAAGAGGCGGAAGATCAGCAGCCATGAGGCTTCGCCCAAGAAAGTCAACCGTGGGCTGGACTACTTTTTCGGCAAACAGCAATTAAAGAAAAACGATCCGAGTCCGGCTGTGAATGGGCGAGGTAAGGACGAGGGGAATCTGGGCGAAGAAGGGGATAGGGTGGATGAGATCCTCTCGGATGAGGCATTGGCCAGGAAGTTGCAGGCTGAATGGGAGGAGCAGGATAGGCAACAGCATGCCCTTACGAACGGAAGCACGGAAGGTGCGAAAGAGGCTCCCATCCCAGCAGTGTTGCCGGTCAAGGAAGAAGTCATGGTCGAGGCCCTGCGAACAACCAAAACAGAGTCATCGACGCAAGTAGAACCAGCATTGCCAGTGTCAACAGATAAGCAGAAACCAAAACCAATCAATCCTTTCGCCTCCTTTGGTTCGACGAAGAAAAACACTCTCTCCCTGCAATCTGCGACCGCAGACGACGATAGCATGACCTACGAGATCCCCTTCGACTCTTCTCCCTTGACCTTTGATCCGCAAAAGTATGTACCCGAGCTCAAGAAGCAATGGGCTGCCGAAGGGGGCAAAGTCACATATGCGCTTCTCACACATTGCTTCATCCTCGTCAACAGCACGACCTCGCGCATCAAGATTGTCGACACATTGGTCAATACACTCCGCGTCATCATTGAGTCGGATCCAGAGAGCTTGTTGCCTGCTGTGTGGCTTGCGACAAATTCCATTTCACCACCTTACATCGATCTCGAACTCGGCCTGGGTGGGTCTGCGATATCCAAGGCACTCAAGAAGGTGTGCGGTCTCGATGGACCTGGACTGAAGAAGTTGTACGACAAACACGGTGACGCAGGTGACGTTGCATTCGAGGCGAAAAAGCGTCAGTCGCTCACCCTGCGGAAGCCGAAACCCTTGACCGTCAAGAGTGTCTATGATTCTCTGTATAAGATCGCAAACTCCAAAGGTCACGGAAGTGTTGAGGTCAAGCAGAGGATCGTGGAGAGACTTGTGCAAGATGCTAGGGGTGCCGAGGAAAGCAGATATATTGTCAGGACGCTGGTGCAGCATCTCAGGATCGGAGCCGTCAAGACAACAATGCTAATCGCCCTATCCCGTGCTTTTCTGCTGTCAAGACCGCCAGGTGCGCAATTCGAGCTCAAGGATCCGGCACAACTTGCGAAGCTGTCCAAGCAAGATCTCGCTTTAGTGTATGCTCCCGCTGAGGAATTGGTCAAGGCCTGTTTCGCTCGACGGCCGAATTACAACGATCTCGTGCCTACCTTATTGGAAATTGGCATCAATCATGAAGAATTACTTCTCCGGTGTGGTCTGGCCATGCATATTCCACTGCGACCAATGTTGGGAGGCATCACAAGAGATCTCGGCGAGATGCTCACCAAGCTACAAGGACGTCAATTCACCTGCGAATACAAATACGACGGTCAACGAGCTCAAGTCCACTGCGACGCGAATGGCAAAGTCACGATATTCAGTCGCCATCTTGAAGTCATGACAGACAAATATCCCGATCTTGTTGCCTTGGTCCCCAAGATTCGAGGCGAAGGCGTCAGAAGTTTTATCATCGAAGGCGAAGTCGTCGCCATTGACAAGGAAACTGGCGAACTTAAGCCCTTCCAAGTACTGAGCAATCGAGCACGAAAAGACGTCGTCATCGGCAGCGTCAAGGTCGATGTTTGCCTCTTTGCCTTCGATCTCATGTATCTCAATGGCGAGGAACTGCTTGATCGGCCGATGAGGGAACGAAGGAGTTTACTGAGGAGCTTGTTTGTCGAACTGCCGCATCATTTCACGTGGGTCAAAAGTATCGATGCCACTTCTGCGGACGTGGACATTGTCTCTGAGTTTTTCAAGCAAGCTATTGCTGACAAGTGCGAGGGCTTCATGGCCAAGGTGCTCGACAATCTACCGGATGCTGATGTGAGAATTGATGGTGTCGATGGAGCGACGCCACCACCCATCGAAGCAGCAGAGTCTAAAGTGCCACTGACGCCTTCAAAACGAAAGAGGACAAACAACAAATCCAAAACCGCAGCAACGAACAAATCAACCACTGCTGCAACCGCAAACAGTGATGACATTAACAACCTCGACGAGGAAGACGAAAGCTCAGACAAGAAAACGAGCGGCAGACGGAAAGCCTTGCTCGCAACCTATGAACCGGACAAGCGGCTAGACAGCTGGCTAAAAGTCAAGAAAGACTACGACACGACCGCAGCCAACCCCAACGGGTTCGGGTTCGCCGAAACCATCGATCTGATTCCGATAGGTGCATGGCACGGCCAAGGACGGAAATCAAAATGGTGGTCTCCGATTTTGCTGGCTGCGCGAAACGAGGAAACGGGCATGCTGGAGGCTGTGACGAAGTGCATGTCTGGCTTTACAGATGCGTTTTACAAGGAGAACAGAATCAGATATGATCCCGATGTTTCCGTTGACTCTGACGACGACGAGGACGATGACTCTGACGACGCGGATGAATCTAATGACGACAACGGAGCCATGACCACGATCCCAAGACCCTCGTCCAAGAACAAAAACAACACCCTCCACAAAAAACCTCCCTACCTCTCCTACGCGCACACGCCCGACATCTGGTTCTCGCCCCAGGAAGTATGGGAGATCAGCTTCGCAGACATCACTCTATCACCGACATACACGGCAGCAATCGGCATGGTCTCGGAAGAGCGAGGACTGAGTCTACGCTTCCCGAGGTTTCTGAGGGTCAGAAACGACAAGGGGATTGATGACGCTAGCTCGACGGCGTTTTTGGCTGGGTTGTGGTGGAAGCAAGAGGGGGTCGGGAAGACGAGTGCTTCGTCGGCCGGTCTCGACAAGAAGCAGGTGAATGGACAGGGCATTGGAGAAGAGGGGGACGGCAATGGGGATAGGCAGGAAATGGAAGGAGAGGAGGAAGAAGAGAAGAGGGAGCGGGAAGACGAGAAACAGATGGAGGAAGAGGATGATGCCGATCAATTGCTTTTGGCCGCTGGAGAAGAAGAGTGACAGAGGAACAAAAGACTGCTGAGCAAGACGAGTGATTCGACTGCCAACGCAAGTTACCGCCTCTAGGTACCTTTCTATCTGGCTAGACGTGGCAATCTGCCACAACTGGACCTATATCTCCCTCACTTCTGCGCTCTCTAACCGAATGTCCTCCCTCATATAATCCAGCTCTTACTTTCTTGTCATCATCCATAGCTATATCTATCATTTCACACACCACGACTCAGGAAAAAAGCATATCCAAACACGAATAGTCGACGAATACAGTCGTCCAGACAAATGCAGACACATATATCCGATCGGTAGAGTCACAAAGCAGAAAAGAAGTACCTGCCAGCCTCACTCATTACTGCATCTCTTAAAGCTTTATATATTAGCTAGTGATGAGGTGATTACATAATACAAGCACCATTGGGTTAGTGGTAAACTTGGTCGTTGCCAGCGCCTCTTCAGCCAGCAAGTTCGACCAGCCCCGTGTTCGATTCACGGATGGTGCAATTTTCTTTTTCTTTTTCCTTCCCCTTCTCTTGCTCCATGTTTGAATCTGCTTGCCTGGCACTTTGCTTCTCTCGCTTTTTCGTCACATTTTTTTTCTGTGTCGTGTTGTTCTTGTTGAGGTGTTTTGCAGTAACGCTCTGTTCTGTCTTGTAGGTCTCTTGGTGGGAAGTGGCGAGGTCGAGGGTTTATGGTGTTCTTATATACAGTATATAGAGTGTACATACAATAATGCACTTAAGAGGTGTTATTCTTCGCTCTTCTATCAGGAACGCCGTATCGCTTGTCTTACATATATGAACAGTGAAGTGCAAAACAGGGTGTCAAAAGAAAGGAGAAAAATAACACAAAAAGAGTGAACTCAGGAGTCCAAACACTGACAATCCCGGAGCCCTTGATCCCCCTCATCACTGCCCCATCTCATGGACCAAAAAGACGTCGTCGTCTTCTTCCTCCATCCGCTCAGCCCACTCAGCAAACTAGGACATTTGGCCGCGATCCTCATGTCTCCAGAGCACTGCAGCAATAACCCCCACATCCTCTCGAGCGTATACCCCAGCACAGGCGCGTTCATGTCGTCTTTTCTTCCATGTAGATAGTCGACATCATGCGCCCAGCTGTCCTCGTCTACCAAAGCCGTGTGCAAGTCCGCGTAGATATCACGATCGATACCGCGGATACGCTGCGCCGAGGCAATGAACTGGCCTTTGTACGACAAGAGGATCGGAGTCTTCGACGCGGCGCAGCTTTCGTTGGCGTAGACTCTCGAGTAGAGGTCTGGCACCACGCGGCTGCTGTCGTCGCTCCAGCCCCATCTGTCCGTGCACGACTCGCAGTCTTCGCATACGTGCCCGCTGAAGCCTAGACTCAACATGCCTGTGTCCGAGACGAAGTAGTCGCGGATCCGAGTGTATGTCTCGCGAGGGTTGTGGACTTCGGCTTGCGTGAAGAGCGTGTGGCGCGCTAGATTGTCCCATTGCGTCGTTATGTGGTGCAGGTATGTCTCGCCTTCGCGCCCTTTGTTCGGGAGAAGCGTCACGGCCGTTGCGCCTGTGAAGGTTTTGATCTTGTCCAGGTCCGCGGCTGTGTCTTTGGTGTATATGAACAGTCTGCGAGAGTCTCTCTCGCGAATGAAGGAGCTTCTCGACAGGGCCGACATCATGTTGGTGATTAAGGTTGGCGATTCTCCGTACATGCTTACTACGACGTCGAACTCAGCTGGAGGTTCATAGGCGTTGTCGAGCTGTGTGGCGGGCATTTGGCGCTCATAGTTCCGTGGTGAGATGATGCTTGCAAAAGCAAAAAGCCAGATCAAACCTGTCAGTTTGAGCAGCATGGTTGAAACTCTAGCAGAGCTACCTTGACAATCTCGTCGTTCCGAAGAGGAGGCGTTCCACTCTTGTCTCGACGGGAGTCGAAACGTTGATAATACACCACCAGCAGTGTCTCGTAGATACTTGAGCCATCCCGACTCTACGCTTACCTCGGATATGGCAGCTTCTGGAAAGTCAATGGATGCTGCATCGGACACTACTCGCTTGTTGGTGAAGAATGCATCAATAGAACAAACAGCCGCCACACAGAACGCCACTGCTTGAGCAATGCTTACAACTGGGGGAATGCGAGATTGCAGTACAAGACCAATTGATAAACCCATAGCTGCAAATGCAGAAACTTGATACCTTGATGTGACCTGTCTTTGTGTCTCCTTATTTTCTGTCGTCTCAGATTCTCGCTGGTGTAGATGTATCGGAAGGATGACAGATGCTCCAGTGACGATCGATACACCACTTGCTATGATGTTCAGGTAGAACACTGGGTTCGAGAACAAGGACGAACCGTGTGTGCTTTCAAAGATCAATGTCAGAAGGCCAGTCACCATCGAGCAAAATAGTGCGGTGGCCATCAAGGTTGAGTACTGCATCCTTGTCGTCAAGGGCGATTCTTGTGGTCTGGAGAGGGTCCTCGAGGCTCCAGTCAAGACCATTGCTATCAAACCCATGACAAGTCCATTGACCGTAAGTCTGTATTCACCAAGTATAATGCTAGTGCTGGCAACGAGCAGACATATCGTTCTTGCTTTGCCCCAGCCCAAATTACTCGTACTGAAGAATACGTGAAAAAGAGTCATGTCGACTGAACAAGCGATCGCCTGCAGCATAACATTAGCTTGAAACGATCAGGAAAGAAGAAATCCCCTTACTGAGAACATGAGAGTAACCGGTAGACTCGACAAATGCAGTATCGACTGACTGAAGAAGATCCACGACAATGCCGTGCAAACGACTTGGCAGCCGGCCAGCAGAGACACAGATAGCGATTCATCAATACAGTCCTTAATACCTAGGAACACTTGAGGTCGTGATATAAGATTCGAAAAGCCGTGCTTCTCTGTGATCACACTTCGCACAGTTAATATGCCTATAGCCACGGACTGCTGGTAAAGAAGAAGACGCCAGGCTGTGAAGTTAGCAAGGCTAGGTAAATTCACTGGTACAAGACATACGATAGTCTGTAGATCGGTCAACTTTGTTTCACTTCGGCATACTTCCATAATGACATACGACAAGCAGTCGAGCTAAGTATGTAGTTTGTGGTCGATATCGAAGTTGCAGCACTGGCTATCCATAGTCTTGTGCCGTGCCTTGTCAGCCGTCGTCACAGCTATTCGAAGCAAGAAGGGGAACGGGATACATTTGTCTCCAGGTACCGTTCTGGGATGGTTTCTCATGCTCAGACTGCCTTTCGTCCGATCTATAGTACTCGGGCTGCTGCTCGCAGTCTAGAATATCTTGATCTTGATGTGCATCTGCCTCAAGCCACTTGCCGACCATGTTTGACCAGGTCTACGAAGAGGTTTTCGCGCCAGCTCCATACTGAGGAGATCTGTCTAGCTATATGAAAGGAATTAGGATGACTTGGCAGCCTTGCTTAATAGCGCATGATTTTCAGTGATGGAGTCACTGGCGCCTATGGTCTCTGATCACATCTAGTCGCCACTGAATGAACCACTGCGCTGGAATTCACATTACCATAAGGATTCGCATTCTATGACTCGGGTCTCTACCCCTTTGTGACGTCCGCGCCATCTTTTGCCAATCAACAGGACGTCTGGATAGTCCTTCATATTAGGTGAACCTGAGATTCTCAAGGGTCCCACGGCTGTCTGAACTGTGGATCATGTCACCGACATCTGGCATATAGTAGACGGTGATGCCAGACCCTTTCACTATGATTTTGGCTTCGGTCACATAACACCAGTTCCCCTTTTGAGTTGTAATATGTGTGTAGTAAAGTTCATTACGACAACATGCTCGGCAGGGTTGACCGAAATCTAATTGGGCAATGCAAAAGCGTTGTTTCCAGGCGAATAGCGGTCTGTTTTGGTCTGTGTGCTGTGCTATACTGAGCGGGCCTGTGGACCTGACTACAATGGATACGGCGGAGTTACTGCTGTGAATGGAATGATTTGCATACTTGTCAGGAAGTGCTGTGCAACACGGAGATATTAACCCTGTTGCCTAGTGATAGCCACCGAACAGACATAAAGCATGCCGAAGTATGGCCACGTGATGTCTTGCAAGGACTCCAGGATCGTCCCTGATATTGATCTTGTCGTAAGCAGGTGGGTGGAGGGGGAAAGGCTCAGAGGGCACATTCGACGCATTCGATGACATATTGCTTCATGTTGTCGATAGCAGCAACCCGTTTCTTTCATCAGGTCCAGCGACTCGAAGTCTCTACGTCTGCAGTGACCAGAAAAAAACACTAAAGTATTGATGATCAGTATCAAAGCACAACGTGCCGTTCAAGCATTCCTCGCCGTGTCGAGATTACACGCCAGGGGGCCGGAGTGCGCCTTCCTTCCGGTCTTGGCAGGATCCCTGCGCAGATCACTTGCTGGAGCCCTGGAACATCTCCATAAATATCTGCTTGCTGACTCGAGGTCGTCAAGGTGAGGGTTGTTCGTCATATTTATGCAAGCTGTCAAACATAAAGTCAAGGGATGCCACGAGGGCAGTCGTATGCTAGGCGTGTCTTCGACATCTCATGTTGATTCTCAAAACAATCTATCAGGTCCAAAAAAGGTATATCCCAATTGCCATTAATCTAGAAAGCTCGAGTGAATTTAGGATGATTTGATCGAATTGTGTCAAGGTCCACCTCGAACTTGACCTGAAGTGTGATCACTGTGTTTGTCCTTCGGAACATACGAGGATCAGAGTGGATCTAAACTATATATGTATATGTCTGTTCGACGATTCAGATTTTCAGTCCTTCATACTTTCATGCAACTGGTCCTCCGTATTTTGCTGCTCCTCTAGCAGTGCAGCGCGCACGCCGCCATTTCCGCCTCCTAGTTCCGTGGAAATACATTGGTGTTGCTGCTGCTGGCTGTCAAAGAAGTTGTTGGTGCCATGGGGCTGAGAAGCACTGATAAAGGTCCCGTCATCGTCAGTAACAATCAAGCTATTGTCATGATCATGCATGGGGTGCATGTACTGAGCTTGGCTCTGGTGTTGTTGCTGCGCGACATTGGGATCTGTACCGAAGTTTCGCGCCTCATATTCCATGATCTGGGGGTCAACGGGCATAGCGTCGTAGTCGTCAAAAGGAGCATGTATATCGTCCATAGAAGCAGGCATGTGGTGTTGGTGTTGCTCATGATGGTCTGTTACATGAGAAGGACTCAGGGGTTCTTGATGGTGATGATACTCTAGGGACGTAGGAGCAGCAGAAGTCCCAGGAGAGTGAAGCATCTGCTGCTGCTGCTGCGTGGCCGATGCGGAATGGTTTTGACTCAAAACCTGACCGGAGGATGGCGACAAGTCACGCTGCTCTTGCGGAACACCACCTCGCGGGCTCGGCTGGCGTTCTGGCGCTGTAGTAGTGCTCGCCTTTGCTTGCTTGGCTTGACCTCCCGGTTTGCTAGTCTCTCTGCAGTCGGCACAGTTGCGGATCGCTTGGGACACAGTCTCCTTGATACGTATCCAGTGATACTTGTCGGCAATACTGGCGGTGGTCTTGTTGATACCAGCATGGGCAATGGAATGTGTCTTGTGAGCGATCTCGTACTGTTTCTGAGGGTCGGAGATGACTTCTTTGTCCTTCAGCATCAGTTTCTCTTCGCCGCTCTCGCGATCGGTGACAAGTCTGTAGTGAGCACCAGCACTACGCAGACGGCTCTTCTCGGCGCGGTCGCTTCCATTAGGATACATGCCTGTCTTGAGGTAGTATCTTATCTTGTCAAAGCGCTCCTCGGACAGGTAATCCTCGGCTTCCCCGTTGAGATCACGCCCAAAGATGATGGCATCGATAAGAGTATCCGGGTGAGATTTGAGGTTGCCACAACCAGGCACTCTACCTATACGCTTGAAGCCAAGTGCGTCCCAGATGCGCACGGAGGCAATGTTTGTCTCGTAGACGAGATTGAAGACAGAGTAAGTGTAGCCCAATTTCGGGGCCCATTCCAAGTATCCCTCTCCCATCAGTCTACCGACGCCTCGATTCCTAGCAGCGTCCGTGACCAAGAAGCCGCCGTTGCAGACGTGGCTCGACCTACCTGGATAGTTAGGCTTTATATAGAAACTGCCCAGACATCTCTTTCCCCAATTCCATTCTCCAGCAGCTTCCATCTCGCGCTCCATGGCCCATACACTTTCCACATCGGCCAGCTCGCCGAGCAACATGACAGCACCAAAGTTCGCGAACCAATATGGGCCAAAGCTGTCTTCGGTGAGCAGATTGACCATGGGATACGTGTCACCCTTTCCGATCTCGCGGTTTAGAAGCGCGCAAAGATAGGCGACGAGAGACTTTGGAACCTGGGCTGGCGTGGAGAAAGGGACGAGAGTTGCCATTGTAGACCGATCGCGTAGCGTGACATGACGAGGCGTAATGCTCGCCGGCAAAGAGTCATGAGGTCGAGGGTATGGAGCCTCGCCTGAAGTACGGTATATGATGGCCGCCGTTGGGTCATCGAGCATGGCGGGCATCTTGAGAGGCGGTTTCGAGGCAAGATAGCACTACTGTCGGTCAGCTCATTGCCCATTCACTCGAGTCTATCTTCACTTCGACGAAAGGACTTGAGGTGAATGAGATGCCTGAGCGCTACGAAAGAGGGCATGCGTGGATTGGACAGGCAACTACAGCCATTGACGTGTCGCTCCTTCCTTGACTCGACGACATCTCGGGCATCGCGAGTCACGACAGCCATCAACCTCACCAAGTCCGCAAAACCTAGTGAATGGAATATGGACGTACCAATGACGGACAGGTGTAATATCGAGTACGTGCTATTATACTCGATAATGCGTGCTAGCTAGGTGTCTGGTGGGATACATTCTACGCCCATGTCAACCCCTCCTTCGAATATCACTACAGCTCGCCGACGGAGGCCTGCTTACCCGAGCATTATCCGGACTTCTCATTCGCTGCTGTGTCGAACCACTTTGTACGATCAATCTTACTATGGCAACTTCAAAGTATTAATCTCACAGAGGCAATTTCAACAAAATCGTAGAGAAATGGTGGCATCTTTTTATAGACAAAGATTGATCCTACGGGCCGTATTCCTTTCCCGATGAACAGAAGCAAATGACATACGCACTCAAGGTAATCCCCGATGCCCCCGGTGGTGACTAAGACCATAATGATCATCGTAGGGATAGAAAGTGAAGCTCTCCCGCTTTGCCCTTATGGTACACAGCTGTGTTCAAGAATGAAATAACGCCTGAATTTAAATGCAGAGGCCCTTGGCTAGACAAATAATAAACAATCAACAGTCAACAATCTCGCTGACTCCGCAGCCAACCCCTAACCACTCCTTTCTATTGTAGATACGAACAATTGAGCTCCGTTGGTCATAACATCTAGTACGCAAACTCGTTGAATACCCAGCGGCGAGCTGCCGAGTCAGTGCTTGAGGCAGAGGCAGAAGCAGCAGCAGAGCCAGAAGCAACAGCACCAGATCCAGACGCTGCTGATGTTACTTGCACGCCTGGCAGACCGTGACCGGTCTTCTTTCCAGAGGTGTCGTTGTTGTTAAGTCCGGTGGGCTGCACCAGATTCATTGGGATTGAGGGTAGATCCTTGACGAATCTTGAGGCAATGATTGGTGCTACAATAAGCACCACAAAGAGGATTAGAAGCGTGAAGTAAAGGATTGCGTATCGGATGACACGGCGTCTGCGAAGCTTCGATTGCTTCAGAGAGTAAATGGGAGGGCGGATTTGACGACTGCGAAATTGGTTAGAGAATATTAGGAAAAACGTATCAAATCATTATTACGTACCTGGGGCGGAGCCAGAACAACATGGTCGAGTGGAAAGTGTCAACGTAAGGAATGCAAAGGGGCACAACCATGATGAAGAGCAGAATGTGGCCGAGACAGAAATCGGACGAGAAGTAACCAAGCTCGGTGATCTTGCAGAGGAATTCACGTCCGGGTTGAGTCATCGAGTGCCAGCCCATGTTGTACCACTTGCCAGTCCACCAGGCAATGTTCGATGAGTCTGTCCTGAACTCACGGGTCAAAGTAAGCGCGATAATGAGCTTGTAGATGAAGCGTTGAATGGCAAGAGATGCGATCATGCCCAGAAGGGTTCTGGTGAAGTTCCAGCCTTCAAGGAAGAACATGACCTCGAACAAAATGATCAGCACGATGACTGCAATTGCGTGTGCAATACCAGCCAAGACCGCACCAAACTTCTTGCAACACATGCCGAAGATAGGACCGAAACAACATGCACAGCCAAAGAAACCACCAGCAACACCAGCATTGACACCAATTGGAGCGAACGCGACGATTGCGATACGCACAATAGCATTGGTAGGCTGAAGCTTAGGATCGTTCGCTTCAAGGCCAGGGTTCTTGCCGCGAGTAATTCCGGTTCCGGAGTTGATGTAAAGGTAAGGAATGAAGGTCACAGCAACCAAGAATAGAGGACCGACAATTTCGGCGAAGAAGACGTTGCTGAAGCCAGCACGTGGGGTGTCACCGGAAAGCTTGGAAGATGGCTCGCCAAGCACCTTCTTCTTAAAACCAGTGATGCGAGTACGCGAGAGACGAACAAAGCCGATCCACGAGGCAGCGTGGCCTTTGCTGTTTCCGCGAGACAACCATCTGAGGAATTCTCGGTAGTCGATGAAGAAGTCGGCCCATGCGAACTGGTGAGGATTGAAGACGAATGGTGAGATACAAAGCGAGAGCAGAGAGACCCAGAAGTAAAGAAGCCAGTATCCCCAAATTGTTATGGTTCCAAAGAGAAGGATGAGCAGTAGGCGGAAGCCTAGGTAGATGGAAGGACCGGCGAATCGCGAGTAGAGAATGCCGAATGGCATACGTGCAGTTGCGAAACCACGACCAGTACCAATGTAACGGGCGCCACCATACGACAAGTTTGATTGAAGGGCGTTGGCGTAGATCTGACAGACGAAAACCTCGAACAAGGGGGAAAGGGACGAGAAATGCTTGGCAAGACGAGTAGCCGCACGCCATACACCGCGCTCCGTCAATTCTTGAACGGTGAGGGGAACGAAGGAGATGAAGAACACGATGAAAATTGACACACAGCAACGTTCGATCCAGTCTTGGACAGGAACAAGGTTGGCGCAGCCAGTAGGCATCAGGGGATCGGTGATGGGCAGGTTGTGGTTGTATCTGCACACGATGGTCTCGTGACGTAGAGCACCCAAGTTAAGAATGCAGAACATGAAAAGCTGGACCGACAACATGATGAAGGTGTTGTTGATGTGGAAACCAGGATGGGCATAGTAGAAAGACAGGAAGCGGTCGAGCGGTAGTTGAGTTCCAAGGTAGTAGTACTCGCGGGACAAGAACTGCTCACCCATACCAGTACCAATTTTGGTCGTGAAGTTGAGAATAGAGCCAAAACCCAAGTCACGACCCTTACCACATTGGTAGTATTCGCAGTGCTTGATGCGGCCACCACGAAGGAGCGCAGTCATACCAGCATAAATATCCTCGTTCAGATGGAGACCCTTCTGTGCCTTAGACACACCACCACGAGTGGTCATGAAGATACCGTTCAGGAAATCAGGATGACCATAATGGAGTTTGCCACCGATCTGAGCCAGTGTACGTGAGAAGAGAGTACCGAACGTTTGTTCCTTTCCGGCAGCAACGTCACCGAGGATACCAATGTTCTCGGAGAAAATGTATTCACGAGCACCAAGGATGGCAACAGGATCGAATTTAGGAGTCGTAAGACCAGGAGTATAAGGCGAGACATTGTCAGTGGTCATCTCTTCGAATTCGGCCAAGACGCTACGAATCTTAAGACACTCTTCAAGGTAGTTGTCCTGGTTGGCATCGATGAGTTGGATGTACTCTCCGCGGTAGAAAATGATGGCGTGGTTTTGGTTGTCAGACTTGCCATCACCAAGGATAGGGTTGCCAGAAAGCATGATTCGGAACTTGGGGCGACGCATGTTGTTCTCCAGTAGCTCGGAGTGACCATCGATCAAAGCAGAGTAGATGCGGGGGTCTTCTCCTTCATTGAGAGGAGGCTCCTCGTCGAGGTAAGCAATTTGCAGATCCGGGTAGGCACGGAGGAGGAACTCGGCGTTCTCGCGCTCTTCCTTGGTGAACTTGGCATAACGTTGCATAGAGACACAGATCTTGAACTTGCGACGGGCCATGCGCTCGAGCTCACGCTCAAGCTTGTCGGAATTGCCACCGAACATCTGCACGACCTCAGGATTCTCAACACGGTAGAGAAGCTTGATAGCGCGGCTGTAGTTCATGAAACCCGAGATAGTACGGTACAGAGTCTGAGATCGAAGAGAAGCCCAGATACGGGTGCGCAGGGTATATTCAGGAGCAGCAGACTTGAAACCGATGCAGTAGAAAGGCAGATCATCGATCTTGCTCTTCTGGGCATCTTTGTCGGTCTTCTCGTAATCACCGTTGAACTGGGAAGTCTCGTCGGCGAGAATCTTGGTGTCCTTGACGAAACAATCCCACTCCACGGGGTGAAGCTGCTTGAGATACTCCAACATGGTGACTCGAGAGTAAGGCTCGTCCTCGCGAATGATCTCGCGAAGGGACAGGAGAATCTTCTCGCCGTAGTGAGGAATCATGACGGTGAAAGTTGGCATGTTGTCCACAGGAACGGGTTCAGGGATGGGAGTTGACAATGACTGTGCGAAGAAGGAGATACGTCTCTCGGCCTCACTATGGGCAGGGAAGAACTCGGTCTTGAAAGAGTGATCTTCTTGTGAGACGAAAAAGGTTGGGGCTCTGAGCGTACGCTTACCCTCCTGTTCCGAAGGAACTTGATGGTATAGGAGTTTCTGGACGTGGTCGATTGCAAGAAGATGCTCACGGTACATGGAGATAATGATGGCATTCCAAACCTGAGAAATGAGAACCTTGGGCTTGTACTTGATCTCCATGTCAGTAGTAGCCAAAACCTTGGAATAGATACGCTTCGGCAGACGCGAGAAAATGTTTCTCCATGGTGTCCAGATGGAAACACCAAGGTAGAAAGAGCGAGCCACAGAGACAACTGTGTTGAGGATAATGTACCACAGATAGGTGTCCAAAAAGAACAGCACCAAATCAGTGAGGTACATAAGGATCAGGAGAATTCTAGGCTGCCACAGGCAGAGGACGTTGCCAATGTAAGTGACTCCGATGCAGTTGCGAATCTTCATCGTAGACAGGATACGGATAGGGTCACGGATGGACAGAGTAAGGTAGAAGTAAGACTCTGCCAACTTGGCGCCGAAGACCGCAATCCAGACACCATATGAAAGCCACATGTCGTTGCCCTTCAGGCGAGGGTAAGATGCCGTGAACGTCTGACTAGCGACATACTTCCTCGACCTGCCACTAAGGTAGCTGCCGAAGAACAATGCTCCAAGCGGGACAATCGAGAAGTAGATGAAACTGATGAGTGCGATTATCAATTGAACGATACTCAAAGCGTTTGCAATTTCGTTATTATGGCCGACAGCAAAGACGTAGATGGCGGGTGCCAAGTTGATTGCGAAGACAATGATGAGGAAGATCAAACGCTTGGTAAGATGTTCAGCACCAGCCCACTTTCGAGGCACGTAGGACCATTCGCAAAGGGTAGCCAAGATCATGATGAACGACGCAAGAGTACCACCTAGAGCGACAGCTGATCGTTGGGCAGGCGCCGGCACGACCATCTTTAGTTGTTGCTCGTAGTGACCCATGTAAAGAGTAGGAGAGTTGTAGGCAGTGTAGAACCAGTAGAATGACAAATGGATGACCCAGATACGGTTGAAGTTGACGATACTGTGGAGCCAGGATCTAGTCTCTCTGTAGGTCTTGAAGAACACCTTCTTCCAGTGTACATCCTGAAGTCTCTCGTAACGCTCGGCCGGGGGCAGATCAACGAGACGACTCTTATCTTCGAAGATGATGCGTTCGATACCTTCTGGGTACCAGAACAATTGGTTCATGTCATCATAACCGATGATCTTTTCGTGGTCTCGCTCTTTGCGGACATATTTGCCCTCAAAAATCTCGTAGCCTTGATCTCTGCAGTACTGGTAGAGAGGGGTGACGACATTGTTGAGATATGTGAACTCCTCGACGGGCTCGACCTTGGCCTGGCAAGCTGGAGAGCTGTAGTAGTCGTCTGCGCACTTGAAGATGAAACACATCAACTCGGGCATGTAACGGCACTGGTTAGCTTCACCCCAGCAAAGAAGGTAAAGGGCAAGCTGTCTGATTCTGTCGTGCTGTGACATCTTGTTCATGCGAGACTTCCAGCGGTATTCAGCTGCCTCGAGACTGTTGTCTCCTTCCATGGCTTCGATGGTTTCTTCCTCGGTATCAGCTTTGGCGGCAGCCTTCTTTGCGGCCTTTCTGGCCTTGCGAGTTCTGCGGCTGGCTTTGCCGAGCTTCATGTTGGCAAAACCAACAGCGTCATCGAGATCCAAATGGGCGGCAAAATACCACCTTCGGTAATTTGCGTTCTCGCCGCCGATGTAATCAGCGTGCAACGAAAGGAGAGCCTGATTAGGGGACATGCGCGAGGCACGCGAATCGAGCAACGTCATCAAGTGATCAAACATGTTGCGCATGCTGTCACGCTGGAAACCGAATTTGGCGGTCAGATCGAGGAAAATGTCCTCAATCTCCTCCTTTGAGAGAGGGATCTGAGCATCGGAAGTCCATGCAGGGTATGGCTCTCTGGAGCGTTGTCCGGCAGGAAGGGCGTTAGAGTAATCCATACCGTACACAGGCGTTGAAGCACCAGAGGATCGGTTGCCACCGTATGAGACCTGGGACGATGGGGGGCGGTAGCCACGGCCTTGGCCATCGGCATAGCCGCTGTAACGCTCGTCACCACGTCCGTAGTAGTCCATTTCTGCAGCACGAGCTTGATCAGATCTCATTGTGAAGTCGCTGAAAGTCTCTGACTCTTCCTCAGAATCACCGCGACGCTTGGGTTGACCATAAGCACGTTGCTGTCCGGCAGCCGGGGCACCCTGATCGTAGTATTGGTTGTCGTAGTACTCGTCTTGGTAGCCCTGATGGTTCGCATCGTAGTATCCAGCATCGTGCTGATAGGGACCCTGCTCGCCGTGCTCGTAGCCACTGTTGGAGATCGTGTTAGCCATAAGAATCACACGTTCACATCCAAAGAATTTCGACTAACCTCTCGTCGTAGTAACCCTCACCTTGGTGGCCGTAACCACCAGCTTGACCATTATGGTCGTAATAAGCTTGACTTTGATCATCGTGATAATAACCATCGCCCTGATGAGCATAGCCATCATCGTAATGGCCGCCACCTTGCTGTTGAGGTTGCGCCATGATTGTTGATTAATTGGGAGTACTGAAACATGAGTTAGAAGCTGAAAAAATTATGGCCGTTGGGTGCCAAGATGCAATATTGTTGATGAATTGTGGCAATCACGTCGACCACGCAGGTGTACGGCGAACTAATGATCAAACGCACCTTAGTTATTCTAACATGCGTCCCAAATGCAATTTTGGATTGGAAAATCGAATTCTGATGGTCCAGGATGGAAGGATGTCGTGTTTGTATGTCAAAGCGAACGTTGCCTCTAGGCTTTAGCTGTTGATTAGATCGTGCAGACAGACGATTATTCCGCAACGAAAAGGGATGGAAAACAAGTCGCCACGCAGAAAGTGAATCTGACAAGAATTGGCAGGCTCGTTCTGAAGAGGTGGATTGCTGTTGATATGCAGTGTTGCAGTGGTTGCAATGATTGCAGTCGTGTGTTGCGTTAACGAAGGCTCTGTTGCCGTGAGAACGCGCGGCAGTCAAGTGTCTCCCTCCACTCGGAAGCTGATTGGCGGCCTTGAGTACCAAGTCCGAAGCTTCGTGCAGCAAGTCTTGTATATCCCTCCAAACTCAAGCACTCGCACTTTTAAAACGAGTGTGGTGTCTTGAGAAAAAAGGACAAAAGGGAGGTATTGTCGACAGGGAAATGAAAATAGGAAGAACGAATGTAGAAGCTACGGATGGTCGCGCTTGGTGAGCCTACCGTAGGTCGAAGAAGGCGCGAAGCAACGGGAAAAGGGGCGGACTTTTGAAATCGTGTTTCAACGGCTGGGAAGGCGAAAAAATCATCCGAGCTCACGACCGGGCACGACAACTTGCAGCGAGCGATCATCGACACCAAACACTTTGTGCCGCATATGAATCGCCAGGGGCGGGTCGCGCTACCGTGCACCAGCCAACTCTCAATCTCACCAGTTTTCCACCTTGTCGATATCGATTGGTTGCTCCATTAATTCAGAAACATTGGTGCTTGCACTTTCGGTACCTTCTTCCCCCGCCCGCTGCCGGATAACAGCACTTTTCCTAATGCAGCATCGCCCACTCACCAATGTTGGTTTCATACGACAAACAAATTCCAACCCTACCACACTTTATGCAATGTGTTCCCGCCAGCCGTACACGGTGATCACGTAGACTAGCACCAGCAACGCTCAACGATCGGAGCGTGTTGTGTCAATACCGACGCGAGAGTGGCCAACCAGCTCATTTGCTCATGCGAGTTATTTCTGGTTTTATGCTATGCACGCCTCCCACCTAAGAGGCGACCCGCTTGGATTGCCAGCGGATCCGTGATCAACAGATTGGTCGTCATCCATGGAGGGCCCGTGGCTGGAACCTTAGAGTGCTTCACGTAATCTACCTGGTACTTGCTGTCTTGTGGTTCTTCTCTGCGTCTGATCTTGTTGGCCGACTCTGAAGGACCACCTTGACCGAGTCCTGTAATGATAGCAATATTGTTCACACCTTGCGCGGGAGATGCTAGTGTGGGTGTAGCCTTGCTAATAATCTCCTCCTCGATGCTAGCCCCACGATTGATTTTACTACAGATGATCAAATCCTGTATTTTTATCACCACTAAATTCGTGCTTTATCACGATATTTGTGCTTCGTAAGCGTGGCGCAAGGCTGTGTTTCGCATTGCCGACTTGCGGTCTGATACTGCATCTGGAAGTGGATATTGGCCATTGCATGTCCATAGTGCTTCTATTGATTTACTACTCCCTCTCCCTTATCTGTATATCACCAATGTGAAGGTGTTCTAGAAACCACACCTGAGGAAGCTTGAAGAAGCTTGTGATTGATATTCACCCCTAAGAGAGAGAACATCATTGAATACATAAGGAGGCAACAACGCCTCGCCACAACTGAGTAGTAGGACATCCCCCTTTTCGTTGCTTTCCCTCCTTCGAGCCACCTCCCTTCGACCAGAGTGCCTGGAAGTATTCATGGCCGATGCATTGCCTTGTAAAGGGATCGTATTCAGATGTGCAGCTTCTGGACTACTCTTACTCTTCCATTAAGTGTCTGATTTCAGAAGCTGCGACATCAGAAGATCGATATATTTCTCGGTCTTCCAGTCGTCCGATGTGCACAGTGGGCGCGCGTCTTGTGAAGTTTTTATAAGGTTCAGCGCTTCAAGGTTCAACGGGCAGCGGAGGATGGCCTGTCATCCAGCAGAGCAGGAGGTGATGCTCCGAGCCAAGGCCCCCGATTAGTACCAATGTGAGCAGACAAGCTCAGAGCGAACATTTCAGTGATTTGAATATTTTTGAGATGTCCCAGAGTTGACGCTTGAAGCGGTCTTCTGAGTTCAGCATGGATACGAGTGACGACAAGGGCGATATTCCCTCGATACCACTTTCAGTAATATGCTGTAGATACGGGAGATTAGTGCCCAGACGGGCCCAGGGCTTGGGCTCCACGTAAAGTGCTAAAACCATCGATGTTGAACGTGCAGTGGCGAAGTCGGTTCCGCGGTGCCGTTGATCAGCATATTCCAGGGAGGGCGCATTGCGTGGCCCACACTTGTGTCTTTATGTGACCCGCCCCCGTCGTTTCCCAAACGACAACAACTGCTTCTGCATCTTCACCATCTTCATCAGGTGCTTCTTGTTTTCATCATCTTGTTTTTGTGATATTCCATCTTCGTACACTCATTTATTAGACCAAGTACAACTTTCTTGCACATTCGCTCATAACCTCATCCACATCAAGGCCGTGCCTTCCGTGGGAGTTTTCGACTTGTTCTTACCCCTTATCTTGGGATCAACAAGCAGCTTCCTCACATTTCCGACAATCTCAATACTACCAATTCATACAGTCTCAACATGAAGGGCGTCGGCATTGCTACAGCCCTCGCTGCTGCCAGCATCTTTGTCAAGAGTGCTGTCGCAGATGTAGACCCTATTGTCATCAAGGGCTCTAAATTCTTCTACAAGACAAATGGCACACAATTGTAAGTCGATTATGGCTGCTGCACGCCTATCTCTTGATGGCAACGACAAGGGCTAATCTGTTCCTGTAGTTACATGCGCGGTGTCGCCTACCAGCAGGATGTGACTGGTGGCAACTCGTCAGACACCACTACCTACAGCGATCCTCTCGCTGACCCTGCTGGTTGCAAGCGTGATATCCCTTACCTCAAGCAGTTGCGTACCAACACCATCCGTGTCTACGCCGTCAACCCTACACAGGATCACGACGAGTGCATGAACGCTCTTGCCGATGCTGGCATTTACGTCGTCTCTGATCTGTCCCAGCCCAGCGTGTCCATCAATCGTGATGACCCCGCTTGGGACGATGAGCTTTACGCTCGCTACACTTCCGTTGTTGATGTCATGTCCAAGTACACCAACACTCTTGGTTTCTTCGCCGGCAACGAGGTCTCGAACGCCCCCAACACCACCAATGCCAGCGCTTTCGTCAAGGCTGCTGTCCGTGACACCAAGGCCTACATCAAGGCCAAGGGTTACAGAACCATTGGTGTCGGTTACGCTACCAACGACGACTCTGACATTCGTGTGAATATGGCCAACTACTTCAACTGTGGTGATGAAGAAGCTGCCATCGACTTCTGGGGTTACAACATCTACTCGTGGTGCGGTGACTCTTCCTACAAGGAGTCTGGTTACGATGTCCGCACCGAGGAGTTCTCCAACTACTCTGTTCCTTCGTTCTTCGCTGAGTACGGCTGCAACACCGTCCAGCCCCGTACCTTCTCCGAGGTTGACGCTCTCTACGGTAACGACGAGATGACCAGCGTTTGGTCTGGTGGTATCGTCTACATGTACTTCCAGGAGGCCAACGACTACGGTCTCGTCTCCGTCAGCGGCAACACCGTCAGCACCTTGAGCGATTTCTCTTACCTCTCCAGCCGTCTCGCCACCGTCAGCCCGTCCCTTGTCAACGCTGCTTCTTATAGCCCCACCAACTCGGCTCAAGCTTGCCCGACCATCAACTCCGCCTGGGAGGCCAAGGCCAGCCCTCTTCCCCCAAGCCCCAACCAGGAGCTCTGCAGCTGCATGTACAGCTCGCTCGCCTGCGTTGTCTCCTCCGATGTCAGCGAGGATGACATGGGTGATCTCTTTGGCACTGTCTGCGGTCTCAGTGATACTGCCTGCGACGGCATTACTCACAACGCTACCACCGGTGTCTACGGTGCATACAGCATGTGCAACTCCACCGAGCAACTTGCTTACGTGCTCAACGCATACTACAACGAGCAGAGCTCTGCCAACAAGGCTAGCGCCTGTGACTTCAAGGGTTCTGCTTCTACCAAGGCTACCCAAAAGCCCAGCGGTGCTTGCTCTTCCTTGATGGCTCAGGCCGGCACTGCTGGCACTGGAGTCGTGACTGCTTCTCCTACCGCTACTGGTGCTGGTGCTGGTTCCGCTTCTGGTTCCAGCGGCTCCTCCGGCTCTGCCTCCGCCTCTTCCACTGGCAGCACTGGTGGTGCTGCGGGTCTGTCCGCCCCTGGCCTCGACTTCGGAGTCTTCGGACTCGGCATGTATGTCGTCGGTGCCGTCCTCTCTGGTGGCGCCATGGTCCTTTTGTAGAGTGCTAGCATATGACCCTCAAAATTCCCAATATTTCCTTGTATCGTTAGCGGATGGTTTTCCTTTTACTAGTGCCAAGTCGGGTGTTCTACAATGAACAATAAAGGAGCGTTCGATTCTTGTTATTGGATGAATGGCGTGGATAACTCAATGCTCTACTGTAATGCAATCGTCGCATGTTCTCCAAATGAATTTTTGTTTTCCGCATCAATGAATAATTCTGTTCAAACAGCGATAAATTCAGTATTTCAAAACTTCGACAGATGTTCTTGAATTTTTGTTACTCTCATTATGTTGTGGCCAGGTACCTTAGCTCTGGTTGTGTCTAGACCAGGTAAAAGCACATGTATCACGTGCTCCACGACTACCGTGTATCTTTCGCAGCACACTCGAACACCGCTGCAATCAATGATTCTGCAGAGACTGCGTTTCGTCCTGATGTAAAACGTATTGTACCACAGCGGTATATCGTGTCTCTTTGGCCAAGGGGGGGTGGAAGATTCGACACCACTATCACGCGGCACTGGGGCTTTCGGCTTCGTTTCTCGACAACAATGCTTCCTGTAAGATAGGCTCTTTGGTATAGCCTTGAGACCATGTCCCGCAGGTCTTGTCGTGGATCACATACTCGACAAGATGCTTGCGAGGCCTTTGTTACTGGCAAGTGTGACACCGTTTACATGCCTGCCTGTGAATAACGTAGCATTCACTGTAAGACAAGAGGACATGCATTCCTCGACTAATTTAAACCATCCTTGACACGATGAGGAATGAAAACATGGCGCGCGATTCATACCTTGATCAGGAGTTCATCTGGTCCCCAGCACTAACTTCTCAGATCCTCTGTCGTCGCGCTCGATCACTCATCTCAGTCTGGTTCTCGCACATACTTCACTTAGCCTTTCTCGCTGGGGACTCTCGTTTGGCTTGCTCTATACCGTGGATACAATTGCACTTGTGATCGAATCATGAAACTCACCAAGTTCTGGTTGCTGGGCTCTTTACTTGTACTTGACTCGGGAATCGCAGATGCTCAGGGAATGATAACAGTCACAACACATATTAGCGTATGCAGTGCGACGTATTCGACAGTCACTGTACCGTCTACAGTGACTGTCCTGCCTACCCCTTTCACAGACTCGATGGCCAACAGTGGGACTCCCTTCGTCATACGACTTCAGCAGGTAGATACTTCGGGATATCCAGATGTATCTACGGCGCCATATTGGCTGACTACGAACGGAAATACTACCATCGATGCTGCTTCTGCTGCAGTGTACCAGATTGTCAATGGTCAGATCATATCATCGAACGGCAGCTACATAGCTACCGAGGCAGGATTGGCCGACCAGATATTCGCTAGCTCTCCAAGTATGGGTGGTATCAGTACTTTCTTCTCCTCCAATGATCACTTACTCAATTGGAACAACACGCTGTTCACGAACGGTACTGCTCAATTTTACAAGCTGCCCCCTGGTCTTTTACAGAATGCACAAATCCTAGCTAAATTTGTCGGCCCTATGGAGCCTCAGCGAAGCTGGAGCTCTGTCATGTTAATCGTAGAATCAGGTAAGTCATTATATGAATCATGTATACCGCGTTAATTGACGTTAGTAGTTCCACTTGGTGTAAGCTCAAGCTCTACATCAGCATTGACTGCCTTGGGAGCAACTTCCACAGGATCGCCCCTGATGACTCCCTCAGGAGTTGAATCACCATCTGTATCTTCAACGACGGCGAATACAACTTACACTGGCTTCTTTGTCGAACCCACGACTGTTTCTCGAGACGGTAGATGTGGAGGCGACTCTGCTGAGCAGTGTAGCGGATCCAGTTTTGGCAGCTGCTGTGAGACACGATGATTCCCATCAGTATAATCTCAGAGCCCATCTGTCTGACAAAGTTCCAGGTAGCAAATATGGATGGTGCGGTACTACGAGCGACTACTGCTCAACTGGATGTCAGGTCGCTTTCGGCAACTGCAACCTTGATCGATATAGTGTGTCTTCGAGGTCATCGTCAGGATCATTAGGGAACTCGGGAACTTCGTCAGTTCTCGCTTCAATGTCATCAAGCATACCGTCTACCAATTCTGGATCGAGCTCTCTAAGCATGGGCACTTCTGTTCCCAGTAGCTTGTCTTCAAACATCCTGTCTGCATCTCTCACCTCATCGAGCACACTGATGAGTGGTGGGCAGACTGGTAGTGTAATATCTTCTTCAACATCTCCCGCTAAAGGGACATCTGGTGTTGGCTCCAATACAGTGCCTACAAACACTTCAACAGACTCTACATCACTTGATACTACGTCTTCCACCACTAGCATCCCATCAGGCTCTACTGCGGAATGTCACGAGGGAAGCTTCACTGATGCTGAGGGCGCGGTCTATGCCGTACACTGCTCTTCTGACACAACTGCTGTAACGATCTTGACTATCAACACTACCAGCGGTATATCAGGATGTACTGCTGCCTGTAACGGATATGCAGTCTTCGTAGCCGTCACTTTTGGTATGAGTGATGGGACGGGGACAACTGGGGCTTGCTATCTAAAAGCTTCCCGTGGGACCCTCATCAGTGGCGCGCCTAGGACAGCATACATCAGTCTGGTTCAGGCTGCTCCTGCAAATTCGTCATTAGCTGGTTCCACTACAACGACGACCTCTAGCTCTATTCTCAGTTCAATAACAGGAACATTTGTCTCATCTGCCAGCATCTCGGTTTCCGGAGGACCTGGTCCAGTTGTCCAACCATCATCTTCAACAAGAAGTCCGGCAAGTACCTCAACCTCCATGCCCTCTAGTTCTACTTCAGCACCGACCCCATCAAGCACGACTGGATCGTCCTCCAGTGGTGCTATCTCGTCCTCTCCTTCAGCTTTGTCTTCGCCTTCTGTCTTATCTTCATCAACGTCGACCTCAACTTCATTGCGATCAGCATCGTCCACATTGACAGGCAGTACGAGCACGCCATCTTCACAGTCTACATCAGTCTTGTCCGTGGCTTTCTCAACCACAAGCACAAGCAGCTCCGCAAGCCCGTCGATATCGTGCGCCATCTATACGTGCCCTGAAAACAACATGCAGAACATTACGGACTGCAATGGCATGCATTATGCACTCGGCTGTGGTAATGACACCACCGGCGGAGGAAGCAACGCTGGCTCCGTGTATGACTTTAATGCATGTTTTGCACTTTGTGACGCGGCCGCTGGTTGTGACGGCTTCACCTACCTCGGAGCCATGAATGGTGTTGGCATGGGTACTTGCTATATCAAGGTCGACTATCCTCAGGAAATGATGTTTCAGCCTGCTCCAATTGGTGGATATGCTGTTGGTGCCATCAGGCTCATTTCTGCAGCGGGCACGACGTCGTCGCCTGCTGGATCTGCAACTTCGACTTTATCGACTGCGACAGCTGTGTCAAGCTCTTCATCTGCAATGTCAAGTAGCTCGTCGTCTGCAATTTTAAGTGGCTCATCGTCTGCAACTTCAAGCGGCTCGTCGTCTGCAGTGTCAAGTACGTCTACTCTGACATCAAACAGTTCCCAATCAACCTCAACGTCAACCACTACGTCAAGGTCTTCGTCCACCTCCTCGACACTGCTGACTTCAACCTCCTCATTTCCTCTCACTGCGACAAGTCTGCCGACCTCTACATCTTCATACACTTCGTCATCGCTGCCAACGTCGTTGGCTTCGACATCAACCTTGTCCGCAATATCGAGCTCTTCGTCGATATCAACAGATACGTCAAGTTCAAGCTCGCTGTCTTCCACACAAGTCAACAGCTCCCCTTCATCTACGACCAGCAGCATGACGGCAGCAACACCAACATATACCTCAAACTATACCTGTGCAACTACTCAGACTCCAACCTACATGACGGATTCCATTGGCAATATCTACAAGATCTACCCCTCCACAGACATGGCAGGAGGAGCAGACTCTGTACAATTCACCTCGGCCGGGATCTCAGGATGTATGAAAGCTTGTGATGTGTTGAGTGGCTGTCAAGCATTTGTATTTTCTGCTGTACAAGAAGCTCAAACTTCAGGAACTTGTTATCTGCATGTCGATTTGGGCACATGCAATGCAGCTTCTAGTCCACTTGTCAGTCTTGCTATTCTGGTTGGCACAGGCGGGACGCCTCCACCCGTGTCGTCGAGCAGTAGCTCAGGGTTTGCTTCCCAGTCCGGTCAACCAGTTTCCGGCACTTTTGCATACCAAACGGTATCTAACAGTCACACATCTTCGGTCTCTACAACCAGCTCTTCGTCGTCACTGGCAAGTCCTTCGTCAACATCTTCAAGAGGGCAAGGTTACCCGATTCCCTCGAACACAGTCAACACTATCCCCTCGCCCACTTTGTGCGATTTTGGAGATCCGAGAGACACAGAAGAAGATGATACCTACTGCGAGATTGATCTACCGTTCGCCATGCAAGTATATTCAAAGTCTGACTCGCACACTTTTGCCTCGACCAACGGCGTAAGTCCTTCCTTTCCTTTTCCTTCAATTACTGCTCTCGACAAGCTAGAATGACAACCCACTAACATCCAACACCAGATCCTCTCCCTAACAACCGGCTCAGCATCCTACTCCGCAGCGCGCCTCCCCTCATCCAACGACGACATTCCCAACAGCACCGCCTGCCCCTTCTTCGACGACCTCTACCTCCTCCCGCCTTCAAGCAGCAACAACAACAACAACAACTCACCCTACCCCCCGGGCCAAGGTATATTCTACTCCTACACCAACACCACAGTCTACTACGAATGGATCCTAACCCGCGGCAACACGTCGCAACTCTTCCATTTCTCTCTCACGTACACCACCGACCGACCCGGGCAGTTTGTGTACAACTACTACGCGACGGGAAGCGGAGACGCGAGTGGTGCAGCGCCGGACGATCAAAATGGCGCGTATGCGTCTGTGGGGGTTCAGGGGGTCGATGGGGCGGGGAGCAGAGTCGGCGCGCAATTTAGTTGGCGCCAGAGCGTCGTCACTCCGGGCCTTGTGGTTGTTTGTGATACTTCTTCTTCGGCCGCTGGTGGTTGTGCTCGGGGTTAGATTTGGTCGTTGTTTCGTTCGCTGCAGACTTGTCCTTTTTTTTTCTGGTTGGCGCCTAGAAGGCACAAGGTGCGCGTAATATGTTCTGGTAGTAGAACAAGCAGGAAGTAGAAAGAGAGAGGGAAGGTCAAGAATTATTCTCATGTAGTTGTTTTTTTATCTATCCATTTGATCTCTGCTTGGTAGTGCAGCAGTAGCGGTAGCAGTAGCAGAATCAGAAGCAGTAAGAGTCATGGGTAAGAGTATAAGAGACGGGTAAGAGAAGAAATAGGTGCTGCAGTGACAGCAGGCGAAAAGCATGAGTAGGAGCAAGAGCAGAAGCAGAAGCAGGTTTAGTGTAGCAGAACCAATAGCAGCAGCAACATTAACGAGAGTAATCCTGAAGCCTGGCATTAATCCCAGTAATTGATGACACCCTGTCTCTCGCCTAAGTACGCGAATATCGTCCGCCTCACAAAATACCCAAGGACCAAAATGACGAAATTAGTCCAGACTGGACCAAACCATATAAGACAGACGTTATTAGCATTTCTCATATCCCACACGGACAACTTGTTTCCAAGACCATGAATGCAACAAAGCGATCCGAAAAAAAGAAATGACTATTTCTTCTCCGACAGAGAACAAGGAAAAGAAAGCGGAAAAAAGAAGATCAGACCAAACTTCCGATAGCACCACCCAAAACCGCATCCCACTGATCCCAATCAAATGCCATCCCTTCCGTGCCCGATGCACCACCACCACCACCGGAAGAAGGTGATGCCATTGATGAAGGACCGCCTAACCCCGCACTGCCGATGTCGTCGCTGCTGCCCCAGGGGGAAAGAGAGGATAGGTCCGGAAACAGGCCTTGGGGAATGATGGTGTTTGCCGAGACATAAGTATTTGCATTGTTGCTACTGTTGTTCAACAAGTTTGAGAAGGGAGCCGAGGAGAAATCTAAGCTTTGACCCTGGAGTTGCAGACGAGTCGACGAAGCAGCAGCAGATGAGGAGGGAAAGATATTATGCGCGTCGAAGTGATTTTGCTGGTCGCTGCTGGGTTGTCGGGACTGCGAGGGAGGAGGCAGCGATAGGACGGTTTTCGTCAGCGCGCAGGGCGCTGTGCTGCCTCCGCATACGCAGGTCGGTTGCGCGGCGTACGAGCTCCAGTCTACACTCACTGGAAGCAGTACGTGTGGGTCCTGTCCGAGTTGAAGGAGGGCTTTGCGGCGGGCGGACACGAGAAAGGACCAGACTTCTTGCCCTGCGCGCGAGAGGAAGCGGCGGCGGGTTTGGGTGCCTGAGCGGAGTCTTGAGGATGCTGTTGTTGCAGAGGAAGAGGGGTTGGGGGTTGGCTGAGAGCCGGAGGATGTCACGCCTTCTCCTACTTGGTAGAGTGCGAACATGGCGTCTACTAATCCGATCGAGGTCTCTGCTTCGTCGGATTTGGGCTCTTCGATGAGGTCTGCGAGGATGAGAGACAGTGGTTGCAAGGGTTGGTAGGTGCCGGGATACATCCATGAGAAGTAGGCGAACTGGGGTGTTGTGCACAATAACGCAAACAGACGGATGTAAGCGTGGCTGTGTCGGATGGCCGTTTGTCGCACCGAGCCCCAGATTGACTTGTCTTGCGCCTTCATTGCTGGATACAAGAGCATGATGTAGGCTTTGTGTAACATCATGTGTTGCATGGTCGCCGAAAAGAGTCGGAAGATCTGTACCGTTGGTGCTTGATTCTCGAGCGTCCATTCCTGCTCCATCAGCGGCAAGTCTTGATATTGGGTTGATCCATATTGTTGTGAGTTCAGTGTCAGGGCCATACTGGTTCCCTTGTCGTCTGTAATTTGAGAGATCATGGACCACACGGATTTCTGTAGTTCGTCGAGGTTGCTGAGTTCTTCCTCGACATCACGTAAAGTGTCAAGCTTGCATTCTAGATGCTTGCATATTATGCCCCTAATCGACTTCGTCAGGGTGTACCGAGATCGTGCCACGAGATGTCGAACATCGACTGCTCTTCATCAGTAGACTGTCGCTGACAATTTCAAAAAGAAACTCACTCTTGTACTCGTGCTCCGTAAGATCTGTCGCGCCCACCGCACGATCTTCAATAATACTCACCATTCCCGTGTTCGAGATGTTCTCGTTAATGAACAGCGGCGGTAATCCCGACGACGAAGCCACCATGGTATCGAGATGGATTGCGTGCCACCAGAGCTTCCTCCTCGTCTCGATCTGAACAGGAGAGCATCCGAAAGCACTTCCGTCTCGATGCAAGCCCATGCTCAGCGCTGTCCTGAAAGATGTGCTCACAAACGTAGGGGAATCAAGAAACTCTTCTTCTCTTGATATCTGTAGCTGAGCAAACAGATACGCTGCGAGCGAGTTGTGCGTGGCGCGTCTGGGGAATCCAGTCAAGTTCAGCGAGGCCATGGTGGCAAAATACAAGTCCCCAGAGAATATGTCTTCCGCCTCTCCAGAGTCCGGGCCTGACGACTCGATGATTGTCGCTGCGAACAACATGGAAAACAGCAAGCAGACAAAAGACGGATCTTTGCGGACAACTTGTCCTGGGCCAGTGACGTGCCAATTCCTGTTGATGCTCTCGGCCCAGAAAGCACGATACTGCGCAAGGAAGTCCGGTTGATGCAAGATAGGCATCAGAGGGTACACAGCAACCGAGAACAGGTTGCAAAGATGATCGCAGACATCTTTTTCCGGTAGCATAGCCAAGAGACAGTTCAGACTCAACCGCGCTCCACAGAGCGGACAAGTCTGCGTGAAATCGTCATTGTTACTGAACACGGGAGTTCGTCTGCTGAAACCTCCCAGTTTAGGATTACTTGGTTCCACACCCTCAAAGGCGCTGTGGAAGGGTGTCCTCGTAGTCGACACACTCAGTAAAAGAGCTCGAAGGTCCCCCCCTGACATCAATAATCAGCTGAACAAATCGGGAACGAAGAAGGCAAGAGAAAGATAGATAGATACCAATTGTTTACTAGAGTTGCCCCAGAACGTCGGACTCGCATGAAAAGAAAACCCGTTTTGACCGACTTCCAGATGACCATGCTCAATAGGACGTCGAGCAGGCGCTCTTTCGACCACTGCACTAGATGAAGAAGGACTCTCCTTGGGGGATCCCGGCGTCGGAGCATTGCGGTCGGAATATATGCAAGTCAGACTTGACGCTGCGCATCTCGAGCACGCTGGATGGATCTGAATGACAGCCGTCAGTGGGTACTGTCGTTGGTGGTCTGTAGAAGCATCCGATAGATAGATTACCTTATCGCATTTTACTCGACGTCGTCTGCACGTCCGACAACTGTGAGACTCTCGCGAACGTGTGATCTTAGGCATGTTTGCGGGGCACTTTATGGAGATGTAATTATGGATGAATCATCATAATCGTGAGAACATCGCTTTCATTTTTCGCATCACTCGTCGAATCATAGTTATTTCACTTCACTTGGGTATCTAGTGGCAGTAGTCGACTATGATAAGGTAAGCTGCGATAAGCGAGTCTCTCTCTCTCGCGCGAGAGATGTTGTAGGAGTGGAGGCTTGTCTCCGAGGTTCTGTTCCGAAGCTGTGAGTGAAGCTTGGCTGCTCAGTCGCTTCATCAAGTAAGGCATCTTCCATCTAACAAGCAAGTGAGACCTTTCAGAGTAAAAGTCAAAGATGATGTAAATACATACCGGAAGGACCGTATAACTCCGATGATTACGTGTAAGTCAAGAAGGTAAGATTTTGTGGAACAAAGATGCTGGTCCACGACATGTATGAGCGTGCCTACCACATTGTAGTGAGCCACTGATCAAAAGGTCGCCCTGCTATGTTTCCAGAATTACAGACGTGGTATGTAAAAGGTCATCACGGTGAACGCGGTCTTCCGATCAAAGAAATGCTTCGGGTTTCAGCGCAAGCGCAGGTCTCTACTTTATGCTGTACTTGAACAGCGAAGAGAATCTGAATTTCGCACAATCACAATCTCGACAAACAAAGGTACAGCCCAGATTCAGCCATCAAGGCATGTCTCGAGCTCTGCCAGACACCGGCGTTAATTGAACAACAACCTCAACCGAGACCTCCCTTGCCAGACTTGATCCTCGCCTCGACAGGAGCAAGAAGACCTCCACTGCCCTCCTTGCCCAGAGCCATACCAGCCTGCCAGCCCATCTTCTCCATGAGCTTGCGTCCGAAGTTCGAAGCGCCGATTTCAGGTGCATCGGCACCGACGACTTGTCCGTTGGCATAGCCGGCAGCGCCGCCACCGCCTGATCTCTTCTTCATCTTGTCGGCAGCAAAGTCCCTCGTCTTGCCCTTCTTGCCAGGTTGACGGAAGAAACCGCGCTGCACAAAGCCTTGGACGCGAGTGAAATGTTCCTCGCTCCACTCTATCGTTCTCGTCGTCTTTATGAGCACAGGGGCTCGGTTCTTGCCAGACCCCACACTCTTGGATTTGAGGTTGAAGTGGTTCGCAATCTCATGTAGAACCTTGCGATCCTGCTTGAGCATGGGTGGGAAGTGCTTCGTTGACCACTCCTCTGAGTCCAAAAAGTCACGCAGCTCGACACGGACCTGAGACATGGAGATGCCTTCCTCGTAGCGAACGGACATGTCAGGCTTGAACTTGTTGCCCTTACCATTCTTCTTGCCGCTACCCAGTAAGCCCAATGAGCGCAGCTCCTCGCGTTCGGCCTTTCGAGAGGCTTTCTTGGATCTATCGTTCTCCCACGCATTCTTCAGGTCGGCAACGAGATCATCGTCGCTGAGCCCCAGTTCCTCCGGAAGGATGCCGGCAGACTTGCGGCCCTTTGGCCTGGCTCTGAGCGATGGTCTCTCAAAGTCCATGACATCGAAGCCACCATATGGATCTTCTTCAAGCACATCGGCCATGAGCGTAGCATCAGGAAAGCGGTCACTCTTCTTGCCGGCGCGTTTGGCTTTGCGCATGCCGTTCTTGTTGCATGAGCGAGAGCCAAGCTTGACAGTGCCGGAGATGTTTCCAATGCCTGCTCTGGCGGCATCGAGGTCGCCAAAGCCTGAGTCGTCGAACATCAGCAAGTCGTCACCGCCCATGCCATATTCCTCTTGCTTGGCCAGGATGCGAGCAATCTCCTCGTCCGTCATGGCGTCTCGTTGACGCTGACGGAGGTCAGCCTCGTCTTCCCATTGTTCGCGTTCGTGGTACTCTAGTTCAGATTCTAGATCAGATGAGTCCAGGTCGTCCAGCGCATCTGAAACCTCGTCTTCCTCGTCGCCCACGTCTTCCTCGTCGTCATCGTCATCTTCGTCATCTTCGTCATCTTCGTCATCTTCGCCGTTGTCGGTGTGCCAAGAGTCAGATCCAGAAGAGGTGTCAACGTTCAGTACCATGTTGGCATCGGCCTCAGGTTCGTCATCCTGGTCAAGGAGTTTGTTGAAGAGGTCGTCTATTGAATCGTCCGACTGAGCCAGGCCATATGCTTCTCGCTCGTCGGCATCCATGTTATCGATGTAGTCCTGCAACAGCTCATCTTCCGGATCCAGCTCTTGACGCATCAGCTTGTTTTGCTTCTTTCTGGCTTTCTTGCTTCTCCGACTCGCCGGCTTGATAGTGGCACTGAGATGCTGATCTAAGCGCGGTTGTGGTTGGGTCACTGGCCAATTTGACTGACGAGCTGAGACTGAACCATCGGCATGTTGCCAATGCCGAGGCTCCTCCTTTTCGGGTGCAGGTCTGCCCCAGTTGGGCGCTGATTTTGGTTGCTGAGACTGTGCTTGGGATTGATCTATGGCTCGCTCCAGAGCGTCGAGCGGCGTGTCGTGAGCTGCGGGTCGAAGTGTCAATGGGCGAGATTGCTGTGATGGCGTCTGACTCGGCGCGGACTTCTTTGTTGCTGCGATAGGGTCATCTCGAACAGTGACACCACGACCGCGGAAGACGACTTCTTCACTCGAGCTAGACGGGGTAGGTGAAGCTGGACGAGGCGGTATGGTGGTCTTCTGCCCCTTGAAGGCGAGGTCCGAGTCGCCTTGTGTGTCGATGAAGAACATGGAAGGTGGTGCTTCTTCTACGCCTTCTTCCATAGTGACCTCTTGATCAATGCTGACAACCTTCTCTTGCACTTTGACTTCTTCTTCTATCACAATCTGCTCTCCGTTCGGCACATGGTCTGTCGCGCCGTCAAAGGCACCGAGTAGTGTGTTTGAAGAGGCAGGTACGGCGGAGGTGACGTCAATCTTCATCTGAGCCAGGGCACCGTCAGAAGCATCTAAGTCGTCGAGACTGTGGTCGAGAGCGACTTCGGGGGTTTGATCGTCATCGTCATCGTCCTCGTCCTGGTCGTCGTCCTCTTCGTCTCGGATCTCGTCGTCGTCTAGCTCATCATCCTGCTCTCGCTCCTGCGGCTGTGACGCTGAAAGTGTAGGGTCGTCAATCTCGGCGTCTTCGAGAGGGGCTATGGTGCCGGCGCTGACGAAGGCGACGGCACGATCCCTGAGGCGCGACGAGGGATTCCATGGCTGATGGTGGCGCTCGGTGCTGTTCACTTCATCACGCAGAGAGAAGTAGGGACGAGGCGAGTTGGTGCCTAGTAGGGTCAGCACGAGGTGGCGAATAGTATAGGCCGCATAGACTGACCATGTGCACTCTTTCCCGATGCTGGAGTGAAGAAGGCAGAGGTGGGAAGAGGGGCCCTGGGAGACCTCGCGGGTGGCGCACTGCTCTTCTTCTGCTTCCTCCCTCCGTTCTTGTGCTTTTTGGGCATACTCAAGCCGCTTGCCTACCTGAATTGAATGTCTTGATTCTATAGCACGGACTGGGCTCTTGTTCGTGTCGAGCAGGGCAGAGGCGAGGATGAAGGTATGCTAACGACGGCAGAAGGCAGGAGCACAAGGGACCAAAGGGCAGACGAAGCGAACAGGAAGGCGCACAAAAGGACGAGACGGAATTGAGCCAAGTTTTGAGGCACAGGTGAGTTGAGTGGAGATGGAGAGGGAAAGAGGTTGATTCAAGTTCACATTCACTCGGTTATGATTCGACGTGATTCACTTCTTAGAGATCTAATTATTCAATGATTCAATGACACTGCAAATACGGGTGGTTTGAAGCGGCGAATAAGAGGCGCCCCATGCGTCAAAAAGAGGGTCGGCCGGCGCCTGCATCTTATCTTATCTCCGCCACTTGTATAGTGGTTACTCTTCGTTACTCTTCCACTTACTACAGCAACATCTTTGTGATGGAAATAAAAGCAGGTTACGATCGGCTTAGTCTTGCTCGCCTTGGGTTACTGCAATCATCGCGCACGGAGATGTCTTCTTGGTAATTGGGTCAAGTGAGGTATGACTGTGTTGTCGCCGGTTGCTGCCTGGAGCCCTTCCTTCCCCACATGAGACAGCCCTGGAGTGCAGCTCAACCCCGTATGACGATAGCGTCGCTATCATCATCACAATCACCATCACCATAAGGCAAGGTAACCATGGCTGCCGTGGCCAGCACCTGAACAGTGAAAGGGCGAGTTAACGCTTCGGTGTAAGATAATATAAAGGGCACATGCTCACTCTTTGACCACGGCAAAGGTCTGTCTCCATTGATCAACGGTGAATCTAACCAACAGCCGATGATATGCTGTAGGCACGGTAGGGTGTGTACGGCAGGCAAGACGCGAGTAGTCACACGTCCTGTAGAGCAGCAATGATATCCCCTCCGGCATGTCCTGGCACTTCACTCTTCTGGTCCTGTGACACTTGACCTCGCCTTGATATATACACCATGGCTCGCTAGTCTTTGATGGTTGCACTCGAGCACAGCCGCGTTTGGCTCACTTTACATACTGTAGACGGATGCAATGATCTGCTGTAGCTGTAGGCGTTGCCACTGCTGTTGTTTCTGCTAATGCTGCTGCTGCTGCTGCTGAGAAGGGGGAGTAGTAGTAGTAGTAGTAGTAGTAGTAGTAGTAGTAGTAGTAGTAGTAGTAGTAGTAGTAGTAGTAGTAGTAGTAAGGCGGTAGTAGAAAAGAGGCTGGCTCTCGCTGTTTGTTGCTACGTGATGTGATGCCACGCCCATAATTACAGAGCAGTAGTGCATGGGTGATACAGTAGACCAGGCTCCTTATCCCCCACTTCGTTATCACAGACTGTATTGTGCTGTATAACCGTCATACTCTACCATTACTGTAGCTGCTGCTGCGGCTTCAACAACAAAGTCCTTCTTCTCTTCCACTCTCCAACTGTGACTTTTTCTTTCATGACCACTTCGCTCATCGCCACTTATCTGAGCGACATCAAGACGGTCCTGGGTATCCCTCTGCTCTCGTCCTCTTCTGCTTCCTCCGTCCTGCCCTTTTCGAGGCTACTGAATCTGCCACAATCGGTCATGAACGGCGGCGAGTTTGTGCGCGCCGGCAGACGCCTGATGCAATATGTGTGGGATCCGCCGCCCAGGAACGAGGATGAAGCTCCCATATGGTGTCTCGGCCAGCGTTACGACTCACATCCGACTGCCATGATTGACAACAACAACAACAACAACGTGACTACCACAAGCACAAGCACCACCGCACACTCGCCTTCGCACAGTGAATCTTCTCGTTCGCACGTCGACTCGAAGCTGTCGACGACCAGCGACGACGATGCAAAACCTGGTCTCTTGGCCTCCGGCGCCGTCGAGGGAGACGAGAGCTTCGAGCGAGTCGAGGCGCCCGACGAAGGAGCCGACAATGGCTGGCCCACCGCTTTCCTCGACGATGTGGAAAGCAAGATATGGCTCACCTACCGACAAGACTTCCATGCAATCCCCACATCAACCGACCCACAGGCCACCGGGTCCATGTCGTTTACTACCAGACTAAAAATGCTTGGGAACAAGGCTGGCTTCACCAGTGACACGGGCTGGGGATGCATGATCAGGAGTGGGCAGAGCCTGCTGGCTAACGCACTTGTCATGGTGAAGCTGGGACGAGGTAGTTCTTTGCGTCTTGTTATCTTTGCTTGTCATCGTTACTGACCTCTACCTCAATCAGACTGGCGAACGGGCCAATCACCAGAGACCGAGGCCAACCTCCTCGCCCTCTTCGCCGACCATCCCGATGCTCCCTTTTCCATCCATCGCTTCGTCGAACACGGTGCCTCGACGTGCGGGAAACATCCGGGTGAATGGTTCGGTCCGTCGGCAACAGCCCGCTGCATCCAAGCACTCACATCACAAACCACTCCCTCCGACCTGCGGGTCTACGTCAGACCAGACGACTCGGACGTCTACGAGGACGCCTTCATGCGCACAGCAAAGGGCACCGAAGGCGTCTTCCACCCAACCTTGATCCTGCTCGGAACTCGTCTGGGCATCGACCGCGTGACCCCCGCATACTGGGCCTCGCTGGCCTCGTCTCTGTCTCTGCCTCAGTCGGTAGGAATCGCCGGCGGCCGCCCCTCGTCATCACATTACTTCATCGGTGTGCAAGGCAGTCGATACTTCTATCTAGACCCGCACTTCACGCGCCCGGGTATGCCTCTGTCGCCGTCAGAAGCAGACATGGCGACCTGCCACACGCGGAGGATACGAGCGCTGCACGTCACACAGATGGATCCCAGCATGTTGCTCGGCTTCCTCATCCGCGACGAGGCAGACTGGAAGAGCTGGAGAGAGGCCATCACCACCCGCCTCGCGCCTGTTGTCCAAGGCGGCAAGAGCAGTTGCGTCGTTCACGTTCACGACACCGAGCCCAGCTACGACACTCTGTCGTCTTCGTCGTCTTCATCTGGCATGGGGAGTACATCGGCTGAAAGGGGCGAGAGGGCCGAGGCCGTCGATGAGGTACAGAGCTGCGACGAGGGCATGGAGAGCGCCGACGACGATGGAGATACGGTTGTTTGTTGATGGGAATAGGAAGCAATAGTGGGAGACAGACGGAGTGACGGTTGTTTTATGAAATCCTCGAACACGTTTGAAACCTCGGAACCCCCACGAGATGACGAAACGAAATGAATTGGTTGATGCCACGAGATGGGAGTATTGGGGGGGGGGGGCGATGTTTACAAACATGGAAGCGGGAGTTTTTCTTTTGCTTCTTTTTTCCTCTTTCCTCTTTTGTTTCGCGATACAGGGACAGTACCAGTACCACTATGAAGAAGAGATTACAGAGACAGTACCAATACCACTGTGAAGAAGAGAGAATAGCAATATCACCAAGGAGAAGAATCAGGGAATGGATACAACGACAACCATCGGCATATTATCGTTTGTTCTTTTCTTCTTTGTGTTATGACTGGACATATAATGCATTAATTATTGAAGTGGAAGGGAGGGGACGAGTAATAATGATCATAATCACATAATCACACCTCCAATTGTTTAGCTCTATATTGTTACTGTTGAAGAATGTGCAGCGCAGAAAATGATGGGTACCTGGTAAGAGGCGAGGAACATGTTTATAAGGTATGTACTGTGCTTTATGTTGTCACTTGATAGGTTAACCAACTGATGCATTATAACATCCATAAGGGTTATGGTATAGCTGAACAAGTAGATACACACACACACACACACACTACATATAACACACTACATATAACAACAAACGACCATGTCAAGGAGGTGGATAAACGAACAAAACGATAGATGAAGGGAGATATGGATAGATGAACGAACGGACAGTGTCGCCCTCCAGCCCCGGGACTTTTGGTGGGATTCGAAGCGTCGCCCGCCTCCTTCTCAGCCTCCCTCCCTTGCAGCCTCCGTTCGCCAGCCTCGCGTCTCTGTAGTAATGTATAGCACTTGCGCTCCTTACTCAATCACTCTGCTATTCAACCTACCTTTGTCTCAATCGAATAATCAAGTGATAAATACTGTATGTACTCATCTTGCTCAGTTCAACGATTAGTGTATTCGCCGTATACTGTACTGTGCCATTATGCTAATACACGGTAGTTATCAGCACGATTGGTCAGCGGGAAGATACTATGTCGAGTGCACTTGTCTCGAACTATATATGGCGTTGCTTGTGTTTCTTCTTTTTGTTCTCTCAATTGATTGTACATTTGATTATCTTATCGAAAAAGAAGAAATAGGGTGAAAAGGACAAGTAAAACCAAGGACGTTCGTTCTTTCTCCACTGCTGTTGCTGCTGCTTCTCGTTTCTTTTCTTTTCCCATCAGGATATATGTATACGTTCTTCTGCTACGACCCTTTCCTCATCATCCATCTTCTTCTTCTTCCTCTTCTTCCTTCTCTCGAACCTCATCTCATCCCCATCTCAATCGATACACTGCTTTGAAACATCTAGGCGAGCAACATCTTCCTGGGGTCCTCGATAAACTCCTTGACTCTGACAAGGAATGTCACGGCTTCCCTTCCGTCGAGCAGACGGTGGTCATAGGTAAGCGCGAGGTACATCATGGGTCTGATCTCGACCTTGCCGTTGATGGCGACGGGCTTCTCCTTGATGGCGTGGAGACCGAGAACGGCGGTCTGAGGCAGGTTGATGATGGGGGTTCCCATGAGGGAGCCGAAGACGCCACCGTTGGAGATGGTGAAGGTACCGCCGGCCATGTCCTCGATGGTGAGCTTGTTGTCACGGGCCTGTATTTCCATTAGTATTGACGTCTATAGAAAGAGACAAAAGAAAAGAATAATCACCTTCTTGCCGAGAGCGGCAATCTCGGCCTCAATGCCAATCATGTCGAGGCTCTCTGCGTTCCTCACAACAGGAGTGACGAGACCCTTCTCGGTGGCCACGGCGACGGAAATGTCGACGTAGTCCTTGTAGACAATGGTGTCACCGCCCTGGGGACCCTCGATGGAGGCGTTGACGGCGGGGAGCTCCTTGATGGCAAGGCAAGATGCGCGAGAGAAGGCAGACATGAAACCGAGCTTGACGCCGGTCTTCTTGAGGATCTCGTCCTTGTACTGCTTGCGCATGTCCATGAGGGCGGACATGTCGACCTCCTGGAAGGTGGTCAGGGAGGCGGCGGTGTTCTGGGACTGCTTGAGGCGCTCGGCGATACGGAGGCGCATGCGGTTCATCTTGACCTGTGGAGGCAGGTATTAGTAGCTGAAAACAGGTGGAGGGGGCAACAAAACGTACGCGACGCTCCTCACGGCTGCCAAAGGGAGAGTCCTGGGCAGGCTTCTTAGTGTCCTTGGGCTCGGGCTTCTTCTCCTTCTTAGGCTCAGGCTTGGGAGGCGCAGGCTTCGACTCCTCCTTCTTGGGCTCGGGCTTCTTCTCTGCGGCCTCCTTCTCCTTGCCGCCCTCGGGCTGCGAAGAAGTCTTCTGGTCGTCGGAAGCGGGGGCCTTGGGCTCTTGGCTGGCCTCCTCCTTGCCAGCAGACGAGGCGGGAGCACCACCGGGCTCCATCTTGACGAGGTCCTGGCCGACAGTGACGGTGTCCTCCTCGTTGCAGAGGAACTCCTTGATGGTTCCGGCCTCGGGGGCATTGACGGCGACATCGATCTTGTCGGTCTCAATGGTGGCAATCTCCTCGTCCTGCTCGACGTAGTCGCCGACCTCTGCGGTTTAGATTAGAAAGGCGAGGGGATTTGTTTCTGATTGGAGACACAACGCACGTTTTGAGAATTGCTTCAATGTTCCCTCTGTGATGGACTCTGCCATCTCCGGCACCTTGACGATCTTCTCGGCTAGGATCGGATGTCAGCGAACAGCGATTGCAGACATCAAGCACTCGAGCTCACCATATGTTCTCGTTTGCTGGAGGTTGATGGGAGATGCGCGGAGGAGGTGTGCGGGTTTTCTTGCGGCAGATGTAAGCAAAAGAGAGCGCAGGCGCAAAGGAAGAGTCGTAGACAAGATTACCGAGGTTGTGACGAGAGAAGAGAAGAAGAGCGAGACACAGAGGAGGTGGAGAGAGCTCTGAGGGCATTGGGTGACCTCGAGACAGATCTCGAGGCGGAGCGGAGCATGTTGGAGGTCACTGGGCGCATGGAGCCAGGAGTCGCCAGACGGCGGAGACATTGAGAGCTCGACATGACTGGGACGAGGATCTTGCAGGAGAAAAACAGAGAGCAAAGAGACAGGGGAGATGTAGACAAAAAGCCCTGACAGAGAAGAGGGGACGCGGAGAGAGGAACAAGTTATAGCAAGAGAACAACGAGAACAACGGAGAGCGACTTTGATGGTCAGCAGCACTCGAGCACTTCCGAAGGTGTTTTTGAGGAGAAGAAGGACCTTGGCTGGTTCTCGACAATGCCAAGACAAACCTACGTCAAACCTGCCTGCTCGGTACCTGCTCAGTAGCTGCAGTACGGTACAGCATCTCTGCTAATCCTACTGATTCTCTTGATTCCACTAACCGGTGGCAGCCCATACTTGAGCCGTCCACTGCAGCGTCTGGCTATGCTGGCAGAGTCGCCGGACCGACACGACCCGAATGATCCCGTTCTTCGTGTTCGTACCTGCCTAGATCATCTTACAGTACGCGGAGGTCATCAGCGGCAGTGGGTCTGTGCTCAGTTTTGCTGCATGTACTGTGAAATGCACCTGCAGTGCTCAGTACAACCCTGACATGTGGAAGTCAGGGCAGGAGCAATGCAAGTCTTGGCACCCCAGGTCGAACCTCGAACCTCGAACCTCGAACCTCGAACCTCGAACCTCGAACCTCACGAAGTCCAGCAGAAGCAGAAGCAGAAGCAGAAGCAGAAGCAGCAGCAGCAGCAGCAGCAGCAGCCAATTGGACCGCGTCTGATTGTACTACACCCATCCCACCACCTCTATACAGCACACAGCCCTCTGTACCACAGGCCGGGCTACTGGATTCCCACAGAGAGGCCGAGCGTCGCCTCATCATCACAGCAACCCCACCGAGAGCGCACCCTCTCTTCGTCAGCTCGTCGTCGCGGCTAGCACCGCACACCTGCCTTCCGACTGCTCCCATTACTTCTACCACGACTACCGCCATCATGCCCAACACCACCGTCCTGTCAGACACGCCCACTCTCTACAGCGCTAGCAATGCAATTGACTGACTGACTGCGCTACAGCCGTCTCTACCGCCGCTCGTTGAAGCTCTCTCTCGACTGGGCCGTCCACCGATACCTCTGGCGCGGCCAGGCCCTCTACATCCGCTCTCTCTTCGAGGCCAACCGACACGTCTCGGAGCCCAGACAGCGAAAAGTACACAGACAAGAAAAGAAAAGGACACTAGGAAGCGCATAAAATGCTGACACTTTCGACGCAGATGCTCATCGAACAGACCGAAGAGCTCCTCTCCAAGTGGAAACACCCCGACCCTTACAGACCACCAACCGCTCCCGGCGGCAGCAAATACGAGCGCAACCTGCCCGCACCCATCCTCGACCGTACGTTTCTTCTCCTCTCTCCCGCCAGAGACGCATACTGATCGTTTTTTCTTTATCGCAGCTCCCCCACACATGGTCCTCTAAGCCTGGGTAGATCGCCCGAGCCAAGAGGAAGGAAGGAGAAAGTCGGCGGAGAGAAAGCAGGAATCGTGTTTTGTTGGCTGTTAGTTCCCTTGTGCATTGAATATACATAGGTCCTCGAAACCCAAACTAAGAAATGGGAAAGTCCATCTACATGTCTGTATGCTTTTTGACACTCGTCGTGTATACCACCCAAGCAAAGAAGGCGACTAATGAACAATGGTCTCTCGTTGTCACAACACATTGAGCCCCTCTCTCCACGATCCTTCTTTCGTGTCTCTGTCTCCTCGTGAGCGCTTTTCTTCGGGTTGTCTTTCTCCTTGCTCTCAAGAACGAACATCCTTCGAAGACCGTCGAGAGCATGCGGTAACAAGTGAGAAAGAAAGAAAGCAAAGCAAAGGAGAAAAGAAGACGACCTATTCCTACTGCAACCGCACGCCGAATCCACATACTTGTGTAAGGTATCCATCCACGTTTCTACCTGTCTGCACACCTCTCTGTCCATCGATCCGCATGCCCATCTACGCCTGGCACTTCATTAAACCCAACCTCATCAACTCACCTTAGTCAAACTGTACCAAGTGGTTGAGTGAGGCCGATAGAACGAATTGTCTACCTGCCGTTGTGTTACTGTAGTCAGATATACATATACTGCAATGACTCGTACTACTCGACGTGCATCTTCTTTCTCTCTCTCTCTCTCTCTCTCTATTCCCCTATACCTATTCCCTATTCCCAGACTCTCGACATCACCAAAACCAGCTAATTAGCCCATCTATGCTCTCACCATCATCTACCCAGTCCTGTATACCCCACAGAACAAACCGCAATATTATCCGCAGTGTCGAATCCGCCTGCTGGCTGATGCTGATGCTGATGCTGATGCTGATGCTGATTCTGTTGTCTTTTCTCGGAGCTGGCGTTGCTAGCAGCCTTTGCGGATATATTCGGATTTGTGTACTGTATCTTCTCTTTTCTTTCCATGTCGAATGTCCCTTGCTCGCTTGATCCATCGAGCGCTCGCTGATTGGCTGTAGTACATCTGGCGCTTCTTACACAGGTTACGTGGTACTGTACCTGGTTATGTATCGTGCCGGTTCGTTCTTCTTTTGGGGGGATAAGTTATCCGCGTATTTTGTTCGTGCTGTGAGTGAATTCGATGCGAGCAGTCGCCCGAGAGGGAGCAACGACTGGAGAGAGCTGTAGCAGAAAAGAAAAAGGAAAAGATCATCGGTTTGGAAGAGTTGCTTGCATTCGAGGTATCAAAAGCAGTAGTCATTTCAGCAGGCTGTTCTTTTTCTCTCTTCTCCCCCTGTCCGTGGCCCAACCCCGATCCTCCGCATGCCACAGACAACAAAGTATAAAAGTGTACAAGCCTTTCGTTCTTTGCACCCCTCTTTCGCCAGCTCCTGGCACCGATTCGATCCTCAATCCCCTTTGGGAGAGTAACGACAGGCCCGCCGGTCGGAAAGAGACGTACTGTAGTGTGATTGCAACCCCCATGGAAAGAAAGGAAAAAAAAAGGTCGAATAAACAGAATGTCGCAATAGTAAAAAGTGAAAAAAAGTGAAAAAGGCATTCCCATGTTGTTGTCCCAATGAACCCCCATTATCGTGTCAAAGCCCCAGCCGCGCGCCTATAAACCCAGAGAAATGAAATCGTCTTGTTCTCAGACAATCTACAATTCTTGGCTTGGTCCACCCTTCTTGGGTGCGCTGGTGGCGGTCTTCTTGGGAAGAAGGTCTGGAAAATCAAGATCAGTATTTTGGATATAGGAAAGGAACGGAAACGAAGCTTACTCTGGTGAATGTTGGGGAGGACACCACCCTGTGCGATGGTGACGTGGCCAAGAAGCTTGTTCAGCTCCTCATCGTTGCGGATGGCGAGCTGGAGATGGCGAGGGATGATACGGGTCTTCTTGTTGTCACGAGCGGCGTTACCGGCCAACTCGAGGATTTCGGCTGCGAGGTACTCAAGCACTGCGGCGAGGTAGACAGGGGCACCTGATCAAGCCATTAGCAAAGGAGATTTTGAATCCAAAAACAGAATGACTCACCAGCACCGACACGCTGAGCGTAGTTGCCCTTGCGGAGGAGACGGTGGACACGCCCGACAGGGAATGCGAGACCGGCCTTGGAAGAACGGCTAAAGGAAACAAAAGTCAGTACACCAAAACTAGATGAAAACGCGTCCGATTTGGGTCAAAAAGCGCGTCATAAGAAGCGCAAATGAAGGTCCAAATCGAACAGACAACTGTCACTAACCTCTGAGCAGAGGACTTGGCACCAGAGGCCTTGCCGCCAGACTTTCCACCAGTCATTTTGATAGAGTTGAGTGAGTTGGGGTTGTTTTGGAGAAGAAAGTGATCTGAAGCTGAAAGCTACGTTGCGAGAGGCTGCGGGTGAAGAATGTGGGCGCTGGGAGTGATTGAAAGATGAAAGAAGAAGTGTCGTCGTCGATGGTCGGGGGCGTCGCGGAGGTTAAGTAGTCGGAGCGCGTTGACGTCTGTCCCGCCGGATCACAGCTCCCTCGCTTAAGCAAACGCGGTTGATCTTGCTGTTGTGCTGGGACGCCGAAAACGGCTTAGCGGCGAATTCGCGCGTCACGAATCAAGCGAACAGCGGGATCATTCTGGCGGCAACGCGCCAGTATAAGAGGTCTCGCCATCCCCATCGGCGACGTCCAGCTTCTCCTTCCTTCATTCATCCTCAATAGCTATCGTCAACACATTTCAACCTTTCGTCTAGTCAACCCAACTCAACTCTCCAACCTCATCCAAACTCGAATCTCCGATTCTCATATCCCAACCCAAATCTTTCGAAATGGCACCCAAGGCAGCTCAGAAGACCCCCACCACTGCCGGCAAGGCTCCCGCTGGCAAGGCTCCTGCTGAGAAGAAGGAGGCTGGCAAGAAGACCGCCGCTCCCTCTGGTGACAAGAAGAAGCGCACCAAGACCAGAAAGGAGACTTACTCTTCTTACATCTACAAGGGTAAGCTGATCCGAATCATGCCTTGTCTCTTGATCTATTTCGATTACCTCATTCATTTGAGGTTGATCTGAGTCATCGCATCTCGTACATCATAACAAGTCGCGTATACTGACGCGTTTTTTCCCTTAGTCCTCAAGCAGGTCCACCCTGACACCGGTATCTCCAACCGTGCCATGTCCATCCTGAACTCTTTCGTCAACGGTAAGTCGCATCTGAGATTCGTGTCTTTAGGTTTCATCTTCTGATTCCCATTTTCAGACATCTTCGAGCGCGTCGCAACCGAGGCCTCCAAGCTCGCTGCCTACAACAAGAAGTCCACCATCTCTTCCCGTGAGATCCAGACCTCCGTCCGCCTCATCCTCCCCGGTGAGCTTGCAAAGCACGCCGTCTCTGAGGGAACCAAGGCCGTCACCAAGTACTCTTCATCCACCAAATAGAGTGATCGCGCTCTTGTTTGGCAAGAATGTGGTCACGGCTTTTCTTTCTCTGATACCACTTTCCACCTTTTTTTCCTCTCAGCCTATACAGTTGGGCTGTGCGATTTCGCGGCGGCGAACATCCAGGGTGGGAACAACAATGGGCAGGTGTTCAAGCGGGGTTTTCAATCAATAATGCGGTCATGGGTTGGGAATTGTTTCTGTTTATTCGAGCTTTTTTTTTATATGCTGTTGACTGGCCAAAGGGCGAACTTTTTATTATGACGACGAGAGAAGATGGGCGACTGGAAAGAAAAATCAGTTGTACATTAGGGGCCAGCATCAAACACATTTTCCAATGACTTTTTGGAATATGAGTATCGTCAATGAATGATATTTATCTCCAGCACTTTTTCCTCCTTTTTTCTTCTATCTCATCTACACGTTCTGAACATATTGACCACACAGAATGAATCACTTTTACTACGACTCTCGATATCTGATGTCACCAGAAACACGAAACTACCAACCGAACGAACTAACACGCGCGCGAATTTCTCGACTGACACGATACCACCAAATCACGAAACAGACGCGCCAGTCCGAAAACAGCAACGACGCCAGAATGCAAAGCAGAGAAGGGGGGGGTGCAGCTTCGCACTCGAACGAGAGAAACGAGCGCCCCGCCGACTCGACTCGCGTGTTCAAGCAAACGCGCGCATTGATTCCGCCTCGCCCGGCGTCGCCAAGTCAACCTGCTCGAGACGCGTGCGGGCGCGCGACCGTCTCTCTATCTCGGTTTCTTCGTAGAGATGGAAACCCACGGGGCTGGACGATGAAAAAGCGATAGATACAGAGGCGATGCCAGACCGGTCCTACTTCATTTACTGGACGTGTCGAAGCTTTGGTCTGCTTTGCGGGAATTGAACCAGTGCAGCGTGGTGGAGTGTTCGCTGTTTCTAGGCTATGCCGTGTTGTCTGCTCTGGCTTGTGAATGTGATTGTGCAGTGCTGTAAGTTAGCAGGTCTAAGTGCATGTGTTCACGGCTCTCATATGCACGCCTTGCTTTGCGTTTGTAGTGACGAGTAAGGTAAGTTGGGCATGCAGTCGTGCTTCGCTGTCGATATGTTGCTTCTGGGTTTGACGGTGTGTTGTGCCTCGAGATAGCGATGCTGTTGTTCTCGTAAGTAATACCTGTAAACTTGATCGAGTCAGTGTTGGTCGGTTGCTCGCGAGCTGTAGCTCAGGTGATGTCTGTGGTGTGTGTTTGTTCGAGTACTGTTGGCTGTAGGTGTAGCTCTGTGAGAAGCTGTTGCTGTTCTATAACCCTTTGATGACTACGATATCATTATTCATACTGTGTTGTTCGTTCGTATATCGTGTTCGTGTATCACTAGCAGTATAGTCATATGCTTGTTGATGTTTGATAATACTCGTAGGTATGTGGCACGGTTTGCTGTAGTATTATACACAAAAAGGTGTAGCATGTATAGACTGATGTTCATATTGCATGTGTACTATATGACAGATATTTGAAACTTACTACCACCACACTACAACCACACCGAAACAAATAAACAGCTCCATACATATTCAAAAAGACCATATAGAGTATCATAGTACTATTTCAGAATCAATATACAGCCGTGATGGAGTTTTATATCAATATTGAAGAATTCGATGTTCTCAAAGCCAGATGCACAGGGTCGCCCTCGAGACTGCGGACTGGGAAAATATACACGGCGGCGAAACGCGCTGAGAAAGCTCCACTCACCGGAAGCCACACGACGCGTGCATGGAAATGCATCATTGTGTACGACGGATCAATTGACATGTACGTAACTAACAGGGCATTTTCGTTTCTAGCTAGTGATTACTTCATCGCATCAGCCACCTTGCGCTCAATCTCTGCCAACGTCTCCTTGGTCGCAGTCATGCTCGCCATCAAGTAAAGCACATTGCCCAGAACGCGTGAATGGATCACACCCTCGACGCCTTCTTTACCCCTCAACAATGCATCGCGCAGACCAGTACCCGCCGTAGAAGTGTAGCCAGAGCCGGCAGGGTCCTTGAGCGAAATGGCAAGCACAGAGCCGATTGCGAACACGCTCTCCACGTTCTTGTGGTAAGACAACGTCGACACAAATGACGAGGACCACATGCTCCAGAGCTTGTCCTTTTGCGCCTTCACGCCTAGGGCGTGCGAAACAGTATCGATCACGCCTTCGCCCTGCCAGTCCTTCTTGTACTCTGACCACGCGCCTTCCTGGTCGAGCTTCTGCATGGTATCCAGTGAGTAGTTCGCGACTTCGCACCCGACCGCGTGAGCGGTATAGCTATGACCGTGAAGCAGAGCATCTGATTTCTCGGGGCTCAAGAAGGCCTCGTAGATACTCTCACTCGCCAGTGTTGTGCACAATGGCAGAAGACCACCTGTCAACAGCTTCGCGTGTACAGAGATGTCGGGCTGTATTTGTACCAATGACGAAGAAGAAAAGTGTCCGAGGCGATAGAGACCAGTGAAGACCTCGTCGTGAAGCAGAGGTATACCCTGCCATGCGAGATTGTCGCCGGCGCCGGCGTTAGAGCCGTAGATGTCCGGAAGTATCTCGCGAGCTACTCGAGCAAGAGTGTGTTGGAAGAGAGGATCAGCGAACAACATGCCGCCAGCGCCGAGGATGACTGGCTCCATGATCAGAGCGCCGAATTTTCTGCCTTGCGCAGTCAACTCCTCCAAAGTCTGTCGAACGTACTTCTCGTACTTCTGAGCATCCGAGGTTCTGGATTCGAGTGCAAAGATGTCATCGAGGCTGTCGAATTCTCGTCTAGCACCGAAGTCGTTCTCGAACTCTGCACCCGGAGCCTCAACAACCCATCTGCCTTGCGTCATCTTCACCGTAGGGAAGTCAAACCAGTGGCCTCGACCTTGATACCATTCAACCTTTTTGTTGTAGGCTGAAGGGTCAGAACAATCCATAGTGCCTATCGTGTCACCGTGATAGCTTCCCTTGAGACCCAAGATCTCTACGTTATCACCAGTGTTGCTGTCCCAACCGTAACGCTTACTGGCTGCCTTGAGGCCCATCTTGACCGCTACCTCCATGCCTGTACTACCGTTGTCAGTATAGAAGCATCGAGTCAAACGAGGGTTTTCGACTCCAGAGAGCAGCCTCTCGGCCAAGGATATAGCAGGTTCGTGTGCTGCTGATGCGAACATGACGTGGCCATATCTGCCTGCGGCATGAGCAGCCACAAGGGCAAGGTCGGGATTGCCGTGTCCCAGACCTTGAGTCCACCAGGAGGCTGAACCATCAAATGCTGGGTTTAGAATATTCTGATCTTTGGAAGTGGGTGTTGAAGCCGCAGAATAAGTCTGAAAGAAATCGCCGTACGCAGAGTCAATAGCTAAGATGTTTTGCTTGTTGCGCTCGGTGTGCTGCATGAAAGGGTGCCAGATGCTGTCGTTTGCGCGCTCCGGCAGGGAGGTCAAGCGCTTCAATCGCGAGTCGTGTGCATCGATTATCTGCGAAACGACACTTGACAACGATTGATGATTGGCAGTTGCATCGTAATACTGTAGCATGGCCTTCTCGTCTTCTTCCAACGTGGCTGCCTGATCAGGTGGAGGAGGTAGGGAGAGCGTGGGAATGCCGCGTTCCGCAAAGTAGTCCTTCAGATACGTGTAATTGTCGTAGTAAGACTCTCCGAAGAGGAGAACATTCCCAACATCGTATCCGCGCAGATGAAGAGATTCCCACGAAGATATAGTCGAGCCGATGCCACCTAGACGATGGTCACCCACCAGCAGAGCAGGCAAGCGAAGCGTACGGTACAAGTCCGCCTGTACCGAGCCTGATGGTGCTGGCGAGAGGACACCTCCAGCCGTCTCTACTACTGCCACTGCATCTTGATCGTTTGCATAGCTGTGAATCTCATCGTAGACTCGAGCTATGATACTCCGATCATCTATGGGCTAAATGAACGAGATTAGCATACTCACAGGATACGAATTTGGTAGAAAAGGAATATTACCTCCTTCGCGCTACGCGCCGCGATATGTGGGCTTACGGGCTCATCGAACTGAAGCAGCGTCTTGGAAGTTATGTTGTCCGAAAAGCGAGACAGATGACTGAAAGAAATTATTGAAAGAATTATGAAACAATTGACGGTGTTGTTGACTTACCGGTTGTCAGCCTCGTCCAGAGGACCTGTTGAGATTGGTTTTAAATAATGTACATTGAAGTCTGGCAGCCGCCTTCTCAAAGCTTTACATAGTAAGGTGCTCACAACCGTCTTCCCAACTCCGGTGTTTGCTCCATACACTTGCACAGCCCTTAGCTTCGGCCATAGCGTTGATCCAACCTGTCTCATTTTCGACGCAAGTGACCTCACAAGCCTCTCCTACACCACGGTCTGCAACAACTTGGACTTGAGAGAATGGCTTTGGGTCAAGTCCGTAGTTTCGGACAATGTCGACCATGATGAGTAACTTGAGCAGGTTACGGGCCGAGGTAGCACGCCAAGAACGTCCACGCTCAAGCCTTTATGCTGCCGATGTGAACATTGAATAATGGTTGGGGCCTCGCTACTTGCCGTTCAGGTCAGATGTGTTCATAAACCCAAAATGTAGTAGGTCTTCCATCGTTGCTTGCAATCATGCAATACCGTGATCGAATTGATCGTATTTCTCTTAGATGGAAAAGAAGACGCGGGGGTCGAATTTGGAGCGGGTCTTGTTCGCGACACTGGAACGCCGGCGACAACAGTCCACGCTCCGAAGATTGACAACATATCCGCCAGGCTCTATAGATTTCTCGACAAACGACTTTCTATCACTCGCGCAGTCGCCAGCTTTGAGGAAGGCTTTCTTGGGTGAGCTCAATACACAACCTGCGCAATCTGCTTCAGGTAGTGGAGGATCCCGTCTACTTGATGGCAACTCGACATATGCGGAGCAACTTGAGCGCGACATAGCAGCGTTCCATGGTGCCCTCGATGGTTTGCTTTGCAACTCTGGATTCGACGCAAATGTAGGGATATTCTCTTGTTTGCCACAGCCTGGAGATGTGGTGATATACGACGAGTACATACATGCCAGCGTCCATGATGGCATGAGAGCTTCACGTACGAATCATCGCATTGCCTTCTCACATAACTCAGTATCTGCTTTCAAGCTCGCCGTGCAGAAATGCATCGATGAAGATTCGGCATTGCCAACTGGGTCTCGTAATGTGTTCATTGCCGTCGAGGCCATATACAGCATGGATGGAGATGTTGCACCCTTGAAGGAGATCGTGGCAGTCGTGGACGAACTACTTCCTGTAGGGAATGGTCACATCATCGTCGACGAGGCCCACTCAACTGGCGTGCTTGGTCCAAAGGGCAGAGGTCTTGTCAACGCGTTGGGCTTAGAGAGTAAAATCTCCATACGTCTGCATACTTTTGGGAAGGCAATGGCTTGCAATGGAGGTAAGTAATCATAACACTTCATGGATGCTTCCAAGGCTTAAGCTCTATAGCAATCATACTGTGTGCCCCACTGATCAGACAATATCTGGTCAACTATGCACGTCCGCTGATCTATACAACCTTTTTGTCCTATCCCGCGCTGGCGGCCATCAAATCATCGTATGCGATGCTCATGGACGGGAGATCCTCAGAGCTGCAGGACAAGCTTTTTGTATTGATCACGTTGTTCCATGATCTTCTGCTTCAGCTACAAGCGGAAGAACATCCAGGGCTACTCCTATGTGTACCAGCCAGCTGCCCACCTAGTCCGATCTTTTCCATCTTATCATCAGATCCACGCGGACTGGCTACCTTCTGCCAACAGGCTGGGCTCATCGTTCGACCTATTGTTCCACCCACCGTGCCAATTGGTGCCGAGAGGATCCGGGTGTGTTTGCATGCGGGCAATACCACGCAAGAAATTGAGACATTGGTAGCACGTATCAAGGCGTGGGTGAAGGTCACTCGCAATGCTAAGCTATAGAACACATGCTTTACTGTCTTGCCATGTTCTTAGGACCAAGAAAGAATACGTACCAGGAAACATTACTACTCGTTGGACAGCAGAAGTTATCGAGACTTGCTCAACATCTCCTGAGAAACCCCAAGGACGTGTATGCTGAGCGAGAACGTCCAATTGCGGCATAATTCATGATCTATCGTGTCTCTATGGTCTTCGCATTACTACACAGTCTATAAAAGTCTATACCATTATCTATATCTTCGATGCACCGGTGAACCTCTTTCTGGCCTCTTCTGCCCTAGCTTGCAAATCCACCTCCCACAGCCACTTCATACGATGAGACAAAAGCTCTCTGATCTTAGGCATGTCTTCTTCTACACCAGGCAGTTGCAGATCATATAGCAGACCACCCTCTCTGCTCGTGGTGACCAACTTCTGACTTCTTGGTCGCTGAAGAGCATCGTAGACCGCGAACGCCCGCGAGATGTCCTTCTCGTCGTTCACAAGTGCCAAGACTGAGCTGAGAATGAGAGCGTCTTCGATAGCCATGCCAGCTCCAGCACCTTGATGCGGCGTAGAGGCGTGTGCAGAGTCGCCCAGCAGACAAATGCGACTCTTGTAATATGTGGGCGCGGGTGGATGGTCGAAGAGTGCCCAGATGTCTGGGTGCTCCATCAAGCTGACAATCTCAGATGTCGCGGACACCCAGCCTTCGAAATCTCTGTGCATTGCGTCCTTGTCCATAGGCTTGACCCATAGTGGATCATCCCACTTGCCGTCCTTCTTTGTCTGGAACGCTACGACGTTCATCGTTGCACCGTGCTCGATAGGGAAAGTGAGGATGTGTCCGCCTTTGCCTAGGTACATCTGGCTGTTGCGGGCTAGCTCATCTCCCAAGAGCTTTGCTGCCTTGTCCATTGGTATCAGACCTCGGTATGCGTACTTGCCGGTGAATTGGGGATACGCCGCAGGATGGTCTTTTCCGAGGACTATCTGTCTGGTTCTTGACTTGATGCCGTCACAGCCGATCACGGCAGAGTGCTTGGCTGACGTTCCATCTGCAAAGTGCAATACCACATGATCTCCGTTATCGTCGATGTCTGTCAGTCTGTAGGAAGTTGTCAGCTTCTCCAATCATTGCCTGCGACGCAAATATATATGAAGTACCTCTTCCCGAATCTAGCCACTTCCTTCGGCACTAGGGCAATCAACTCGTCCAGAAACCTCGCACGGTGTACACTGGTCTGGCCCGTCTCACACCAGAGATCGCAGAACCTCGTTCCTGTCTTCCCTGCGCTCTTAATCTCGGCGTCATCCTCTGCCAGGCCCTTTGCAGCTTCTGCGTCGCCTCTACGAAAGCTGAACCAGAAATTCTGTCTGTCTTCCCACGCATTATTGGTCCCGCACTTGCGAAAGCCAGCGTACATGCGCGGATCTATCAGCTTCATTGCTTGCGCGGCATTGGGACCTAGACCCACGCCTGCGCCGATCTCTGCGAAGGCGGGCGCTGACTCGTAGATTGTGATTGATATGTTTCGGTGGCGGAGAGCGATTGCAGTCGACAGACCACCAATGCCACCACCCACGATTGCTATCGAGAAAGGCTTTTCGGATGCCGGTGGACTCATGGTAGATACTGATATCAAGAAAGCAAGAAAACTGGCTCAAATGTTTGTGAGAAACGTGGAAGAGGTAAGGAGAGTGAGATAGAAAAGGAGAGAAATAATCTGTCAATATGACTATAGAGGATTCAATTGACATTAACTCGCCAAACATACCTACCTAATTGCCGAACGAGGAACTAGAGACGTACCTAATCTGTCTGGTGTGGATAGTCCGGGAATACTCCATGATTTATTGGTTGTGGGTGACAGACTACTGTATCCGTGGTCGTGTGGAGCAATTTTCTGGAGTTACAGTCTAAGATACGATAGCCGACCTTGGGCGCCACAGGACTCATCCATGGTTGGTAATTGACAAGCGGTCGCCGTCGATGACACAAATTGCCAGGTGTGGTCTTGTGTCTTGTGTCTTGTCGTTGACGAAAGGTATCATCGCCGACGCTCGCTCCATAATTCTTTGAGTTCGACTCTTAAGAAATCGGTAAATGTCTTGTTTCAAAAGGCAAGATTGCGGCCACCACGGAGCGAAGAATAAGATAACAGAGGCGGATCACCCCCTCAGTATGACGACAAATTGCAGCAGCTATCTCGGGTCGAGGACCGAGAGTTGTATTAACTGTGGAGTAATGGCTGTTAATCCCTTAGATTATTTTGTGACAAAGTGTCGTTAGGTTCGTGGATGAATAATAAACAACGCGTCAATGGATGAAGGAATGTGTCCCTTCGGTATTCGCAAAAATGCCCCATCCGAAGACGGTTCCTCCATCACCCCGACTCACCGACGACCGTGTTGAAATGGCTCCCTCTGACCTGCTGTGCTGCCTCATCATCATTTGCGCTGCCCGGATGTTCGAGGAGCTCAAGCGTCACGCATACCGTGCCTCATGACAACAAAACCACTTCTCGCATGCTTGCCGCGTTATCTTTCACCAGCGAGAACGGCAACGGCGCGGAGGTTGATTGTTATGTACCTCGTTGTTGACGCTACTGTCAGGCAAGAAATGTACAATAATACAATGTTGGCTGCATTCGCCGATACAGCAAGTGCTTACACAGCGACGCCGAGATGCATCTGTCTTACTTGAAGGCCAATATTTCAGTCCACAACACGCATTGCTCGCCTTGCTAGTTGATGACATGGCCTAGTGCTGAGAAGCTTTATTTGAATGCGACTCGCCCTCCAGGTGAGCAACTTCAAGCCTATTCGAGATTTCGGGTAGCGTCCATGTTGCCCTTTTCGGCACATGGATGGAGAGCCGACACAGTTTCACGGACCGAACGTGTCACATCCAGCCTCAGAGGATAATTACGTCTGGTACAGTATTTGAGTAGGCAAAGCAGTAGGTGCTCGCTCGTTTTCTTCACATTGCTTCATGTTACACAAGAAATTGTAATTTTGCATCGGATGGATCGAGGCGTGCTGCTTGCCTGATTTAAGGACTCCCACAAAAGGTAGGCTCCTTTCAGCTGTGGTGTGATGCTCCGGACCAATCGAATATCTAGACCTTATCGTAGGCATACCAATCTGCAGACTGGTTCATTGACCAGAATAGAACGACATTGATAAAACTTCCGTTGCCGTTGATAAGGATCTCATTATAGTAGCGAGCGCTGCAATCACATCGAATACACAACAAGAGATCTATATCAACAAGCCACCACAATGGTGACAACACCACCACTACCGACGTCCGAAGACCGCACACTGCCACGGATTCTCTGTCTTCACGGCGGTGGTGTGAATGCAGAAGTCTTCGAGGCCCAGTCCCGAGCACTCATCAAGGCCCTTCCTACATTTCGCCTTGTCTTCGCGGATGGCCCGTTCTACTGCAATCCAGGCCCTGGAATCGTACCGGTATACGAAGAATACGGACCTTTCAGACGCTGGCTACGGTGGATACCCGGCGAGCACGCCGAGATAGACGATGAGAGCGCCATAGAAGAAGTGCTATACGCTATAGACACATGCAAGAGAGAGGACAAAGGCACCGGACCTTGGGTGGGGTTACTGGGTTTCTCACAAGGTGCCAAGTTGGCGGCGAGTCTGCTGTACGATCAGCAGGTGCGTCTGGAGAAGACGGGCACGAGCGAGACAGACTATCAATTCGCTGTGTTGCTGGCGGGAAGACAGCCTTTGATAAGCTTCTCCGAGTATTCGGTCGGGAAAGCCGTACTGCCTGCTGGAGCCATCAGCGAGGGGTTCTGGTACGAGAGGCCCAACGAGCATATTCTGCGTCTACCTACAATACATGTTCATGGTTCGGCCGATCCGGGAATACACCTGCATAGGAGGCTGATGGAGCAGTACTGTGATCCCGCAAGCGTCACACTCGTCGAATGGGACGGCGGTCATAGAGTGCCGCTGAAGAAGACGGATGTGGATAGGATTGTGAAGGAGATTTATAGAGTCGCAAGAGAGCAGGGTATTACATGCTGATCATTGAGTGGAAGAGTTGTTGCAAGTCCGGGTTGATAAGAGTTCGAGGCATGTGCTGGAGTTTGGTTGGGCGTGTTACACCGCAAGTTGCGATCTCGTGCCGGACTTGGCCTTCATGATTAAACATGGATCGTCTCGGTGCTCTTCCGAACTCTTCCCGAACCTCGCCGTCTATAATTTTGTTATCTAGCCTATTTCGCAATGGAAATCACTTAATCGAGAACATCATCTCTCAACGCAAACAGCTGTCTAACAACCTCGTCCATCCTCTGACTGACGGCATTGTGATACATGACATTCGTACTGAACATCTTGCACCCCTTGATCTTCGCCGCCGTCTGAACAGACATGTCATAAGGCACGTACATATCCTCGACATACGCCGCCGCGTACACGGGCACTTCGTTCCTGGCCAGCTGCGCCTCGTCGAACAGTGCAGGCCAGTCCGAGTCCTCGGCCACCATGTTGGCGACTTTCTGCACTTTGCGCAGCTCGCTGTAGTCTTCGAACATCCAGGGGTAGATCTGTTGGTGTCAGGGCGTGGGAACTTGATGTTGTTCCGGATGATTGGAAATAAGTCTTACCATTTCGCCTGTGAAGAAGACGGGCTCCTCTCGGTCGGCGTCGAACTCGGCGAATTCGTCGCGGACGCGCTCTGCGGACCAGTTTGCTGCTTTCCTGTTTCGCGATAAAGTCAGCTACGAGGTAGGTACTCGTGGTTTTGGAAGGCGCTTACCCTTCGCAGTAGATTGGCTCGTGGAGAATCGAGTAGATCATGTGCTCGTTGAAACCGCCGGCACGATCAATGGCAGTCAGGGAGCCTCTGGTGATGTGTCCGAATTGCTCAATGTCATATGCAGCGCCAAGAACGATTTCTATAAGTCCGCAATGTCAGTTCCTGTAGCTTCTTTCGATTGACTGAGCTGATGGCATTACCGTGCACGGTGTCTATGCCGCCTGTGGAGGGTTAGCTCGAGGTCTGATTGTACAAGACATAGGATGACACATACCATGCATTCCCAAATGCATGCCCAACTGCTGGAATCGGCGTACTGTCAAATTGTCCTCCGACGGTAGTTTGATAGTGCCATCGCCAAAGCGTTGAAGATACTTGACGATGGTCTTGACACGATTCACATCCTCGGGATACTTTTCGTAATAGGCTTTGTTACGCCTGATCAACACCTGGTAAGTCTGTCTATAGACCTCATCAGGCTCCTTGACGAGTGCTTGCAGCCCCCCAAAAATAAAGGACTCCCGAAGTCCCTCAGGATAGAATGAGAGGTAGGAGATTGTGCAGAAGCCGCCAAAACTCTGGCCGATCGTACTCCATTTCTGCTTGTCGGGAGGATAATCTGCAGTTAATGCTTGTCTGATGGCTTCGCAATCACGAACAATATTATCGGCACGATACAGCTTCAAGTATTTAGCTTGAACGTCGTTTTCGCCTCGAAGTCCAAGCGTTGTCGCCGTCACAGGCGTACTGAGACCAGTGCCACGCTGATCAAGATAGAGCATTTGATATCCCCGATCCAGGAAAGTCTGGGTGAAAGGATACATGTTAGGCGAACGACAAGACATGCCAGGTCCACCCTGGAGGTAGACCATCCACGGCAAATGCTTTCTTTCCTCCTCTGGAACAGCAGGGGTCTCGTGCTTTCGCACACTCCTGGCGAAGACTCTTATAGTCCCAGCATCTGGCCTGGCATAGTCTTTGGGCACGTCAAAGAAGTGCTCCGTGATACGCAGCTTCCCTGCATCGAATCGTCAACCAGGTAGCTCACGATCCTGACCATTGAGGGGAACCCTTGATGCGGGGCGAGACGTGTGATTTCCATACCCGTTACGAGATGCGATCTCTGCTCGACTATCTTTGCCGCCGCAACCTTTATTGAAGACGCCATTATGTGTTTACGTTGAGATCAACGAGGCAACATTGCTGACTTTCGGCGTTGTCTTGGCCGACTTTCTCGGCTGCCACATTTCACAGAGCCGAGACAGCTATCGATACCAATATAATTTATACATGTTATATACAGTATATAAAACTTGCAAAATCATACCACGAACAACAAAAGTGCCCCAAACCCCATTCATCCTGGCTTCACAAGCAAGTGTTTGCAAACTCTAGAACCATCAAGGTATTCCGGATCGCGCGGGATGGCCAAGAAGGACAAGGGAAAGGACGCGGCGAAGAAATTGCGCAAAGCCGCAAAGCAAGAAAAGGTCGCCAAGAAGACAGAGAAGAAATCAAAGAACAAGCAGGATGCAGACAGCGACGTGGATGATGCGGACTTGGATGCCATCTTAGCCGACTATGCGAAGAAGCAGGCTGAGCATGACAAGATCACGGAAACGGCGTCTTCGCCACCACCACCGCGAAGTGCGTCCACCTTTATAGCTTCGCCCTCGGATCAACGAGAGGTCTTTCTGTTTGGAGGTGAACATTTCAATGGAGCTCTGGCTACCTTTTCCAATGATTTGTACATTTATCGGATCCATGCGGATGAATGGCGGAAGGTCACCTCACCCAATAGTCCACTTCCGCGATCTGGTCATGCAATGTGCCGTGGTGGCAACACAGGCGGTCTGTATTTATTCGGAGGCGAGTTCAGCTCGCCCAAGCAGGGCACTTTTTACCATTACAACGACTTCTGGAGACTAGAGCCATCGAGCAGAGAATGGTACAAGGTAGAAGCCAAAGGCCAGGCGCCGTCGGCTCGAAGTGGGCACCGAATGGTGTATTTCGGTCGCTATATCATCGTGTTCGGAGGATTCCAGGATACTTCTCAACAGACAAAGTATCTGAACGACCTGTATATCTACGATTGCCAGACGTTCACCTGGCACGCACCTACTCTTCCGCCAGCAGCAGGTAGACCGGACCCGAGATCTTCTTTCTCCTTCCTGCCTCATGAGACTGGCGCCGTTTTATACGGAGGCTACTCACGAGTCAAGACGTCCACGACCGCCGGAAAGCCTACAAAGGGTGGCAGACAAGCTTCTCGCATGATCATGAAACCGGTCGTACACCAAGATACATGGTTTCTCCGTATCACGCCACCACCGGCAGAGGCACCAACTAACACACTACCTACAGTACGATGGGAGAAGAGAAAGAAGCCGGTCAACTCACCAAATCCTGCTAGAGCCGGAGCCACCATGGTGTATCACAAAGGTAGAGGCATCGCATTTGGCGGCGTTCACGACGTCGAAGAAGATGAAGAAGGCATCGATAGCGAGTTCTTCAACCAGCTGTCAGCCTATAACATGTACGTAGTCACCTACTCGGGCAAACGCCTTGATCGTCTATACTGACAAGTTGAAAAAGCGATCGCAATCGATTCTTCGGCCTGGTCCTGCGCAAACCGCGCGGACCCCCCAAAAAGCAAAACGCCGCAGCCGAGAAAAGCAGACGCGGCAGAGGCAAAGCAGACGAGGAGGAACTGCTGCGCAATCTCGCTCTGATCGAAGGCAAAGGCTCACTAGAAGACGCCGACAACGCCATGATCCCAGGCATCGACGACGACAAAGACTCAGACGACGAGAAATTTGCCAAAGTGGAAAAACCCACGTCGTTCGAAATGCCTCACCCGAGATTCAACGCGCAGCTGGCTGTGCAAGACGACGTCCTGTACATCTACGGCGGCACGTTCGAGAAGGGCGATCGAGAATTCACATTCGACGAGCTGCACGCCATCGACCTGGGCAAACTCGACGGCGTCAAGGAGATATTCCGCCGCGAGCTCGAGGACTGGCAAGGCAGCGACGACGAAGACAGCGACGAAGAAGACGAGGACGAGGACGATGACGAAGGCAGTGACGACGAGGAGGCGGCGGCGTCCACGCCCGCCACGTCTGTCGCGCCATCTGTTGCCGCTCCCGAGGATATTGCGGAGAAGGAAGCCGTGGAGCTGGGCGAGGAAGCCGACGAGCCTGCTGGGCCCGTGGACACGACACCCCACCCGCGACCCTTCGAGTCGTTGCGTGAATTCTTCTCTCGCACATCCAACCAGTGGCAGGAACTGATCCTCGAGGAGATGAAGTACAAACACCACACGCAGATTGCGGAGAGGTCTGTCAAAGAGATCCGCAAGAGTGCATTCAATCGCTCCGAGCAGAAGTGGTGGGATTGCCGAGAGGACATTCAGGCACTGGAGGACGAACAGGAAGCTGCTGGTATCGGAGAAGTTGTTGCTATTGAGACACGCGGTGGTGGCGAAGGAGGCACTGGTGGCGCAGGAAGAAGAAGATGAGAAGTTGTGCGCGTACTACCATGATCAGATGAAAATACATATATACATACTGGGTATCTGTAACGACAAAGGCTCTACATAGAAATCACTCCTTTCGAAGGGAGCCAAGCATCTTCCTGGTTACACTACGCCTCCGAAGAAATCAACTCGTCAAGCCAATTCAGTTGGATGGCACTGACACCGCGCGCATACGATTTATTGGTGAAGACGAACTCGTTGTAAAGGATGGCCTCGACCTTCTTACCGAACAAACCACTGCTCGGATGAATGGCGACGAGCTGGTTCCCGTGAATGGTCCTGTAGCTGCCGTCCGGCACGAGTCTGGCGACGTTGTTGGAGAAGCCCCTGAGGAAACACTTGAGGATGTTGTTCGCCGTGTTCTCGGAAACGATTTCCCTGTCTTCGGCCTCGGCGAGTGTGGTCTTTGAGAGAAGCTTGGCCTGGACACATTGTGCACATATTTGCTTGCGCGCGTCCTGCAGCAGTCCGTTAGTGATTTATTGAATACCAGATACGTATTGTCACTTACCATGACGTTCTGCATGGCTCGGTGCGATATCATGTGTTGTCTGGCCCAAGCTTTGCGGTCGCTATTCTCTGCGGCGTACCCTTGTACGGCGGCGAGAATAGTCAAGTGGTCACCTTGTCGTCGAGACAAGCGAGCTCTTGCCTCACCTACTTCAGGCCTCGAGTCTTCATCTTTTATTTCAAGGAAAATGTTCTCAACACTGAAGCAAGAGACAATATCGATAACGTGCATCAGACAATCCATCTCCTCACTTGCAGCAGCTATGATGACTCTGCCGAGCGCAGGGGTCAAGGGCAGTCTCGCGATCTTATGTCCCATCTCGTTGATGTGCCCGTCATCGCTCAAAGCGCCGATCTTGTACAATTGCAGTAACGCCCTACCCATTGCTTCTCTGCTCGGTTTTGCGAGCAGTGGAAAGCCGACCACGTCGTCGATCCCTCTTGCCATCATGGTCAGCAGCGCAGAGCTGAGATCGGTGCGCAAGATCTCGGGCTCTGTGTCCTTCTCAAACGTCTCAAAGTCTTTACTCGTGTAGAGTCGCCAGCATTTACCAGCAGCCTCTCGACCAGCACGACCTTTACGCTGCTCTGCGGAGGACTTTGTAATGGGCTTGACCAGGAGCGAATCCAGGCCGATTGTTGGACGATAGCGCTTGATCTTGGCTTTGCCGCTGTCGATCACAAAACGTACCCCTGGCACAGTGATGGATGTTTCTGCGATATTGGTAGCAATGATGACTTTACGTGTGTTCGGTGGTGAAGCTTCGAAGATAAGCTGTTGCTGAGCCTGTGGGAGTGCGGCAAACAGTGGTAGGACCTGTAGCTATAAAAGTGTCAGATGTACTTTCAGACAACGAAGAACAGACAAGGCCTACCTTTGGAAGTCCGGAGTCTAATGTGATAATGGCAGGTATCGTCTCTTCGATAGACCTTTGCAGATCTGTGACTGCATCCTGTCCAGTAAGAAAAACCAATATATCTCCTGGCATGGGTTCCTTGCGATGAATCTCGAAAATCCGAAGAAGTGCAGCTTCCAAGATGTCTTGTGTAGGCTGTGTGAGGTAGATGGTCTGTACAGTATGCTGTCTGCCTTTGACCTTGATCAACATCTTCTCATCATCTTCGTTGATGGCTCGATCATTTGCCTCCAGCACTTCGCCGTCGCGGCTACTATTTGAGGCGTTCTTATCACTATTCTGGACGGAGTCTGGAGCAGAAGCAATGGGAGCCGACTTTGCTTCTTGGTAGCCTTGCTTGAACCAGTGCAGGAGAGACTCGGTATCTGCAGTGGCACTCATGATTACCACCTTGAGAGGCTTGCCCTTACGCTTACTACAGGCGTCTGATGTTCCCGTAACTAGACCTCGTAGGAAACCGAGGGTAAGATCTACGTTGACACTCCGTTCGTGAACCTCATCGACAATAACGCAGCTATACTCGGTCAAAGCTGGATCTCTCAGCATCTCCTGCAGGAGCATTCCCTCGGTGAGGAATTTGATCTTGTTGTCCCTGCCTACATTGTCGTCGAAACGCACACTGTATCCAACTTTGGAGTATGGACTCTTTCCTAGTGATGATCCCATCTCATCCGACACACGCCTTGCCAGGGAGATAGCAGCGACACGTCTGGGCTGCGTGACTGCCACACGTCCTGTACACCATGGCGCAGACAATAAGAATTGCGGGACCTGAGTTGATTTACCACTACCCGTCTCAGCAGTCAGGACCAGCACGTCTGACTCGAGTAGTTTGTTCCGAATGTCAGAGGCCTTGGGCCAGATTGGTAGTTTCTGCCGCACCTGCAAAAGTGCGTTGCTCTTGCCTGCCAGCGATCTATTGGGAAGGAACGCAGCTTTCTTCGGGTTGTTCCTCTGCACATCTGTCGACCGCTGGCGTTTGGGAAGGTTCTTGAACTCTGGCTTCTTTGTTCTTGCCTTCGACTCGTCCTTTGGTGTCTCTGCAGATGCTGTATTTGTTGTTGAAGACTTCTTATTACCAGACCTTCCGTCGCCTATATGCACATTTTCACCAGCATGTGCTTTGTGTTCTCTTTTCCGCTTCTGGCCATGTTTCTCTGTATCGTGATCTGGGACGCTCATTGCGCGGAATACGTCTTATTGTCTTTGCGGATGGCAATCAATGCTAATAGCAGTTTGTCGATCTTACAGCGTGTAATTGTCGTTATCACAAAAAATAAGAACGGACTTTGGAGATAAGAATCTCATGGCGTCCATGGCACAGAGATCAAGAACTCAGCACGACCAAGTATTATGTGGTACGAGCATTCGGAGTTATCTGTTATGCACGCAAGAGACATATCTCCGAGAACATCCGCTCTCTGATCATCTTCCGACTTCACTGAGAGAAATGCTTCCATAATTACAATTTATGATTTTGATCGGCCATCTGTGCATCTCCGACTTCACGCCCTGTGGTACGCCGCTATATAGCGCACAGCTTACTTAATGATCGTCCTGAGACACGCACGGCTGTGAATTGTGATTCTGCTGCAAATAACCAGGATATGCAGACCCTCGTCTGCCTTCTCCATCAAACAGCATCTGTTTCAGCGACATGTCCTCAGACGTCTTACGTATCATCTCTGAGTGCTATGCTTCATCGATTTTCGTCAGATACTAGAGTTCGGTGGACGCAATCTTCCCCCTAAGGCTCTCGAATGGCGCCGCCACCGCACGTCAGAAACACAGCCCAAGGTCAGAGTGTCCCCCACAGCACTACCGCTTGAACAACTGCCATATGACGACGTGTCCATCATTTGCATCCACATTCCACAGATTCAAGACTGGAGCACGGTGTGCTTGGAAAACCCTCAACCCGATATCCGGCAAACATGTAGATCCTATACCCTTCAGTAAGCTCAGGCTCTCGCAGCTTCAAGCCCGATTTGGAGTGGCTTGCAAACGCACATCTGAAGCATGCTCCATCTAGAATGTAGGTCCATCGCCTTTGGCTGTGCAGTCATGGTCCCATACCGGTACCGCTGTTGGGAGATGGTGGCACTGCCGGCCCCTGTCGTCATTCACCCCGTCTTCCCCCAATGCTATGCCTGTAAGTATAATACCTTGATGCTCTCTGCTCCATTGCCATTCAGAGAGAAGCCAACTGTAATTACTTTTTGATTCTCTGAGTAACATGGTTGCTCTTACTACCCTTTCGGCCCTCGCGGCTTTACTTTGTACGGTTGGTGCTCTGAATACTTCTCTGCCTATCGTTGATCTGGGCTATGAGCTACACCAAGGCTCCTACGAAGCTGAGGGACGCTATTACAACTTCTCCAACATTCGGTATGCAGCGCCTCCAGTGGGAGAACTCCGCTTTGCGAAGCCTCAACCTCCTGCGGTGAACCGATCAGTAGTTCAGACCGGCGACCAGGGTCGCATCTGCGCCCAAGCATCGCCTTCGTGGGCGACAGCCAGTGGACAATGGCTCGGAGCATACTTGGCCAATGGAACGACCAACTTCAGCTCGTCCTTGTTTGAGAGTAAAGGTCCATTCCAGGCACCTCCACAAGACCCCATGACCTCGGAGGACTGCTTATTCCTTGACGTGATGGCTCCACAGTCGATCTTTGACAATGCCGGTAAAAGCGCTGGCGCTCCGGTGCTCGTCTGGATCTACGGTGGTGGCTACATTGGCGGATCCAAGATCTCAGAGGGAAGCCCTTCAGGTCTTCTAAAACGCAGCAACAATGGTGTGGTCTATGTCGCCCTCAACTACCGTCTTGGAGCATTTGGCTGGCTCAGCGGGTCGACTCTGCAAGCAAATGGAACCGCAAACGCTGGTCTGCATGACCAGAGATTGGCATTGAAGTGGGTACAGGACAACATCCATCTGTTTGGCGGCGATCCAAACCAAGTCACCGTCTTTGGCGAATCTGCCGGCGGCGGCAGTATCATGCATCACATTACAGTAAGTACTTTTCTATTTTTCCGAGGGTTGTGTAAAAAACCCCGATACTGATGACACATCAGGCCTATGGTGGAAAGCAAGGACCTGCCCCATTCGCTCGAGCTATTGCCCAATCGCCCGCATGGTTCCCTATGGTATCTTCAGTCTCTCAAGAGAACATCTTCAACGACTTCCTCCACTACGCCAATGTCAGCACAATTGAGCAAGCGCGCAAGCTGCCCTTCGAAGCTCTTCAGAGAGCAAACCTTCAACAAGTAGCGAACAGCTACATAGGAGGCGTCACCTACGGTCCGGTAGTAGACGGCGACTATGCCCCAGCGCTTCCTGGCCAGCTTCTAGCTCGAGGACACTTTGACAAGTCCGTCAAAGTCATGGCGGGCCACAACGGAGACGAAGGCATCATATTCACCGACCCTCTCGTCAAGGACGAAGCTACCTTCGAGGACTTCATCCTGACTGCTCTTCCGTCGCTGTCTTCCTACCCCAAAGCCCTTGACCACATCACCAAGGTCCTCTACCCACCAATCTTTGACGGATCGCAAGCTCAGGGCTACAGGACCCAGGTCGCTCGTGCTGCCGCTCTCATCGGAGAAATCGGCTTCACGTGCAACACCTTCTATCTCAACAAAGGCTTTTCCAACAACACCCACGCGTACATGTTCGCCGCGCCGCCAGCCCTCCACGCCATGGACGTCGAGTACACCTACTACTGCGGCAACAGCAGCGGTACGCCAGGGTCATCAGTCAGCACTCCCGGCCAAGCCAACCTGGCCTACGGACTCCAGACCTACATCACCAACTTCGCGCAGTACGGCAACCCCAACGGCAACGGAAGCAGCACCAGCACCCCCGTGCCGTACTTCCCAGTCTACGGAAACAACGCCACCATTCAAGTCCTGAACGTCACCGACTTCCACACCATGCGTGACACCGAGGCCAACCCCAGGTGTGCCTGGTGGCAGAAGGGTCTCTACTTCTAAGCGTGGCAGATGGAGAAAGCACATTCTCGTGTCTTTCGTCTTTTATTTCTAGGTTTTTCATTCTCCGGCGCACACAACATCTGATCGCCACCTTGCTGTTCTCAGAAACCATTGTATCATTCCCCGTCGTCATCATCCACCGCACATCGAGTTCGTTACTTTCTTCTCTTGATACCCTCCTACGTACTCCGTTCAGAGAAAATGCAAATCAAACCAAGTCACACACCCAGCAAGCCAGCCAGGAACCAGCTTCAGCGCTACCGATCCTGTCTTTACATCCTCTCTCTCTCTTGTTTTGGTATCATTTTCTCACCTTTTGCGTCCCTGGGTCCTGCTTTTTCACTGTTCTGCTTTTGCATCTTTAGCATTGTATCTTCCTGTCTACATATCAATAGACAATTGGACTTTCTAGTTTCCAAAGAGGATGTTGTGCATTCGTTGGCTGCTGTGAAAGCATAATATTGAGTAATCGAGAAGAGACAGCATGAGCATGTTCTGATCTATCCTAGCCTTAAAACCATGGTCGTGAAGCACAAGAACCACATTGGGAGAGCAAGAAGAAGGAGACGCAATATACGATGACAGAGGTCAAGTCCGAAGAGATTGATTGGTAAAGTAAAGGAGAAAGCTAGTCGAGCGGTTATATGTACACGAAAGTGAGTCGAGAAGACGAAAAGAAAAGAGCGTAAGCAGCATGGACATGGTCTGAGATATATCATTGGAAGGCAAGGAAAGCTGTAGTGCAAGTCATACGTGAGGTTTCAAGAGTCAACAGGGGAAGGATCAAAAAAAGCGTCGTGCAAAAAAAGTGTAATGGGTATCAGCCGCGCAACAAAGGACATCGAAGCAACCAATAGTCATGCGTGGCGAATGTATTCGAATCATGAAAAGCAAACAACAATACAAAACGCAGGAAGGAAGGAAAATTTTGATCCACGAGAGGAGACCCCCCGGAAACGAGACCACACGAATCGGAGAGTGCTTCTGCTCTAGAAATGATTCCTGATCTTGGCATATAAATTTGTGTCGAGGAAATTGTAGTGCGGGTCCGAGAAGCAGAATGGAGCACGTAACAACGTCTCTGCCGTGGGACGCTCGCCGGCGTCTATGGTAAAGCAGTCATACATGAAGCTCAATGCTGCCGGGCCAACGACACTGCTGACATCATCCGGGATCGGCGGTGCTTGATTGAGAGAGCCGAGTTTATAGATGGCACCGATCGCTTCCTCTTTGCTCCAGGGACGACGTCCAGCGAACATCTCCAGCACCACGCAACCTAACGACCAGATGTCTACCTTGGCTGAGTAGCCTTGATTACTTGGGTCATCGGTACCGTTCGAACTAGCTTGTGATTGAGCGCGAATGACTTCGGGAGCCATCCAGAAAACGGAGCCTTGCATGCTGTTGGTGATATCGTTGTTGTAAGGGTTCCTGCTCTTCTTTGAGATACCAAAATCGGAGATTTTACAAGTGCCGTCAAGGTCGAGTAAAATGTTGTCAGCCTTGAGATCGCGGTGGAGAATGCCCTCGCTGTGTAGATATGCCAGACCGCCGAGAGTTTGGCGCGTAAGACTGCTCACAACTGACTCTTCGAAGCGTCCGTGCTTACGTAGACAGCTTCCAATGCTGCCACCGGAAATATATTCCATAAAAATGGAAATCGAATGCTCCTTCTTTTCGCAACCCAAGTACTGAACAATGTTGACATGATCCAGATGTTGCATGGTGTCAATTTCTTGATCGAGAGCCTTGACCATCTCTCGGACTTTGCCTGGGTCGGCACCAGAGTGTTTTGGGTTGACCTCGACTTGCTTGACAGCCAGAAGCTCGCCAGTAGTCGTGTTCATACCCAAGTACACGCGACCAAATGTGCCCTTGCCAATGAGTTGACCTTTCATCCATTTGAATGTGGGCTGTCTCTGAGGCTGCTGTCGCTGTTGCTGATGCTGCTGTGCTGACACCATGTCCTGAGGGATGGTTTCCAACTGAATGAGTTTGCTTGTGCGCAGATTCTGTGGCTTGATCTGCTCAATCCTGGCACCGAACATTTTGGTACTCTTGCGACGAACAATGTCGCCGCCAGTGTATTTCAACGTGCTGATGCGATTGAGCAATGGCGGCGGTGGTGGTTGATGCTGCGGTCCACTCGGCCCTCTGCTCGAGCTGTACGATGAGACGGATACGTTAGGCGATGGGTGAGGCATCTGGTAAGCACCTTTGACCACTTCACGGATGCTCTTTGTCCGGCCGAGGGCACCGGACTTCCTCATATTGCGATGAGCAACAGATTTCATGGTATCGCCACGTTTAAGTGTTGATTCATCGCTTCCCAATGTGTCGCCCTCGTCTGCACTCGATAGAGGCGTCACACTGCGATCGCCACTAAGCTCTGCAGCTGGAGCTTTGGCATCGAGCGGAGTTCTAGATTGACCTGACAGTGGACTTGTCGCACCACTCTCTTGGTTCTCATCCTCCTCAACAAATGTCTGATCAAGGTCGACATTCGGGAAGAAGTCATCGAGATGCTCGACGAGAGCCTCTGGTGGTGGACGATTGGCCCACAGATCACTCGCAAAGCTCTCACGTCTATCGAGTCGGGGATCCTCGGGAGATTCGGGATCAGGAAGATCCGACGACCAAGGTGTAGAGTTGGCTGACATCTTTGGCGGGGGGTCATTGTCAGTGGAATCAAATTTCACATTCTGCCTCGAAGATTTCGATTTGAGAGAAGTCTGAACGGCAGCAGCGGGCGAAGAAGCAGGCTGTGATGATGCAGGCTCCGCAGACTTCGCTGGGGATCTCGTCTTCTTATTCGCCAACGGAACCGCAAACAGTCCATCGTCCGAATCGTCGTCCTCGTCTTCTTCTAGAGGAATTACTGATGAGGTTGTGAAGGTGACATCGTCGTGGGGAAGGTCGAAAATCATCTTATTACTGCGGCGACTGCTCATCCGACTTAGTGCAGTGGTAGGACGTTCGCTATTGGGACTAATGTTCGGACTCTTAGAGCGCATCTCCTCACCAGCTCTTGCTCTGGCGAGATCGCGATGATCAGGGGTAGGCATCTGCAAGGTAAGGTTGGGTCTTTCGGGGAGGTTGACATCTGAAGGAGCATCTGCGATTTCGTCATAAGCCGGGACCTTGAACGGGATATTGCCCTTCGACATGGTGAATGGGCTACGGGGAGAACCCTCATTACCTGGACTTGATTGACCATTGCCGTTGGCTCCGAATCCAACACTTGCCAATGCTCGCTGTGGTACAGGGCTGGTGGTTTGGGAAGAGAGAGAACCGAATTTTGCGGCAATGCCTGAACCCGAGGTAGGCGTCGATAATGCAGGCGGTGGTTGTCCGACCAGACTGCCCATTCTGCCAGCCCCAACGAGAGCTGCACCAATTCCGGTGACCATTGCTGGAGGATTTTTACGCTTTGACGAATCAACAACCTCAGGTATGGAGTCACGCTTCCAGGAGTCTTCCTTTCTTATCTCCCAGCTGGTACGTGGGGGATCTTTACTCCTCTTGCTCAAAGAATTTGCTTTGAGCAAAGTACTCGTTACTTGTGGTGGGACTGGAGGAGGTTTACGCAAAGGCACGATCGACTCGGCACCTATCGCTTGCGACACTGGTGCACGCAGGTCGACTGGAGCGATCGGCTCATCATCGTATGGGGAATTGCGGGGCTGATCAAAGTCAATGACTCTTCCACCTCTGAAAGAGTAATCACCTCGATCGCGAGAGCTCTCTTGACGGATTTTCTGCTGTCTGCCCGCCAAGTAGGCTTCCTGTTTACGCTTCACGTCTTGCCGATGCCTCTCGATGATTGCCATCTGTTCTGACTCGGGCAAAGAGCTCAGATCAGCCGACGACGGCTCGTCAATAGATGTCGCCTCTTTGAGCATGTTCTGTGATGGCCTTTTGTTTATTGGTCGTGGAGTGGCACTTGGTGGTTCTGGTGTCGCTTGATCGCGTGAGTGTTCACGTTGCGAGGAGGTCAATGGTGTTTGAGCAGTAGCTTCCTGGAACGGCCTCTGCAAAGACATGGATCCCGTACCAAATGGTGATACAGGGAACCCTGCAGCAAGCGATTCTTTCCGCATGGCGTCCGTGGCCGGAGAACGAACATAAAGTTTGAACGTTCCGACTGCGTTGGCAATGTGCTTGTGTCCGGCCATGATGAGACTATCGTCCAGTGGCTCGTTGTGTTCCAGCTGACCGGCTTCAGTTTTGTGAATTTCCATATCAGATGTTTCAGGGATGCCAAGATTATGGCAGATCAGCGCGCGCATTTCGCTTGCATTCTCCACATCCGTGATATCGATCAGGCGCCAGTTCCAACAGTCAGGGGTGACAAAGACGAACTTGCGATCGCCCTTCCGAGTAGCAGATCTTCCTCTCTCTGGCACAGTCGCAGTAACGACCCTATCCGATTCTGGTACAAGTGTCCGCTCTGAGGAAGCGGTATAGCTCTGATCCATATCCGATGAGTGCGGCGTGTGCGAGTGTCTGAAAGACGCGGGTCGCTCGAGCGACGTATCGCTTGCGTTCAGAGCGCTGTTGAACAATCCACCGCGGTGATTAGCAGGACTGGTTGGCGAATCTGCGGCGTGACCGTCTGGCGATTGATGTCTGTCCCGCCGAGCATGGCCACGCAAACGCGAGAATAGTCCTTTGTGTTCCCTTGCGCTCGCTGGAGTTGCGCTGGCGGGTGTGGTTGTTGGGGCAGTAAGGGATTGGTCACTGTTGCGGCTTTCGGGAAAAGGTGGCCTCGAGTTGTTCCTCCTATCTTGAGGCGCACCCTTGGAGTAGTTCGTATCACTACTGACGTTGCTGTAAACGCTTGTCCTGTGGCCATGTATTGGTACCATGAAGAGGTTTTCGGAGCTACTGTTTCTGTTGTGAGGAGTGCGACTCGGAGGTTGAGACGATGAGTTCGCAGGGCGGGCGCTCGGCAAGGCGGGGCTGTGCTGAGGACTGCCTTCGTATCCTTTAGGAAGACTGTTTGCCATGACCGCGCTTGCAGTGATCTCGGTGGAGACACTGGGACTGTGTCTGCCAGGTGCATCTGTGTCGCCTAGAACGGCGCGGGAGTATGCACTCCGTGCATTTTCAGTCACTTCCTGAGCCTTGGCCAGAGTGCTGAGGGAATCCAGCGTCAGCGATCGTCGCTGCCCCGAGTATCTTCGTTGAGCAAGACTTGCAACGCTGTGATCATTGCCAAAGGGCATCAGCCGTCCAAGAGCGCCAGGGCTGTCTTCACCGCCCCCAGCAGTAGTTGGAGTAGCTCCATATACAAGCTCTTGGCGGGTCATGTTGGGTGAAGTTTCGACTCCGCCGTCAGTGCCTGCACTTTGTAGGAATTGCTCTGATTTCCTTCTGTTTGGCCGAAGAGTGGCAGTCGCGGAAGCCGGAAAGCCTGTGAGAACAATCTCCTTGACGAGCCTACGAAGCCTGCGCGATTCCGCCTTCTCGTGGCTCTCGTTCGTGACTCCGCCCTCTTTGACAACCTCCGGGAGGATGGTTTCATGGACCAAGGAGTTCTTCTTTGCGCCTGGTCGACCTAGATCTAGGAAGCGCGTGCCATGCATATTGAGACGCTTGAAGGTATTCTGCCAAGCTTCCGAAAACCCTTCGTGAGCCAGCCAGTCAAGAACAATGCTCAAGGTCCACTGTGAGTCCATGGGAGAGCTCGGTGCTTCATTGGGACTGTTGTGATTACGATGTTCTCGATGTTCCCGATGCTGTTGGATTTGCTGCTGCTGCTGGTTATTCTGCATGTGATACTGCTGCTGATGCTGTTGCGACTGCGGTTGCACTGGTTGCAGTTGAGGCGGTGGTTGTTGCTGTTGCTGCTGTGCTTGTTGTTGCTGTTGCTGCTGCGATTGCTGATTCTGCTGTAATTGCTGTTGTTGCTGCTGTTGATTCGCATACATCTGAGCATCGGCAAACGTTTGAAGGTGGGGCGCGGGCGAGTTGTGCTCCTGCCTCTCGCTCGCAGGCAGAACGAACACTTGATTCCGAGAGCCAGATGAAGGGGTCGGAGACGCATTCGACTGTGTATTGTAGCTCGGTGGACCCTGCAACTGCGTGTGAGATGGGTAATATTGGGTCTGAGACTGGAAAGGCGGTGGCGGGGGTGGCAGCGGCTGGTGGTATTGACCATAGTATCTATTGTCCTCGGTCGATTGGACGGCACCATCGTAACCATAAGGATAGCCTTGCGCATTTGGGGCAAATTCTTGCTGCCCATTGTTGCGCATGTAAGCCGGAGGCAGCTGTGGAGGAGTGCTTTTTGACCCGTTCTGTGATGACTGGAACGCAGGAATGCCGACACCAGGGCCAAAGGTGTCACCGCCAGGGATATAAGTAGCAGACGTCAAGGGTTGGTTGTCGGCAGGAGGCGGTGGCATATTCATGTATTGTTGGTATACAGTTGGGTCATATGATCTTGGCTCTCTAGAGGCAGGAACGGGAGAGTAGTGGTTTCCCTGTCTGGGCCAGTTTTGCCACTGATTTGAGCCGGGCGGGGGAGGCACCATCATGCCATGCGATTGCGACAGGCCGGTGGCCGGGCGCGGTGGAGGTGGTGGGAATGGCATTCCTTGGGCATTTGGGTTCGTCATGGGTGGCGGCGGAGGAGGCATATATCCTGATCTGGCAGCCTGTTCGGCAGCAGTGGCAGAAACATGCCGCTGGCCTGAATTGGGATATTGTGGGGCCATGAAAGCTGACGGTGTCGATGGAGTTCCCCTTCGACCAAAACTATCTTGCTGGTGTTGTTGATGTTGCTGCTGTTGCGCCGCAATGTTGCCGTCCGTAAATGTGTTGGCGCGACTCCGTGGACTCGTGTAGGGCGAAGATGTGCTGCCTCCAGACTGAGGATAGGGAGACTGAGAGATGGCCGAAGGGCGCAAAAGCTCTCTCGACTCGCCGTAAGTGGGGACGTCTTGTAGCACGAGGCCGTTCGAGGGAACAGTGAGGTTGTGTGAATGCGAATAGTTCTGTCCTCTCAAAAGAGGTGATGGGGCGGACGCGTGTCGAGTGTTCTCAGCAGCTTCTGATGCGGACGATCCGGCCCTGTGACGACTGGGCGGCATCTCAAGAGATGCTCGTCTCGATCAATACATTCGCCGTCCAGAGATCAGATCATACTGTGGGTATATACCGAGTAGCAAACGTGCAGAGACGCTTTCACACTCGGCTCCCTCCTTAAGCAGTCGCGCTGTCGGTTTCCTTGCTCCTGCCTCGCCAACTCTTTCTTCTGTGAATTGACTCCTGTCACATTAACTGGAAGTCCTTGACTCGGGCGCAAATAACCCCTGCTATCCTCTGCCGTCAGAGCGTACGCTGCGAAGCTGCAGCCCTTTCTCAGCTTATGCTTTTGCTTATGTCGGCGCTCGTATCGTCTAAAGTGTCTCCAAGCACTGTCACAGGAACGCGGAGAAAGAGGGACGTTTCACGCTACAGATGTGCGGACTTGGAGTGTCGATACCATAAGGTGGACAGTCGAAGATTGCTGTCGCAATGATTCATCTAAATCTAGATCTACTAAGAGACATGTACACTGTGCGCCGGCACTGATCATTATCATCCCAAAACAAAAGCCCGTCTTCTGGAGAGATGACCATAAAATATTCACTCAGGCGCAAAGTCCTGTGGCTAGTAACACTACACCCTTCGCCTTAGCCGACCCCTACTTGCTTGTAGAGCAAAATATGGAGGCCACATTTCAATGCTGCGCCACACATACTGATTGCGTCCCTTTGTATCAGGTATCCAATGGGATACTCTGCTTCACAACATAAGTCAAGGGTTCCCTGACGCTAGAACAGGGACATGTATACAATCTTCAGTCAAGATGCAGTGCACGACGCTTCATCACTCCATTACTCCCCTAATTGTCTACAGCAACAGCGGCGCGACTTCTTGCTCCTCACTGAGACTCGAGCCACTGTTCCAAAGCTCTGTAAACAGGGCTGAACCATGGGCCTGAGCTTCAGCCTACAAGTGCAAAACGAACTCGCTTGAAGCACAGGCCCACGATTAACATTCCAACACCTGAACCTCCAGGTATTGATGAAGAATGACCTACAGTATTGTTGTAACGGATCTATGTGATACCTTGGATCTTTCGACTCGAAGACGATCAATGCCGTCTAAAGATGCTATCTTATCGAATTGCGACAATGCGATATGTTCAAGCATTCACATGTACCACAGGCATTCTCAGCGATATGTGATATCCAGCAACAAGTACTTGTACCTAGCATTGCTCGCGGGCATAATCCATGATTAACTGCATGGATTTGAAACAGCCAGCCAGTCGCGCGGTAATCGTAACTGAACCAATGACAAACTTTCAGGGCAGAGCTTCGCTTGTGAACTGTACCTTGTGTGGTGAACAGGGCACGACGCATCTACAAGTATTGACCAACAGACTTCATGACCACACATACTTGTTGCGTGGATGACTTTGCTCAGCTAGGTATCATCACGTACGAACATTCAACATTCCCACACTAAACATATATCTCTCAGACAAACCAGCCGGTAGACGTACGAGTACCGCGAGAAAGAACCTCGCGGAACACCCGGCGGATCCGGTTCGGGCCGTCTAGACTGCAACTCACTTGTACAGTGATTTGGGTTCGTTCGAGCAATATCAATCCGCCTGTTTTTAACTCCCGCTACAGCAAGATAGGAAGACTACGAGGCCACTAAAATTCGACTCAGTTGCATGGAAATACCATATATTTCTACCAAGCCTGGTAAACAAAATTGAGCGTGAGCTGACAACACGTTGTCACCACGTCTCTCTAGGACATCGCAGATGCGGTGAAGATCACCCCTGGTAGAGATCCGGTCCGCCCCATCTCTCTTAGCCCATCAGAAAATTGACCGTGAAGCGTAGAAGCATCATGTATGTCTTAAAGACTCGATGAGACACGTTACATCCTGTCAGATCAGGGACGGTAATGTGCTGATCAGGTCTCGACCACTGTCAATCTTGCCGTATTTTCGCAACAGATGAGCGATGTGCTCGCAAGCAGAAAGACGTCAAACTGTACCAAAGGGCACGCGAGTGTTCGACTTTGGCAGGTCTCCGATTAGAGCCACGTTTGATGATGACGGCTCCGAGACGCTTCGTCGAAGCAATTGTATCCAAGCACTTTCGAGAGTTGTCCGCATGACCTAGTGCTAGCGAATGGTGAGTATGATTGAGCTGTAATAAAGTAGCTAGAATGGCGTAGCGATCATTCCGGTGATTGCTATACATCAGCTCCGCAAGGTAAATGAAGTTCATTCATGGGAATCGCCATACTCAGAACAGATCTCGCCTCACGTCTGAGTACATCGCATGGTATGTATGCGTGTACTGCCGTCAATGCCCTCCGTGCAAGCCCCTAAGCCATACCACCTTACAAATGTAGTTGGCGTATCCTCGATGATCTTCACTGCAAGTTCTCGCTACGTCAGGTGTCGTCAAAAAGCAACTCGCCTAGATTGCCCGTGGATTTTCCCATGCATTGACCGCGCTCATTCCCAGGTCAAGTTTTAAGCATGATGAGGTGCATGTTCGGGACGGTATGTGCGGCCCGTCAAGTGGTTGCAGTGTACCCCACTCTGTCCTTATCAGCAATTTATATGGGTGCACGAGTCGTTCGGAGGGCACTATCATCGAACACTGGCCACCATCGTTGAGCTGCCATTATGCCCGGCCATTCACCTGCCTGTTCTTGTCACTCTTGTGGTGACGAGGCTCTTATCATCTGCACGCAATCTATAATAACGGAGTCTCGCGACATTGTCGACAAACTCGCATCATTCGCTGTTAAAATTCCCGTACTCGGAAGGTCCATCAGATACCACATACTGTACAAATCGTGATGGCGGGAGGCACCGAGCCACTTCGATCAGCGGCGTATCATAGATGTAGCTATTATAGCAAGTGTGAAAGTCAAGGGACAAACAAGCACTTGGATATGCGTGCGAAGCTTATCGAAGGCTTATCTAGAGTCTGGGGCCCTGAATCTAAGCCGAGACTAACCTAGTTTACAAACATCGACCAGTATTGGCTATCGATGCTTCGCCATAAACCTCCTCCCTTGCTATATCTCATATTCAACAGAACTAAAATCGAAACGTGATCGTCAGCGCTGCTAGACAGTTCTTTCAATGATATGAGGTGATCAGCGGTCGGTTAGATATCGTGTTGGGTGCCGGCGCTGTTAGCATGTTCTTCGATGCATATGTGCTGCCTTTTCAGAGGCTACTTCTTACTGTCGTGCTTGAGCCGAACCAGCAGTCTCATGCATGCAATTCTCGCGATTTGATCAGGTACGGCGCATGCAGGACTATGTGAGAGAGACACTAGTCTAGCTTCGAAATGCAGCGAAAGAGCGTAGAAGTTCAACCTTTGACATGGTTCCCTTTTTCCTGCTAACAGTTTTACCGGAACCACTCCACGAGTCGGTCTTGCAAGATTTCCGCATTATCCATGTCACAACGCAAATTAAACTTCATTTCGACGAAATTCTATCACAAAAGCATGAACCTATCGTTTTCTCGCAACCAGTGGCGCAGCAGGGCATGTCCTTACAGTGCTGTCGACTACCCATGCATCTAGCGTTTGCTTTGTGGATCTCGGAGCCTCTTTTGATTAACACCTATACAGACTGCGGAACCCGTACTCTGCAGCACATATGAGAATCTTTATAGCATTTCCACTATATTGATTGCCATACAGTGAGCTACCCTCGTATCTTTCGTTTGAGCAACCTAGAATGTGCTCAACTCGAACCGAGGTTTGCATCTCGCATATCGCCTGCGTGATAGCCATGAAGTCTGGCTATAAAAACAGGCAGACATCCTGGCCTGTTGTCTGTTTTCTTTCTCATCCTCATCCACAGGCTTCAATCGCTTCGACAACCTCAAGACTCTCTCGCTCTTCACTATCCTGATTCAGTCAGCCTTCTTCGTTCATTCAAGATGAAGTTCTCCGCCGTTCTCGCCACCGCAGTCCTCTCTGCCAGCGCCGTCTTGGCTGCTCCTGGCACCGCTGCCCGCCGTGCCCGCAATGCCGAGAAGATCGCCAAGCGCGCTTCCGGCGTCCGCTCCTCCAAGCCCATGATCCCCGCCAACTTCACTGGTCAGGTTGAGGGCCCCAAGGACTTGCAGGCCGATTACAGTACCAACTGGGCAGGTGCTGTACTCATTGGCTCCGGCTACAAGGGTGTCAGCGGTGAATTCACCATCCCTGACCCATCCCTTCCTTTCGGTTCTAGCAGCGGCGGACTACACTCTGCCTCCGCCTGGGTTGGTATCGATGGTGACACTTGTGAGACTGCCATCCTCCAGACCGGTGTTGACTTCAACAACGAGAATGGCCAAGTCAGCTTCGATGCCTGGTACGAGTGGTACCCCGACTACAGCTACGATTTCAGTGGTATCGGCTTCTCTGTCGGCGACAAAGTCAGAGTCAGCATTGATGCCACCTCCACGAGAGCCGGTGTTGCCACTGTTGAGAACTTGAGCAAGGGCACGAAGGTTTCCCACACCTTCTCCGGCGAGAGTGATGCACTTTGCGAGACCAATGCTGAGTGGATCGTTGAGGACTTCACTGAGATCTCCGGTGGCTCAGAGTCCCTTGTCCCCCTTGTTGATTTCGGCACTGTTACCTTCACTGACGCCTACGCCACCACCTCTGGTGGCACTGTTGGTCTTTCTGGTGCTACCGTCATCGACATGATCAACGAGGAGGGTACCTCGGTTGTCGCCGCTACCACTATCGAGGGTAGCAACAGCGTTGCCGTCACCTACACCGGTTAAACGAGTCCCAGTCTGAGTGTTCCATCTTCGTTTGGACGACCGCGACACGACGGCTTCTTGTAGCACAATGACCGAGAACGACTGCAATGACAGGGGATGTACTACGACTTAGCCACATCTGCCGACTGTTTGGCGACCGAGCGAAGTGAGGATCTGTTATAAGTCAGGACAATTGTTGATTTTTGAGTATTAGACGAAAGTCGTCCATTCACTTGGATCGTGACCTTGGCCCGGCCGATCAGAAAAAAAAAATAGCAGAGGAGAGAAGAGCAGGTATGGAAGAACTGACTGATGTTGACTTTTTTCGTTCATGATAGCAAAGTTGATAGAAGTGGAATATACTTTTTGTGCGCACTCTTCAATCTCGTTCTTACCTGATGTGTGATTGACCTACCATATAAATTCGTCGTAGAAGATGCGTTGGCATCAAGTGTGCAGATTCACCATCTGCAAAAGCGCCGTACCCACGCAACACCGCTAAGCAGCGATACAGGCTGCCTATAAAAAACAATACATCACCGGAGGGCTACAACGGTAACTGCAAGCTTCCGATAGTATCGAGTGAAGTGGTTCGACTTTTCGCTATCCGATTCGGAAATCAAGAGGCAATCTCACCGGGAGGTTACGGTAGGGTTAGAGTTGTCGAAGAACCTTAAATCTACTGGGCACCTTGCAATACGACCTCCACTTGCACCGTAGTGGCACCAAAGGCTCGCACCGTAACTCTGTTTGGCAACTTCCGAGTGCTACAATGATGTTCATGACGAGTCGAAGAGAACTGTAGCTTGTCTCGTCTCGCGTGTCGTCTGCTCGACGGCGTTCCTGGGTTTGTTCGTACGTGAGCTGGGACAGACTTTATAAAGTGGTGGCGCCGCGATCTGTAGATCGATAAGATAATACTTGTACCGCGAAGCACGAAACCACAGTAGGTGCTGTAGGTGGGAGGAGCTCATCGCTCGGGATAGCTTGCCAAAAAACTCTCGCGCGAACATCAAAACGAGGTACGATATGTCAACTTTTTTCTTTCTTTTTTCCCCTGGCCAGAGGAGAGGGAAATGGTCCACTCTGCTTCGTCAATCTGGACTGGCGATTCTCGCGATTGTCAGTGATCAGCCCCCTTTGCTGTTGCACCATGTCAGCTCTAGACCCTTTGTAGGTGGACCAGTTTTTCGCATCAGCCCATCATCGGACGCAGCCGATGCCGACTTTAGTGGGATGAAGCCACCCTCAAAACAAGCTATTTGTGACAACAGTGCTTTGACACCCGACACACGTACTGTAGTACTGTACCGTACAGTACCTGTACACAGCTTTTACCTTTGCTGCAGTCATGTCAGGTCGGCAAACACAATTTAATGATCTTGGTTACCGTAAGATTACGGTATTGTGATGTATTTTCGGGTCATTTAGGCAAGGAATCGAGAAAATGCTTTGACCAAATCTGATTCTAGATCGGTCCCCTGTGTAGGATATGTATAAATTCGTCGCTAGCGTCTGCCCACGAGTCACGTGTGTGAGAGCAAATAGATTGATAGATCACTCCAGGTGAGGGGGAAAAGAGACATGCCACGCACGCCATGCCATGCCAACACTGCCCTATCTGTACGAGTACAATGCTCTGCGTGTGGTGTGTCTCCTTGGATTGCTTGTTCATCAGCCAACCCGACTAAGCACGCAAGCTTCGGCGTAACGTGTCACTGCCTCGGGCCGTCTCGGCAATGAAAGCAATCAGCGGTATGGTGGTTCTCCTTCGGGTTCACGTTTCATTGGGTCGGTCGGCTCTACAACACGACTTGTCCCGGCAGGCATCAGCAGAGATCAGATTTTTTTAAAAGAACACAACGCCTGACCGAACGACTGATGCAGCCTGAGGATGTATAATCCCATGTTTCGGATTATTGCCACTATGGCTACCTTGCTTGGCAGATACAGTGTACATGCACTGTAGTCGACATAGAGCAGCAGCAGATCAGGGTAGTGCGGCAGATAAGAGATATGTCGCGGATATAGATCTAGCTCTGTAGCTAGTGCCAAGGAGTCATGAGCCGAGCGAGCTCGCTTTGTTGTCAATTGCTGTACGGGGCTCCAGGGAGAAGGAAAAGGATAGATCCCCCGTTTCGATACAGGTGTTTTACAGCACGCAGCAAAATCAAGTACAAATAAACTCAAGGTTAGGTAGAAGCTGTTATGTCCGTTTTAGCTCCGCTTGCCCCCAACTCGCAGAAAAGCTACACTCGTCACAGATGTTCTTCCTGTAATAACTTGCCACCTCGTACGTCTGTAGTAGGTACAATGCATATTCGCACCATCTCGTAGGATCATGGAAGTCGTCTTACTCTCTCTGGCAAAGGGTCCGTATTGGGACCGAGAGCAATGGCGCAGAATTCACCCAGGCTCGACTGCTCAGGAGACGTTTTCTTAGGGATGGGGTGACCTGAAAGCGTGGCCGATGGCGCCCCGAAAGTTCCGCGTGTATGCGTCATGGTAAACGTGAGGCTCAATGGACCCGGTACAGGTAGGGTGTGTGTTGGTGAGCTCAGATCAGATCGTGCTGAACACAGCACCAGAGCTTTTGTCTGTATCCACCCTGCACCATCTGCTATAAACTCCTACCCTTGCTGCTGCTGCTCCCAGAAGCTCTTTCCTCTCTCTCATCATCCAAATCAACAATCCAATAGATCCTCCAACACTAATCAACCCCCTCCCCTCTTCCCCCCACCATGGCATCCCAGGACATTCGCGTTGCTTCCCTCAAGCAGCCCGTCGATGTCGCCGAATACCTCATGCGCCGTCTGCGCGAGGTTGGCGTGGAAGCAATGCACGGTGTCCCCGGTGACTTCAACCTCGTCGCCCTCGACTACATCAAGGATGCTGGCATCAGCTGGGTAGGCAACTGCAACGAGCTCAACGCAGCATACGCCGCCGATGGTTATGCCAGAATCAAGGGTATCTCTGCCCTTGTCACCACCTTCGGTGTTGGTGAGCTGTCTGCCGTCAACGGTGTTGCCGGTGCCTACTCCGAGTTTGTGCCCATTGTCCACCTCGTCGGTGTTCCCTCAACCATCTCCCAGAAGAACGGCATGCTTCTTCACCACACCCTCGGCAACGGTGACTTCCACGTCTTCGAGAACATGTCCCGCAACATCTCCTGCTACGTCGCCGACCTCACCGACCCCTCAACCATTGCCGAGAGAATCGACCACGCCATCCAGCAATGTTACGTCCAGTCCCGCCCCGTCTACATCGGTCTCCCCACCGACATGGTCCAGAAGAAGATCGAGGGTGACAGACTCAACACCCCCATTGATCTCAGCTCTCCCGAGAACGACCCCGAGAAGGAAGACTACGTTGTCAACGTTATCCTCAAGTCTCTCGAGGCTGCCAAGAACCCCGTCATCCTCGTCGATGCCTGCGCCATCCGCCACCGCGCTCTCGAGGAGACCCACGCCCTGATTGAGAAGTCTGGAATCCCCTGCTTCGTTGCCCCCATGGGCAAGAGTGCCATCAACGAGACCCTCCCCACATACGGTGGTGTCTACGCTGGTGATGGTTCCAACGACGGTGTCCGCGAGAGAGTCGAGAAGAGTGACCTCGTCCTCTCCATCGGTGCCATCAAGTCCGACTTCAACACCGCCGGCTTCACCTACCAAATCAGCCAGCTTAACACCATCGACTTCCACAGCGACTACGTCCGCGTTCGTTACTCAGAATACCCCAACATCAGAATGCACGGTGTGTTGAGGAAGGTTACCGAGAGAATGGGCAAGCTCAACATCCAGTCCGGCCCCACCCCTGCCAACGTCACACCCAAGTACGGCGACAGCCAGGTCATTGAGCAGGCATGGTTCTGGCCTCGTCTCGGCCAGTGGCTCCAGGAGCACGACATCATCGTCACCGAGACCGGTACCGCCAACTTTGGTATCTGGGAGACCAGATTCCCCGCACACGTCACTGCCATCGCTCAGGTGCTTTGGGGATCCATTGGTTACGCCACTGGTTCCGCCCAGGGTGCAGCTCTCGCCGCCAAGCAGATGGGTGAGAAGGGCCAGAAGCGCCGCACTATCCTCGTCACTGGTGACGGTTCTTTCCAATTGACCGCCCAGGAGGTGTCGACCATGATCCGTAACAAGCTCAACCCCATCATCTTCGTTATTTGCAACGACGGATACACCATTGAGAGATACATCCACGGTATGGAGGCCGAGTACAACGACGTGCAGGAGTGGAAGTACAAGGACCTCATCCCCACCTTCGGTGCCAAGGAGGGAGAGTACAAGACCTACCAAGTCTACACAAGAAAGGAAGTCGACGACCTGTTCGCCGACGAGAACTTCTGCGCAGCTCCCTACATCCAGGTATGTTTTCGTGTACTATCCTCCGCTAGCAGGACATTACTGACTTTTGGTTCCACAGTTTGTCGAGCTCTACATGCCCAAGGAGGATGCTCCCCAGGCACTCAAGCTTACCGCTGCCGCCTCGGCCAGAAACAACGCCAAGCAGTAGATGCTGGACAATAACATCACTGCTTAAGCAATATTCTGATCGCTTTTTCGACTTTATGACCCTTGGTCCGATACCTTGATTTTTTTTTTGGAATGATGGCGCACGTGTAATGTCTTTCTCCTTGTTTTTGCATTTTTAGATTTCATATTTTCGATTTGAGAAGAGAGAAAGTGGGAAAAAGGGGTAACGGACTTGGGCCACCTATAAAGGGAAGGCGCGAACAAAACACTTCAAAGAGCAGAAAAAACAAGCTCAGCAATATGAGGAATTGCTGGGTTCGTCTATATGAGTATGCATTATATATATTCTATCCCCTCTCAAAACTATCAAACATTCTATAAGACATCATCTTTTCTTCGAATAGAGCACTATAGTGGTGTCGTTCTCATGTTCGTGTTCATGTTCATATTCATCATCGTGGATTCATAGCCTTGGGGCTTTCTGGAATCAGGGAACTTCTCTTTATCGAATCTCTCTCACCTCTCTCACCTCTCTCTCACCTCTCTCTCTTGACTGTGTGATTAAATTCAAGTCTCCACCCCCTCTATAACCATCTACTGTACCTCTACTTACTATGCATAAGAAAAACGCCTGCACCATATCACTGCATCTTTATGTCCAAGTATAAAACAGTCTAGCCAGCTTTCACTAAGACGGACCCTGTCCACCTAGCCTCAAGCTTCAAACCCAGCATCCGCTGCTTGAAAAGTCTCCAATATCGCCAGACTCGTGATAGGATATGCCATGATCTTGTCATGTGTCCCGTACTTCATTATTATCTCTCTGATAAAGCCATTTCCCGTCCGCCAATCTGTCACGGACCCTGCTGACCCTAGCTTGGTTTAAAGAGACTCAATCTTGTCCTCAAAAACCTCATAGGACAACTTCTCGGGCGATGTCGCATTCGCAGCGTGCCAGAAAAGCTCTCGGGTGTGTTTGACTGGTATATCTGTGTCGTCCTCGGCATGGATCATAGTCACCCGATAATTCGAACGTCCATTCGCTTCTGCAGCTCTTATATACGTGGCGATGCGGTCTTTGCTTAGCCACGTGCTTTTCAGAAATCCCGTGAACCACGCAAAGAACCGCGGAAACGTCTTCAGAGGCGATAGGACAGGCACCACACCTCCTATACGGTATGTACCCGTCAGCGTCGCCACATCTGTAAAGGACGCGACGAGCACGATCCCAGCGAACTCTGCTGGCGGCGATTGACATGCGAAATGGCTCGTCAGCGATATGCCTACCGCGGTCCCTAGTGATTGGCCGAAAATCAATATTCGCGATGGTGGCATGCCAGCGACGTTCATCGCCCAGTCGACCGCTGCGATGCCATCTTGCAATAGCCCCGCCTCTGATGGAGTGCCACTGCTCATGCCATATCCACGAAATTCGACTGCCAGTACATGAATTTTCTCCGGAGAGCTGGCTGAGAGTGCTCGATAGCTCGGTGGTCGCCAGCCGGAGCCGATGGTGCCAGATGTACCGTGAAGGTAGATGACAAGTCTCGCCTCCGGGTCGTCTCGGAGTGATTTCAAATGCTTGTCGCCGTCTTGTGCAATTGATCTCATGTCCACATCAGAGGATAGAAGCTCGTCCTGTTTGCGCTTCTAGAGTCCTAGAGGCAGGACATGCCAACAGTGAAGTCTTTCGCCATCCGATGTGTCGATGAAGAAAGACCTGACTTGCTTAGGCATGAATCCAAACATCTCAGGTATATTCAGATCAAATTGCGTGAGTGACGCGATGAACATAGAAGACATGGTTCTGCACAACTGGTGATGCTATCAACAGCCCAAGTATGGCGAAGTATAGTCCTGTGGGAAGAGCGAGGGATAGCACGCCAATCCTAAGCAGCGATGAGACATGGAACCAGGCCATGATTGACACGATTGAAAAGAAGGGAATGCCTTTGCTATTCGTGTCAAGATATCTACCAGGTCCACAGATTTCTTACAAGGATGGCTGCATCCTTATCAATGCCAGGCCGAAGCCTTCAGATATGATCAACCATGCAGCGACACGACGCTCATTGCTTCACGACGGAGTACGGCCCCCACATACAGTAGATTAATTGCTCAGTATGCGGGCGCTTAGCTGCTCCATTTGAAACGAGTGAGAGTCAAAGCACGGACCTTCAGCAATAACGTTGCATGCGACTTCTACATATAAACATACCTATTTATTCGGAAAGCCGGCGCCTATCCATGCCGGAAGTCGAGCCGCAGGACTTGCGTCTGTCACGAAAAGCGGAAAAAGTAGTTCGACACCTCGTACGTGTCATACGTACGAGCTGGCATCGCTCTAAGAGCTGTGAATACCTCGACCATCATGATGAATCTCGATATAAGATAGAGTATTGGACTTCCAATACGTACAAGCGTCAAAGGCCCATCCCACTCAAGCGTGACGGTTTTGAACTGCATGCACAGTATGGATGTCGCCACAGAGGTTAAGGCGCTCACACGCCACATCCAGCTCTCAACAGTCGTAGGGAAAGTCGAATCCCATGAGATCAGATGAAAGGCACCAAAGGCTGCGCCTATCAAACACACTATCGGCCATGCTTTGGTCATGTAGAGTGCATCATCCCACTCGGTGATGACTTTGCGATCTTTTGCTCGGCTGCGACTCGTCATGGTGGTCCCTGTGCGACCATCTATGGCCAAAGGTACGGTGTGATAGCTTGAATGTGTGCTCACCCTGCTGCAATAATCAACAGAGACTCTCTCAGCAGTCTCCGCCGTCGCCATCTTAACCCTGAGGGCTTGTGCCTGATCATGACCCATGACCAAAACTTCATCATCTCGGCAGTCACGACTAACAAGATACCAGGCTATACTGCGTGACTTTGGCAGGGTGCGATCATCGATATCGTAGTTATCTTCCATCGCCAGCGATTCGAATACTTGACGTTGTTCCTCTGTCGTGGGTGGGAGATCGACAAAAGCGGCGGTGGCGATGTCCTTTGGCTTAAGCCACCAAAAGAGATATGTAACAAAGACCACGAAATGTATGCCAGTGTCATCGTTTCCAGCGGACTTATTGGGAGATGATGCGCAGCCCGGGTAATACATTCGACGACAAACCAAGTGACTTGACAAAGTGCACCAAGCTTGATTACACCATCAGCCTTGTTCTTGTCCCGTATTGACTGCTCTGAGAATCCCCAGGCATCTGATTCTGACCAGTCTGTGAGACCGTTGTTGAGCAGCCAAGCGTAATGGCTAGGCCAAAGCACTCTGTGACCATGCTCTGTACGATATCTAATGCCCATCATGCCGATATAAAAGGCGTGAACCATCTTCAGCCCGTTGGCAGTGGCATTAGAAGTACGCTTCACCATCTTCCTTGCTTGCACCCATTCTTGTAACGACTCCAGACACACCATCTCAGGAGCCAGGATGGCCTTGGTCAGTTGTGCAAGCTTGTGTAGTTGGAAGAGGCGGTGTTCGTTGTGGATTCGTGGATGTATGACTGTCCATGTACAAATGAATATGGTAAAGAGACACGAGGTAAGTATGGACCATGTTCCACGCCCTGGTGACTCGGGCGTCCAGCCCAAAAGAGCCTGCGATCCATTCGTGGCAGCCGATGTATTGCTCATTGAGAAGTTCTACGAAACAAGGCGATGCGTCGAGCAGACGAGATCTCTCGGATTTCATCTTCATTTCCATCAAGGCTTGGTCTATATACACGACAGTATGCACTGCGGCTACAAGGTGAACAGGATTCGATCGTGGTGATAAGCGCTCTGAGATACTGCATGGTAGCCATCAACGTGAAACAGATAAGAAGGTCAATGGTGCATACTGTTATTCCGCTCCAATGATATATTCTCAGGCAGCTCAACACCATCAACCGGTCTACCTAAGTGCATCGCCGCGAGTATCATTTATATGACCTCGCAGAATCTCGAGTGTATCTGGTCAGGGCTACGTGGGTCAACACGCATTCTTCTTCAGGCTCCTACTTGAGCGCATCAGTATCAGATCGGCGCTTGGCGAGCGATTATAGGAGATCTCGTCACTTCGCGGAGGCACGAATATATTTTGGTCATATATTGGGCGTCTACTTGTCTATACAATTTTCGAGGAATTGCCCGAGTGCTGGCTCAATACCATGTAGGGACTATTAACTTCACAAGTCGATCAGCTAATGCGCTCCGCGGTGGCGGGAAAGACAGCTCCAGTATGGCTGGGTGGCAGACTACACCGCGGAGTAGCTTCCTGGCTGGAGGTTGAGGTGTACCGTATGTCATCCCCTATAGATCATGTAGAGTCAAGCTACCGTACGTATATTTGTGTGATTGGTGAGATTGGTTTGATAGAGTTGCATAACAACTATTGTCTCACTAGGCACAGGAGCGTGTTGTTGTCAGTCAGGCTTCCCCAGACAACGGGCGTCGATCATTTACCTAATAAGGCCGTATACGAAACCCCCAAATTTCCCCTGCACGCAACCAAGCACGTCCGGAACCAAGAATGCATCACACACCTCTTGGATCTGAGACCTAAGAACACCTAACGACTGATATTCCATACCATCATTGTTGCAGGAACAATAGCATAAGAATGTGGAAACAAGAACAAGGGACGCCGTGCCCCCCAGCACTCGCTCGACACACATCAATATTTTCTCCGCCTGTGTTTACAGATAAACACAACCCAGCAGCTAGCGTCAACACCAGCGACAACGTCATTGGCGATGTTTTTGAAGACTATAACGACAACACCACGCGTAATATCGCGAAACTTATGAGAGACGAATTCAAAAATGCCAGATTGGGTCTGCCACAAAAGCCCAGGAGGAACATCGCGTCATCAGCACAATCTCTTAGTATATATGAAGACGCACCATCTGCACCAGCAGGACAGCAAGGTGCAAGATTGATGGGAGGTGGAGCTATCAAAGCTAGAAGACCGCAGAAAATAAAGCTGGACACGGTCAGAGAGGATCGATCCATTTCGTCTTCGGTGGCTGGACGAAAATCATCAATTTTCAATGCGCCAAGTCCGACTATTCGCGAGGGCCGATGCAGTACAGATGGAAACCCGACCCACGGAGAATCGACGACCAATCCCCATGCAACCATTCACAACCGACGCAGGACTATCTGGCTTCCGAGCGACGACACAACTGTCCTCTCCATTCATCCTGGATCGTACGACCAGACTTTGCGTGACGATACTATTTGCTTGCCTCCTCAGAGACCTTTGGCCACGAAGACGACCAGGCAGGATGTGCTAAACACAATAAGTACTTGCAAGCGTCCGCACATGTCGGTTGCGCCCAAACGTGCTCCGCTTCGGACTCTGGCCCCGGTTCGGCCGAATGCTGTGTTACAGGACAACGTGAAGTGTCTGAACGGTAAAGAGAACATTCCACCTGGCGCAGCTATCATTACAGGAAAGTCAGAAGTGGTTCCTGGAAAGGACGACGGCGCTAGGCTAGCAAAGGTCGTTCCGCAGCCCAGCAACAAGATAGTTCCAGCAACACGCACCCAGATTCTTCGAGAGCAAAAGGCGGCCTTGCACGCCAAGGCACACCCGCTGAAGAAACGCAGTGTACCCGAGCCGAAGGAGGACTCTACCAAGATCAAGAAGCCATTGACCAAAGACCCTCGCTTGAGAGTGAGCAGTGAGAGTTCATCATCAGTCAAGCTTCGCGAGCATATTGCAAATACGCGCTCGGCTCTACACAATCAGGCAACATCGAAAGGCACGGATCCGATTGTGCAGTCTCGAGCGGATCCGAATCTGTCCCGATATCCAGTCTTAGCCGATGATCTTGTGCAGCCTGAATTATATGAGGATAACTGGCTCACGCACCAAGAAGTTACGTTGACCCAGCTTATCAACAGCGTCTTCCAAAAAGCTGATGCAACATCTTCCTTGCCTCACGATGAACCCTCGAAAATGCGCAACAAGCTGCTCAGGCTATATCAGGCTCCGACTACCGTCAATCTGTACAAAAGGACTAAAGCGTCTCTGATGTACGGAGCCTTGAGTATGCCCAAGGACACCAAAGATCTTCCACGTCTGCGTGGGGATGTTGGTCTGCGTCGTCAATTCCTCGATCTCTGGGTGCAGTCCTATGACCTCGATGCCCTTCGGGCTGCTGCTGAGGTGATTATAGGCCGCGCTTTAGTGGCCAAACCGCGAGATGCGGCTAGCGTTGCGCAAGCACTCGGCTCCTCCAGCGTTGTCTCAGGATCTGCCAAAGAGAGGGAGCTTCGCAGGTTTCTGTTGGCATTCCTGGTTCACCATGAGGATGCGACCGATGCGCCAAGATTGTCTCACGGCCAGGATACCAACGAGCAGCGCATTCTCCGCGTTGGAACACCAGAATGGTACTGGCATAGGACCGTGTTGCACAGTCTAATGCTGATCCACCTGCTTGACGAAGCCAAAGTGTCCAGTAAGGTATCAGGCTGCCTTTTCCAGGCATCCTCCATCCGTAAATCGTCCAACAGTGTCTTGCACGCCTTGACGCGTATGCTGGTACCTTGGGTCGGCGACGTAACCCGACCACTCGGTCATCTTGAGTACAGCGTCTCCTATCTTCAGCTACCCTTGTCCGAATACACTTATCGCATCGATAACATTGCAACGGATCTTCGAAATGGTGTCCTGCTCACGCGTTTTGTTGAGCTGATGATCTACCCATCCTCAGATCTGCAGACAGGAGAAGACCAGACGTTGACATTGTCTCTACCCGATGGGGAGACCTTGACGAGTACGTTCAGCGGTTCTGATGCGGATGACAACCATGTGCTTTCTCAGCATTTGAAGTTCCCTTGCGCTGGTCGTGCCCAGAAATTGCACAACGTGCAGATTGCACTGTCAGCTCTTCGAGACGTCGAGGGCAGTTTGACTGAAGCCGCCGTGTCCTCGACGCGCGCCGAGGATGTTGTAGATGGCCATCGTGAGAAGACTCTGAGCCTGCTCTGGAGTCTCGTCAGCAAATGGGCCATGGGAATGCTGGTGGATTGGGACGAGCTAAAGCACGAGACTCGACGCTTCGCCGTAGACAACTCCGCCTTTGACGCTCGTCTTTACCTCGATGACACCGCCAATCAAGAAAGTATGAGTGCCATTCCCGATGCCCACGAGCAAAGCCAGCTCCTGAAAGCATGGGTCTCAGCAATCTGCGAACCACACAGCATCCCTATCAACAACCTCACCACCTCCTTCGCATCCGGCGACGCACTGTCATGTCTGGTAGCAGCCTACTCCAAATATTTGCCCACCACGCTTTCTTCAAAAACACCCATCAGAAACTCAATCTCAAAGCCATCCGCAAACTCCACAGCAGATGCTCTACGCGCACTAGGCTGCTCAGAGGCCTTCACCACCCTCTTCGCGACCCGTACCGTTCTACCAGCCCGAAGCACCACCATCGCGCTCCTCGCCTTCCTCGCCTCCCGCCTCTTGCCTCTCGCGCGCTCCCACCGAGCCGCACGAACAATACAATCTGCCTGGCGTGTCATCCTCGCCCGCAGAACAATCACCAAACGCGTCAACTGCATGCGTCTCGCGCACGACTGCGCGACAATTGTCAAGCTGAAGAATGAATACGAGGACGCGGCCGTTGTCTTTCAAGGACGTTGGAGGGGTGTGCTCGAGAGCAGACGACAGAAGGCGTACAGAGATGCAGTGGAGTTGCAGAGGCTTGCGAGGGGCTGGGCTGTGAGGAAGGCGTTGCGAGGCGTTTTGTCGTTTGGCAGCAGAGGGCCCGGTGGGAGTGTTGTTGCTGGTGGTAGAAGGGTTATGGGGGGTTGGTGAGGTGGGTTGGCCTGCGCTCACTTGACTTGTCGCTTGCTTTCTCGCTTTCACTCACTTCTTCACGCGACGTTTATTTACTACTGCTGAGGTGAAGCGCACTTGGATCGGTGGAAAGAGTCAGAGAGAGTTGTTTGACGATTGAGGAACTTCGTTTCCAAAGGAAAGAAGAGAAGGAAAAGGAGTATGGATTTGGGACACGGGACGGTGAGGCAGGAGAGTTTATAGTGACAATGACGACAACAATAAAAATGAAAGTCAAGAACTAATAAACTGACTGCGTACACTGAAGATTCATCGATGCGCTCGTTGATCGTTCAATCAGGCGCTGTAGAAAGCGAGCTTTTCTTGTGTCCATTCATTCAGCTGATCAGTCTTTGTGTTCAGACTTGTCGCATCGAGGTAGAGGCTAGATAACCATCAGTCGACCACCAACTCCTTGTCTTCATCTGTCAGTCATCTCGAGCACGATCTCCAATCATTTGTCTCCGTTTTATCTTGCCGAGGACAAATAGTCGAGTACAAGGAAACAAACAAATAATCGTCTTACTACACCAAGAGAACCAGTGGACAAGTCCAAGGCAAAAGAGGTACGTGTTACAGGCTCAAAAACAACGTCCCTGTCTGGCCACGGACGAAATCGTCGGGTATATGCAAAATAAAAACAAAGTCATAGTATATGTCCAACGTCTTTGAAGGAGTTTAAGAATGGAATTGTGGAGGGGTATATACGCTAATTGTACTGCAAGACAGATAAAACATGGTGTTACATGTACCGAGCTAAGAAAGGAGACTCGGCCGACAACCCTGATCTTCCCAGACGGCACATATCAAAGAACAAGCCACCTCTCTGTAACCCTCCTCGCCGCAGCAGGGTTATCAGCGAGGTTGAAAATACTAACGAGAGCGAAAGCGGCCTCTTGCGTGAACTCTTCTTGTTGGACTTTCAAGAGGTCTGTAAGGGTCCGTTCTTTCTCTTTTTCTGAGATGGAGTCATCGCCCATGACTTCGTCCGCGATGGCTACACTTCTCTGTTCGCGGTCGCGCGCAACGGCGTCGGCGAGTTCGAGACAATTTTCGTAGGCCGGGACGGCGAGGTGCGTCAGGCCTAGTAGATGGAAGACTCGGGCGCGGTTGTATTGGACTTCTTGTTCGTAGACTGCGACATCGTCGTCTCCTTTCTTTCCGCGCGTGCGGAACTCGGAGTAGCGATCCAGGAACGCCAACCCTTGGTAGATCTGCCAGTGCCTGTTCTCGGATTGGCGCTTCATGCCCATCTGGATGTATGACATGGCCATGCAGAGGTTGATGGTCGGGTCGTCCGGTCGGAGGACAAAGACTCGGTAGTAGTAGTTCAATGCGCTTGTGAACGACTGTGCCGCGGACATGATGTGGCCGTAGAGTGCTAATACACCTGGATCGAGTTCCGTGAGGCCGTGTTGGTTAGGGTCTTTCTTTCCGCCGTGCGTATATGATGACCGCTCGGTGCCCGTAAATGAATAACGCGCGCGGCCTTCGGGATCCAAAAGAGCGTAGTCGAGAGCCTTGACCGCTCGAAGAATGAATTTCTGGTAAGGTCCACTGTTGAACCAGTTGCTGCCTCCCGCGAAAAGACGATTCACCGCGGCGAAAAGCTGATAGGTAGAGCTAGTATGCGAGTACTCGGTGACGTACCATCGAGCGGCTTTGCAGAGGGTGTACTCATCGTTAAGGATAAGAGCGCATGCAAGCAGGGTAGCATGAATCTGGCGTTTGGCAGACGGATCATGATAATAGACCGAGGCGTAATGGGCTGCCTCTAGTGTATCATAACATTTGACGATTTCATCCCTTTTGGCTAGTTGTAACGCATATCCACAGAAGATGTCGAGCCATTCCTGAAAGTGTATATCATGAAATTCCGTCGGAATCGCATCCAACTCATCGAAGGTTGGAGTTTCGTCCTGAGCGTCATCATCTTGAAGCCGTCGTTTCATTGCTTCCATTTCGTTCTGTAGGGCAGATTTTGCATTCCTCTTGTAGCCGGTGAATCTGACATGTTTGTCACGACCAGGGTAGAAGACTTTCATAGCACGGAAATCATCCAACATGTTCTGTGCAGCGGTCATCCAGTCCGCTAAAGCCACCTCGTCGCCGTCATCAGCAGCCTCTTTCGAGGACCTAAGCAGAAGATGATTCGTCTTGATACGTTGCTCTTGCTGCTGGATAGTCAACAGCGTTTCACTGACTTTGGGCTGCGATGGCTTCTCAGCCTTCTGCCTCGCTACTTTCTTTTTCCTCTTCACAAGCACAGGCTCACAGTCTTCGCCTTCATCCTCATCTTCATCGTCACCAGAAGTCTCCGCCTCAGAAACATGTTCCGGTGTAGCCTTTCGCGGAGGTCTGTCAACATTGATGTTGGCCCTTCTGACTGCATCGGTTCGACCAAGGCGCATGATATCATGCACGATGGGGATTGCTTCCGACACCCTCTGCTCTGTTTCGTAGAATTTGGCCAAAGCGATACGCGACTCGATGTCGTCGGCATCGTTGTCCATGATGAACTTGTAGCACTCTTCAGCCTCAGCTTTGCGATCGACTGCTAGGAAGGACTCGCCACAGTGCATGAAGTAAGCATGATCACAGGCTTCGGGAACAGATCGTATGGGCTCGAGAAATTGCAGTGACTCCTTGTGGTAGGTCTGCGTTCTCAGTGCCTCGCCCGCGTCTCTGAACAGGTCGTAATACTCTTCAATCTCCTTCGTCAGCTCCAGCAGTATCTGGAAGTGGCGCATGGCCTCGGGAAGATGTATACGTCCCATTTTGGTTCGATATATGCCCATCTTAATACGGAGTTCAAGTGCAAGGCCCTCGCCATACATTTCAGGCTTGCTCCGATACTTGCTGTCCTTGAACTGTGGAAGCTGAATACGGCGAGGCACATCTTCCGAGTCCCATTCGCGATCATCGCCGTCTATGTCGTCCCACCAAGCGTCGTCTTTCCGGCCCAAGAGCCATCTTGACAACTGTTTAAGACGCTTCAGAGCCGCCTCTACACCATCGCTATCTTCGACAAGATCAATGTAGACATTCAGATGAGACCATTGGGTTTCGGCTAAGCCAAGAGTTTTGCCCTTGGAATAGAACTCGATGGCAATATCATATGCTTCCTTGGCCCGCCTGATTTCGAATTCGTGGTTTGAATGAGCACACAAATCGGCGTACTGTTTGATGACATTCAGATCATACGGCCTCGCCTTCACCATCATTTTGCACTGTGAGCGTGCTTTGCCATGGTGTCCAGCTTCTAGCAGCAGGGTGAGCTTCTGCTTTCGACAGTCGTAATCAGTCGGGTCGAGTTTGATGGCCCATGACAGGCAATAGATCGCCTGCTCAAGGACATCTTGACTACGTTTGTCCCCAGCCAACTCAAGTGTCCTTTCAGCAACCTGCCACCAAAGCGTTGAGTCTCGCTTGGTGTGAGCACCAGCGAGCAGAACTGCCAAGGAGTCATGAGGTTTGCCCTCCGCGAGAAGGATCTCGGACAAAAGACTGTGAGCTGCAAAGATCTCAGGATTCGTTTTGACAGCTTGCCTAGCGATGTCTGCTGCAGCAGCAAGATCCTGGTTCAGGAAATGTTGCGTTGCAAGTGCTTGAAGTCTTTTGAACTCCGGTGTTGGCTCCGCCGTCTTCATGCCACCTCTACGTTCCGCTTTCCGCCTCCCTTCACCGCGTGGCACACCGTTGCCTCTTCCACGACCACGACCTCTACCACGCTTGGCAAGTCGTGGGTCGTGCTCGGTGCCTCTGAGTGCCCACTTCCAGCCTCTACGACCCCTGGTACCGCGGCCTCTACCACGGCCTCTACCACGGCCCCTACCTCTGCCTCGATCGCTGTCATGTTCTGCCAGAATGTCATCGAGAACATCTGAAGTAATGGACATGTCATCGTCACTATGGCCATCATCGGAGGCTTCGAAATCAGAGTCCGCATCGGCGTCAACGTCTTGGTTCTCGACCAAGATCTCCCTTTCGACGCTTGTAAGTCGGAGCTCAGGGTCGAAGTCATGTTCGTTGAGGTCATCCACGCCACCAGCATGAAAACGGGAGCCATGTTGTGAAGTTGACGCCTGCGAATGTGGATTAAGCACAAAGTTCAGACCATATTGAGCCTTGATAGCGGCGTAGTCATCACTAGGGTCCTCATCGATGTCTGAGTCGTAGCCAGACCGTGGGACGTATCCTTCGTGTATCAAAGGTTGTGGTCTTGGCGGGTAAAGATGTTCTTCGTTCGAAGCTCCGAAAACATGACCAGTGGATGTATCATACCCTGAGGGATAAGGCGTGATGAAAGTCGGTGCGCCAGGATCAGGATATGCGCCATCTTCCATTTCGTCGTTCATGATCCCGGCCGACGGCACCGCGAAATCAATTCGATTGAGACAGCTTTGCGCCTCGTGCACTGGTCATGTACTTTCTGCAGGCAGCTTTGGTCGAATGATAGACGCTCCGACACCCCATGAATACGACAGAGTGAAACACTTTGAAAATACAGAACGCACGGTCGTTGGTATTCTCGTGTTCGCGATGGACCAACGAGTGGACTGAATGAGTCTGTGATTGGTTGGCGAGTCTATAACAAAGAAACCCCGGAAGAGAAGCCTAAAATCCGACCAATACTGATGGTCGCCAACCCCATGTTTCTCTCAGCTTTGCTCTGCTCCGGACTCTACAAGCTCTGGAGCACCGTTCAGCCTCATGGAGCAAGTCTTGACGGGAAACGGTCTCTATCTTGGCAGAACACCAGCCTTGATAGCTCCTGTTTCGAGACATCGTACGAAGGACGTTGCGCCGCATGTTATTAGCAGATACTCTTGCAGCTAAGCGAGTCAAGCAGTCGGATACCATGCTGAGGCATGAGATCTCTAGTTTAAGACATGTATGGACTAGGTAGGCTCCGCGAATGTTCATTGGATATTCATACCCTCAAGCATTCTCAGAGCATCGTGGTACAACCAATACACACACTGCTGAGATGGACAGAAGAAGCATACCTTAGCAGCATTACAATCGATACTCGCGATGATGTCGACTAGTTATTTGACATTTCATGCCATAGTTGAGTTCGCTTAGGTATTTTTCAGACATGTGTAAGACCTTCCCCACCAAATATTTCGCGCAAGGAAGTTCACCACGACGTGTTCATGCAGGTCAACAGAACCACTGTGCGCTAGTAGGGCAGCTACACCTCGCTGAGCAGTAAGTGAACAAGTTCGCGGCATGGTTGGCCAGCTGAGCCACCAAACGAAACACCCCGGATGGTTGTGCTGTCGATCTGGCGATCTCAAACTCCCGAGGGCAACTGAAGCCGTGATACCAGGCCTTTCGATAAAGTTGTTTCTACCGTCTCAGCTTTCTACAAGAATCACATGCCGGGGTACAGTCCGCATGTCAAGTCCTGTCCAATTGCATAGCTAGGAGTTCCTCGAGACGTTGAAACGCCCTCTACCTCCCGCCTCACAGACTGGCGATCTGACGATCGTACGAGCTGTTTGGTTTAGTGTGGCTGAGTGAGTCGATGAAGAGGTTGTATGACTTGACTCTGAAGCTTCAAGGATGCTGATACTGGAACAGCAAGCACCAGGACTTGCAAGTTATAAGACGAGCTAATTTCGTCGCAACAGATGATTCCTAGAGCATCGTACACTTATCATCTCACTGCTGTCTTCGTCAAGGCCCGCTAAGAAATATCTCTGGAAGGTCACCTATTCACACATGATCCTTTGTGACCTCAATCCCTCATATAAATATAAGCCACGTGCCGAACCACGACATGCAGAGTGTATGCTTCTTCTTGCTTCTGGCAAGCTTAGCGGACTGTCATCCTTTTTTCTCAATCAACCAACTCTCCATCGGTCAAATCTCCATACAGAAGCCCCTGGCAGAACACGAGACAAGCTCACGAAAACACGTATCTGCACCTAAGCGACCAAGCCAAAGTCACAACTCGAATGTGAATCTCGAGCAGAGGCCGAGAAGCGTAGAGGTGCATCTTACTGGCGAGGATGGAGAGGAAGTAACCACAGTGTGGTTGCCGCTTGGACAGCGCGTGTATGCCCGTAAGTTTTGAAAGGAAGTCGAAATCGCAAGTCAGGACTAATCCGAACATTGCAGGCGATTATCCAGTACTACCGTCGCGGCCACACACAGCCGAGATAGTCGGTGCATACGTACATCCGTCCGATAAGGCTGCGAACGTTCGCACCATGAAACGCGCGATATGTATCATACATGTCCGCGAGAACGACAGTACGAAAAGCGAGGGGTGGCTTGCGAGGCAAAGGAAGGCGCACACGCATCAATTAGCGACGTTCCACTGGACCGACGGAAAGGTTGGGTTTGGGAGTCCGGAGAGTCCTTGGTTCGGAGCCGGCAGGGAGGCCGAAAGCTACGAATGCTTTTGATGGTGACATCATTCCCCTGCTGGCCGGCTGGCCGGTGACCGACTTTGAGCGGTACCTTATGATTCATGAATAGTCTGTGGCCGGTGGTGACCGCGCTAGATTTATAGGCTCCAAGTAGTCATAGCGTGTAATCAAAGACTTGACATTGATCTGTCTTCACGAAGCCCCCGCATCCCTTGAGCTCATGCCGACCATCTCGTAGGCACCAGCGCCGTCTCTTCCGCTGCCGTGGTCTTCACGCGCGAAGCCTGCTTCTTCATCCGGAGCAGCAGTGGCTGTCACAGGTCCCTTGGGCTTGCCTCCAAAGGAGATGGGCTTCAGCTCTCTCCACTGACAGGCCCATACGCCGAGGAAAATCATTAGAGCAGCACTAGCGACCTGGAGGAGCCACCAAAACAGCTGCGAAGGAATAGCCTTTGTGTATAGGGAGGTGACGATTAGATTTATGAAGTGAATAGTGAGGGCAAAGTCCGGTATAAGTTTTGATCGCGCAATTAAAAGCAGTAAGAAAATGACACTATTATCGCGCAAGTCAGTGCTATCCTACAGATGAGCCGTGTAAAGGGGAAGCGCACCATATGAGACTGTCCATCATCCAACACAGACCAAGCATCCATCCTGTAGTGACATCGCCGCGAATTGTCTTCCAGCTCAGCAGCAGATCAAGAGTGACTTGTCTACCAGCCACTAAAGCAGTAAAGAGGATGAGAGCAGCTGCCACAGCATAGTATAGGACTTGAAGAATGACAATCTGCGCGAGGATTCGAGTTGGTGCAAGGTCGGCAAGGGCACCTGGACGAGCCGGACGTCGACGACGAGGCATATTTGATCGCGCTATCGGTGTTGAGACATCGGGGATTTGTGTAGCGCAGACAGATTGAATGTGGAGGATAAAGGAGAGGCAGCAGCTTCGGTACTGTGATGGTTGCGGACAAAACAATAATAAGGTACCTGCCTCATGATGCTTGAGCTCGGAGACGGAGACGATACGTCGGGGGCCCTCGGGCCGTCCCTGGACCCTGTCACCGTTGACGTACCTTCCAAGGTCAATGCTTCGCTCTTGCAGTGTTAATCGTAGATGCGTCTTCCAATGCTTTATTTGGTCGGTCCTGAAGGCAAGAACGACTAAGGAATCACTACTGCATTCGCCGCTTTGCTGTCCATCTTACTTTATATCGCCACAGATCGCACATTTATCAGTACCCAGTGAAGATACACAGAATGGGTTGGTTCGGCTCATCGTCTTCGTCCTCATCGGCTGACAAGCCGGCAACACTCGAGTCGCCAAAACCATCTCACGATGGCGGGTTCATCGCCCCGGACAGAACACAACGCGCAAAATGCTGGGAAGGCCGGGATAACTTCTTTGCATGCCTGGACAAGAACAACATCATCGACAGTGTCAGGGAATCCGACAAGGCCGCCTCATTATGTAACACAGAGAACGCAGCATTCGAGAAGAATTGCGCCAGCAGTTGGGTATGTTATTGATGCGCCCACGGACTATGTCGGCCTCCAATACAGTCACTGATCCTCCGCGCAGGTGCAATATTTCAAGAAGAGAAGAGTCATGGAGTACCAGAGAGATCAAACACTGAAGCGACTGGAAGCCGAGGGCGCAAAGGATATCAGCCAGCAACCAGGCGCGAAGGGCCTGTAGTTGCAGGCACATGTCCTTGCTAGATTCCCGCCGCAGAAAGACGCATTGGTACCAAGCACAGGATTGATGGTCTCGACTCATCTCAGAAGCTTCACGACTGGCAGAGATTATCCATGATGACGCTGTCATCGGGCCTCGTCCGTGTCCCTCGAGAATGATGGACACCGCAACCGCCGATGTAGGGTCGATGCTCTGCCTGATCATAAAGAAAAGGTCATCTCTCGATGATCAAAGATGATGAATTTGATTGTTGAATACTCAACTTGCGATCGATATTGCATGCATGCGTAGAGCATGGTCTGTACTGTAGTTGTACTATATTCTGTAAATAAGTCACGATAAAGATTAGCTTTGCACTGCATGTAGCACGGTGACTGCACATATCCACGTTGTATAGACATGATATCTTCCACTTAGGCGTATGAAACCAACAAGGTATACTGCTTTGTAGGAACATAAAATATGGCGCACGGACTCACTCACCTCCGGGAGTGACTATCACGATTGTTCCATCTTCCGATTCTGGTTGTGTTTACCATGATCATAGACAAATCTACGACAGTCCGATATCATATCAGACAATAATCCAGGATGCAAAGATGGCGTAGCGTATCTGGCCTTGCGCCTCAATGTAGGCCTCAGAGATCATTAAATCGTACATACTGGAGGATCGCGCAGGCTTCGCAAACCCAGGCAGGAGCCTCGTCTTCAGAGCAAATAAAATTGGTCGATTTGTTACGGAGCTCGCGAGAAGAAGAGGACCTATCGGGGGAGATAGAAGTCGAGGGTTACGTACGTTCCATTCGGAAACAGAAACGGATAGCTTTCGCTGCGATTGGTGATGGCTCTACTACGAAACCGATGCAGGCGGTGCTGGATCCCGCCCAGGCAGAAATGTAAGGGCAATTTTCATAAGGAAGCGTTTCAAATCTCACAGACAGCTGCTTATGCCGTCCCTCAGATTATCCAATGGCGCCGCCGTTCGACTGATTGGCCAATGGAAGAAATCCGGTGGCAAAGGACAGTCACACGAATTGCAAGTTTCGAGTACAGAGCTCCTGGGCCAGAATGACGCTTCGGTATCAAGACTTTGGTTTGCCACTGGCGAATACACCGTGACTGACAGCATGCGCAGACATATCCAATACAAAAGAAATATCAATCACCCGATTTTCTTAGGACGGTGCCGCATCTTCGCACACGACTCCCATTCCAGGCTCTCCTGTTGCAATTCCGTTCTCTAGTAATTGCTCAACTCACGCTGTTCTTCATCAGGGAAGGATTCACGCAGACGCATACTCCAATCATCACGTCTTCGGACTGTGAGGGTGCCGGAGAAGTCTTCACAGTGTCATCCAATGCAGCCCAAGGCTCGCATCAGAAATCTGCCGATGGCCAAGTCGAGCACTTCTTCCGTACACCCAAGTATCTGACCGTGTCTTCCCAGTTGCATCTCGAAGCACTAGCCCAGTCTGTAGGCCATGTCTGGACTCTGTCGCCGACGTTCCGCGCCGAGAAGAGTGACACCGCACGACACCTCAGTGAGTTCTATATGCTCGAGGCGGAAATGGCCTTTACAGATGATATGAACGTTGTCATGGACCTCATCAAGCGTATGATATGCCATGTAGCATCTGGTGTACGGGCGCATCCAATCGTCGGCGAGATCATCGACCGTGCTAGTGGGCCCACCGAGGAAGACGACATTCAGATGATTACCCCTCAAGCATTGCAACACAGGTGGGATTGTCTACAGATTGAGAAAAGTGGTGCCCCTTCGGATCCGACATATAAGTACCCAGACTGGCCAGTAGTCACCTACACCGAGTGCATCAAGCTTCTGCAAGGCAGCGCTGCGACGAACCCTGGCTTGTTTGTGTTCAAGCCGACCTGGGAAGATGGTCTACAGGCTGAGCACGAAAAGTGGCTAGCACAACATTTCGACTCACCATTGTTCATCACGGACTACCCACGAGCTCAGAAGCCATTCTACATGAAGCCAAATGACGATGGCCAGACAGTGGGGTGTTTCGATCTGATATTTCCGGACGTCTGCGAGCTTGTCGGCGGCTCTATGCGTGAGCACCGTCCCGAAAAGCTTGTCGAGCGCATGAAATCTCAAGGCCTCTTCAAGGAAGACTCGGATTCTTCGAGTGTGGATTGGTATGTGGATCTTCGCAAATACGGCAGCGTACCACATGGAGGTTTCGGACTGGGATTTGACAGGCTACTCTGCTACCTCAGCGGAGTCGCAAACATCCGAGACGTTGTGGCCTTTCCACGGTGGTATGGGCGCTGTGACTGCTAGTCTGAGCTTAGTCAATAGCGGCACTTGCCGTCGAGCTCACAGCGGCTGAGCGGCTACCTTCGGGCAGGCAAAGACCTCCGCGTCGCTTCGAGAAGCCTGTTGCGGACTAACCCGAACTAGAGAATCAGAGATTATCTGATTACAAGCTACGGGATATAGTGTCAAAATTTGATTGACACGCGGACATAAGACCTTGGAGCGCCTTGGCCGAGCCAATTCCGCCGAGTCGAGCGTTCTCACTCACACCTGCGGAGCAAGGACAAGTCCGCGGCGAAGGCATGCTGCATGGCAATGGACGATGATACTGCATCCGCATGGTGGCATGTGGTCTCTCGCGACCCGAGTGGTTAGGTGACCGAGAGGATCAAGTCAGAAGACATACACTGTCCCAATAACATCAACGGCACCCTGGTCAAGAGCAAGGGGTGGGAGAAGGCTCCGAGCTCGGGTTGGTCTCTGTACTAGTAAAATGTAATTATAAGATTCTTCGTGTCAGAAAGTGTACTGTAGAGGGAAAAGGGTATGATGGGGTCGAGACCTGGCCCTGCTGGCGGCTGCTTCTCAGCTGCCTCGGAAGTGGAAAACGCCGCTTGTCATGATGGAATGACAGGACGGTTCAATGTGCTGGATCGATCGACAAAACTCCCAATTCTTTCAGAGATAGCTTCTTGTAGACAAGGTCGACTCACATCTTGGAGTCCCCACAACAGCCCCCTCGACTGCAGAACCATAGCGCGTTGTTGTGCCTGTGTTTTTTTTTTCTTCTCAGCTGGCAACATCGTCATCGATCGGCTCTACATTTTGTCTTGTCAGCGTGGAGGTGAAGAAGCATCATAATACAAATTCCCAGACCACCATCGGACATTTTTCCAGCAGCAGAACCCAGGCCTGGCCAACTCTTCCTCACGACACATCTTTCAAACTGGATACCATTGCGCCTCAGCGCGGGCACATGGCCGCACACGATGGGTTCTCCGCCGGCCTCGCCGAAGAAAACGAATATGAGTAGGGACATCGTCGTCGATCGGTGATGGAATTTTTTATTCTGATGGCCTTGTGTAGCTACGAAGGACTACCACCAAACTTCTCTCTGGCGGCAAACATGGTCGCCGGAGCCTTTGCAGGCATTGCCGTATGTTGGAATTGAGTCGGAGGTGTTTTGTTACGTGTCGTTATCGGTATACTGATTTTCCGTCAGGAACACTCGGTCATGTATCCCATCGACCTCCTCAAGGTTTGTCTCTCTCGCCATTGAATGTCAGCGGGCTTGACGTATTTACTCATCTTCTCTAGACACGCATGCAAGTCATGAACCCCACGCCGGCGGCTATTTACACGGGTCTCGGAAACGCCATTGCGACGATATCTAGAGTGGAAGGATACATGTCACTATGGAGGGGATTATCAAGTGTTGTCCTCGGCGCAGGTTAGCACGAACCCTTGTTTCCGTCACATTCCATTTCTACGGGGCGCAACCTCTGACAGAGAAAATCATCAGGTCCGGCTCACGCCATTTACTTTGCGACATATGAAGTTGTCAAGCAAGAAATGGGTGGCAATGCATCGGGACACCACCCACTCGCAGCAGGTACGTGGCATTTGCGACAGAAGCTACTGATTTATCCAGAGAAAAAAGAGAGAAGAAAAGAAGACTAATTCCTTCTACAGCAACTTCCGGCGCCTGCGCAACGATAGCAAGTGATGCTTTCATGAATCCCTTCGATGGTGCGTCTCAGAGTCTGATCTACTTGGTCGCTTTCCGCCTTCTGACGGCTATACAGTGATCAAGCAACGCATGCAAGTCCACGGCTCCATCTACTCGTCCGTCTCACAGTGCGCCCGCGCCGTCTTCCGCAACGAAGGACTCCGCGCCTTCTACGTCTCCTACCCGACCACTCTCGCCATGACCGTCCCTTTCACCGCCCTACAATTCACCGCATACGAGTCCATGACAAAGTTCATGCACAGAAGTTCGGGCTACGATCCCCTGACCCACTGCACGGCCGGTGGTCTCGCAGGTGGCTTCGCGGCGGCCGCCACCACTCCTCTAGACGTCATCAAGACTCTCCTGCAGACCCGCGGAAACTCGACAGACCCCGAGATTAGAAATGCGCGCGGTCTCGTCGAGGCGGCGTCCATCATCGCAAGACGAGACGGAGCCAAGGGATTCTTCAGAGGAATGAAGGCCAGAGTCGTCACTGCGGCGCCCAGCACCGCCATCTGCTGGTATGTCTTTCTGATCCACTAGTTTTGCGTGTTTTGTGACTGACAATCGACCCACAGGTCCGCCTACGAAGTCGCCAAGGCCTACTTCATCTCCGCCGAAGAGGCCAAATGAACATGATCCACACACAACACGCACCCCTTCGCACGGTCCTTGGACTATTACGCGCGCTTGGGGCAGGCCTCTACTATGCAAAGCAATCAATACTCACGAACCGAGCGAAGAAATAGTCTTACTACAACAAGACAGCAGACGGAAGGAACCCCATCCTCGCAATTGGGCGCAGCAGCGGAACGGATAGATGATTGATAGAAAAAAATAACAAAAGTGATGGGACCGCACGCCGTCACAAAAAAACGCTTGACAGGGCCTGTGCTGCTGCCTTGGGACTCAGCAGGAGCGGGATTGAGAGGGCATATCAAACCACGCCGGAGCGAGCGAGCAATCAACAAAGTTTTCTCGCATCTTTTTTTACTTCTCGTCTTTTTCTGAGCAAGCGGTCATCAACCTGGATGGATGGATGGATGGATGAATGGATGGAGCCTTGATTCAAAATACTTGGTTTACAGGAGGATCACCTGGTTATTGTCTACGAGAGAAGTGAGAAGTCGGCGATAAACCTTTTTTTTTCCCTTTTTCTTCGGCGCGAGAGAGGGTGTCTTTATCCTTGATGATGTCCCTTTCCGCCAAAGGGAAAGAAATGTTGTCGCTGTTTCTTCTCTCTCTCTCTCTCTCTCTCTCTATTCTCTCTTTCTTTCCTCAAATCTGGAAGGGCGTAAACGCATCAGGGGAACAGTGTAACAAATATGTAGGATAGACAACAACGAGATGATTTTGGCTGGTTCTGACACGGACCGGGCCTGCTGATTATGTGTCACTGTTTCTCGTTCCTTTTTGCTCACTTTTTGCTTACTTCATCGCTTTCTGTTCCTGGCCCTTGTGGTTTCTACGTCGTTTGTTCGTTCGTCATCGCTAAGCAGAGCAGAGCAGAGCAGAGCAGAGCAGAACAGGACAGGACAGGAAAGCTCGAAAAGTGGATAGATGGCGAAAGGGATTCGTGGCCTGAGAAAAGGTAATGGATTAGGTAGGGTGGAGGAATGCATTCAGGGCGTTCGTTTTACATGTACAAATAATCGAATGTGTTCTTTTTCTTGCTTTTCATCCCATTTCGTCTCTCGTTGGGTGTGCTCGAGACAGTTATCGAGAAGATGAATGTCATTTGATTACCTTAGGTGCTGATTGAACGGAATGGAATGGGGGTGGTCTTAGTTGTTCTTGGGTCATGTACGAGGGTGGAGTTTGTGGGCTCTTTGTCCCGGTCTGTCATGGCTGCTATCGCTGAGGCTACTATTACTGCTACCACCACCACCATTACGACGACATGGTATTTGATGTATCCGCGAAACATCGTCTCATTTCTCGCGTGCCATTCTCTGGTTACTTTCGTCCCATTCTACACGAAAAACCCCCGAACAGTCCATTAGACCGATCATCAATAACCCCTTGGAACCCCCATTACTCCACTTTCAGAAGCCGATGAAAAACCTTGGTCGCTTTCCTCTCTTTCATGCGCTTCTCATCTCCGCTGTTGTCCATAGTTCCCTAGCCTCGCTAATATTTCAGCCATGTCGTGTCCGCCACCCCCGACTGCGCCATTGACACCGGCACCACCACCACCACCGCCACCGCCACCGCCGCCGATGTCGATGCCATTGCCAGGCTGCTGGTGCTGTTGGTATCTCTGCATGATGGGCGACGAGGGCATGCTCTGTTGTTGTGGCTGCTGCTGCTGCTGCTGCTGCGGGCTCTGTCCGGACAACAAACTGGCAAGCGCAGGATTCGCCCTCAGAGCCGCGAGGGGATCACCATGTTGCTGCTGCTGTTGTCCGAAGCCGTGCGGCGGCGGAGGAAACCCCTGAGCCAAGGATGGTGGCGCCAGAGGTGACGGAATCGGAGGTGCAACGACACTGTTCCCAGCCAGCAGTTTCGCCAGATCAGGTGTCAAGCCGGTTGCAGCTGCTGCCGCTGCTGCCGCGGCGGCGAGAGCAGTGTGTTGGCCTGCTGATGTTGTGGGTGGTAGAGACGGTGGAGAGAGGTGTTGCGAATGTGGTTGTTGCTGCGACATCGCCCCCAACAGCTTCTGTAATCCAGAATGATCTAGCGATGTTATCAAGTTGCTGAGATTGGGTGATTGTGATGATGGTGGTATCGTCATATGTAGAGCAGCTGGAGGCGGTGGAGGCGGAGGGAGACCTTGATAGCCATATTGTGGTGGAGGCGCTGCAGAAAGAGAAGGTAGCGGAGGTGGTGGTGGCTGATTCTGAGTCACCATTGCCGCCGCTGCCTGAGATTTGGCCCTTAGGACAAGCTCGGCTGCCACATTGAGATCGAGGTCTTGATATTCGTCGAATCGAACATTTGCTGGATTCGTCCTGTCATAAAGCTGCAATGGGACCTTGACTGTCTGTTGGTTCAGCCGCGTGAGCTGGGACACGGCCTGCACTCCTTCCATAATTTGTCGTTTGATGACGGCATCGAGAGACAGGCGAGGCGATAAGTAGAGCACATCTACGCGTATACCGCGAGCTGCAAATGTCCTCTCGATGTACGAAATAAACTCGCGGTCGATGGTGTCGAGGACTATAATCTGCACGTCAGGCACCTCTCCAGGACGTCGACGTGGTAGCGGCAGATCATCGTCCTCGCTCCTTCTCGGAGAAGGACTTCGATAACGATTTCGAGAATACGGCGATCGAGAACGGCTCCGGTAGCGCGAGTCGTATCTGTCGCGTGAGCGGTCTCTACTACCGCGATGTCTGCCATATGTAGGCGATGGTGTTCGACGGAACTCCTCTCTTCCTCCGCGTCCACCGCTTCTTCGGTTCCTGTCTCTATCTTCACGCCGTCTGTCTTGTCCACTCGGCTGATAACGATCAACGCTCGCATTGACCCCTCTTCCGGTGTTTTCGGGTGATCGTGAGCGACGGTTGCCTTTAGTGTCTGTGTTGCGGTTCTTCTGTGGTTTGCTGACCTCCAGATCTGGGGCCCCATGTCAGCTGACTTGTTTCTCTATCGACACAAAAATCAAAACGTACGGATTTTCTTCCCCCGGATGACTTTGCCTTGCTCCACCTGCATAGCCTTCGCACAAGCGCTAGGCTCGAGATACTGTACGAATCCATATGCTTGCTTGATGGAGATTTGAGCCAGGTCTCCATAACGATGGAAGACATGAAAGATGTCCCTCTTTGTGACCCTCTCCGAACTCAGGTTGCCTGCTCACATGTCAGTGGAAGGCCAAGACCGACGCCAATACATCATGATAGCAGAGAAAAAGAGCCACTTCATACCAACGAAGAGTCTCGAACCGTGCGGGAACTGTTCCCAATTTCCTTCTGTGACATATTTACGCTCCTCGTTAAGGAACACGTCGTATTTGCGCTGAGTATCGGGTGTCCACGGCACGTCTGCGTCGTCCAGCACTTCTCCCGCCGCTTGCTTGATCTCACGTTGGCTCTCCAACTCCCGTTGTCGTTTGGCTCGAGATGTCGGACTTTCCGAATGCTCTTGTCTGAGCTGACTTTGGAAGGAAGCGACGGGCGGAGGTGGCAACGAGTCGACACCCGGTACAGCATCTTGACCTGGTGCTGCGGGATAAAGTGGGGCCTGGGATATGGCGTTGTAGGAAGAGTTTTGTGCAGCAGCAGCAGCCGGAGCATGCTGGCTGTGAGGGTGGTAGGCGCGTATGTCCGTGGAAGAGTCGTAATGAGGATGCATTGACGGCTGCTCTTGCGCTGGTGGCTTAGGAGGAAGACCAGGCGGGGGACCATGTGTGGCGGTCGCCGCTGTCTCGGAAGCAGCACCTGGAGGAGCTGGCTGCGCGTCTGCAGTGGTAGACGAGTACCCGCCATCTGCTGACTGGACTTCTGCGTTGGTAATCGGCTGGGAAAAGGATGCGAAGAATTGTTGAAGTTCGGTCTGAGACTGCACAATTCGACTGTTATTAACAACGTCTGGCACAGCTGCCTCTACCGTTCCGTTTTGCAGTTGGAGATGGGCATGGGGAGGGGCTTGGGGATTGTCTTGAGCGGGATTTATGCTCGAGGGAAGGGCTGGAGCTTGAGCTGGAGCTGGCAGTGGGCTGCTCTGCTGGTATTCGGGAGTTTGTGCAGTTACATTGGTAGTAGAATGATGGGCGGCAAGGACATCTTGCTCGGATTGAACATGGGCTTGGGCATGGGCGTGATCAAAAGGCTGGGCTTGGATATGGGCAGGGATGGGCTCAGTGCTTGCCTGGAGTGAAGCTTGTTCATTTGGGACATAGTTCATTTGACCTAGGTTATCAAGCGAAGTGCCTTGTTGCTCCTGAACTTGTGTATGCTGTGGGATTTGACCACCCTGCACTTGGTGCATAGGCTGTGTGGGAACATGGCCTTCGCTGACGTTAGGGGGCTGGTTGCTGTCAACGACTGACGGGGCTTGACTGAGTTGCTGTGGCGGTTGGAGAACACTGGCTTGTGCCATATGTGCAGAGGTTTGATTAAAGGCCTGATCGATTTGCTTCTCAAGGATAGGGATGTTTTGGGGGACGGGATAGTGCAAGGGCTTGGGAGACACGGGGCTCAACACGGCGGGTTCGCTGGTGTATTCTGGATCCTCTGGAGGCGGGTTTGGAGAGGTCATGTATGCGGATGAACTGCGCCCTCTATGCGCCAGACATGTTAGGGAGGTATGGGATGAGTGGCAGCTGTTAGAAGGTCGATCGAGGACGCGACAAGATTTGAAAAAAACGCGAGCAGGAGGACTCTTTTGAGTTGATATGAAGGAAGTGTAAAGCAATACAGCTAGTCTTCTGCAATTGCTTGAGACTTCGTCCTTTCTGCCTGCTGATTTTCTGGGAACGATGAGTGTGTTCGCAACACTCTGATCAAATCGTGCTCCCAAGTAACAAGAAAAACTAGCAAAACAAACAAACAACAAGAACACCCGTTCAGCTGCACAAAGAGCAGTAGTAGTGGCAGATGGTGCTGGTGGTGATGGGTAGGTTGCAGCAGCAATAGCAGCGATCGTCGACACTTTACAGCACGAATCCAGAGAATGACGAGAGCGACAAAAGGAAAACTGTAAAACCACAGAGCTCGAGTTACTAGCCACGAGTTCAGAAGCGCGTTCGACGATGGTCTATTACGAAATTGCAATACGCGGAGAAAGGACGTTCTCTGTTTCCTTTTTTGTGCCCTTTGCTAAGAGAAAAATTGAATAATCGTGAACAGTCCACGGCCATGGCGCGAAGGCGGTTTGGCGTGTCGTCATCCTTTCCGTAATACAATGGCATTTCCCCCCCAGTTCAGCCGCCTTGGCCCGGACCATTTTATATTGTATGTGCACCAATGCACGCGCTGGAAGAGTCCCTGCAGGAGATCGTACAATAGTAGACACACGCCTGATCTTCTGGAAGTGCACGTACTCTTTAGGCTAACTGTATCTAATCACCCAGTACAAGTACACTTCTACTCCACTTTTCTCGCGCAAACTCCAACGGCGGTCAAGAGTACTGTACATGTTGTCGTGCTGTCAATTTGAGCGTGTTGGGGCCTTGCGAAGGTTAGAGTAGAAGTGTTACATGCACCGGTGCTCTGTTCGCCTCCGGTCTTATCGCTCCGCCGCCACTTGGTCCAGAACCCCATCTCGTTCCACACATGCACTCTATATGCACAAGCAGAATTTACAGCCAAGTCTAGAAGAAGATGATCAGAGGCGCGCAGCTGCGACGTAGCTTGCCTCCTCTTACAACGCAGTGGTCACGGAGTCAGTTCCTGCTATTGTCACGGACTTATGCTTCACGGCCTGCAGTGACGAACGATGTCAATGAGGAGGAGCTTGACGAAGCGAGAAAGTGGCTTTCGAGATTTGATGCTGAAACTATCCCACGTAGTCTATGCGATGTATCTTTCAGCAGGTCCTCGGGTCCTGGAGGCCAGAACGTGAATAAGTATGTGAGACGCAGTATCAGGAACCACTCATCGCCATAGCATTTTCTTAGAAGTCCTTTTGCAAATAGATTGCTGAATTCTTGTGGTTGTAGAGTCAATTCAAAGGCGACTTTACGCATTCCTTTGGCTTCACTTCTGGCACAGCTCCCTTCCATCCTTCGACCTGCTATCATGAAGTCGAGATATTGCGCTACCAAGTCAGACTCACTGGTCATTCAAGCCGACGACAGTCGGAAGCAGACGGATAACGTGCACAGTTGCTTCGTCAAGCTGCATAATCTCATAGTCGAAGCCGGTCAAGAGGTGGTCCCCGGCGAAACGAGCGCGGACCAGCTCGAGAGGGTGAAGAATCTGTATGTCATAGACTGTACCACTAATCAGAATCTGTTAGCTAATGGGTCTTGCCAACAGTCAAAAGGCCGAGAATGAGGAGAGGTTGAAGCACAAGAAAAAGCACAGTGACAAGAAGAGTGCAAGGCGGAGTGGTGGCAAAGCCGACTACTAACCAATAATACATCTTGACAAGGGAGTCCATTGCTCGTTTTCATGATTGTGGACTATCTGGTTGTTATACACAAGCGAGTCTTGTCGCTCGGTGCGGCCGCTATGTTGGAAGAAGGGAAGGAAGACAAGCAAGTGCCTTTCTGAATATGTAAGATCATTATGGTAGCAGAGAGTAGTGTTTTGGTCTACATAATGGTGGTCCTTGTAGATCAGTATTTGATCTCTCGAAGAGTGTCAAAGTAGATCAAGATAAGGTATATAAGGTATTTATCCTCATACTAAGGTACCACCTAGAAAGTCCAGGGGTTGCTTCTGGACCCTTGAGCTTTTGAGACAGCAAGCAGCAAGCAGCAGATCTGGAGAGACTTGGCAAGATGGGGGAGCGGGAGACGGAGCGAGGATGGATCCGAGTCAAGTCGAGTGAGTGAGGGTTGTTTGAGGTGTCGTGTTGTTGTTGCATAGTGGCTTGCTTGTGCTAATAATTACCCTCCGAGATCAACCTTGAGGCCGCCTGTTAGTGGGTTAGTGTTGCAGAGTAGTCTTGGTGGCAGCTGCAGCTCGTGAGTTTCAGGAGACAAAAGTGCTCACTTTACGATACTCAGCTATGCCTGCTTCACCTTGTCTCTTACCTCTTCGTTCTCCATCATCATCGTCATCGCATGCTTTTGTTCCTTCTGTTCCCTTCCCTTCCTTTGTTTTACCACTTTCAGGAGTCATGGCTCCAAAGCACAGGGATGGCGATGTGGTCGCCTCGGTATGTTGACGATCAAGTATTACCTACCTTGCTGAATGCTATATACTTACGATGACACAGTTTCCTGGCGAATATATTTCTTGGATCCACACCACCTTCGCGTACGCTGCTTTCTTAGGCGCATTCGTTGTAGGATGGTGAGAACATGCGCGCGCTGTATCTCTCGACTATCAGAGCATGTTGCTGAGCTCGTCCATAGCGCATTACATTACCAAAAGATTGTCCAAAATGAACACTTTGTATGGAACCACTCGAACCTGCCCAGTTCTTGCACAACCACTGACCTGCATATGATAGGGCTATCCGATTGAATGGTTCCCTTCTGTCTCTGCCACCATTGGCGATCGCTACCCCGAACGATCTGTGTTTCAGGTCTTCATCGCGCTCACTTCCGGTTCGTCCAGCCATTACAAAAGTCCCCCGCCGCATGGCATCACGGGCGAGTCTAATCGTCTCATACGCAGCTCCTCGATTCCTCCTCGTCATACTGTGGTACATCTTGACGGCAAGACCCAACTCTTCTCTACCCAAGTTTGTCTTTGGTGTAGGTGTCTTCAGAACCCTCACCTGTGGTGGCTGGACCTATGTCACTTCCACCGACGACCATGACTGGCACGACATCTTCATGATTTCCTATCTCGTTGCCACTCTTCCATGGACCATTGGATGTCTGGCACTGAGCCCGAACAACCCTAAAGCCATCTTTTACAGGAAGGTCTTTGCCGGCTCTTTCTTTGCTACTTTGATTCCTCTTGTCTATTTCTTCATTCAGCACAAGGTCCACAGAGTGCCTGGTGGTGAGTCCAAAACATCATTCATTATGCCCTATACAAAAGCGCGCCATCTGACAAAGGCTCCCAGCTTATACCATCTACGCCTTCTTCGAGTGGTCGCTAGTCCTCCTCGACGTGGCATTCGACGCCGTCACCGCACTTGACTTCAACGGTCTGGAACTCGTCGTGAAAGACGTCAAGGGAACGAGTAGAGGGTACGTTCACTGGCTTCCGAAATAGGCCGTGGTAGGGGTAGCCACATCCGATATCTTTTTGTGAAGGCTCGTCTGATCCGCCATCCCGTCTTACAGAAACAGCAAGAATGTGTCCGATAAGATCCGTCAGACCGAGTGAGTTCCGCCATGCTTTGAACGCATCCTTGACATACAACTGAGTGGATTTGCAGGAAGGACAAGCCAGTCGGACAGGTCTTCGCTCCCGGGTTCTCAAATGGTGCCCTCCTCGATGCTCTTGCTGAGGTATATGCTGGATACATCTTTTGGTCCGTCTTGACCGGCCTCGGATTGCTCATCTGGTACTTCCCTCTCTGGCACATGGGAATCTCCGGATACGAAGCATTCGTCATGACACCCGTTTCTCCATTTCTCCTCGGGATCACTTCATTTCGTAAGCTGGTCATTACAAACATCCGCGTTGTCTATCTGCTCAGCATCTCTGGTCTCCTGGCCTACCTGGTTGCCTCCCCTGAGTGGCGTCTCACGACTGTGGGCTTTTCTGTGTCCACGGGTTGCTTGGCCTGGTCGGCATCGTGGTGGGCGGATCGCGCGCAGCCGGCAAAACTCGAGGGACGGATTGCCGCTTTCTCTCTCGGCTTGCTCGCCTCGAGCGTAGCGAAATATGCCTTCCAGACCAACAACCCTGTGTGGCCAGCCGTGCATGCTGCGAATGGCGGATGGAACAAGACCGGCACTCTTCTTGCTATCCTCGCGATGCTCCGTATGACCAGGAGACCACTTGACGTGACTGGAGGTGTCTCCTCGCTCAAGGTCCCGTCGGGCTCAGCATTCCCTGCTGCTCTCGGAATCTCTGGTCTGATGTTCGGCATGCACTCGCTCCTTTCCGACTCCAGCACCATGATCTCTTGGGTCTGGGAGGGCTACCCCATCAGAGGGCCTATGGCTGTTCCTCACGGTAGCTACACCCTGTTTGCTATGGGTCTCGGTCTGCTTATTGGTCTTTATTACCCCAAGTTCACGCGTAGCTGGACTTTCTATGGCATCGGTGCCACTGGTGCTGCAGTGCTGACAGGCTTCTCTCGTTGGTTTGGTTTCTACGGAGGTCTTACTCTTGCTGCCTACTTGATGGCCGTCGCTCCTGCTCTCATCTCGAACGCAGTCCGGTTCCCACCAGGCCGCACCTTTTTCCTTGGTTTCTTCTTCTATAATGTGCTGGTTCTCGCCCACGTCTGGGTCGTAGCATATGCCTTTGTCCCCGGTGGCCCTTTGATGCGTGAGCACACTGACTGGGTCATGACGGCGATGATGCTTGCAATTGGTGCAGGTGTCTTTTCCGCCACTGCTTCAGCATCAAATGGCAAGACTAAGACGTCACCCAACTCCAACCCAGCAGCTCGTAAGCAGCGCTCTTACTTCTTGTACATTCTCCTTGGACTCCAGCTCCTTTCGGTCTCCGTCTCCTATCTCCGCTTCCCATCTTACGACTACACTCCTTATCATGCACCGGAAAAGTCCATCACCGCTGGTATCTGGACAATTCACTTCGGTCTCGACGAGCCCTTGTTCACCTCTGAGCGTCGCATGGCCCAACTTCTGCGTGAGCTCGAGGTTGATGTGGTCGGTCTGCTCGAATCGGACACTCAGCGCATCATCATGGGCAACAGAGATCCTACGCAACATCTAGCCGAGGAGCTGGGTATGTGGGTGGACTACGGTCCAGGCCCCAACAAGCACACTTGGGGCTGTGCTCTTCTGTCCAAGTTCCCCATCATCAATTCTACGCATCATTTGCTCCCTTCACCTGTGGGCGAGCTGGCACCTGCCATCCACGCGACGATTGAAGCCTACGGCGAACTCGTGGATGTGTTCGTCTTCCACTCTGGCCAAGAAGAAGACCCAGAGGACAGACGCTTGCAATCGCTGTACCTTGCCGATCTCATGGGCTCTTCCCCACGCCCATCGATTCTGTTGTCTTACCTGGTCACCAAGCCTGGCGAAGGCAATTACCACACTTATGTCAGTGAAAGGAGCGGCATGCGCGACATTGACCCCGCAGACAACTGGGACAGGTGGTGCGAATACATTCTATACAAGGGACTACGGAGAAGTGGATACGCCAGAGTCAGCAGAGACAGCATCACGGACACGGAGTTGCAGGTGAGTCTTGTCGTTCGGCTTCTTGTCTGCGATTTACTGATTGACGAATGTAGCTCGGCAAGTTTGTCGTGGGTTCGCCCGAAGGCGGCAACGACCATATCTCAGAGGATGAGGTCCCCGAGGGCCTGCGATTCCCCAAGTTGTTCCGTGGAGAGGGTGTCAGGGGACACAGGTACCATGTGTTTGACGAACCGTGGTATTATGCATAGATGGGGTTCCGAGCAGGTTTCCAAGATAGTATGTCGTAGCAATAAGTGTCGGATACAAAACAAACATATTCTGTATACTAGACGAGTCTTCCAAGGAGAGATGGTTGGTTCCTCGAGCATCTTCCGCAGATGGACAGATAGGTTCATCTCCCGAGAAAGAGAAAAGTTGTTATCTTCCAATTTTCTTTCATCCATTCTTGCGAAGCCTGACGATCACCTTGCTGTACCTCGCCACCAGGGTGACAGGATGCAAACCATGCGACACAACATTGCTCACCATTATCGACGAGCAAGCTGTCTATATTGTGTCAAATCGACGTCCGAGAGATGTTCATCTTTACGCGTTGAAAGTTCCAATACTTGTACCTACCTTACCTCCACTATCACAGCACAAGCAGCAACACAAAGCAAAGTAGGGACAGGCCCCCATCGAACTAGAACACGACCTTTGTTGAAATCATAAATCATCATCATCATAGTGGAGAAGAAGCCGCCCATCCCACATCCATTTTCCCCATCTCTGGCGTTTCCGATCGCTGTGCTCTGCTTTTTCGAGCCGCTTGGTGCCGGACGCCCCCGGTTCTTGCTGCGGTTTTTGCTCGTGATGATTAACGGGTGGGTATGCTGATGCCGTCGGGAGTAAAGAGGGGGTGAGAAGAGTGTGAGGAAAAGAGGCAGTACTTCGCCTACAAGGAGACAGAACCAGACAGGCGGCTTGGGGGGAAGGGGTCTCGAGTACCTAAGGTAGGCTCTATATTCTCAGTAAATTACCTTACCTTACCTTATTTCTCACCATCATCGTCACCACCAAGCTCGAGTATTTACAGTACAGTACCTCAAGTTTGCAGACGACAGCAACCTTGCTCTTGCCCTCTGGTCGAGGGGTTCAGTCCACCCCCACATTTACATACGAAAGAAGCTAGGCTTCCTTTCTCCATCCAGTCGATACGCGCAGCCGCATCGCAGCCGCATCGCAGCCGCCTCGCTCGGAGATGGAAAAGGATATGCTGTGACGTCAGACTTACATGGGGGCGTAAAGCGTAAGATGGACGTATGTTGGATGGATACCCGTACAGTGAGAGGGCAAGGGAGTGGGAAGGGGAGGGCAAGGCGAGGAAAGGGAAGGGCAAGGAAGCCGTCTTTTCGAGGGTTTCTAGATTCGTCTGTCTGGCAGCGTCCCGTCGTCATAAGCTCCATTATGCTCGTATGAGTTCATGTTTCGTTGCTTGCTGCAGCTTCTAACCCTGACAGTTGCTCCACCCCTCACTACTTCTGCACCTCTGAGCTCTTTAAATGCCGTTTTTGCTTTTCCTCTCTTCCTTGACCTACTTACATACCAATCTACCTATCAAGAACAAACAAGAAACCTCAAGCTTACCTGCTTCACTACATCAACAAGAACAACCACTACACAAAAGCAATCATGTTCCGCCAACAAATCGTCCGCTCAGTGCGCGTCTCCGCTCAAGCACCTCGCTTCTTCAGCAACGCCGCGCGTCTGCAGAAGAGCCCCGTCGAGGCCGCAAAGGACGCCGCCAAGACCGTCGATCGGACCGTCTCTGATGCCGCCGTCAAGGGCATTGAGAAGGGCGGTATGTCTTGCTCGCCCTCTGACTATCAATAGGAACAAGTTGCTGATGTGAAAACAACAGAACAAGCAGCCCAAGCCGCCAAGTCCGCCGCGGGCATGAACGCCTCGGAAGCAAAGGGCAAGGCCTCAGAGCTCCAGGGAAAGGCATCGGAGCTCGCGGGTGAGGCCAAGGGCAAGGCGTCTGAGTTGTCTGGTGAGGCCAAGGGAAAGGCCAAGGAGGTCGAGGGCGAGGTCAAGGCTAAGACGTCGTAGAGTGATGATGGCGCCGGGTTGTGGGCATGGTTGTGCAGGAGAAAGCGATGACGATGATGGTCGCGGAACAAGAGACTGAGTGGTTGGACGTCTTCTATGGCATTGTATTTCTCGTCGTATAGCGTTTTCCTAGTGGCAATCATGAATTCTTTGCTACATCAAGAACATCGTATCAATGGCTTGTCGACGGTCAGATATCTTCAAGGAATAAGCTCGGAGATGTAGTAGGTACATGTCGCAGCGTGGCAAGCAAGCCCATCAACAGGGAACAGCTCCAGCCAGCACGGTTCTGTCTCGAATGTCCTGTATCACACAAGATGAAAACAGCTTCAGGTGGCAATTATAGAGAAGTTTGCGAGAAAATGATGATAAGATGGATATATGGTCATTGCTATTACGAGGGTTGGTATCATCTCATATTCGCACTTTTGCTACACTGAGCTCTGCTGACGATGAATCAGAAAGACGAAAACAACCAGAGCTTGGTAGGCAGAGCTTGGTAGGCATGAAAGAGACGATGACACGCTCAAGACGGCGGCCACTTTGAAGGCGCGTCAACAACAGCTCTGGAGAACCTGGCGCTGACGGCGTCTTGTTTCTTCTGCTTTTCTTTGCGTAATATCCCCGTTCGATCTGTGACCGGAGTGGCGTTGATGATGTTGTCAAAGTCGTCGTCTTCGTCGTTGTCGTCAACATCCGAGCCCGACTCTGCGTCCGAGTCTTGATTGTTTTGTGAGATTATGCGGTGGGCTTTCGGTCTCGCGCCCGACTCGGAGTCGGAGTCGGAGTCGGAGGTGGGTTGTTGTTGAGGGGCGGGAGTGGGATTGACGAAAGGTTTCGAGGCCAGGACGCGGCGGCGGAGTTCGGCCATTTCTTCTTCGTCGTCGGAGTCTGAGGGCGGCATGCCGTAGGGGTCTCTTGTGTCTTCCTCGTCCTCTTCTTCTTCTTCCGAGTCTTCCTCGTCCTTGCTCTGCTCTCCTCCTTCTCCGTCTTCCGAACCGTCGTCGTCGTCGTCGTCGTCGTCGTCTAGGTTGCGTGTTCGATTCGTGTTTCCTCCAGTCCACACGTCCTTCTTGTGTGCTTCTCTCTCTGCTCGATCTTCGTTGTACTCGTCCTCGATCTTGGCCAGCCAGTCTTCTTCGGCTTTTTTGATGCCTTGTTCGTCTTTTGAGGCAGCGTAGCGCTTCAGCACTGCTTCGTTGATGTTGATGAAGGAAGGACCGTAGGAAAAGGACGAAAGAATGTCCTCGGCCCACTCTCTGTGTCCCACAATGAAAAAACAAGCAGCGAGAGCTTCGACACAGTTCAGCCTCCACGGTCGGCCGTAGTTGGTCTGGTTGGCAGCAATAAGATAGGGCAGTAGTCGCTGGTGGGGACCTCCGATCTTGCCGAAGGGAACCTCGGCGATTCTGTTCCACGAGGCCTCGACGACGGCCGCTCCGTACGTCTCGACCAGTTCCCGATCGGAAGGATTGCAGATGGTTTTGGCATTGGGAGAAACGACGATGCCCTGGAACTTCTGGCCGACGTGCAACTCGCGCATCAGACCCAGGCGCATGAGGCGTTTGCCCGAGCAGCGCTTCGCGTCGCAGTGGTTCAGATCCCATGCTGCGGCTTTGTAGGGTGGACGTCGGTTGCCGCTGCCGCTGCCGCCTGAAGCAGAGCCGCCGTCTTCTGTCGCTGCTTCTGTGCCTCTGGCGGGTGGCATGGGTCGTGCGGTCCGCGAGGTGGTGAATTTCTTGCCTTTGCCGGCGTGGTCTTTCTTGTGGCGAACCATCTTTCTTCTTTGCTAACTCCTGAATCTTCTTGGAGAGAGATTTCTGTCCGTTTCTGGGTAATGACTTGGAAATATGGACAAGTCAGTGTTGTCGTTGTTCAGACAGTGGCGGCAAGAGCCAAAAAAGGAAGCTCAGGATTTCCGAACAATCAATGACTGTGATCTGTGTTCTGTATCGGGCAGTTGCCCTTCACAATGGAAGCTCTTCATCAAGGGCCGACGTCACCGAGAAGTGGGGTGCCAAGAGCATCACCTACAAGTACCGGTACTTTGCACAAGTACGGTGCAAGGAATGCGAGCCTGAGGCCGCCGTCTATCTTTACCCCCTCTCTCGAGCCTGAGGCCGGATCAGGTCGGGCCGAGTTTGGCGTGTGAGTGAGAGATACGGTACTGTAGAGACACGGTACTGTAGAGATACGAGTGGGTCACCTTGAGTTCCACTGGCTTATGATGGCATCGAACCGGCATGGACTGGACTGGCATGGCATGAGCTTGTGTACCTTCCATTACCTTATACATGCGTATTATTCCATACTGCTCGTGCCTTGTATCTTACCTTGGTCAACACTTACATCTCACTCTACCTCACTCTCTTCCCCAGTGCCGAGTGGCCAGCACGCCGCCGTGTGCCCTCTCGTCGCGATAGTAAACAACCCCTCAGCTGACATCGTTTCCGTCTTGCCTTGCATACTTTGCCAAACAACAAAACAACCTCGACGAATACCAAAGCCGTCAAAGTGGAGGCGGCATCGGCTCGTTACGCCGCCAGGGACAGGTTCGCCCCTGGTGAGGCACCTCAGACCCCGCTGCAGCGATACATCCGTCAGTCTCTTCTTTCTTTCTCTTTTCTGGTACCCGCAAATGATGAACCAGATGTCTGACTCGTACCAAAAGAAAATGCTTGCGATCCTCAGAACTATGAGCCCAACCTGGCGCTGTGTCTCGAGATTGCCGACTTGATCAATGCGAAAAAGGGCAATGCGTAAGTCATCGTCTCTCTCTTTGCATCTTGCTTTCTCTCTCTTTGCATCTGGCTTTCTCTCTCTTTGCATCTGGCTTTCTCTCTCTTGCTGTCTAGCCACTGAACCACCATCACCATCGTCCAGACCTCGAGAAGCGGCCATCTGCATTGTGCAACTCGTCAATCACCGCAACCCCAACGTCTCTCTCCTCGCCCTGTCTCTGCTCGACATCTGCGTCAAGAACTGCGGCTACCCCTTCCACCTCCAGATCAGCACAAAGGAGTTCCTCAATGAGCTCGTCCGTCGCTTCCCCGAGCGCCCTCAGATGCGACCGACTCGCGTGCAACACAAGATCCTCGAGTTGATTGAGGAATGGCGCTCCACCATCTGCCAGACGTCAAAGTACAAGGAGGATCTGGGCTTCATTCGTGACATGCACAGACTGTTGAGCTACAAGGGCTATGTCTTCCCCGAAGTCAAGAAAGAGGATGCCGCAGTTCTCAATCCTAGCGATGTATGCGACCCTTTGCTCTCGGCCCGCCCGCGACACAGATGACTGACTTTCTCTCAATCACACAGAATCTCAGATCCGCCGAGGAGATGGAGGAAGAGGAAAGACAACACCAGTCCGCCAAGCTGCAGGAACTCATTCGACGCGGAACTCCCCACGACTTGCAAGAGGCAAACAAACTCATGAAGGTCATGGCCGGATTCGACAACCGACACAAGACCGACTACCGCGCAAAGGCTGCCGAAGAGGTGGGCAAGATCCAGCAAAAGGCCAGGCTGCTCGAAGAGATGCTGCAGGGCTACAAGGCGGGCGATGAGATCAAAGAAGGAGATGTATTCGAGGTTTGTTGTTTTCTTCGCCCATCTGTCCACAATCACAACTCACCACGCCCCCAGGAATTGGCCAACGCGCTTGCCAGTGCGCAGCCCAAGATCCAGAGGATGTGCGAAGAAGAATCCGAGGACCACGAAGCAGTCGCAAAACTGTTCGAGATCAACGACAGCATTCACCGCACCATCGAGCGTTACAAGTTGATCAAAAAGGGAGACATTCAAGGCGCGAACAACATCAAGCAGGGAACGCTTGGTATCAGCGGAGCCGGTGTCAAGAAGGGCGCAAACAACGAGCTGTCTCTCATTGATTTTGGTGCTCTTGACCAAGAACCTGCCGCCGATGCTCCCGCTTCCTCTTCCTCTGAGCCTCCCCCACCCCCGCCGAAAGGGAACTCTCTCGAGGACGACCTGCTTGGCTTGTCCATTGGTCCGGGCGACACGGGCTTTGGCTCTGGAGGTGCCCTGTCTCTCGGCTCACCCAGCAATGCATTGGCAGATCTGACTGGCGCCGGTCCTTCATCGTCGACTCCGTCGGCTCAGGGCCACAAGGCGCGAACTTCAAATTCCGACATTCTCTCTCAGTTCAATGCCCCGTCGCACACCCCGCAGCCTAGCTACAATGCCTTTGCTACCATTTCACAACCTACCTCAGTCCCTGCCTCGCCTCAGCCGAATCTGTTCTCTCAGCAGCCTCCTCCTCCTCCACCGGTGCAGCAAGCCCCGCAGCAAGCCGTGCACAAGGCTGATCCTTTCGCTGCCCTCACCAGCACCTCCAGATCGGGGTCTCCCTTTCAGTTCCAGCAGGCCTACAAGGCTCCAGGGTCGCCAGCTTTGCAACAGCGACCTCAGACGCAGCAACAGCAACAGCCCAGACCAACTTCACTCATCAGCAATGGTGGTGGTAACGGGGCCTTTGGCGACGAAGAGTGGGCTTTTACTTCGTCTTTGCCTCAACCAGAGAGCAAGAAGGAGATCCAAGTCACAAACTCGAGTATTGCTACCGTGTTCAGTGTTTCGCGATCAGCCAGTGCAAATGGTTGGCTTTCCATCGAGAGCAGGATCAGCAACAACACACCGCAGCCCATTACTGACTTGACGTTCCAGCTTGCTGTAACAAAGGTAATTTCCCTGCTCAATCCATACACTCTTCATTCTCATAGATGCGCACATGGACTAATCAGTAACAAAAAGGGCTACTCTCTCAAACTCGACCCGCAATCAGGCCGAAATCTGCAACCAGGTCAACGCGACGGCATCACCCAGAACATTCGCGTTCAAGGCGTACAACGAGGCACAGGACGTCAAGTCAAGATGAGGTGGCGCGCGAGTTATAGCCTCGGGGGCCAGATACAAGAAGAGCAGGGCATGGTGGCTGATTTGGGAGTTGATTGAATGATGCAAAGAAATGAAAAAGGAATAACAGAGAGAAAACACATGGCTCTTCGGGATCGCGATGATCATCTTGACGGAAAAGAAGAGACGCTGTCGCGTTTATCGTGGCAGTGGTGTTTGTGAGGTATGGAAGAAGGCCGGTCGTGTGTATGGAGGGTGGAATTGCGGATTGGAGTTGGTCCTGCATATACATCGAATGAGGCTTACAATCACCGTGGCAAGAGGAAGAGAAATACGGAACCGGAAAAGAGGAAACAGGTATTGATTAGTTATTTACATTACACTCTTCGAGTTCAAAGCGATCGACCTTTTTGTGACGTTCTGTACTTGATTACCAAGTATTCTCAAGTGAAGTTCCCAGTCTTTTCAATATGATAACATGTATCCGGGGACTATAGGCAAGGTTCACACAATACAAATGACCAAAAAGACAAAGTATAGGAGATCCAATCTCTACCGTATCACCCAAGCTGATCACGAAGACCAACAAGCATCAACACCCAGCTTTTAGGAAGACTTTATATTGATGATGAGATAGCGTCAACACATGATGAAAGGCGCGATGGCCGAGCGGTCTAAGGCGATAGACTAGAATTTGTCCACTCCCGTAAGCGGCACTGCTAGTATAATCTATTATCTTCGGATGCGCAGGTTCAAATCCTGCTCGCGTCGACACTTCTTCTTCCTCCTTTTCTTTTTCACCTGTACCAGCACTCTCCTCCGTATGTCTTTGTTTTTTCTTGCCTTTTTGCTCTTCTAGACGATTGTACAAGGACCATTGATAATGGTGTAGATATGCGTATGTTTGTCTGCAGTGCAGCCATATACTGCTCAGCTAATCTCCTTCTAAACTTTTGTTTCCCTATCTCTCTTTCTATCGAATAGTCTTCTATAGGTGTCCATGGGAAGTGTGCCTGTCGTTCATTATGTCTTGTGATGAATGTCTCGATAACGTCTAATACTCTAATTCGTCTGCAAGTCTATCTCAATCATCTCCTGAATGGCAGTCTTGACCTCCCGCTTCCTCTTTCTTCCGACGAGTCTTTACCGGCATCGATCAGTGGTCTTTCGAGATCTTCATCGCGTCTTGTAGTAATTCCCTTCAGCATCTTCTACTACTCATCTAACGTCCCCTGACCCTATCCATTTGTCCATGTTACTCACTTTCGAAGAGGTAACCTTGACCTTCCGTTCCCCCTTTCATCTGTCGAGTCTTTCCCAGCTTCAATCAGCAGTCTCTCAAACCCTTCATTCCGCTTCGCAACCAACTCCTTGAGTTCACCCTTCAAACCCTCCAATACCCGTCTCGCAGCCCCGACATCAGAAGGCAGATCCTCAAACCACTTGATCCTCGCCTCCACATCCGCCACTCTTACCTTCAAGCCCCTCAGCTGCGCCTGCGCGTTCTCGAGCTCGGAAATGCTCACTTCGGCACTACTGCCAAAGGAGGAGGTGCCGTGTGGAGCAGAGGACGCGATATGCGCCAGCCGTTCATTGTACTCGTCGAGTTTCAGGCTCAGCAGTTTCGTGTCGCGCGTGAAGGTCGCTGTCTGCGCTGGAAGATCAGGTGCTGGAACGAATGCCTCAGAAGCCACATCATCGAGTAAAGTCTTGAGGCGTCTTTGCTCTCTCTGAGCAGTCTGCAACAGGTGTTTTGTCTGCGCTAACGATTGGGAGAGATGGAACACATCGCTGGTCAGAGTCGTGAGATGTAGAGCTTGGCTTTGAGGGTCTGGGTGCGGCCTGTCGATCGTCACGGAAACTTCGGAGAGGGTCTGTAGAGCTGCTTGGCTGGATTTTGAGAGGGATGACTCGAGTGTGGCGGAGATTTTGAGGCTGGTTTCGTCGGGGGTCTTTTTAGGTTGACAAAAAGAGTGGCAGGTGTTAGCTGGGTCGTTCAGTCTCTCAAGGGCCGATTAATGGTTTGTTTTTGAGAAGATTGTTATAATGGCAAAGTATGAAGAAATGGTATTTTGTTCTTTATATGGTAAATACGCGGATCATGCGATATATCTCCCTCGACACGACCAAGCTCAAGGAACATATCATTTTGTTATTACTGCAAAATTACAACAAAAAGAAACAGAAAAGGGGACTCTCAGCTCGGCAACATTCCACATCAACAAAAAACACTATTTCTCTCACCTTTTCTTCAAGCTCCCTAAACGCCTGCAGCTCCACGTTATGCAACAGTCCCTCCTCGTCATCCGCGCGCTCACTGAATGCCACAAGCGTCATCAACGCCTGCAACGTATACTCGTTACGCTCGAAAGAAGGCACTGGTTTCGGATAGTATTTCCGCGACAGCCATGAGTCTACTAGTACCCAGTCTTTGGCTTGTGCTTGTTGTTGCCGGGCTTTGGAGGGCGAGAATAGGGCTGATGAGAGATCCATTTGTGGATGTATGACGCTTTTTATGGTCTTGCACTTGTTCTCTGGTTGCACTTTGATGTTGGAGACTGGTCGTAGTATAGTATAAGGTATGCAGATTGACGTGGATTAATGTTTAGTCTTGTTGCAGTACTGCCATCCATGGGGGATGAGACGGTTAAAGCCTTGGCACAGTCGCCAGTGCTTCTACAAGTCCATCATCAGACGTCATTGGTGTGGACAAATCGCAAACCATATATCGTCTTTTTGATATACAATCCACCACACCGTGACCATTCCGCCGCAGACTTGTTTGGTACTTTTGCATACATGAATGTAAAGACTGTACATGTGGCGCAACAGTAAAACATGTCAACTAAAGCAGCACTGAAAGCAGCAAAAGCTGCTCTCGATGCGGAGAACTGGGACGAAGTCGTGACACAGGCCGAAAATGTGCTGTCCTCGGATTCGAACAATTACTTTGCGTATGTACAACTCTGAGCTAAAAAGACGAACATGTTTCTAACGTTATCGCAGCAACCTCTTCCTAGGTCGCGCACGTCAGAAGCAAAGCAAGCCTGGCGAGGCGGCAAAAGCCTACATCTCAGCGACGAAGCTCAAACCAGATGATGCACAAGCATGGCTAGGTCTCTGTGATTTATACGAGAGTCAAGGCCCTTCCAAAATCGACGAGTATCGTGAAGCAACGGTGAAAGTTGCCGAGATCTACGCAAACGCAGACGACAAACATAGATGTCAGACTGCAGTTGACAAATTCACTAAATTCGCAAAAGCCAATGGAAGCGTTGCGCAGTACAAGCGTTCATTGGAGATCTTATTACCACAGAGTCCCATCTACGATTTCTTGGAGGGTCGGATACCTCACCCTTCACTTACTTATACCAGGTTGGCTGAGATTACAGAAACCGAGGAGAAGCAGCGCATCAATTCACAAATTGGCGAGCGGAGAACCAGATTAGGTGCTCGTATTGGCCAAGTCACGAGAGATGTCAAGAAGGAAGTCTACACGGCAAGTAATCTCGAGGAGCTCTACAAGCATGCGATTGACTGGACCAACGACGATGAGGCTCGCCGAGAGTTTGAGGAGAAACTGCTTCAGCGCATGTTCGATACCTTGATAGTACTTTCAGACGAAGAAAAGGCTGCCAAGAGAGAGCAGGTCCTGCAGGCGGCGCGTGGCATGGTGATTGTCAAGCATCCGTTCCTCCTGGCTTGGACATTAGACATTGAGTGGCGAGACATCCCCGCAGTACACGATCTAGACGTTGGCATACTACGAGAGTATCTGGAGTTCTTCCCCGAGACCAGTCTAGGCAAAGTACTCAAAGCATATCTTGAATGCGAGATCTCGCCATTTCCGCCGCCACCCAAGAATGAAGACGACGATGACAAGGAAACAGAAACCAAACTTTCTCAGGAAGATAGACTATCACTGATGGGTGAGGGCCTCGAAGATGGAAACACTTCTGTTCTTGCCCATCGCCTCGTCAGTGACTACTACCTATATCTCGAAGAATATGAAAGCGTGGTCGACGTGACGCGCGCTGGAATGAAACTGCTACAAACGGATATGGCAAAGTCTGGTCTCGACATGCAGAACACCAAAGATGGCCTCAATTGTGGCCTGGCCACATCGTTGGTACACCATCAGTCGCCCAAGAATCACCCCGAGGCTAGAGACCTCTTCAATGATATACTGGCCAGGAACTCCAAATCCACGCCTGCGCTGATAGGCCTCGGTCTTATCTTGGAAGAACAAGAGGAGTACGATGAAGCAGTTGGCTTTCTCACGCAAGCTCTAGAGCAAGATCCCAGCAATACGCGCATCGCAGTCGAGGGAGCATGGTGTGATGCTCTGCGCGGCAACCTCGCTCCAGCACTTGAGCAAATGGAGAAGTACTTGCCAGACCTCAAGCCTGATGATCACAAGTCTCGAGAACTCAGGGCTCAGACCTTGTACCGAACTGGTGTGTGTATGTGGGATCTCGACCCTTCCAAGTCCGCTCGCAAGGATCGCAGTGGAGCCTATGCCCGATTTCTCGCTGCCATCAAGACCAATGTCAGTTTCGCGCCGGCATATACCAGCCTTGGCTTCTACTATGCAGATTACGCCAGAGACAAGAAACGAGCAAGACAATGTTTCCAAAAGGCATTCGAGCTCTCGTCTTCGGAAACGGATGCTGCTGAGCGCCTTGCTCGAGCATTTGCAGATCGGGCTGAATGGGACATTGTGGAAATCGTGGCGCAGCGTGTCATAGATTCTGGCAAGGTCCGACCTCCGCCAGGATCAAAGAAGAAGGGCATCAGCTGGCCTTTTTCTGCTGTTGGAGTGGTTCAGATGAATCGACAAGAGTATCCTCAAGCTGTCGTGTCTTTCCTATCAGCATTGAGGATCAGTCCAAACGACTACCACTCGTATGTTGGACTTGGCGAGAGTTACCACAACTCGGGACGATACAATTCTGCCAGGCGAACTTTCACTTATGCCGAAGAGCCACATGATGGAGTACAATGGGACGTCTCAGGAGATAGCTGGTTTACTCGCTACATGCTTGCGAATGTAGACCGCGAACTTGGGGAGCACGAAGAGGCTATCGTCGGCCTACAAGCTGTTCTCAAGGATCGACCAGAGGAATTTGGTGTCCTCATAGCTCTTCTGCAGACATTCGTAGAGCGGTCATGGCGCTGTGTCGAGACCGGCTTCTTCGGACAAGCTGCAGAGGGTGCTGTACAAGCGCTCGATCTGGCCCAGAAGATTTCTGAGATCAGACCAAATGCTTTCAATCTGTGGAAGGCTGTTGGCGACGCGTGCTCGATCTTCTACTGGGTGCAAGAGAAGTTAGACATCTTCCCCGAAACATCTACTCGTGAACTTCTGGCAAAGAACATTGATGCCAATGAGTTCAGCGTACTCGCTGATATCGATGGGGTGGGCGAGGAAGCGTTGCATGCCGCTCCTGCCGAAATTGGTGAAGATGGAGAGAGCTCTGTCGCATCCACAGAATATTTGCGATTGACTGTCCTCGCGTGTAAGCGTGCCATCTCCAGCTGTGCTCATGACGTTCATGCCCAAGCTGTTGCGTGGTACAATCTCGGATGGGCTGAGTACCGCGGTTACAGCAGTGGCGATTCCATATCGAGCAAAAAGTATCTCCGAGCTGCTACCAGATGTTTCAAGCGTGCTATCGAGCTTGAGGCCGGTAATTCGGAATTTTGGAACGCTCTTGGAGTTGTGACAACTAAACTCAACCCCAAGGTTGCTCAACATTCTTTCGTTCGATCTCTACACTTGAATGAGCGAAGTGCACGTACCTGGACGAATCTGGGTGTGTTATATCTTCTGAACAATGACTATGAGCTGGCGCATCAGGCGTTTGCGCGTGCACAATCTACAGACCCAGAATTTGCACATGCCTGGTTAGGTGAGGGGTTGATAGCTCTTCTCATGGGCGACACCAAGGAGGCACTTTCACATTTCACGCACGCTTTTGAGATATCCGACTCCTCCTCGCTCATCATCAAGCGTCAGTATGCTGTGTCGCTCTTCGATCATCTGTTGGAGAACCCTACAGCCTCGAATGAGATTACATCACTGATCCAACCTCTCTTCGCCCTGGAGCAAATTCACACTTCTGTGCCATCAGATCTCGCATTCGCACATCTTGCATCTCTCTTCTCCGAGAGGGTCGGTGATCACGCTTCTGCGATTGAAACACTGACCTCGCTGTGCACTGCAGCTGAAGCAGAATATGAAGCCACCGAAGCACTTCCTGCATTAGGCCGCTTTGCACATGCCAAGGCTGATCTCGCACGCAACCAACTTGCAGCTAAGGACTTTTCTAGCGCGGCAGAGAATGCAGGAACAGCTTTAGACCTCTCTTCTGATGCAAGCGAATGCGGTCTCGACACAGAATCAAGGCGCAAGCTTCGACTGTCTGCACATCTGACGGCTGGTTTGGCTTCCTTCAACTTGCAAGACTGGGACAGCTCGATTGGTATGTTCAATGCCGCTCTTGAAGAGAGCAGCAACGATCCCGATGTTGTATGCCTCATCGCGCAGGTTCTTTGGGCAAAGGGTGGTGAGAAAGAGAAGAGCGCAGCTCGTGATCAGCTCTTCGAGTGCGCGGGAGCACATCCTGACCACATTCCTTCCATTGTCCTCCTAGGCGCCATTGCTGCCATGGACGATGACAGGGACACCATCGACGCGATGAAAGATGATCTCGAAGCCCTGCGGGTAGAAGACAAGACGACCAGGCAAGAGAAAGAAAACATCGAGTCAGTCCTTGGGTCGGTAGCAGCACTTCAAGGCTCTGCAGATGAATGCCTTGCCGTCGCGCAGACGGCTGTCATGTTGGCGCCGCATGAGAGCCACGGCTGGGCAGAGTTGGCGGGACAGGTCGACAGCGATCACCCAGCAGCGATGGCGTTGCTGAATGCGCAACGATCTGTACCTCCTCACGGCACAATGGGCGCCAAAGAACTCGCCGAAGCATTTGCTGGAACCGGTATCGTGAAAGATGCGCAAAGAGCCATCATGCTTGCTCCGTGGCAGTCAAGCGGCTGGGAGACATTCGCCGATGCCGTCACTGCATGATTGGGATCTGCTGCGAGCAATACTGCTTCGTCGGATTAATGGACGTATAGACTTCTCCGCATTACTATGATTACATACAAAGTATATATAATTGGGTAACTAGATCATGTATTCGTACCCATTTTGGGTAGCTTTAGCATCTTAACGAGGTTGCGACAAAGTCACAAAAGACTTGTTTCAACATGCTTAATACTCTCAATCACCAATAGCACTCATTTTACTGAATTGTTTCACAAGGCCCTGTTTCCAAGTTGCTAATGATATAACCCTCAAACCACACGTTTGGATGTTCCAGGCACAGGACAATCTCCTTGGCAAAAGCTTGTGCACGCAATCGTGTCGAACTAGAAAAAGCCATGAGCCTCTGGTGGTGACGCGGAACCCCGACACGGGTACATGACTTCGACCAACGAGAGGTCGGCGTCGTCATCTCCGGTTCACACACCCTCGAAACGTCGCTGAGACGGCTGGAAAAAAATCCAAGTACAAGTAGCACGTAGACGATGATGTAGATCTTGGAATTGGCGGGCTGCGGTTGCGGTTCGGGTTCGCGGTGAGACAGAGAGAGGGCAGCACGATTGCAGTTTTCACAATGGGTCTCTGCTTGTTCTTTCACCTGCACGATATCTTACTCTGACCATAGCCTTTTCTTTTTACCCCTTCCATAATTACGTTGACCCTGTTTGCGGTGAGAGCCTCGCTCGCTCCCCTTACGTACGCTGACGTCTTTTTTTCCCGATCATGCGCTATTCCAATCGCGGATTATTACCCCACGTTCTCCCTTCCTTCAACAGTCCAGACCACCACCACCACCGCGGGTCCAATCTGAAAGAAAGACTGCTGTCGCCGTTCAGGTTGTTCGAGTACGGCGACTATGCAACGGCGGACTCGTCTGCAGACAAAGAATATGACAGTTCTGCAGTCGGTCTCAGAGGTCTCGGGAGGTCGACGCGGTTCGGATATGCCAGTCGGTCGTATTTCAGACTGTTTCGTTTGATCGCTTGTTTCACTATTGGCTGTTTGTGCGCCATGTATGTACTCTGTCCTTGATCTGACGTGATGTATGTGACATGAAGTTTAATGTGAGTGCACAGCGTTCTATACCAGTTCATATGGTCCGGCCGTGCCTGCGGGCGCCAGGAGCCATTCGACGAGGTTTTCCCCTTAGGAATCCCTGGGCTTAGAGACAGTGAGCACGATAGAGAAGCATTCGATCAGCGGTTCGAGAGCTTCATGCACAATGTCCTGCCTATCCAATGTCACTCGCATAACGACTATTGGCGCCGCACCCCCTTGTATGCTGCCATTGGATCTGGATGTATATCCGTAGAGGCAGACGTGTGGTCGTTTGACGATAACCTCTATGTCGGGCATCGCTCCTGGGCACTCAGCAAGGAAGCCACGCTTTCGTCCATGTATCTGGGCCCTATCGAGCGGATGCTTCGCACAGCAAACCAAAGATCCGCGATCGGGGATGTGGAGACGAACGGTCATCGCGGCGTCTTCAGTGCATCTCCAGAGCAGACATTGGTGCTACTAATCGACTTCAAGGCGAACGCCACAGAGACCTACGACAAAGTCTACGCCGACCTCGAGACCCTGAGGCAAGCTGGCTGGCTGACATTCTGGAACGGGACCGATCGCGTCGAGAGAGCGCTGACAATCGTCGCGTCGGGTAATGTGCCTTATGACAGGATCACTGCCAACGAGACATACAGAGACATATTCTGCGATGCACCACTAGATCAACTCAACGACGAAGCAGACGACGCACTGTATCCCGACGAGAACAGCTCCAACGACATCCTGCGCTACAAATACAACCCCTCCAACTCATACTACGCATCGACAGACCTGAAGAACGTCGTGGGTCAGCTAGGGCAGTGGTCGATCAAGCCCGCGCACATCGAAGCGATGAAGCAACAGATCCACGACGCCAGGATCCGAGGCTTGTTGCCGAGGTACTGGGGCGTGCCGCGATGGCCCACGTATACCAGAGACTACACGTGGGAGATACTCTCGAAGATCAATATTGGCATTTTGAATGTGGATGACCTGCGTGCTGCGCGGAAAGGCGAGTGGGGCCATCGGTATCTTGTTCCGCGGGTGCATTGAGGGGTGTTGGGTTAGGGGAAAGGCTTCAGCATATTATGGCGTTGTTTGGTCTGCTGGTTGACTTGGAGTCTCTTTCATGGCTGGTTCTGCTGCGATTTGGCGAGATATAGAACGGGACAAATTTCCATACCCGTTCTGCCTTTTTTTTCCCTTGGTACATTTCCGAGAGTATATCACTCGGGGAAGTCTTACATCACGTATTTTGATCATCTATGTATATGGCATCGGACGGCAAGTGTCTTGCAACTGTATGCAACAATAGGCATCGGGACTACCGCATGCCGCTCATCCACCCCAAAAAGAGCTTCTCTATGCCTCACGAACCCACAACCACAGGATTCAGAACCTTTGCCACAGCCTCAGCCGTCGTGAATAAGATCCCGCCGGAGAAGACTGTACGACCAAGCCTCATGACCGTGCCCCTCCAGAACGCCCTGACACCGCCATCCTGCATGATACTAGCGACAGCCTGCATAGTCGTCGTAGCCTGCGCGGACTGCGACCTCGTCTTGATGGTGTCGAAAGGCTGAGTGGCAAGAGTAGTGATGACGCCCGCCAGCGCGCCATTGACGAAATTCGTGACCGTGTCTTGGGGCACACTCCGCGCGCTCTCGAAGTCCTTGATGATGTTATACGAGCCCATGCGGAACGACGTCGCCGAGGCTTGCTTCAGCGTCGTGCCTGCGAAGCCACGGTAGAGCCCCACGAAGCCGTCGTCACGCAGGATGCATTTCACTGCGTGCGCGGTGCTGGTGAAGCGGCGAGGTCCTCGCGCGTCGTCTATCAGAGCGGTCTTGATGCGCTCTGTGGGCGTCACGGCGAAGATGCTCGCTACTACTCCTGCCGTCATGCCCGCGAGCATGTTCCGAAGCGGGGACAGGGTCCCTGTGTCTGGGTCTTTGAGTTGATTCTTGATCGTGTCGAAGGATAGGAAGCGCACGGCGTCTTTGCCTATGCTGCCTATTACTAGCGCCGAGCATCCCTTGTACAGCGCTCGTAGACCCTCTTGCTTGTAGGTTTGGGCTACGACCAGAAAGGGATTCCGAGATGGTTTTGTTTTCGTCGTCGAGTCTTGTATGAGCTGGGCTCGGGTTTTTGCAAACTCGAATGGATATGTGGCTGCTGCTTCTACTCCTCCTGCAATGCCACCGCTTATGAGAGATACTGAAGGGGGTGTGTCCTCGTGTTTCTTTGGGGCCATGTCTAACTATTGATTTGTAGTATTGGAGATCTTGATGTCTGAAACATATAATGTGAACGTCCTGGTTTACTATTGCGATTTGCTGTGAGACGACGCAATGGGTTATCTAGTCCGATTCTACGAAACCAGATGTGATCGTAACGATGAGTAGAAATCTGTACAGATACAGTATATACCTAGGTCATAATGCGGACTAATATCACTGCGTACCTATATGGAAGAGGTAGATGTGGAAACTTACATCAACAGTGACGTCGGAATACGCAGCCTGGAACGCGGGGTACTTTCCCCAGATACAACACGCTCGGCTATCCACAAATGCGTGGTCGGACAGGGTGTGCTTGTCCCAGTCGTGCAAGCCGAGGAGGTTGCAATGAAACGCTTTGTTTGATGATCTCGAAGTCGCAGGTACCAGCAGACGACTCACGACTTGTATGCACCATGCTATCTAAGCGAATTGACGCATAGTACAGTATGAGCCAGCAGCACGATCTCGTATCCGAGGGGGACGACAGAGGAGTGGAGAAGGGGAGTGCATGTCGAGCAATATACGCGCAGAAGCACTGGCCGGTGTGATTATTACGCTCCAGCCATGCTTGCGTCTCCAGTCTCACACACGCAGGTAGCGTTCACGAAGTGGCCGATGCAGACTGGGCTCGAATTTGCCGCAAGCTGTCGTTACTGTGAATCTTGACATGTCCAAGAGGTGACCTCACGTGTAGAGGTGTCGTATGCCTTGCTCTCTGCCCAGGCGCAAGTGCGATAGTCGCGAATATCTGCCAAAAGCCCGGCACTTGAATCTGCAGTAGGTTACGCTCGTATGGAAACAATCCGCCATCTGCCACAGCAGCGGAAGGTCGTATCTCTGATCCAAGCGCCATGATGGACCAGGTGAAGCACAAATACAGTCAGCCTCTCCCAAAGTAGTACAGTACAGGCCTGGTATCATGCAAAAGTAAAAAGGGGATCGGCTGTGCAGAGCATGCAGACTGTGAAACCATCAAACACAGCCAAAGGAGGGCCTGAGCTTGTCAGCTACATGAATGCATCGTCAGCCACGTTGGAAATGAACGTTCAATTCATGTGGGAGGACCAATCCGGTCACCAAAGGGGCAGGTCGATCGGGGTGTTATATCAAGTCTTATAAGCTCGCCCAAGACATCCGCGTATAAATAACCCCAAACAAAAGAGCGCAAACAAGGACAGTAACGTGTAAGCTACTGTACCTGGCTGATCTAAGTGTCAAAAGCAGTTCATCGGTCTACGAGAATGCAATGATTTTCCGCTGATCTCGACGCCTCGCCAGGGCCAATGCAGGGCTCGTCGATCATTTGCCATGATGTGACTTGGACAGACGGTCCTGATCAAGGTCTGCTATAATTCTCGGGAGACGCTGGCTGGAGTCTTTTCTGAGCGAGTTGTACCACTCGTACTTGTCACAAGATAAACCAATTTCGTTTTCTGTTGTTCCGTCCGTCTTTTTGTCTATTTTGCGTATCTATCTGAGGTGATTGCGCTACATCGAGGCCCGCCATCCCCGTCAGCCGAACCAAAGCTCCGGGAAATTGTACCAACTACCCTGTCTATCTTACATACAGCATCTGTACCTCACCTATCATTACACTCCTTTGCGCCATCTCAGCCGGGTCTGACACAGAGTCGTCCTTCTTTCACGTCTTTTCTTTTTTTTTTTTGGTTACTGAATTTCGTTCCGGGTTCCTGTCGCTCTCTCTAATTTCATATTGTCCCTTTTTCTTCTGACAACCGCACGCGCATCTTTTCGTAAACTAATAATACTGGCGCTATAATGGCCGACAAAGTGTCAATCACTCTCTGCGGTGATGGCGGATGCGGTAAATATTCATAAAATAACATTGCGCAGTCGACACTTGAGCTGACCGACTTGATCTTGTCAGGCAAATCTTCCATCACTCTGCGCATCGTTCGCTCACAATGGACTCACGAATACGACCCGACCATCGAAGACTCTTACTCAGTCACGCGCACGATTGACGGAACAACGTATTCGCTCGCCCTTACGGATACAGCAGGGCAAGAAGAGTATCGCGGCATGTGGAGCGCTCAAAATCTCAACTCGGATGCGTTTCTACTCGTCTACGACATCACCAGCCCCCAATCCTTGCAGGCCCTGGACTTCTTCACCGAAATGATTGAGATGGAGCGCGAGGTCAGGCGTGAAAGAGGAGAATGCTGGCCGGCCATCATGGTGGTGGGGAACAAATGCGACTTGCAAGCGCAGCGTCAGGTTGGCGCAAGGGAAGGCCTCGAGTGGGCCAAGAGCAGAGGATGCGGATTCATGGAGACGAGCGCAAGAGAAATGGTCAATGTTGAAGAGACATTTTCTGGTGAGTACTGACATCTGACTCTACTGGGAGATGGGAGCATTGCGCTGACACTATTTTGCTAGTTCTCGTCCAGCGAGTAGTTGAGGCTCGGAAGCAATACTCTGAAGGTCTGCGACCCAAGTTTCCTTCCTTGATTAACCCACTACCCCTATCGAATCAACCCCAATTGCAACCTCCGCGCCCGGAAACAGCATCAGCAGGAGCAGCCCCGCCGCCTTCAGCTGGATACACCGAGAAAATGTCGCGACCGACCTCATCGGGCATGCAGACTACTTCTCCCTCGCCAAAAAAGCGGAAGTTTCGACCATCTCGACGATTTTTTTGCTTCTAGAAAAGCTGCTGGCTCAGCTTTCTAGACGTCAAAGCTGACTTACCTTCCCTTTTCCCACGAAGCCCACTGGCAAGCGAATTGCCATTTATCCGAGCGCATGCGCAATGTGCTCCCCAAGATTTCATTCGTTGTACTTTGTATCTCTTTGCCTCCCCTTCGTGTTTTGTGTGTTTCGTCCGGTCGAATCGCCTTCGATACAACCAATACCCTCTTTGCACTGTTGTTTATTTTGTTGGAACATTGGCACGATGGAACAAGCGCATTGGAAATACTCAATTTGTCCATGAAAGTGTCTCTCACGGCCTTGAGTGGAATGCGGCCTTTGCTTGTGTTCCGATGTTGCGGAGGGAAAGGAGAATAAGGATCAAGAATCACAAATCGTATGCTGTGAGCATACAAGTGCGGGAAAGTGACTCGAAAGTCGTGGACTTCACGTTCTTTCCTTCATGGATACCTTCTGACTATCCTGAATGTCATGCCTCGGTGACAGTCGGTTTCTTGATCGGCAAGGACATGAGGCAATACAGGCCAGCCGAGTGTTGGAGATCCAAGCACATTACACAGCCGCATGGCCTGAGGATATAAAGCATTCATATTCAGATTCACATATGGCAGGCGGGACAGCTTCCATGTCTCCGTCACGAGGCTACTTTCCTGGGCCCAAGCTCCGCCATGCGGCCTAACGATCTGAACTACCGAGCATAAGGTACATCCTGTCCGTTGCGCTGTGACCGATCACAACGCAGTGGAGGCGGCAGAATCTTCCGAGGCGAGGTCTGCGATCAACACCCAATGGACATTGATCAAGTATCCACGAGAAGCATTGGAAAGTATCGTGTATCGACCTGCCTGGGATTTCGAGATCATGAATAGTTCTAGAATCTATTTGCTTACCTTGGTACCCTGTAGATCGGTGTCGCAGATCAGATTACAAAGTAAATCTCTGAATGCATAGGCAGATGTTGTTCCAATGTCTGCATCTCTTCGAGCTAGCCCGCTCTCGAATTTGCTTCTTCTCTCATACCCACGCGTGTCGTCAGTGATCAACAGACAATTTTCCATCCAACCAGCGAACACCCTCCAATCAGACCGTGAGGAGAAGCACCGCCTACTGTTCATTATGGCCCAGACATGGTCGTCCACGTGCATCTACCATAAACAATTTGACAATTTGAGTATCGAAGCGGCTAATACGGCAACTCCGAGTGTGTAATCGAAGACCAAGGGTAAAGTCTCATGTGTTAGAGTCCAAGTATACGCGGACGCATACCTTCCAGGGCTTTCCGGTATTTAACATCTATCGGGTGAACATGCAAGCACGTGTTTCGTCATTACATCAACTCCTATGGTCATTGGTCTGTGAAGACCACCCATGACTTGTTCTATTGCCCGAATGTGGAGATTCGAAGTTATAGCTACCGTAAGATGGATCCTTGTGGGCACTGTGCTCAAGTGTCTGTGTCACGGCTGTTCTCCACTGCTGTACTCTGTACATCAGCTTCCTCCGTTACACTATACCCAAAAGTCATCAAGTAGTGCGCTCCACGGCTGGAAATAGCAAGAACTTCATCACTATATCCGTCATTATCAGCTTTGTGAAGACCTAGCGATCTACGCAAGGGTCTGACATGCGGTTCAGCCTCCGACTCGCATGGCCTGTCATCCTATGTAGACACAATGCAACATATATTTTGTCTATATGGATGTACCTTATGGTACACTTAGACGAGATGGAGTCAAAAGACACTCGGGGCACGGGCCTTGATATGCTGGGGCAACCCCCAAGATGTTCTGCGGTAAACCCCAAAACGGATCCTGTCAAGAATCTTCGGTCACCCACGTTTTGATCTTCCTCGCTGTAATTGGCCACTCCAACCTCGAAGCACTTCACACTCCTCCACGCTTCCAAGCTGCAATCCACGGAAAACTCACGAGAAACTCTCCAATGCCAATAGAAGCCAAGCTGTCTGAGCCGTTGTGTTCAAGGATTCAACAAGCTATGCGCGAGCTTTCCTGCCGAGGCGAAGGCGTTCCTTTGCTACTCTTCTCAACGCTTGTTGTTCTTGTGTGCTAGGCGGTTCGGCTCACGACACGAGTTGCTCGATGTTACTGGTGCGAGCCTTCCATTGGCCGTCCAGGCAGCCCGGTCGCCTTATCCTCGCAAAAAGGACATACCAATGGTGCCTCAATTGCCGGACATATGCGTTCTGCATGGCGTGGAACCTATTCCACAATTAACAAGCACATCTGCGCGGTGCTCCAGAATTGATGTCAAATTTCTGTAAGTCATGAGTGTCCCGAGCAGCTACCTCGGGTTTGGTAGGCCGATAGTCATTATCTTTTCTCCAGAAATAAAACCAATTCTTTGCACGATGAACGTGTCTCGAATCCACATCAGGTGTGCCAGAAAGTTAAATCACCCGCGTGAAGACGGTTAGAGTTACGGCGTTGGAAAGCGTAGATGGCCTGGGCTGTCCGAACCACTTTGTCTGGGACAGCGTGCATTTGCATCAACCTCTGATTGGAGCGCTGCTCGTCCTTTACAGAACGCCACAACTCTGGCTCGTGTGAAGAAGCTCACCCTCACGCATGGCGCCAAGTGCCTACCCAGGTCTTATAAGATACCAATATCCTCGTAAGACTGCCCCCCTCTTCTTATCATCATCAGTCTTTCTCTTTCTGAAGTTGATCGCCAAGTGTATCAAGAAACGCCCAGTTTCTTGTACCAATCTTACTTCCGCCTGCCAAATTTCTTGACTTGTATATTCACACTATCAAGACCATATAGCAATGGCAAACACAACGGCTGGAGGCAATGCTGCCTTCCACAACTTCCACAACGATTTCGCTCACATCGAGGACCCCAATGAGCGCAGACGCCTTGCACTTGCGGAGATTGACAAGGCCCCCTTTGGATGGTACCATGTCCGGGCTATCATCGTTGCTGGTATCGGTTTCTTCACCGATGCCTACGACATCTTCGCTATTGGTCTGGTGACCTCCATGTTGGGTGTCGTCTACTGGCACGATCTCCCTGGCAAGAACGCAGGCAAGATCCCTCAGAATGCCGATACTGCCATCAAGGTCTCTACATCCGCTGGCACTGTTGTCGGTCAACTCGGTTTCGGCTACCTCGCCGATGTCGTCGGTCGCAAGAAGATGTACGGTCTCGAGTTGATGATCATCATCTTCGCTACTCTTGCTCAGGCTCTCTCCTCAGACTCATACGCCATTTCCATCGTCGGTATCATCATTTTCTGGCGTGTTCTCATGGGTATCGGTATCGGTGGTGATTATCCTCTTTCTTCCGTCATTACCTCTGAGTTCGCAACCACCAAGTGGAGAGGTGCCATGATGGGCTCCGTCTTCGCCATGCAGGGCATCGGTCAATTTGCTGCTGGAATCATCGCTCTCATTGTCACCGCCGGCTTCAAGGAGTCTCTCCAGACCGCCAGCTCTGCTGCTCACTGCGACGGTGTCTGTGGCCTTGCAGTCGACAAGATGTGGCGTGTCATCATTGGTTTCGGTGCCGTTCCTGGCTGCATCGCCCTCTACTACCGCCTCACCATTCCCGAGACTCCTCGTTACACTTTTGACGTCTCTCGCGATGTTGTCAAGGCCGGCTCTGACGCCAAGGCCTACCTCAACGGACAGGCCGCTGGCCACCCCGACGAGATTGTTCATGCTCATGCTGTCGCTGAGACTTCCGCCCAGCTCGAGACCCCCAAGGCCTCCTGGGGTGACTTCTGGCGACACTACTCCCAGTGGAAGAACGGCAAGATCCTGCTCGGCACGGCTGGATCTTGGTTCTTCCTCGACGTCGCTTTCTACGGTCTTTCGTTGAACAACACTGTCATCCTCACCGCTATTGGCTACAGTGGTGGCAGCAACATGTACGAGATCTATCACAAGAACGCCATTGGAAACATCATTATCGTCTGTGCTGGTGCCATCCCCGGTTACTGGGTCACCGTCGCCACTGTCGACACTATTGGCCGCAAGCCGATTCAACTTATGGGTTTCATCATCCTTACCATCCTCTTCTGCGTCATGGGATTCGCCTATCACAAGCTCAGCTCAGGTGGCCTCCTCGCCATCTACGTTCTTGCTCAATTCTTCTTCAACTTCGGCCCGAACTCAACCACTTTCATCGTTCCCGGTGAATGCTTCCCCACCCGCTACCGCTCCACCTCTCACGGTATCTCTGCTGCATCCGGCAAGGTCGGTGCCATCATCGCCCAGGCTCTCATCGGTCCTCTTCGCGTCAAGGGTGCAACCCCTACCAACGCCTCTCCCTGGCTCAACCACGTCATCGAGATCTTTGCTCTCTTCATGTTCATCGGTATCTTCACCACTCTTTTGATCCCCGAGACCAAGCGCAAGACGCTAGAGCAGCTCGCCGGCGAGGTTCCCGGAACTCCTGAGTATGATCCTCACACCGCTGGGCACTTGGAGCGTGGCAGCTCTTCAGATGCCGAGGCTCACCATGCTGGAGAGAAGGGTGTCTCCGCTGTTTGATTTATAAAACATCCATGGACAAGATACATGCAGATCGTGTATCTTCAAGCCTCCTTTTCTTTTTCGTTTCATATTATATAATGACCCACCCCGAGATATCAAAAAGTGTATAGATTCTGTTATCGATGTTCATTCCAAGATTTTAAGTCTTGTGCCATTAGTCCACTGTTGATTCACCTTTTCTCATCTCTCAACGCTTTGACTTGTTCCTTTCGTCTCTAATAGAAGTCTCGCTTCTAGGATGGCCGGAACAAGCAAACCGCCGTTCCATTCCTATACGCAATTCTCTTCAGGGTACTGTACGTTCACTTCAGGCTAAATCTCAGGAGACCTACAGTGCTGCGAGTGATAGGGTTAGACTTCACGAGTTTACCTACATCGTGTAGTACATATATTGCAAGTTTCAGCAGCCTACCAGCCCGCTTGTCATTTCCTTGCGCACCAATTTCTTCTTGGTCTTCCTGGAGTCTAATCAACAGCTTTACTTTTCGTGTCGACCCTACCGCATCGTATCGTGCCGTGTCGTATCATATCGTATTGTGCCGTACTAGTCGGTCAGTTGTATTGTATTATATCGTCTCGGTCAATCATATCGTACCAGTCGCTCATATCACATCGATTCATATCACTCCGTCGGTAAGTAAGTCAGCCCGAGCAGCAAAACCCAAGAAACCGAGTCTCATCTCGCAGCTCCAGGCGCCTAGTCTGTCCGGTATACTTCCAGCACTCTATACATGCGACGTATATTCCATCGACACCATCCGTCTCCAGCTCTCCCGTGGACATGAACAGCGGTCTGCAGGCGTAAGCGTTAGGCTGCGGCTTCGGTGGCACTATGTGATTCCTGGACTGGGGTACTGGACTGCTAGGTCATTGGTGGCAGCTTATTGACGACCGCGGATCGTGGGTGCGCAAATGCCGACTTTGGTGTTTAGACCCACGGCAGCTTCGGCCGTCGAGCTGGACGGTGAATGTCATGCGCTGTCCGAGAGAGAAATAGAGCTGGTGCTCGATTGGTTTCGGGGTCGGATCATTTTCTCTCACGTCGCATTTACAACTATTTCGTTGTATAGAAGTGCAAGAATAAAGTAAAGTAAAGTAAAGTAAAGTAAAGTAAAATAAAGTAGAGCAGTACGCCTTGTTCACCTTACCAGCCGCACAATACTATACTTATGCATAGAACTCAAACTAGCATACAAAGGTAGGCATAGTACAATTACTGTACAGTAGAACAAAAGACAAAATATTCAAAAAAAAGCTTAGAGGCGGAGTACTCTCCGAAGTGATTCGACGCTAGAATGATAGTAAGACTTGGAACAACAGTAGGTAATAAGTACAGTCAGGGTCATTGAAGATACCTTTTTCTTGGGAGGTAAGGTATCCTCAGGTAGTGCACGGCAGAGTACGGCGTTGTACGGCAGAGTACGGCAGAGGCAAGGGTACCGTGTTATAGTGCAATAGTACGGTATATTCATGGTACAGCACAGTATGGTACAGTAGTACAGGATGTTTGCGATATGCGGCTCTGCCTCTACCTTTCTACCGCTACTGTACCCTTTTTACCGCGTAGGCATGTTGATTACCTTACCTCGTAAACATGGAGGGGCTCAAATTGTTGATGACGATCTCTGTTGTAGATCAAAAGGACATAATTGCGTTGGGGACGAACTGCGTTGAATTTGTTATAGTTCTCTGGTTGTTATTATTTTGAGGGTTCGTGACTTGATATCCATGTTTTGGTCTTTAGGGAAATGGTCTAATAATGCTTCTAATAAGGTGTGGGTGTTGATGGAGATTCATATCGTGGTGGTTGCTGTCTTTTGCTTCTTCGCTTTCATTTTGTTGTGGTGCATGCATGCGTCTGCTCGTCGTATCACATTGGTTCTCTTGGGGCTTCTTCTCCTCGAAAATTGCCGATGTATATGTAGACACTGTGACGTGTCACGCAAGGGAGACGATAGACTCCACCCCCTGTAGAGGGAGAGATGTCACCTCGCTCTGATGTCAACCATGACGCATTCGTGATATCCAGTATCATCAGTCGTCTTCTCTCGGCTCGACTTACTCGAGCTTCCTTCAGTGCCAGACTCATTGTGTCGTCACCCAGGGTGACTGTGCGAGAGACACATCATGGTTGGATGATTGGTTGTATGACGGCCTCTGCCATCATTCTTCCCTTGCCTGTCATCTCAGAAGCAAGCCTAGACTACCCATCGCTTGCTCCAGTTGTGAGCGTATTGCAGGGTTGGTGCGATACGTAGGTGTATAACCCAGTACAGATTTCGTCGACCGTATTAATGGATCGGTCGAAGCAGGGTGACCGTGGATGGTTTCTGGCCAATTAGAAAGACTCGGGTGTAAGTGCGAATGTTGATATACGAGAAAGCGTGTTTACTCACCCTCAATCACAAACCCTGCGCCGACTTGACGCGCATCACTGAACTGTAACAACGCCGTTGCTACAGATGGCCTGAAGTGCTGATCCAGAATCGCTTTCTTGATGTCGAAGTTGCAAGACTGAATCTGTGGATGTCCAAAATGGTATAGACCTCGCATGCATCTCAGCCGTGCAGCGGTATTTGAAGCAATCAACAGAGCGGCTACTGCGACCAGATCGTTACACTGGTAGCATATGCTGAGGTTGATGTCAAGACGACCAATGAGCGGCGATTGTAGAGAGGCAATGGCACTGAGAAATCCGCGGACCAGCGCTGTTTCTCCGTGCTTGACTGTCAGACAGAAGTGATTGAGCCCATACCAGACGTGACTCGCTTCTTCACGAATTTGCTTGTTCACATGCAACACCGCCGGCACTCTGAAAGTCCGAGTCTGTTTCCTAGAGGTGAGTTCTTGCGTCTTGTCCTCCACGACCAACAACCTATATATGCGATACCGCGTCTCCATTGGCAAGCCGAGCAAGTACGGCGCATGATAAGATTCCGGCTCGCTAATGGTTGGTCGACGTGAGTAACGGAAAGGAAAATACTGTGAGGCAGATGCATCCACGCTACTTCGGTGCGAAGCCTCGCGGGAGTTCCGTGCTGTCGCGGATGAGCCTGGGTCTGACTCGGACGCCCTAAAAGAATTGATTGACCAAGATGGACCAAAGATGTGAGACTTGCCGCCGTGTCGTGGAGTCATAGCCGCGAGAATGTTCGGATCTGACTCAGCAACTGGAAATCGGACAAGCGGGCTGAGGCGGCCGCGCCGTGGGTTGGAAGCTTGCTCTGGCGATGTTACTAGAGACACATTGGCAGGTTGATCCACTTCATTGCCTCCCGATGACAAACGTGGCCGAATTTGTCGATATTGCGCCAACAGGTGAGGTCGATCGCTCTGCGCATCCTGGCTTGTAATGGTCCCTTCTGTCTGAGCCGACAGTTCCGACGATGAATTGCGGTCATGTCGGAAACGTGACATGCTTAGGTAGGGAAATAGGTGCAAGAAAGATAGTCCTTGAGAAACCGCATGAGAAAAGTCAGAGCGTAGGAGGGAAAAAGGCAACGGACTGTAGACTAGATGAAGAAGAGGCCAAAAGAAGGAAAAGAGATTGTGCTAACACCGCCGCCCCTCGGGCCCTACCTTTAAGATCTTCCTTTAAGCTGTTCAGGTTTCCCTCCCCCTCCCAATGACAGAAACCGTGCCTTCGAGATGCCATGGCTGGGGCACGGGGCACGGAAAAGGCCCAGCCTTTTTCAGCTTGACTGTCCAATGATAGCTTGCGACTGTAAGGCCAATGGATAATTATAGGGAAGACGAGACTCACGCGAACCCAGTGTTTTGAAGCCCTGCGAACCAGGGTGCTAGTTATGATCAGCAATGGCCTATTAGGGAATGTCGATCAGTGCTATTTCCTTACCTTAGGTATTTGCTTATAGTGGAGTGACGTAAATCCTGTGGTCGGGTATGACGAAAGTTCACCCTCTCGTACAGTTGCCTACCGATGGTTCTGTAGCGCGATCGTGAACTGTCTTCATGGGGTCCGTGAGCCAAGTTTTATAGCGAACAGTTACGATGTATATCAAAAGTGCAGATGTCGGCCATCCCCCTTGGCTTAGACTGTTGCTATCTGGATCTCAGGTTCACGTCGGATCTCCATTGGCTTGGCACATTAAAAGGAAGCACGTTGTGTGTTCCCCTATGCTTCTTCTGCTTGTACAAAACGTTCATGGTTCGCAGACAGGAATGTCAAAGATCGACACCAGAAGCGAAGCATAATAGCACTGATAGGACTCACTATTACTTATCTGACCGATGCTTGTACAGTGTTGCGGCTTACATGGGTAAATCGTGGTGATTGACAATAATACAAGCAAGCATATAGCCTTGGCCGTAGCTTCGATCATCGTTTATCGTCGTGTCGTGGAGCCATTTTGTAGGTATGACGTATAGAGGTAACACGTTCGTTTCGTGCAGCTCTTAGATTAGGTCAAGGGTATCGACACTATACTTTTTATACAAAGGCGATGCAATGCGAGGTCGTAATCGAGCGCTCCGCCTTGTCTTTATGTGCGTGTAGAGACTATCTTTGCCTCGAAAATACCATGTAACAACTTCGCATGACCAGGACTTACTGCCTCCAGGACATGTCTCCGGCTTGCTCATGTTACCTAATTTATTCCATTCGCAGAGTAGCTACTAGTCATGTTCGAAGACCGTCCGGTACTGTGGAGCATCACTTACGGCATTTGCGGGCTGGATGAAGGGCCGTCGTGGGAAATCGTGCCTCGCGAGCCGAATTTTGGTATGTCGCAGCGAAGCCCCTATCACTCCTACTTCTACGGAGCCATGTCCGAATTGATGGACTAGGGCGCATCTTTAAAACATGCCCAATACAACCTATAGGGAAAACAGTGATATCTCCGCAATCTCGGACATAAATAAGTGATCTGCTATAATTTGACCAGGACGAGCGCTGAGGCTCCTTGGAGACGAGATATAGATTGCAACATCTTCACCTCTACATCTATTGGTATGAACGATAATAATTTTACGCACTTGAGTGCAAGTGGAGGATTTGTTCGCTATAAATAGGCAAGGAAAATGTATGTTCTATGCGCGCTCAAGACCAATGATATGCCTTCACTGGAATATGCATATCCGCCCTTGTCTGATTATGGTTCCCTTCCAACAAAAAAAAATCAATTCGAGTAGATGGTAGGATGAGTCCCACTTCGCGAGTATGATCGCTCCATGCCAATGACCAATAATGAATCGCAATCATTGCTTCTGATGTACGATTATGCAGACAGACTCAGCCGCTCTGTCGCGCGTGCAAATGCGCAAACGCAAGTTGTGACCGTAACATCCTCCCTTGATCTGTGAGAGTAATCCAAAAGTAAAGTAGAAAGGGCGCCATGATGTGATGTTCTCTCGCGCCGTTGCAAATATAAGGTCTATCGTTATTATATCGGCCGAGGATGCAGTAGGGCCCGCCCGAAATGAATTAGAAAAGATTAGTTTTTACTCTTTCGACTGAGCTTGGCCTCGACACGTCTAGCGCGTCACTATGAGACCAAAACCATCTAACCACTGACCGCAGCTGCCGTAGAAGCCTGCGATTGTGAATCCCCGAGGTGGAAATATCGTATGCCTGGTCCAAGTCAGCTTTGAATAATCGTGACGTAACAGCGCGCGAGGGTACTCACTGGCTACCGCCCTGCTTATTACCAAAGAATTCACTGCGCCGCCCGGTGTTTGTCACAATTTGGATACCATCGATCCATGCACCTGAGCGGATGACGAATCCGGATATGACTTCTGCTTTACGGCTGGCATCAAGGTAGAAGGCGTCTCCGCCCTCCTTACCGCCTTTCTTACCGAACAAGCGAGTTTCACCGTCTGCAAAGACAAACTCCAAGCCGTCAAGCGCAAAGCCGGAGTATACCCTGACACAGGTCAACAGTTTGTGCTTCTCGGCAGTTGACTGTAGGATTAGCTCCTGTGGTTGGGTTCCATCCATCTGAGAACTGCCTAGCTTGGAGCCTCTGAACCCTGCACCTCCACCCGGAAGCTTGATTGCAGCGCCCTTGCTGACATGTCGACCAAAGTCTTCGATTTCGTGCTCGCCTTGACCCAACGAGAAGATCTTCAATCGTAGCTTCTTGTTCTTGTTGGCATCGCCGACCTTCTCCCGTAGATCTTGCTCGGTCAATGTGATTTGTCGAGGCGCCACAGATGGTCCACCCTTGTCAATATACTCGATCCAGTGTCGGCAGAGCTCATCGCCTTCGGTGTAGATTTCGACAAATGTGATCCCCGTCGATGAGGTAATCAGAGCAGAGCCCTTGTCCACAGCCCAAACCATAATGTTCTCTTCGGGAAGCACAGGGACATCATTCGGGAGGGTGAAACATGGGTGTGCACGGAAGCGTAGAATGTCGAGTCTGTGCCAGGAGCATTCGTCCTGTGGGAGAACTGGGTGGAGACCGCGCGACTGTGTCCGGGTAGCATACGGCTCTCTGACGGTGAATGTCCTGTTCAAACGGACGTAGTCTCGGAGCATAACACCCGACTCCTGATGTGGGCAGCCAAAGAGATGTCCCGTCTCGTGCATGTGCGCTCCGATACCGATGTTGGCGGCCTCCCAGCTACTCCCGCTCTCGTTGCAGTCGTTTGCGACATAGTTCGTGTCGGTCTTGGTGCAGTCAGAAAAGGCAGGTACGACCTCGTCGATGTGTGCAGGATAGGACTGCAGGAGGTGAGAGCCAAAGATGGCCAGCTTGAGCTCATTGTCTCCACCACCAAGAGCTGCGTGGGCGCGAACAGTGCCGGTGTGTTTGTCCCAATGAGCATCAAGGTACAGACAAGACACGTGCTGCGTCTGGCCTGGCTTGACATTGAAGTAGGCCTTGCACGTGTCCATGGCGATGGAAAAGAGATCGCCCTTTCTCTTAGCGGGACCATACTGCTGTGCTAGATCAAGATCCTGAATCTCCTGTACTGTCTTATCCACGGTTATGACATGGATTTTGGCCTCGCTGCGCATAACATTCGTGACCATATCCGAGCCATGCAGGGTACCTGCCTGCCACTCTTCCTCAAATCTGAAGCACCTTCTGCCCATACCATTTCTCTGCATTTGCTCTCCCGTGAATGCCTGCCAGAGGTAACCTGCCATGCGGAACTTTCGAATGGCCGTCTCCAAGCTATTGCCCTCGAGCTTGACACGTTCTGGCACAGCATCGAATGTGCGGGGTGAGTCCTTTGCGACCAGGATAGCCAGGTGGAGCGGCGGAGCGGATATCATGGGAAGATAGTTGATACTAATGAAGGTTGAGTAGACCTCGAGCGCCTTGTCGTTGGACGGTCTACGCTGCTGCGGTACGAAGTCCAGGCGCAATCTGTTCGGGCCGGGCTGCAGAACGATGAGAGCCTTGAAGTATGAGTCCGATACAGGCCAGGCAGTAGGAGGGAAGTGGTCTTGGTGGTGACAGACTGTGAGCTCGCCGTCCAGCGGCTTCTGGAGCTCACCTACCACGCCATTGATCAAGAGGATTTTTTGGTGGACCTGTTGAGGGTCAGTCACTCTCATACAGCATAAGTTTGCGGATCTCCTACCCATGAGCCGTCGGAAACGGAGACGACGCGAGGGGCTAAAGGCGACATGGGCTTCACCGACCCATTCGCTGATTGACCCTGTTGAGGTATTAGTGAAAGCATGCGCATTGATTCAGACGAACAACTCACTGCAATGCTATAGCGACTGCTCGAGTGGTGTGCCATGTCTGGACGACCAGCAAGAGACGGGGGCGTCCTGCTGCCATTTGATGCATGTGTCCCAACAGTACTAAGATTATTGCTGGAAGGTGAACGACCAGGCAAGCTCAGGTTAGGTGACTGCGCTTGAGGCGGGGGTGATCTCCCAGCAAAGATGGAGCCGAGCGTGGACGAAGACTTGTTTGCATTCTGAGTGAGTGGCTTTTGGGCAGGTGGTGGCCCTTCATTATTCGAGTTGGAATCGCTACTGGAGTGCGAGTCTCCAGTCTTGAAACTGGCTTTGGTGGATTTGCGGCGAAAATTGAGATCCTTCAGGAAAGACGGCATAATGGCGATAAGCCCTGTCTAACGCTCTTCTGCAAGTAAACAAGTGCCAAACAGCGAGCGACGGAGGAGATAGCGACAGCGACAAACGAAATAACACGGGCTGGGCTTTGTAGAAAAAGGCAGAGAGATGAGAGAGAAAGTAGAGTGACAAGAGGTTGATGCGTGCCAGGAGCAGCTTTATCTTTTGGTTGGTCAGATTAGCTACGGCCGCGCAAGCAGGCTGCCGGAGGCTTGATCTGCAACCTTTTGAATCTTGTCGTGTGGAAGAGCGAGCTAGATATGCAACGATAGCTAAGGGAAAGACGTAGATTGTCCAAGAGTCTCTCGGTCACGCAAGAATGCGTTTATGTTGGAGAAACAGAAACAGTTTACAGAATGAGCAGACTCGAAGCAAGGAAAGCGACAAGCGATACTAGGGCGTCAGATTGCGAATGGGTTTTACGCTTCACCCGGGGGATGGTGGGAGAGGTGTGAAGCGCATCAAGGGTGGCTCGAGGCATGCGAGTAATGTGGCCAAGATTAGCTTGATTGCAGCAAGTTGCACACTTGGTTATTAGACAAGCCTCCGACGTCTTGCTGTGGATTCTCCGAAAACCTGGAGAAGCAGAGCGCACAGGGAGAGAGTGGTAATTACGACGATGCGATAGACATAAGGTAGATATAACAAGGGCCGGGTGAAATGAAGGACATAGCAATGAACTTTTTATCTTGCTGCTACCTGTCAAGTACGCACCCGCTTGACAGCATACGGCGAAACAACCGGTGGCCCAGGGAGCCTTCACTCGTGCAAATTGAAGGCATGCAACACAAGGCCATGTGAAACTTTACAATCACGGCGGACTGCAGATTGGGGTGGTCATGGCGAAGAGAGACCTCAGACACGACAGGCCGTGCACGAGGTGCGTGGAGAGTCATGATATCATGGAACTCTAAATATTCGTATGGCCAGTGGTGCTTTAGGTATCTAGTGCGGCGGCAGTGGGTTGGCCGAATCGGTCGATGTACAGATGTGGATCTCGTGCTTGTGGTGAAGAAACGGAGAAGACGGTAAGGTGATGCCGTGGGCGAGGGAGGCAAATGCGTTTAAAGTATGAGGGGCACAGGCTGCACGAATCGTTGCCGCAATTGAAGCGTGAAGCGTGAGATGGCACTAGATTTGGTGCATTTGGTGCAATACCTTACCTTAGTCTATCGGCTCGTCGGAGTCAGTGAGGGCGACACTGGTTTCCGTAAGGTACGGAGTACTGTTTCTCTGAATCCCAGAGATTCTGCAATTCGCTAAACAAAAGGCTGGGTGCCTTACCTTACCGTTACAGGTACCTTTCCTAGGCACTTTACCAAAAGCCACTTTAGCCCCGTTCTCCATTCCATTCCGCAGGGAGCGAGAGCGAGAGAGAGAGAATCGACAATTGACTTGCCAGGCGCTAATCCACGGTTTGCCCTAGCAACCTTACCTTACCTTACGAAAACGGCAACCTTCCTCCTGTCCTTTCCCCATCTCCCTGCCTTTACCTTATTGTACCCTGCCCTGCTCTCCCTCTTGGGTTTTGTGGCACGCCGTTCTGTCCATTCATCTGCATAGACTCGACCACTTTGTGCATCTGATCTTTTATACTCTGAACATCAACCATTGACGTAGAGACTTTTTCCCATCTTCTCCAAGCTTTATCATCGCGGACTTTTCCTTTTCCGTTCTATACCGTCCCCACCAGCTCAATCCAGTCGAGCTGAGCTGAACTGAGCTGCACTGTGAACAACAAAAATCGAAAGCCGGTGGTCAACATGATGGATTGTGAGTCTGCCGGTGACGATGTCGCAAGCAAAGTGATACGCCGGATCGAGGTCTCCAAGGTAAATATTCATGCTGCTCAAGTCTATGCTGGACGACCTTTGTCTAACAAGAGCGCTGCAGATGACCAGAGCGCTTCAGAACCGTCTTGCTCTAGCCAATGTCAAGATCAAGCACGGCTGGGAGAACCTCAGCATCGACACAATCGAGCCGCAGATCGACCAGCAATTGAATAAGCGCAAGCGTCCAATCTCCAGCGCCGACTCCTCCCTGTCCGAAGCCTCGTCCAGTGTGTCAAGTCGCTTCCACTCAATCAATGGTTTTGTGTCGTCGCCAATCACCGCCCCAATGTTCTCGGACGAAGTGCCCCGATCAGGCAGCAACTACAGCAACAAGCGACCCAGAGTTGCCGACTATTCGAGGTTTCCCGCATCTAGCAACCAGGGCGGCCGCAAGACCCGGAGTGCCGCTGTGGTGCAATCATGGAAGAGGAACCATCGCCTTCCCGAGTCGTCGCCTGTATATCACACAAGACACTCGCACTTCAACAGATCTACACATGTGTCTAAGCTCTCATTTATATCCGAGGGCACCACCATCCCGGACGATGCACTCTCGCCTGAGCAATCTGAGGATGACGATGCAGATCTTCCCGTGCTGTCATTCAATGTCACCGCCGCCAGCTTCCAACAGCCGCCTCATCCGACCAACATCAATTCATCACCGCCCCAGACACCGCCACGCTCACGTCGCAACCTCGACAAGTCGACGCACATCTCCTGGTCCCGCACCCCACGCACGGGCGACGACGGTGCCGATCTGCTCATGTACCTGGCGACATCGCCCACGCCGGCCAACACAGGGACCGCCAAAACTCGCATCATACCGCCCTCGACACCGCCATCCAAGACGACACCGCTGCCCTCGTCGATGATGTCAACCCCCGGGGGCACGAATGGCCTTTTCGGCTTTGGCTTCAATACGCCGTCGCAAAACTTCAATTTCTCCGACTTTTGCAATGTCACCCCTAGTCCAGCGCAGGGGACATGGCCAAAGACGCCGGGCACGGCAAAGACGCCCAACGCCGCTCGCGAGGCACGTAGGAAACTCAACTTTGATTCATTGCTACCACCGAGCAGCAGCCCGGAGGTGACACGCACCAGCAATGCTCGCAAAACCGACCTCAGCATGGAATTAGGGGGTGTGCTGAGGTGATTTGCTTAATTCTTTTCATTCATGAACGGCGGGGGTTTTGCAATGCATGACCGTTACACTAGCTATTCACGAGCGTGACGCGAGATTACGCGTAACGTGCACGTCTTTTCCCAGCACTATGCTCGTGATACGAGCGGCAAGGACATGATGGAGGCTGCTACGAAGTACAGTATATAAGAATTCGATACCCGGAGGAAGATGTTTCATGCGCGGAGTTCAATTGGAGTACAGGGAGGTATCTGGCGATGAAGTGGTTTTTCCGAACGCGTCGCGGGTCGTGTGTTCTTCGCGTCATCTCTGGCGCAAAGCGGCATGTCGATGATGAGGCCGTGCCGCCAAACATGAGATACTCATTAGCAGTATGTTTTAGGTGTTCAAGGGCAGATTGATCAATGGATCAAGCAACAGGCGCAATAAAGTATGTGGTTGCTCTACTATTCTCGCTTTGTACCGTAATTAGCAATTTTCTCTATGGCTCAAGACGCCGTGGCGCGCGTCAGTGACAACACACGCTAGCGTGAGGGGCCTGTTTCTCGTTTCTTGCAATGCCGGAGAGGGCAACCGGAGACTTCGGAGGGATGTTAGGGTAAGACTTGGCAGGGCCACTCGGTCCGTCTGCTTACCGACCGGAGCTTCGGATCCGAGATTAGGGGACTTGCGCTGCTGCCTTGGGATCCTTGCGATGTTTCATATGATTATTACATCCTTTACATCCTATCATCGTAAACATTGTCGCGCACAGGAAGAGACGGAGATATATGAAAGGAACATCAAAAGACCCAATTGACTCGATACGAACGCCAGAAACAACGTTGGCCTTGAGATGACCCGCACAGCATCATGAACCCGTCCTCCTCCACCGCAGGCACCTTTGCCAACCCGCAGGATCCCATCGCCAAGGCAATTGTCTTCTTTCAGGATGCCCTCGACAACCTTCAGAAGATCCCCGGCTCTCAGATCGTCACTCGGTACATCCAGTCGAGCTACCAAGATGACCCTGTGCGCTCGGCCATGGAGCTGTTCCTGTTCCTGTTCGCCGTCTATTACCTCGTATCACCGACATACTCTACTAAGAAGGAGAAGAACGTGCCATTGACGGATGAGGTGCGTTTGGAGATGCAGATTGCATAGGTTGTCGTCTCTGGGGTTGACTTGTGCTTCAGGAAATCGATGAGCTCGTCGAAGATTGGACGCCGGAGCCTCTCGCAGCACCGGTGACGGCATTCGAAGAGGCAGAGAACGAGAAGAGACCAGTAATCATCGGGTATGCTGCGCAATGCTACTGTGTTGTTTGTTTTGCTGATGCGCTGACCGTAACTCCGCCAGCCCTTCTGGACCAAAGTCGAAGCTCTCCACCGGCCGCACCGTCACGAATCTCGCCACCTTCAACCACTACAACTTTATCAATTCAGACTTCATCAAGGAGCGCGCAATCAAGACACTCCGCATGTACGGTGTCGGACCCTGCGGACCTCCCGGATTCTACGGTACCCAGGATGTGCACCAGCAGATCGAACATGATGTCGCTTCCCACCTGGGCGTCGCTGCCGCCATCGTCTACGCTCAGTCCTTCAGCACCATTTCCTCCGTCATTCCAGCTTTTGCCAAACGTGGTGACATCATCGTCGCCGACAAGGCCATCAACTATGCTGTTCGCAAGGGTCTGCAGATCTCGCGTAGCACGGTGCGATGGTACGAGCATAACGACATGGCCGACCTGGAGCGCGTTGTGGCGACTCTGGTCAGAGAAAATGCAAGGAAACCCTTGACTCGTCGCTTCATTGTGAGCGAGGGTCTATTCGAGAACACCGGCGACATGGTCGACCTTCCCAAACTCATCGAGCTCAAGCACAAGTACAAGTTCCGCGTCATCCTCGACGAAACGTGGTCCTACGGCGTTCTGGGTCGTACCGGTCGTGGAGCTACCGAGCAACAGAATGTTGATGCAAGAGAGATTGACATGATCATCGGCTCTCTGGCTGGTTCACTTTGTGCGGGTGGAGGCTTCTGTGCCGGTACGGACGAAATCGTGGAGCACCAACGTCTGAGTGCGAACGCATACACTTTCTCGGCCGCCTTGCCTGCTCTGCTCGCGACCACGGCGAGTGAGACCGTCAGGATGTTGCAAGAGCAACCAGAAATCATTGCGAATCTGAGGGAGAACATCAAGGCGATGCGCGCACAGCTGGATCCGAGGAGTGACTGGGTAGTGTGCTCGAGCGCAATGGAGAACCCGGTCATGCTTTTAATCCTCAAGAACGAGGTTGTCGAGAGCAAGAAGCTCACCATCCCAGAGGAAGAGACGATCATGATGGAAATTGTGGACGAGGTACGCCCAGCCCTTTTTTGTCTTCTTCTTCTTCTTCTTCTTCTTCTCAACATGGAACTGACAAGAATCTTCACAGTGCCTCGCAAACGGAGTCCTAGTAACAAGACTCAAGAGCATGCCCCCAGCACTCGGCTCCGTGCCTCGCGAGCAGGGCTGGCAACCCCCTCCGGCCATCAAAGTCTGCATCACGACCGGCTTGTCCAAGAAAGAGACGGAAAAGGCCGGCATCGTCATCAGACATGCCATCACTAAAGTCATGACGAGAAGAAAGTGAGAAAAGGGCGTCATTGTAATCACTGATCCGCCCTTTTTTGTTTCGATATGACTTACTGGATGCTCTCTCACGTGAACGGCTCTCGATGTAGTAATAAAATGGAACGCAGTGGGGGGCAAGACCATACTTTGTACGACGATTAATCCAATTCTTTTTCCTTCTTCATTACTACACTTCTCTCCAAGGAAAGGCATGGGAAGGAAGAATCAAATCTTAGCTTAATAACACTTCTACATTCACATCCACATTCACATTACTGTTCGACTTCCTACCTACCTGAGTAGTTCTAGTCTATCTTCTCCCCCTACCAAGATCTCATTCTGAGCAGATATCAGGGTAGTGCCAGGGCTAGTAGTGGCGGTTGGCGGGAGTAGTGGTGGCGGGAAGAGAGGAGGTAAGGCCATAGGTCGGATCGAAGTTTGTGCCATTTTGTGGGTCTGTCCAGGACATATAGATGTTGTTCGTTGGTCGGTGAGGCGCTGATTCGAGAGGCTAAGACATATAGTGCAGTGGAGATACTTTGTACTGAAGGGCAGAATAAGGCGGACTGGTAGCATGTGGCTGTGTATGATGTGTATTGTTAAAATGTGGGCTCGGGACCTACCCTGCCTCGGCAGAACATGGTACATCAGGGAGTGGTATGTCATGTCATGTCATGTCGTGGATGCCTCATCGTTTGGCCTAGGTACACTTACACTTTCTTTGATTACTGTGTTATCTTAAAGGTAAAAAGAAGCTTTTGAGTCTGAGATTTACAGGATGATAGGTTTTGGGATCACTCGTATCTGTCGTTGTGACGGGAGGCGAAAAAGGCATCCCGAGAGCAACAGGAATGAGGCAGGTCAGAGTCACGAAATCCAGGCAGCCAGAGACGACTGAGGCGAACAGATGGATATGAACTTTTGGCCTCTGCACCGCCCACTGGCGGGCGCTCGTACCAAGAAGCAGCCCACCATAGGGCTAATTAGAGGCGGCGACCAGCAACGCCTGGAGTAGATTCACCTCTTTTAGTGTCTCTGCTCTGCTCTGTACGGCTTCCAGATGCGACACGGAAAACCTGACCACTACGTCATCCCACTGCGTTGCGCCCAGCAGCAGCAGTTGTAGCAGCAGCAGTAACACTTGCAGCAGACCCTACCACATTCCCTCTCCGTGATTGCTTGTAGTCTGTGTCTGTGTCTCTTGTCACTCTCACCCCCCCATCTTGACACCAAGAGCAGAATACATACCACACATCTGAGATTAGCCAAATAGGGTCCCACCGCGACTTCTTCCACTACTTGTAATACTGAGTCCGCAGATCGACTATTATCGACTATCGGCTTGTCGGTCGCCTTGAGACACAATCGAGGGGCTTACTGGGCTGTTGACGTATATTCAGATCGGCGACGAGGATTAATTATTTGATTTCCTTGGGAACCTTTGCTTTGAATCGTCGCGAAAGCAGATCGACTCAACTGGACCTCACAATTTTTACTCGCAAACCGGTCCTGGAAAAAGAGCATGCATATATTTGCACGTGTGTCATTCGTTGTCGTTTGAAGTTAAGTAGTAGCTTCAAATAAGCAAGAAGAAAGCGGTGTCTGGATTACATCGACAAGAAACAGTATTAGAAAGAGATAAGGACGATGATGCGCGGGAAGCCTGCGTCGTCGATGCAAAAGACTTATGATGATTGCTATCTCATTTGCTCTACCGCGGTGTATTTCGAGAGTCAGGTATGTTTCGCTCTTCCTTCTCGATCCACTCAAGTCGCACCTGCCGTGACAAAATCATAGACGCAGACTAACGTCATTTCCTCCCTTTCCCAACAGAACAATGAAGCAGAAGCTCTACGATCATGGCGCAATGCACTAGACCAGATTTATTATCACAACGCATATCGCATGCCGAGTTCATGGCGACCCAAGACAGAAACAGAACGCGCCTTGCAGGATTCCCTGAGACAGATGGAGCTACAGTGCAAAGAGCGTGTTGATCTTCTAGAAGCTCTGCAACAAAGTCGAAAGGACGCTGCCAGCGAGAGTCAGACTTCTCTCAACTCTCAAGGACCGACGTCGACGAATACCTCTACTGCTAACGGTAACACGTACCAACAGCATCAACAGAATCGCCGTTACCAGTCTCAACAAGATAGTACTCCGGAAAGTCAACCTTCTGGCTGGTTGGGCGGTGGAACCGTTCCTCCGACGGGCTACAAAGACCTGGTCAGACCACCTGCTCTACCTACGAGAGGTCCACCCAAGAGGCCATCATATACCACTAGGACTAGTTCTGGAAATGACAACTCGCGCAAGAAGAGCTCGCCGGTCCAGCCAAGCACTGCAACATTTTCTTCCACCCTGTCTCCTCCCTCAGCAACGCTTGGGAATGCTTCGTCTCCCCGCAATGGCTCTAGGACACCCAGCCCGGAAAAGAGAGGCGGCATGCTACGAACCTTGAGATCAGGCGGCAAAGAGAGGCAAAGCTCCAGCAAGATGGTTTCCACCTTGCGTGGCAAACCTCCTGCAGCTGCAAAGGCTGCAACTCAAGCCTGGACTACTACCACGAAGCGAAGCAGCGTCGGGAGCATTGAACACGCTACAAGCGACATCAACGGCTCCACTCCTGCTGCTACAGTCACAACCTGGGATCCATACACAAGGAGACTTGTCGAGCGGCCAGTCTCACCCGTACCTCCCGCCCCTCCTCCACACGCTTCTTCTAGCAGACCCTCCATATCTACTCCGGTGATACGTGCGCCGAGCCCATCAGATTACTTCGTTCATAGACCAGGCATGGACCGGCAAGGAAGTGGCGACGCCAGTACGAATGAACGAGGACGTCAACATCTGCCGCAGCCACTTCCCTATCCCGAATCGAATTTCCTGAATCCTCTCCAACCTGCAAATCCGCCTGGCAATTCTACTGATGATCTAGGTTCTCGCGAGCTAGGGCCGCCAGATTCGGTTGCGCTACCTTCATCGACTGGTATACCATCGGCGAACAATTCTCGTCTTCGAAAACAGTCACCAGCAAGATTGCCGAAGTTGGATAGTCTACCATCTTATCGAAAAGAGTATCCCGCACCGGTACCCAGCAAATACAGTAAGCCTCCGAATGCAAGACCACCCAAGTCACTGAGGGACCTGGAAGCCGAAGCTTCGGCGCCACCTCCAAAACCCAAAACAAAACCTCCTCCACCACCGATACCGAGAAAGGCGGTTGGCGTCGTTAATGCTACAAATGCAAGAAAAGCCCTCGATGATCAGCTCGCTGCTGGCATGCAAAGCGGCGAGGACTCACTTAGTAGTGGGGTCGATGCTCCACCTAAGGTCCGTCGCAAGAAACCTGCAGCGACATCAGCTTCACGAACAGCGCCACCATCAACATCGACCATTCCTGTCCAGGTACCTCCGCTAGAGTATTCTTCCGAACCAGAGACGACGGAAGAACCTGCTAATGGAGTTGACGAGTGGGATCAAAAGGTCGCCAACCTCTTGAAGAATCTTCCCAAGGGTGTAGATGAAGCCGCCGCGAAGCAAATTCTGAACGAAATCGTCATCAAAGGAGATGAAGTCCACTGGTCAGACGTAGCCGGTTTGGAAATCGCCAAGTCCGCGTTGAAGGAAACAGTCGTTTACCCTTTTCTCCGTCCCGATCTTTTCATGGGTCTTCGTGAACCAGCACGTGGTATGCTGCTCTTTGGACCTCCAGGAACGGGAAAGACGATGCTGGCAAGAGCGGTCGCTACTGAAAGCAAGAGCACATTCTTTGCCATTAGTGCAAGCAGTCTTACAAGCAAGTACCTTGGTGAATCCGAGAAGTTGGTACGAGCGCTTTTCACAATGGCGAAAGCATTAGCCCCTGCTATAATTTTCGTTGACGAGATCGATTCTCTGCTGTCCAGCCGAGGTGGTAACAGTGAACATGAGGCTACTAGACGCATAAAGACGGAGTTTTTGATCCAGTGGTCCGATCTTGCAAGAGCAGCGGCAGGTAGAGAGTCCACGGAAGGCGACGCAACCAGAGTTCTGGTGCTTGCCGCAACGAACTTACCTTGGGCCATTGATGAGGCCGCACGTAGACGTTTTGTCAGGCGGCAGTACATCCCTCTGCCCGAAGACTGGGTGCGCAAGGAACAGTTGATGACGCTGCTGAGTGCTCAGAAACATTCTCTTGGGAAGGCCGAACTCGACCGATTGGTGGCTAGGACCGAAGGTACTGTTCTTCGTCTCGATCTCTGTTGTAACCTATGATAAATCGCATACTAATCTTCCTTTGATAGGCTTCTCAGGTTCAGATATCACTGCCTTGGCTAAAGACGCAGCTATGGGACCACTCAGATCTCTGGGAGAGAAACTCTTGCACATGAGCCCCGAAGACATCCGACCTATCCAATATCAGGATTTTGAGGCATCCCTGGGAACAATCAGGCCGAGTGTCAGCAAGGAAGGCTTGAAGGAGTTCGAGGACTGGGCACGAGAATTTGGCGAAAGAGGCGGATGACCTCTCCAATTTCCGTCTTCCGAAAAAGCCCAGACACGCACTTACGTCAAGGAAACTAGGTCGGCTGACTATGATCACATCATTTTATCACATGTGTTGTCGAGTACTCGATCTGACCATACGGCCTTCATTACTATCACAACCAAAATACGGGACTGCTCTGTAGCAGGAAAGAAAACCAGAAAAGCGACAGCTTGATTACAATGAACAGATTGATATGTACGCAAGTGAAAGAAAAAGTACAGTTCAGCCAAACCAGGTGTACAAACAAATCCTTGAAAAGTCCCGCCAAGCCCGAACAGCCATACTACATCCATGCAACTCGAGTGCCGGATGTAGCGCTGTCGTGTTCCGCTGCACGCGTACAGCCTAGCCACCGAGAAGATCTCCAAAATCAGAAACGATCGTTGACAGTGGTCATGGTTCTGCCAATCACGCCTCCTGAGTATTTGTATTCCAAGAGGACGCTCCAACAACATAAAGTTTCTTCTGCTCTCCGATCCAACGCTGGAATCTCAATGCAGGACTTATGTTCACCAGTGCAACGAGTTCTGAGTCCTGTTTCTCTCGGCGAACGTGAATTGGCAGTCTCCCTGGCTTTTTCGGGATTGGTACCACATTGATGTATGTATCGCCTGATCCTGTCAGCTGAGATCTCGCACTTTCAGACAGGCGCGCGAAACCACTCACCGAATTGCTTGTAGAACCCAAAGCCGTCTTTGATGCGAATAGTCTCGTCTTTGCTATAGTCATAGACGTAAATAGGCTTGCCTTGCCTTGGTTGTTCGGAGTGCAACCGAGGTGGAACCTGTCGTTTTTCCCATGAAGGTATTGATCGATTCGACGTCTCCGAGCTGAAAGACATGTATAGAGTGGTCAATGGCACAGAAGTCTCGTGTTGGATTATGTGCTTCGCAAAAGACAACACTAGCTATGGATCTGGCTAACTAAGGTAAGGACATGAGGAGCCATATATATAAGAGGTCGGGCTCCGCTCTACCTCGGCTAATATTCCTGGTGGCTACGTCCTTTGGGCTACTTGCTTTGAGGATTTCCGGTCACACCATTTCCATTTTCATGATAGACGCCGGCAAGGTTTGGGGAGTTTGCTGTCGCAAGATGCATCCAGCCCCTAATCTGGGTACCGCAATTTCCCATCGTAACCACGTCAAGGCGCGGTCCACAAGGGCGGCCTAGGAAGTCAGCGGCCGCAATTATATCAGCTGTACGATACATCGGGGCTCCTCACTTCGGCTAGCCTTCTGTCAAGGTCGACAGTAAGCCGTGATCGATGGATCGCCACATGTTTGCGTCGAGTAGCTAAGCGTGGGGGTACGGATTTTTTCAAGGCGGAGAACCACAGCCAATCATTCTGGAGACGGGTGCACCTATCACAAGCCCACAATTCTATGTGTGTCTGTGAATCCTAAACAGAAACCTGACAGCCAATCGTTCGGAACAACAAGCGAGAATACCGTTCTTCAGCCTGCTCGATAGCTCAAGGGTGTGACCCACGTCACAAGCCTTCCTTGCCGCTCTCACAGCCTTGTGGCTTAGTAGCTAACGAGCAAATAATTACACTGCTAAGGTCGCCTGAGTCCGGAAGCAATAATCAATCTATACTTGCTGTTATGGCTTGCAAAGCTGCCTTGATCAGGCAATGATGGCACACATTGCATCGAGTTGCCAATGTATGGCTTATGCCCCGTTGGTAGCTGAAATATGGCGATGCAAATGTGACTCGCGATACCGAAGACGATGTTTGGTGAGCGCTGTTTATAAAGAACTGCGGTCCACTGCAGCGACATTCATCGTGACACCCCATGGCGCCTGACAGCTCGTCTGAGCAGTACGGTGCTGCTGATGCCCGTGAGTGCAGCTGCCCAGACCAGCTCAGAGAAAGCGTTCTCACCATAGGTAAGACGTCTAACAAGGATCTGTTGGCAAGCTGGGCAGCGCTGATTCTTGTAGATGGAGGGGGCATACGTGGCTATTCCTCTCTTGTAATACTGCGTGAGCTGCTGATAATCATTCGTCGTCGAGAGCAAGAAAATGACACGACCCGCTCATTTCGGAACGGTCAAGAGGCAGAGACGACAGGCAACATTGATAAGGAACTTCCACTACCTTGTCACTACTTCAACTACATGTTCGGAACAAGTACCGGCGGGTGAGTCATTAGCCATGTCATTTGACCTCACTGATTGACATGTGATGCGCTACGGCCTGCAGAATCATCGCCATCATGCTTGGTCGGTTGAGAATGTCAGTGAAACAATGCCTTGATACATACGAAGATCTTGGCACGAAGGTATTTCGCAAAAAACGCCCTCTAAGATTTACCCAGTACAGTCATCGCAAGCTGGAGAAAGTCATGAAAGATAAAATCCGCCAACACTGTAGGGACAACGATGCAGCGTTGTGGAATCCAGTAGCCTTCACCGAGGACAGTCCTTCTCGCTTTGGTCAAACTAGAGTGCAAGTTACCCTCGTAGCCGACAGCAATAGACCGATAGTGACAAATACTAACTTGTCTATAGTGGAGTAGTGGCGACCAGGAGGGCCAAACCTTCTCATAAACCGCACCTCTTCCGAACCTATTACAACGCAGGTCTCACACTGGGAGATGCCACTGCTGTCAATGCTTCCGTCGAGCACGAATCCCGATGGCTGGACCTGAATATTCAAAGTGACCGAAACTCGCCAACCATTCTCGAGGCCGCACGTGGCACGTCTGCTGCACCGCATTATTTCAAGATTGCCAAGATTGATTCCAGCGAATACATGGACGGCGGTATCATGGCCAACAACCCTAGTATCGTCGCTTGGAATGAGGTCACTATCATGCATCAACTGACTGATTGCAAACGGACTTCGGGAGGGATACGCTATCTCGTGTCGCTCGGCACAGGAAAGAATGCGCCGTGTAACGTGTTCAGCGATGGGAGTTTTATCTACAAGATCCGCAATATCGTCAGCACGGCGATCAAGGGCCTTGGGGATCCAGAGCCGGTCCACCAACACATGACACAACTATGTCCTACAGCGACTGCGAGTTCCCACCACACTACCTACAGCCGCTTCAACGTTCGATCTGGGCTGGAAAAGATAGCATTGGATGCTTGCACAATCGACTCTGATGGTAAAACTAATCGAACCCTTCGTTATATCGAGCACCATACAATGGAATATACACGTGATCCAGATGTTCACGGAGAACTCGAAAAACTTGCCAAACACCTTGTTGATCACCGCCGAGCTAAGTGCAGAGATCCCACCTATTCCGACCTGACCCAACCAGGTCCAGCTCCGCCTACATATCTCCGAAGCTTCATCCCATATAGCGATCTGATACCACCAGTGCGAAGGAGGAGCACTGTCAACGGAACCATCTCGTCAAGACATAATATGGCGGAGATGGATGGTTTTCGAGAAACGGCTGAGCTGTATACTGACTTCGGTGGACCTGACGACGGAGAAGATATTGATATGCCTCCTCAGCGAGGGGCTACTTGGAGTCCAGGGCCAACGTCACCATGATTCACTTTTCTTTTGCTTGTTGTCATCAGTCAGGAGTGACCAATGGTGGCTTCGACTCGCCCCTGGTGAAAGTCTGGTAGCAACAACGCCGACAATGGCGGTGATTTCGCTTTAAAGATTGGCTCGCAGACTCCTTTATTAACATTCTTCGCTGCACACAAGTCGTGGTCCTCCGGATTATCCTTCGCCCTTCGCACTTCCAAGTTTCATGACCGAGTATCGAAATTCGCACGGCAAGACGTTACGACGTCAGGGAAAGGTCATTCACAAAACATTGAGACCTCTTAAAAATATCGAATTGCATCCAGGAGCCGTCGATACTGTCATTTTCCTTGCGATTGCACTGTTCTTGACAAAGGAGAAGAAAGTGGGGAAAATCCCATCACCTCCTTGCTTACCATTCCCTGTCTTCTTTTTCTAATGAAATATTGTCTGCTTTCTTTCTATACATAGTCTCTCCGTCACGAGATATTACGCTATGATACCCAATACATACAGAACTAGCATATACTGCTAAATAATACACTACCCCATAGATTCTCCTTGCTACCCAGTTACCCTGCTCCCACTGCTCAATCTGCGGATACTCCCTTTGCCCCATAACATGAGCATTCGCAGTGAGTCGATCAAATTGGCGGATGGGACCAAAGGTAGTTTGCCCATGCCATGAGAGATAATGTCAATCATGCTCGTTGCTGTCTTGATCCATGCTGTTCCAGCCTCGCTCGCGGATAATGTGAGGCATCGAGCTGGCATGCATGTTCTTCCAGATCTAGAGGGCGACCCTGTTTGTCTGTCTATCTTTATGCGGGCTCTATCAACATCCCACCTTTTTTTTGACAGAATTGCCGATCACGGGAAGAGAGCAAATGCGAGATACACCACAGGCATTACTCGTTTTATACAATGCCCTATGCCTAGTGAATCGAGAAGCAAGAAAATGGAAAAAACACAAGTGGGAAAGGGAACATATAGTGTCAGAAATTGGGTTGTTTGACGAGTATTGCTGCTGCAAATACTGCCGTGGTATATAGAGTTAAGTATACAAGATCCCATCCCTTATCCCTCAATATGACGAAGAAGCGGTTATTGGTATATATGGGGCTTTCTTGAGAAGATTTCCCCTGACCCTATCCTGTGCCTGACCCCATTCGAACCTTGTCTACATACTCCCTAGACACCATCCAACCAAAAGAGAAGAAAATCGTAGTCGTGAAACTTTAATCCGTGTATCAATAATTTAATCAGTGTGGAAATTGAGCGGACCACTCTTCGCCCTCATCGCCTTGCCGAACTTCTGCAGAACCAAGATGATGATGAAAGCAGCGACGCAGACGGCGCCTTGGACTCCGAAACTGATGATCGGGCCGGACTTGGCCGCCCACTTGACCTGGAAGTAACTGATGACTGTGCCACCCGTGACACGGAAGACGTTGATCCATGCGGCGACTTCACCCGATGCCTCGGGGTAGGAGTCGAGGTTGTACGAGTTGATGGTCACAGTGGTGACCATGATGCCGAAGACGTAGAAGCCCCAGGCGACCGAGGTGACCATGTAGTGCCAGCCGCGCTCGAGGGAGAATCCGAGGAGAACGAGGCCGGCGCACAGGAACGGGGTCGCGATGTAAGCGGCTCGGAGACGGACTTCGGGGTTGAAGTGGCCGTTGTGCGTCTTGATGTAGCGCTTGGCGATGAAGTCGTGGATCCAGTGACCTGTAATTTCTCCGACCAAGGCTCCGACGATGGGAGTGAAGTAGAAGCATCCGATGCCCTTGAAGTCGAAGCCGTAGAGATTGGTCAAGAAGATACTGAGGGTGGTGTTGATGCCGACAGACCAGGAGAAGATGAGGAGATAATAGATGCAAGAAAGAAGAACGGTGGGCTTGGAGATGACTTTTACTGGACGCATGACTGATTGCCAGAGGGTGTTGCGAAGCTTTCTCGACTTCATCTGCTCGACACCAACTAATCTCAGCATACGAGACTTCCTGGGTGGCTGATGGCTTGGTGCGATTCTGCGGTCGTAGTACGTCTCGTCAAGGAAGAGGACCACAAGGATGAGGAATGCGCCAGTCAATGCAGTGTAGAGCCAGAAAGCAGATTGCCACGGTTGCGAGGTGAGCATGAAGGCAGTGATCATGGGTCCAACGAAAGGTGAAAGAATAACGAATGCAGACCAGATGTTGATCTTGCGTCTGTAGAAGATGCATCAGTAACCTGCGATGATATAATTGTGACAAGAACATCACTTACACTCTCTCGTGGAAGAAGAACACATCTTGGATGAAAGTCAGACCAATAGCCTGGGAGACCGTCTCGAAGAATCCGTTGAGGATGCGTGCTGCCATAAAGGACTCGAAGCTCTGCGCTGCGGCACACCAGATTGCTGTGGCAAGAGCAAGTACGAGGAACCAAAAGATGGTGGGAGCACGACCAACGTAGGATGCCATGACAATGGCAAAGATACCACCGATACCAAGCATAAGGACATTGCCTACAGCTGAGTGGTTGACAGTATCAGGGCTCAGTCCCCAGATCCTGAAGAGACGAGTTAGTGTCTTTCACTTTTGTAATGATGAGGATCAGAGGACTCACTTTGCCTGGGCGATCAGGGTCACGGCACCAACGGCACTACCATAATCAGGCAGAGCTGCTGTTAAAGAAACCACGATAAGTAGTAGAGCCTTCTTCTTTGGTGACCAGTTGAGGGGATCTTCGGCATCATCGCTGGGCTGTGGAATCAAGACGGTGTGACCATTCAAGGCTGTCTTGAGTCTGGTCTCGCCCTCCTGGGCCTCGAGCACGTAGCCTTCCTTGACATCGAATTCTCGGACGACATGCTCCTGTACATCGAAGTTGTCCTTATCCCCCAAGGATGGAGAGGGTGAGGTGGCATACTCGATGTTGCTCACCTCCATCTTAGGATCATTGTTCCACGACATTGTGAAGAGCCTGTGTGATGCAAATAATGCTATGGGTTGAGATGTGAGGATAGGCCGTGGTGATCTACATTGGAGGCGATAGGAGTATTTATACACCCTTCGTAGTCCTTGCAAATCAACTATTCACTAGAGACCAGTGAACGGTAAGGTGCGTGCGCTCTGGAACCCCATGGGGATGATCCCGTGGTTGGTCATGGTGCCACTGGATCGATCTAGGAGTCATCGGATGCGTTCCATCTAGGGCTCAACGAAACCGAGTCCAGTCCAATGTCCAGTTTTGTGTCTAGTCACCTGCTCTAACTTCAGCTAAGCTGTCAACCCGTTGGATTGGCGTGCTCTAGATCCACGTGGGGTGCTTCCGAAGACCTAGGTCGTGACCCGATATTGCTTGTTTCGAGGTCGATCGAAGACATGTAGACAGGAGATGTACCGCCCCGGAAAACTTTCCGTGGGGTCTCCGCTTTTTCGGAATGGCTTCCAGCACCGTTGTTGTGATGGCTCCCCATGGGGTACTTTCACGCTAAGCTCGAGGCATTTCCTACCTCAGCAGGTTGGAGGTAATGCATGGTTCGTCCGGAAGCATCTCACTCAGTCATATGGTTCTCTCGGGCTCTCGCCACTTAATGAAGGGTTGGAGAAGTGGTGAAACAGCTTTCGCGATATAAGTATGTAGCCTTCAAGCTCCTTAGCCTTGCCAGCCTCAGAACTCGACATCCACGATTATAATATACTGTATACAGTCAATCAGTAAATCAATCAATCAATCAATCATGAGTTTCACTGCTACAGTCCAGCCAACGGTGGCTACAGCTGCATACAAACACAAGGAAACTGTCTCATCTTCCCACTTGGAGCATCGTCCCAACGACGAGGCTGATGAGCACAAGAAGCTCACCGAAGAGTACTTTGCCACGCTGGGGGACAAAAATGTGACTCCGCTGTGGACGGCCATGGACAAAATGGTTCCTCCTTTCCCAAACCCTAAGGCAGTACCAACCCATTGGAAGTACGAGAAGATACACCCGGCTCTGTTACGAGCAGCCGACCTCGTCGCTGCCGAGGATGCCGAACGTCGTGTCCTTGTCCTCGTTGATGATGTTCTACCACCGCCATGCACGACTGATACCATCTACGGAGGTCTGCAGATTGTTATGCCCGGCGAGACTGCCCCGGCCCACAGACACCGAGCCTTCGCTCTGCGCTTCATCATTGAAGGTAGCGGAGGTTTCACCGCTGTCGAGGGCGAGAAGATTGTTATGCACAGAGGCGATGTAGTCTTGACTCCCAGCTGGCAATGGCACGACCATGGCAACGAAGGCACTGGTCCTGTGATTTGGCTCGACGGGCTTGATCTGCCCGTTTGGCAGCAATTCCCAATCAACTTCGTTGAACAGTACATTGCGCCACGCTATCCGTCCGCACCGGCTCCCGAAAGTGCCGCGCGCATCCCTTGGAAGGGTGTCCAAGAGAACTTGGATAATCAAAGGGTTCAGCATGCTATTTACCAGTATCGTCTCGCTGGTGGTTCACACCTTTCGAAGACCATCTCTGCACAAGCTGAGCGTGTCGAGGCTGGTCATACAACTTCTGTGAGCAAGGAGGTCCTTTCGTACATCTACCATGTCTACGACGGCAAGGGCTACTCGTTGATCAAGACGCCAAGAGAGAAAGAGCCGAAGAAGATTGAGTGGGTCGGCAGGGATACTTTCAGTGTCCCCTCATACAGTGAGGTGACCCACACAAGTACTATGGGCTCGGGATCCGCCTACCTCTTCGCAATCAATGACAGGCCCTTGGTGGAGAATTTGTCATTCGTCGAGATGACTTGAGCGAATGGAGCAGAAACTGTTGAGGATTAGGCGAGAGCCCACTTTCGATGCCATAGAGATACCCCTGCTACGGGACAGAAGTAAAGTGTTGGGCTGCCTTACACCTTCACACCCATTGGACTTTCGGCATTGCATGCGCAATGATTTCTCGCATACAACTTGCAGGTCACTTGACATGCATATTGACTGTATTTCATGAATCTAACGATAGTAATTATTCACATATTCAATCCCCTTGCATAAATGACTTACATCGCATATACATCGGATTGTTCTTTTCTATGCCATAGTGAATCGTGAGTTCTGATCAGTGATCTCGAAGAGCACTGCCACAAAAGCGAAAACACAGTGAGACATATGATTGAGCACTGCCGTGACGTGTGCCGAACGACAGATAAATTAATTGTAATTGATGAGTTCTCCGAGGTCCAACTTCCTTCATGTAGAATGTCACCATATCCAGAATGCACCAGTGCCGTAACGCTTTCGCAAAGTCTCAGGTCTCTTTGAACCACCTAGGTCGAAGCTGGCCAAACATCTCCATCTCCGGCTTCCATCTCTCGATTCTGACCATTTCAGTCAAGACTCATTCCATATGTCCCGTGATACTCACCCTCCATCGATCAATGATGTCCTCATGATCGTCAATGCGCCTTTGTGGTGCATGGGGATAGTCCAGAGTGTACAACCACACTGCCTGCAGAAAACCTTCTTTTTCTCATGCCCGCTGATGGTCTTTTTGATTGTGAAGACTGTTTGCAGGTTCTTCGGATCCTCGACACTTAATTTGCTGGAATCATATTTGGCAATCTAGCAACATTGAAGTTAAGAAACGTATCTGCGTGCATGCAGTGTGGATTGTCTGGAATTCTGACCAGCTGGTACGGAGCTCCGGCATTCTTGGTGCAATCCGAGCAGTAGCAGTTGAACACCTTTTGGGGTTCCCCTTCAACGCTAAACTTGATGTCCCCGCAAAGACATGACCCTTGGTACGAGCTTGCCGACATGTTGGCTCGATCACTGTTTGCTATTGCCCCAGAACAGTTCATTTTCATTTTTCGAACTGGCATCGTGGCCTTCTTATTTACTTGTCACCCATGACGGGGCGGGTTTTGGAGTTATGGCTATCGGAACCATTCCGCATCTGTGTGCGGAATTGCACTTGTATGATTGGCATGACAGCGGAATACGCTTTCACTATTATATACGAATAAATACATTTACCCCGCAGCTCTGCGACCCTTGGAAAATTTAAGCTTCTCAAGCGATGAGGGGAATCATCTCTGTGCTCTAAATGCTGCTTTACTCGAAAACCATCTTGTTCTCCACGTATCCAAGCTCTGAAATGCCGACCTTAACAACATCACCATCTTTGAGATAAAGAGGTGTCTTCATGCCCATTGCCACGCCAGCGGGAGTTCCAGTCATGACAACAGTTCCAGGCTCTAACGTTGTGCCCTGGCTGATGAAGCTGATGATCTCCTTGACTCCAAAAAGTAGATCGCTCGTCTCGGTGTCCTGCCTTAGATCGCCATTCACCCAGGTTTGTAAACGGAGCTTGCTCGCATCTCCCACAACCTTGGGGGAGACGATCATGGGCCCTAGCGGAGCATACTTGTCAAATCCCTTGCTGAAACACCATTGTGGAACGCCGCCAGCGTACGCAGGATCACGTTGCCAAGTTCTTGCAGACACATCATTGGAAGCGACGTAACCTGCGACATAATCGAGCGCGTCCTCCTTGCTGATGTTCTTGCCAGCCTTGCCTATGACGACTGACAATTCGCCCTCATAGTCGCATTGGTCTTCCTGTGCAAGCTTTGGGATAGGTACATCCTCAGTACTGGAGGCAACACATGCAGAAGGCTTGATGAAGACTGATGGGTATGGTGGGGGTTTTCGGCCACCTTCCTGAACTTCAATAACTGTCAGTTCTAATTCCTTTGATTTTCCCTGCAGTCTCACATACTGTGCTTGATGTAGTTGAGTCCGATACATTTGATGATGGGCACGTCCTTAGGTGTTAAAATTGGGAGAATACGCTTGACTTCTTGTGTGTTGCCACTGCCGGACTTGAGATCGAAGGGCGAGCCACCCTCGAGAACGGTTGCGACGAGCTTTCCACTCTCGAGGAGCTTGGTAAGATCATCGGCGTTGTCGATCTGGGGCTCTCCAAAATGCTCAGCACCATCGGCGCCCTCGAAACGGATCAACCTCGAGAAAGACATGTTGCGCTGCAGAATTGACTGATAGTTGCGAAGTCTGGCGGTAATTGTAAATGGAGAAACACATCTCATTAGTAGGCTGCTCATTATATCTAAACGAGATCATTGTTCACTATAGAGCTAGATGTGGACCACATGTCCGGAAAGTTTTCCGAGCTGAACATCAACCGAGCCTGAAACCGACGAGCAGGGGAACAAACCCCGCAAGGTTCACCCACACTAACGTTCCGTTAATGTAGTGGATTAAGGTGGCGACATTCTCCATCTTCGATTTGGTCTCCATAGAAGCTTTCGGAAGCTGCTACATCGATTATGAGTGGCAGGGACGCATGATGAGAACTATGCGCCTGTAAGCCTTGTGGCGCATCCAATTCATTGATTACCTTACGCATCGATGCACTACTGGTGCTTCGCGTACACCCCGCGCTGAAGCCCTGATGCTCCACAATCCCACAGATTTTATACTTTACCGAACCATTGCACGAGCTCGGAATAATGCATCAAGTGTTTCTCCGCATTTACTCCACTATCCGCTCCAATCACCCCCACGACGACTGCACTTCCGAAGCTGTAGGTGCTCTGCCCAATCTCCACTGACAGCGAACCCCGAGGTGCAGGTTCTCATGGCAGATGCACAGCTAACGAGCTGTCCACCGCAAGAAGATGGTGAGATACGTCCACCCAAAGCCAAAAGGCATAAGATCTCGAGGGCGTGTGTGGAATGCCGCTCAAGAAAATCCAAGTGTGATGGACAACAACCCGGTAAGATCTGACTCCCGGTCTTTAGTTATCATGTGACGAATCTAGTCTAACAACTCAGTCTGCGGCCCATGCATGAAGCGATTTGGCGCAGATGCCGAGTGTGTATTGAGAACAACTTCAACTCAGAACATTGACACTCTGAGAGACCACATCGCACGTCTTGACAATAAGATCAAAGACCTAGAGTCGAGGGACTTCCGGACTGGACCAAGCTCTCCTGGACAGGATGTGACGCGGAACCACTTCACCCCGCAAAGCGCTGTGACAAATGACACGGCTCCCAGAGTCCAGCAATATCAAAGTGTTGAAGGACCTGACGGTCCTTGGCGCAGAAGTCATAGTGACTGGTCCACTAATGCACGACCTCTACATATTTCCGAGACTGACCCGAATGCTTCGTCTAATCGCTACATATCGAACGAGAGACAGTGGCGAGGTGAGCCATCGGGTCGTCGGGCAAGTTCCGTCGCCATCGCGATAGATACGACACCGTGCGACGATGCTGAGGATGGAGAAGTCAACGCTATGATGGGCGCGACCGCAGATGCATCGCAGACTCAGGCATTTTTTGGACCTTCAAGTGCCGGAAGCTTCACCAGACAGATACGTTCGGCCATGGACGCGAAAGCACAGTCTCCAGCGACTCATCCATCCCGGAGGTCTTTACTTGAGACCAAGTCAATGCCATCAGCTCATGACCAGCAACAATGGAACTCAGTCCACGACCCGATCCTACCACCAAAGGACATCTGTGACAAGCTCTTCGCCATCTATTGGCGTATTGTCTATCCATTGTATCCCTTTGTTGAAAAACTAGATGCAAACCGCGTCTATCAAGAATTGTGGTCTTACAGACGTGGTCCACATCTGAAGAGCTATTTTATCTGCCAAATCAACGTCATTTTTGCTATTTCATGCAAGTTGGATGAATCGATTGACCCCGCACAACGTGCTGCATCTGCGGAAATGTTCATTAGTCGTGTGAAGGATACCTCGTATTACAACATATGGGAGGATGCCACAGTGCATTCGATACAGATTTTTCTTCTCCTTGCACAGTATTTGCAAAGTACGAATTTGGTGCACCAATGCTGGATTGTTGTTGGACAAGCGATTCGCTGCGCACAGAGCCTTGGTCTTCACATGAAAGAAACCACAGACAAATTATCGAGTCCTCGAGAGAGGCAGCTTGCTCGAAAGATATGGCATGGATGTGTGCTTATGGATAGAGTGGTGTCTATGACATATGGTCGCCCGGCCATGATCGACCAGGCTGCCGCTGCCAAAGTACCCATGCCCTTGGCGCTCGACGATGAGTACTTTATCGATAGCCCCGAGAAACAACCCACACGACCATCGAATACACCAATGCTCAGTGACTTCTTCATAAAGACGCTTGACTTGTACGAGATTCTCAACAAGATACTTGTAACACTCTACGGCTGTGATGAGCTGTTTCCCAGTCATGAATGTCGTGATGACAAAACTGGAACACTCAACAAGGCCAGTGGGTACGGAATTTTGCTTGAACTCGACTTGCTACTTAACACCTGGTTGAAAAGCCTCCCTACACACCTTGACTCGAAAAGACGTGAAATTGAGGACGACGTTTTCCAACGGCAGGCGAACATACTCCATTCTCGGTGAGTCCACTTGCATTTGGTCCACAATTGCTTAGTTTGGAAGGACTTGAAGGAGATTTTAACAGCAAAAATTAGGTATTTACATGTTCGCATCCTCCTTTTCAGGCCTGCTCTCGCTAGATTCGCTGCAGTCTCCGATGTTTCGTCACCTGATAGTTTGTTCAATAACGCCACCCTGGCGCGACATCTCGAGTTCCGCTGCTCCATCTTCTGCATCGAGTCCGCCAAGGACGCCATTGACACCATACACAATCGTCTGCCTGAAAGCCCAGCGATGACCGGCCCTTTGCCTGCTTGGTGGTACAACATTTTGTATGTTTACACGGCGGCGACTATCCTCATCGCGGCACTCCTCTGTCCGTCCATCGCCTCGGAAATCCCGAAAGACAGTATCATGAGATCGTGGCGAAGTGCGATGACGATCTTGGACCAGTACCGACTATTCAGCAGCTCAGCTTCCAGAAGTATAGCTGCTCTCGAGCTCTTATTCCACCGTGTCCCATTACACAAGACCCAAGGGCCAACCGAGAGGCATCAGACACCTGCCGCGACAGAATATGGCTCGAGCTCGAATGTCTCTGATTCCGCGACGCGCAATGAAGAAGCAGCGCAATCGCTACAACAACGACCAGATTACCGATCCTATGTAGGAGCAGCTGGGAGCGTGGTGACAGAGGGAGCGAGATACTCGGATTATCCACAGCAACCACAACAAGAAAGCATGGCCGAGGGGTCGAGCATGCTTGACTCTGGGATGGACGTGGACGGATTCAACATGTCATTCAACATGAATGATTTATCATGGCTCAATGCACTACCCAACAACTTTCAATGGGGAGGACAATAGAAACAATAAAGTTCAAGTGTTTACTGTGTCATGAATATACTAAAGCATTGAAAGGCGTCAGCGAGGTATATACACCTTATCATCATCGCTAATCATAGAAGTCAAATCAAAGAGAATCCTCCCAGGTGATGACCTTGGTCCTCAAAAACTCATCCAAACCCTGAGTGCCATTGAATCTGCCGAAACCACTCTGCTTGACACCGCCGTGAGGGAGCGACGCCTCGTCGTGAATTGACATGCTGTTGATGTGCACTGCGCCCGTGGTGTAGGCCTTGGCTACCCGGAGACCAACTCCGAGGTTCTCGGTGAAGACAGCGCCAGCCAAGCCATACTCGGTGTCGTTGGCGAGCTTGATGGCCTCCTCGACGGTGTCAAATGTGAACAGGGACACGACAGGGCCAAATGACTCGCCGTGGTAAAGTTCCATGTTCTCGTCTACTTTACCGAGCACAATGGGTCGCAACTTGGCCGTCCTCTCGGACGAGGTGTGGTCCTCCGGTCCGTGCAGATGCTCGGCTCCCTTCTCGCGAGCATTGGCGACGAGTTTTCGCACGCGCTCGACGCTCTCTGCTGAGATGAGATGGGCAGGTGGTAGGTCGGGCGGGAACACGCTGTCGATGGTTGCCTTGAATGCTTCGACGAATTTGTCTCTGATGCTTGAGTGCACTGCTATCCTCTCGGTTGCCATGCAAACTTGGCCAGCCTGTGGCAAATTAGCATCATATTCATCAGTTTGATCCTCTGACAGTTTTTGCTTACGTGGAGGAAGGCGCCTAGAGCGCAGCCAAGAGCGGCCTTTTGTATATCTGCATCCTCGAGAACGATTGCTGTGGCTTTGCCTCCGAGCTCCATCAACACCGGCTTCAGGTATTTACCGGCGGTTGCAGCGACCGCGCTTCCGACTCTAGTACTACCGGTGAAGTTGACCTTGAGGATGGAGGGGTGGGCAATAATGGATGTCGTGACTTCGGCGGCATCCGAGGGCTTGACGAACAGGAGATTCAGGCATCCAGATGGAAGGCCTGCCTCGTAGAAGATGTCGACCATGGCGTGGAAGCATCTCGGCGAGAGCTCGGAGCCCTTCAGGACGACGGTGTTGCCGGTCGCGAGGGCGTACGAGAAAGCGCGGCAGCCCAGAATGTAGGGTGCGTTCCTAGAGCATCGTCAATATTCTAGATTCATCTCCGATTGCACACGAGTTAGCACTTACCAGGGTGCGATGCCGAAAACGACTCCATATGGCTCCTTGATCACTACTGCACTGCGACCCTCTGCGTCTACGGTGGGATAGAAACCTTGGATAGCAGATATTCTGCCGGCGATATCTTTGATTTGACTGATGGTCGCAGAGATGTTGAAGTCAATGAATTTTTGCTCAGCACCGGTCTCCTCTGCCATGTACGTGGCGAGTTCCTCGGCGCGAGACTCGAAGATGGTGGCTGCCTTGAAGAAAATGTCTCTCTTCGTCGCAGGCTTCACCTTGGCCCATCCCGGGAAGGCTTTCTCTGCAGCGGCGATGGCTTTGGTCGCATCTTCTACAGAGGCACTGCTGAACTTCCAGAGCTCGGAATCACTGCGCGGGCTGATGACTGCGTGGTCCGACTCCGTGTGGACTTCACGACCGTCGATGTGCAGAGGGACTGGTTGAGTGCCAACCGCACCATTCCCGTTGATTGCGTGTCCCATGATTACGATGTTTATTGCTGCAGACGATATGATTCTTGAATATAGCTCTTGTCTGTTTCAAGACGATGGTGTAGGGGGTATTGATTGGTTCTTGGTAGAGTGAAATATGTATGACGACCCACAGACCGGCTGGGATTAAGGGCAACTAGGGGATATTATATGCAGAGCTACCGGTGGAACTGGGAACCAATCCCTCGGTCGCGAAAATCATCCTGAATCGTCTAGAGCTCTTTTTGTCTCTCTTCCCCACCTCGAGATCTGCCGCACAGCTCGCGAATATCAGCCGAACACGACGTTGCGACTCTAGACCTACCCGGTGCCTCTTCCGATGGATTATACCGTGTCGAAGTCGTGGCGGATGCCTTTCCGCGGGGGGAGACGAAGAACCCCGCAGGAGAATCCCCGCCTTCACCCACGCAGACCCGCTTCCGACTCCACATGATCTGCCTTGCTTACGAATTAGCCCTGCTCGTGCTTGGCGGGCCATCCCACGCGACGAGGCTAGCAGCGGTAGCTTGCCAGGAGTGGATATCATCTGGGCCCATGCCACTCGGAAATGAGTTCTGTATGATGCCAGTTCAATCTCTTCTGCAATCTATCGACCGCGAAGCACTGACTAGCTCGCGTAAGCTTACCCCAAACTTTTATTTGCACTTCAACTCGTGGGTCTTGTCTTACCAAAGGCCAAGCAAACAAAGCAAACAGTTGGGGTAAAGAATACTTGACTCCGCAGGATACCGCAGATTGTCATCTTGTCTTCCACCGATTCGCTGACTCGTGGGATTTGGCAAGAACCAAGGCGGAAGGAATATAAATACAAAAAGACGACGAAATGGTGTCTGCAACTGCGCTGGTCGTGTCTGAGAAAGGCGGGCCCTTTGAGCGTGCTCAGGTGGAACTCGACTCCCTCCGGCCGAACGAAGTGTTGGTGCAGCTCAAAGCCACTGGAATTTGTCATACCGATCTGGCGGTGCAGCATGGACACATTCCCATGCCATTTCCAGTCGTCCTGGGACACGAAGGTATGGATGAATCGTTGATATCTATGTTCCCATCGGCCCGAAAGGAGCAGAGACGAGTCCGGCTTCCCAACAAAGTCTCTTCTTCCTTCTCGCATTCGCGTTTCTGCCTTTTCGTCCTACATATCACTAATATGTTCTCTGTTATGGATCCACAGGTGCAGGCATAGTGCTCGAGACAGGCGCGGACGTGACAGACGTGCAGCAGGGCGACCATGTGGTGTTGTCGTACAACTACTGCGGCAAGTGTCACAGCTGCAGGACCGGCCACATGTGGCACTGCACGCACATGTTCGCATACAATTTCGGCGGCCAGAGACAGGATGGCTCGACTCCCATCAAACGAGGCAAGAGCAGCGCCGACGGCGATGCTGCCCTCGCAAAGGAGGGTGAATCTCTCAACAGTAACTTCTTCGGGCAATCGTCGTTCTGCAACCCTGCCATAGTGCAATCGGCTTCACTTGTCAAGATAGACAAGAGTCTACCACTTGATGTCGTCTGTGCCATGGGCTGCGGCTTCCAGACAGGAGCCGGCTCCGTCTTCAACGTGATCAAGCCAGTGGAGAACAAAGTGCGATCGCTGGCCATTTTCGGCGCCGGCGGCGTGGGATTTGCCGCCATCATGGCCGCCGTGCACCTCAGCGACAAAGCCCAAGACATACTGTCCACCATCATCGCAATCGATATCGCAGACGAGAGATTGGAACTGACCAAGAAACTCGGCGTCACCCACACAGTCAACTCCGCAAAGGAAGATCTCAAGGCCCGCATCAATGAGATTACTGATGGCGAAGGACTCGATGCTGCGGTCGACTGCACAGGCGTCATCCCCGTCGTGGCGGACATGATTGCTCTCGTTGGACCTGGCGGCCTGGCTGTCACTGTCGGCGGCCCACCACCTGGAAAGACTGTCGCTGTCGATGTGTTCGGCATGCTGACTGCGGCCAAGACGTATCGCGGTTGCCATCAGGGTAATGCGTACAGCAAAGAGGTACGTAACTGTTCCCTTTCCCCTTTCTTTCACTCCTCTCCCTCCATATTCTCCAAACCCCAGTAAGAGCTAGTGAAAGCTAACCGGCAACAGTTCATACCCTTCCTAGCAAAACTCTATCAAGAAGGCCGTCTGCCGGTCGAGAAACTGCAGCGCAAGTACCCCGTGGCAGACTTCAAGGATGCCCTCGAGGACATGATCAAAGGTCGGGTCGTCAAGCCTATTCTTGTCTGGGACTGAGTCGCTTCCTTCTGATCCCTTTCTGCCCTGTTTACAGGGTGGACAGAGAAGAAAGTGGTGATGGACTGAAACGTAAATCGTGAGAAGTCCGAACCACTTATGCAGTTGGAGAAGAGTTGGAGAAGAGTTGGAGAAGGGGGACGGGGCCGTATATAGCCTTGTGTCGACCTGTGGATTTTTGGTATATACATGTATATAAGAACAATTAGGTTATGTGCATAAAAGAAACAACAGACAAGACATACAAGGCATTCAATGACCGCTATCTTTTAGGTCCCATCTAGAACCATAGCTCTTTAGAGTTTCGCTTCTCAAAAGACTACTACTGCCAACAACAAACCCAAGGCCGCCATACTGTACTTTTCGACTCTAAAACAAGATTTCCCCACGATCAAAACTCTATAACTAAGTTCATTGATTGCTGTGAGCGACCTCGTTGAGGACCTCTTTGATACACGTCAAGTCTTCGTCGACGTTGACTTGATAGTTGGAGACCTAGAGCGTGGGTGCGCATGTCAGTAATGTGCTTTTCTCGTTTTTTTTTCCCTTTTTTTTCCTCATCTTTTCTTTACATACCGCGAACCGCACAGCTGGCGCCCCATGGAAAGAAGTACCAGAAACATAGACCCTGTGCGTTTTCTTGATCGCATCCGCCAATCGCCCATTCAACCCATCATCTACAGCTCTGAAACACACTATCATGAACACGTCTTCAAGCCGCTTGTTCTCGACCGTCCGCTCGTCGTCTCTGTGCCTTGCTTCAGAAGCAGGAATAGTGCTGGATTCCAAAGGAGGCAGCAGTTCATACGCGTCGTGCTGGAGTATGAATCTGGCAATCTCCCGCGCCAGCTCGATCTGTCGCAGGAGAATGTCTTCGTAGCCTGCGCGGCCGTAGCGGATCAGGTTCGCGTAGACTGGCAGAGCACGGAAGCGGCGGGAGTTTTCGATGCCGATGTTTAGTGGTGAGGGCATTGCGGCGCTGTTGTTGGTGTTGATGTTGGTGTTGGTTTTGCTGGTTGAGGTGGACAAGTAGGCTGCGCCGGGGTTTTGAAAGACGGCTTGTGCCAGAGACAAGTGTCGCGACAGCAGGATGCCGCAGTCGTATGGCTGCAGAATGGTGAGTGGTAAGTTTGACACTGGTAAGAAGTGAAGTGAATGTTGTTTACAAAGTCATGTAGTAACATACCACATTGAAAAGCTTGTGTGCGTCTCCGCCAATCGAGTCGGCCAACTCGAGTCCTTCGACTCCTGCCATGATCTTCTCGTACTCTGCCCATTGCGGTGCGGTGCCTTTACGGCCAAGCAAGACACGGGCCAGAAGACCAATAGCTGCATCAACATGAATCCAGGCACCGTACTTGTCCGCCATCAGGCGCAGTGTCCCGAAGTCATCTGCTCCGCGAGTGGCGAACAATCCCGTGTTCACCTCGCAAGCAGAAACAGCAATTATGGAGGCGGTGTTAGATTTCTGCAATTCCAGTTCGAGCTTGTCAAAGTCGAACAGATGCTTTTCAGCAGCACCGTCACGTCCCACGTCTTTTACTGACTGGTGACCCAAGCCGACGAGAGCAGCGGCTTTTCTTATAGACGAGTGCGGTACGGTGGTCAGGATCTGGATCTCGTCTACATTTGCCAACCGCGTCGCTCTGAGCAGGCCCAGCTGTGCAACACTCGGAAGAGAACCGTCAGCATTCTCACGAAGACCGGCTTGTCGGATGACATGTTCGCGACCCAAGGCCAGTCCAACGACATTGCTAGCAGTGGCTCCAGTGGTGAAGATCCTATGTGTCCATTTCTGGGGATCGAGATTGACCAGATCACAGAGCATCTTCGAAGCAGCATGCTCGATGTCGGTAGCAATGGTCTCGTCGGGAAGGTGAACATGCACGTTCTGGTCGAACTCGGTGACTTTGTTGTCGGCAAAACGTGATATCGGCGTGGCTCCTCCAATGACGAACCCATAGTATCTAGACGACAGGCTTGCTTGATTGAGTCCTTGGGTGAGGGCGCTGATCACGTCCTTACATGTAGCGTCGTCTCTGGGCTCGTCTGAGAGAGTCGCGATGATGGAAGACCGCGCTTTGTCTACCGAAGACTTTTGTGGTAGAACATGTGTCTCCATTCTTATGATACTGAAATGTGTTTTATGAAGCGGATTGAGATTTCGAGATGTCTGCATCCATGTACGTACAATGTGTGGGAGTGTGAATCAGAGAGATGACCTGATCATTGAAAGGGTGCTATCTACAATATGTCTGCCTAAAGTCGTCCATCTGGTCCCACAGTAGATGAGTCAACCATAGCGACTTGCCTGTTCGCGTCTTTCGGATACCGACAAGACGGTCGAGTAATTAGCGGACTGGTATGGACTACTGTAGCACGCTAGATGCGAATAAAGAAGGTGCAGGCGGTCTAGATCCGGACAGGAGATTTTGAGTCTTGGCGATCAGATAGACAGACGAACCGCACGTGCCGTCGCGCGTCGGGCTTATCGTTATCGGCGTTACTGCCTACGCGTGCCTGCCAGATTTATCATGGATGTTGTGCATTCGAACGCGCCAAAGTCTTGAGGAAAGAGCGACTTCGAGTAATTCCACCTTCGAGTCATTCTACTTTCAGTGAATGTCGACATCCTCTCCATACCGTGACAATCACACGACAAGAAGACAACATGGCCATGTCCAATGACTCGCCCAATGACACGCAATAACCTGGACGAGCATCTTCGTTGGCTGTTGAGGGAGAAGCCCTGCCTGCCCGTCAATACCACGCCACTTCCACCCATTCCTCCTTCTTCATTGCCTGTGCTATCGACAAATGCACTTCCTGCATACGCACACAATGAGTCCTCTGCTACGGCTATCCTTCAACCTCTACCGGCCACAGTGAAACGACAGCGCGCCCAGGAATCGCCACTCGAAGGGAAGACGTCGACGCGGCCATCTTGTTCACGACGAGCAAGAGAAGAGACGGAGTCAAACATGGCCAGGTTGAGAAATCCACCTGTCTCGCCTGTGAAAGAGACGCCCGGGATAGCGAGAAAGGTCGAGGATGGCCATGAGAGAGCAGAAGCCTCTGCAGCGAGAGAGAGGAAGCCCGTGTCTGCGCCAACGAACGCGTCGGCAGCCAAAAGTCGGCGTACACCCGCCCTCATCTCTGCCGACTGTGACTTTATGGACTTGACCGACGACTTTGATGAGCCATACCACTCGACGCCATCAATCGCTTCGCCAGCGCCTGTGGCAGGCAGAAAGAGAAAGAGCGAGGAATTCCGCGAACATCTGCCCGCGAGGAAGTCACGTTCAAGAACACCTCACTTGGCTCCGGTCACGACCGTCGAAGATACATCGGGACTAGACGACAGTTATCAGATGATTGATGATGTTCTCGCCGATGTTCCTGATCAACCGCCACCTCCTTACTCGACTCTAGCTCCTCGACCACCTGCCAAACTCAGCGAGCCTTCACTTTCTCTGTCTGATGCCGCATCACATCGTCATGACACCGCCAAGGCGAAGGTCAAATTTGAGATTGAAGACTCGGACGATGATATCAATGACGAGTTTGATGTCGAAGAAATTCAGGAAACACTGCCTGTTCGCGCTTCTCCGGTAAGACCCAAAGCCCGCAGCCTACCCTCACCTATGCCTCGCATTCCGTGCACCCCGTCTTTGTCCGCTCTACCAGGTACCCCCGGTACTGCGCCAATGTCGTCTGGCATGGCTGTCATGACCTCTGAAGACACTGACTTGTGGGACATTTTCTCGACTTGGACGGCCGAAAACATCACGAAACGCTGCGCACAAGCTGATGAACGACTCAAATTCGCTCTCGATGCCTACAGATCTGCTCTTCTGGAGTGTGATGAGGACGAGCCTCCGCCAAACGTTACCGACAACGTCGAACAGCACAAGCAGATCTGCGAAACATTGAAGAAATTGCATGTGATGAAGGATCGTTTGACAGCAATCGAACAGGAGAAGCGGCGCTTGGTCGATGTCGTTGTCCGGGAAATAGAAAAGGCTTCCGACCCCAGAGCCGAGAAGCGTGCTCTCTACGAAGTCAAGTGCGAGGAGAAGCAACTGAAAGCTCAGTGTCTCCCTCTTCTGCGCGTCCTGAAATCTTTACACTGCCTTGGCCCTCTACCGCCCAGTCCAAAGAAGCCCACTGTTTCGATCAAGTCCACACAACATCCCGCCTTGGCTCCTCCAAGATTCCAGTCTCCCGAGCCCAGTGCCGGTCGTGTCATGCAGACTCAATTTGCCACTGCGAGGGCGACAATGCGTCAAGACGAGCCTTCTGTGTATCCGGACTTGTCTGAGTACAATACTTATGAAGATGATCACGCCACCCATCAATCGCCAACACGAAGAAGCCGTGTGACGCCAAACACGACTGCGACCCGGTCAAAAAACACAGCCAGGACGGCCACACGATCTCCCCGGCCATTGTCCAAGCATGTCCCAACCTATGACGATAAAGAAAACTCATCCGTGTATGACGATGCTTTTGGTGTGGATGAAGACATGTTCTCTCACGTCATGGGCAGCCCACCTGCTCCTGTGATCATAGAAGATGACGAGGACTATGGTGATGTCGATGAAGACGAGGAGCATTTCCTCAACATAGCCGACCATACGGAGAATCGTCATGCGCGCGGCAGCTTCGCACAGCAATCAACCCCCCGTCCGGTCTTCGGAGAGCTAGCCATGAACGGGAATCCCCGACACAAGAAACCATCGCCTGCCAAACAACTCGACCTGATGCAACATCCATGGTCGCGAGATGTCAAGCGAGCTCTGCAACATCTTTTCAAGCTCCGTGGCTTCCGAACCAATCAACTTGACGCCATCAACGCCACCCTGTCCGGCAAGGATGTCTTTGTGTTGATGCCTACTGGTGGAGGTAAATCGCTTTGTTACCAGCTCCCCGCCGTCGTTGATTCCGGCAAGACGCGTGGCGTCACACTCGTCGTTTCTCCACTCCTGAGTCTGATGGAAGATCAAGTCTATCATCTCCGGAAGCTAGGCGTGCAGGCCTACTTCATCAATGGTGAGATGGCCAAAGCTGAAAGGGACCAGATCATGGCTGGATTGGATGAGCACGACGTCGAAGACTTCGTCCGCATCCTCTACATCACCCCCGAAATGATAGCCAAAAGCCAGGCCTTCCTGAGGATCTTTGAGAATCTCCACCGTAGGCGCAAATTGGCCCGCATTGTCATTGACGAGGCACATTGTGTCAGCCAATGGGGTCACGACTTTCGCCCTGACTACAAGGAGCTGGGATCCATCCGGAGGAACTTTCCCGGTGTGCCTGTTATGGCTTTGACCGCGACCGCAACCGAGAATGTCAAAACAGATACCAAAAACAATCTCGGCATCGCCGGCTGCGAGACCTATGCCATGAGCTTCAACAGGCCGAACTTGTTCTACGAAGTCACCTCTAAGCCTAAAGGCGCTGCACTCCTCAAGGCCATCGTAGACATCGTCAATGGCAAGCACTACAAGCAGTCCGGAATTATATATGCCTTGTCAAGGAAGAAATGTGAAAAACTTGCGCAAGAGCTAGTGAGCTCGGGCATCAGGGCTCATCATTATCACGCCGGCATGAAACCTGAAGACAAGTCCAAAGTGCAGAAAAAGTGGCAAGAAGGATTCTATCAGGTCATCGTGGCCACCATTGCATTCGGAATGGGTATCGACAAGGCTGACGTCCGCTTCGTCATACATCATAGTATCCCAAAGAGTCTCGAAGGCTACTACCAGGAAACCGGAAGAGCTGGTCGAGATGGCCTGCGATCGGGCTGTTATCTCTTCTACGGCTACCAGGATATGACTGCTCTAATGCGTATGATTGACGAAGGCGACGGGAGCTACGAGCAGAAGCAACGACAACGCGATATGCTGCGCAAAGTCGTCCAGTATTGTGAGAACAGGAGTGACTGTCGTCGCGTCCAAGTATTGCAATACTTCGCCGAGAGCTTCGACCAGAAGAACTGTCAGGGCGCGTGTGACAACTGCACGTCAGACTCGACCTTTATCACTAAGGAGTTCACCGAGTATGCGAAGAAGGCCATCAACCTGGTTGGTGAGTTCAAGAAGCCGAGGAAAGTTACGTTGATCCAATGTCAGGACATATTCCGTGGAGCCGGACAGAAGAAGACGGTGGCCAGTAATAGTGATTTGGACGGATATGGTGCAGGCGCAGAGCTCGACAGGGGTGAGGTAGAGCGGTTGTTCGGCAGACTCTTGGCTGAAGAAGCTCTGCAAGAGATCAGCGACACCAACAATGGCGGCTGGACCGTACAGCACCTCGTACTTGGCAAGACTGCCCAAGAATTCATATCGAGAGGCAGACGGCTTGAACTTCACGTGCCGTCATCTCCCAACGGCAGAAGTGCTGTCGCACGTGCTGCCAAACCGAGAAGCAGAGTAGCTGCGGTAGACTTTCCGTCAACAAACATATCGTCGCCTGTGCACAACGCAATGCGGCGGAGGAAGGCCGTGTCTCCACGTCGCGGCAACAACGCCCATGCTGGCAGTATGATGGTCGACTCCGATCCTGACGACGATGACTACGAAGAAGATGACTTTGAGCCTGTCAGAGTTTCCACGGTTCCCAGAACCAGAAGAAATAAAGATGTCGGTCCACCAATAACCATAGACGAAAAAATGGACAACCTGAATAGTATCCACCAGATGATCGTCGAGGGCTTTGTGGAGGAAGCAAAGAAGGAAGCTCAGAGGATCTTGGTAAGCAGAGGACTACGCACAGCACCGTTTTCGGACACGATATTCAGAGAGATGGCAATCGGCTTCCCCACGACTGAGCAAGGGCTAGCCAACATCCCAAACGTCGACACGTATCAGGTCAAGCAGTATGGTAAAGCGTTCTTGAGGATGATCAAACAGGCCAAGTCACACTACGATGAAATGATGCTACAGAGCGAAGAGCGCGTTCAAGACCCTAATCGCGAGACAGTCATCGACCTGGTTAGCGACGACGACGATGATAATGACAACGACGACGAATATGGCAGTCTCGATGAGTCTGATCTCGACGACGGCATCGAGCGGCGTAGCACTTATTTCAAACCTAACGCTCGCGTGGCGGCCTTCAATGCTAGGATCACGGCCACTCAAGCCGCCACTCAAGCCAATCAAGAGATGCCACCGCCTCCGCCAGCAAAAGGCGCAAGAAGAGGGAAGGCAACTGCGACTCGGCGACCTCAGTCGGCTAGAGACAGCACGGATAGCACTGGCAGTACTAGCGGTCGGGGCAGCCGCTACAACAGTCGCAAAGCTAGCTCGACTTCGTCACGTGGTCGTAACAGCGCAGGCGTCAAGAAGCGAGCTACGACCTCGAAGCGTAGCAGCGACGCAGGGAGCATGAGTGAGTTTGTTTATAAGGACAAGAGTAAGAGCGCTTCGAGACGAGGAGGTAGCAGTCGAGGGGGCGGCCGGGGTGGATCTGGCGGTGGCATTGGCTTGATGCCGACATGAACATGAGCATTCCAGGGTCGCGCTTAGCGAGGTTAATCAACATGGCGGCGTTACTCTTTTTCCTATTATCCAGACGATTCACGAACACATAGCATAAGCATAGTATGGATATCATATGCAGCAGCGGCACTCGCATGTACGGTTACACAACATGCCACTACAGCAATTGGTTGCCAATAATACAGTGAGTATCTTGAGAAAACATCATAGTAACTTTTAAGACCGAGCACGCGACAAAGGCGGCTGCAGTTCTCACACGGAGGACTGGCTTTCACCGGAAAAACATTGATCCCGGACTCGATCAAGCATTTCGGTTTTCCGCCACGAGACGGGATCAGCAAACCCACAAGCAAACCTACACATGTCCCACCTCATGTACCGTCAACTCCTCATCACGAAAAGTAGTCCAATGCTACACTATCGTAGGTCGGCTTTGGATATCGATGAAGACTATTGCCTCTTTACTCGATGCCGACGATGGTAGAGGGATAGTCCCTCGAGGTGATAGAGACGACTGCTTGCCGAGAAATGCGGGGACCGGAGGTCGTGGCCGGCTCGGTTCCTCTCCACCATCTTCGGCGTCCATCGGTGGCCGTAGAAAGCGGAATCGTGAACAAAACACCAGTGCACGTAGAATCCATTCTTCCATGGCCGAGCGATGCGGTAGACCGCCAGGTCCGCCACGGCGGCTTTCGATGCGAGACGAAATGGAAAACTTCATCAACGTGTTCCCAACAAATCCTAATCCATCATGACTTCCACTTCTGTAATTACTATTTGCAAAATCACCATCGCTTGAAAGTTTGTTTACTCCAGCAAGCGCAGGCATGGACGACTATACGATAGAAAAGAATATCAAGGACGACAACCACAGTATGGATAGTATCAAAGTCACACACCACGACAAGGCGGTATGGGAGTCAAGGGAGACTTATGGGCCAGCTGGTTCGTTTCAAGCATATTATCGTTATTATTTGATGAATCTAACAGATAGGACTATAGGGTTCAGAGGTCTCTTTTCTAGTCCGTACGTCGCTCTCTGTGCAGCATTCTCTGTGAGTAATATTGGAATATTCGGAAGTGTCGGATCAGTAACACTGATGATATTCAGGCGACTGGAGGTCTGGTATTTGGATTCGACCAAGGCGTGATATCGGTAATTCTCGTCATGCCTCAATTCCTCGAACGTTTCACGGAGATCAGCTCCGGCGGCATATACAAGGGACTCCTTACCGCTGTGCTCGAGCTCGGTGCCCTCATAGGTGCATTCAACCAAGGATGGATCGCGGACAAGATCTCGAGAAAATACTCAATCGTCGTCGCTGTCATCATCTTTGCTATTGGCTCTGCTTTGCAGACCGCTTCGGTCGATTATGCCATGCTGACCGTGGCTCGCTTCATTGGTGGAGTGGGTATCGGTATGCTTAGTATGGTACGTACCTGTATTTGTTTTCGTCAAACACATGTAACTAATGATTACTCAGGTGGCACCCTTATACATTGCGGAAATCAGTCCTCCTGAGATAAGGGGATCGTTGCTTGTGCTCGAGGAGTTCAGCGTTGTAGGTGTTACTGTTTGGATGCTTGGTCATTCGCGTATGCTTACTTCTCTGTCAAAGGTCTCTGGTATTGTCATTGCTTTCTGGATCACCTATGGCACACGATTCATTCCGAGCGAATGGGCATGGCGTCTGCCATTTCTCATTCAACTCGTGCCTGGTCTGATACTGGGCATTGGCATCTTGTTCCTGCCGTTCTCACCTCGATGGCTATGCAGCAAAGGTCGCGATGACGAAGCGCTCCAGGCACTTGCTAAGCTCCGTGCTCTTCCCGAGACAGATCACAGAGTCATCCACGAGTGGTACGACATCCGCACCGAGGTTGCACTTCAGCAAGAGATCCTCGAGGAAAAGCACCCCAACCTCCAAGACGGATCCAAGAAGAGCGCGATCAAGCTCGAGCTCGCGCAGTGGGCTAGTCTCTTCCAGCCTGGCTGCTGGCGTCGCACTCTTGTCGGCGTGCTCATGATGTTCTTCCAGCAATTCAACGGCATCAACGCGCTCATCTACTACTCGCCGACGCTCTTCCAGACCATGGGTCTCAAGTACGACATGCAACTCGTCATGTCGGGTGTGCTCAACGTGTGTCAACTCATCGGCGTCGCTTCTTCCATCTTCACCATGGACAGATTCGGCCGAAGACAGCTACTCCTCTGGGGCAGTCTATTCACAGCGATCGCTCAAATCGTCATCGCCGGGCTCGTCGGGAAATACTCTTCCAACTGGCCCGCTCACACCACCGAAGGCTGGGTCAGCGTCGCGTTTCTGCTCTTCTACATGCTTGCCTTTGGCGCGTCGTGGGGCCCCGTACCATGGGCCTACCCATCCGAGATCTTCCCCAGCTCTTTACGCGCAAAGGGTGTCGCTATGTCAACATGCTCCAACGTAAGTCCTCTTTTCCTCCCATCCCACTTTCCTCCTTCTCTCCCCCCAAGCCAAATACTGACACCAAAGAAAAGTGGCTCAACAACTTCATAATCGGCCTCATAACCCCGCCCCTGGTCCAAAACACAAACTACGGCGCCTACATCTTCTTCGGCGTCTTCTGCATGCTGAGCGGCGTGTGGACGTACTTCGGCGTGCCCGAGACCAACGGCCGCACCCTCGAGCAGATGGATCATGTGTTCAAGGACGTGCGCGGTGAAGAGGAGGAGTTGAGACGCGCGAGGATCGAGCAGGCGATTTTCGGTGCGGCACGGAACGGCAGTCGGTCGGACTTGCTTGCTGGGAGTGCTGCCAAGGCAGGGCTTGTTTGAGTCTCTTTGTCCTTTTCTATCATGGTTTGTTTTTCTTCGCGTTGCGTCACTTCTTGGATGTTATGTGTGGGTGTAAGCGGTTTTTGATTCGCTTTTTTTTAGTTCTCTGGTTTCAAGCGAGCGGGCAGGCAGGCAGGCAGGGCATTATGATATTTTCTTAACTTCGCTTTTCATGATGTGGCGTTTTGGGCACAGGAAATCTTAATTTAGAACTAACAAACTTTAGAGTATAGTGTATATAGAGGATAGAGAAACGAAAGATGGAAATCATTCGTCACATGGACGACAACTCGGCTTTTCCTGCATTTGAAGTTCTTTTCTTTCTCGTTGTCTTTTTCTTGGTCTCGACGTTATTCTGCTACTTTCTCTCAGAGAAGATCACCATTTTGACGGCTACTAGATGCAGAATGAAGGAGTGGAGGTCTAGACCGATTCATGGAGTATGTATTTCGGCACATCATTCATGCAACCCCCCTCCTCTTCCCTCTACCCGTCCCTCAACCTCCACCTCCCTCTGAATACTCCAACATACTCCACAGAGACTCGTAGGGATACCCTGGATTATCAATCTGCAAATCAAAGGGTATTACACCACCGCCTCCTGCTACTCCCCCAAATCCTATCCCTGCTGCTCCAATGTTCCCTAGACCACCTCCACTTCCACCGTCGTCGCCCATCATGTTGAAATTGCCATCGAATAGGTCACCGTCGTCGCCGTATAGTAGCGACGAGTCCTGAAACGTCGTTTGGTCCATCTGCGAGGCATCGATCGCGTCGAGAGCCGCTGTGCGTCGAGTCGCCTTTTGTCTTTTTCTTCTGTTGTTGTTCGCTCCACCAGCAGCAGTAGCAACAGTAACACTCGACTCCTCATCACCGCGGTGACTATGCTGCTGCTGCTGCTGCTGCTGCTGCTGCTGCTGGTTGTTATTGCGAACAAGCAGCAGCAACCGAGAAATAGGTTGCTTGCACTGCTCGAGGAATATGTCTCCAAGGTCCCACTCCTGGGAGTCTCGAACTTCTCGCAGACGTTTCTGGAGGCTTTGGAGACCCGCGGCGCAGGACTGAGAGATACTTGCATTGTTGGTCAGTTCGAAGGCGCAGCGTAGGAGGAGCATGCCTGCTGTAGCTAGGAGGTGGGCGGTGTCTGGGATTTTTGTCAGTCGCACTTTGTTTCTTTGTGGCCATGGTGAATTGAGGATTGTTGTGGCTCACAGGGTAACCAGAACTCAGAGAATTGATCCTCGGATAGCGAGGCCATGTAGTCGACTACTTCCTGGGCCGATGTCCGGAGTACGGTGAGACGATAGCGTCGATTCTCGGGAGCTGTATTTGTTTTATTGTTCGAGACGGCCTAGCAAAAACTCAGCTCTGTCCCAAGTTGGCGACGATTGCGGACTGCAACAAAGACACTTACTCTGAGAGAGGCACGAGCAAGCAGTAGCCTTACGCAAAGATGGCAGAACCAGAGATTACTGATTCCCTCTGACTTTTCGAGGGAATCAGGGCGGAACTCACGAGGCAAGTCAGCTTCCCATTCATCCAGGTCGCATTCTATACGTCTGATCAGTCTTTCCACGCCCTCTTTCGACGGCTTCAAACTGTATGCGACCGGAAGAGTCTCGCAGAGGATCTGCGATAGCGCACAAAGATGGACGAACAGTTTGGCAGTGGTGATGCGGGTATCGCGGGTTTCATCCGACTTGACCAAGTCCGATATGTTCGGTAGGGGAACATCGTACTGGTCGGTCGATATCCGAGTCGGTACACCATGAGCGAAACTCGACCTGCATGTGGTTCTTTTAGTTATGCTCGTCTGTGGTATGAGAGAAGAAATCACGGGTTGTAAGAATTGGGCTGTAAGACTCACCACTGACTGTGGACAAATACGCCCCACCATGTCCTCTTCCTGAAGCTCTTGATCTGATCAGAACATCGCCAGGACGTGGGATTATGGTTCAGCCCCAAAACGTGAGCCAACGATACTGTTCTTCCTTCGTTGATGATATTACCAATGATAGATAAAGTCTACACACAACATATCAGTATGGCAAAATGATATCCTGCACCGCAGTCAGTAATCACTTACCGGCCTGCCGAGCATATCAAGCGTGGAGCATGAGATGGTCGCGATACTTGGAGCGAAAAACTCCTCGTTCAGCGCCTCTACGGCAAGATTCCACACATAGTTGATCTCCGGGCGAGGATGTCGTCTGAGGCTTTGTGAGCGATTCCACAAGCGTACTGCGCTCGCGAACATGCTACACCACAGGGCAGGAGGTATCTCTTTGTTCTCGCTGGAATCCGGTCTGGTAAGGACATATTCATCAAGGACGGGGAACCATGGATGTATATAGGTAAAGAACCTGTATACGATCAATATTGGGCACTGCTGGATCTGCGTGTACAGGGATTGTCGTCTTACAGATCAATAAGCTCTTTTCTGAACGAGCCTAACATATGATACAGAATGTCATATTGGGATGCACCAGGGTTAAGAGCAACTTTCAATCCAGTCCGACGGCGAGGTACAGAGAGATACAAGACTGGGTTTTCTGGTCTGCGCGGTTCTCCATTAGACGTCCTGGTTCGGGAACCACCAGGGTTATCCTCATTGATCAAATATGACTCTAGCACTTCAATATCCTCTGCATTCACAGGACCAACGATTTCTGAAAGGTCTGCACGCTGTGATGCTTGCTGAGTCTGGTCTCTGAGTAACGCAGTAGGGTGCGACTGTGTGTGTAAGATGGAGGCCGGGGAGGACCTAGATGTCGCTCTGGTACTAGAACGAGGATCCTCAAGAGCAACTGGTAAATTCGACGCCGGACTGATCTCATCTTCTATTCGTGACCTAGTCCTTCGACTCGGAATATCTTCACCTAAGCGAGGTTCCTTCCGAGGTCTGTGGTCTGTCGAGTCGCGACTGCCGATCGTCTCATCTGCACCTGTCGCGGGAGGAGACGTGATACACTGCACGTTCTTGGCGCGACAATACACGCACCTCTGATCCACGAGATCAAAGTTACAGCGTATTTTTCTTTTGCGGCATCTTTCGCAAGCAGGGAATTTGTGAGACCGATAGGGTCGGCTGCTGACTTGCGTTGCCATCTCTGTAGGCAGTGTAGAAGCGCAACAAATTGAAAGCATAGTTACGTGACGTCTAGCGGGAAACTACACGCCGAGTTTGCCGCGGCAAGGCGGAGGTCATGCTACGAATTACTTCCCAGGAATGGAGATACATATTCTACATCTACATCTCATCGCGTCCATTATGGTGACTACCGGGACTGATTGACATACCGGTCCACGAAGATTGTACTGTTTAATGTTGTCGTGGTTAGTGGCCCCATCATTGAGGAATATCAGAGCAACACCCACTCGTATTTCATAGCATCAGTAGCTAGGCACGAACTAGGTACTTTGAGTCGACCACAATTTCATCTTGTCGATATTCTCTTCCCATCCCGGAATATTAAACTAAGTAACAAACAAAAGAGTCACTTGTTTTCCCAAGTTTGAATGAGATTATCTCATCACCCTAAGCTTAACCAATTTCCATTGGTTGACCATCTATTCAGACGCCATTCGTCGTAGCTTCCTTTCTTTCGAGTACGAATGAGAACGCTTCGTCTAGAATATTCAGGCCCTCCTGGATCTCCTCAGCTGTCACCGTGACGGGCGGCGCCAATCGGAACACACCACCCATACCAGGTAGATTAACAATGTTACAAGACAAACCTTGTGACATTGCCCGGTCCGAAACAAGTTGACCAAGATCTGACCCCGGAGCCTTGGTCTCTGCGTCCGAGATAATCTCAATACCTTGTAGAAGGCCACGGCCACGCACATCACCAATGCACCAATGCTTCTCCTGAAGTTCAAGAAGTCCTGCTCGTAGTTGTTCACCACGTTCAGCAGCTCGTTGACACATGTTGTCACGCTCCACAATCTCGAGTACTTTATTGCCAACAGCAGCAGTCAATGGATCGTTGAGATGAGTGGTCAACCACAAGAACTTTGCTTCCTGGCATCCCCTCTCGACCTCGGCTGTCGTGCTGACCGAGGCTAAAGGCAGACCACAGCCCAGAGTCTTGGACAAGCAAAGAATATCGGGAACGATGTCGTCTCTCTGGAAAGCAAACATTTGACCTGTTCGACCAACACCTGTCTGTGCCTCGTCGATGATGAGAAGCATGCCGCGCTTTTTGCATTCGGCGCTGAGACGTTTAAAGTATCCCTTCGGCGGTTCGAGTATTCCTCCGGTCGATAAAATCGGTTCTATGATGAATGCGGCCAGCGAGCCAACGCTCTGACTGTCGATCATTGACCAGGCAAAGTCCATCTCCCTTTCCCAATCATATGATCCGTCCGCGTTCCTGAACAGAGAACGGTATGGGTAAGGGGCCGGGAAGGCGAGCTGGCCAGGCATAGAAGGTCCACCATTCTTTCGGCCCGCTGAGTAGGTCGCAGAGGCCGCACCTTGGGTTAAGCCATGATAGCTGGCAGAGAACGCTACGATCTCAAATTTGCCAGTATAGCATTTGGCCATCTTGATCGCAGCCTCTGTTACTTCAGATCCCGTGTTAAGAAAGAATGACTTTTCGAGTGGTGCGGGAAGGTGTCGTGCGAGTCTCTCCGCGAGGTCAACCACTGGTTGAGTGACCATATTGCTGAGTAAATGGTCAAGCTCTCCAACATAGTGTCGCACTACTTCTACGATTTCGGGGTGTGAGTGGCCGAGAAGCGAACTCATCTGACCTGAGGTGAAGTCAAGGATCTCCCTGCCCCCTGCATCGTATAGTCTGGTGCCTTTGGCTTTGGTGATGATGACGGGCGAAAGTGGCACGCCCGAGCTCATGAGGTACTTGTCCGCCTTGGTCCAGAAGGCATCAGCATCGGTGGACATTTTGAGCTGCATTGAGGATCACTGAAAAGCAGAAGGAATTGGAAGTATGCTCTGAACTTCTTGCCTGCTTGTTGCTGCGTCTTATGCTTGAGAGCAATGGCGGAACGGAATAGTATGGGTTTCCCGCGCGGAAAAGATAACAGCCAGGTTTCCCGCTCCATACTTTACCGCCTAAGCTCCGTAAGTAAGCTGAGGTTCCCGCGACCAACCATATGCCAATATGAACGGGCCTTTATTTCGGGCTTTAGTCGAGCTGCATATATGCAAATTGATGTTCTATAAAGTTATAATCCCATCTCTCCCCTCACATCACATTGCTTAGGAGTATGCTGGGTTGCGTCGCAAACTTGTGGCAGCTAAGGTTGCTAAGCCTCGAGTCGGCCTTGCATTGGTTACTCGTTTATTCAGACTTATATATACTGATTAAACTTGGAAATGTTTCACGTACGACCACAGGCAGCTGAAAACTGGGCATCCCGTCCGCTCTGCCAGACATAAGCAGTTGACCGGCAGATTAGTACTACGGTGGGTGACCACGTGGGAATCCCTGCTGTTGTACGTTTTTATGTTTTCGTCAACTCTCGTCACTTCCTCGTTACTCTCAACATGTCATATCGCCATTGTCGACATACTCCTGGCAGCTCGCCTTTCGCACAGGATCAGCAGGAACCGCGCTGTTGAAAGTGTCTCTCATACATGATCCTTGCATATAGACAAGCAAGGATGAGTGCCCTGCCGCGCTTGTGATACTCGTACTACTGGAACACTTTACATGACATGACCGTGAAGTTACCCATGACAGGTCTTTCTCGAATGTTTCGTCAAGCTCGGTACTCGTCTCTTCCCAACAACGTGCTCAGTAAGGCTGAGAATGTACTGCTTTACCACAATAGACTTGATTTTGTCTCATTTGCTCATGCGTTTCACATGGACGCGAAGAACACAAGGTCTGCAACTCATCATATGTATGGACCTCTCGAAGGTATCGAGAGGCTCGAACGCTATCAAATAGGAGGTTATCATCCGATAGAGATTAGTGAAAAACTAAATGGTCAGTACGACGTGGTCCACAAGCTCGGTCATGGTTCCTATTCTACGACGTGGCTAGCATACGACGAGCATGCGAAAGTCTACGTTGCAACTAAGATCTGCACGTCCGATTCCGACTCGAAAGAAATCGAGATTCTGTCGTCGCTAAATATCTCTTGCGTCGAAAGCCAGACTGAACCGGTGTTTCCTTTGGTGCTAGATAGATTCACCATCGAAGGTCTAAAGGTAGTCATCTATGTTATGCTACTACTCCTGCAAGGTGTTGTCTCTCTGACGCAAAAGACGCTTCGTGGTTCCGATTGTTACACCTCGACGTTGCCAGGGCATTGGCCGCGCAGCTCGTGATGGCCATCAAATCAATACACTCTCAGGGAGTGGTCCATGGAGATCTCCACCTAGGCAATATTCTTCTCAGAATGCCGCCAAACTTCGATCAACTTTCTGTAGCAAAATTATATCAGGAGTTTGGGGAACCGGAGTGGACCCGGTTGTCCCTTTAAATGGCCAGCCGCTGCCTCCTGGTGTGCCACGCCGGGCGATCGTACCTATATGGCTAGGGAAAGCGAGTGAGGAGATGACACTCACAGAAGCCAGAGCATTCGTCGCCGACTTTGGCGAAGCCTTTCGGCCCTCGCAAGAAACAAGATTCGAATCTCACGCTCCTCTCGTGATTCGCCCTCCAGAAGCTAGATTCGAACCGACAAAGTCTCTGTCTTTCTCAGCAGACATCTGGTCGCTCGCTTGTACCATCTGGAGTATCCTCGCTGAACGACCCTTGTCCGAGGGCTTTCTCGCGACGGAAGATGACATGACTTGCGAACATGTCGATGCTCTTGGCGTTTTGCCTTTGGAGTGGTGGCAGACATGGGAAGCGCGATGAGACAGATTTACCGAGAGTGGTACACCGCTGAGTCGCAGTTGTCTCCGAACACTGGGGGACCGATTTGAGGACAGCGTGCAGCGGCCTAGGAAAATCGCGGAGTGCCATTGCTTGTGTCCAAGGAAAGGGACGTTATCTTCACCTTGCTACGTTCGATGCTCGCATTCAAGCCCGAGGATAGACCTTCACCGGAACGGATACTTGAGTCGGAGTGGATGGTAGACTGGGCCTTGCCTGAGTATATCAAGATCAGCAAGACGCTGGGCATCCAATTACACAGAAGACTGGGTAATGAAGAGGATAGTCTATGAAAAGCAACAGTGCATGGACTACAGCAGCAGTGATGAGATGTAGATGGCTTTCTACAGGGCCATACACGACACAGATCGGAGAGGATAGTTCTGCTATTACTGAGGAGTAGGGGTGGGATCGAGCAGACCTCAACGCGACCTAGAACTTATGCTACATATCTATATATACCAACTAACCTCACCAGCAACCATCAAACAAAGCTCCGATGGTCTAGGGGTATGATTCACGCTTAGGGCTACACCCTGAGTTCAATTGCGTGAGGTCCCGCGTTCGAATCGCGGTTGGAGCCCAGTTTCTTTTTTGGTTTTCTCGTCATCTTATGTGGTAGTGAAAATGTTCGCAATGTAGAAACTTTTCTCTCATTTTCTTGAGGGGAAATGTGGGGTGACGTCTGTGCTTGGATATGGACTCGAGGCTGGGCTTTGACTTTTGTTAGGTGAAGTGAAACGGTAGGGAGGGCGACCCTGGACTGCTGGTCTCTTTTTTTTGGTCTTGAAGGGAACATTACCCAAAGGATACATTGGAAGTACGCATTACATATACAGATGACATTAGTATCAGACTCTAGATTCCATTCTTGTTCATAATTCCTTGGTTGTTATCTATCTATGCGTTGCGATTTTGATTATTGTTCATGCAACACGCGGTATGCGTAAAAGTGTAACAGGGCACAAGATCTACCTTCAATCGTCCATCGCCATGGGAGTACGAATCTGACCCGTACCTTATTGTTTCTTCATGGTAGAGATCACAATGTACAAGCCCACGCAAGCTCTGTTGACGATATTCCATCTCACCAGAGCGCAATAACAGAAAAGAAAAGAAAAAACGGGGATGAAGATACATCAACCACCCACGCCCTTCCGCAGCCGCCATCCACAGCCATTACACAACCAACCCAACGATAAGACCTGATCAAGCAGTAGTGCAAACAAGTCCATGCACCATTGGGTTAGTGGTAAACTTGGTCGTTGCCAGCGCTTTTCAGCAGCAGCAAGTTCGACCAGCCCCGTGTTCGATTCACGGATGGTGCAATTCATTGTGGTCCTTGTCTAGACGCCTATCTATCTCTTCTTGTTCTCTCTGCTTGTGCGCTCTTCTTTTTGGAAAGGTGGAGAGAAATGGTTGGTGGGCTGTGATTAGACTTGAAAGGGATTTGATAGGAGGGAATCAGGTGGGAGTGTGGAGTGGGTTAGACTGGACTGACTGTGTCTTGAGCGATATGGATTGGATGGCGTGCTGTGTGAATCGGGCCGCGTGTGATGATTTGAATGCCTGGATGCATAGCACAGAATAAGGCCATACCTAGACAAGCAAGCAAGAGCGCAAAGAGATGAAAAATAGAACAGAGGCATATATGTTTTCATTTCTTCGTTTCCATAGGTATATCACAAGGAAAAGAAAGGAGAAGAAATAGCACGGGCAGGATATCAATAACATAGCATCTGCAGATGAGCAAAACAAACATTCGAAATGCAGGCAAAGCAGGACTCGGAACAGAAACAGCTAATCGACGGGACCTTGACTTCTTTCTTCCTAGGCCAAAGCAGCCACAAAGCTGAGGAATGCCAGTGATTCAGCCACTAGGTCGATCGATTTGAGCGGTTCAGAGACCAAAAGGTGCAAGGTCCGGACGGAAGGCAAAGCAGGGAGAGCAATTACGCAAAAACAGAAACAAGAAACAAGAAACAAATAGACTTGTCGTGTATCAACATCCAGTAGTTTCCACAAATTATACCGTCGTCATCATCGTCACCTGCTGCGACTCTTTCCTCCCTTCTTACTGAAGTCACTTCTTGCTCTTCTTCGGCGTCACAGCCTCCATGACAGCAAGGCTGTGCGGAGTGCGTCTCTCCAAGTCTTCTTCGACGCGAATGTAGTTCCGCACGAACGTAGACGCAAAGTCTGCTCTCGACGTCGGCACAGACTGGTGACGCGACTGCTGTTGTCGCAGAGAAGGAGGATCGGCATGAGTGTCCTACTCTCTTACCAGATCCCACCGACTTGGGGCTGCTGATGCAGTGGTACGCTTGGCGGGAAACTCGCCAGGGATGTGAAGCTGGGAGACGGACATGTCTGTATCGTGTCTGATGACTGCGGGGAAGATGTTGCCAGTACCGTGTGCGCCATCGCGCTCGAGACCTCCCAGTTGTGCATCAGACGATGAGTAAACTTGAGGGGAAGACGGCGACGACGACACGTCGTTGGTAACGCCAGACACACCAGAGTTGGTGGTATAGGCGCCAGCGGTGGCGGCTGGCATAGTGGTAGTAGGGCCGGCGTTGACTGCGGTGACGATGGGAGTCGTGCTGACCGGCTCATGATACAAAGCACGGTCGTTGTCTTGGGCGAGAGGCTGTTGGGCGAGGGGCTGCTGCTGCTGCTGCTGCTCATACGGCTGCTGCTCCTTGTTCTGCTCGTGATGGTTGTAGGCTACCGCACCCAGAGTACCAGCGCCTGCACCGGCAGCGACTGGCGCAAGCCATTCGCCGTAGTTGGTGTTTTGTCTGTACGGCACATGGTGTTGACCATCAAGCGAGCCCAACTCCGGTTGTCGCTGAGCCTGCGCGAGCGGTGGCTGTTCAGTCACTGGCATGGTGTAAGTCTGCGTCTGGATTGGTTGCTGCTGAGGAGCCCCAAAGGTAGGATAAGCACTGTTCTGTACAGGCTGGGCGTTGAAACGACTCTCGGGGTTGCTCTCGAACTGCTGCTGAGCGGGAGTAGGAGTGGCAGTGACATTGGTGGCAATGCCCTCTAAGCGGTACGGGTCGGTCTCGTAGAGCTGTCGGTCTTGGTTTTGGAGATTGGACCCGGGAAAGGGAAGACCGCCACCCGGCAGAACACCCGCAGCCGCAATAGTGTCACGGTCCGGCTCGGACTCTGAAGACGGCGAGCTCGCATCACGCTCGTGGTTGACATTCAAGTCCGAGGGAAATCTACCGCCTGCGTAACAAAAGTCAGACGACGAATGAACTTGACGCCAGAATGCAAAAGAAAAGAGATGGTGTCAATAAGGGAAAATAGGGCGCACGTACTCACCTGGAAGAGGCCGCACCGGCTTGGTCTCTCCGACAGGCTGGTTCACGACACTGCTGGCGGCAGAATAGGGGACGCGGTCTGCCTCGTCCTCCTCGAGGCCATCACTGCTGATGCTGGACGGCCTGATGTTGTTGCCACCAGAGAGGCTTCTCGCATGTTCGCGCACAAAGGCGTTGCGTTCCTCGGGCGACTTCTCCGTCAGGATCTTGATGGCCTCGTACCAAGCGAGCATCGTGTCGTACGACTCGGCACGGAAGACCCAAGAGTGGCCGCGGTGCATGGAACCGCTCTGACGGCCCTTGAGCATGAACTTGTGCGAGGCAGAGTCCGGGGTCGAGTGCGATCCGAGTCTCTGATCCGGGAGATAGAGAGACATGACGGGCGGCTGAGAGTAGATCTTGTCGGCAGACTTGAACTCGTGGAGATGGGTGGGCGATAAGACATACCATCCGGGGGTATAACTCTTGAGGTACTTGCTCTTTCTCTCGAGCATGCCAGCTCTGATCTCGGCGGCTTGAGGGCTGCCCTTGCCGGGATAAGTGATGTCTTCTATGCTGCGTAGAGGAAGACGTGGGTTGACGAATCGCGGGTCGTTCTCCACAAACTTGAGCCACTCCATGTCTTTGGGCATGGCAATGGGCCCGGTGCGCAGCTGCTCGACCGCATTGTAGGCGTCGTCGCCCTCGCGCTTGAGAATGCCGGCAATGGCATTGTAGGCCTTTTGGATCTCGCCGACGACAATGGCCTCGAGCTCGCGACCGGATGTCTCGAGGTTGAGATATGCCTGATCAGTAATTAGTCGTCACGTTCGGATGACAGCGAAAAACAAAAAAAGACTCACGCGATGGAGATAGTTCTCCTCGTCAATCTGTCTCTCAATGGACCGATCGACACCGAGCTTGACGAGGAAGGGATCGGCTTTGCTGGCGTCGCTGTGGTCGGCATCGTGCAGAGCCTCGGCAAAGGCAGAGATGGCCTTCTTGGTGCCGTCTTTCTCCTTCTCGACCGTGTTCTTGAAGTCGCCGTGCAGGCTCTTGATCTCCTTGATCTTCTGAGACAAGTCACTGCGCAGTCCGCTCAGGGCCTGGATGACGTCTGTCTCGATATCCTTGCTCTTGGTGGACTCGGTGACGGCATGTCTGTGGTAGTCGGCGAGGACGCGAGTGGCGTCTGCGAGCCCGCCCGTCGTCATGAATGCGCTGGGCGTCTGCATGTTCTGGATGACATTGGACACCTTCATGAGCGCCTTGCTGCGATGGTCGTAGGATGATTGGACTTCGCGGAAGTAGGTGATGAGGGACTTGAGAAGAGTGCGCCATGCTGTTTTCGATGTTAGCAAATCAAGAAAAGACGACAGAGTGTCAGGAACTCACCTTGGAAGCGATCGGCGAGGATCTCGGTAGGACTGCCACTGGTGGGAATCGGGGTATACAATGCGCTGTTGTAGTCTTCGCCGTCTGAAGTGGCGCCGTCGCCTGCGAAACCAACACCCTTGATGCTGCCGGCGGTCATGCTCTTCCTGCTGTTGCTGCGCCTGAGGCTGCGAGTGCGACTGACGCTCGCCTTCTTCTTCAGCGTGCCACTTCTCGAGGGCGTCGCCGAGTCACGGTTGTATGCAGTGGATGCGCTCGAGGTGGACCGCATGAGCCCACTGTCGGCAGCGGCAGCAGGTGGCATTGGCATGGGGTTCGAGTGGTCTTTGACGATAACTGAGCCGGGAGGATCGTTGGAGGCAGCGACCAGTCGCGACGACATTTGCGCGCTCGGCGTGCCCGTGGCGAAATCGGCGATTCCAGTCGTTGCATTATGACCACCACCGTAGGCTCCGTTGGGTCGCGCTGTTGATGATTCGGAAAAACCGTATCCCTGGTCGGTGTAGGATTGTCCAGGCGCGGGTACTGAACCGTACATGGCATTCGATGGCGTCTCGGTTCGTGATGTCATCTTTGTGTTTGTGCTGTGTGTGGATCGAAGGCGCGCGCTCTTTGTCAGCTAATCGCAATGCGATTCCAGGAAACAATAAATTTATCCTAGCCGTCTATTGGGAATAGATGGGTTGCAAGGCTGAATTTAGGAGATGGCGACAATGATGGGCTAGAGTCTGACAGAGCTAACAGGTAGAAGAACCAACAGGAATGATGATAGAAAGGAGGGGAAATGTCGCCGTTACGCCAGGAGGTAAAAAGGTAAAAGTTAGGATGAATACGGCTCCGTTGCTGCTGTGATGTTGAGACTTGTGACTGTAAGTCAACTGCTGCTGCAATGACGACTGTTATCTGTTAGTGAAATGAAACGTTCAAAGACCGGGTTTTGACACCGGTCTGTTGGGTCGAGGCAGGCAGGCAGGCAGGCAGGCAGGCAGACAGGTTGGGCTGGGTTGGGTTGCTACACAGCGCGCAGCACACACATATCCACACCATATATTGCTCCGAGTGCCACTGCACTGCACTACAATGCGCTGCAATAATGCGCTGCGCTACACTACACGGCTGAGCCACTTTGCTTACCCTTTAATAGTTAGATTCCTTGTAGCTGGATCTCACAGACTCACGGACAAGAGCTTGGATCCGGGGAAATGCGTAACCGGAGGCGTCTTGTGCAAATGTTGATGTCGAAGATGAATCCCTCAGGTTGGTAGGTATAGTCAGGTAATAGTCAATCCCCTCGAAAGTCGAGACTAAGAACCACGACAATGACGATAAGAAGAAGTCAATCTATTCATTCCTCTTCTCTGATTTTTATGGTGGACCTCCCTCCCAACTTAAGCCAATCTGCGAGCACACACTCCTACTGTCGACAGCTCCCCGTCGACCTTAACTTCTCGCTGCGCACGGATGTGACGTACGTGCTGCTCCTCAAACTCCCATTATTTCGGGTGATGATGTCAAACACCACACACAAATCCCTTCCTTCCATTCCACCTTGATGCATCACATAAACCTTGTGGAGTGGCTTGACTCTCACACTAAAATTCCATTAATTCGGTCAGCACTCAAACTAGCATGTCTCACTGCCTGCAAACTCATTCTCTTTTAGTTGTTCAATCATCGTCACATCATCTCTTCCTCGAAAGACAAACGATATAGCTCTTCCAATTGCCATGGCCTCAAAATCTCCAATCGCGCAAGCAGACCTCCCCTATACTCCGAACTCTGTCTCTATAACTCCGTCCTCTAGTCGCGGCTTTTTGATGATTCCAATTCCCAAACCGAACAAAATAATCTGCCCTACTGTCGTTCATCATCTCAAATCTCCCTTACCCACCCTTACCCCGAAAGCGGATGATCTTCATTTTAATGCGCACTCGTCGTTTTTCCCAAACCCAGATCCGCGCCAAGGGCAAGGCGGTCCCGCTATCTGTTCTAGCACTCTTCCCGCGCTTGCTTGCAGCCACAACCCTAATGCAACATGACATGCTCCTTCTCCCCCCTCGGACCTTTTATCGATTTGTCTGCAAGCTTGCTCGCTTGCTTGCTTGCTTGTATCAGTGGTCGGTCTTGTCATGTGTGTGATGAGCGATGCGCCCGCAATCTTCGTACCCTGACCTGAATCTCGTCGTGCCTTGGTTTCACCCTTTCACACTTCCGGACCTTCCGGATCATGGCAGCCCTGTGTGTGCATACACCTGCCACAAAAAAACAAGTAGCCTACCTAAGGTATGATTGACCGCGGCGATCAAGAACTCTCTTCCTGTTGTACATGACATATACCTCTCGAATCGCCCTCACGTGATGGCGCCTATAATGCAGGTGTCACGTCGTCTACTGTAGGTTACCAGGTCGTATGGCGGCTTCACCCGTTACCTCGTGGCACAACGATTTCACAGTAGCAGCAGCAAGGATTGATCGAAGAGCAGAAAAAGATGCATGCATTATCTAACGTCGTTACCATATGTACACATAACCCGCACGACGGCGTCAAGGTAGCGCAGACATGACCGAGTTGCCCACTTTTGACCCTCGTGCAGCTGCCGCCAATCTTCGCTAAACCTTCTCCGAACCCACCTCGACGTGCGTGATGCTCTTCTTCCTGCCCACTGCGTCCGAGGCCTCGGTCAGGCTCATCTTCCTGCCCTTGTCCACATCCTCGACGTCTTGGAAGCTGAGAGCCGGGCGGAACTTCTTGCTCTCCCATGCCTTGCTCACCATGCCGTAAAGTTCGTCGACTGTCGAAATCGTTAGCTGCTTGCACGGACCAGTCGGCACATCTCCATCTAGGTTGCTTTGACCCACCTTGTTCCAGCGACAGTCCCTTGGTCTCGTAGATGCAGAACCAGACGAAGACGGCGCACACGGCGCAGAAACTACCCCAGATGAAGAACACCTTGGACTGGAGGTTCGCGTTCTCCTCGTCGACGAGATATGGTGTTGCGTAAGCGATGGCGAAGTTGAGGAGCCAGTTACTGTTTGGATTATGTCAACTCCCGTACCCCGGACTGGCAATCTTCAGATACACTTACGTTGCTGTGGTCATGGACAGACACTTGGCTCTGACACTGAGCGGGAACAGTTCACCAGTTACCACCCACGCGGTCGCTGTCTTCACGTCAGCACACATGTACTTCTCCACATTTTCATGTTTCAGACTTACGGCCCCAAGTACTGGCAAAGAAGAAGATGTAGATGCACACAAACGCGATGGCCGCGTTCTGCGCTGCCAGGTCAGTGGTGCCTGCAACGGTACCTGTGATGGCCACGATAAACTGTACCCCACGTTGTCAGTCGAACATCCGCCTTGACAGGGTCCAGCGCAAATCTTACCTCGCATACACACATGCCGACCGCTCCCATGAGAAGTAGGTTACGACGCCCCATCTTCTCAACCAGATACAAACCAGGAAATGTCGACACCACATTAACGCAGTTGGTTATGATCTGGATAATGAACTCGTTCTCGAATCCAGATCGTTGGAAGTACGCTGTCCCGTAGTAGAAAATGAAGTTAACTCCGGTGAGCTGTTGCAGAGCCTGAATTGCGCATCCGGTGGCTAATCTCTTGCCTACAGTGCCTCTGAACATGGAAAACATGGACTTCTCGGTGACGCTCAGCTCGTAGCGGTAGTTGGCTTCGATTTCGGCCAATTCCTCGGAAATCGCGGGGTCTGTAGGGTCGAGACGGCGGATTCTGGCAAGGGCGACGACTGCTTTGTCGTGCTTGTCTTTCTTGATGAGGAAGCGAGGCGTTTCTGGCAGGAAGAGCATGCCGACAACGATGATGATAGCCCAGGCGAACTGGACAGCGATAGGGATACGGTAGGATCCAGTATCTTCGCGGTGTTTTGTCGAATTGTTGACGATAGCGGCGAGCAGTAGGCCAATTGTGATGGCCAGTTGGTAAGTACCGACAATGGTACCACGAATCCACTTGGGGGCGGTCTCGGATTGGTAGAGAGGAACTATCCCGAGTCAGCCAATGTCTTTCTCCCGTACGATGTTGTTTCACTTACTCATGGCCGAGATCAGACCAACACCCAGACCGGCAAAGAATCTTCCGGCGATGAACATCGGCTGAGCAGTAGCCGCGGTCTGCAGGATAACGCCCACGTTGAAAACAATGGCAGTACTGAGGATCAATCCAAGACGTCTTCCAACCGCATCGGCAAGGGGCGCGGCGAAGAGAGCACCGAAAAATGTTCCAGCAGAGAGGATAGAGACAATGAGCGATTCCTCACTGGCAGTGATCTCGCTGCGACCATTTGTTGCAAAAAGCTCCTGCCAGTAGCGCATGCCTAGAATACCACCAATGGTACCGGTACTATATCGTCTGCGTCAGTATGGGATGAGAGACAGGTTGTGCCCGGCTAGTCATACTCATATCCAAATAACACACCGCCGAATGCGACGAAGAGGCCGATGACCACGGCAGGCCATGCTGCGCCAGCTTCATCGGCTGGTTTCTTGAGAGTAAAACCCATGTTGCAAGAAAGATCACCACACCGTGGGAGAAGAGAAGTAGTAATTAATGGGTCACTCGATGAGACTCGGAAAGGACTTGACGATTGTGGATCTATCAACACTCGAGGGATGCCACTCTGGTTTTTATACTTGTCCCCCAGTACCCCGGAAACAGTGTACTTTCCCCATGGCACACCTGACGATCACGGACCCAAGCATGTAAACCAATCTCTCTGTACGAGTGTGGGGAGCGCGAGCCATGGCATCTGTTGAGCACGTGGCGGCTGGAGGTGGTAGTTCTCCAACAGAAGCCACAATCATCACCGGTGTATCATGTTGGTGAGAGTACCGCCGAATGCTTGTAGGGGCGACGGCTCTGAATGTGAAACTATGCGCCGGTCGGGCCGATTGCTATAGCTTGCGACTTGCGATTTCATTGGATATGGGGGATTTTTGTACATACCAAGAGGACAAGACGGCTTCAAAGTCTGGAAGTCTCGCTACTAATGCAGCTCGGCAATGGAGTTGCCAAGGTTGTCGTAGCCTCACCAAGCGAGTGGCAGTGCTTGCAAGCGACAAAGTAGGACTGAGCACAAGAAAGACAAGCTCGTCATGATTTGTGTCTATTGAATAGATCGGTTTTTGCTAGATGTTCTTCGAAGACGAAACGCTCGCTGCCCAAGTCCTGTGTTGATTCATGATCCTGTGTGGCGGGTTGGCAGAATGCGGAGGAACAGGGGTAGCGGGACATCCATCGCAAGTTCACGACACGAGGTACCGTAATGTGGAGTCACTGTCGAGTTGAAGGAAAGTTTAAACAAAGGACTGCATGGAAAGACCACACCACTCTCACGCCTTACGATATTATTGTGTTCAGTCATGTGTGCTTCTAGCGTCTTAGTATTCCACCTTGGCCTACGCACAGTGTAAGACCTAAGCAAAATCTCTTGGACCAGAGCCAAGCTGCCAAATGAGCATGCGATACAGAAATCGGATCGAACATTCGGCGCGGGAATCTCACGTCTAAGCAAAGTCGTCGGTATGGACAAGACAAGGAGCCAAGACGGTGGTAGGACGATGGGTTGAGTCATCGGGCCGAATCAGAGGTGATAATGTCGCTAAGCCCCACGGGTTGTGGGGACTTTTTGTTGCTCAGGGTGTCACTGCTTCTGTTCCCCCCCTCTACCCCTCAAAGATCCTTGTCCTGCGTCAGGTTTCTGTCCCGCGCCCCGTGGGGTGGATTACCTTCGAAACCCGCTGTGCCGCCTTGACCACGAACATGTCTATCTTGCCCAGGAACTTGGATGCTGATGGTCATGCGATGTGGTCATTATTCACGATACACCGCGGACACGGCACTCGTTGAGTTGACCTGTATCACGATGTACTCGAGTTACTGCGAAAAAGAAGGTTCGTCTTACTCGATACTCGACAATCGCCATATTTCGATGGTTGAGTTCATCTCTGCATGGTTCTATTCTTTCTAGACCTACAACTGAGAAGCAAAGGTAGAGTACAGCACAGTACAGTCGACAGGACTAGGATGATGTATGTTCCTTGCTTGTTCTTCATTCTCGTGCTGCTGCCGTCGTCGTCGTCGTCGAAAAGCGAGGCTGAACATGGTGTGGAACGGACCAGACCACTCGACCTTTTGAGTGATTGGGGCAAGAATCGGGAATACGAAGCATGGTATGCAGTCTTTCTCCAACACACCGACTTGACAGTCTCACGATGCATGCTAGTTTGTATATGGTGGCTTGAATCGCTTTGCATACCTTAAGGTAGACTGATCGCGCACTGCATGCAAGCAGGTGTGGAGGTGGCAACCTCGAACCACCATTTCGATACACTGTATGTCTGGCGTGTCTGGTGAGGCCTCGGTCATCGAATAATTGTGTCACGAAACTCTCCTTGCTATTGTTAGACGACACCAAAGGAGTCGTTACATCACTGTTAATGAGCTTATGGCATGCAAAGCGCAGTGTACTAGATCAAAGCGTTCCAGTCTCGAAGACTCCAGACGTGTTCTATGCTCATAACAGATCTGCAGATGAACGACAACGAAAGGTTCGACGAGGCTTACCGTCCGGCGTGCGACTGCACGACATATTACATGTAAAGCAATAACGGATAAGTTACTATGAGGCATGAGAGATGGACTTGACTGCTCATCTGTTGCAATGCATACCAGTGACCTCTGAAGATTTTGATTTTGACACATACAATCGACACGTCGTACATGCGAATTTCGTCTCTTCGTCCATATTGTGCATTGGAGGTTCAGAAGCTCTGCGAAGATGTCATTTCATCGCGTTGTGCTGTCTACTGAGTATCTTCAACCTGAACCTTTGTGACTCGACCATTGTTTGGTCTCACGCTAGCTCTGCAGTCCCGTGAGAGACGGTAGAAGATTTTCCGCGATCTTGCTGCTTCATTCCACCTTGGAAGAGATAGGCCCACAAAGCGTCTTCGCTGTTCGGTCATTGATGACTCGGCCAGTGATCGAGGAACAACTTACAGCCGCAGCTAGGACCAGAGCGGAGAGACCATAATGTCCGCCGCCTCAAGAATGTACGACACGCCCTCTTTACATGGATGTGCAGCACACATGTTAGCTGAAAGCTCAAAAAGCAATTATTGACATACTGCAAAGTCGAGGACACTATTAGTAAACATCGAGTCCTTCAGCTTTTCTGCCGCCATAGTGGAGTAATTATCAGCCTCAGCCGTCGCGGGGAAAGTTGACTCGCAGAACAATAGTCCTCGAGGCAATCGTAGGATTGACCAAAAGAAGGTATACCATTAATCAATCTGCATGTTTTACAGATAACAGCATATCGGATTAATGATTTGCATATTGTCAATATAATATCGAATATACGAAGTCTCCACAATAAACGCACGTCACAACTCTAGCTGTACTCTGTACTGAATTGGGATAGCTTCAGGTACGAGATGGTCAACCCCTCGAAGTGAACTCGCTCGTCTTGGGAATTGTGTATCCAGAAGATCTGATAACATCTGGGCGAATATACCATGTAGCTATCTCGAGCTAACATGGCTTCTGACTAAAGCAGTAAAGGGTCACAACATGAAGAGCTGAAAACGTTGCCTGACTCCACCAGATCTAGCTATCATCCCCGCGCGGGTGACGCAGGAGATGGAGGATCTACAGGGCCTCAACCCTCATACAAGAGCAGCCAACACTCCATTCTCACTGTACCTTGCTTTACCTTGCATTTCCCCCGCAACTCCAGGCAGCTCTATTTGTACCTCGCATATGTATTGATCCGTCCAGGGTAGTACCACCACCATTAATTTGTATTGTCAATACCTCTCTAGAGTTTATTGTTTACTTTGCTCTCTTAGCGTTTGCATTTTGCCTTTGCCTGGTATGATTTTTGAAGCTGAAGAGTAGTCGGTCAATATGTTAATAAAAGAGTACGCTCAGTACTTCTTGGGAACCAGTAAGTTTCGAATTCTGTTCTGCGAAGGAGCTATATACTAGAAGTTGGAGAAAGAGAGCCATTGAAGTCACCAGCACCATGAGAGAAACGATTTCATTCTCCGCCTGTGCTCTCATACTACAGCTAAGCTATCTTATTTCAGCCAGTGTCCTCTCCAGCAACAAGGCGAGCGTCCCCAGCGACGACAGTGACCTCGTCGACCCAACAGGAAGCTACGGTAAAGTATGCGTTGTGCGTCCGGCGCCCAACAACACCGACTCGGTGTCCAAGATCGAGTCCGCTTTCGACTTGTGCGGCAGATCCAACACCCCGACCTCGCGCGGCCTCATCATATTTCCTGAAAATGAAACCTACCACATCGCTTCCTTCATGGACACTACTTCTCTCGCTCATGTCGACATCAACCACAAGGGCACCTTCCTCTGGTCCACGGATATCGATTATTGGCTCACTCACTCTCAACCTGTAGGCTACCAGAACCAGAGCTCGGCATGGTACTTTGGTGGGCACGATATCAGGTGGTTTGGAGGTGGTGTGGGGACGCTGGACGGTAATGGGCAGGTCTGGTATGACTTTATCAATGGACAGTCGAATTATCCGAGACGGCCGCATCAGGTCACGATCAGGAATACGACTGATTCTGTCATCGAGGGGCTGAGGTTTGTGCAGAGTCAGATGTGGTGAGTGGAAGTAGTTCTTTGCTTTTACTCTCCTCTCCTTGCCTTCGCTCGCCGGCAGTGCAGAGTTCTTTCTTCTTCGTTACGCTCTGCAGGCGTGTGTATATTGAGGATGATGGTGCTGGTCCGGTCATATGAAGGGAGCATTGAGATTGCATACCATACTTTGGACTCTCTGACTAATATCTTCAGGACTATGACTGTAATCTCGAGCGAGAACATCCTCCTGCAGGACATCTACGTCAACAGTACTTCCAATCATTCGGTGAGTTTATGGCACTTTATACTTTCTTCATGCAAATAAGTGCTTTTCTTTATCCCTTTGTGGAGAAGTCATGTGGTTACTGTATGCAAAACTACACACAACGATGAGTGTAGAACGGGAGCCCTGTAGAGGGGACGAGGAACATAACGAGAATAAAGCAAGGAGTGATTGCCCTCCATTGCGGCGATGAGGCGGAAACATGGAGTCGAATGCTCCTATATGGCATCGCATTTCATAAATCTATACGGAACAATCTAATGCCAACCCTCAGATCTCAATGTCGAACACCGACGGCGCCGACACAGTCTACGCGAACAACATCACATTTCGCCGTTGGATAGTTGAGAATGGCGACGATGCCATCGCCCTCAAAGCAAACTCAACCAACATCCTGATCGAGGACTGCGAATTCTACCGTGGCGTAGGTCTCGCAATGGGAAGTATCGGACAATTCAATAACACCTTCGAAACCATCGAGAACGTGACGGCCCGCAACATCATAACCCACAACACGGACTGGGGCGCATACATCAAGACCTGGACCGGGGTATCCAAAGGCTACTCTCCCAACGGCGGCGGAGGCGGCATCGGCTACGTGTCGAACCTTACCTTCGAAGACTTCACGCTCGACCGCACACGTGGCATCTTCTCAATCACACAGTGCACCAATTACGAAGGCAACGGCGGCGACTGTGACACGTCCAAGTTCAATGTTCACGACGTGACGATCCGAGACTGGCGCGGCACGTCGCTCACAGGTGTCGTCGGCCAGCTGCAGTGCAGTGCTGCGTCCCCGTGCTACGGGCTGGATATGCAAGACGTGCAGATCACCGTGGCGGATAGCGGCGATGCTGCCACGGAGTACCTCTGCGATAGCGTCGAGGCGCCGATCGGGTTCTCTTGCACGGGTCCTATCGTCGGCGAGAATAATGCCTTTACCCCGTGAGATTTCAATTGCTGCGAGTCGCTCCCCGAGGCCGCCGAGATGAAGGCGAGAGGATGGGTGGAGATGGTGGATCCCTAGCAAGGAAAAATGCATGATGGGTGGGTTAGGGCACGCACCCGCGCGGATATCTTGTAGTACTTTACAGTCATGTTCAGGGCCGCCAGTATATAGTCCAGATCCGAATACAGAGGCTTTGTTACGAAGAGAAAGATGCAGTGCGGTAAAAGGCTGTTCCACTCTCGATACACAGTACAGTACAAGACCACTAGCACCATTTGCCGCCCGAAGCGAAGTCGGGTCTACCAGCAAATAGGATTTGCGAGATCTCGATATAGTTCAGAACTCCCTTCAAATACAATACAGTACAGTCGCATACACACATTCAAATCCACAAGTCACTGAGTGTACAACAACAGAAGTACAGTAAGTATATAAATCCCATTTCGCGCTTTCGGACCAGTAGAACAAAACACTTTCGAGTAGAACAATTGACGAAGAACTCCGAGACACCCGAAAGGTGCTCGCACCTAGAGAGACCATTGTCGCCAAGAAAACGCATTGGTGCAGTCTAGGTATGGAGAGAAAAGAGAGAAATTTTCCCTGCGCGTTTCGCTGTTCTGCTATCAGGAAAGTTCATAGGGAAGTAGACATCTCGGTGTACTGCACAGTATGGACCCAAGGACACAGAAGTACAGTAGTGGTAGTAGCGGATTCTTACAAGCGCAGTCGAGTAGCGGCGGGCGGGCTGAACTACGGGACCGAACTTTGGGCGCGGCGCCGGCACTTCTTTTCTGTGTCCTTGCTTTGGCGCTTCTTCTACCCATCTTCCTCTGGCGCTTCTCTTCTGCTTCACTCGGGCTTGGAGAAGAAGGAGAATGAAATGGTCAAAGTACGTTCGGAGATCAGTATATCCTATGTGGGTCTGGGAAGAGGAAAGTACAGCAAGAGGCCTCCTCGTTCTCGCGTGGTACTGTACTACTGGTCGTGTCTGTGTGCCTGTTCTTGTCACTTGATCTCTGATTCTCCCGATTTTTGTTCTTCGATTTTGTTCTGTCTTTTTGTTGCTTGTTTTCTTGCTAGTAGAAAACATAAGTCGCGACGAAGAATCGGTGAGGGCTGTGATAAGATAACATGCTTTTACTGTGCACGCATGGGATGGATGCGCGACGGTCATACACGGAAATAAGCGGAGTTTTTGTTTCTTTGTCAATTTGCCAGGCCGTCTGTCTCTCTTTCTGTGTCTGTCATGGCATGATCCAATCAATGGCGATGTGCGCGCTCGCTGTGTCGCAAAGACTATGTGTTTGCCGAGACATCGGCGCAAGACCTCAAGGCGGTGTGTCTGGTTGGGTTGATTCATAAGAAGACCAAGAATCCCTGCTCAATCTGCCCACACACGAAAGCTCGGCTATCGTATGCTGCGGTGTTACTAAACTGGTTGCGGTGTCGCTCCAGTATAGTGCACGGTCTATGAAAGGTGTGGTATAACTGTTGCGCTCGCAGGCTACATTTTTTGGTACCACAGCCGCCCATATTCATCTGGATACGAAGCCGCTTTGCAGGTTTGACAGGTCCGTCACATGAGTGGCTTTATGATATATCTCTGTCAGCGACCCTGCATCTGCTGTTAAGCGGCCACTAATGTACAATCTGACAGTACCGTATATGTCGGGTCCCTGATCCAAAGGTACAAGGAGTTTTGAAAAAGGTACACGTGAAGGAGTTGAACTCGAACCTGGGGGCGGATAGTGCGGTGGTCCGACTGGATACAAAATGATATTCGACGAAAAACCTGAAGATCTAAAGAACGAAATCAAATCGACCACCCACTTGACAAGCTCGGACGGCGTTCACGAAAACCCATGGACACTAAATGGTAATGCCCATACTGGACACCATCGATCGGCAACGTGAGAATTGTATAGTACATGTACCATGTTGCGCCCGTATGAGTCTATACTCTACAAGTGTTCGGATGATCGGCTTTCTAAGGTCGCATCAGACGGCTTTACCGAAAGCCGAAGTTGATTAGAAATGAAAAAGAACGCGTTGTTGTGTGCTGCAGGATCGCGATCGAATCGACGGGATAGTCATATTTACTCTGACAACAAATATGTCAGATGAGACTTCTGCGGCGGTGACAGCCATCTGCCACGAATGACAGCACCAGACACGTGTGTGTGTGCGCGTGGATGTGTGTCGGCCTTGCAGTCGTACGCATTATATGCGCTATCTGTTAGTGATACATGCATCTTCATGCATCACAGACATACAAATACCGTGTGAGTCAACCAAAGCTGCGCTACATCTCGAAGTGCCATCGGAGTTGTGTCCTTGCGGAGTCCGTCCCGTGCACGTACAACATGTGTGTACTTGGAGAGTACTGCAAGTCTTCAGGCATATGATCGCTATGTCGCTTTCAGATCACGAGACGATGCGCCATAGTATTGCCTGTCAATAGATTGAATACACATGTAGAAGTGGAGGACAGTATAACGACATGAGCATGCTACGAAATCATGACGAGATTTCTCTTGAGCCGTCCCACAACTTCATGAAGAGACACAGTGGTGATTTATCAATTCGTGACACGATGCCCTTGGCCATCCGACAAGTACCGCGCGACAAGATGATGATGCCATGTCGGCCGATGTCAGACTCGATGTGGAAGATGCGAGAAATCTGGAAACTCGCAGAGCCGCCTACGGATTGCTGCGGAAGAGGCGGAATTACATAGGATACTCGGCGCTTGGGTACTTTGGCAACCTGACTATGGTACTAGACATACACCAAGTACTGTAGAAAGTTGGACGGTTCTTAGTTAAGTGCTACCAAGTACTGATCGTGCTGAGACCCGATCTGATTTCAAAGACCCTGCGATGGGAGAATCAATCAAAGTTACCACATTAGGAACTAGTCGCGGCGGTCAGATTCTTGTTGCTCCGCCATGACTTTGCATGAATCCTGTATCGCAGATGTTTCCAATTGCATAGCAGAATGCCGATTCTAAATGAAGAACCGACGAGTGAGGCGTTGAGCACATGGGCTTTCTCCGGCTGCTGGTATAGCAGGATCATGACTTGGATTGGTTGGAATGATTGCCCTATGGAGACACAAGTCCGATAGAGCCAGTAAATCCGTTCGACCTTAAGTTCGGGCAGCTTCCGGATGCGCGCTAACGAAGCGAAAGCGCCTCGTGCCCCCATCAGACCCTGCAAGATGAGCAGAAAAAAAAGCTTTAGAGCCTTTAGGCTGCCTACTAGGTATGAAGTCATCGATCGGACTCGGAGGTGATTCGTTGTTTCGCCATTTTTGCTGCTCTAGGCAATTAAGCATTCAGGTAATTGAACCTAGCCTCAGGTTACTCTAGAAAGTACTAAGGCCTGCTGACATAGGGTGATGGTCTCGGCGTGCGGTAGTGTACGGATAGCGGACTATACACATGTCCGATCGGTCGAGCGATCGCAGCCGATACTGACTTAACGTGCGAAGAATGGGCGCGGCGGTGATGGCATGCCGAAGAGGGATCAGTATGCGTGTCTGAGCATGATTCCAATAAATGACTACTTCATCCGCGCTCTACAAAGAGCTGGCCATTTTCCGACACTTCTCGCACGCTTACTCCTCGAACACTAACACTCCTACGAAAGCAGCGTCATCTCTACTGCATTCGTGAACTTTTGCGACCACACTAAGGACACTCACTTCTTTTGGTCAAGCTACGATTTGAGGACCGAACAAACCAAGAACGATTCTCCCTGCGCGCATACCACACAGAGTAGCCTGAGTCGCATAAGGCCTACTGAACCATCGCATCCAACGCTCTGCGATTAACTGGACCGCAAAGAGACCTGATGCAGCGCGATCGCTCAGTATTACTCTACGGCTCTGCGGCGCTCGTAATAGGGCTGCTTCCCTTAGTAGCTGCTCATGGCGACGAGCACGCAGCAATCAACATGGGTGCGCACGGCGGCGCAATGTCACCGACAGAGATCGAGGCAGCAGCAAACAACGCAGCGAGCGAGGCAGCAGCACGGCCGGTAGACAACAGCTACTTTCACAACACACACCACCAAGGATGGCTGTACGCGCACATCTTCACCATGGTCGTTGCATGGGTGATGATATTACCAATCGGTAAGCATCGGAAACGAATCTTTTTTTCTTGCCATTATTTTCGATCAGCATCGCACGTGACGTTGCGAATTGTCACTACGCTAGAGGAGCGGAGCGGAAAGGGCTGACAAAAGTGGAAACAGGCGTCATGTTTAGTGTTACCCGTTCGCGCCTCACAATTCCGGCGCAGGTCTCCTTCTTGGCGGTGAACGGACTCGGTGTTTTCACCAGCATCATCTACAATGCGAACACTCCCGACCTGTACCCGAATAATGCGCATCACAAGATTGGCTGGGTGGCATCATGGGTTGCTCTTGCGTGGTTCGTCATGGCGCTGCCCATGATCTACCGCAGCAGAAAGGCCTCGGCTTCGTCGCCGCGGCCGGCAATGACGGCTCAGAACATGGCGCAGTACAATCGTCTTCAGAATGAGACCGAGTTTGTCCCTAGACACATGTACAGATGGTCGCGCGACTCTGGTCATGGCAGTGAAGGGTCGGGGACTCTTTGCCCCGGATCTCGAGCTGACAGCTCTGACTCGTTGCCTCACCACAAACTTGAGCCACAGTCACCTATTGACGAGGAGCACGGACACGACTTTGAGGAGCAGGATGAGCCCGCCGAGAACAGTGGTTTCCTGCAAAACACCCGTGTGAACCGATTCGTGTCCCTCAAGCTTTCGGGAATCAACCCTTCCGGCAAAGCATTCAGCGTCTTCCAGTTCTTGTATGTTTTCCTTGAGCGCACTATCCTATTGCTAGGCTTTGTCCAGATCGCAACCGGTATTGTCACTTGGGGTGATCTCTTCCGCGACCGTCTTGCTTTCTCTGGCGCAGCGCATTTCGTCAAGGGTGGTATCTTCTTCTGGTATGGACTCCTCACCCTCGGCCGATGGATGGGCGCATTCGCCGACTTTGGCTGGGCATGGAACATCAAGCCTCGCGACACGATGATCTCGCGCTTCGCTCGCCGTCTCCCGTCTGCTGAATTCACCGAGAGTTTCGTCATCTGGCTTTACGGCGCATCCAATGTCTTCCTCGAGCATCTCAACGCTTGGGGCAAGGAATGGACATTCGAGGACTTTGAGCACATCAGCATTACCATCATGTTCTTCGGTGGCGGTCTTTTGGGTATGCTTGTAGAGAGCGAGACCTTCAAGAGTCTGTTCAACGCCGGCGTCTCACTAAAGCAAGAGGAGAGCGAAGCAGCGGCGGCAGTGGCTGCAGCCAACGACACTGCCTCGATCGAGGAGCAAAGCCACGAAGGGTTCGCGACCCCCAAGACTTACCGTCACAGCCTGAACCCCATGCCTGCGCTGGTGATTCTCCTGCTTGGCCGCATGATGGGCGGACACGTTCAAGCTAGCATGGTGTCGACGATGATGCACGCGCAATGGGGTAACCTGTTTGTTGGATTCGCCATGGCCCGCGCAGCGACGTATGTCATGCTCTACATCAGCCCGCCGACTTCTTATTTCCCAAGCCGACCACCCACCGAGCTGGCCGCAGCCTTCTGCTTGATCTCAGGTGGACTGATCTTCATGGGCAGCGCGACCGACACTGTGCGCACCATCGAGCAGAACGGATTGGACGCCATGTTTTTGTTCACCGTGGCCATGGGCTTCAGTGCTCTCATCATGGCCTGGGCGGCGATCACCTTTGCGCTCAAGGGCTGGGTCATGAGAAGGGAGGCCAAGAGATTATAGAGGACTCTCTTTCTTGACTGATCTATTGCGCCTCGCATGTCATGCACGCATTTATGAGCAAGGAAACGCCTTCTTTTGACGATGAAATTAATTTTACTTTAATGAGCGACGAACATACAGTTCGATGAAGACAGAGAGAATGTCTAGCAGAGGAAAAGACATGAGTCATATGTGTGTACACAACATACGCACGGAGGGCATTGCAATGGAGATGCGACTGGCATGATTTAATACCTGTTTCTGTCAACGGTTTATACCCCCTCCATTGTTGGGCAAAGTCATACTTGCTATTTTTACATTTACTGATAGAAAAAGACACACAAGAAGGATATGCGGAACTTAATGGATAATAAAAATCTACACTTCTTATTTCTGTATCTGGTCATGTTGCGCATTGAACATAGACAAAGGTTCAACGCAGCCCCCCAGTTCTCGCGCTCCTTCCTCCTTTGGCGGCACTAGCAGCAGCGGCCGCAGCAGCGATGGTCTCTCGTCTACTAGCAGCCAACTGACTGGCTCTCGTGGCTCTGACCACGGGCGCTCCCCCTCTAGTTCTCCCCGCCGCACCGGGTATCGAAGAGGAAGAAGAAGCATTCGACATGGCGCTCCTGCTTCCCGGGCCGGGTCCGCCGAATCGGGATTTGTTGTGAGTCGACGAAGAAGCAGAAGAGGCCGAGGATGGAACCATTGAGCTCGTTTTGGCTCTTGCGGGCGGAGGATAGCTCGAGGTCGTCGCGGCGCGCGGAGTGGGCGGGTTTTCGACAAAGGACGTGTCGGTCGTTCTGGAGATTAGGTGTTAGTTTCCACGAAGAATGAGTAAGGTAGGTAGGGAAAAGGAAAAAAAAAACGCACAGGAACGTAGCATCGACATCCGCACCCCTGCCCAGGCCTCCACCTAGTCCAATGCCTCCGCCCGTCCCGGCGACTCTGTCCTCGGCCCCACCACCACCACCTCTACCACCGTGCATCTCCTTCTCGGCCGCGCGTCTGAAACTCTCGACACTAGTGGGCTCCTCGGTGAAGCCAACGGTGAAAGCATTCATGTTCAAGCCGTACAGAAAGGCGCCAAAGTTCTCGTTGAAGCGCGACAGCGAGTCGTGCAGCAGCTGCAGATGCATCATGTTGGCCTCGAGGTCGGCCATGCTGTCGCTGAACTCTGCGAAGGCGGGCTCGAGGGCGTCGAGCGGACTGTGCGCGTCGTGGGCTGGGTCGTGGCGGCGCGAGGAGGATGAGGTGGGCGAGGAGGGGTGGTGCGCTGTGGGTGTTGTGGTTGAGGCGGCGGCGCGCAGGGAGGTCAGCGAGGGGGCGCGGAGAGGGGTCGTCGGGCGCGAGATGGAGTTGTTGCGGTTGTGGTTGTTGTTGCTGCTTGATTGGCGGGTGCGCGAGGTCGAGCGCGCGCGGAAGGAGGCTCGGTATGGTCGAGAGGGAGGAGCCGAGGTGGGCGTGGTCGACATTCTTTGCTTCTTGTTTTCCTTTCGCTTTTTGGTGTTCTTTTGCTTTATGGTGGCATTGGCTGCAGCGATTGGCAGCGTTGTATGATTGCTTGCATGAAAAAGAGAAATGGTATAGCAAAGATTACCTTATTGTTTACTGCCAAGCAAATGGATGCCTGGGGACCACAGCGTCGGGTTTGAAGTCTGAAGCTGCGGTGGACGGACCACTTGGATGCTCCCCACCTTTTGCAGTAATTAATTGTTACAGCTTCCACCTGAAGTTTGTATCACAATTGGAATACACCAGAGAGAAATACTCGGATCAAACCTCCTCCGCCCTATCAGCGTCTTGCGGCAGAAAAGTATTGTTGTCGTGTCATAGTGCACCCGTGATGATGCAGGAACATCTCTTTTGCGCAGTCATGGATACTGCGTTTGTCTCGGCCTCGCTCGGATGCTCGAGATGCCTCTCTCTTTCTCTCTATCTTTGAGAATGAGTTCCCGAATGTGTGATACGATGATGCTCTGAATATCACGAAGGTCATAGACAATAGCACATCCAGTTCCACCTCGACTTTCTAATACTGCAAGAGACCGAAGCGTGTGATCTGTGAGGTGCCGAGGACAGCATCTGTCGAGCGACGTCATCATCGGGCGCCCGCCCAGTCGTCCGCAGTTTTTGACTTTGGCTCGTCTTTGCGCAGCAACGACAAAAGGTACGAGGCCAGTGAAGCGATCAGTCAAACGCCGTGGTAGACAAGCCAATCTACGTGGAACAGCATCTAGGATTGCCTCCCAAGATCGTCGCCTTTTCTCGGCTTCGTCGCGCGCAAAAGCATCCGCGACAGCCAAGATGTACAGTAGTCAACTAACCCGGTATAAAAGAAGCCTGAAGTAGAGTGCCTAATGATTAACGAACGACTTTTGAGGGGGACCACTTTTTGCCAAAATAACCTTAGCTTCTAACCATTTCCCATTCCTTCAAGATCCACCATTTGCCCGCGATTGTTGTGGTTTGGTTCGTCTAAGGTAGTGAAATGCCCATGTAAACCTTCTGTCTTTCTATCAACAAATCCCTTCAACACACAGAACTCAGTCAATGCGTCCCCTTTCTCGTCTCATCAAGACCATCCCCATTAGTGCCCCTCCGTCACGTTCGTATCCTACAACTGCTGCTGCCGTGTACAAAGAGTCTCTCCTTCCGAATCGCCACTGCTACCGAAGTCGCCGCCGCCGCCCCTTCCTCTTCCCACAACTCATACAGTCGCGCACTTTCGCCTCTACTTCCTACTTCAACTCCACCAAGACATTTCCTCAGCGCAGTGCTGTCGACCCTCTGACTCTACTGCTTGTCGCTTCTGTCGTGCTCGGTGCTGCATACTTTGCAGAACCATATCTGCATTCCAAGTCCGCCGCCGCCGCCGCCGCCGCCGCCGCCCCGCTTGACGACCCCGCCGAGTCCCCCGTCGAAACGACATCGTCGCGCGCATATCCTGATATGCCCACCCAAACCCCTCCCGGTCGTCCCGGCAATCTCACTCCTGAGCAGGAGAAGAAGCTCAAGGAGTTCTGGATCGCCACTCTGAATGTCTTCGGTGTCGACACTGAAACCTCGGACGATGCTTCGACCACGACCGCCTCCGCCAGCGGCACCGCGACCCCCGCGACCGATGCTGGAGGCAAACACAAGAAGAAGATGAGCCTGTTCAAATCCAAAAAGACAAAGGACGCCGAGTCGGCCGCTTCATCTTCCGCCGCAGACGACGCATCCAACGACAAGCACGGTCAGACCAGAGAGTTCAAGGAGGCCATCGCCTCGACCTCGCCCGAGACATTGCGCCTGGCCTTCTGGAACATGGTCAAGCACGACGACCCCGACGCTCTGCTTCTTCGATTCCTGCGCGCGAGGAAATGGGACGTCCACAATGCTCTTGTCATGCTCATCGCGACCATGCACTGGCGCGCAGAGGAGATGCACGTCGACGACGACATAATGCTGCACGGAGAAGAGGGCGCCTTCAAGCGCAAGGACTCGGACAAGGACTCGGCCGACTTCCTGACACAATTGCGCATGGGTAAGAGTGTCATTCACGGCGTCGACAAGGAAGGCAGACCCGTCGTGACGGTCAGAGTACGTCTGCACAAGGGCGGCGAGCAGACGGAGAAGAGTCTCGAGCGTTACACTGTCTATACCATTGAGACGGCGCGCATGCTGTTGAGGGGCAATGTCGACACCGCCACCATCATTTTCGACATGACCAGCTTCAGCATGGCCAACATGGTGAGTCTTCTATTCTCTCTCTCCTTTTTCGCGATTGGCTACTGACACCCAACGTCTAGGACTACGCTCCCGTGAAGTTCATGATCAAGTGCTTCGAAGCAAACTACCCCGAGTCCCTCGGAAGTGTCGTCGTCTACAAGGCCCCCTGGGTCTTCAACCAGATCTGGCGCATCATCAAGGGCTGGTTAGATCCCGTCGTCGCCTCGAAGATCCACTTCGCGAAGAACATCGACGAGCTGCAGACGTATATCCCGCGCGACCGCATCATGAAGGAGCTGGACGGCGACGAAGCCTTCGAGTACAAGTACATTGAGCCCGTCGCCGGCGAGAACAAGGTCATGGAGCAGGGCGCATCCCAACGCGCCACCATCGAGGCCGAGCGCAAGTCGCTCGTCGATGCCTACGAGCGAGACACCATCTCCTGGGCGAGCGACAGCGGACGCGGCGGCAGCGAACGAAGCGCGGTAAAGGACAAACTGCAAGAAAACTACTGGACCCTCGACCCGTACCTGCGCGCCCGAAGCCATTACGATCGCGAGGGACTGCTGGGCGAGGGCGGCAAGTTGGACTTCTATCCCGCCACAAAGCCGACGGCATCATCAACGACAGCAGCGACGAGCAATGACGATCTTGACTGAAGAGGAACGATTGTTCTTTGCATCCGTCTTCACGATGGCTTCTGGCTGGAGGAAAAAGGGCGATAGTGAAAAAAAAACATTGTATATGATGAATCGAAACGAAATTAATCTCCCACCCCCGACCCAATCACCGTACTGTATCTGCTCACTGTTGAGCAGAAATGAACTTGACTGTTGAAGTCACGTCGGAAGAACAAAGGTATGGTATCTACTGTGTGAAAGACAAAAGAGAGTCGATTCCTTTTCCAGTCAGTCCCTCTCTCGTTCATCGCACACCTTGGTCTGGAATATACAAGTCTCGGCCTTTTCGAGCCATAGTTCTGCTGCCGTGTTAACCTCTGTTTCTGCTCCATGAATGTGCGTTGTCCCGAATAGGCAGACGCAGCCGGGAAAAGGATATCGCGGGTGGCTGACCTCGGCCCGCAGGATTCACCCCTCCCTATCTTGTTTCATATTCCTTTGACCACTTTTCGCAGCGCAGCAGAGAGCACAACTGCCGTGCTCGACCCGCCTCACTACCTAAGGTATTCTTTCTTGCCCTTCTCTCAGCATACAGTGGAACAGTACCTTAGGAGAGACTCTACGGCCAATCAAGCCTAGGGAATATGTCATCACTTATAGGCATACCTTACTGTGCTTTGGCAGTGTATAGGTAGGACCTGCCTCCGAGATTGAGCTCACAGTGTCGTCAGTTTTCTGTATGTACAGTACTGCATATACTAGGAAGTGGCTCTCGGAAAGGAGAGGATATCTTGACATAAACGGTAACTTTCCATGCTCCGTTTGTCAGAACTCAAAAGTCATGCTCTTGTCTTGGACCTGACGATCAATTGAATTACTTGTCAGCCATCACTACTCGTACCAAAGTGGGTGAGAGGGGTTGTCGTGTATTGACCTCTCTTCTTTCTCTTCGCATTTCCTTCGTTAAGCTGCGTGGCAGAGCTAGTCCTGCTCGAATCAAGACAAACAGTCTGCCATGTCATCTTCGTCGCAGTTACAGTTGCCGCTGCATCCATCAGTGGCAGGCGACACACCGGATGCGGAAGCTCAAAAGGACAGCCAGGGACAGCAGCAAGTTGTCGCGGAAGCACCACCAACCACAAATGCAGACTCTGATGCTGTCGCCGACAGGGCGATACCAAGATACACCCACGACTGGCTCAACAAACACGCTCTTCAGTCTCAACCAGAAGCGAGCGCTGTTAGTCAACCCGGTTCGCCTCTTCTCCCTTCTACCAACCCACTAGCAGCCGAGTCAATCGCAGCATCGAACAGTAGCGCCAGCAACCTGGTCATAGGTCAGTCGTTGCTAGTCGACTCACATGAAAACTCCGAAATCGACTCGGCGCTTGGATCCGAGGATCGCGACCGACTCTCCAGCACCGCATCCCTCAACTCGACTGTCCTCGAGTATCGATTCGCCAACGGAAGGCGCTATCACGCGTTCGAAGACGACGCATATCATCTGCCCAACGACGAACAGGAGATAGACCGCCTCGACATCCAACATCTAGTCTGGTCTTTGACCCTGCAGAAGCGTCTCCACATTGCTCCTTTGACGTCCAACACCTTGCATGATGTCCTCGACGTCGGCACAGGAGTCGGGAACTGGGCCATCGAATTCGCAGACCTGCATCCCCAAGCAGACGTCATCGGCACGGATCTGAGTCCCATCCAGCCAGCCTGGACACCTCCAAACTGTTCTTTCCTCATCGACAATGCCGAAGACGAATGGGTCTACGAACGGCAATTCGACTTTGTGCACTCGCGCATGCTACTCATGGGCATGCATGACTGGCCACGGTATTTCCGTCAAGCATGGAAACACTTGCGACCAGGCGGCTGGATCGAAGTCCAAGAAGTCCAGTTCCCTGTCGCGTTCGCAGACGACGACAGTGTGCCCCCGGACTCTCCTCTTCTGGTCTGGTCTCAACGCGTCAGAGAGGCAGCCGCCAAAGCAGGCATAGACACCATGTGCAGCACGCAATTCAAGTCTCAGCTCCAACGCCAAGGATTCGTGAACATCAAAGAGAAGTGGCCCAAATGGGCGTTGGGCCCATGGCCTCGCGGTCACCAGGAAAAGGAAATCGGCGTCTATACTCTGGAGAACACGAAACAGTTTGTTTCGGCGATTGCGCTGAAGCTGTGGACAAAGTATCTGGATTGGTCGCCCGAGGCCGTCGAGATGTTTCTGGTCGAGGTCAGGAAGGATCTGGATGACAGGAAGAAGCATTATTACTGGCAGATGTGAGTTCTTTTTTCTTCCTTTTTTTTCTTTTCTTTTCTTTTCTTTGCTTTGCTCCTCTTGCTCTTTTTTCACTTCCCTTCACTTGTTTCTTTCGACCATATTACGGCAAGATCATCGGCTCAAAAGAAATGTCAAACTAAGAGAAATTCACGCAGGGCCATCCTCGCCGCTCAGAAACCGCCCACGGCGAGCACTTGATGCATACTGTGTGGGGAAAAGAACTGATGATGTAATGACGACGATGATGATGATGACGAAGGAATGAATATAGGTGGATAGATGCATGCACTTGTATGAAAGTTGATAATCTCTAATATCACCACCACCATCACCATATGCAGGAAATCAGCGAGATACGAAAGCAACACCTAGCAATGATCAAATAGAGTTCATGTCAAACAGAAAAGAACCTGTCCAGCGCAAAATCCGTAGCTAGAAATGTCTCGTTCACCCATTCGCGTCCCGGTCCAGAAGACTAGATCTAACGTGAACTGCGTATTTATTGTCTCGTACATTCGTCCATGTCCGTGATCATGAGACCGTACCCAAGGTAAACAGCGAGTATCATCTAGATATACTCTGGGCAAGAAGAAGAGAACAACGCGAGAGAGAGAGAGAGAGAGAGAGAGAGAGAGAGAATAGATCTACATAACGGCACACCCAGGCCGATAAAACCCCTCACCGAACCGATCGACCGTGGCCGCGCGCTCGTTCTCCCTCTGCCTCTCCTTGACCTCGCTGGGGAAATACCTGCACAGATACGCCGCGGTGACATCGTCGATGTTTTCCGCCGTCGCGCCCTGGATCGTCGCCTCTCTGCACATGGGGCATTTCCTCTCCGCCTCCTTCTGCAGCCGGATCACGCAGCGGATACAGTAGATGGCGCTGCAGCAGCCCAGACGAATGGGGCGCCACGCGAAGCCGTAGCAGACGGGACAGATAAAGTCCGTCGTCTGCGGCACCACACAGACGACGTTGGACGACATGGCGGCGCACATGTCTGTCGCGATGGACTTTGCGAAGGGCCCGCTCAGCGGCTTGCCTTTGTAGGCTTTGGCGGCGCCCAGCGAGGTGCGCTTGTCGAGTTTCTTGAGGATCTTGCGCACGGCTTCGTTGTTGAGTTCTTGGAAGCGCATCGCTTTCAGGATGGACAGGTTTATGCTGATGAAGTGTGAGAAGGCGTGCGCGCTCTGGGGCGATTTTAGTTTGGACGCGAGGTTTTGCGTCAGCAGCGTGTCGGAGAATTGCTGCAGTTGCGCTTTGGCTTTGGTGAAGGTGCGCGTGCCGTGGTCTTGTTCGTAGGTTGAGAAGAACACGGCCGAGTCGATGTATAGTGCGAGGATCTCGCGCCAGGTGCCTGTGTCAGTCTGTTCTTTGAATTTGCCACTGCGCCTCTTCTTCGCGATCGGGTGCGTTAGTGCTTCGATGGCGTTGCCGAGACTGATGATTGAGCCTTCGAGTCGCTTTTCTTCTTGCTGTTGCAGAGCGTCGAGTCTGGCGAGTCGCGGGTCGAGGAGATCAAAGAAGGTCGCTGCTGTCGACAGTGGAACATTTACCCATCGGACGTCGGATCCCACCGAAGGTCTTCGTTCCGCTCGCGCGTCTTGTTCTTCTACCTCGACTCCATAATCATCATCAGTAGTAGTCGTGCTGCGAAGTCGACTGAAATGGTCTTTTGTGCCCTGAGTAAGCCCAGCATCGACAAAAGACCCGCTCTCCTTGTCGACAGCAACCCATAGTTCAGGAACAAAGGAAGACGGCGTCTCATGGCGCTCAGACAAAACTTCGTCTTCGTCTTCGTCTTCTGGCGGTGGCGGCGGCGGCGGCGTACCGACTCCGAAAATGGCCGGGACGCTGTGCAGCGTGTCTGCGTCGAGCCCGAAGGCGAGCAGTTCCTGCTGCACTTTCTTGATGCATTTTTTCAGCTCGCGGTAGGATACTGCTTCGCACACCCATTCTGCTGGGAAGCCTTCACTCGCGAGCAGTTGCTTGTATTCATGGCCGTACTTCATGGCTTGGAGGATTATTGTGTTTCTTTCGTTCATGTCATCCAAGGCATCATGGTCGATTCATCAGCCCTCGTAGTAATGGTGCTGGCTATGATTGGTCGTTCTTGATCGGGTCTGCACCATTGTGTTTCTACAGTCGCCACTCCCGTGCATCACTGGCATGTCTTCCCCCCCGGAAAAGCAACAGCGTGAAGGGGTTTTTTTGTCTCTTTATGGCGCCGTAGAGACTATCTCCCAACAGGCAAGAGAGCACACGACCTCTTCGATATTCCTAGCGTGGCGTAGGAGATATGGATGGCATCGAAAATAGACGAGTCCAGATTGCCCGCTTTTGTCCCAGGGTTTCCCCATAGTTTGAAGCTTAATGCACGCATGAGTCGTGATCGACGCTGGCGAAAGCATGAGTCATTCGCCAAGCATCCACAATTAGCCTATCATGGCTGTATAACAACTACAATACTATATTGGTTGTCTGTAGTCGCCTTGCTCCCCATTGTTCCCATCATCTGAACCAGTCCTTGTGATAGTCACAGCCGAAACAATGGGAGCAGGTCAGTCAAGCGCGAATGCGCCATCCGCAGCAGCAGCGCCAGCAGCAGAAGTCAAACGCAGTTACTACGAGCTGCTCTCAGTCGAACGAATCGCAACAGACGACGAACTGAAAAAAGCATACCGACGGAAAGCCCTCGAGCTGCACCCGGACCGTAACTATGGTGCCGTAGAGGAAACCACCAAACTCTTCGCCGAGGTGCAGACCGCTTACGAAATCCTCTCTGACCCTCAGGAACGTGCCTGGTATGACTCGCATGAGGCAGCCATCCTGCGAGGCGGCGAGGCAGCCCAGGATGCCGGAGAGCAGTTCGAGTACAACACCAAAGTCACGAGTGCCGACGACCTCGTGCGCGTGATGAGCAGATTCAACAAGAACGTCGAGTTCTCCGATGCACCCTCTGGATTCTACGGGTATTTGAGAGAGATCTTCGAGCAGCTGGCCAAGGAAGAAGAGATCGCTGCCGAATGGGAGAAGGTCGACATCCCGGAATACCCTCCGTTCGGACATGCCGACGACGAGTACAATGATGTGGTCAAGCAGTTCTACCAGGTCTGGATCGGCTTCTCTACGCGAAAGACATTCGCCTGGAAGGACAAATTCCGGCTATCAGAGGCTCCGGACAGACAGTACAGACGGGCCATGGAGAAAGAGAACAAAAAGCTCAGAGAAGAGGGTCAGAGAGAATTCAACGATGCCGTGAGAGCACTGGTGGCATTCGTCAGAAAAAGAGATCCGAGATATACCCCAAACACTCAGACCGAGGCAGAAAGACAGAAGATCTTACGAGATGCTGCTGCCGCACAAGCTGCGCGAGCTCGAGCAGCGAATGCGGCACAGATGCAGCAGGAAGTGCCTGCCTGGGCAGTACCTGTTGAGAAAGATGAACACGAAGGTGAAATCACAGAATCGGAAAGCGAAGAGGAACATTACGAGTGCGTGGCGTGCAGGAAGACCTTCAAAAGTGAGAAGCAATGGGACGCGCACGAGAAGAGCAAAAAACATCAAAAAGCCGTCTTCGCCTTGCAGAAAAAGATGCGAAAGGACAATGCGAAACTCAATCTCAACAGCACATCTGTCAGCGGTGCCGATACGCCCTTGTCCGACGAGGACGACGAGCTACTCGAAGAGGAGACTGTCCCGATCCTGGTCGACTCGGACGCTGAGGCAGCCGAACAAATACATCACATGACAGTCCGAGATACTGCAACCAATACGAAGTCGAGAGCAAAAAGAACGAAAACACCGAAAGTAAAAAACGACAATGCATCAGAAGCGTCCAAATCTCCTGTATCGCATGACAGTTCAGACGAAGAGGACACCGACAACGATGAATACGCCTCACCCGAAGATGTCAAAGCCCTTCTCGCGTCACGTTTAGATAACACACCCATCCCTAAACCTGGCTCAACCAAAAACGACGACATCAGTGACGTGGAAGACATCCCACAACAAACGAAACCCAAACTGGGCGCGGCGGCCAAGAAACGAGCCAAAAAGGCTGCCGCAGCAGCATCCGCACTCGAACCATCGGATTCCAAGTTCGGCTGTGCAATGTGTGATGCGACATTCCCCTCGAGATCTAAAATGCATCAGCATATCAAGGACCTTGGGCACGCTGCTCCAAAGACCCTTGCTTCAGCCGGGGGCGGAAAGGGCAAGAAGGGCAAGCGCTGAGATTGTACTTGTTGTTTGCAGCGTCTTTCCGTCTTCTGGTTTTTCCTCTTTTCGTTTGGGTCAACAGGGAACAGATGACACCCCTATCTGATACATAGCGAGGCGTTGAAAAAGGTTATACCACGAGCTCACGCTACATTGCGGGTTAGACTATAGAAATGAACACGATCAGTCATGAACATAATGCATACCCAATGTTTATGCCGAGCTTTCCTCGATGTCTACTACGTGTGAGGCACATACGAGGCAAACGTCCTGAATATAACGAAAGCATGAGATATGGAAAACTACGAAGCACGACATTGAAGCCGAACAGTATGGAGACGAGGGAAAAAAATTGATTTGCAGCGATACATTATGCCAAATGAAAGAGGCCAAAAAATGAAAACCTAGACCGAACCCACTTACATTGTTGAAGTCTTGCAGCACTTACCTTGGCACTTACCTTGTAGTAAGACACACTCAAGCCCGCGAGAGGGCCAAACGATACTCGCTAACGATACTCGCTACTCTCCTCAGTCTCTTCGCTTGCGTCGTTTGATGCATCGACGCTGGACTCCTCGTCCATACCGGACGTACCAACAGGCTGGAGTGGAACCTGCCAGTCAACAGCATCTCATGGCACATTCGTATGCGCTTAAGAAGCAATATCGTCGATCTTGGGACCAGTGGTAGGTTAAATTTCCTCTGCTCTGTTCATCGTCAGTTTGTACCCCTGAAGTCTAGCGACATCTCTAGGCAGCATGCGATCGACAAAGGCTTTGGGGAACTTACCATAGAGTCCTCTTTCGAATTTGTGGCGGACCCTCTCGTCCACGTGATGCTGAAGTCTGCACTGATAGTTCCTGAACTCGACGATATGGACGAGCTGCTTCAAATCGTGTGGTGCGAAGCCCTTCTCTCGCTCGACGACTCGGGCCCAACGATCTTGGGCATACCTGTCCGTCAGCATAGTTGCATAGAATGCCTGTGTCTGAGTACTGGTTCCGAGGTCACGGATCAGCTCTAGAAATGTGAAATCTGGATCAGCCCATTTGAGAAGGAAATAATCACACATTCTACTCACCGTGCTCGCGGCGGAGCACTCGACGACCCTGGCGCAAGTATCAACCCACGAAATCCATTCGTCGGGATCCAAAGTTCCTGCATGGGCGCGAAACTCAATGGTCATCTTCTTGGTTACCTCCGATTCCGTTGGTTGGACACGGAGATTCGTAAGATTGATGGCGGTCGTGTGACCATTCATATGGTTCCAGTGAGCATCTAGTTCTTCGATGGTCGCTGTCCGGAGTAGCTTGTGGAGCCAAGCAGGAACATTGGTCCTGGCCTCCAGATGATCAAGCCCTGCAGGCTGCCTATCTTGTACTGCGGCATTTTGATTTGGTACCTGCAGATTTCTCTTTCTTCCTCTCAATCGCATTACTCTGTTGACGTTGGTCAGGTGAAGCATCGAAAGAGCTTTGCAGTACATCCCATAATCCGAGGTGAAATCAGGTGAGTCGCTGCCTGGATAATGATATGTCATGCCATGGTCCACCCCTTCTATCGCCAAAGCAGGTTCAGCAAGACCGGTATGGTCCCAGCCAGTGATCCTAGGTACAGTGAGAACCCTGTCTATCTCTCGCTCGAACGCGGTATACATGCACGAGACAAGACGAGCTATACGTGGCCACTGATCAGAGACTTGTCCACCGATGTGGACGTGACCTCCACACGATCCATTGACGAAAATGCGATAGCCTGGCTTTTGCGGATCGTTGAATCGCGCCCGCAGTCTGTCGAGGACGAATCGAACTTCGAAACGCCAATCGTACGCTTCGTCGTGTTCATCGCGATGTCCAGGGCAGGGAGTTGGCTTGTTGAAGTTCATGATCCTGGATGAGATCTCACCATATAAGAAGAAGCACTCCTCTTCGAGATGCCACGCAGCATTCTGTTCATCTTCCTCGTTGTAAAACCCGACAGAGTGGTCCTCGTCTATGTTCCAGCCAGCATACATCTCAGCGTTAATGACTTCCCCAGGATTTACATAATCTTCCTCCGGAGTGAGGTCTAGAGGCTTCAGAGGCAGATGACGGGGATGATCTTGGTTGCAGCTAGGAATCCAACATGGGGTTTCGAATGGTTCGCTGAGGGCATCATGGAGCATGATCTTCGCGGCATCTTCAGTGCAATCCAGGGACTTCTTTGACTGTAGATCAAGACATTCGTCAAGAGGACATACCAGTATGAATTCAATCTCGATGCCGAAAGTGGTATTGGCCATGGTGAATGTATCGACGCTGTTGATTAGGTTAGTTGACCCACCCTGATCCTCGAGCACGGCTCTGAGAATGTAACAGGGATTAGAGGGGACTGATGCAGGTAGCACAGCATGGAAGTGGGATGACATCGAGTATATATAGTGCATTGAATGAGTTCACGACAAAGCATTTCTTTGGCGTGAACAAAGGATTCGGAAGTCAAAGCTTCCTTCGTAGAGACATGAGATTGGAACAAAAGGTCAAAGAACAATGCTTCTCTTCATCTTCGTACGGACAAAGACCTCTTTGATGAACTGGAGACCGTTGTCAAGAGCACCGATGCTCATTATTAGCAGACTCGATTCATTAATTCATTGTAGCATTTCAGCGGCGATACATTCTTTCTTTGAGGAAAGTGTCGTAGATCCAGCGAGTATACCATTGAGAAAAGGGCCAGACGTATCTGAATACAATCTATACCAGATGTGAGTTGGTTGTTTGTAGTTCGATCTACGAAGACGAGTGGTAGTTTGTGCATGGGCCCGTGAGCCTTGCATTATTATGCAAATCACAGATTTATGCAGCCGTGCGTGCGACCACACGGGTGTTTGCAGACGCATGTGCTGCTATCAGGGTAATTGCCTTATCCTGATAATCTTACTTACCTTCTAGGCAGGGACCCCGATCACGCCCCGCTGTATGAGGTCAGCCGCTCTCTTGGGAGCTTCCAACTCTCATCTTGTGATACCTCACCATACCTCGCTTTTCACACTTGCCCAGAAATAACATAAAGTAGTTTTGAAGACCGACCAACTCATCATATCGTAGAATCCCGTCCTGCCCAGTGCTACCGCTTATATCCAGACTTTCACCTTGAGTTCCGTGTCCGCCCATTTCATATCCCTCACTCCCAACCAAACAACCTTGCAAAGGATAGAACTACCTATCTTACTATATAATAAATCTGCCTCGCTTCCCAGATCATCTTGTTGTTCGTAGCCTCTATATACAGAGGCATACATTGCAGCTGAAGGGTCAGTGGTCAGCTATACATCTCCCAGCAACTCATCTGTACTTCAAAAAGCACATCATCACACCAAAATGGCCACTCGAGCACATTGCGCTTTTTGCTTCGAAACTCTGGCGGCCAGCTTTGAGAAGAGACCAGCGCTCACTCTAGCTCAGGTGCAACAGTTGTGGGATCAGTGCTACAATGAAGACGAGGATCATGAGACCGACGATGCCGAGATGACGGATGTGGACAACGAGGATGACTCGACGTCTCGCACATCAACTGCAGGCAGTTCAGGTCGTCCAGCCGCCATATCACGTCTTCTCCGCCACGTCGCTTCGCAAAACTCCGCTTCCTCTTCATCCACTCTTACATCATCGTCCTCTTCGGGTCAAAGCAGCAGTAGCACTGCCCCGGCCTCCCAATCCTCATCACGTACCTCCCTATCGTCAGCCTCGGCGAGGCCTGAGGATCGCTGTCCACTGTTCATTACGTGGAACACCATCTCTCCCAGCAGCGGCAACAAGTCTCTACGCGGATGTATAGGCACGTTCCAGGCTCAGCCGCTCGAAGAGGGTCTCAGCGATTATGCTCTCACTTCAGCCTTCGAGGACCACCGCTTCATGCCCATTTCGAAAGAGCTTCTCCCCAAGCTTCAGTGCTGCGTGACTCTACTGACCAACTTCTCCGCGCCCACCCGCGATCCATTCGATTGGACTATTGGTGTTCACGGCATTCGCATAAGTTTCACATCACACAGCAATCGCCTAGGCGCGACATATCTTCCCGACGTCGCTCTCGAGCAAGGTTGGACTAAGGAAGAGGCCATCATCAGTCTGATGCGCAAAGCTGGCTGGTCGGGCAAGAGAGACGAGTGGCGTAAGGTCTCGGGGCTGGAACTCGTAAGGTACGAGGGCAAGAAAGTCGATCTGAACTACAAAGAATGGAAGCAATGGCGTGATTGGGTCGAGAAGAAAGGCAACAAGCCCTAGCTTCCAGTACATTAGCCTTAGGAAGACAACACATTGTCGGTCGCCAAGAGGCTCTGTTCACGGGTTCCCAACATTCTCGATTTAACGCGAGGAAGACAAAGGGCCGGAGTACAACGGAGAGGAATTTTGAGAATTGATTTACTTTCGGAAACAGCACATGCGCTGGACGGTTGCTGCTCAACAGCATTAGTTAACTCTTGGAGGCCCCATAGATTTCTGAACCGGTCTCATGATAAATTAGCATCACAATAATATTCTCCCTTGACACACTTTTTTTTTCTGCCTCCATGTTTCGTCCTTGACACATCTTTGCTTATTTTCTTTGCTTTCCACCGTGGCTGTGCAGAGAGAAACGTCGATCTGCAAGATCAGCATGCAGCCAAGGCTTTACTCATTCCTTGTTGTATCTCTGACTCTACATTTCTGCGTCTCTCTCCTTTCCTAACAAAGTCGCCGTCTTGTTTTGATTTCGAGTCGCTCATTCTGACACATCGTCGATGTTATTGTCTTCTGGTGATGTGATCGTTCTTTGTCGTGTGATGCGACACAGACACATGTTATATTGACCCCCTCATCCCTTATCGAGAATCCGAAAGTTTAAAAAATTGAAAGAGAACCACGAGTGATAGACATGCCTGCAGAAGAATATGTTACACTTCGCCGCTCTACTATATCATGCGTTATCTCTCTTCTCTTGGACCCTTGGCCTTGTCCATAAGCGAAGCGGAAAAGGAAGCTTTGCTTGATATCTACTGTACCTACGCTTATCTTCTTTTCTTTTAACCTCGTATACTTCCTCCCGGCAATCGCACGAGGGTCGGGACGTGCCTTATCTCGTGGATCCCGTTCGCTTGGATGCGGATACATGTGCCATGGTCGGGAAAAAAAGCCACGTTTTTCAATTGGTTAATTGTGTAATAAAGTCCTTTTAGCTACTCGCCTCACTTCATCTACGAGTTGAGGCGTGCACATGGGGGATTTGCGAGACACGAGACGTCTGTGATGTGTCTGAGGCGCATAGGACAAAGGACTGGAGAAATTATTCTTCATGCAGGGTCTCTTGATCATCTTTTCTATTCTGCCTCTCCCTCCTGCTCGGCTGGTGATATACAGATAACAACAAAGGAAATGCGCCCATGTGTCTGCATGATGATGCAAATGTCACAGCAACGTAGAGACCTGGAACCCTGTTCCGAGCTCCCAGTGATGCGATGATATAATGTTACAATGACAGTGGGTCGCAGAAAATAGACAGACAAGGAAGAAAACCCGAGGTCAGGCAGTGGTCATGATCTATCCGCCGGATGGACTTGAAGTTTCAGCTGAAAAGGCCTAAAGAATCGTATTGAGAACGCGAGTCTTGGCTGCTGCGTCGCTGAACTCCTCAAGGCAGATGTAACTGGTCGCGATGTTGTCCTCGCTGATGGTGCTCAAGTCGGAGACACCGGGGTATGTGATCGAATAGTAGTCCTCGTTTGCGTTGCAGTGGCCCCTATAGCTCAATGCATCAGTCATATCGTCATTTATCACGATAGGGCAGAAGAGAGACAAGGATGATTTAGGTTGGTGGATCATGGGAAGGTGCGGGAAGACTGGTATCGCGAACACGTACTGCATCAGTAGACACTCGGCACCCTTCTCGGGGCCGAACGATGAGATGGTCTTGTTGAAGCCGGTGGGGAAGTCAACACATTTGTTCAGCGCGTAGTTCTGCTGCTGACATGATCCGGTGAAGTTGGCACCGGTACAGAAGTAGACCTGCAGGTGTCATATATGTTAGACAGGGCCGCACTCGCCCAAGCAGATTCACATGCTTCGATTGATAGCACTTACGCCACCAGGGGCTCTTTCCTGCATCTGAGATGGCATTGCCGATGCGCCAGCGGCGACAAGAGAGATGAGAGCGGTAGTGAAAAACATGATGGTTACTGATGTGATTTGCTATGACGGCACACTTGTGTTGGCGAATTGTCTGAATGAGAAAGATATAAGATGGTTGAGTAGGTAATGAAAGACGATCTTTTCAAAAGTAATGTTTCTTATTTGAGCAGAGGTAAACAGTCACTGGTTTGTATCGTACAAAATGTCGTAGGAAATGCAGGAACGACGAAAGCACATGCAAGGGTTCTGTTAGCCTATGACGATCAACTCCCTCGTTTGGTCAGTTTGGAGGTGTTTGACCTGCAGCGACCCGCTTTTCGGAAACACTGGGCAGGAGGCACAAGGTGTCGACGTTGGCACATGCTACACATGAAGGAAATCATGGCTTGGCATCTGAAGGTCGCCATCTCAGTGTGACAGGGGAACAAAGGTGTCGCAGCAACTGCGTAAGTATGTGGTTTATATTAAGGGTGTGGTGCAGTAGCTTGATCGTGCCCAATAGAGGCTGCGGAGATGTTCCCAGCCAAGACACCCGTGCAGTGCCAAGGAATTATGCACCGCCAGCGGAATGTCACACAGGAAACCCACTGGCTGGCCCACATAATATGTGCGCGTCGAAGGCATATTGATGTTCGATATTGCGCATACCGTCGGGCTGCAGACGCGTGGAACTTTCGTGATATGAGCTAATTGATTTCAAAGCATGTTCGCATTATACTATATCGATCGCTTGGGAGCGAGTAAGACTGTTAACACACGACCAATCTCTGTCAAGTACTGCACATTGGAGATGAAGGTTCGTGAGATGACCATTGCTGAACCTTCTGTGACTCCCATGGGGAATGAGCGAGTCTAAGCATGACATGACCTCTGATTAAGGTGTGTCTGAGAGGCATATCGTTCCAAGCCCCGACCATCTCTAGGGGCGTTCAGCTAAGTAGGAGCGTCTGAGCTGTGATCGTTGTTAACACACATTTAGCCTGAGAATAGCACCTATAACTGTTCCACCACTGGTGCTCTAGCCGTTAACCCACCGGACGCATCCGGCGCTTGGGTCGCTGTGGTCCCTCGATCGACTTTGGAGCGTACTATACTCTCGGCAGTCGTATTCACCAGTGCTGGCCACAGTATGTTTCTGATGGAGAAAGGTGGGTCGGAGATCTCTTGCAGTGGAAGCCTAGGCCCATCAGTCGATAAACTGTGTATTCCGTATGACTCCGGGTATGATTTTACTACAGCCCGCACAACTGCTCAGAAGAGCACGCCGTTGGCATAAGCAAAAGTCCAACGCGAGATGACAACACCGTCCAGTCTTCTATAGAGCGTCTGTTATCAGGCTCGCGGCGTTTCCTAGCAAAATAGACAGTCAGAGGCTATCCAATCGCTGGCACAAGGAAGACCCCGATAAAGTTCGTGTATGTTTCCCTCTTTCGTAAAGTATACTGACGTTTCGATGCACAGCAAAGTCTAGATAGCACCCTTCCGAGCCGGCTCCACTCGCCTCATAGTTCATCATGCATCTTACTTTAAGGCCAAGTGTGGGAAGGGCCGAACCGTCGAAACATATGCCTTCATCGTCAAGAAGTGCATATTGGCTGTCGATTCTGATAGGTTCTTCTAGACGACAAGTTCTCTTGGATTCTGAGCCACCGTTCCCAACATTGGCACACGTCGATTGACGAGCTTATCTAGACCATCCACATCTCCCATTATTTTACCATCATTAACCGACGCGTAATTTGACTCTATAAATTACTACAGCCAAGCCCGCAAAACCCACAAGCAAGGGCTGAGCCAGATGCCAATAATGCTTGGAGCTGGCAACTCTCCAAAGTGCTGATACAGCGTTCGTGTGCCTCTATATTGCGATGTTGATCATGCAGGATATGCCCAACGATTTGAGAGCTTCCATGCGTGCCTATAAGTGTGTTCCGGGCCTCCCCTGTGAAATGTTCAGAAAGCATCACCAAAAGGCAGCGAGCTCTTGTGCAGTTTACAGATCGTGCATCACATTGACTGTGCCTTGATTTGCAAATATAGTTGTCAATCGATATCCGAGAATCCTGGAGCCATGGCAACGTCGAGAGATCCGATCATGGCTGCATCACCGGACTCCGAGAAGCATATCAATTTCGGTATGTACAGTATAGCCTACATGAGTGTGATGATGCTCTTGATCTAACAACGTTCACAAGTATCTGGCATTTCAACACGCACGACGCCTCCATACTCATTTGACATTGCGTCCTCGGCACGTATAGCCGACCCCTCGGATCTCGAGGCACAGATCAGACATCTACCACGGGAACACAGACTACCAGCATTCTTCGACCAAGATATCGCTCATGATATCCTGTTGGAGGTCGAACTTCTCATACTATCTTTTGCAACCGGTATACTTGACGCAACGACATTTCCCTCGTACAGTGTCTTCACGTCCAAGCAGACCGGCAACACAATCCTCCTAGCATTGGCTGCCGTCCAGAATAAAGTAGTCATCCAGACGGAACCTAATGTCGCCGTGGCTATCTCACTCTTTGTAGCTGGCGCTACCATCTTTGGTCATCTTGGCAACTGGTTCGGGCAGAAGAGACGACTATGGCTGCTGATCACCAACCTGATGCAGACGACCCTCGTCTTTGGCGCCACTGCGCTACGCTTCTGGGGCTCAGACGAAAGGACGGGCCCTTTCGCGCTTGGTGTCATTGCCATGCTCAGCTTTGCGTGCGGTGGACAGATCTCACTGGCTTTGTGTGTGCGTATGCCCGAACTTAATACGACAATGGTCACTGGTGCTATTGTACAATTCGTCGCGGATGAGAAGCTCTTTCATGCAAAGAATGCTTCCAGGAATCGGAGGCTAGCTTTCTATTTCTCAATGCTGGGTGGAGCTTTTGTTGGTGCTGTTGTAGGGAAATTCGTCAACCCGACTCTCGGCCTTTTGCTGGTTGCTTCCTTGAAGACGGTGGTCACCTTCCTCTTCCTTTTCAACTCTAGTAAAGGAAAGAGGGCCCGAGATTATTTTACAAAGTCGCCGGATATTATGGTGCTTTTTGGCGACTGAGGCTTCATACAGCTCTGTCGAACGCGTTTTTTGTTCCCTTTTTCTCTTTTCTCTCTTTATTTCTGAAGCGAAACAGCGCTTGCAAGACTCAGATTACACGGCGCTCGATTGCATGGAGAGCACTATTGTCGCTTCACGAATTTACGAATAGTCAATGTCTGGGTAGACCACAAGTACCCCTTCTATCTACCTTACCTTACCTCACTGTGTTTTCAGTGCGAAGTACTAAAGGTACCTGAATCTCATCTGTCGTGATCAACGTGTTGCGACTTCCTCAAGAAATAGACTCTAATACACAACGCAGTGACGTACAACTTGTTGAGATTCAATGACTGCAGCACCTGCCGTTTGCGTGGACTTCTACACAGAGATAAATACTCAGCTTTTCGCTGTTCCACTTCATCTTCTTCTCTTCATCAACCAACATCAGAAAATCTCAGCAGACTTCAGCCTTCAACTCACGTTCAACTTTTTTCCATCACACTTTCAACCAACCACTACATCCGACCCAATCAGCCACCATGTCTGACCCCGTACGTCTTGCCTCTTATCATCATCATCATCATCATCAAAGCACTGCTGACCAGTTTGCAGGGACGCAAGGACTTGACTTCCAAGGTCACCGAGACCATCACCCCTGACACTCACAAGTCAACCACCGAGCACACCAGAGACGTCGTCTCCGGAAAGGCCGATCACGCCGGATCGTGAGTTGTTTTTTCAGCAATGCAGCTGGTTCAGATTATCGCTGACAGATGATTCCTTCCAGTGTCCTTCAGCCTGACTCCACCAAGTCTTCCACCCAGGCTACCGTTGACGCGTCCCACTCTGACGCTACTGTTGGCGACAAGATCAAGTCCGCCGTTGGTGAGTTGCATTGAAGTCCGTCATCTGACGCTTTTGCTAACATGAGCACAAGGCCTGGACAAGCACTAGACCCAGATCTCTGCGAGCGCGTGTGTCGAAATCTCATCTTCACCATGGTCGACAGCATGACAGCAACGAGCTGTGAGCACGATGTGCTTCGAACTTGAGGGATAATCACATTCTTCAGTTGTACTCTAGATATTCAACATGAACTTGCTCCTGCGATGAGCCTTGCATCCTACTGAAACTTGTTGCCTGCATCTTGTTGTTCTTTTGGTGCAATGTCTGTGTCATGATCGAACCCTCTTAGCTGCTGTGTGATCTGTAATAGCTTGCAAGGGCACATGGTAACCTCGTATCATACACAGTAGCTGGTGGTAGACATCATCAAACAGATGCAGTGTCAAGCCGTTCACCTAGACGAGCCGACCCTGCTGTGAAATTTGAGGCGGTGTTCATGATGAGGAATGTATCTCGATCGTGGGTTCCTTACTTTACCCCGGTCAAAGTCAAGCTGATCAATTACCACTGTCAGTGCGCGAAGAACTTTTGTGAACTGGCAAGAGCCTCGTGGGCAACGTGAATTTCTCAGATGGTGTGAAAAGATAATGTATATATGCAGTAGCTAGAAGGTAATAAGAAGTGATAATGTTACAATGCAGCTGGCATTCCAAAGCCCAAAAGTCATCAACGAAATAATAGTCCGCGAGACAAGAACGAAAAAAAATCCGATAGAACCTACGCCTTATCCCTTTCCGTTGACGCATAAGTTCAGAGACCAGCGTGGAGATCGGCCACTCCGTCAATCAACACTACCATCCCGACCTCTGTTTCGCCCACGCACAACACTCTCCCTGTCTTCATCGTCGTCATTGTTGTAACTAATACTCTCGCGCCTCTCCTTCTCGCGATCCAACTGCAGATTCAATTCTTCGACCTCGGCATTCATCTCTTCCAGTCTCTGTCTCGCTCCTCTGCGGTCAAGGAGACGTCCCTCACGCTCGGCTTTCAGTCTTCGCTCCATTTCCTTGAGGCGGTGCGCTAGTCTTTGCTCTGAGGGCTGGATTGGTGGCGTGGCGATGACGATTGGTTGTTGACGAGACGAGTTCGGTTGGTTCTGGAGTTGTTCGACTGCGTTTGTTGAGTGGTGGCGCATCAGGCTGTTAGCGATGTTCCGGGGATGCAGCATCGACGTGCCCGAGCCGCGCCGGGTTACTCCTTCCGATACAGATGAATTGGATCCTTGCTGCTGCTGCTGCTGCTGCTGTGGCGCGGACTGCTTGTAAAACCTCACTTCGGTCTTCAAGACTTTGATCTCTTGTTTGAGCTTTCCGATCTCTTCGAGGCTTTTGGTGCTGCTGCGGTTGGTGTTTTGCTGTAAGCGGAGGTGTGCTTGTTCGCGCCCTTGTTCTTCGATTTGGTCTTGCGCGTCTTTGACTGCTCGCTCAAGGAAGTCCATGCGCTTGATGCGGCCATCGAGGTTGATGGAGAGGGTTTGGTAGTCTTTCGCGAACGTCTTCTCGATGCCGCGGATACGTTGTTTGAATGATCCCATGAGCGACTCGATGGTACGTACTGCGTCGACAATGTTTCTGTTGAAACCCTGGAAACTGCGAGCGATGACATCGACTGACGGGACCTCGCCATTGATCAGGCCGTGGTTTTGTGCCCACTCGACGCCGCAAAGTGTCGATAGACGGTTCCACAACGCCAGAAGAAGATTGTTGCGATCGATAAGCTGGTCGCGGTACTGTTGTTCGAGCATCGCCATCTTCCGCCTGTCTTGGGTGCGAGCAGTCTCTAGCTCCAGGAGACGCGACTCATGCTGCGCTGTTTGACGACTGCTTAAAGAGTGGCCACGCTGAGACATCTCGTATTGATGCAAGTCGCGCCTGCGCGCCTCACGCTCTTTGTCAAGAAGATCATTGAGTCTGCGACTTTCGAGACCAGTGCTTTCGAGGAGGGCATCGCGGTCTCGAAGCACACGCTCCCTTTCAGAGAGTACACCTCTTGTCTTCTCGAGTTCGTCCATGGTCGCGTCAAGATCATTCTGTAGCCTCTCGATCTCGATGAACCAGCCAGTCCGTTTGCCGTTGAAGTCACCCAGCGCTCTTCGCAAGTTGCTTTCGATTTCATCCAGACTCTTCTTGAAGCTCGTAGCTTCAATTTCCTTCGAGCTAAGCGCACGACGCAGTCGTCTAACCTCGTCTTTCGATTTTGAGTTTTCAACATTGAGATCGTTGAGCACCTTCTGGACCTCTTGCTTGGATTGGTTATCAACGATCTCGCGCTGTCGTCGTTCCTCGACAAGACTCTCTTCGATCTCTTGCATCTTTTCTCTTTCGTCGTTGATGGATTGCTGTGCAGCGTTGAGACTGTTCTCAAGGTCGCCGATCTTGATCTTGTCTCCTTCTTGTTCCTCCCGCAGGAAAGAGATTTCACTATGCAGCGACTCGTGCTGGACTTCAAGTCTTTCGTTCTTCTGGGTGGTCTCACGAAGCTTCTTGTCCTGAGCTTCCAGCTCTTGGGTAGCCTCGTCGAGTTCTTGTTCTAGTGCTTCGATCTTCTTGAGAGCAACGGCTCGATCATCCTCTAGTTGCATCAAGCTGTTGTTGAGGTCCCGCAGCTCACGCTGAAGAGCAATGAAATCGTCCTCACGATCTTTCAGGTCAGAGGCAAACCGCTTCGCCTCTTCCTCTCGTGCATCGAGGTCGCCCTCTAGCTCATTGATAGCAGTGACTGCTTCATCCTTGAGCTTCTCGTATTGCACCTTCAGATTGGCTGCTTCACGTTCGCGATCGTCTAACGCTTGTAACGCAGCATCTCGCTCTTTCTGCAGAGCTTGTAGATCCTGCACGGCTGAATCGTAGGTATTCTCGAGAGTTTCGACTTCATTCTCGAGCTCGTCCACATAGCCGTTTCGTGCCATAAATTCTCGTTCTAGCTCTTGGTAGTCCATTCTCAGTGCAGCGTTTTGATCTCGGAGAGCACCTTCTCGTCGTTCCCATTCATCACGCTCGGTATCGCTCATGTGAGTGGTCATGGTTTGACCGCTTGCACGAGACGTCGCCCGTTGGTGTTGACGCGATATCGAGCGATCGAGGATACTATCGCCTGCAATCGATCGAGATCCATCGCCCCTCCGACTTAGGAGCTTGAGATCCTCAATTTCCTGCTGCAAGCGCTCCCTCTCCTTATTGCGAGACGTCAGCATCGAAGTCTGTGCTCCAAGATCACGTCGCAACTCGGCATTCTCGTGTCTAAGCTGCTCGACGAGAGTGACACTGCTGGAAGAGTTGGCACCACCGCGCTCCTGCGTATCAGAGCTGTCGCGGGAGACTGAGCGAGAATCGAATCTCTGCTGCCTCCTGAGATGGTTGCCAAAAGTCTTGCTAGCCGCCTCACTGGCCTTTTCGCTACGAAGTAGCACAAGCTCTTCTCTGAGCTTGCGTGCGTCGTCCTCGGCTTGTTCTCGTCGTGCAGTTTCGGTAGTGAGCAGATCTTTCCACATTTCCTGAACAGCTGGAGTAAGTACATTATTTGTGGCAATATTGAAGAAGGCTTTGTACTTACCGACTCCTCTTCGGCGGCACTCATTTCGTGTCCTTTCTTACTAGTCAAGGCAGAAATGTGCTCGGCCAGTTTCCTCTTTTCGATGTCTTTCGCCATGTTGTCGGCCGACAGACGGGTTATCTTGATCTGACATCGGTCGACTTCCTCGCTTAGTTGGGTGATTTCGTACTCGAGCTCTTCGTTCGAGCCTGCTGCCGCGGCTTCCTCGGCGCTCTTCTTCGCCTCGGCCAGTTCTTCTTCCTTTTCTCTAAACTTTCGTTCTAGTTCTCTGACGTGTCTACGCAGGCTCTGATTTTCCTTTCTCTCGTTCGCCAGATCGGTCTGGAATTGGACATTCTTGTTAATCATGTCCTTGACTCCTTCGTCGGATCTGTTCTGTAAGGCTTGATCGAGGAAATGGATCTTGAGTTTGAGATCAAAGTTCTCCTTGGTCAATTTGTCGATCTTGCTGTTCTGCTCCTTCAAGGTGAGGTTGCTACTACGGGGTCTGGCGCCTTGGAATGTGATGGTGCTTGCGGACTCGGGGCGTGATTTGTCCGGCGATATCGAGCCGTTGCGCTGGTGGTACTCGCGGGCGATCGTATCGGGAACTTGGATGTTCTGGACATGTTGAGCAATAACGGTGTCAGTTGGAGCGGCGAAAGCGTATGCAGTCTGTGGGCGAGGTGTCATAGGATCAGAGAGGACGGAGCTCCTATCTTCCTCCTCGAGCCTGTCGAGCTGCCTGTCGCTGCGCAGACTCGCGAGTACAGAGATTCCGCTCACACCGCGATTGAACATGGGCTTTTCGTCGTTGCTCTCTCGTGACACTGCCGATACCACACTGCCAAAACTCGGGAGTCGAGATAGAGCATTGGTTGACCCATGACTCTGGGCTGAACGATCGACATTCGAGGGGATTGCACCACCAGTCTGGAGAGCATAGTCTGCGTCGAGACCACTATCGTCGGGGGAGATGACTGATTCACCAGCAAATGAGTGTGAACTGAGAAGGCTCCTGGACGAGAAGTAGTTTGGTCTCTTGGCCAGACGAGACGGAGAAAGTGAGTGGACACTGTTTAAGGTTAGGAGTGAGCCTCGCTCGGATGGTGGAAGACCAATATCCTGTGGTTGCGGAGAGGCGACAGACAGATCGGGGACCATTGGGCTACTGATAGAACGTCGGCGAGGAGAGACATCGCCATTCTCGCCTTCGTACTGGTAGATTGTGCGATCATTGTGAGAGTGAGTCCGGCCATGTGTACGCTGTGCGGCAGCCGCAGCCGGAGAGGAGGGCTGAATGTCAGTGGCAGACATTTCATCGTCCTCGTCCGTAGTGGAATTATGGCTCCTGTAACTCTCCCGCCCATCATGATGAGAATTGATTGATTCGTCATGATCTTCTTCTTCGTCGCCGCTGTGTTCCCGCAGTTGCTGTCGACTGTTTCTCATTCCCTTGCCGGCTGTACTTGCTGTAGACTCGTCCAATGGGAGGCCTAATATATTACTGACCGGTGGTCTATCATCTGGGGATCCAAGGTTGACATAGGTGTCATCGGCTCCGACTCTTCCTTCCGCTGGCGCATAAGGTGCGACATCGGGTAGAAAGCTCGACTCGACATCCATCAAGTGTCTTCGAAGCTCGCGTTCGTCGACGGTGCTGTGTCCCGCATCGCTTCGAAGCTGGTCGTCTCTGTCCGTGTCCAGGAAACTAGCATTGGATCTCAGGAAGCTGTCCTCGTCCTCGTCGTCGCTGGGCAGGGGCGGCAGATCGTCGTCGTTGTCGTCATCGTGGTTGTTTTGATTATTGGGGTTGTTTTGCAGAGCAGCACGTAGCTTCCCAATCAGTCTTGCAGCATCCACATGGGCATCGTCCATCTCATCTGTGGTCGCTTGTTGGCTGTTTCGGTATTGTTGTTGACGCTGCTGGTCATGTTGACGGCGCGCATCACTTCGCGTCGTCATGTCTCCTTCTGCGACTGCCTCTTGTGTAGCTTCTTCCTCTTTCGGACCTTCCTCTATGTTGTGGCTGTTTCGACTTCTTTCCTCATCTGCATTGCTCCTTCCCAATCGGTCGTTTGCCGACGACGTCGTCGCTGCCGTTGTCGAACCTCTCTTTGGCGACACCATCGACTCTATTTTATGAGCCTCACGGAATATAGAGGCCTCGCTGCTCGATCGGATCAACGACAGGCGCATGCATTGGAGCCCTGACGATTGCATCTATGCATAAATCGTGAATCTGAAACCCCAAACAATAACACAAAAAAGTCCGGGGTTCGTGCTCCGCCAGCCACGCCAAGCTCCCGTCCTGGTTTGGTGCGTTTTCTGCTGTGTTGTCGTGTAGCTGAAAAACCCGTAAAGATCGTCGGTAGGAGACCCTCAATCTTCTGTATTTGTGCGTTGTTGGACTAGACTTGGGCCTGTTGATAGATTGGGCTTGATGATCATTTCTCATGAGACTTGGTGTATGAGTGGGTGAAGATGATATTCCACTCTACATATCACCGCCATGAACCTTCTTTGTTCCAGCCATGTTGCTTTCGATTCAGCTTGTCATGATTTTAAGCCGAATTCCCCTCTCCCGCTTTGTCCTACAGTACGCTCGCCCTATCTACCTTTGCTGCTAGCAGGGGATCCTGGTCGTCATGCCCAAAGCCAATCTGGACGATTTGTGTTTTCTGTGCTTCGTGCGTGTGTGCTGTCAGAGCACCGCGCGCTCCATCTCATATAACACAGACCCAGTCCATTATTAATTATCCGGCGCATCCTCGATCTCTGCGTCAAGTGGACTGATCATGCTCGAGATGTACACGTATGAAAGATTATATTGACGAAAGACAGATAGTTTCTAGACGCAAGCAATCTGAGATTCGCCTGATCACGAGCTTTTCGGTTTAGATATAACTCGAGCGCGCTGTTTTAAGACCTATTCAAAAGCTCGTAAACGGGGATCCTCCAAAAGTCTACACATTGATGCCTCCTCTAACATCAAAGTCACATCGAACCCGCCACTGTCCCCAGCATCCATGATCTGTACCAGACCGTCCAGATGCGGCATCACACCTTGCACGTACCGTGCTGACTTCCCACTGCCACTGAAGTCTACTTGGTAGGCATTCAGTCGTGTCCACGAGGTGACAAGAGTGTGTTGAGATCCCAGAAACGCCTGCCAGAGCCTCTGTGGACTACTCTCGTGTGCGGCGTCATGTAATCATGCCGAGATTGCGTCGGGCGTGAAGAGATTCAGCGTTCGACGTATCTCACCCGCTATCCTTCCCAGAGGACTCTCGCTGGCTTCGGCGCCGGTGCTGCTTATATACATCAACAGCAACGGTGATCCTACAAAACCCTCTGGCAACGGTGGCGATACCCGACCCCGAAGGCCGAGGGTGATGTCCATGTATACGGGGTCTTGCATGTCCTGGTGTCCTCTGGCTCGATTCAAGAGCATCCAGATGTGCGCGAGAAGCGCGTCCAGACGTGAAATTTGTTGAGTGGCAAGACTTGATGGAAGTGATGCTGTCGCTTCATCTTTCATTCTATGGATTTCGTCCGCCGAGAAGTGGATCTGGGCATGTTTGACGGGTAATGACATATTCCAACCCGGCCATGGCGGGTGCGTAGACGGACTCAGTTGCTGCTTTTCCAATACTTCCAGTGCAGGTTTCGTCGCGGCTGCAGACGACTTCGCCCAGCCAGGACATCCGGGAGCTTCTTCTGACCACCAGTCAAAGCGATGCATAGGTAGAGCGCGAGCTGTCTCGGCTATCTGCATGTCCGAGGGACCAGATGTGATCTTGCCTGCGTGTTGGTCAAGTAGATTCGGGTCGAAAACCGGTCGGGGATTGTATGTCCTCGACAACCCCGTCACAGCACTACGTGATCGCGCAGCCCAAGCATGCATAAATCCAGTGAGACAGTGTGCATCTGCCAAACAATGGGTAATCTTCATACTAATCCCATACCCACCGCATTTAAGCACAGTAACCTGCACCGCCACAGCAGGCAGCCCCTCAAACTCCGACATGTTGTTCAAGGCCAGCTGTGATGCAGGCACAAGTTCCTGCTGAGGAAACTCCGTAGCCATCCATATCTTCTGTGTAGTGGAACGTGCCTCTTGTGAGCGGACAATATCCGCCAGGTCAAAGTCACAGGCAGCGATGATCCAATCGACCCCTACATCAACTCCGCTACCGTAGACCACAATCGGTCGACCATATAGTCGCTGATGATTTCCGGATCCAGACTCCAAGTCATGTGCACCCTCTGATACATCATCTGATCCAACATCAAGCTCACTACGACCCCACCGAACCTGCCCAGCCCAATGCGGATACTCGCCTAGCGTCTCTCGAAAACTCGCCTCCAGTTGCAGCAAGAAGGCTTCATCATGTGCATTGGCGTTTTCGTCGCGGTCGTAAAGCCATATTCCTGCGCAAGGCGAGAAGCGCACTACTGTGGCGTCGAGTATCGATAGGCGCGTAGTGATGGGATTGGGGGCTGGGAGGGGAGCAAAGAGTCTTTTGGGAGGCTGGGCGTGGAAGGTGGGCATTGCATGTAACTAGAACCGAGTGATTTGGAGGTCGAGATGGTGGTATAGAGGTGCTGGGCTGAGGAAGTCGACGGGAAAGGTACGATTACCTACTATAGCCATAGCAACATTATATACACATATCGATCCTTTTCAGCACAGTACCTATATACCACATATTTACATTACGAAGTACACATCCACTCAAGAACGAGGAACAGTCTCCATCACCGCACTACAAAACTAGAGAAAGTGATAACAAAACAACAATCGAGTTTCCTCTCTCGGCCTGCGGTCTCGACGACAGAGTGCAACACAGCGCTACACAGAGCGATCAAAGTTAAGGTGCCGTAGATCAAGTAGCCGACTCGTAGAAAAAGCGGGGAAACAGTCATCTTCAACCTCTAACCTTTACACATACCTTATCTGCAACCTGTAATCTTTGTCGCATGGGCTGTGCAGAGATGTTCTCATTGACGGATCGTCGAGACGACGTGCGTGAACAGGTACTTGTCTCATCGTGTGCTCTTGAATATTCCGTCTGTCAACTGGGGTCTACGAAGAGATCTTGATCGACGACATTGCACTTTCTCCAAATCCGGCGTTTAACGAACAACTTTCTAAGAGATATTCGATTAATTGTGAGCTACGTAAAGTACATTCTCACGGTTCCCCCAGGGGTATCTGACCATTCGCCAATAATCCTCCTCTATCCGCCCAGCTCTCTCCGCGTCATTATGTTCGTTTCTTGTTTTCGTCCTGCAAACCAGATAGCTTCAATGGTCTCGCATTGGCTAGTCTCTCTGCTTCCTTCCCCTCTGCCTACATCTCTACTCTCTTCTCTCTTCTCCGCCCGTGTGCCTCTGCTATTGTGGAGACCGCTTTCACATGCCTTGAGAGATGACGTCGTACGCTTCACCAAATCCATTGGAATCAAGGCCGGATATGCTTCTTCCAAAGTCTTCGTCGAGCCGGGATGATCAGCTTATGCGTCCTGACTAGATACCGACAAGCTACCGGAACGCATCGATGTCGTAAGTGAGACCCGCATTGGCCATCCTTCGCATCAACAGCGTCGTCATTCTATGGCCCAATGTTCATAAATGAGATGCGACCTTTGGCGTTTATTTCTGCCTGTTGGTGTGGAGATGCTATCGGTCAAGGGACCTCATGTGGCTGTAGCGGATGCATCACGTACTAGTCGTCGACCAGACGTCGAGTTATGGTTACATGCTTGACAGTGTCATGGTCTGACACTGACATTGCATTGAAAAACAGCAACGGAGAATCCGTGTTGGGACCGCCTGTCGGTCTGTAGTAAAAAAATTCCTTCAAAATGTCCAGTTTCCAAGAAGTGGCTCAGACTGACCATTCGACAAGGACGCATCGAAAATGTCCATAGAGACTGAGGCTTCGGTATTCAAACCCCGAAGCATATCGGTCCACTCTTTTTCTTCCTGCTCGTAAGCACCGAAGCCATCGTCGAATAAACTCTCTTCTTGATTTGCTGGCGGCGCTTGCGCAACTAGAAAGGGGTAGCGCCTAACAATTGCAATCATCTCCGAGTGTGGGGTCCTTTGAGTGTTGACGGGAGGCACCGTCGTATCGTCAAGTTCGTGAAACCCTGCATTCCTTACGAATTGAATGCACGCATTGTACGTCTTTTCGGCAAGCCCAAAGGTCACTCTCATTGTGCGAAGCACTCGAATGTTGATCCGAAGCATAGAGAAGATCTCTTGCTTCTCCTCAGGTGTGGTCTGCCGTAGGGCCGCTGCGATAAGAACTTGTGCCGAATCGAGCATGCTGATAGCAAGCCAGGGATCAATAAAGTTGTGCATAGGGTCTTGTTCCAGCACCTTTTCCACGAGACGCGACATCCGTTTCGCATGTAGAATACTCTTCATAGTACAACTCAGAGCAAACTCTGTAGGTGCCAAAGAAAGGAAGAAATTAGTCGAGGCTCGGGGATGATTTTCGATCCACAATCCGTAAAGCTGACAATTACAGTGATGAAACCACGTGTGTATCATTAGTAACATGTCGAGTTGCCTGCTGCTTCGGAAGTTCTGCATTTGTTGTACTTCGAACGAGATATTCGCTCGTAGAGTTTGCCTGAAGTTCTCCAGGGATTTTGCTAGGTGATGGAAAGTCGATCCAGCCTGCCACGGATATGTCTGATCAATGGAGACAAGAGACTGGTTGAACCTCATAATCTCACTTCGGATGATCACCACCTTGATGTAATACGCGCATGGATTGGTTGCGCTGACTTGTTGCGGGTCCCCCATGGGATCTTGCAATCGAAGGGTTTGACAATGCAGGCCTTGGAAGAAATTCCAGGCATTGCAAGGTAACGGAAGCTTGTCCATGAGGTTTGCATTGCTGTGGACTTCATCGCATAACAAGAGACAGTGTAGTACATATATGGACCACATAAGTCGGACCCTGCTCTCCTGCCGCGCGAAGTTTCGCGCTTGCGCAGCCGATTCGGCAGGTGGTTCGTAGGCATTCATTTTCAGCTGTAACGCAACTCGAAATGCCAGAGCTATGTAGTTCCAGGCTGGTACGAAATTGCCTTCTTGAACATGATGCAAAGCCAAGGTTTGCAAGATAGCTACGTTCGTCATGGAAACGACGTCCATGGCACTTGCAAATTGCGTCTTGACTGTTTCAATCCATCTCTGGCCTTGTTCCTGCATCATGGTGTCATCCTGGAATTTGGCGCTGATACCACACACTGCCATTAGCAAAAGCCGAGGTGATGTGCCCCTTTCCAGGGTCTCAAAGAGAGATCCATGATGCAAGAAGTTATTGCATGATACAGGATGGACTCGGTTGAAGTAGGCATCGATGAGCAATCGCAATGTATTACTGTCGGGTAAAGACGAATCATCAAGCGAAAGACTAGTGGCGCGGCTGTCGCGTGGGGTGGTATTAGTAGGTGAAGTGTTGCTACCTGGAGTATGTGCTTGCGATGTGCAGCGAACATTGCGCCGTTCACAAGTTGTACAAGGCCGGCCTCCATCGCACTTCAGCTTTCGCTTCCTACATGGGTCGCAAGCGGCAAGCGTTCGTATCCGCTTATGGCCTGCTTCTGTGACATTCAGATCAGGTGTGACTCGTCGAGTCCGTGGAGAACCTTCTGTCAAACATTAGTTTATTTGTTTCCCCTGATGCTAAACAAAACGTCTTTGCATGGTATCCTGCAGGGCCTCTGGAATCCATTATCCTCAGTCCACAGAAACCTGCTGATCCGGCTGCGCAGATATCGCCATTCTTGCTATGAACACCAATGGCTTGGATAACAGCTAATACGAGTCCAGATAATCAAGGTATCCAATGCGATTCCAAGTCGTAGCGCCTTCCTTTCAGAGAAGATATAATCTCGGCTCTCTATGACTTTCCCCCCGCCTTACACCAGGATAAGAAAGCAAAAGTAATTACCTGATCGAAGCCACCGACACTCAATCCCAAGTCTCTGGCACCGAAGACAAACATCTCGCGTGCCGTCGCATTTTACCTTCCTGGCAGCGCATGTAAGACAACGTTTCGGGCGATGCTGCTTTTCATTTGCAGTTGTGACTGGTTCCTCTGGAGAGGACATGTCGTTCTTGGGCGACGACATTGAATTTGCATTTTTCACTTCCTTGGTGGTAGAGGTGCTCCTGGGCATGGAATGCAAGGTATGGAAGTCGCTTCAAGCGAGATCCGGGGGGAAGCGTCAGTATAATAACAAAAGGACTGTGTCGGACCCTGATTGCCCGAGTCGAACTCAACGATAACAAATATGCAGAGTTGATTGGATATGACAGATGGAAAGATTCTTTAGATGAACGACGCGTAAGACCATCACTGGGTGAAAAGTAGGGTTGTGAATGAACATGATGCTGTCTCGAATACGTTGTTAACTGTCCCATCTTGGCTATGCCTGATGTTCTAGGGGCAAGGAAGCCAAACTCCAGAGGTATCGCGATCTTTTCTAATTAGCACGCAATCGTGCATGACTCGAGCATCTCTCCGTTTTGTCCCACTATCCCCGCTTTTGCCAAGAAGTTGCTCCCACATGGCTATTCCGTGCTCAACCACTAGAGGTATCACAGATTATATGTCAGCAATGTTGTCGAAAACATTGGTATTTGATCGCGATTGTTCGCGTCATGCAATCGTCGGACCTTCCATTCAACTATCAGCAGACTTGCGCTGGAAAATTCATAGATCGATTGATGTTGGTTGTGTACGTCGTGGACGTCTCCATTACATCTCCAGCCTTACTGCATACTACCTTACATACTTCCGAGCTTAGCTACTAGACTTAGTATCGGCGCGAAAGGGCACATGTCGAGGGAATACAGTACTTGCAAGGGTAGGCGATCACGACTACATCTCGGCCGAAAATCAATGGAACGTGTGCTGCCAGTTACGTAGTTCGCATAGACTGTGACATCCGCTAGGACGGCAACGTAAGGTAAACATCGCGTGTTTTGTCAGATTGCGCCTTAGGCACGTTTCCTTTAGAGCATCGTTACCTTTAGCCCTACACGATTCGTCATCTTCCGAAAGTATCTACTATGGTGTAAGCTCTGTGTCTGATACTATTGGGTCACTCGATTCTTCGATGTAACACGCGAAGGGGCATGCATGCGACACTTGTGGGCCTCTGTGGATTCCGCCGCAATTGTGTATAAGCCGCTATTTAGCGAACGTCCCAGACGATGCGTGGATCGCTCAATCAGTCGAAAGAAGATCATCCTCGTTCGAGTGCTGCCGAGGCTGCTGCAAGAGTGGACCTTTATGAATGAACTCTCATCCATATGGAGAAGTCATTCTTTTGCCTTATCCAGCTGAGGGTAAACTTTAATCAGCTGCGGTCGGACTTGACTCCTTCGACGCTTCATCCTGCCATGCCAATCATGGTGTTGCCGTAACTTGCGATAAAGGTCACCAGTAATTGCGCAGTTTATGCTCGTTGCTCAGCTCATGCTATAGTGCTGGACATATCCAATCTGATCCTTGCTCATACACCCAATTTGCCACATAGACTGCTCTTTGGGGGTGCTATAGTATGATCCTGGCATACCTATTTGAGAGGTTCCTTACCTATATAGAGGAAAGTAATCCGTTGACTACCTAAGAACATATCGAGACAACCTTTGACCAGACACCACAGACTATGTGCCTTGCTACGATAGCTCGAAGGCATCAGACTTTGTTTCATGATTCTAAATGTTAGTGAGAAAAGGTTCATCAGAAAAGAATACTATCTTTGCTTGTTGTCGTAAGACGATATGATGTTATCACAAAAGCCTAGATCTTGAGCATTGTGCCCGACGGATGCATACGTAGTCAATCACAGTGTCATGCTTCTCTGTTCTCTGATAAATGCTGCAGATGATTGCTATTTTTGAACTGTGATTTCAGGGGAATGTCATTGGGAAGCACATATCTCTTGATGAGGAAGGCACGCCCCGGTCCACTGGTATTCATCTTTCCAGACCATAAGAAGAAGCAAAATTCGTGATTCAGCGATATCAGCGATGTGGTCCCAGTAAACTCATGAATAAGACGACAGGATTGCGGTTAAAGATACTCTTGTTTCATTCTCCGTGCTTGGGTTGAGGAAAACAACAGGTGGGTATATTGTCCTTCCTCGCCACGAAGAACTGCGACGCTTCGTCTGTTATTAGGCGTCTATTCAAGCACTTGCTTTTGCCTTTTTGCCCACGAGCCACCAAGTTGCCATACTGACTTTTCTGCTCTTTTACTGCTTCGCTGCTTCTTACATCCTCTCTCTCGAATCATCTTGACTACTGCTCGATAGTCGCTCAACAGTCCGATTCTATGCAGCAGTATATTCCTCGATCGGACAGCTTCGTGTGTTGCGTGATCTGGACTGTGTGATTTGTCTGAAAAAAAGACACCAGCCGATCTAGAGGGCGAGTGAATATCTTCAATTTTCGAAATCTTCGAACAATGGAAATGCTGGATTTCGGATCGCCGATTGCCCCTTTTAGAAACCTCTGCCACCACGGCCACGACCGCGGCCACCGCCTCGGCCACCACGACCTCCCCTAGGACCACCTCTACCACCTCGAGGAGCACCACGGTCTGCGGCCTCCTTCCTGGCCTTGTTCTTGGGCTTAGGTGTGTCGTCAATGAGTAACGTATCCAGAGGTAGCGAGTCAGGCAAAATGTAGTATCTGATGGTTGATCCGCGAATGTTGATCGTGTCGAGAGAAATCGTGTCGCGACCCTTGGGGGTCATCTTGACAGTGCGCAGAGCTGTGTTCATCTGGGGGGAGACTGATGCGATGGTGCCATGGACAATTGCGCCTACACAATGGTACCGCCTGTTAGTTCGATGATCGCATCGCCATGCTGTAGTCGACAGTGCTGTTATGCTGGAGTGAGGATGCTAAGTTGTATGCACTAGCAAGTGCACGCGCGACATCAAGACGTACCATTCTTCAATTCAATAGTGACTGTCTCGTTCTGGCATTTCATCAAAAAGCTGTGATTATCGTCAGCATCAGATTATGAACGATTCATATCTTGTGCAAGCAACAGAAGACAGCTCTCAAAAGTCTGGATGCGCAATTCGAGAGTGATAGGCAAGAGGAGAAAGCTTACCGGACGAGCTTCATCTTGAGCAGGGTATTTAGTCTGACTTCTCGGTATCGTCTATCGATCTGCACTGATGGAAAATGGAACAAAGGAATGGCAGAAATCGAATTGTGGATAACCAGTTGTTGGTGATGTTGGTGGAGTCTTGCTTCACATGCGACGCATTGCTTGCTCCATACCGAAAGTCGCATCGGAGTCGCGATTCAAATGTCTTGGCACTGCAAGCCAATCACGTGCATCGATGACACCCTGATATAAGGACACAAGTACCTTATCTGTATCCACCGTACAATTACGCGCTCATGGAAGATAGAACCATCTGCTTTTTGGATATCATTTCAGATGGCTCATGATGTGGTTTAGGCCAACTCATGCACTGGTCTTTTGAGACTTGCTGGGTCTCATGCTCTTCCGCCACTTCTTCCACATACTACATAAGACGGCAGCACATCACCTGCCCATCGTAGAAGTCAATGCCCGGCCTGTTTCTTCCAGCGCCAGATCCGAATCTCGCCCCACTCGCGTCAACGTCGACCATACGTGTGAATTTTCGATTGTATTTGCCTCCGTAGTCACACACAGGACAGTAGTGAGGCGGCGCAATGCGAGTGAAGTACCAATCCGGCCAGTATGCCGGTCCCTCTGGCTGACCCTGTATGAATTTTGGGCAGTTGGATAGATCTCGGTTCGGACGACATGATCCGTCGAGGCGCATGGTGATCCTGAGTGGTATGTGAGTAAGAATTTCAGAGAGTAGTGAGGCATCCTCGAAGTACCAGGTGTGACCACATTCTTTGGATCGGAAGCATTGCGTCAAACACATCGGATCGTTGCGGACTTGCACGCATCAACTTGTTACGAGTACGTGAATAGGCGGAGTGGTGAAGCAAGAACTGCTCTACAGCTGCTTTCAGTCGTGCAAAGGAGGATGGATGATGTTGCGAATCTACTTCCTGCGGAGTTGTAGCAATGACGGTTGATGGTATGGCGTTGCGTTGAGTGGCAGACGGAGAGGGTGGCGTGAACATCGTTCAGTCATGGTAAAGTGTTCTGCTTCTTCTCACTTGGCCATCACTCTCGATTGTTCAGCCCTCATCATGTTCCGGCGGATTGAAGTCCTTCCACACTTTCACCTTGCTGGGATGAGCTCGTAGTGTATCAAATTTCGAAGCATCCGTAGTGTTCATTTGGCAGTTTCCATTCCGCCCTCTCATCAATTGCCACTTCTAGCTACTCAGGTGCCGAGCGTACATCCGCAGTTCTGGCATGAAAATCGCATTAAGGTAGCAGTCAGCGAGAACGTTATCGCAGCTGGAAAGTAGCATCCTTATCATTTGATGTTTGGATCGCAATATGTAGAGGTCTGATGTACCGCACTTCAACCACTGTCTGCTGTAACGACCTAAGTCGCGGAAGCCCGAGCTGGGCTGATCAGATGCAGGCTGCACCGAACGGATCCTCGGCAGGGCCCACTATAGAGCTAGATGGTCCAATATCCCGCGCAAAAGGCATGCGATAATAGATGCAGTATCCGAGAGATTCTACCACCGCTACTGTAATGCCTCTTTGCAAGACGTGGTAATATGCCGTCACGAACCCTCGGAGTCCCCTGAAGATAGACTCGAGGCCTGAGTAGTCCCTATAACAAGCATCCTCACCGCTCGCAGTATAAAGCGTTGGAATCGTTGGTCGCCTCTTCCTCCATCCAGACGACGATCCCCACATCGCGCCTACAGCACCAATAGAGATTCCCACTTCTGGAACCTAGGATCGAAGTGCTCCGGACGCTGCTAACGCCCAACAATTAATATCGATATGCAGCAATGTACAAGGGTCGTATATTTTACGTTTGATGCTGGTCGCACTAGACATTCTCTTGGTAATCTTACGTATCATTCGTGATCCTGGCAGTCTTGTTCTCATATCTCCCACTTAGCTTCTGCATGCTCTTCTTCACATCCTATATAGATAGCCTTCCGTGAACAACAGTGCCGAATGTTGTAGAAGACAATAGTTATATCGATAGATGGTTGAGAAAATGGCACAGAAGAGGGCGAGGTACCCGCCCAGTATGTACACCGTGGGGTGGGTATCGGGGTTGTCACTTGAACAAAGACCTGCTAGGGCGATGCTAGACGAAGAACATCTTGGACCACTCGAAAGGGCTTCGAATGACCATAATTCTTACATATGTGGGCGTATTGCGAAGCATTATGTTGTTATGGCCTGCTTACCCGCCGGGAAAGCTCATACGACTTCGGCGACCATTGTCTCAGAACGCATGCTGTCCACATTCCCATCGGTCAAGATCGGTTTACTTGTTGGTGTAGGAGGTGGAGCCCCGTCACTTCAATACGACATTCGTCTAGGAGACATCGTTGTGAGTCAGCCGAGCGGTTGCTTTGGAGGCGTGGTCCAGTATGACCGCGGAAAGGCTAGAGTTCCAGACTTTTTTGAGAGAACAGGCCATCTGAACAGCCCACCAGATGCCGTTCTCAACACACTATCTACCCTACAGTCCAGACTCGATGATCCGAAGTTTCCAGAAATACTTGAACAGGCGAGGCAGAAGTACGAAACCCTTCGTACAAGTTCTGCGTACCCTGGTGTTGACAAAGATGTCCTCCACGAGTCAGCTTATTCTCACATTGACGGCGAGGAAGATTGCAGAAAGTGTCTGGCTACTAAAGTTGTAAAGCGTCAAGAAAGGATCATAGACAATCCCCATTGCCCTCAAGTCTTCTATGGAACAATTGGGTCGGGTAATTCTGTTATCAGGGACCCTATGGTGCGCGACAGGGCTAGGGAAGAATTGGGTATTCTTTGTTTCGAGATGGAAGCGGCTGGCCTTATGAACAACTTCCCGTGCCTTGTCGTCCGAGGTATTTGCAATTATGCCGACTCACACAAAAACGATCTCTGGCAAGGTTATGCCGCTAGTGTCGCCGCTGCGTACGCCAAAGAATTTTTGCTAGCACTGGATGCTCAGGCTACGGAAAGAACAGCTCCAGCTAAAGGTACTGAACTTCTTCTTGATCCAAGATATGGCCATCGAGCTGGCGACTTCTCATACATGGAGAGATCCTGGAGTATCTCAACCTCGGATCTAAGGGGGAGGCGAAATTCTACTTTCCTGTAGTTACGTAGCATTGTTTGGTAAAGCCATTCAGCGGTAGCTCTGACCCCTTCAGCTTCACGCGTCATTGTTGTGGAATAGTTGTCTCTTGACGATACGCAACACTTGCTATGCCGCTCGCTTCTAGGTCTGATTCTGCGCTGATTGTGGAGAGGACGCGAGAACATGGCTCCCAATGTTGATGTGCCTCTTGGAAATTGTCGAAGCTATAGCTTCTATGAGAATGAATGATGCCAGTGTACATGGATACCTGGCTTCAATGCAAGGGGCAGAGAATCGTGAAGATCTAATGATTCCTTGTTCCCAGTCGCAGTGTTCAAGATCATTGCCGAGATCCTGAGACCTAGATTGCCGCGGCAAATATCTGCCATGTCTTATCCGTCAGCTTCAGAAGCAAGATCAAGTCGCTGCTCAGTGCCATTCTTTCGTTGTATCCGTTGCTTCAACCCGCACACATTAGTCGCTACTGCCGCCTGCACTTGAGATCGAGCAGATAACTAGCCACCGACTTCTCTCACGACGGCAGCACAGTAGCCTTCTCGACATGCATCAGCTTGTGTATTTGGTCATCAGGAATTAGGTCACGATGGAAAACTGCATGAAGACAAGGAATCGGAAGTCTTGTGATAGGCTTCACGACTTGGTGCAACTGGGCGACATCAGAGGCATAAAGAATCATCTACATAGATGTCTTACCCTTGCGAATATTGTCAACAACGCTGCCTGCGCCTTTTGGATATATATGCGGCATATGTGTGGTGAAATGAGATCAATGAGCTATGCTTCTTCTAATGAAGAAAAGCAGAGCTTTACTTGGGTAGAACGTTTCAGCCGTTCCGGAAAGTTTAGACAACCTTGCATCCTGACATTCGAGTCAGGAGTTTTGAAATACGGTTCCGAGCTGCAGGAAGTCGTGATGGCAAGAAGAGAAGCTGTCCTCGAAGAAGGCCATGCACTTCCTCTGGTAGCCATGAAGGACCTTGCGATCATTTGTGAGAGCCAGGGAGATTTGTCACTAACTTATCAGGAAAGAAGCAAAGACTTCGCACATTTGGACAGGAAAGTAGTCAGTCATCGGAAGATAAATACCAGGGCTCTGTCAATGTTATTTTCGAAGATCTGGAGAAACACCCTTACTAGTGCAGCGTTTATGATTATGTACATGGCGATGGTAAAGGATCGTTCAAGAGGTTGGTTATGTTATGAGGCCAAAGATCACATCGACTGCACACTAGTCACACATGCGTGACACAATAGACATCCAGAGTGTGAGTACTCAGTGCTTCCCTCCCGACATCACCTCCTTGACGAACTTCTTGAAGAAACCCAAGGTCTCCACGATAGGCAATATCACAGATATAGCCGTGCTAGTAAACACCCACAGAAACGAGATGACGACCCAAGCCGTGAAGAATCCCTCGGAAAAGATATAGTGCGAAAAGAACATCGGCATGGGGATCTGCGCACGATTAGCTTCGATCTTGAACATAACTCTTGCGGGAACAGGCTTACCAGAAAGTCCATGATGAACGTCAAAACGAACGATGCGATACAAGCGAGCTTGAATGCGCCTTGCAATTTCGAAGGGTGATCTTCTAGCATTGCGTCTTCGGCCATTTCCTCATCTTCATCTCTTGCTATTGATGAATCCGCAGGGACTGGGGATATGGAAGGCGAGGCACCGGCTTCATCGCTGGATGTCTTGACTTTCTCGTCTTCATCCCTAACGTGAGGTGTTGTGCTCTTTTCATCTTGGTGTGCAGGAGCGCCCACGGACGCATCTGCTATTGCTTCTACAGGCAAAGCATTGATGGACCTCGTGATCTCCCAATCAAAGTTTTGAGGCTTGATTAGAGACACAACAACAGTGACGATCAAGCCTGTCATGATTGCGGCAAGATTGCCCGCGAGCGTCGCATACTCGGTTCCTGTAGTTTCAACATTGATGGCGCCGAAGTACTGATCCGCAACCACCAGCCAAGCGATCAGTCCAGCACAAAGACCTGAGATAGCGCCAGCGATCGCGCCCGCCCGCGACTGTCCGCGCCAGGTTATCGCGAACGCGGCTGGGAACACAGCTCCGCCTATGAGGAGACCCATGACCAGAAACAGCCAGCCGAGGTCTATACCTGCTGCGTTCCAGATGCATGCGAAGACGGCCATTATGACACCGAACACGGCGATCATGCAGTGAGATACGAAGATCAAATTGCTGGGGCTAGCGGTCGGCTTGATGTAGCGAGCGTACACGTCGAAGGTCAGTAAGGACGACACGGCGATGAGCTCGGCGCTCGCGCATGAGGTGACAGCCATGAACAGTACGATGAGCAGAGCCACGGCACCACCTTTGCCTAGGAGGACTTGCGCTGCGTATGCTGCTGATAGACCGGCGGAGATATCGCTCGATGAAGGAGGATCGGGATATGTTGGGAACCGGGGGTTATCCGTCAGCGCTACGGCAGTGAGCCCAAGAGTGGTGGCGAAGCCAAAGGGGATGGCGAACCATGCTATGCCTCCGAGGAGGTAAGCCTTGACCGCCGTTGTAGGTCTCGAAGCAATCGCACGCTGCCAGTAAGCTTGATCGAGGAAAACGGTGCCACTTCCGGAACAAAGCTGGATGACACCGAAAATGAGTCCGTAGTTGGACTTGAGTGTCAGATATGAGCCACCATGATTCCCCTTTACCGGTCTTTGCTCAGCGGCCTTCTGCAGCAACTCGAACATCTCTCCAGGCGAGCCGATCAGGTCGTTAGTCGCATATGCGTTGAACATGAAATACAGAATGATGATCATCAAGATCAACGTATGGCTGTAATCGCACAAGAAAGTCGCTCTCAATCCACCCAGAATGACATAAGCGCATACACCTACGGGGATCAGAAAGATGGCAGCATAGACACTCATACCAGTGAGGCTCGTAACGACTGCAGAACCACCTAGCAAAAGCTGAGACCCGACAAGGATGTTTGTGACGAAAGCGAAGAACATAAAAACCAAATGCGCGACGGTACCGTATCGGGCTTGGATGATCTCAAGATACGTGTGGCATCTGGGGGCGTTCATCTTGACTTTACAGGCGAGGATCGAGAACATGAAGATCTGCACCGTGGCTCCAGCGGCATACCAGAAAGGACCTTGACAACACAATCAGTATCTCTACTGCGCTCGCCATCGACCATAGAGATTGCTATGTGATTTACCTGCTACTCCATACTCATAAGCAACGGTACTACTCTGCAACAAGGTCGCAGCCCAAGTCCACGCAGAAACAATGCCACTGGCAATGAGTCCAGGTTTCACGCTTCGAGATGCAGTGTTGAACTCCTCACTGGTCTTCGTCGAAAATCGTGTGTATCTGTTTTGCAAATATGATATCCCCATCATGACGAAGGCGAAGAAGAAACCGACTCCGACCACGACGCCATAGCCAGCTCCCACTGGTAAGGTCTGCGCAGAGGATGACATCTTGACAAGCAGGAAAGAAGGTGTGAGGAGAAGTGACAACTCGTGAGATCAGTCGCAAACGATCGCCTCGAGGACGAGGTATGAGAGAGATAGAATAGTACAAACAGCAGGTTCTAGTCTATAACATTGACTTTATCACTCGATATCGACTGCAATAGCGCGAGTGAACAATACATATACATATCGCAAAGCATCAGAGGCACGCATTTCTTATCCTACAGGCCGACGGGCACATGTCAACTTTGCCCGAAGGTGTTACCTACCAAGTGTCTTACTACAACTTCGCGGTAAATAAACGCGTGAAGAGCGCACATCAGTCGCACTAGAGAGCCAATCCGCAGGGTTGTTAGAGGACTCCATACGATGAGTGGCAATCCGGTTTGTACTCGCGATAAGGTACGGTTGGTATGAGCGAGTTTTGATGTCATATGCATCCCGTATCGAGAAGGTAAGACAGCGATAACATGGCGGGTGAGGTCGAGGACGACTGGGGATGAGGAGAGAAGATTACGTTGATCCTGTCATTTCCCCGGACTTTAGGAAGTCGACGCCGATCTTTGCCGCTGTCGAGTTTGCCTATCAAGATACAATATGCAGGTTTGATTGAATGATGTGAACCTTTGAGTGATGTCGTTAGGGTAACCCTAACACGATCAAAGATAAAGTACTGGTGATCTGACATTATAGAAAGACTGGGTAAGTCGAAATGTCGTGTCGGTAGACCCCAATGAGGCTCACAGGATGGAACGTATATCCTCTCGGTATGATCGAAGAGCCAACGATAAGAGTGCACGTCACTGAAACTCTATAGTAAGATGTATATTTCTACTAGAACGTTGATTTCAATAATATATCATGGAAACTAGTTACAGAGTTTTGATCAACGTGAATCATTCGGCGTCAAGAGGGGCAACAGGTGGGTTGTCATTCACCTGAATACCACCTCGCTTTTTGTGGGAGCTGTCTTCAAAGGGCAGCTTCCATCCACCTTCGGTCTCGGGGACGGCAAGCCAAAGACGCATGAGATGGCGTCTGGGTTGCGGTGGGGGGTAGTCCTTGTATGCGGTCCTAGCATGGAAGATGTGGTTGTTGCTGAGGAACTGGATGTCACCAATCTCGAGAACCATGTGCAGTGATAGGCGCACACAAGTATCCTCGAGTATCTGTATCGCGCGCTCCTGCTCGGGAGAAAGCGCGGGAATGAGACCCTTGTCCGAAAAGCGGGTCAAACTCCGTACAAAGTACGGATCCCACTTGGAGTAAACGCGGCCATTCTCACCAGGCTCAAGATAGAAGATGGACGTTTTGATCCACTCTTCTTGACCAACGGAAGTCTCGCCCTTGCGGTCGAAGTACCAGATCTGTTGTGTCAAAAGTTCGGCAACGTCTGGGTTCTCCTTTTGCAATGCATTCCAGACGCTGTGACTGCTGACTAGATCACTCTCACCTCCCTCGAGAGCGCGGGCGATGCAGAGTAGGCCAACAATATCACTATCGTCGGCGTGGAAGTACTGACGGGCATTGGTGCGGTAGATGCGGACTTTGTCGATCTGAGTGCTGTCCTCTCCGACGTCTTTGACATGTCCGAGGACATGACCTCTACTGTTCTGACTCACAAAGTATCCGAGGTAGGTACCAAGACCCATGTATGCCACGGCTGACTTGTGAAGTCCCCATTCTTGGACGGGAAAGCCTTTAAAGAGGATGAATCCCTTGCCGTCAAGCAGTTCAGTCCGTAAAGAATGAAGTAGCTTGCCAGTCTTTGAGGGTAGCGGGAATTTTTCCTGAGAATGTTAGGGCAAGGATAGAATTCGATGAGGTAGCAAGGCATACTTTGGTAATACCAGTCAATGGAGTTGCGGAAGCAATGAAGTCATCAGCAGCTTGGCTGATTTCGGCAATCTCGTCCTGGCTGAATGGATGCGTCCATCTCTCAGGGTTGTTCTTATAGTCCTCTGCTTGCCAAGCTGTCTGGCCAGTGATTTCTTTGGGAAAAGCAGAATATGGCTTGATCAGACTAGAGATTGGAGCATGTTGGCCACTGGTCTTGATCCCATCCGGAAAGATCTTGGGGGAGGGATCATGGTAAGTGAAAGCTGGACCATGACCCTCAAGCGGGGTTTGCAGAAGTGCGGACGGAGCCATGATTTTGAGTCAGTTCCAGGCGATTTATGGGCTTGGAAACTCGGGCAAAGTAATGTTTGATGTCCTGTTGCTCAACGGTGCAAATGGTCTGATACAAGAGCAGCGAGAGGGAATATATCAGTATATAATTGAGAGCCATCTTGGCCTGTGATGGTGTGAACGGGTTGAATTCGAAACGTTAAATCTCGCCGAGCCACTTCGATGATGCCACCCTGGGCGAATTTAAGAAGCTGAGAGCTTAGATGTGAGTATGCGACCGGGTTGCGTGAAATTGCGTGATAGCTGCACCGCGAGAAAGCACGTATGGAGCAGTATTGTGCCTATCATTTGCCAAAGTATCGCGATATTAGACGGATGTCGCGCGAGGGTCAATGGAGGTGCAGATGCGGGGTCGGAGAGTACAAGAGAAGAGCACGCAGCTGCGGTGAAGACTCGACTCGCTGACTTATTGGTTTATCCCAACTGCCGCGGCAATTCGTAGTTGTCTTTCGGTTGCTGGACTGCTGCACGAGTGATGGCAATGATGGTTTGGAGTATGCACTGGTATGGATATTGGACTTCTTCAGGCGCGGAGCATACAAACGTCTTATATTACTCGAGCTCTCCCCGGGCAGCTATATGTCGTGATGTTCAGGAACGAAACGGATGCGGAGCCATCGCGATTTTGCGATTTTGTGATCCAGGCACGTCATCGAAAAGCTGACCGCAACGCATTCATGAAGCCAGGGTCCTCGGAGCTACCGGTGTTTTGCAATTGAACGATCAACTGGGTGAGTCTGGATAAGCTAAGATACCGTAGCTTGGCTGCTTGGTTCGGTGTCTTGTGATAATCAGAGGTAGGAGTATCGCAGGAACCTCGATAATCCCAGCATTTCCCATCATCCAAGTGCTACACTCTTTCTTTGCAAAACGACTATTGCCTCCAACGAGAGACACGAAATCTTACGCGTCTTGGGACATACAACCGTTGACGTTGTCGCGCTCGTGAATGTCGATCAAGGTACGGAGTACAGTAAAAAGGCACTCTACTCCACCCCCGCTTTCACAACGTCACGCGTCTATCCATCCTGCAAGCTCTCTTGCCATATTCCAAGCACCATCGTCGAGACCATCTAGACCTTCGAAAGAGAACCCTTCCCATGCATTCAATACTTGACGATTGGACGTGTCGCTGCCGTTGGGGGTGTCAAGCGCCGCCATGGTTGCTTCCACTAGACTCTCATAGACGTCGCGGTACCGTCTGACCCATGGAGACCGTTCGCCCATGATCGACAAGACACAACTGCACGCTCGGAGGTTATTGCTTACGCCGAACGACCAGACCTTTTCTCTGCCCAGCCAGAGACAATACAACAATGTGATCCCGGACACGAATATGGTGTGTACAGCGATAAAGCTATGGCCGTATTCCGGACTCTGATGCAAACGCTTGTGAATCTGACATATCTGACCTGCCGACACGATGCATTGCTGAAAGTATGGATCCGCCGGGTCAAGCAAACCCAGAAAAGGTTGGAGTAATAATCGCATGGTCTTATGATAATTCAGCAGAGGTCGGTCAAGCTCTCTATTGGCAAGCTCAGGTGGTATGCTTGCATGCCAGGCCTCTAATTCGTGATACAATGGATAAAGCTTGGGCAGTAAGGACGATGTGGCTCGGTCGACCCGATACACTGTTCTCTGTACCCTGCTTTCGAATCTGCGCAACTGAAAAAGCAGTATAGACTGACTCATGTTCGTATACGGGTATGCCTCGCGGCCTGGCAACGCTATATGCTCGCACAGTACCCCGTCAGACCGGACGTCGTCGTCAATGCTTAATGGCAGCGGCTGATCAATGTCACAATCTGACAGCGACAAGGGCCTCCCCAGTGTGCTTGCGAGAGTGCCTTCAAGTGAGTACAACGACCAGAACAACCTCCTCCGCAGTTGAGCGACAAAAGGCGGGAGATGTCTAGTCGAGGCATGTCGGTGCAGTCCGAGATCTGTCACTGTTCGCATAGCCAGACCCGTCATGTGCCACAGCCCATAGTGACTTTCGGATCGGAAATGATATAGAATCAGTAAGACCATTGCCTCGACATTGTGGATCGAGGATGATTCCCTCGCGGAAGAAACATGCTTCAAAGCTGAAATGTAGAACTTCTCTGGTGGAGTGTTTTTGTATGCTTCGGTCAATCGTAAGTTGAGCGCGCCAATGGCATATACCATATAAAGCACGAACAGGGAGAAGCCGTCTTCAGCTTTGGCAGGCTCCGTCCCCAGAGTGTTACGCTTGCGGTGATAATCCCACAGGTCTGATCGTATGAGGAATGGGAAGCGCGGGTGGATGCGAACAAGATAGGCTTCGATCAATCTTGTGCCTAAGGCATCAGATGGAGGTTCTGCGGCATTGTTGTGCAACTCGGAGATGGTGATGCGTCGCGCAGGCGCGCCTGTCAGAGGCCTTTTCTCTGGACCAACCGCTTGATCATCGTTGATTATGGACGCAATCTCACCAGGTGCCGCCGGCATCCAAAGGGCTTTGTTCCATATCGTCGCCTGGACCATGTCACCGAGGTTTGTCGCCATCGAGTACCCCGACGAGGAACCGATGTAAGACGGAGCTTCGGCATTGCCAAGTGACAGTAACCCAACTATATCAGCAACACTATGAGATCGTGAACCTGAGCTCTCGAGAGGACTCGGTGTTAGTTGAGGCTGCTGTTGTGCTTGCTGTTCATAAGTCGCTAGTCGTGCCTCTAAGGTAGCTACATGGTCTTCTAAGGTCTTGGTGTAATTGCTGTTGAGCCTATATGCCTCGGTCTCCGGGGGCTTTGTGCATTCCAGACCAGCTTTCGTACAATTGGAACATTGTGGATGCAAATTATCGCACTAGCCTTTCAATTAGACTTGTTCAATATCACAAATTCGAGTCAAATAGATGCCTACGCGCTGTTTCCGGTTCTTGCAGCGATCGCACGCCGTCCTTTGCCGCTTACGCGGATTATCAGCCAACCCGACCGTGCTGGTCGCCGCCGTCTTGCGAGCATCACCATTTGAAGCTGGAGAAGTGTTCGGAAGCGTGGTTTGCATAATGAAAATATCGGACATGTGCCTCGGACGTCCCCCCGGGTGCGCGAGCTCATCATATGTGCTTGGAGGATCGTCTTGCTGTGCGATCCCGGAGGTGACTGATAAGGGAGGACCTACCTTATCAGGGTATGGGGAGATGTGAGATAAGACCTACCGTCAAATACCTCTACCTTCGGTATGCGACTGATCACGCCATACAAGTGGTCTAAGATTGATCACTCTGCGAAGGTGCACGCATTGAACATGGCACTTCGTCGAGCTATAATTACATTGCGACTAAGATGGAGTAGACTAGGACAGGGTCGCCCTCGAGATGTATTGGGATTCACCCGAAGCCTACTAAATATCATACTCCCTGCACGGGTTACTAAAACTATTAAATCCTATCCTGAAGCAGCCTCAATACTTGGTTGGTAAGTCTAACTCCCGTTGCCTCCAGCCCTCGAGCCAGGCTTGTAAGGGAACGTCTTCCGGTAATGATTCGCGATCTCCCTTCTGGTCGTGACCCACACACCTTCCTTCTCTGAGATGTACTTCATGAACTTCCGAAGTGCTTCTGACCGACCAGGCTTACCCGTGATCCTCGAATGTAGAGGGATGGTCATCATCTTGCCACCCTCACGATAAAGACAGTCAAACGCGTCTTTGAGGTATGCCTCATACGTGTTGCCGGCCGAGCTCGTAAAGCCGGGGCTCATGTGAAACTTGCCATCGTTGCCTTGATCACGTCAGTCTCGGTCACAATGCAGAGTACCTCATGGATGTTGTAACTCACAGTCGTAGTTGTACGGGACCATGAGTAGACCTTCCTTCTGCTCGGCCGGGAGGTCCTTCTCCCACGGCAGATCAACCCAGTAAGGCACGTCGTCATTGTAGACCTCGGACGTATAGAGCATCTTCTTACCAAGCTCCTTCCACATGAGAGGTAACAAGGAAGCGGTGTTCGGTGTGCCTCGACCAAAGTATGCACCGTCAGGAAACTCACCCGTTACTTCCTCCAGCTTCTGGAGCGTCTTCTTGATGTATGCCTTGTCGTCCTCGAGACTATAATCCCAGATATCAAGCCATCTGTAGCCATGCGCGCAAATCTCGTGACCTTCTCTCACGCAAGCCTTGGCCCATGTCGGATTTCTCTCCATCGCGACGGCGATGGCGAAGATGGTCATGTTCCAGCCAAACTCCTTCATGAGTCTGGCGATGCGCCAACCGCCGCATCGCGAGCCATATTCGAAATCTTGCTCGCCGTTCAAGTGTCTGTGTTCGCGACCGCCACCTGATGGACCTTTCTCCCAGAGGTAGGCTTCCGATGTGCCATCTCCGTCTAAGACATTACGCTCGCCACCTTCTTCGTAGTTGAGCACGAATGAAACTGCGATACGAGCTCCGTTCGGCCATTTGGGATCATGACCAAATTCACCAAAGCCTGTACGTTCGGATTGTCAATGCTGTGAAGGTACGATGAGATGGACCATAACCTACCCTCGAAGTCTCGCGGAAGCTGAAGGCTCTCTTCTACATGTACCATCGTGTGTATGATGACCTGACAGGCGTAGATGCGAATTGTCTATATCACGCGCGGACCTACCATCTCACTTACTACCACCTACTATATGACTCAATACTGTCTACCAATACGGGGTCGCACTTCGGAGACCGAATTCAGCAGCTGTATAATCGCCTATCATGTGTTGACATACTTGTCGGCCAAGCTGACACGCTAAGCGACGGCGATGTCATGGTTGAGAAGGAACTCGGGAGCGAGCAGATAAGAGCTCCAATCAACCAAAGCGCGCGATGGATGATCACACCAGACCAGGGTTGTGTCCATTGGTTGTGATAGAACAGGAAGTCCTGAGACGGAGATCCGATAAGGTCTGGAGATAGGCCATTGAGCTTGGGCCGAAACCCCACCTTTAGAAGTTCTGACGTTGTTCGTCACCACCATCGTCAAGTCCATCTACTTTCCTCGGAGGTCCGATCAGCAGTGTACAGTATGTCAATACAGCTCGAGCATGTTGATAAGCCTATCCGTCTCATACTTGTACATTCACACGTGATGCGTGCCCCGCCGAAGATAGTGATGCGGGGCATTTCGCGCGTGAGCTATGGGTTTGTACTGTACGCCAGATGATTTCGATGAGTGTAGAGATACTCCGAGCCATTTCATGATGACGGCGCAAAAAGTAGGCAAGTCTGTCGCCGTAAATGTGCCTCTACATTGGTCGCAGTGATCGCGTGAACACCATCGACACAGTCATTTCTCAGCTGCTGTGATACCTTTTCATTGCGCGATCATGTCTGTGTTTACACTTGAAGCTGCGCAAGGCAATCCCGTGACCACAGAAACAGTAGACAGATTATGTTCAGAACTAGGCGTGAGTCTCAAAGATGACGAAAAGGAGGAGTACAGGCGGCTATTGGCCGTCTTCCACGATGCCAGCGAGGCATTGATGGGAATGGAAGGTATGCAGTCCAGACAGCAATGTGAATACTTTCCATACAGCCCAACTGATCTGTACCAAGACTACATCCCAACAGTAGACGAATCACGATTCCCACGGACCAACATTCGCTTCCCGAGCAAAGAAGAAAACACTCACGGAGCATGGGCCTGGAAATGCGACATTGTAGACGCCGACCCTCCAAAAGGCGACACTCGTCCACTTCTAGAAGGCAAGAAGCTATGTCTCAAAGACATGATTTCCGTCAAAGATGTTCCCATGCTCATGGGCACGAAATTCATCGAGGGTCACGCACCAGACATGGACGCGACGCTCGTCACGCGGATCCTTGAGGCAGGCGGGCATATCACTGGCAAAGCCGTGTGCGAAAACCTTTGCCACTCGGCGACGAGTCATTCTTCGGGCACCGGGATAGTCGAGAACCCGCATTGCAGAGGCTACAGTTCAGGAGGAAGTTCGAGTGGCTCCGCAGTCTTGGTCGCGCTGGGAGAGACATGGGGATCAGTGGGCGCAGACCAAGGCGGCAGTATCCGCGTGCCGGCAGCCAACTGTGGAATCATAGGACTCAAGCCCACGTTCGGCCTGGTGCCATATACTGGGTGCGGCAGCAACGAGCCTACAAACGACCATGTGGGACCAATGACACGCACAGTGCACGACAACGCTCTACTCCTCGAAGTCATCGCCGGCACAGACAATATCGACGACCGAGGCTTCGCGGCGCCGAAACCAGAGAATGTCCCCAAATACAGCCAGCTTGTCGCAGCCCTCCCCTTGCAGTCCCCTCTAGCCGGCAAGAAGATAGGCATCATCACCGAGTCCCTCTCCACACCCGCCACAGACCCCCGAGTGATAGAGACGTTCCTCCGCGCCGCCGAAGCCTTCACAAGTCTCGGCGCAAGCGTGTCGCAAGTCTCGATCCCGATCCACAAATCCGGCGCCGCCATCTGGACAGGCGTGTCCAAAACCGGAGGTTTCCTGAACAAAACCCACGGCAGCGGGGGTTTCGGGCGCCGCGGCCATCAAATGCTCAAACTCAACTCGTTACTCCATCCGATGCAGCAGGCGCAGTGGCAGAATGCCTACAGCGCGACGAAAAACATATACCTGAACGGCGCGTACGCACTACATGCCTTCCCGACGTTACTTGGCAAAGCGACGAACTTGTCGCGCCAGTTGCGGGATTCATACGATGCTGCGTTGCGGGAGTACGATGTCCTCATCACGCCTACGTTGCCGTACGTGGCTACTAGCCATGCGGCGCCAGACGCCAGTCCGATCGCGCAGATCTCGAAACAGATTGGGCTGACGTCTAATACGGCACCGTTCAATCAGTCTGGCCATCCGGCGCTGGCGATGCCGATTGGCATGTTGGAGGTGCTTGAGGGGCTGGGGGTCGAGAGTCGTGCGAAGTTGCCGGTTAGTATGCAGGTTGTCGGCAAGTGGTGGGATGAGAGTACTGTTCTTCAGATTGCGGCTGCTTGGGAGGCGGCAAATGATTGGAGGACGATGTGAATCAAAGAGGATATGGCGGTGGGTATTGGTATGAAATGGTATGAATAGATGTCATATCCGAAATTGTCTTATCTCAGGATACCAAGTCCTACATGCTTCGGCGAGCCTTTTATCCTCCTTAGGGCAGCCATAACTCCCATCCGCATGTTCTCGCGCTCGGTGATTTCCAATGAAGGTAAGTTCTCCGTATCTGCATTACTCATATGTCCTTTTCAGCAAAGTGTGGATGCCCAGTACATGACTAGACAGACAGAGAGGGCCGGGCTCGCGACGGAGACAAAAGAGCACAAATCGAAGCATGTCCAAGACCCGGAGGCTCGGGATTGTGATTAGGGAAAACCCACCTTATCGGAGGTCCGTCCCCGAACACAAGCAGCTCTTCGGTATGATAAGGTGCCTTTACCGTGTTCGTATCGTAGTGTAATCTTCGGGTTTGTCAAGACTGTATCCACACTTGGACCAGGCGGAAAGGGGATGTATCCATGGAAAAAGAGACTCGATCATCTGACGTGGTGTCTCTGGGATAGGTGGCCGGATTTGGTAGGTCCGACTTAGAAGTATGTCTCCCGGCGGATCTTATTTCGGTGTCGGAGAAGGCAAGATGTCGATTTCATGTAACGTTGACGCCAGATACAGTCTAGTAGATTCATTTATCGCCTTCTTTGCGTGGGTACCAAGCAAAAAATGCGGAATTGGCAGTACTCGCGGCGCATCTTCCGGCATTCTACTTACTACTGCTACTATCATTTATTGACAAAGGGCTATCGGAGACGCAAATCACAAAACCAGCCATGAAAGTGCAGTACAGAAAAAGCGAAAAACCGTGAGCACGGCTATTTCCCCGTCGTGTCCGGTGCTCGATTCGAAGAGAAACATCACCACTTGATTCCCGCGTCTGATGCAATAAATCTTGCGTTGGTTAGATGTGGCGCAGGGATCTTCGAACCATTCAATTGCAGGAGTTTTGGAATTGTGCCAGTCGCCCAACACACCACGATGGCGGAACCAGGTTTCCAAGACCAAAGCGTCAAATTGTCCCGGCAAGAACTTCTCGCGGCATTTTGTGCTCTGTCAGTCGCACTCTTCACATGTTTCATGGACCAGAATGGAGTCGGTCTCGCTCTTCCGGATATCGGTAGAGACTTGCATGCGGAAGCGACTGTCAGCTGGGCTGGTACCAGTGCTTTGATCGCCAATACCGTCTTTCAGGTCTTGTATGGACGATTGTCTGATATTTTTGGTATGCACGCATTGAGTCCCTCACTCGGATCTCATAATATTGCGAGGTTGCTGACAGTAACACAATTGGGCTCCCATAGGACGAAAAGTGATTTTGATATCAGCATTAATACTGCTTTCTGTCAGTGATCTCCTATGCGGGTTTGCCGTCAACTCAACAATGCTGTATGTCTTTCGCGGTCTTTCTGGAGTCGCTTCTGGTGGCATAACGTCACTGACCATGGTGACGGTGTCGGACATAGTGTCTCTGCAGGAGCGTGGCAAGTACCAAGGCATTCTGGGTTCGATGGTAGGGTTGGGTAACATGGTCGGTCCTTCCGTTGCTGCGGCATTTGTACAAAAGTCCACGTGGCGAGGCTTGTTCTGGGTCATCTGTCCCCTAGCAGCAATGACTTCGGTGGCATGTATGAAGCTGCTTCCCGGGAAACCTGGAAAAGTTTCATTGAAACAAGGAATGCAGGTCGTCGATTGGTGGGGCCTGTTGACGGGCTCAGCTGCAGTGATTCTGATCTTAGTCCCTATCTCTGGCGGTGGCACCTACTTCCAATGGGAGTCGCCAATGGTCATCTCGATGTTGGTGTTGGGCGGGATCTGCGCGGTGGCATTTGTGATCGTCGAGAACAGGGTGGCGCGACTACCCATGATGCCAGGTGAGCTTCCTCCAGCGGTCAAAGCGCGCAACGATGGGAGATTCACTGACGCGAGCTACAGGGTCGGTATACAAAGACCCGGTTGTCGGCGTGCTGCTCGCGCAAAACGTTCTCTCTGGATTCAACTATTACTCGACGTTGTACTATGTGCCTTTGTTCCTGCAGAATGCACGACAACTCTCGCCTGTTGTGTCGGCATCAATCGTAATTGCTTTTCCGCTGTTTCAATCGGTCTTCTCGGTACTTTCGGGACAGTACAACTCGAGGATAGGTCACTACGGTGAGCTTCTCTGGATAGGCTTCTTTCTCTGGACTTTGGGAGCAGCTCTCAATTGCATCTTCACACGAGACACACCGATAACCGCCATGGTGGTCATTCTTGCATGTCAAGGTGCTGGAGTCGGCTTTGTGTTCCAGCCCATCCTGGTGGCCTTGCAAGCGCATTGTACCAAAGCGAATCGAGCGGTTATTACGAGCAATCGCAATTTCCTGCGCTGTACGGGTGGGGCGATCGGATTGGTGGCGTCGGCAGCTGTGCTACAAGCACGATTAAAGAACAACCTTCCTACGGGTTTCGAGTATCTTGCCCTGTCGTCTTACAGTGCTCCAGATCTACAAGGCACAACAGCAGCGCAACGAAAGGGCGTTCTTGATGCGTATGCAAGTGCGAGCAGGAGCGTGTTCATCTTAAATGTGCCGTTCATGGCAATTTGCTTGATTTTATGCTTGTTTGTTAAAGACCGAGGACTGGTACGAGCGGAAGAGGTCAAGGATGAGGTGAAACACGCAGGCTTTGAAGCCGATCTAACCAGCGACTCGCGGGAGACTGTTGCTGAGGACGCCGACAAGAAGGATGTGATGCAGAGCGTCGAGGAGAAGTCTGAAACAAAAACGGCGAGAACCAGAAGGCTATGTGAGCGTGTTTTCAGGAGGCTGAGAGGATGAGAGACACTGCTAGAGACATCTGCTGGACATGATGTGTGCAGTTAGTCGTCTTCCGCACCGCCGATTCTGGCACGGAGACTGTCTTTTCGACCAGTTCTCCAGGCTTTGTCCCAGGCATCGACTTTGCCACCAACAAGCTCGACCGAGGAGGGATCCAGAAGAACAACACCTCGGGCAATGGTGGCTCGACGCAAGACGAGCTTCGTACCGATCGGGGTGGTCAGTGAAAGGCCTTCGATCCTGGTCATCTCGAATGCGTAGATCCTGGTGCCTCTCGCGTCTTGCAGCAGGAGCTTGTGAGGACCGAGGCTTTTGTCTGCAGCAGAGGCATCAGGTACAGCGCCGTTCTCGCCAAGCTCGCCGGGAACAACCCTCACGACTTCTCTGCCCTTGGTCGTCTCTCCGCGAGCGTGTGCTTCGAGATTCTCGATCTGGGACCAGCGGGAACGACCGACATCCTCAATGTCCAAAATCTGACAGACAACAGGACCGGGCAATCGTTGTTCGGCCACTTGCGGATCCAGAGCAGTCGAGGGTAGAGTATTTGATGTGGAAGGCTGGACTGAAGTAGTAATGTCTGTGGCGAGTAGTCGGAAGAGAGCAGTCTTCTGCAGAGCTGGAAGAGGAGTTGTCAAACGTGCTGTAGACGCGAAAGAGTCCAGCCAGGCTTTGGTTGGTGGAAGGCCGGATTGAGCCAGGGAGACGGCAATAGCTTCCGTGACTTGATGGCCGGATGGCATCTTGTCGAGACGATTGATATCAAAATGATCAAGGCAACACACTGTATCTACTGCGTGTGATTTCACAAGCACATGGATGGAAACTTGTGACAGCAGTAAAACATAGATTAAACGTTTGGTGCAGCTGCAGATGACCGAGGGTCTCAGTGGTCAGATGAGAGGATCAATATAGTCCATTCACCAGTCGACAACAGGCCGCTCCGGCACTCAGATATAATGGCAGCTACCTTCTTTTCTAAGGTACCTTAGATATGGTTGGAGGCAGGAACGGTACAGGGATACCAAAAAGAACGTCTGGCTTTTCTTACAGTGTGTTTCGTGTGCGGAGATATACTTGTAGGCTGCCTATAAAGGTCAAGCAGAGCGCATCAGCCAACAAACAGCCCAGCAGATGATAAGATACAACGAAAGATCTGGCAGCCTTGAGAATATGTATTTGTACTGTATACCGTACCCAGGTAGCCAGATAGCAGTGTACAGTAAGGTAAGGTACCTTGAAGGTATTAAAGAAAAGAGGAAGGGGGGAGGATGACCTCATCGCCTGCACCTGCCACTTTTCAGCGGGTCCTTTGAAGAAATGCGGGCGCAACTCCAGAACGGATCTGTTGTTTCGGGAAGGAACAAACAGGCAGAGATGTGTTATATTGTTTCTGTCTTCTCTTCTTCTTCTCATAAAACACACACCGACTCGAATCACAAAAGATAAATCCCAGGGCTGATCGGCTTCCTTTCTAACTATAATTATATTCCTTGCCTCGAGATTATCAAATCCGGTGGTCACCTGCCGACTTCCACCGCCGCTACTGCGTCTATTAGCATCACTACTGCGACTTACCCCTCGCCCGGATAAATCAAAGAAATAGAGCAGGAGAGAACGCCCGGCGCGCTTCAACGCCCCCAATATCATACTTGAAGATAGAAACAAAAACATGGCAGACTTCGTCACGAACCTCTGGGAATCCGTCTTCACCCCCGGCCCGACGCCGACTCTGCTTCTGGCCACCAACGCTACCTTTGCCTTTCTCCAACTCACCCTCGCCGCGCTGCTCGCCGCAACATGGAGTATGCACTTTGTCATCCTGAGCTTCCTCTGCGGCGGCCTCTGGTGGAGCATCAACTGGTTCGCCGACGAAGTGCGTCAAGCCCAAGAGAAGGAGGAGCAAGAGAAGCAGACCACAACAGAAGCAACAAAAGACGGAGAGAGCGGCGCTGATGACGAGGGAGGCGACACGGAGACGGAAGACCAAGTGTCCAAGTCTGTCGATTTTGTTCCCACTCCTGCAGACAAGGCCATCAGGGAGCGCATCATCAACGATATTCGCAAGCAGGGCCAGGCCACCACGGCACAGTCAGATTCTGCTTCCACTGCTCAGACTTCTGCTCTGCAAGTTCCTGCTGCTGCTGCCGCTCCGTCTTTTTCTGGAACAGATGCTCCCTCTCATTTCAGGTCGAACAGCGACGCCAGCCGCGACGCCAGCACCGACAGCGAGTGGGAGAAGGTCGAGAATGAGCGGTGAAACCTTTCTGCCTTGTCGAAATCCATATTCAGAATCACAAATGAACGACGCTTTTTCTCGGACGAGATTTCCATCTCTATATACCCCATCTTCGCTTCGCATGATTTGCTCTTAGACATCTCACCAATCGTCAAGACTTGTTTTTTCACCATTGCTTCCAGTCTTGTGCACTGATGCTTTGACTCTTTCATGCAGTATACACGAGCGAAACTGTAGACAGTTATGCGGCTTCTAAGGTTTGGTAGGTAGGCAAGGTTAAAGATGAGCCAAGACGCATCTGAGGTACCCAAGTAGGTTATCTATACGGGAGAGTGCTGAAGCAAACAAACCCCCTATCCAGTACCGAAATGCTTCAATCTAGTAGTCGTCATCACATCGTCTTTCTTCGGCGGTCTTCTTCTTCTTCTTCTTCTTCTTCTTCTTCTTCCTGTTCTCTCTCAAGACAGCATCGACCTTGACCCCCACTTCAACTCCATATAAGTCTTCTGCATGACCTCTAGTGCCCGAACCAGCACCTTGTCGTCATCACCTTCATAAGCAGCGACATCAACACCCTCCTGGAACGGGCGCCGCAGCACATCACAAACAGTGCCGACCTCCGGCACAACCCCAGTCTGGAAATAAGTCCTAGCGACCTTGGCAGTACACAGCGACGGCGACGACCAAGAAGTGTGGCCTTCAGAGTCCTGCACCAGAAGCGACGAGCCCCTGTAGTTCTCCGCCATGCGCTGCGCGTTGTCCAGAGGCGTCACGGGATCCAAAGTATTGCCTATGAACAAGATCGGGTGCGAGGTCGCGTTCGCGCCAAACGGGCCCGTGAAGCGCCATTTCGCTCGCGCCTGCCACCCGATGCACGACAGCCGCGTGTGGCTCCACCAGTCGCCTAGCACGGAGCTTTGGTTCTGCAGCGCGTGCCAGTAGGCTTGGAAGCCGCGCTCGTCGACGTCCCCTAGGCCTTCGGCGTCGGTGCAGAGGATTGCCATGGAGGCGTCGGCGCCGTTGTCGTAGGCTGTGTTGCATTCTTGCGAGAAGGGCCCTGCTGCTTGGCATTCTGTGCTTGGACAGGAGCAGGACGACGGCGTGTGTTCGACGTGCTTGAAGTCGGCGAAGAGGGATCCGTTGCCGCGCCACACGTCTGTCAATAGGTCTGCTACCATTGGCATGAAGATCAGTGGTTGGTACATGCCCAGCCGGACTGTGGATTTGACGTCGCTCCATGTGATGACATCTGGTCCTCGAGTTGGGGAGCTGGGGACGACGCGTGGGTGTGCGAATATGTCTAGTAGCAGATCTTCGTACTCCTTGCGGATCTTATCAGGACCGCCCTCCGAGAAGAAATTACAGTCTTGTGGTCCGGCCTCGGAACAGTACTGGAAGAATCGGTCGAGGATCTTGTCCGAGTCCTTGAGGTTCGATAACCATGATCCGAAGTAGTAGTCGTGAGAGTCAACCACGCCATCGAGCACCATGCGGTCGATTCGGTCTGGAAACATGGCCGCGAATGTCTGTCCGAGACTGTGTCATGACGTTAGTTCTGTAAACATTGTACCGACAGTTCTGTGTTTCCCAACACTCTTTTTGTGATTGTGATTGTGACAGTAGGAGATGGGACGAGCATAGGACTCAGCGACAGCCAGTACACAAAGTCCTACATGATATCACATAGTCATCTTTGCAAGGACAAGTATGAGATGTTGAAGCTGCGCCTAGAGAGCAGACGATCCAATGCGTCGCACAGACTACCAGAAAGGGACAATGAAGCATCACAACAACTTACAGTGTACCGTACGAGTTACCCCAATACCTAATCTTCTCTTTTCCCTGGTTCCGTCGTGTACGACGTGCGATAGACTGCGTCACATCACGTCCAGAAGTCAAATCATGTGCAATTTGCGCAGATCTTCCTTGTTTCTCCACCCACTGTGCATGTCGCTCAACGATTTCGAGCATGTCTCTTGCGACAGGCGAAGAATTTACATGCTCGCCAATGGCATCTGGACCGTCGAAACTGATTTTCGATCGAAGCGAACATCCTTCAGCAAGAGCCCGGGATCGATGCCAGTTGCGGAAAAAGGAGTCTTCGGAACTGCCCAGCAATCCCAGAGCTTCGTTCTGCATGCCCCATGCCTCACGAGACATTGAATCCGGAAAGCATTGAATCCCAGGGGTGGTACGACCGATACCTCGAGGATCGAACCCGATGATGTCGTGGTATAGAGCCGAGGCCTGCGCATTCGTCGCGTTGGGGTCAATCTCGGAGTCCACGATGGCTTGTGTAGCCATGCCGTTTCGTTTCACCTGTTCCACTCCAGATCCTCCAGGTCCGCCTGGATTGGTGAGGATGGCACCACCATACCGCCTTTTTGACATTGTAAGAAACAGGGAGGTTGCGCGAGGGTTTTTCCAATCAACGAAAGAGTACTCACGGATCTGTCACGGGCACTTTGGCAGGGAGTCGTATGACCGCCACTGCAACCTTGCTGCCAGCATCGTCCTTTCTGAGCCAGTCCATTGGCACATCCAATCGAGCGCACTCGTAGTCGTCGAAACATTTGTGGTAGATGAGTTCTGACGAAGGAACAATCTACGCTGCGTCAAAAGCAGTCACCTGCATAAACTATATTGCCTCGACTCACACTGTGCCACGAAAAGTCTGATCCGTCCTTCTCTATCACCAAGGGTGACATAACACCCTGATCTACCGTTGTAGCATCCTTGAATGCAGGAACCCAATCATGTGTACGAAACGCAGCCAACGAGAGCAGGCAAGCTGCTGTCACAAGGATAGACTTCCGGGGCCAAAACACTGATGACCTAGTGTTACGTCCGTCTGTATGGCCGTTGGTCACTTCCTGCGAGAGACCAGATTTCTCCCCAGACATTTTCGATTGCACAATTGACCAACTCGCGTGTCCAGCCGGACCTGGTGGAAAGAGTGCTAGAAATAACACTTAGATTGAATCACCGCCTGACAGATAAGCTTTCGAGAGGTGCAGTGAAGCGACAGGGGCCGAAGAGATGGTGTTTCATGCAGCTACGATGCACCTTGCGCACTCGAAACACAGCACTAGATACACAAAAAGTGATTTAAATGAAGCGTCGAAGGTCGACAAATATCAGACGATCTGATTGTTGAGACAATCAAGGGTACCGTATCTTGCTAAATAGCATGGTAGCACACCGCACCACCCCGCCTTTAGTAGAAACTTGCGAAGCGGACATACCGGGCACGTGTACAGTATCTTATCATACCTTATGCCAAGCTGTTTTTGGAAGATCGCGACGCAATGATCGACGGCGCCTTATGGAGGCATACATGCCTGAGATGTCCTCGGGGAGGCAATCGTGAGGTGTCGACGCTGCATTCGTAGTGCTAAATGATGCGGGCGCGCATCCGAGGGGGCAGGTTTATTGTTTGATATCGGAGATCGATTAGATCACAGCCTTTCCTGCGCTCAACACGATGGGTTGCACTGCAGCTGTGTGGCCCCCCGCGCGCAGGGTCTGTACATGTGCAGGGAAGCGCGAATCGGAGTTATACGAGGACCCTGTATTGATGCGAGGCAAAGATTGTTCGGGACGCCAAGTCTCCGGAGGCAGTTCACGGAACCAGCGCACGTTGGTGATCCACCTGGTCCGTAGGGTTTCGTTCGTTTTTGCCTCCACTTCCCCCCCGGTTCGACATTCCCTCAAGTAAGTTGCTCGGGGTTGAGTCGAACAGTGCGGTTGGTGCTTGTCGCTGACTACGTCTCAGCTCAATTGCCCGCGCACGAATATGTAATGCGATCGAGACCGCCGGCTCGAGCTAGAATGATAAGACAAGCGTATAGAAGGAGACTCTAGTCTCTCTCAGTCAGATCTGACAACCTTAGCCTCTTGCTACACATACTGTCCAGCCTTCCAAACTACTCCAGCACCTGCTGTGTCTGGTCCACTTTGGCATTTGGTCTTGTCGGACAACGTCTCTCTACGTTTAGCATCTCGTAGTAAGGTCAGGTCGTTGTATAGACGCCCGAACATGCCAGCTCAAAGAACAACCACCGAGGGCAGTTATGCCCAGACACCTCTGAACACCATCAAAGTGTACAGAGACAGAGGTAGGCGAGATATAGATGTGACGATATACAGATAGCTGAAAGGGAGAAGCCGCCTATGACTATTCGACAGTCCATTCAATATTCGCGTCCACTTTGGTGTCACATGTTTCGTTCATAGGCCTTGATGAGGACGGAGATCCCACTCCCATCAATCTTCCCTTGACCGCAGTACTTGGTGCTTATGACCCGCAAGATCCTGTACCTGATGACGATGGCTCCGCCGGCCAATACTATCGTCAGCAGCAAGACCTCGACAAGCCGATGGATCTGTATCTGCATGGTAACACTGCCATGATGCTCCGGAAGGGTGTTTTCAAGAACGGTGCAGTCAAAGTATGCGTAACGTCCACTAGAGGTGTGTACAAGAGTCCTACGATGAATAAAATGCAGAATTTGCTGATGAAGTCACGAAGTTGATGGAGTTGTGCTGAACTTTACACCGAACGGACATTCCCTGAATTATCGCTCTGCAGTCATCCATGGCACGGCTGAAATGGTGACCTCACCAGAGGAGAAGCACTATGCAATGCATCTCCTAACAAATCACATGATCCCTCGTAGATGGTCATCCGTGAACCCGGTGACGCCTTCAGCGATGAAGAGTGTACAAATAATGCGAGTCAAGATTCGTGCTGCGTCCGCAAAAGTCAGAGCCAAGAATATGGGACTTGCGGACAGTATTGCAATCGCATCTAAACGAGACGACGTCTATTCCGGAGTCATTCCCCTGCACGAGGTCTTGGCCGAACCCATTGAGAGCGGATATTGGCCCGGAAGGCCGGTACAGCAGCATCTCCGTGACTGGATCAAGCATCGGAACGCTGCAGAAGAAGAGTACGCTGTCGGGGCAGCGCAGAATCTTGCAGAAGAGGCAACCAAGATAGCAGAGCAGCGAGAGACAATGCAAGCAAAATCGAAATGAGAATTGACCCTTTTTCCTTCGAGGTACCCATTAGGTCTAATCACCTTGATAATTGGACTATTACGGAGGACGTTTCAGACAAGCTGGTATTCATTATGGATGCCTCTCATCAAAGCTCCTGATACATCCCCCGTGATATCACTGTGCCACTTGCTGAAGGACTAAGTGGAAGAACCCCAGCAGCGTCAAAAGTAGACCACATATGGAGCTTCATCTCTCCATACCCACATCTGGGTCGCTTCGCTTGGTCTCCACGATGTTTTGCTTGTCTGATAAGCGTAGATTTGGCAACAAAAGGGCAAATACTATGACGGGTGCAGATATAGCAAGTGCTGTGATGGAGATGTACCTCATGATATCAGAGTACTACGCAGATTAGTAATAAGCGGACTACCTTGTTCATGAATATGTACGTACGGCTAAGTTCGTAGCAGTTCTTTCAGCGGTGCCCCACGCAGGTAGATCCGACGCCAGAATCGAATTGTAAATAGCTTCGATGGTTTGCGGTGATGCTTTATCGCCCATGCGGTTTCGCAACGCTTCCTTGAAATTGTTGGTATATATGCCACCGGCAGTAGTACTGCCTAGACCGGAACCTAGACAGATGGCAAGCATGACTAGAGCAGAAACTTGAGCCATTTCAGCATGCGGGACAACCACTTGCTGCATCGGTAATCAGAAAAACATATTCAATGGTTTAGCCAGCTCACACAGACGTACCGCGATCGTGAGGCAAACTATCTGGATCACTCCAGACCCAATGCCTTGAATAGCCTGCACAATGAACAATTCCGCGTCACTGTTGTTAGCCCCTCGAAGATGTACCATGAGCCCAAACCCGCTGATGCAAGAATTAGCAAGTAGGGATTCAGATCAGACATTCCGTTGTATGCTCACACAGTGCGAACAAGACAAGCAACAACCACAGTCCACTTGTAGCTTCTCGACCTCGAGATGATTAGCCCTGCGATCATTGCTACCAGGCATTGGACAACACCATTGATGTATGTGTAGAACGTGGCTTTTCTGACGCTGTAATTGTGAGCCACGACGGCCCAACTGTACAAATACTGATGAGATGCGGAGAATGCCAACTCATCCAAGAATCCAATCTTTATAACAAGCACGATGCTTAGATTTCGGAAGTATCGTGGGGGCATCATCGGATGCTTAGAGACATAGGCTTCGTATGGGACTAATATCAGGAGGAATGCTAGTCCCAAGATGAGCAGAGCGATTATCCAGCCAGTGTGCCAGGCTTTTGGTGCTGTAGCTGCCAGTGAAATTGGGAGCAATAACATTGCCGATCCCACCCAGAGAATGGACAACCCACCAGCATCGATGGATGAGAAGAATTCCAAAGTGGTTATCTTCTTTGTTTTTATGATACCAAGCCGCTTAGCTTTGCGCTGATAGTACCAGAGTGTAATTACAAGCAGGCTGGCACTTGGAGGCAGAATGAATCCTAGCATGCCAATACCCCATCGCCAGCCGATCCCGTTGACGACGGAGTCAGAGATCACGGCTGAAACCCAAGGCATGACAAGAAATGGAGAGAAGCTTACAGCAAGGCCGAAGGTTCGCCACCGAGCTGTGGTATTATCCGAAATGATGAGGTCGTTAAGGATATTTGTACCAGCCTGACCAATGGAATACACAACAACTCCGACAGCATATGTTGCGAAATTACTGCTGCCACTGCAAAGAATGTATGATAAGACATAGCAGCTGATCGTAAAGCTGTATGTTGAAGCTCTACCAATGACATCGGAGATTTTGGCAATAGGTGGTTTTGTCACTGCTGCTCTGTGCGATACGTGTTTAGCCAAACTCTGAGACATGAATCCGATATGACTTACACAATGATTGCAGCAGTGCTGAGCGCTGCCTTGTTGGACAAGGCATCGTACGTCGAAGGAGCGTAGCTTTGGTAAACGTAGACAGTACTATTGTCGAATTCGCTTGGAGCGCAATTAGTATGTATAGACGGACTTCATAGCGAGCGCTGAGCTCACTAGACGATCATCACCAACGACAGGCTATTGGACAAGGTGTAAGAATACCATCTGCACGAGTATCATTGTTGGTCGAAGTAGCAATACTGACCTCGCCCAGAGAAGGTATCTGCCATATTTTCCAAATACTGCCTTTGCTCCCTCTGCCTCAGTAACGCCACGTGCTTCTAGCGTTACCTGAGCTGGCCCTTCTAATCGAGCAGGAATAGGCAGGTCGTCGAGAGCGTAGTTATCGACATCGTGAGGAGCGATCACCTCCACTTCAACTTCTGTTTTGGATGCTATGACTTAGCCCGTGCAATGGCACCCATGTCAATAGGAGGAAGCGAATAGAAGATTATTGACTAGCAAGAGAGTGGCAACTGCTTGTACATGGACTCTCTCGTAAGGCAGCCACGCCATGATTGATTTTCATTTGTAGCAATCTCAACAGCACAGTAGGGTCATTTTCAGATATAACGTCAGATGGAACGTCCAGAGAGAAATGCCACCATAAATTGTTGTTACGCCCACCTGAAGCACAAGAGGCTGGAATTGCACACAACGAAATTGTAGACACTGCAGTATTGAAGCTCCGGGACTGACCTTCCGCGAGCAAGGGCACTGATGCCTCGCCCATCGTACTAGCGCCACGTTCCTGCATCTCCAATACTCAACTCATCTTTTGAGGCAATTGTGACCAATTTGTATTGTTGACAAAAGTATACGCAAGCACATAAGGCAACTAGAGGAAGCAAAGGTAAGCGGTTGAGGTAGATGCAGATAAGGCAATAAACTCTAGCAAGGTGGAGACGTCCCTGTCTGTGAGCTACACGAGTCAGCATCGTCTTCGTCAACACTGTATCCCCACGTCAAGAGCTCTGTTATCTTATCTGGAGTGAATGGCACAACTCATGAGGTCGGTTCGAGATCCCCTCTTGGCAGAGCTTCAGGGTCATCCCCTAACCAGAGCAGGAACGCGCACACCTTAATCAATCTTGGCTAGACAGATACAATGTACCGCCGATAGGGACCACAATCGTCGTAGGGTCTGGTCCTACGAAGCGAGCATGATACCTGTCACTAATCAATGCAGCTGGATCAAGTGAGGTTTCTTATGTTACGTTCGCGCCATGAAACTCACCGTTTCTTCGCGTATCATCGATCATGATTCACTATAAAGCAAGATCATCCCTCTCTACAGGCATCATGATGCTTCACATCACAACATCATTCCCTGACCATCCATAGTCTACACAATGGCAAAACTATCCTGGCAATCAATCGCCGCGGCGAAGCGACATGAGCTGGAAGATGCTATCTCCGAGTATAAGATTGAGGAGTCATTGTTGGATGGCACCAACACAACGAGCTGGCCAAGCGCTTCTGGGCTCCTGTCCCCTCGCGAGCTGAAGATCACGGAATCGCGAGCGGTCGACCTTGTTGAAAAGCTGAGAAGTCGTGATTACTCAGCGGTAGAAGTCACAGTTGCTTTTTGCAAGCGAGCGGCGATAGCTCAACAGGCTGTGCGTGGTATGCCACGAATGCGTTGATGATAACATTCTGACTTTCTATCACAGACTAACTGTATTGCGCTCGTTCTCTTCAAAGAAGCTGTAGAGCAGGCCCGAGCTCTTGACGAGTGTATGGAGAAGAAAGGCAAGCCGATCGGACCCTTGCATGGTCTGCCAATCTCTGTGAAGGAGCACATCTTCCTCAAGGGCACCCCCGCCACATCTGGATTGATTGCATGGAAGGATGTGATCAGCCCTCACGATGCTTTGATTGTGAAAATTCTTCGAGAAGCAGGCGCGGTGTTTCACGTCAAGACCACGAACCCTCAGACATTGATGGTGAGTTCCATGCACGTACCAGCGACCGCCTAACTGACTTTACAAGGCGCTCGAGACCGATAGCAACCTTTTCGGCAGGACTGTCAATCCTTTTAATAGAAATCTGACTCCCGGTGGTAGCTCAGGGGGTGAGTCTGCGATAATTGCCATGCGGGGTAGTCCTCTTGGTATTGGTACCGATATTGGAGGTTCAATTCGTGCGCCAAGTGCATTCTGCGGTGGCTGGGGCTTGAAGCCCAGTGTCGCTCGCATCCCCCATGGTGGACTCACTGGTCTGCACGCTGGAATGGAGAACATCATAGGATGTGTTGGACCCATGGCGAATAGTGTCGAAGATCTACGTCTCTTCTGCAAGGTGGCGTTGGACTACGAGCCTTGGGATCATGAGCCCTCTCTGATAGGAATCCCTTGGAGATCAACGACCGTGAATGATATCCCCAAAAAATTGACCATCGGAGTTATCAGGCATGACGGCATTGTCGCGCCGCACCCGCCAATCGCACGAGCAATGGAAGAGACCATCGACGCTCTCCGTGCTGCCGGTCACGATATCGTCGATTGGGACCCGAAGTATCACCTGCCTTTGCTCGAATGGATTGGAAAGGCATACTTCCTTGACGGCGCTCAAGAATACCGCGATATGACGGGCCCATCGGACCCCGCTGTACCCATCATCAAGTGGCTTGTCGATGAAGCTGGCGAGCGATGCACCTTAGAAGACTCATGGCAATGCAACCGGGACCGAGACTACCTGCGAACTTGTTATGCAGAGCAATGGCGCTCGATGGGAATCGATGCCATCCTCTGTCCTGCCAACGCCTCCGCAGCATCGGCGCATGGCGAAAGTAGATACTGGGGTTATACTTCCGTTTTCAACGTGCTAGATCTCCCTGGCGTCGTGTTCCCTGTCACATGTGTCAAAGAGACAGACACACGAGCCTCTACTCTGCCAATAATGAGTCCAAAGGACCAGGAGTATCGCGATTATTACAAAGAGGGACCCGCCAAATATCGCGATGCTCCAATTTGTCTGCAATTGGTAGGCAGGAGGTTGCAGGAAGAAAAGCTGCTGGCCATGGCCGAGTCCGTGCAACTAGCGTTGACAAGGTAGAAGGAGAAAGGCAGCATAATGAAGGGGGCGGCGTCCGTGGGGGCCGCGCCTTCAGGTCAGGTCACAGGTCAGGATATCGGAGCGAATTCCTTGACCTTGTGCTACCGAACCACACTCTAAAGATACCAAGGCGTGATATTATTGACATCTTACATGTACTCTTTGCCTTGCCTATCATATTCCCAAATCACGAATCCTTTTCTACGCATATCTCGCCGCTGTATGGTTTACCGGTATATGTACCACATGCTGCAATCGTATTATTCAACGCTGATCAGCAATGACGCGAACGGGAACGCCGGTGGCCCTCTCACATGCCTGCTAAATACACCTCCGCCCCACGGTGTCGAGCAGCTCGGTCCGTAGCGAACCATCTGCCTCCTATACTTGTTCCGAGTGTCATCACCTTATCTCATAGACCTTGATGGTACCGTCTTCGGACTTTCTTCCGTTGTTTTAGCTTGCGGGACGACGGACGGGAGTGCCGCCCCGCCAAGCCATACGGATCCTTGCCCAAGTCCCTGTAGATGTCTTCTTATCGTTAGACCCCAGACTACAACATTCTACCCATTATCCTCAATACCAAAGTGTCCGCAACATTATTTGCATTTCTTACGATTTGGATCTCCGTGGTATGCTGAATTATGTGCGTGTGCCCGACACCAAATGTCACAGATGCGGGGCACGGCAAGCCGCAGATCCAACGCCTGCTGGACTTGCAAATTGCGGCGGAAGAAATGTGATGAAGATCAACCTGCCTGCACAGCTTGTGTGCAACGCACGATTACTTGCCATGGATATAATCCCGAGAAGCCGTCCTGGATGGATGGTGGGCAAAATCAGAAGGCTGAGCTCGACCGGATTCAACACATCGTCAAGGAAAACAAGCGCAGGCAGAGGCGGATTCAACTGCAGCAACAGCGACCTTTGACAAAACGACGAACATCACATGTAGCCAGTCAACTTCGTTCAGAGGTATCACAGAATAGTACCAGTGACCTGGTGGTTGCGGAATCATGTAGAGAAATGATGCTGAGGTGGGTTATATGTATTTCGTACGTGTGTGCCGAGATACTGCGACTTGCTGACAGGGGATCTATCAGTCATGGGATAACAAATGTAGAGATCGACGACCTGGAAAACCATGTTCATGGCCACAATAGCGCTGCTCCTTCTCAAGTATCTCCTGTGGCTGGGTCCATTAAGTCATATACGCCAGTTAACAATCAGACCAATGCGTCCATAGCGACACCAGATACTTCTGGATCGGGCTGCTCACAGCTCCCACGCAGTACTTCACAACTTCGTTTCAATAATGCAAGGGAAGCAGAACTACTAATGCATTATCTTGATCAGGTCTTTGCTCTTCAATTTCGTTTTCATCAGCCCTCAGTCAGTGCTGGGGGTAGAGGCTGGCTCTTGTGGTTGTTGACGGAAACTCAGCCCTTATATCATGCAGCACTTTCGCTGGGCGCTCTCCACCAACATGCGTTGAATGATAATGCTAATCGACATGACATCTTAGTCGAACTCAACGAGCACCATACTCGTGCTTTGCAAGAGGTTCAAAGATTTCTACAACACGAGTATGACTCTTCCAATACAGATACAGGCGATCGTGGAAAGAAGAGAAACCTCCAAGTCCTTGCATGCGGTGTGCAATTCATCAGCTTTGAGTTGTTCCGCGGAGGCATCAACGTTTGGGAGCCGCATCTAAAATACCTTGCGACTTCACTTTCGCTCACACAAGGAAACAGCGAGGTGATGAGCGACCACACTCCTAGCTCATCAACTCCAATGAACAGAAACATATCGAGCTCCGAGAGCTTGATGGACACGGCCGAACACTTTCTGACCGGCGCTGTTCTCTGGTTCGATATCATAGCATGTGCGTCTACTGGAAAGGGCCCATTGATGAAGAACAAACACGAGCGTCTGCTCGTAAGTGGTCAAGTCAACCTCGCCAATATTATCGGCTGCCATGCTTGGGTGGCCGTCCTCATAGGCGAGATAGCACAGATCCACCAAGAAGCGCAGGAACACACACTCTCCACGTGGGAGCTTGTGGAGCGAGGAAATCCGATCCGCCAACGCTTGATGACAGGCATCGGCGCTCTACGTGAGGAGGTAGAGCATGCTTTCTCTACACTTGGGAGAACTCAACTTATGCTCAATACAACCGCTCGCACAGAAGCAGTTCATCGGGCTGTGACGTTAGCTTTTGCGCATGCCACACAGGTTTACCTCAACTCCACGGTCATGGGTGCTTTCCCTTATACTCAGGAGATGCAGACAAGCGTGAAGCAGGCGGCAAACGCACTCCAAGAGATGCAGAATGTCTGCGACATACAAGATGCTCGTAGTCTAGTATGGCCCATATGTATCGCCGGATCAATGGCTCATGATCCGACCTTGCAGTCATTCTTCAGAAAGACGATTGTCGACCTGGGCAGAGGAGCCCATGACTTTGGCAATTCTGTTACCGTACTCCGTATCATGGAGAGGTGCTGGCTATACTGGCGCGAACGAAGCCCGAGCAGTAGTCGGATAGGCTATAGCTGGCTAAGTGCCATGGAGGAAAATGGCCAACGCGTGCTATTAGTCTGATGAGGGGCTCGATCGCCCGCTTTTGGCGTCTGTTTACAGCTCAATCCATCTTTGGCGTAGAGGGTTTGGTGACTGTATCAGCAGCATCTTTCGTTTCTCTTGCTGCAAATTTTTATTTTCGGATGATGATACCCCCCTATGTCTGGTGTGAAGCCGCCAAAAGTGCGAACTTGCCAGACAAAGTATGAGATAACTTCAGCATATTTGTATCACGACAGTTCAATCTCGGTTTTTGAGTTGTTTATTACTGCATTCACGTACATGGACCACAAGATGATATGACTCAGCGCTTTGTGCAGCGCCGCCTGTGCTTCTCAGCCCGGCTGCCAGAACATCCGGCGTGGTGAATATGATCAGCATGTTATCACCCTGATTCAACGCACAAGATGATATGCATCGTATCGCACACCTCCTCTAGTCTTCGAGTATGACGTCTGTGAAGTGACCAAATTTCTCGAAATTCTGTGATTCTACGCCGCGCCACAACTTGAGCAGATGCTGGACGATGCAGCTGCCCACTTGTACAGGGCTGTCAATGCTCCGTACATACCGATCGACCTCGACACTAGATGTTGGCGGATTATGGTGAGACATGGGAGGCTGTGTGGATGCTCAACAATAGATTTCGCACTTCTGGACCATTACTTTTCCATCCGAACACGAGACTATGAAGGAGTGGTTGGTACAGTTATGTGTAGCGACAAGTCAGAGACGCTGCCCTGAACCTCTGATTATTAGAGAAAATGCATCCGGCAGTAGGCATGATCGACGTGGCAGCGGGCCGGTGCCTGCGCACGGATCAATGCTTCACCACACTCTGTGCATCATCTCAATTTGGAAATATTTCTTGTAATTACGATTGGTGCACCTAGCCTTACAATGATTCTCTGTCGCATATCGTGCTGTAAACATCATCTTCAACCTCTCCATTTCTCTGCGTGACTGTTCCAGGCATGAGTTCTACTGAGTGGTGACGGCGGGATCCTACCTGCCTGCTACGAGTAAGAATTCTGCTGTCGAGACCGAGGCGGAGATAGAGTTATATTACCGCGCCTATAATTGTCTACAGACTTCGAGCTTGACTGCCAGCCCCACGCCTTGCGTTTCATCTTCTGTGGATTCTGCTGTACAGACCGACTCCTCGTGGGTTCGATGTCACCGTAACGAGTGTTCTTGGAGACTATATTGAAGATGGACTTGGTCCGCTGTCTTATGAAACCGCCTATTCTTGCTATGATGCGTGTCAAGTTGCTGCTTCGCGTGCATGGCTGAGAGGCGAAGGCAAGAGCAAGCTAACATGATTTCGATCAATTTTCTGTCCCTACTGATGTTGCGATGCCTTGACGGGATCTGAGCATCGAAATTGTCCAATAATCATAGCACTATTGAGACCCAGACCTCGACGGCCTGGTAAAGTGCCCAGCCGCAGGTCATTCACGTTCGTGGAAGAATGACAGTATATTTATTTCCCGAAAAGCCCGGATCTTTGCCAGGAACGACTGCCGCCGCGGAGCCAGATACCCGTTCTCCGGGGGTCAGGAGTGCAGATCAGCTAGCTGTCAATGTCTGGATATTGCTCTGAGACAGCTTTTGCACTGTCCGTCCGGTGGCCGATCGCTATGGTGCGGCAGCCTTGCTGACTCGAGCTCCAAGAAACCAAGGCTACACCTTCATCGATTGCACATGAAGACCCCTGTTCGAGCTCTGCCACCAGGGCATGTGGAGTGGCAAGTCACAATTCTGGTAATATTGTGAAACAAGTGGCCCGGAATAGTAATTGGATGACAGACTCCTGAGAGAGACGTCAAGGCTGCTTGCAATAGAACGGTGTAGGTATAAAGTGGTCGAAGTGTCTCTCCTGTTGATCATACCATTCACAATCACAATCATTTTCTCTATTCCCTATATCTGCCAGTCCAGACGGCATTCTTCTCTCGTTTTCACCAACTAGCACATTCACTCTCTCAATCATTCAGTCATTCTTTTGAACATAATATATAATTTTTTGTCACTCATTACAACTAATATTCCACAATGAAGGTTACTTCCTCAGTCATCGCGGCGACCGCCTTCATGGGCCTCTCTTCGGCTGCTGCCATTGAGAAGAGAAACCCCGACACCAGCGAGGTTTTCACCAGCTGGAGCACCGCATACAGCTGGACTTCGACCTACGGTGGCGACACCACCAGCTGGTCCACCAGGACCATTGACTCTGCCGCCAACGCTGCCGCCACCAACGCATTGGGCGCTGGTAGCAAGACCAGCTTGCCTGCTGCTGCTGCCCCTGCTACCACTGGTACCGCAGGACAAGGCGCCGGACTCGGACTCGGTGCCGGTCTTGGCCTCGGTGTCGGCGCTGGTGCGAACAGTGCCGGCCTCGGTGCTGGTGTCAGTGTCGGTGCCGGGGTTGGTGCTGGTGCAAACGGTGCTGGTGCTGGTCTCGGTGCCGGTGTTGGCGTTGGCCTTGGTGCCGGCGCTGATGGCCATGGTGCTGGCCTCGATGTCGGTGTCGGCGCTGGTGTGTCCCTTGGTGGTTTGGGCAACATCTCTCTCGGCGCTGGACTCGAAGTCGACATCTCTGCATCCGCTGATGCATGGTCTCTCATCGAGATCATCAACAAGGAGGTCTTCGTCCTGACCGGCCAGATCAGTGAGTCGATATAGCTCTGTTCTTGAAAAGTGCATCACTAACAACTTCCTCAGACTCCACCTGCAAGGGCCTCACAAGCTCCAGCCCCCAGAACCTCCTCTCCCCCGCTCTCAAGACCGTCGAGACCGAGATTGCTCAACTCACCCTCCTGATCAGCAGGGCCCAGCACCAATGCGCTAAGATCGGAGCCGGCGTCGAACTCGCAGCCGGCCACACCACCGCCGAGCTCTCTTCTCTCCTCTCTGCTCTCCTCGTCGAAGTCGAATTCACCATCAGCGCCACCATCTCCATCTTCGGCCTCGCGACGCTCAACACCGTCGTCCACACCCTCCAGGTCGTTCTCGGCGGTCTCGTCAGCTCCCTCGGCTGCATCGTTTCCGGCCTCTTGACCCTTGTTGCCGACACCCTCACGGTCGTTCTCGGTGGCGTCACCGGTCTCGTTGGATGTGTCCTCGGTGGTGTCCTAGATGTCATTCACTTCATCCTCTAAGGGGTGGAACCACGGCATTAGAATTGTGTAGAGAGAGAGGAGTTGAGAGACAGCGAGAGACAAGGAATTCACAGACAGGTCATGCATGCAAAGTAAATACAGAAATCCGAAGAAGACGGCAAACTATCAGTAGCCATGTCTGCATTACTAAGGAACTAATCTTAATGTTGGAGTATACGAAGAGCGCAGGTGTGGAGAAGAAGAAGAAGAAGAAGAAGAAGAAGAAGAAGAAGAAGAAGAAGGAGCAGAAGCACAAGAAGAGGACAGGCCGGGCCGAGTAGAAAGAAGGATAAGATATGGAACACACGATATTCAGTGCTAGCCTGTTTCTTCTACTCATCTATAACCTGTTCTCACCAAACATTTCCAAAAGCCTTACCTTCTTCCAAAGAGGAAAAAAAAATCAAAGAGTTCAGAGTAATAGTAGAACCTATAATGTGTCATATTCTTATACATAGAGTTAGGGCGAGAGATATCCCAAGATCCGCATCGAGTCGGTAAATTTCATTTATTGTTTCCTACCTCATACGAATGCAGAAGTTTCGATTTTCGAGTTACGTTCTGTTCACAGCAAATTGAAAGAGAGAAAGGATCAACCATCTTACTTGGCGCTGATGCCGCCATCGACTTCGAGAACAGTACCAGTAACAAAAGGCGAGTCAAGCAGATACGAAACAGCCTTGGCCACATCGTCGACCTCACCCAAGTGTCCGACGGGCTGAAAGGCGGCCGCTTGTTCCTCGCTCCACAGGCCCTCGTCGAAGAATCCTTGCATCATGTCTGTGCGAATGCATGCTGGGGCGACGGCGGAGATGGTGATGCCGTCTTTGGCGTAGTCTAGCGCTGCTGTGCGGGTGAATCCAATGACCTTTGGTATGGATCAGCTTCTTGTTCTTTTTGGATGCTCTGAATGAATTGATGAGAGAAAGGAACTCACGGCGTGCTTCGAGGCCGTGTAGATTCCACACCCGGGGACGCCGTGCAATCCACCCGTCGAAGCCATGTTGACGATGGCGCCCCTTTTGTTGGGCAGCATGGCTTTGATCTGAGCCTGCATGCACCAGAAGACGCTGAACACATTCACAGTGAAGGCATTCTCGAGATCTTCGAATCTCTGCTCTGCGAATGGTGCAGCGCCAACTGTTATGCCAGCGTTGTTTATGGCGGCGTCTAGTCGTCCGTGGGTGCTCAGGATCTTGTCATGCAGAGCAATGACTTGGTCGCGTTGGGACAGGTCGGCTGCAATGAAGGAAGCTTTGCCGCCCGCAGTCTCGATGTCCTTGACGACCTAGAAGAAGAGAGCGTTGAGGGTCAGACTGGTCAAGTCTAGCAGGTGAAGCAGAGACATATAATTCGCACCTTTGATCCTTTTTCCACATTTCTGCCAGAAATGACAACAGTCCAGCCTTCGCGACCCAGACGACGGGCGACTCCCTCGCCAATGCCACGGGTGCCTCCAGTGACCAGGACTACTTTTGACATTTTGTTAGACTGGCTAGGAGTGTCTAAGTAAGGGTGAAGCGAGGGAAGACGTGTGGTACAGAGAAAGAGTGATGATATGCTTATATGCTCCATTTATAATCGATGGCGACTTACATTTTTGCTTATTGATCTGTCCCACCTACATGGTTGACGCGTTGCCATTAGAGGTAATCTTTGGTGCAATCGCAGGATATAGATTGCGCAGCTGCGACCTTGAATCCTGCGGGGCACATTCGAACGGAGGTGCCTGATTTGCGGAGTCGTCAGGAGCGGTGCTTACCAATATATCTTACTTGTAAGCTTCTCAAGAGCGATGTAACAGGCGAGAGTGAAGTTCTGGCTCCAGCATTCTCGGACGTCGCTTGTGGCACGCTGTAATGATAGGGATGGTCCGATGGAACAATCATCGTAGGCAATGGCCGCAGCACTCGTCCAGTTTCATGCGAGTTGGCGAATACCTCCGCTTCGGGCTGAATGTGACTCCAGCGGGTGGCATTCGACCGAACCATGCTTGCTATCCTGGTCGTTTGTCTTTATATGGTGATGTAAGTAACCAGTTGGTGAGGCAGCTCATCAACCCAGTCAGGTCTCACCGATAGCCGCATTGCAAGTAAAAGTCCTCAATGGTCACAAAGCACTATTCCGACAGATGTTCTCGAGCTCGTGTGGGGCACAGTGTAGGTTATAGAGAGAGGTAACATCATGATGTTATTATCAGAGGTCTCGGTGCAGTACTCATGGTCACGTAGGTAGTATGATAGAGGTCGAGGTATTTCAACTATGCGGACAGGGTTCCCGTCGAGTCGCGAGCAACTCGGGACTGCGGACTCCGGACGCCGGACTCGTACAACTAAGAGTTAGGGTGACACGACTGACAGGTTGTCCTTTTGCAAAGACGAGTAATTAATGCAACTACTGTATCGACAAGGACAACGATAAAGACTCGACAAGGTCCAGGGTCGGGAGGGGAGGAGAGATCATGTCACCAGAGCGGTGGTGGTGGTGGTGTCACCCCAAGCGCAATGGCCCAGCAGAGCAAGGTAATTAAGGTAGATGCAGGACAGGCAGCCGGAAGAGCCGAAGGCGGCCGATTGGGAGGAGACAGAGAGCAAGAGAATAGAATAGGGCCGAGGCTTCAGAAGTGTTGGCCGAGAAAGGGCCCCTCCTTTCCCTCCCAAGAAGAAAAAAGAGCCCCGCCAGCCAGCAGCCAGCGTGTGATGGAGTGATAATTAAGGTGAGGCCTCAAGATCAGGGATTGGGTGAGGTGCGCTGACACTCTCGAATAGGTCTTCTGAGCGGAAAAGGAATAGAACAAAACCCAGCCGACAGTTGTTTTTCTTTCTGCTTGTTCAACAATAATAATATCATCCATTTGAGTGTAGAGTGTCCATCTTATCACATCCCACCAGTCTACATTTACCCTTCACCTCTTTCTGCCATCTTCCTGTCCATCTACGGCAACATTCTCAGCAGCAGGTCATATCTATTTGAAACCAAGTAAGTTTCCTCTTTGTTCTGTCCATTTGTGAACAATGTCACTGCGTATGGAATACAAGTCCTCTATCGGAGGGGTACATCAAGTGACGGCTGTTCAACGATATGGAAATGGAAGTCACTGTAAAGCTTAATAAACGCAGCTTCCTGTCTGGTTTGTTACTGACGCCAAAGTCGAATCTCCAACAGCCTCGCTTTCTTCTTCCTTTTCGTCACCACCACTCCACCACCAAACCTCCACCTCGTCACAAATCACGCACATCATGGCAGACGTCAAGCAAAAGGCTGTGCTCATCTGCATCGACGGATGGGGCATCGGCGGCGCCCACTCGGCCAAGGACGGCAACGCCATCCTCAACGCCGACACTCCCTGGATGGACGAGTTCAAGAAGGAGGGCAGCGACATGACCGAGGGCTACACGGAACTCGAGGCTTCTTCGCTCGCCGTCGGTCTGCCCGAGGGCCTCATGGGCAACAGCGAAGTCGGTCACCTGAACATCGGCGCCGGTCGTGTTGTCTGGCAGGACGTTGTCCGCATCGACCAGACGATCAAGAAGGGCGAACTCAACAAGAACGAGAACATCAAGAAGTGTTTCGAAAGAGCAGTGAAGGGCAACGGCAGACTACACCTGCTGGGTCTCGTGTCGGACGGCGGTGTGCACGCAAACATCTCGCACCTCGTCAAGCTCATCGACGTGGCCAAGGAGTACAAGGTGCCCGAGGTCTACATCCACTTCTTTGGTGATGGCCGTGACACGGACCCCAAGTCTGGTGCTGGCCACATGAAGAGTCTCCTCGAACACTGCAAGCAGACCGGTGTCGGCAAGATCGCCACTGTCGTCGGCCGTTACTACGCCATGGACCGCGACAAGCGCTGGGACCGCGTCACTCTGGCCATGGACGGCATCGTCAAGGGCGAGGGCGAGGAGTCGACCGACCCCGTCAAGACCATCGAAGAGCGCTACAGCAGGGGAGAGACGGACGAGTTCCTGAAGCCCATCATCGTCAACGGCAAGGCGGGTCGCGTGCAGGAGAACGACACTCTCTTCTTCTTCAACTACCGCTCCGACCGTGTGCGTGAGATCACTCAGCTCCTCGGAGACCAGGACCGCTCTCCGCGTCCCGACTTCCCCTACCCTGCCGGCATCGACATCACCACCATGACCCGCTACAAGACCGACTACACCTTCCCCATCGCTTTCGCTCCTCAAGTCATGGACAATGTCCTCGCCGAGTGGTTGGCCAAGCAGAAGGTGCACCAGTGCCACGTCGCCGAGACGGAAAAGTACGCCCACGTCACCTTCTTCTTCAACGGTGGTGTCGAGACGCAGTTCGACAACGAGGTGCGCGACATGGTTCCCTCTCCCCGCGTCGCCACCTACGACTTGCAGCCCAAGATGAGCGCCATGGCTGTCGCCGACAAGCTCAGCGAGCGCATCGCCGAGGGCAAGTTTGAGTTCCTCATGAACAACTTTGCCCCTCCCGACATGGTCGGCCACACCGGCGTCTACGCCGCCGCCGTCGAGGCCTGTACCGAGACCGACAAGGCCATTGGCAAGGTCTACGAGGCATGCAAGGCCCACGGATACACTCTGTTCATCACCGCCGACCACGGGTGAGTTTTCCCCCTCTTCTTTCCAATTTTGACCCTCCAATCATACTGACGACATGACAGAAACGCCGAGGAGATGCTCACCGAGGAGAAGACGCCCAAGACGTCTCACACGCTCAACAAGGTTCCCTTCGTCATGGCCAACGCCCCCAAGGGATACTCTCTCAAGAAGACCAACGGTGTCATTGGCGATGTCGCCCCCACCATTCTCGCCGTCATGGGACTTCCTCAGCCCGAGGAGATGACTGGCACTTCTCTGCTCATCAAATCGTAAGTTTTCTTGTCAAGAGCACCCGCCACTGCGAAGTTTTGTTTTTGTTGTCGTGTTTTGTTGCCAGAAAGCGAGAGGAGACATTAGAGACTTGCATTATTGGAAACAAGGAGGACTCATGATTATGATGAAGAAGACGAAGAAGAAAAGAAGAAAGGAAGACGATTAGAAATATGGAACCGTCGTCTTGTCGATTTTTGGCATGGAGGATATCGGTCCAATAGACTTTGTTGATTTGATCCATCTGCCCCTTTTGTCGTTGTTGTTGTTGTCTTGTCTGATCGCGTCGCATTGCATTGTATCTGCCCTCGACCTCATAAATCCATGTCAACACAAACGAATAAGAAGAGAAAAAAGGACCCCGGCTGATTGGTAATGACCTTTTCTTTTTTGTGTCGACTATAGGGACCAAGACAAGTCATCATCATCGTCAGAATCAATGCCGCCCAACAAGCGTCAGAAGACCCAGGAGTAGACAGACCTGTTTGCCGATGAATATGTTTAGAAGGGAATAAAAAGAAAGATTACCTGGGTATCATTATTGGAAACATTGGAGAGATATACCTTGGAAAAGATAGATGCAGGTAGGCGGGGAGGATTGCACCTTCCTCGATGAGAAGAGACATAGAAGGAAGAAGGGAAAATTACAATGAGTCAGACAGCCTACTCATAGACATGACAATGTCTTTGGAGAGTTGGATAGAAATGCTTCTTTCATTCTCGATCTGTGCAAAGAATCGATAATATCATCATCATCATCATCATCATCATCATCGTCAAAGCTCAACCACCCGCTCGGGCAAAAACTCCGTCGTCAATATCTCATTGATCTTGCCATTGACCTCGTCCGGCTCGTCAAACACAACCCAACTGCACCCGGACGAAATCCTCAATCCCTCAAACGCCTTTTCGAATCTCGCGTCGCTGTTCCTGTTTCTGTCTCCCATAACATCATCGTCGTCAGACACACGTCGGATGAATATGGCCTTGATCCAGCCAGGGAACCGTCTGGCCATCTCGGCGTACATCTCCGGGTCTTTTTGTGTGCTGTCGCCCACGCACACAAATGCGCGTTTGGGGAACCAGCCGTGGATCTTCATCATGCGGTTGATTTTGTACTCTTGCACGTCTACGCACAGACTGCTCATCAGTCCCGCCAGGTTCTGCCATGATGCATCCCGCAAGATGATTGTGCCCCGTGGGTAGTACATGTCGCGGAACTTGCGCAGGAACGGATAGAGGTTGTAGGGTGAGGCAGAAACATAGAACCATATGGGGTTGGAGAGGAGCTCGTGCATACGACTGTAGAGCTCCGGCATACCACGCACAGGTTCGGGATCGTCGATGAATGTCGACTTGAGTACGGCGATCGGAGACGGGGTGCCGGTCATCTTGATCGTGTCGTCAAGATCGGAGATGACACCCCAACCGTGGGGCTCGGCGAGCACGGTGGTGCATGGAAGCACAAAGTTTGAAGGGCCGGTGAGCGCAGCAGCGGAGGTTGTGACATGGTGGCCGGATGGGGGTTCGAAATGAAATGTGTTGACCGACGAAGAGATTCCGAATGATGATGCCGGTCCCAGAGTCTGTGTCTCGACATGGTCAATTTTGATACGGAGGGTAGCGCGCGGCAACACAGGTGTGATGAAAGGCTCGAGGCGTTCTTGTATTGCATGCATGACTAGATCTGTTTGGCTCAACTTAAGTTTTGCGCACACTGCCTTGGCGACCATGTTAGGATCATGGATGAGCTTCTCGGCAAAGTATGCCACGACATACTCGACTTGCCAACGCGCAGGAGGCGGCGGAAGCAGTTTGCTGGTCTGAGCAAGATCGACGAATGCGTGACTTGACTTTTGATGAGGAAACTTGCTGGCAGCGTCAGGAACGCTTGGATCTCAGTCAGCAGGTCATATGATAAGAGCAGCGGCAATTGACTTGGATTTACTCGTCGAGACGGAAGGCGGTGTTGTCGAAGATCCAAACAGTAGTCTCATCGGGGTCGGCAGGTTTGACAGACCTGGACCAGTGCAAGTAGCGTCTAGGGAGGCAAGGCATATCTTTGCAGAGCTTTCGATCTGGAGGCGGCGACCACTCGGAGTCTTCGCGAAGCAGGTTTGCAACAGAGGAGAAGCGAGAGAGAGTCTTTGGTTGCTTGGACAGATATGGAACAGGAAGCTGGGGATTGTTTGAGGGAATCATAGCGCCTATATCTTCGGCGCTGGACACGCCTCGAAGGTGGTGGATGCGGCGCATGTTCGGAGGGGATGATGAATCACAGGACCACAGGACATGGGAGGAACAGAGCAATATGAGAAAAAGAGAGATGGCGATTACCTATGACCCTTTACAGCTTGGCAGTAGTGTAGTCTCTCTGAGCCCACCTACCTTACCTCACCTTGGAGATGGAGTTGTCGTCCGGATGACTATTGACTACAGCAGTCTGAAAGGAAGGAAAAGAGAAGGAACGAGGTACCGTAGTCCTCTGCTGTTGGTGGGCATCAACCACGTGGGGAGGATGCCTAAACTGTGTATATATCCTGTAGCGAACATGATCAAGCCGAATGACATTTTGAGGCAAGTTTACGTACAAGAAACGCAGGTACTATCGAGTACTTGGGTGTCTTGAAGATGTCTGATTCATGACAGAGGGTAGCTAAGGTAAGGTAGGTAGGTCGAGGTAGCTAAGGATGTGAGAGGAAGAGGAGTTCTTAGAAGGGAGGTCAAGATACCTTACCCCAGATCTGCAGATTATGCAACGACTCAGACTTGCACAAACACACGCGCCGAAGCTGATCTTTCATTTATACACGACAGCGGCAACAGTATCACAAGCTAGTCAAGACTGACCGGTCAGGCTTATTTATTTGTCTTCACTCAGGCGGTTCTTATTCCGCAATACAGTAACTAGCCCAATCAAAGTCAAAGTAAGTGGAGGGACTCGAGGGGGATCTGAGGATCTCGGGCCGCTGCCACCACAACCAAATCAGATTGGTTATACTTGCAGCTGCATCTTCCAATCATTTCCCCACCTGTTCGTCGTGTTTCTTATCTTCTTGTGTCATTGTCACCTTCTACTCTTATCCAATAATACTTGGATACTCATCCAAGACTTGTGTGCTCAGCTCTTGGTTTATTATTATAATCACATACGCGCCAGCTTTTTTTTTCATCTACAGCATTCTTGTCCTTCTTCTCATCCATCCGACAATAAGCGACACACACTCGAGTGGAAAAGTGCCGCGTGTCCTTGATCGACCGCGTCTCCCTTTGATCGAATTGTCCGACGTGGTCAGCCTCAAGTCAGCAGCTGAACTGCAGCCCCACCATCGTTGTCTGCTCTACCTGACCTGACCTCTCACACTTTCATCGTCTCACACCACCCCTGTCTGTCTGTCTGTCTGTCTGTCTGTCTGTCTGTCTGTCTGTCTGTCTGTCTGTTTGTCTGTCTGTCTGTCTATCTGTCTGTCTACACGGTCGCGACAAAAGACACGCCAAAAATGGCAAACAACCTCCAGGTGCAGCCGTGCAGATACAAGACGGGCAAAACACTCGGCGCGGGCTCCTACTCGGTCGTCAAAGAATGCGTCCACATCGACACGGGTCGCTACTATGCCGCCAAAGTCATCAACAAGAGGCTCATGGCCGGCAGGGAACACATGGTGCGCAACGAGATCGCCGTGCTAAAAAGAGTGTCGATGGGCCACCAGAACATCCTGACCCTCGTCGACTACTTTGAGACGATGAACAACCTCTACCTCGTCACCGACCTCGCTCTGGGCGGTGAGCTGTTCGACCGCATCTGCAGAAAGGGATCCTACTACGAGTCCGACGCCGCCGACCTGATAAGAGCAACTCTGTCTGCCGTCGCATACCTCCACGACCACGGCATCGTCCATCGCGACCTGAAGCCCGAGAATCTGTTGTTTCGCACCCCCGAGGACAATGCCGACCTGCTGATCGCCGACTTTGGGCTCTCGCGCATCATGGATGAGGAGCAGTTTCACGTCCTGACCACGACCTGCGGCACCCCTGGATACATGGCCCCGGAGATCTTCAAGAAGAGCGGCCACGGCAAGCCAGTGTATGATCCTTTTTCTGCTTTCCACTCGCAAAATACTGACGCTCGTCGAACATAGTGACGTGTGGGCCATCGGCGTCATCACCTACTTCCTCCTGTGCGGCTACACCCCCTTCGATCGAGAATCCAACCTCGAGGAAATGCAAGCAATCCTCGTCGCCGACTACTCATTCACTCCTCTCGAATACTGGCGCGGCGTTTCTCTGCAGGCCCGAGCCTTTATCAAGCGTTGTCTCACCATCGACCCGCAGAGTCGCATGACCGCACACGAGGCGCTGAGCCACCAGTGGATCGCAGGCCCCGCCGACGGCAGGGGCGGCGAGGATCTGTTGCCAAATGTCAAGAAGAATTTCAACGCCAGGAGGACACTACACAAGGCCATCGACACGGTCCGCGCCATCAATCAACTCAGGGCCGGTCACATGAGCATGATGGACGGCGCTTCGAGCAGAGAGCCCGAGCGTCACACCCCGTCCAAAGCTCCCTCGAGAGACGGCGACGGCGATTCGCGAATGGCTGACAATGGCATAGAGACCCGGTAGTCGGCGTTTATTACTTTCATCTCGTCCTTTCGCTGCAGAGCTGGTCTCTCTCTCTATCTCGTTGGCACGCTGGACTTGGAAATGAATAAGAAATGGGGTGCTATTCTTATTCTCTTGGTCCGCATGTTCGATTTTTGTATCTTCTCTCTTTTCCTGCTTTCTTCTTTTCTTTTTCTTTTTTGTTTCCGGTCACAGCACGATATCCAAACTGTAAATACCACACGCACCCAGACACACACGTACACATGTTGTGTTTTTCTCGTTTGTGCTTGAGACGTACAAATCACGAGTCACACATTATGTACCGGATCAGGACTTTTGGATTCATCTTTCTTTGCATCTTCCCGAACACCTCCAGATGACGATGTTTCTCAGGCCGGAATGTTAAGGATATCACCTGTCTACAGAACTGGTCCTCACGTCCTCTTACATTGCATCGTGTCAGAACTCAGTACAGTCAGATGGCTTCTTTCGGTTGTACTGTAATTACCGTAGATCTCTCTTCGTACTCGTACTTGTTCGCAGGGACAATAGCCCCAATACTCCGACTTGGCGAACCCCTCGAGCATATCCGTGCCCTAAGGCCGAAGACCCTACCTGTACATAGTTCGAGGCAACTGAACCGGTCAGGAACAGGTACAGCATCGGAGCAAAAGGAAGCGAAAAAGAAAAGGAAAGAACCAAATCAAGGTTTGAGACATGCTCCGTTGAATTCGGTGCACGGCTGCTTGCCTCGCTTTTCTTACCTTGCTCTGCCTTACCTAACGTCCAGACTAAACATGCTTGCCATCAGAAACTTAAATTGCACAGTCGACGGAAAAAGCTTCGTGGGACATACCACTGTACGTCTTAGAGGCGATGAGCATGAAGATGATCATGGTACGCGCTCACTACTGAAAGGCGAAGAAGGTAAATTGTGCAAAGGAATTGATTTTGTTATGAAACGAGATCTCTAGAAGGTGAATTTTATCTACAACTAAATTACAGGTCTGGACAAGCCAATCAGCCATCCAACAACAAAGCACAAACAGACTGAAAACTGATCTAGCAGTAAGAAGAGTTGGTCTGGGTAGTGATGACTCCCTGGTTGATCAGATCAATGTAGGACCAGTACTCGCGCTGAGTGCCCTCTCCATCAACGGCAGCTGTGGAGTAAGAAACGGCAGTCCAGAAGGTGCCGCCGGAGACATACTTCTGCCATGCGTAACGCTGGGTGTCGAAAATGGTCTTGCGGCCGGCGAGAGAGTTGTTGTACATGGTCTGCAGAGACCACTCCCCGATGAAGACGGGGAAGGTGGTCTCCTGCGCGATGTACTGTGCCTGTCCGCACACGGCCGGGTTGACGTACTGCGAATAAGTGCCGGCGGCGGCGAAGTAGTAGACGTGGCTGTCAAAGACAATGTTGGCCGAGGTGTCGTAGAAGGGAACCCAGTAGGCGGCGCCCTTGAAGTTGTCCTGGATCATCATGGGGATGCGCGAGTCGACCTTGGCGATCTTCTTCAGCACGCCGTACATGTACGTGTTGACCCAGTTGGTACCGTTGGTGGTGAGACCGGCGTCGGTGCCAAAGCCAGCGAGATGGGTGTCAGACGCCTCGTTGATGGGGGCGATGGTGAAGGCGTTCTTCTTGCCAGAGTTCTTGATGAAGTTGAGCACGCCGTCGATGGCCTGGAAGGAGTAGTCGAGATTGGTGCTGTTGAAAAACCACTCATCGTGTCCGAAAGCCTCGCCGATATCCAGGGAGTTCACACCACCGGGCAGGGAGTGGAGACCGATGATACAGTGCATGTTGTACTTGGTGATGGCATAGTCGGTGATCTTCTTGAGCCAAGCCTGCTGGTTACCGTGGTAGAGCTGGGAGCCGGGGAAGTTAATCCAGGCAGCGTAGGTGGTGGGGATACGGAGGGTATTGACACCAACGCTTGCAAGCTGGTCAATGGTGGAGAAGTTGAGGAAGGACCCGTAGCGTTCCTCAAAGATGGGACCGCACTTGGAGCCGAGTAGCTGGCAAAGAGACCACTCGTCAATCACGCTGTCACCACCGACCGAGCTCCACCAGATGGGGTCGTGAGTCTTCTCCTTCTCCAGCCAGCCGCCGAGGTTAGCACCGTTGGCCTTGAAGGTCTTCCAATTGATGAAGTTGCCTCCGTTAACACCCTTGGGCCAGACAATGTCGTGGGCGAATCGCTGAAGGCTTACACTGACCGCCTTGATGTCAAAGGGGCAGAGGTCGTGGTAAGCAAGCGTGGGACCGTGCTTGGATGCAGCGTTGGTCTGCAGTGCCACGCCAAGAGAGCTCAACAGTGAGTTCAAGTCATTGGTGATCTTTCCGAAGATAGAAGAAAGAAGGTCGGGGTTGGCGGTAGGAGCTGCGACAGAGCTGCCAGCAAGGGCGAGTGCGCAGACAGCGGCACCGAGACGCATCTTGAGAGTCTGTCTAGTGTGAAGGAGAGGGCGGGAAGTGCTTGTTGCTGAATGCTGAGGAGGTGTAGAACATAATGGTGGTTCTACACATCATACTTATACTGCCCAGAGATGCTTTGATATATATCGTGCCGGGTGCCTTACTACTATGTTCAAACTTTGTTCAACGGCAGATTCTGAATACGAACAGACTCGACACGGTGAAGCTTATTCCACACTCTGCAGACTTCCTATTTGCCTTGTAGCCATCTAAGAACGGCTTCGACCTCGTGGAGACAGAACCCGAAAAGACACTGTCACCGGTCGACTCGACGTGCTCGAGTCTTGTCTTTGTGGATTAAGGTGTGGCGGCCACGTTCTATGATGCCCATGTCGCTTTGCTGGACCTGATTAATTCCGCCATGTCAGGTACAGGAGACATTCTACGGTTCATAACAGGATTTTCTGAAGTCTATTCTAGGGCTGTGCTAGGGCTTTGGGAAAATATGGTGGGAGACATCAGGGCGGAAAAGATCCAGAACGGAAAGCTCGGTTCAGTCCTGAGCCCTAAGCTGCGATCGGACAATCGCTGTGTCCATCTTTCGTTCCGTCCATCCCATCAAAATCAATTACAGTTGCCAAAATCGCATCATCTCGTCGGTAGTTCTCGCAAGCCTCCTTCGACTCACAGCATAAACCAAATGTTTGTGATTAAGGTTTGCGAATCGATCCAAATCTCATGCTTCCAGAGCCTTTACTTTGCGGCGATTCGTCCTATCGTGCCTTCCCACATGCGTGCACGGCGATGCAGAGGACCTGCAGCATGTGTACCCCCTATGGGTGGGCTGCCTCGCGTCCCACGTGGATATCCCGACTCGGGTCTTCTCGATGACAGAGACAGCCTACAAAGACCGTAATTGGATGGATCCCCTTGTGGCCATTGCACAAGGTAATCTTGTTCAGCTCGACCATTCACGGACGGTCTGGGGCAAGGGACTTCCCGACAGCGATCCCTCGTGTCCATCAGATCAACAAAGCAGCCCTGTGTATGGAACCTAAGAAACTGTGTTGAAATTTCTGTCGGCAGAGGAGAATATGTGGATATCTTCCGCATGCTAATGACGGCGTTGATCGTGGGGCACAAATGTCGCTCAAATCTGCCTACCTAGGTACCTTCCAGGTCTGGTCAACTTCTACTGGTTCTGGCCAGAAGCCTATTGTAGCCCTTCTGTCATTGTGTGATATCAGCACGGAAATGATCGCCTCATCAACTATGTCCTATGCCTGAGAACTTACTTTGTTTTCGCCGCTTCATTGAAGATCTCTTTCAGCATGTGGATCTGCAAATTTATTCGCGCGCGCAAATACATCGCCTCAGGGTTTCCCGTTATTCAGCGAGCCGCTTGCACCTCTTAGGATGGACAATTGTACTGCGTGTATGCTTTGTCCGGAACAGGCGAGGTTTTGGACGCTCCTATAATGTGAACACATTCTAACACGGGGAACCGCGTTTATCTCTCTGCGTATGAGATGTCCATTGTTAGCAAACCTTTTTTTCCTTACCAGAAACGGCCACTAGACCCGAGATCTCACTCAAAGTCAGATGTTGAACACCTTGAGACTTAACAAGCTAGCTGCTCCAGGCAACGGAGTGATCGTGAATATCATACTGAAGGACATTTACTGTCTCTTCATCAAGCTAAGCCGTACAACGTCACTCTATCCGGAAGCATTGGACTACTATGGAGATAGTGGAAGTTCGAGATTTCTCTGACTTGGAAAACCGGATTGCGCATAAATCACAGCCGAAAGCGAAAGCCGATTCCAACTCCGCCGTTGTCTGAAACATTGCTAAATGCCATGTGATACTGCGTACAGTCCAGAAATCAATCAGGTGACAAGTGTACCTGCTTCTCATCTCGTCGAGCACACTTACAATAGGACTAGCATTGGTAAAAGCCACACAGGAACCACATCGTCTGCTTTATCATGTTGTTGGTATTGTAGCAGTAGTAGCAGTTCCAGCATGCAAAGGCATTTATCTCAGGGACAAATCCGCCGCTAGGGTAGGTAGTGTTCCTATAAATTCCACGAATTTGTGCCAAGGTAGTGCTTGACTGGACACCAGTTCCAAAACCAGGGCGAAAAGAACCCTACGACAAGTATACCAGCCTGATATAGGTGTGCCTTGATGGAGACACCACATCGAAGACATGGTCGAAAAGGAGCCCACAGTGTCGAGGGGAATGCCAAGACAAAACGTCGACATCGAAATCCATTTGTGCTGACAGATGAACAGTGTCACTTACATGTACAAAAATACCTTATTTTCCCGTGCTGGCTCCTTCCGTACTACAGCACATGCACTTACCCGTCTGCATTAGATCCATTGGGTTTGATACAGGTCATTCAAGGAGACAGTGCTCGGCCAATCCGAAGAACAACGTGCGCCATGCTCTGCCCAGGTCTTGGCCGGCTGCGGAGAACTGGACCCGATGTTCTCGCCGTTTGAATAGGCTCAGCGTATAGGAGGTGCTATGCCTTGATTGAGATAGACAACAGAATTTCAGTCAGCACGCAAGGTCGGCACAATTGAATATGGCGGAACCTAAACAGGAGAAGATTACAGCGGAATTGGTCGAGTCCATCTCGTCAGATAGCTCGGACACTACTCACTTCGATGCTAAGGCTACTAAGCGACTGATTCGGAAGATCGACTGGGTTCTACTACCCTTCCTTTCTCTCCTCTACTTGCTCAGCTTTCTGGACCGCACAAACATAGGCAATGCTAGACTTGCAGATCTAGAGAAGCACCTTGGGATGGAAGGATTGGATTACAATGTGAGCATATCGCAAGCCGAGGAACTGATACCGGCCTGCTTACATGACATTAGGTCGCCCTTGCCATTTTCTTTCCCTTCTATGTTGCGGCAGAGATCCCATCAAATCTGATGATGAAGAAAACCAGACCCTCAATCTGGATCCCTACCATCATGGTGGCTTGGGCAATTACATGTACACTGATGGGTATTGTACAAAACTATACGGGACTGCTGATCTCCCGTGCTGCTCTTGTTATCGCGGAAGGTGGCCTGTTCCCTGGTGTGAACTATTAGTAAGTCAACGCATCCTTCACAGAATAGAGGATATGCTAACGTTCCTGTAGCATCACCATGTGGTAAGCATTTGGTGAACTCAACAGAACTTCCTTTGCAAGTGCTGATTTCCGCAGGTACCGTCGCCATCAATGTGGCTTGCGCATGGCAATCTTCTTTTCCGCCGCTGCAGCCGCAGGTTCGTCTGGTGGTCTTCCCGCCCGCGGTATTGTTGAAATGGACAAACTTGGCGGCCTTCGTGGCTGGCAATGGATTTTCATTATTGAAGGTCTTTTGACATTCGTTGTTGGTAAGGATGACCCGTGAACTTTGTAGACCAATCGTCCAACTAATCTGGCTCTTAGCGATTGTTGCATTCTTCTACATGCACGATTCCCCCGGTACCGCAAAATTCCTAACCGAGGCAGAAAAGAACGAGGTTTCTCGACGGCTAGAGCATGATCGAAGCTCTCTTACCGATGAGTTCGACATAAAGTACTTCTACCACGCCTTGAAAGACTGGAAAATTTGGGTACATATGTTCCTAAATCTAGGGTAAGTTCATAAACCTCGCAGTGCTTGACTGTCATACCACAGCCTGCTAACCAGGCTTGAAGAATCCTCACGCCCTTGTACAGCTTTTCGTTGTTCTTACCAACTATTGTCAAGACACTTGGCTATACCAACGAGACCGCTCAGCTCATGTCGGTTCCTCCGTACATAGTCGCATGCTTCTGTTGCATTACCGGAGGATATTTAGCAGACAGACTGCAGACAAGAGGTGTCTTTGTCATTGGATTTTCTCTGGTGGCGCTCGCTGGTCTCATCATGTTTGTGGCTTCTGAAAACCCACATGTCAAGTATACGGGCACATTCTTTTTCGCTAGCGGCATTTATCCGAACGTACCGCAGGCCGTGGCGTGGAATGGCAACAACATCGGAGGCTCGACTAAGCGTGGAGTTGGCATCGCGACGCATATTGGCTTTGGTAATAATGGAGGTGTGCTCGTATCCTTTGTCTACCTCTCAAAGACGGGGCCTCGTTACCTTCAGGGCCACTGCATTCTCATTGGCATAATTGCAATGAGTCTTTGCCTGCAGATCTTCATGACGATCTACCTCGTCGTGAGAACGCAAGGAGAGATCGCGAGCAAAAGGCGCCGGAGGCATACTCGACCGCGGAAAAGCTTGCGGAAAGAGATCGTGGAGACAACGCCAGCTTCTTCCGTTATACCGTCTAAGTCGTGGGAAACCTGTGTATAGATGTACATGTATTAGTCGGGCCATAAGATGATGCATAGTAGAAACTCAACGAATACGTAAAGTATACTGAATGTGTGGCATTCCTGAACGGAAATCTCTTTTCCAGAAAAGAGAATCAGTACACTAGTCTCTTCTCATTCGACATCTGATGTATATCACAGCTTTGGCTCCATCACTTCTGTGCAGCTTTGACGGTCCTCCAGTCTACATGGTGGTCCGTGATGGTTTCTCCACCTACGGCGACTTTGGATGCCACTGGCTGTAAAGCCAGACCCTCATTTGAACTGACAGCCGTCGCCGAAAGGACCCTTTTTTCCTCGAGCCTTATGGTCTGTGGCTTGAGGTTGTAATGGGAGTAATTATTAGGTTCGACGATTTTCTGTCCTTTTGCCCAGGCTTGTTCCGTGGCTTACGGGAAGAACGCCACTATGAGACAGTCCTATGTCGCGTCTCTCGTGTATCTGTTTCGCGCTCTAAACCACAATGGCGAAGACATTTCCTTCGAGAACCTTTGATCTGGATACGCGTACGATTCGTGCTATACACCGCTTGATCCACACGTATGCTGCTGGCACCTCTCCTTATCGCGACAATGCTCGTTTGCACCAATTGCATATCTGAATGTCGCGTCATCTTGATCCTGCAATATCAAACGAGCTGGAATTCTCTATCTTGACACTCAGCAATGACGATCATCTTCGAAACCAGATATTTGATAATCTTCTGTCATTTTGTTTCTATAGCATTGTCATTCACCACGCGAGGGAGATGCAATTAGCAGCGTCTCATCTATCTCGGCAAGATGTTGCGGTCCTTGGACAGTTTTGACGGTAAATATCCTTCTTGGCAGCGCATATGACAGTATATGCCAGCCCCATACAAGCAGATAAGACCGCGTCTCTACCAGCACGAGGCTGGGTGGATTTTTGGTCAGAACGGGAATTGTAGAAGCCAAACCTTAAATCTTTGCTAAGTGCTAAGCGTGTACACTTTGTGGCGTCACCTTGTCCAGATCTGTCAAGCTGAAAATAGCGCGCGCATCCAGGCACAGTCCGTATGCGTTCGGTACTTCGTGACCTACGCGATCGTGACCCAAACAAAGCGTGAAGCACAGGTGTATGGATAGACCGTCCCCATGGATTTGTCTCGTGGCAAGACAATTGACTGCCCACTGGCTGAGCACATGGAGTCCGCAACGAGCGTGCGATCGCACGTGTCGACGTTCGAAAACCGTTTCAGATCCCGGGGTATGCAACCGTTAATAGCACTTGATCTTACTCAACTATCTTTTGTGGCTTGGTAACATACGATGGTCTCATAGAGCAACACCATCGATCTTGCCATGCAGTGTTTCCCCCGGTTGAAAGACCACCCATAAGCTAAGAACTTTCAGCTCAGAGTCTGGAGTCGAGAGCCATTTTGAGAAGCGAGGATTGAACTTCGACTATTTCTACTGTACAGCCCTCTGAACCCCTGCACTGCCTTGCAGTATTTCTCCATCAATTGTCCGAATTCGGTCAAAGTCTATACTATTCCTCCTCTATTGAATGAAGGTGTTCTGTTTTGGCGCACTTGGCATGTCAGAAAGCTCGTAAAGGTTGGGAAGCACGCGCCAAGACCATTACCCATACCAAATTAGAGTGTCGAGTGTCTCAGGAGACTTCCGTTTGGTTCCCACTTGAGGCTGGCCCTCGATTCCTTCTCTTCGTGGTAACAATGTTCATGAAGTGCCATGAGATAGTCGATTAAGTTGTGGAGCAGCTCTCAGATAGTCATGTCGACGAGAGTCTGTAGGATACTTAAGGTAGATGATCCTAATTCAGATGTCGCATCATCTCCTTTCAGCAACATAACATGTAGCCGCGTGAAGACCATGCGTGCATCGCACGGGCCATATCCGCTACACCAGTGCGCACCTTCGTGGCCCGCTTTCGTAGAACATTTCCAACGCTGCCACGGTACACGTGGCGGGGAGGACACGTTCAAGACATGCAAAAGTAAATCCAGATGGCTGGCGTTCTTCGGAACTTGCATGACGCGAAACGCTCTTAACTCAAAATGCTGATGTGAGTTTCGGGCATGCAAGAACAAATAACCTCTTTGATCTAGAAGCTCCCGAGGACCAGCTGCAAGTTTCGAGTAATAGCTGAAAGGCACTGACCTACATAGTACCATGATAAGGCTGTGGTTTGAGGACTTGGCGATGGACGGTTAATCGTGGACGTGGAGCACCACCTGCTAACCAATGGCACCCTAGAATTCCGCTCGTACGTTCGAAAGTTCTCGTGGATATGGACTTGCCATGGACCTAGATCGTGTGGCGGTCATGTTGCTATCACAAGGCTGCGGCTGAGTGAACGTGGCTGTCTGTCACCAGGTTCATGCGTATTGACAGGCGTTTGATGGATGTTCTTACAAGATCGTCCAATCGACGTATAAGTAGCCAGCAGTAGTTCTGCTTGTACAGGATCATCTCACCATCTCTTCAGGTTACTTCTTCAGTCTGTCTATATTTCGAAAGAGCAAGATGCGCTACTCATTTGCTTTGGCTGCTATTGCAGCTGTTGCTCAAGCCCAAGATGGGATCGTTACGCCCACCATCACCGCATCCACCTTCAGCATCGAAACTACTATTCCGGACGCCCCTGCGGAAGCTCTTGACTTCGAGTCAATTGCCGCTATCCCTGAGCCAACGTTCACTGAAATTCTTGGGTTGGCCGCACAAGACATAGAATATGCCACTGCCTCCGCAATCAGCGAAGCTGCAGCTTCAATAACCGAATCGCCTCTCACAGTGTACCCTGCAGCAACTGATGTGGCAATCAATGCTGCCGGTCAGGCTGATGCTACATCAACTGATTCGACTGCGACACCAACCGCCGTTGGGAAGCGTGATCTCGCGAAGAGAACTGCTTGCGCTCCCCAGGCTACATTCTCCGACTCATATGGGGTGGATGTGTCCAGCTACCAAAACTTCAAGGCTGATCAAAAGATCGCCAGTGTTGCAATAGCTGCTCCTACCCCCTCTGGCTACTATCAGAACTCAAAAAGTCTACTGGTCCGTTGCGTCCAATCCAGGGATTGAGGGGCAAGCACTAACCGTGCATAGGGCGCCCAATCTGCTTATGGCTACCTCGGCTATGCCCAGGTGAAGACCTATGATGTCCAGACTTGCGCCGACAAATGCACAAAGAAAGCTGGATGTCTTGGTTTCAATATTTATTTCGAGCGCGCTCCCACTCTCGAGCCCTCCATACACGGAAAATGCGACGATCCCACACCATTTGCGAATATCAAGGTAATATACAAACCCCTTCCCACTTTGGGCACCACTTTCTGACTGATGGACAGTGCTCTTTCTGGGGAAGTTTCCTCGAGGACAAAACTGCCACCAACTATGGCCAGTGGCAGTCGAAATTCCAACTTGCCATTGCTGGCTCCAATTCCTATACCAGTAGGACTCTTGGAGGTCCTATTGAGGGTGCTGATAAACCTCTCGTACTCAATGATGTTACCATGAATGCCCCTCTACGAGATTGTCAAGGCACATGGACCTACCTGGGCTTTAAGCTCTACACAAGCGGGGCATACGACACTCAATTGTGCAAAGCTGCATGTGATGCTCAGACTACCTACAACCTTGCAAATCCCCCCACGAATGGAGAGGCAGCTCCAATTTGCGCAGCCTTTGGGTCGTATCTCCTTACCAAGTCTAACAGTACCGGCGTTTTCCCCCAGGGTCAGATGTGCACCCTTTACACAGCGGGCTGGGGTGTTCAGTACGCTGTCAACAAAGCTAGCTATGACGATGCACCAGGTGGTGGTAAGTTCACTCCGTCCTTGTCGTACTTCTACAACATCACAGCAGCACAGCCGATGTGCCCACCGTCCGGTTCATGCTCCAAACCATTCTCATGTTCCTCCGGCAACTTTGACATCCAACAGTGCACTACAGATGCCTCTCAAGCTTGTCTCAAAAACAGCAATGGAAGATTTGGAACATGGTACGGGGGTGATGGACATTGCGGAGAGATATGTCAGAAAGATGGAGACTGTGATAGCGGCCACTTCTGCGCATTCGACACTTGCTGTGGAGGCCCCACCGAAGGATATTGCGTACAGAGGGGTCTCTGCCCGGATCCTATCAGTCCTAGCCGCCTCTTCCGTCTCAAGTCTCGCAAGGCAGAGGTGCAAGCGCAAGTCATCAAGCGCGATACGTGCGTTAACACTATCTTCGCTCGTTGCCCAACGTCTGCAACATGAATGGCGAGGACATGTCATGATTTATTGTATACGTTCTCTGTAAAAAAGCACTTTAGTCCTAGTTTATCGTGGACACGAATCTCCTTCCTTTGTTATGCTTCATTCGTTCTCTTTCCTTGCGACTTTGCACTTACACCATGCCGCTTATCAGGAAGTGGTGCGTGAGCAATGATCATGTTACCTTCAGAAAAGCCATACTATTCACCTCTTGAACAAGAAGATACAGTGAAGGCCGTCTCATCTTGACAGCGACCTTCCGGTAACTAAAGTAGCCACCGATAAATGAAGCTTCGTTGATGTTAGTGTGTAGTGTTTCACTATTTGAAGAGCATCATATGCGTATTGACCCAGGAAAAGAGTCTCATGCAAATCCTGCGCTTCAGATGAGGTTCTAGCACGGTTACAAAACTGCCCTCAGAATAATGGCAGAGTGCGCAGTACGATTGGGTCAATAAAGGTGCAAGGAGATGGCTCCCCTTATAAATTATTAACCCAGCACAGCTTCGTGAGCATACCCCACTCCAAATAACGTTGATGCAGCCCATAGTACTCAACGTATGATGTGCGATATATCCAAAGCACGCAACGCGGATATCGCTGGGTTGATCTGCTTTGCGCCACTTCCAGAATGACGAACCTGGAGACTAAGTTGGACTTCAATATATCAGGAGATATAACATGTTTTCCAAGCAGAATAAATGAAATGCAAGCCCAGGATCGCAATTGATCGCGAAAATATCTGTCGTGAAATCGACGCATGATTCCCTGTATTCGGCATGTCCCATGGGGCCGTATGCTTCACGGTTGCTGGACAAAATTAAAAATCCCAGCACTATGGTCAAAGGGCCAGATGCGCTCAGCAAGGTGGGATAAAAAATCTCGTCTGCAAAACAACCAACGAGTATCGAACAGAGCAGTGCAGTGTTACAGCAACGCCGACAATTGTTTGCCACAGATTTGGAGTAAAGTTGAGTTTGACCGGAAGGCTGATTCTTGACTATACAGAACTTTATGTCCTTGTATGGATAACCCGCGATATGTACTGGGACGACGCATGTTTTCGAAGATAACAGATGACGCTGAGGTGCATAGAACTGTTATGGCGCGATCGACGTTACATAGCACGTCGACCAGTCGCTATTGCAGGAATAGCGAGATAGCTCCACCCTTGCGTATCTAGGCGGGTCTGGACAATCAATACCGATAGCTTGGTTTTCTTGAGTGCGAATGATGTGATCTCAACGGATCCGTAGTGGTATACATTTATGTACAAACATCCCTTGGTCATCTGCGAACTGTATAAGTAATCCTAGCAAGCTCGTACGGATAAAGGTCATTCGCCTTCGCAGTAAGAACCAGCCGGGCATCGAGCAATAATAACAGTCCGTCTGCCGGAGCCTGCAGAGCTGAGATTTACCGACCATGAGTGAAGAAAGCGGGTTGACAAACCGGAAACAGGCGACTTCGCAAATCACTGATTCAGCCTCGACATACATCTCCCCCGGCGGTGGTTTGAAGTACACTGTCGAGAAAGGAGGCAATGGCGCCCAGGAGTCTTACCAAGAAGCCACGGGAGCACCTGTCGAGTCTTCGTCTCCGCTGGGATTCGCAGTTGGCCCATTCACTATAATATTCATCAACATCAGCAAGATGATTGGCACAGGAGTATACTCTACCCGTGAGTTCGCCATGCATGCTTTTTCATACTAGCATCTGATTTCTCTGCGCAGCTGCGACAATCCTCAAAGGTGTTGGATCCCCGGGTCTGAGTCTAGTATACTGGGTCATTGGGTTGATCACATCAGCCACTTCCCTGAGCGTTTATCTTGAGTATGCATCGTACTTCCCCAGTAGATCTGGGGCAGAAGTTGTGTATCTCGAGCAAGCATTTCCTCGACCAAGATACTTTTTCCCGATCGCTTTCGCTGTACAAACCGTCATCCTCTCATTCAGTAGTGGAAATGCCATTGGTATGTTTTCGAAATATGCTATTGAGCGCCCTCGGCTGATCAATCCTCTTAGTGCTTGCGCAGTATCTATTTGAGGTCAATGGCCATTCTCCAAGTGCGTGGGAGAAAAAAGGTGTGGCTATCGCTGCATACACCGTTACCACTTTACGTGAGTTATGTTGGACTGAGGTTCAATACTCATACTGACCTAGCCAACAGTCCTGGTTTTCAACACCAGATTTTCATATCGCCTTTCCAATGCTATTGGCCTGATCAAAGTATTGACTCTGGTATTGTAAGATCTGTCGTGAACCTCGCTAGGATGAAACATAAGCCAATGACCAAATGCAGCATCGGTATTACTGGACTAGTCGTATTGGGTGGTCACACTCCAGTCGAAGACCCAAAGGCAAACTTCCGAAATGCTTTCCATGGTTCCACGCCTACGGGCTATGGGCTCACAAATGCCCTGGTAAAAATCATCTTTGCATACGCTGGCTACGAGAACGCATTCAACGTCGTGAATGAAGTCAAGGTACGCCAAGAAGGATCTTTCTATACAATCAACGCTGACTGATGGCAATGGCTCTCTAGAATCCCATCAAGACTGTCAAGGTGAATGGATCTGTAGCTCTGGTAGTTACTTGCATATTATATGTGCTTGCAAACGTTGCTTATTTTGCTGCAAGTTCGTGCATATCTCCATCCCAGACAGTACGTTTTGTGAAGCTAACACATAGAAGTTCCTGCACATGAGATCATGACTTCTGGTCAGACTGTAGCAAGTTTGTTCTTCCACAAGGTCTTTGGAGATTCGAAGGGTGTCAAGGCATTCAACATCTTAATTGCACTGAGTGCGTTCGGAAATCTGATTGCTGTTCTAATCGGTCAAAGTCGAGTTATCCGAGAGTGTGGCAGGTATGGTCTACTGTCTTATATTGTAAGATTATGAAACTTTTATTGACCAGTCGCAGACAAGGTGTCTTGCCTTGGCCAAGATTCTGGGCCTCTACGAAGCCATTTGGAACTCCACTGGGCCCGTACTTTGTGAAGTGGGCTGTGACAGTCATCATGATTTTGGCCCCTCCGGCTGGCGATGCGTTCAACTTCAGTAAGATCTAATGGCTGGCAATGATATACCGCGATACTGATGATATTAGTTACTGATCTCCAGACTTATCCCGCTGCAGCCTTCAGTTTTGCCATGGCAGTCGGACTCTATATTGTGCGTTACCGCCGCTCTAAACTTGGAGTACCGCGTTCAGAATTTCGCGCATGGGACGCTGCAGTCGTTTTCACTATTCTCGTCAATGCATATTTGTTGATAATGCCGTGGTATCCTCCATCAGGTGGCGCCACTGGCGGAGATGTGAGCTTCTGGTATGCAACATACTGTGTTGCAGGCATTGCCATGTAAGTAATATACACTTCGTTGCGCATGATAATCAAGACTGAGATTTCGCAGTTTACTTCTCTGCTTCGTCTACTACTTCACCTGGATCTATGTTCTGCCTAAATTAGGCAAATATGAGATCAAGCAGGAAGTTATTGTTTTGGAAGATGGATCTTCTAGCCATAATCTTGTCAAAGTGAGCAACGATCGGGTAGCACAGTGGGATAATGAGCACGATGCAGCTGGAAGATCCATTGTACAGAGTCTGGATATAAGTGCGAAATACTAAGAGACGTTCATCGCTATCGGTCGTGGAGAAGCGGATCCAAAGTGGATATATTCTTGCCCATGTTGGGCTGCCGATGTGAAAGTAGGAGAGTCATCTTTGGATGGGCTAAACAGGACATAACCTTCTATAACAAAGTTTCCAGGCTAGAATGGAATGTTGCACAGCGATATCCTCTTTCTCCCAATAGCACTGTCAACACCTTATCAGCAAGATGAAGGTCTCAATAGTAAAAAGCTGTAAATCGTGGAGACGATGAAGACATATTTGACTATCAGCGATATGTTGCATATGCATTATTAGCTGAAGTTAGTAGCAACCGATAATGGTGAGGACGGAGACTTCCGGAGAAAACGTTGATCTAGTCCTTCTCGTCAAGATTGGCGATCGTTAAGATATCCTGCGATGAGATGGACTCCCTCACATCGCGAGATGTCCACTGGTATCAACGATTTTGGAAATCGGCATCCCCTAACATGGGTTATTATCGAGATCACTAGAATGAGTCCTGCGAACCCATACCTTAGAGAGCCTCCCTGAGATGTCGAGATTTTCAGATCACTATTTGGCATGGAAAGCTCAAAGCTAATCCAGGCTTAGCCTCGGAGGAGTTACTGTGCATTATTGACAACACATTAATAATTGCCAGCTGGTTCTTGTCGGGGTACGGCTCTCTCCAAAATTTTCCGAACCACTGCCTGCATATTGCCGTGCGTCACCCCACCTTGTTGCACAATATAACATCCATGCTTGCGAACCTCGCGATGGAAGGTGATATTGCACGAAGACTTACTTTACCATGTCAAACACAGTAAGCATCTCCAATAACATGATAGCCATGCGCTGCGATTACGAGTTCCACTGACAAATTCCAGACGCACAACCGTGTACTGAACCACGTAGCCGTATCTGTGCCCGACATTGAGGCAGCCGTCGAATTTTACAAGTCCATCTTTGGATTCCAGCTTCTTGGAAACCTCGTTCACCATATCAAGCGCTCGGAGACTCCAAGAGCGATAATTTTTGACATCTATCCCGAGAGCCTCGATGAAGTCAAGCTAGCCTATATGGCAACCGGCAACGGTGTGGGGTTCGAGCTTTTCGAATTCATCAAGCCGAAGACCTATCTTCCCGAACAAAGCTTCGAGTACCACCGCGGCGGATTCTTCCATGCTTGCGTGACCGACGCCGAGCCTGAGAAGCTTGCCGAGAAGGTCGTGGCAGCTGGAGGCAGACGTATTGGAGTCGCAGTCGATCCGACGGGAAAAGGCGTAACGACTCTGTACACAGCAGACCCGTGGGGCAATGCCATAGAGATACTAGACGTCAGTTTCGAGCGTATGGCCACGCTGGCAGCACCGGAGATGAGATAGTAGTTCAATAAAGAAATGTCGGGCTATTGGCGTGAGCAACTTTACGCAGAAGCTCTTGGACCGCTTGCTCGAAGGGGCAAATATCGTTCCTGCTGTGAACGAGGTGGAGCTGCACGCCATGAACCCAAATCTCAATCTTGTGCCCTACTGCCTAGGAAAAGGTATAAGGGTCATAAGTTGGAGCACTTTGGGCAGTGACATGTACCCGGTGGGAACGAGCCCTATCTTGACGAATCAGGTCTTTACCGACATTGCGAAACACCACGGATGTTCTGCAGGCGTTGTGTCTTTGTCTTGGGCAGTCCAGAGAGGCATTACTGTGATTCCAAAGAGCAGCAAAACCCATCGAATTGACGAGAACATCAGACTTGTGAAGCTGGACGATAGCGAGATGGGGATGATGAACAAGGCCTATGAAACGATCGGAAAGCTGCGAATCAGCACCGATACAGCTGGGTTGACATATCAATTTGACGGAAAGAAAACGATACTCGGGTGGACGGCCTTGGAATTCGGATGGGAGGATGAAGAAGGCAATTGGCTCTGCTAAATTAGTCTAGACGTCTAATGAGTTCCTCGAGTTTTTCCTTTGGATGAGGTAGCTTTGTGATGCCGGGAAGCAGCATTGCTCTATTCTAGATCTAAGTAAGCAACAAGTATCGGATTCACGGTCCGGGGGTTGTCCCTGCAGTACAGCTTTATTCCTCTTGGCAATAATACCATAAGCCATGTATGTGATCGTCTAAACTGAGAGGCGCAATGAGAGAGTGAAGAGACACATGACCTGTCATGTGGACTTGCGAGACAGAATCAACATGCCAGATTCTGGTGAGCATACGTGTCTAAGAATGATGCTTGACAACGTCAATCTAGGAGTATGAAGGGAGGCTGCAGTGCAAGGTGGTCATATGTGATATGAAGCCGATCTGCACTCTGATGTGGGGGAAAAGAGCAACAATGAGGGGTAGGTAACCACTGAAAATGTATATAACTGCCCTTCTCCATCACTTAATATCATATCATTGTGCGCGTCCTCTAATTGTTCCACTCAGTCTGATTTACCAAGGATCAATTCCTGATTATAATGGGGCCCGTCAAAGCACTTCGTCTATACGGGAAGAAGGATATACGAGTCGACAACATCGATCCCATGTGGGTGCATTTTTTCATGGCAAGTGAGGGGCAATTCTGATTATTATCTTATACAGACCTTGTGGTACAGATGAAGTGCGTCTGAAGATTGCATACTGTGGAATTTGTGGAACAGACATACACGAATATCTAGCCAGTCCGATTTTTGCGCCTGCTCCGGGTTCGGTCAACGAATTCACGAATGTTGGCCTTCCAGTTGTGCTCGGACACGAGATGTCTGGTACTATAGTTGAGGTTGGTTCTGATGTCCACGAATTACAAATTGGTCAAAGTGTTAGTGTAAGTCCTGCACTAGACGATCGACACTACGGACTTCCATCTTGCTCTCGCTGCCATGACAACAAGCTCAACATTTGTAAAAGCTACGCGTCATATGGCCTCAATGCCGAAGGAGGGGGATTTGCAGACGAAATCGTCGTGAGCAAATATAACGTCTTTGCACTTCCGGCGGGTGTGAGTTTGAAGATTGGAGCTCTCGCCGAGCCTTTGGCTGTAGCATGGCACTGTATACGAACCTCAGGCTTCGAAGCTGGACAGAACGCCTTGATCATGGGTGCAGGACCCATTGGACTCGCTATTCTACTCTTACTTCGCGTCTGGGACGCGGACAAGATTATCATCACTGAAATTGCTGAGCAGCGCGCCCTCCAAGCTAAGAAATTCGGGGCAGACGTAGTAGTCGATCCACTTGGGAAACCATCAAATGGTGTGACTAGTGGGGAGACCGTGAGTCCTATCATGGAAGCAGTTCATCAATTCACAGAGGACGGAGTCGATGTTTCGTTCGACACAACCGGGCTTCAATCCAACCTCGACGCAGGCCTTGCAGCCTTGAAAGCTGGAGGCGCTTTCTACAATGTTGCTATCCACGAAAAGCCTTTGCAACTCAATCTCAACGATGTTGGGTTTTTGGAGAAGAATTTGATGGGGGGAATCTGCTACACCCCAGAGGACTTTGATCAAGTGATCACAGCCATGGCCACTGGCAAGATACCTTTCGAGCAGATGATAACCTCTGTCGTTCCGTTGAGTAACGTCATCGAAGGTGGTTTCATGGAACTCATGAACAACAGGTCTGCGCATGTCAAGATCCTAATACAGCCCGATCAAGTATAGTAGGCAAACAATACATGAAAAAGGAATGTGCTTCCAGGCTCTGTTGCAGGATCATCATTAATAAATCGTGTTACCGTGTTTTCGAAGATACGGTACTGCACTGGAAAACCCTGACCTAAGGTGGGACTTAGCCATTGATATAAGGCATACCACCTTGTTCTATCTGTTACTGTACCTGATTTCTCGGTCAGATACCATGTGTTTCATCTTTTCCACCCCGCACATGGACAGCACTAAGGTAAGGTATGTTGCTTGGATTTTCAAGGGACGTCAATTTGTCCACCGCATTAGTAATCCACACAGAGTGTAACATTTAACTGTCCTGTGTCCAATCATTCAAGCTGTATAGAAGGTGGACAATCCATGGCTCACAATGTTAGACAATCTATATGTCATTTTCGAATCCGAAGAATTTTGACAGCCCGCTGTCGCAGGTGCTGTAAAGTACAAGCTGGGGATGCAATGTAAACATGATTCCGCAGTCATTCGACTTTGGATCTCCCAAGAGACGAGAGTATCGAGACTGATTATGCCTCTTTGCTAGCAGGAAGTGATCGATGAAGAAAGGAAATGATGGCTATTCGTGAAAAGCATGGCGAGTAAAGGCGAAAGGAAAATGGCCGCTCCTTACCAGGAGAGATATGATCACCACAATCATCATGCGTTGCGATTGCTCAAAAGAGGCTGCTCTGCTCTCGTAATGCTTAATATGCCCAGACTCGTGCGTTCGAGTCTGGGGCGTTCTTCCTGTTCATACATCCATATTGCCATCTCAGAACAAGAGCAAGAGCACCAGTGATGAAACTGCAGATGCAGGACACCAAGTTCCCCGTTGGGTAGCCTTGCTTAGCCTGACTAGATCGCCACATCCACACACCAACTATCGAGGCGAGTCCGGACATAGAGTTGTTTGCTGCCAAGGCATAACCAACCGTTCTTGGGCTGGGTGAGTTGCATGAGACCCAGGCAATCAGTGGATTGCAGCTTGGGAAGACACCGCAGAAGGCTACCATTAAACAGGCGTATCTGGCCCCATAAGCATGAGCTGGTAAAAGATAACTTGCTAGGAAGGCAATGCCAGAGACAAATGCAGCGACAGCCGTGCAGTATCCTCGGCAGTTGTACTTGTCAGCTATCCTTGCAAGGACGAGGGCAACAACATAACTGACAGCCCAAGGAGGAATGGTCATCAACTGGGCTATGATGGAATTGTAACCGAGTCCTGCAACGATCGAGGGGCAGAAGTAGACCAATCCTTGATAGACCACAACGTTTGTGAACTATCACAATATCAGCAAGTACGCTTTACAAAATCCAACGGGCCGAGTATTTACGTAAGTGGCATAGTGGAGTACCATGCGAAGACCGAAGGTTTCCTTGATTTCTGCAGGGGTGGCAGGTTCCCTGGTAAAGCCAGCGTTCTGCTCGTCAACTCGCTGTTGAGCGACTTCCCTCTCCTCGGTCGTCAACCATTTTGCCGTGCTGGGATAGTCGGGAGAGTACATCACCACGAGTGCGATACACAAGATGGTAAGTACACCCTCAATGATGAAAAGCCACTCCCAGCCTTTAAGACCGGCTTTTCCGTTCATATGAGAAACGCCATAAGCAATACTTCCGCCAAATGCACCCGCGAGGCTACCAGATGCAGAGATGACAGCGATACGCATTGCCCGTTCCTCTTCTCTGTACCAAAAAGTGACGACATATATCATTCCTGGGACAGAAGTCAACGATACAAGCTCAGCTTCATGTAATTTTCGATCCTACCTGGAAAGAATCCAGCCTCAAAGACTCCGATAAAGAATCTTACCACAACGACGGGTACATAGCTCTTCACGAAAGCGAAGCCAAGTGTCAAGATACCCCAACCACCCATCAGTGCCGCAAGCCAAATGGATGGGCGAACGTATCTCTTGAGAACCCAATTAGACGGAATCTCGAAGAGGAAATAAGAGATAGAGAAAAGGGTGACAGTGATTGAGAAGTCGCTGGCATTCATGCCAGTACTCTGGAGGAAGGAGTCATTAGTCTCCTGATTCAGGATTTTCGCATTTCCAATATTGGACCGATCCAGATAATTCAGGAGATACAGCCAGCAGAAGAGCGGTAGAAGCCTCCGATCGATCTTGCGTCTAAGAGAGGCATGAAGCTTTGCATCATATTCGGTGGAGAAGCCCTCTTCCTTGACGGATATCACTTGGGTATCCTCAATATGGTTGACATCTAGGCTCTTGTCCATGATGCTGACCACTTTTGACAAACAATGTGAAGCTAGTGTGAAGTATGGGACTACAGAGAGAGAAGCTGTGATGAAGCAGGAAGACAATGTCTATTGCTTCTTCTTGAAATGTGGCCGTTTATAAGTCGTCTGATGCTACCCCATACCCCAGGTCATGCCCCAGACTGCACCCCAGGTCATACCCCGGATGTGGGAAGTCCTACAGTACAGGTATGTAGCCGCTAGCAAACACGTTGGAATCACACAGGTGAGAGAAACGTGGGGTATGGGATGGTTCCGATAACTCCAAGAACTCCACCAAAATCATGATCGTCGAAGGCAGCCTGTCCCAGTGGAGTGGGTCGCGATTGTTGGTCATTTCCAATTAAGACTAAAAGCTTTCGTGGTGGATTGTGATTCGTCCAATTCAACAGAGAGAGGGTATAGCGCTTACGCAGGCAATACTTCCCCTCACGTTTTTGAAAGCTGTTCCGCGTCAGCATGCATACGGGTATAGAGAGACATGACATTTCCGTCTCCAAGTGCGCTTATATGCAGGTTGAGAGGATCGAAGCTAGTCGAAGTTGCGGTATCTATGGTGCGTTGTGCTTGACAGCGTCGTATGACTTCATCTTTTCATAGTATCGTTATTGTTATCATGAGTATATCTGATACCATCAAGCTCTCGGACTCGCGACGTGAGATCAGGTTCGTGGTAACTATTCCTCTACTCTGAATGGAAGTCTAGCCGAAAAGCTCGAATCCCGTGATCATTGGTCATGTGAAAGCTCAACGTCGTGACGATGGAGGGCATGAGGATGTCGAGGGCAGATGAAAAGATGGAAAGACGACTCCTGGCTGTGGCAGAAGCATCACAAACAGATCGCACCTCGAGCTTTTGCGCAGCAGCAATTCAGTCCGAGAACAAGTTGACGCCCCATGACTTTGTGAGACCAGTTGTCCGACCCTTGCCGTCAGGGACCTCAAGATCATCGAGGGCCTTCATATCTTCCGGCGACAGCTTCTGTATCTTCAGGTTCGACTTTATACGAGACTCTGTCGCGCTCTTCCCCAGTGGCACTGTGCCTCGCTGCACAGCTCAACTCTGTAGAAGTTGACCGACATCCAAGCCGCTGCTTTGCGCGACCTGTTGAACAGTTGGGTCATGGATCAAGGTAGCTCCGTCGGCTTTCTGGCCAGCAAAGGGGCAGTAGCATGTTGTCAGGATGTCGTTCTCTCTCAGAAAGTCCATCAGCTGCGTGTTGGGTAGCCATGGATGGACTTCCACTTGGCAGCAGGAGATGGCTATCTCTTTGGTATAAGGGAGGAGAGCCTTGATGTCGGCGATGGAGAAGTTGGAGACTCCGATCGTTCGAACCTTGGCTGTGGCGACGAGCTTCTGCATGGCCTGCCACATTGGTTCGAAGCCGCCTTCGTGACCGGTTTGAATTGAAGATCAGTGCCTGCAACGTTATGTAAGATGACGTCAAAGGTTACCGGCTTGGGAGGCGAGGTTGGTCGAGGTGTGCTCCCAGTCCACGATGACATCGTCTGTACCGGGAATGACCTGCATGCCCTTTTGGAGATTGGTGGTGTCCGGGCCGGTAACCGCCTTCTCCAGAGCTTCCCTCTCGACAGGCTTGAATGCGACTGGCCAATGCGCGAGATAGAGATCGAAATAGTCCAGGCCCATTTTCTTGAGACTTTGGTCCAAGCAGATTTCAAAGTTTTCGGGAGCAGCAAAATGAGGCCAGAACTTGGAGGTAATGAACAGTTCTGATCTAGGTATACCGGATTCTCTGATGGCAGCGCCGACCTCCTCATCGACCTAAGCAGGGGTGAGTAAACAAAGCCGGAGGGCCAAGCAGAGTATGATGAACATGTCCTTACCCCATACATCCATGCGCAATCCAAGTGGCGATAGCCCGCCTTGAGAGCCGCCGAAGTAGCATCCTTGCACCAACCAGTGCCGCCTGCGAATGGAATCAAGTCTGAGGCGCTGACCAACGCAAGCGTAAGTGTCAGTACTTACCTGCAGCCCATGTGCCGTAGCCTACCGAGGGCATCTGGACGGTCTCTCCCCCGGCAGCAGCCATGGGGAGATGCGAGGGGAGCGACATGTTGGGATCGGCGTTGACTACAATACAACATTCGGGTATTGTAGCAAGATCGATGGACTGGTCAGATGCCCGGGGATGCGGATGTTCCCTTTCGAAATCTGTGCTTTGGTAGCGACAGGTTACTGGTGTTTTTGGAGGAACAAAAGTTGGAATGTTGACCAAGGGAAGATGAGCAGCAGCAGCAGCAGCCGCCCCGCTATTCAAGCTATCCGATGAGTGGGTAATGGTCAGTCCGAAAAGTGGATAATCAAGGGTCTAGCAGCGGGGTATAACTTTGTAATTGTTGTAGTTGTATATACTGTACAGTATATTTGTTAGTAGAAAACCGTCGCCGCATCACAAGACGGATCAACAACGATCCCTACAGATCTGGGGAGTCATCGTGACGCGATAGATCCTGCTTGATTCGACTAAAAAATGTCTGTAAGGCTTTGCAAGAGAAAATTGCATTCGGATTGTGCAAAATCTCAAAGTGGTTGCAGTTAAGCTGCAAGTAGTGAGGGAATATCAAGTAACTCGTCAACCTACAGCCACTTGCATTCCCATGAAAACAAGACGTCATTTGCAATTGCTCGGAGGCGGGAAATCTGCGGTCCATATCCACTCCTCGAAATCCACGTCCAAGTCCAGGTCGAGCATGTCCTGAAACTGCGCCGACTGTCCATCTACCGGCCAGTGATCAAAATCGTCTGTATTTGGCGAGAATGGGTTCTGCACCGAAGCGACCGCCGTCAGGGGGCTTGTTGATTCGCCCGCACCAATCGATGCACTGCCGCAGCGACTCTTGCTGCTCTCGCTATACGAGTCAAGAGCCATCTGTGTCTCGTCCCGCTTGGCCTGACACTCGAATGTACTGATGTACGCGCCCAGCGTGGTGCCCATGACGGACTTGAAGACGCGGCAGAGATAGCTCGGCGTGACACCCGCCTGCTTGGCCAGCTCTTTCAGGCCTCCCTTGCCCGTCGAGGCCATCTCTTGTGTCCGCAGAAGCGTCAGGACTTTCTCCACCATCTCCTCGCGGTCCCCGACAAACGTCTCATCGTCGGGCCTGCATCTCTTGCACGGTCTGAACCCGTCGCGACGCGCTTCGTCCTGTGAACCGTAGTACACCACATTGGCCCTCCTGGCGACACGCGCAGTGCAAGTGGGGCGGCAATAGATCTTGGTGGACTTGACGCCGTAGAGAAAGGCCGAGTGCGACGAGGGGACGCGGTGGGTGATGGCGAGCCAGCGGGAGCTGGAGCTCCGGAAGGAGAAGGGACTCGTCAGTGACCTCTGGACGTCGTGTGGAGGCGAGGAGCAGGCAGAAGTGGAAGTGGAAGCAGAGGAGACGGGAGTGTGAAAGGGCGCTGCGTTGGGGTGGGAACTGTCGTGAGTGTCCTGAGGCGGCGACGACTGCGACTGCCTTGGCTGCAACGGCGGCAGTGGAGCGATCAACCGCAAGGCACCGTCCATGGCGACTGGAGGCTGTTGTTCATTGCGTATTGAATCCACGGGCAGATGAATTACATGACTGGTGTATCTGGATGAGTTCACGACGGCAGTGAGCGACGCTTGACAGAATGTATAGAGAGAAGTAAATCAAGAAGGAAAGATGGAAGACAATTCATGTGTCGCATTTGGAAGTGACGCCGCCGGGTCGTGTCTTGGCAGGCGCTCTCCCTTTCTTCTCGACTCCACCATTACATCTCTTGCCATGCATGCTACTGTATGGCCAGGTCGCATCACACGAGAGTCTCGGTCCTTGCCATCACACTACCTGATCGATCTCGATCTGATCGTGTTCCCGATCTCTACTGTAACGACCGCGTAGATGGACAGAACAAAATGTCTACCGAGCCCTGTTGCTGATTGGTCAGTTTGAGTACAGTGTCTGATGCCCGTCACTGATTGGTCAGTTCTGGTACAACAACGCTACACCGAGTGTTGAATGGTCACTTCGAGTACACAAAAGTAAAGTGATGCCTCTGTGATTATTGATACATGTATTCAGGTGTAGCTGGATGGTCCTATAAGACAGTAGTATCCCTGGCCATCTTCTGTAAGTTGCCCACATCTGATCGTTCAACCTGCACTTCTATACTGTGCGTATATCCACATAATGGCTGTCATGGGACCAAGCTTCGAACGCCATCCTTCATCGTCAGACCTCACTTACACTCCAGAAGACAAGAAAAGCACCATTGACGACGAAAAGACGGCTTCTCCTTCCGCCCCTTCGCCACCTATCCATACAGACGTCGAGTCCTGCCCACTCAACACTGACATCACATATCCCGAGGGTGGTCGTGATGCCTGGCTAGTGGTACTGGGCGCATGGTGTGGCCTGACCGCTTCCATAGGTATCTACAACTCTTCTGGAGTCTTCGAAGTCGTCATGTCACAGATCGTCTTGCCAGATGAATCGCCGACTTCTCTAGGATGGATATTCTCCGTCTATGCCTTTGTCACCTGGATCTGTGGAGTGCAGATCGGTCCCACCTTTGATGCCATGGGCCCGCGAGCCTTGTTGATTGCGGGCACTGTATGCACTCTCGTGGGAATCTTCACTCTCAGCATCTGCAAGGGTAGGTTTGATCTTCATTTAGTACAATTCATCACCTATCGTTTGCTGATGGTGTTTCAGAATATTATCAGATCATCTTGTCATTCTCCATACTGACAGGTCTCGGCTCGTCTCTTCTTGTCACTCCATCAATGGCCTGCGTCGCCCACTGGTTCATGGAGCGACGAGGTCTCGCCAGCGGCGTAGCATGGATAGGAGGCGGTTTCGGCGGGATCCTATTCCCTCTCATGATCCAATCACTCCTGCCCCAGGTCGGTTGGGCTTGGTCGATCCGTATCCTCGGCTTCGTGCTCCTTGTTCTGTGTGCCATCAGCGTGGCTTTCTGCCGAAGTAGGATCCCACCACGCAAAGGCGCCAAGACCACTTGGCGAGATACATTGCCAGATCCTGGGGTATTCATGGATGGAACGGGAGCCATGGCGGCTACGACCGCTGGTGTGCTTTTTGTGGATCTTGCCTACTTCATACCCGTCACCTACGTACCGAGCTACTACATGGACCGACAAGGTCTGTCCAAGGACCAGACGTTCGCAGGCTCCGCCGCCTTCGCATATCAACTTCTTGCCATCCTCAACGCTGCTTCGTGTCTCGGCCGCTTCGTCGCTGGTCACCTGGCGGATCGTTTCGGCCGCTACAACACCATGATCATCTCTCTGTTCCTTTGTATGCTATCAGTCTTCTGTTTCTGGTTGCCAGATATATTATCACCCAACATGGGTAACAATGCACTTCTGATCATCTTTGTGATACTGTTCGGATTCGTCAGCGGTTCGAACGTCAGCTTGACGCCTATCTGCCTTGGTCAACTCTGCCAAACTCAGGATTATGGACGTTATTATGCGAGCTGTTACACAGTGGTAGCTTTCGGCGTGTTGGTAAGTATCTCCGTAGCCGGAAGCATTCTCGATGCAGTAGATGCCATTGGCAGAAGAAGATACTGGGGGGTCGCATTGTTCACCGGACTCAGCTATGTAGCCTCGTTCCTGTGTCTATTGTGGGCAAGGATCAAAACGAAAGGATGGAATCGGAGGACAAAGTGGTAGTTCCTATTTCTGTAACCTAGATCAAATGCCCCTTTATAAATTTTTCGACTGTTTGAAAAAGAGCGCGGTTGCTGTTATGAAACAGCTCGATCTGATCGGTCGCGGTAACATGTGGCTTACATACACTCTTAAAGTTCCTGCACCATCTATCTGTTGAGCATGCCTCATGAAACATCCTCTATAAATCCCCATCGTCTCTACTCAATCGAGATCTCCAGATCTATGCAAAGCGCAGAATAGTCATGTCGTCTGTCTTCTTCTCTTCAGCAGACCAGCACGGCATACAGCACCTGACCTCAACCCCTCCCAGGCCTGTCCTCATATATATTGTGGTATGTCAGTGAGTTCACTTTTTCTGCAGTCTTCACAACAAATACTTGATGAACAGTGTCCAAGCTGTGATGGCCATGGCCGCCAAGAGACACAGCCCAGCATAGGTAACTTTGGGGCTTACGACTCTCCTGGTCAACGGGTCCTGAGTCGGGTCTTCAATTTCCGCCTCGCGCTTCTCTCGTGCTTTCCTTGTCATAGTCATGCCCTTTCCCAGGACAGTGTAATCAACGAGGATATATGTCACGCCCAGAACAAAAGCCCAAGCCTTGAGACCGATGGCCAGCAGCAAGACCCTGTAGTAACCTTGGTCGGGTGTGCCTTTGCTTGTCAGCAATGTAGTTATTGTTGTTACACGAAACGATTGACTTACTATCTTGCAGCACACCAAACGATATATCCATGATGGTAGATCCCGAGTTATTGAAGCTACGCCAGATACCGAACGCCGTTCCAAGCTTGGTTTGATCCAAGACAAGTAGAGGTATACAGATCTGAAGCGGCATGGCATTTATCACGCCAGCTAGACTTGAGAAGACCAAGGCTGCAAGAGGATGCACAGATGTGTAGCCTAGCAGCGAACAAGCAACGATCCAGAATATAGGGGCTAGAGCAACGTAGTGGAACCGGTGGCCGTAGATGTCGATGACAACTCCAAGCAAGGGACTCAACACAATTGGAAGAATATCCTGTGCGGTGGACAGATATCCGGCAACCGCCTCGGTGAATCCCTTCATCCTAATAATATCAGCAGAACTAACACCGAATCCCCCGGCCGCACCGGATTGCAGGAGCTGAGTCATAGGGAGCATCCAGAATTGCCAAGGAAGTTGCAGAATCGTTTTTGGCGAAAATGTCTTTTGCTGATGCGCCATATCGCCTGTATTTTCCGCAGCCATCTCTCGTCCCGACTTCAATTTGAACTTTTTGGGCACGAGAAAGCGGTCGAAAAGAAGGTACAATATGGCTATGATCGTAGAAGCTCCGCAGAACATTGCCGGGATCCAGAAGCTCCAACCGTACCATCCAGTAGAGTTGCGGATCGGGATCGCCGTCATTCCTGCAGTCAAGCTGATTGTCTTTGCGACTGCATTCTCCAGACCGAAGGCAAATGCGAGCCCACGAACTCCGAACCAGTGATAGAAGAACTTTTGTTGCGCCGAGTCTAGAACTGCGATCCCGAATCCCATCAGGATATGCCCGCCCGTCAGGACACGCCAAGTGTCCAGATGAATAGCAACGGCGGCGAGCAGAGATCCAATGAAGATGATACTCGTGCAGAGTAGTACAATAATGTTCGGTCCAAACCAATCGAGAAGCAGTCCACCGATGATAGGCCAGATGGAGTTGATGATCGCATCGGCACTGCTAATAACTCCGAATTGGGCATTACTCACTCCAAGCTCGTTGCGCAGCGTGTTTTTAAGGGGTCCGATGCTGGATTGCGTCCATGTTTGCCCAATCGGAAACGAAACTATGCAGAGAAGAGCAATCCATTTGAGTTTCCAGGGAACCTCCTCATCGCTGTCTGGGTCTTCTTCAGGAACTGGGGTTTCGAGTTCGACAAGAGCCTCTTTAGTGGCCTTATCTTCACAAGACTTCTCATGCCAATCTTGCGATAGTTGTCGCGGTTCCGCGATGTTAAGGATCTGTGGAGACATTTCTTCTAGACAATCTAATCACATCAGATCATCGGATAATCGCAGCATTTATAGTCGAAATGTTTTTTTTGTCGCCGATCATGCGATGGTAGATAGACCCAAGAAGCCAAGGGCCTTGGATATTCCTGAATTACTTCTTCCAGCATGAAGCCCCGTCTCCAAGAGCCGCTTACCCTCGAAGAGGAATATCGCAACGAAGATCTGACCCTTGTCACCTTGGAGAATGCTATTGAGGTCCACTTTATCTGAAGGATCAGAAATTGCTCTACTAGTGTACAGCTAAGCCGGAATGCAGGTGTGGTAAAATACGAAAAGCTTCCCAGTAGCTGAGGTTCAATTCACATTGATCGCACAGCTAAGTCATTGATCCACTGATTTGGTTCGGACCCAAGTGTTTTCCAGCTTGGCCAAGATCTAATTAAGTGAAGAAACACAGCCGACAGTTATAGTCTCGTATTTGAGAACTTCAGCAAACTGCGAACGTCAAAGTCAACTACGGAATGAACATTCCGGTGAATGTATGGATATTCAGACAAAGACTGAAATAGTCACACAAACGTGCATGACAAGACGTGAATTGTGAGAACCTCGCTCGAGACGTTTTGAAGAAGTCTCCAGAGAATGCTGGGCCAAGGCAGGATTCCAAGAGAAATATTGGCAGCCCGACAAGCTGCCGAAAATCATACGACCAGACGATGGAATCAATGTGAATTAAATCTCAGCTACTGTGAAGCTTTTCGTATTTTTGCACACATTCTGGAGCGTTGTTGTAAGTGAGCGTGTATATCCTGAGTGCTGATTGAAATGTTACACAGATCTCGCTTCTCTAGTAAAGCGCCAAAAGGCAAGGAATGGATCAACAACGCAAGAAATCTCGAGACCGGCACCAACGGCATTCTCGGGCGCTCTCTACAACGCGTTACGGTCATCCGGGTTCGAGTCCCGCAAATCACACGTGGAATCACGAGCTATCATAAAGCAAAGCCGAAGCCATATTGGAAGCATGCGATAGAGGTGTCTCTATAAGAATTGTGTACTAGCGGCCAATCGCGTATGATCACCTAAACAGCGCCGAGGATCGCTTCGAGTGTACAAGATTTTTCTTTGGTGCACGACGCTTGTGCAAATAGAGCCTAGAGCGTTTTCCGAGCGCATTGACGCGAACGCTACAATCAGCGATGCACACAAGCCTAGACTCTATGACAATGAGACAATTATCACATGCTGGATCAACGATGCTATAGCCGGCAGTTTTGTAAAGCTAGAAAGTTGCTAGAGAATGCAACAGCTGTAAAGGAAGCAGATGCGATACCAGAACATGAAAATTACATCCCCTCTCTTCCTATCACCGGAAGCATTTGCCACCTCGTCAGCACGGAAGGCTGTACCCACGAACAGTCCATTACCATCATGCTGACTTATGTAATTTTCGCCAAGTACCACCTTTAGTTCGTGGGACATGGGGACTTATCAGATGGAGTTGGTCAGCTCCTCATCTGACTATCGATATTGCAAGATCATGGCACGAGCTGAAGACCATATATTAATGGGACATCCCATTTCGTTCTTGCTGTGGTTCTGGATGTGGCCAGAACATCATGGCCTTCAGGTTTCGATGTATGCCACAGGCCATTTAATCGTAGCACAGTCGGACTATACTATAATTTCTGTAATAATACACCGCTCTTTGCGCTTTGTCATAGTTAATAACTTCCTCAAGTCTAGCTGGCTTGATGCGGTAAAACTCCGCAATGAAGCACTACGAGGTGCATCACAGTAGCACCACCTTCTATAGTTTCCAGAACTATAAATATTGAGAATAGTATCTTCGCCTCTGACGAAAAGATGCATCAAGGTCTAGAATCCGACTCGTCTGTGTTCGTGACCATCGCTAACCTATTATGACTGACGAGAAATCGGATTCAGCTATTGGGATTGTTACAGTGAAGGACTTGGAGCTCACTTCTTCTGCACCTACCTGGTACAAGAGCAGCCATCTTTTGAAATTGAACTTCATAATCGTTTCCCTCGTCTTGTTCTCCTCGGCCAATGGCTACGACGGATCACTCATGAACGGCCTCCAAGCCTTGCATCAATGGACCGGCTATTTTGAGGAGCCAAAAGGCGCATGGCTAGGCTTCATCAATGCAATCTATTGGTTAGGTTGTGGTATCACATACCCTATTGCAGCCTACGTTGCAAACAAGTGGGGGCGTAAAGCTGGTGTCTATGCGGGCTACCTCTTCCTCATCCTTGCAGCAGCATTGCAGACTGCCGCACCGAACGTTACTGCTTTTCTGCTAGCTCGTTTCTTCGTCGGCATCGCGGCAGCTTGGTTTGGGAATTGCGTTCCGCTACTTATCAACGAGATCGCATATCCAACACAAAGAAGCATTGCTAATGCATTATTCATGTGTGGATGGTATGTTGGAGGGTCTTTGGCCGCCTGGATCACCTTTGGTACTCGTGACATGGCAAGCTCCTGGGCATGGCGCATACCATCACTACTTCAAGCCCTGGTACCCTTTATGGCTCTACCCGGCTTCTTGATGGCACCACAAAGTCCGCGGTGGCTGATATCTGTCGGACGTACTGAAGAAGCGCGAGAAATTCTGGTCAGATTCCATGCTGGCGGTGATACTAACTCACAATTGATCCGTGCCGAAATGACCGAAATCACCAATGCCATCCAGAGAGAACAAAAAGCATATGCCAGCGCGGGATACATGGACATGATCAAGACTCCCGGAAATCGCAAGCGTCTGTTCATCTCGATAAGTCTTGGGATCTTTGCTCAATGGACCGGCAATGGTGTCGTGTCATACTACTTGGCCCTTGTATTGACGACCGTCGGTGTCACCAGCTCGAGTGATCAGACGATGATATCCGCATGCCTTCAGGTCTGGAATCTCATCTGGTCGATCATAGCCGCATTCTGCGTCGATCGCATTGGTCGCAGGCCGATGTTTTTGGTTTCTGCTACGATCATGACCATAAGCTTTGGTCTAGTTACTGGACTTTCCGGCGCCTTTGCAGAGTCTGGACAGTCTGCAACAGGTCTCGCTGTTATCCCTTTTCTCTTCCTTTTCTTTGCTGGTTACGATATTGCTCTGTAAGTTTACACACTTCAGATGTTTTGATCCCGACTAACATATTCAGAACACCTTTCCTGACTGCATACCCGTGCGAGATCTGGCAGTACAGCCTGAGATCTCGCGGTCTCACAGTCACTTGGGTCTCCACTATCAGTGCCATTTTCTTCAATACTTTTATTAACCCGATCGCCCTCGACAACATTGGCTGGAAGTACTACATTGTTTTCATTGTTGTACTATGTATCTTTGGGGTCACGGCATATCTGTTCTATCCCGAGACTAAGGGTTATACTCTTGAAGAAATGACTGACATCTTCGATACAGGTGCAATTGCAGCACCACTTCGCAAGGCAGAGTCTGTGTATCAACAAGTATAGCACAATAAGAAAAGTGGATTAGTTATTCACGAATTCGGTAAAAAAACAATATGTAAAAATTCGGTCTTTTCGATAAGGCTCGATATCAACTAAGGACTATTGTAACTATGTGCTCTCTGGACGAGGATTAGTCCTGGCTGCTGAAAGACGTTCCTTGCCGTTCCTAATGTGCTTACAGCGAAGACTAGTACATATAATAGGTCTAATCCTCAAGACATTCGTACTATGTTACCTAAGCCTGCTTAAATAGGATCCCAATTGTTGCTATTAAGGATCGAGATTGATCATACAATGTTCCGGAGATTCCTCCGCTGCCTATCGCTTGGTCAGGCGTCACTAATTAGCTATCGATATTGAGATTCCTTAAGTATTGTCATATGTTTACAGTAGTGGCGTCTGAAGTGGTATTGAACTTGGCTATTCTTGATTTAGTCACACATACAGTATTCATTTGCCTATACATTTATCAACTACCACAGAACAAAAGTCATGAACTTACCCCTGAAGAATGCTCTTCGATCAGGTATATCACTTTTTCTATAAGAAGACGAGTCGCGCTTTGGAATAATACATCAAGCATCACAATTAACTTCTAACAACGGAAAAATGCGTCAACTGCCTTTTATTCAACTGTTCACAGAAGATAGACGTAGCGGAAACGTACACGCGAGACCCGCACTTGCTGGGCCTATCGGTCCGAGATCGTCTAGAAGAGGTAGCGTATGATTTGCTGCGCGAGCAATGCCTGCTACTCACGAACTAGGATGGAAGTGAGATTTATGTTCACTATGTGTAAGATGATGCTAGGTTGGTTGATGATAAATCACGATACTTGCACTTATGCCTACGAGACGCAATTGTTCGTAGTCTCTGTAAGCATGAAAGTTCTTACTGTACCTGTAAGGTGCACAAATGTCTACCTTACTTACCTTAAGCTTTGATCGGACGAAGTGTGTTGCGTCATTGCCATCCCACTTCATCGACATCCGCTGCTCCTCTTGTGGCGTTGGTAATCAATCATTCGATCCTCGGGATTGTAGAAACGGCGTCTTTGCCTGCTACAGGTCTAAAGCGGATCATCAAAAAACCGTTGCGGCAGCGCTTCTCTCGTCCCGACAAGCTGGACTTAGCGCATGATCCTGGCCGATACCCTGGCTCATACGTGCGGGGGTTTTGGTGAGTTCCGCCACGGTGATACAATCTCAGATAGGTATAAGCTAATGGCTAAACCGTAATTTGTGGTCCAGACCCCCGCGTTTTAGCTGCAGCCAACAACGCCCCATGATTTGTTGAATGGGGATTCACAATGTGCATTGTTCTAGGAAAGTAAATGTAGAAGCATGTCCGCGTCTTTGTCCTCAACACCATTCATTTCTGCCATTTTTCTTCACGGTCTAGTCAGAAGTCCCTTTGCACTTCAGAGCTATGCTTACTGCGACAGACTCAGCAAAGCTAAATATATCACACGTGGAAGCCAGAGCTCACTCGGACGTCTCTATCAGTGGCCAAAGCAATCTGGAGGAGCTTCCACTTGTTGCAGCATTCAAGAGCCACTCCAAACAAGCAGGATATCTGTTTCTATCGATCCCTCTTATTTCGCTGTTTGGGTTCGATGGAGTCATTGTGTCTACATTGACCGCAATCCCATCCTTCCAGTAAATATCTTCCGATCGCACGATCGTAGACTGGCGAACATGTCCTGACGTGCAAACAGACAACGCTATGGGCAGTTATATGGAGAAAGGGTCATCATACCGGCCAGATGGCTCAGTGTATGGACTGCGGCGGTACCGATAGGTGCAATGCTCGGAGCACTAATCGCTGGCTGGTGTCATGATCGTCTTGGTCGTCGGGCCTCGCTTGTCCTCGGCTCTTGTATCGGATCGATTGGTATCGCGATCTGCTTCGGATCACATTACCCTGACGCGATGCAAGCGAGACGAAGTGTGTTCCTGCTTGGCAAGCTCCTAGAAGGCCTTTGCATTGGACAGACCATTTGTACGACTCAGACCTACGTGTCTGAAATTATGCCTCAATCACTAAAAGGATTTGCCGCTGCATTATTTCCTGTTTCCATAATATTCGGACAGCTTCTCGCCGCAGTGGTCGTTGTAAGTCAGCTCAGCGTTACTGGCTCGAAAGGCTATCTCACTTGTATTGCTACACAATGGGCGTTGTGTGTTGCGGCAGTGGTTGCTGCTGTCGCACTTCCAGAATCTCCAATATGGCTTCTACGACAAAAAAGGATAGACGCGGCTCGAAAGGCCCAAAGACGCCTTGAAAGAGCTTGTATCGACTCGGATGAGGTCATTGATAGGATGATAATTGCTCTTGATCAGGATCGTAAAAGCGACCAAGCAGATGTATCATACAAGAAATGCTTCACCGGTCCTAATCTTCAACGCACAATAATGGTCGTATTTGCCAATTCTCTACCTCATTTTGCCGGCTCAATATTCCTTGCGAACGGAAGCTACATCCTCCAGCTGATGGGAATGAACGCAAGGCTTAGCATTGACATGCTTCTGGTCAATACTTCAGTTGGACTCGTTTCAAACATAGTCAGTACCTGGACCATGTCTCGATGCGGCAGAAGGCCGCTGGCCATATGCACTTTCATCATCGCTGCCGGCTTCTACCTATTGCTCGGAATATCAGGCTTCTGGCATGTGGAGGCTACACTCTGGATAACAGTGGCAACTTTCCTAGGTATCTCAATGACTGTGGGAATAGGCGTATGGCCAGTTTCAATAGCACTGGCATCCGAAATCTCGTCGCTACCAGCTCGTGGGAAAACGCTAGCAATTGGATGGATCGCTCAAGGACTTATTACTGGCGCCTCTTCTATATTTCTGCCATACATCTTTAGTCCAGATGCTGGTAATGCAGGAGGCAAAACGGGCTTTCTGTATACCGGACTGTGTTTGATTGCTGCAGCTATCATATGGCTTTACGTACCGGAGATGAAAGGCTTAACAGCTGCTCAGATCGATCACAAATTTGAGGGCAGAATGCCTGCCCGGAAATGGCACGTCTCTAGAGTGGACGACGTCAATGTAGCTTAAGATGCCATTTGGATTCAGTCGCCCCTCGGCTCTGATAATCTCTTTCTTAATCTTTTTAAAAGCTCATCTAGCTAGCTACAGCCCTTTCTCCCATCTCTTTATCTTTTTCCTCAGTCACATTGCCATTGCCACTACAAAAGCTACAGCCTTAGCCGTTCCTGGTGGCAAGTTCTATAACCGTAACCTCGAGCGGATCTGCCACGTGACAGCCGATAAGTCAACTTCCATCATGGACTATAGTTTGCATTAGTTGTGAATCTTGGTTCCGCTCACTTGTTCTGTTCTGTTCTTTCCCATAGTCGAGTCACGCAACCTTTAGATTTGGGTTGTTACTACTGTCCCCATGCCACTAATAGTCACTCGGCACTCTAACGCCGGGCAGTGGAGGAGAGTGGTCAGGGGGCAAGAATGACGATCTGCCATCAAACTGGACTTACTTGCCGCAGGAGTACGACGGGACATCACTTTGTCCGCGGCCTTCATTACACTGAACACTAGACACCCAGGAAGTAAGATGCTTACTGCCGCAATCGCTTTTTCAAAGGCTTTTAATTATATAAGGTGGACAGCCATGCCTACTTTTGCGAAACACTATTCTATGCGTGGTCTTCAAATTCCAACCACTTGGCCAACTCTAACAGGCCGGAAGGCCCATTTCAAGACCCTTTCTAAGCACAACTCCGAGCTTCCGTATGTCTGCTTCAGTATTATAAAATCCAAGAGAAACTCTTACACCAAGACGGTAGCAACTGACATACGTCGAGTTCCTCGAGAAGTGTTCGGCCCACGCCAGATCTAAAAGCTTCAATACGTAGAGATGAGGAGCACGCTTCGCTTCGTCCTCTTCACCAATGATTTGGATACCCAGAGCTTTGCACTCATCCTGTAGTACTCTTCCCAGCGAGCGTAAATGAGCTTCAACGCCTTCCGGAGTCATCTCATCAAGCAGAAGTCTCAGAGCAGCATTTGCAGCGCAGAGAGAGATAAGGGATAGATTCAGATGCTCGTATCGCTTTGTTGTCTTGTGGCATTTCAACGGACCCGACATGGCGAGAAGATCTGCACGAAGATTTGAGATTGCACCCGCCCCTACAATCGGTGGAGTCTGCTTTATTTGTTCGAGAACCACAGGATTGATATATAATGCTCCGAGACCGGTGGGACACCCGAGAGCTTTATGAAAACTGAAACAGGCAGCTGATACCCCAGTCCTCGTAACGTTGATGGGTCCGACACCAACTTCCTGGGTTATGTCCGCTAGAACGTGGATACCACGTGGTCTGAAGTGGTCGCAGATATCCTTAACGTTGTTCTTTTGGCCAGAATGGAACATGATTGACGAAATGCCGATGGCTTTTGTATTCTCATCAACAAAGGGGGCAAAGGTCGAGGCATCAGCGTACAGTCGATCGTTTGTGGGTACTTGGCGGACCTCCAGACCAGTTTCTTGTAATGCCAGCCAGCCGTAAGCATGATTCGGATGCTCTGTGTCAAGAACGACAACGTTATCGCCTTTGCCAAGATTCAGGGACCTTTGGAAGAGATTCAGTCCTTCTGTTGTATCACTAGTGAAGGCGATGGACTCGGGGGGAGCGCCAATGTAGCGGCCAACCAAGGCACGCGTCTCCTCGCCAGAAGCTTGCCACATGGGCTTTGGATGAGGTTCATGGAGCGCTTCGTCAAGATAACCATCAATGGCGCGGCGTACCCTGATGTTCATGGGTGGCTGGTAAGAAGCATTCAAGTAGAGAATGTCGGTTTCTGCCACGACAGGGACAAGGCTGCGATAGTTTTCTACATCATATGCGCTTGAGGCTAGAGAAATTTTGCTCGTAATGGAAGTGGTCTGAGTGGACATCGTAGTATCAGACGATCAGCGTGATCAGATTATCATCTACAAAGGGCCAAAGCGAGGGAGCATTCGATGTTTATATTGCATCCTGCTGGATACTCAACGCCATACCCAAGATGTCCAGAGTAAGCAGGTGTCATTGTCGACTGAGGGCGGAGCATGAAGACCGACATCCTCACTATCGCTGCCCTCCGTTCATAGATCCATGTGATCAGCGCGTCGTGCATCCCATTACCGCATTATCCAATAAAATCATTGACTAATAATGTTATCACTCGGAGGATGAAAACCGATGCTTTTCGGCGTGGTTAGAGTCCAGATTCGGAGCTTCAATGTCCGCTCTCAAGCTTTGCAATGGCTTGGCTGATTGTGACGGTCTCCCAGGCCGTGAAGTGTTTCTTTGGTGCGGAGTTCAAACTCCGCTTGTCCCTCTTCACATGTCTTGGCACTAAGCACACATCTCGACCAATGGAAGGTTTCCCCAGACCATCCGCTCACTCTGTAGATCCATTGACTCGGGCAAACCCTGCACACCTCGTAGCAGAATGAGCTCTGCAGAGCCTTCCAGGCACAGCAGGATTTCGTATGACCACTCCTGTCCGGAGACTTCGATAGCTAATCTCAGACTAGATGCAAGAGATGCCAGCAACGCAAGGTTTGAGGTTGTGCCTCATTTGCAGCAGTATCGACTGACTGAATCCAGCTAAGATGCTCTCGCACGATTCCTTGTGCCAGTTGTACGAAAGCGGGTCACGAGTGTGAGTATAGGCAAGAAGATGGCCGTAAGATACCAGTGTCCAAGCATTACGTTACCTCCCTGGAACAACAGATAGCGTCTCTTCAGGAAGCACTTCGTGATGCACAGTCAAGCGGCTTGGCCGACAAAAACACAGCCCCTCTAGGTATACTCAGTGTGTGTGAGGAACCTCGGACTCTGGAACCGGATGCGAATGCTACGATTGAACATCGAGAGGTACGCGCGGGTAACGTTCGCCTGAACACATCGTCGCGAACATGTACTTCGTATCAAGGACCAACAAGCATATATCGCTTCGGGAGCGTTTGCGACCAGAGAGGTGCAACGTTGACCCAGCAGTCTACTACACCATCTCTTTATTGCACCATCAATGCAGAAGAACCAGATGTCGATGAGATTCTGCGATCGTTCTTCCGGTGGCAATATCCTGAGTACATGTTCCTCTATCGAGAAGCTCTCTTGCTCGACTACCTCAACCACGAATATCAGGGCCGCTACTGTTCTCTTGCTCTCATCTACTCTATATGTGCTTTAGGCTGTATACCTGATAAGGGCGATAACCATAACAGAGTGACATATTTTATGAAGAAGTCATACGCGAACATCTCGACTGTGAAGACACTCGAGGTCAACTCGACGACTGTTCAAACATTTCTCTGCCTTGCCTTTGGTGAACTTGCCGTGGGAAACATATCCAAAGCTTGGCTGCTTTCTGGTCGGTTATCTTACACATGCCAGCCTTATTTTTATGACACTAACCTTCGCAAGGTATGGCCTTTCGCAGTTTACAGGACATCGGACTCCAGTATGATGGCCAAGCAGGGCGTTCTAAGGATGGGCGCTCAATTCCGGAGCTCGACTCGGAGATTCGTCGTCGTATATACTGGGGGTGCTATACTGCTGACAGGTGAAGCATCTTGCATTCCTCTTTCTACAGACTCGGACTGCTGACGATTGCAAGCATGATCGCATTGCTACTAGGAAGACCTGTGTTTTTCCAGGATTTCGACGCTGCAGTCAGCCCGAGCGAGCAATTACCGTCAGTTGTATTTATCGTCGAAAGGATCCATCAACTAACATATCGAAGAGACAACGTAACGCTGATGGCATGGCTCCCGGATGAGACCGAGGACCAGCAGATTCCACGTCTTATACCCTTTTTCAAGGGCTTAGGAGGGTTGAGCAAGATATGTCATCAACTACTATTACACGTGTTCACTGTACAATCTAGTTTGAGCGGGTCTTCTACAACAACAGTCGCAGCTTTGCAAAGGTTTGATTTATCGCTTTGCAGATGGCACAATAACCTTGACAGTACCTTGAGATGGAATCGATGGAAATCTCAAGCGCCGTCAACATCAAATCACGTCTTCCTTCTGCAGTAAGAATCCTTGTCCCTCATTGTTCGAACTATTGACTTAGTTCCTTTCAGTTTGTACTATCTCTCGCTGAGATTATGTGTCCTCGAAGAACTACTAGGTCGTTCCGGTGACTGTGATAAGCAGAAATTGTTCCACAAGACCAGTGATGAATTGATCGAAGACATTGCACAGCTTCTGAGGCAAATCATGTCATCATCGAGAATCTTTCGTCCACCAGTCATCATGATCTATGCTACTGCAGTGGCCATCCATAGCAGCCAAAGATTGGCTAGCCGGTCAGAACTCCAATCGTCTCAGGAGCACCACCACGCCCGTTCTCAAGTATTGCTGAAGACTCTTCGAGCGTGTGGTCAAGCTTGGGCGTTCGCGAGACAAGTCCACGATCAGCTCTCTTCAAAAGCTCTTGACATCTCTACAACGGGAGAACAAGTGCCGAATCGGTCCAGTCAGCATCAAGAAGTATGTCGGATGGAATCAAACTCTGTGTATGTGTCTAATCTTCTCGCAGGTTCGCTTGGAACGTTCGGCCGAAACAGGTGGAACGACTTTACACGCCAATACCGACCCCCGACCTCCCGACAACTTGATGGAGGAAGGCTATAGTGATCTCACAGGCGATCCCCTCGACGGGTCATTCAACCTTCCCGGTTTCATATTTTCCCTTGGCACACTCACACACCCGCTTGAAGACTGCATGTTTTGATGTCCGTCCATGCACAGCAATAGATCCATATATTTGTGTTCGAGATCTCAATCTCTCAACAGCATAGTGATTGTCGAAGCGACCGGGCTCAATTGTGACGTGAATGGTGTGATACGGAGGCAACGACGTCCAGAGCCGAGTCAAAAAGAGGGATATCTTGCCATATTCACAGCCCCGTCCGGAAATGTCAAGGCTGATCTGTATTTCATGGACAGCAAACCTATATGATTTCCTCTACTTGTGCCTTTGAGAAGATGCCTACAAGATAAAAGCAGTCCGGGTGTAGTTTCATCAACAAGTTTTATACAGTATTTACACTAAAATACAATTGGGAACGATCTCTAAGACTATCCCACGACGCGCTTGTCATTCACATTGTGATCCACATCCTTCGAATGTGCTATCTGGCTCGTGGGCGCTCCGCATCTCAAAGAACGGACGAAATCAACGAGTAAGTATGCCTCAAGCGATCAGGAGCGATTAAACGGGGCAACAACTTGATCAGACTTGGCTGCCATGACTTTAATCGGCGCCGAGTTCTAGAAGACAAAGTTATCTTGAAGACGTCATTGTCACGGATTTCAATGTCCGTCGGCGGAGATACAGAAGCGAATAGATCATGGACATCGTTCAGCCACCGATGTCACACAGATTGTGAGCGAAGTAAGGTGCAAGATGTCTCGACTATGATGGGGTCTGTGCAAACGTATCAACACTATATGAATGGATCGTCCAAATGGCGAATAGCTCATCTCACTTCATCTTACGTGCAAACATCTTCAGATTCAATGCCTTTACTTCGATCTTTCTTCAACATCCTTGTCCTTGCTGGCACTATACATGCCGTAAGGGACATCCCAATCGTGTTTCGAGATGCTGCAATGAATTTCAACCAAAGCTTGGCCAATGTTACTGTCCTTACCACTGGCGGCACGATCGCTGAGTCCGGTTCGACTTCCGTACAGACGACCAATTATGGTACTCCAAACGCCACATTCCAGGATCTCGTCAACGCTGTTCCAGAATTGATATCGGTCGCCAATCTCGTAGGATATGCGATTGCCAATACCGATAGCCAGTCAATTAACAGTACGGTTCTACTTCGTCTTAATCAGCGCGTGACAAGCGAGCTTGCAAGCGATCTGACCCAAGGCGTTGTTATTACTCACGGCACGGACACGATGGAGGAGACAGCATTTTTCCTTGATCTTACTACCCAGTCGGCTAAGACGGTAGTAGTCGTGGGATCAATGAGGCCAGCATCAGCATTGTCAGCAGACGGCCCTCTCAATCTATTTCAAGCGGTCAGCCTTGCCGTAAACCCCAAAGCAGTAGGCCGCGGTACTTTGGTAACGCTGAATGAGTACGTCCCAACCCTAATAAGTCAATATTCAATGATCTGATAGCTTGAAGCCGCATAACAAGTGCTTTTTATGTATCGAAGAATCACGCAAATGTACCTGATGCGTTTTACGCCCGAGAGCAAGGTCATCTTGGTCTCTTCTTGAATCAAGCAGCCAACTTCTACTACGAGCCTGCCCAACCAGTTGGAAAGCCATTCTTTGATATTGCTCCATTGAACCTCACCACTCTACCTATGGTCGACATTCTATATGCCCACATCGAGAGTAACCCTGGATTAATCCAAGCGTCGGTGAACCTTGGAGCTAAAGGAATTGTCTTTGCTGGGACTGGAGCCGGGGATCTACCAGAGCACGTCCTGGACGCTGCACGAGACGTATGGAATAGCACCAAGATCCCTATGGTCTTTGCTTCACGTGCTATGAATGGCTTTGTTCCCTACCCCGACTCTGACCCATGGAGAATTCCAAGTGCGCACTTAACACCTCAAAAGGCACGAATCATGCTCCAGCTGGGTCTAGCTACAGGGCTCAATGGTACAGCGATTCACAGCCTGTTCGATGACCTTCAAATATAGATATGCCTAGGATAAACCCTGTACAAAGCTTGTAAAGATTAGACAATCTAGGGCCTCGTACTACCTTGGCTCCGCTATGATATGTGTCTCGTTGGCTATTTGTACTGGACACAAGTATGAGCTTACATTACATATAGATGTACCATGTTATATACCATTGTTGTCTTATCTAAAGCAGCTATCTTATTTGTACCCGTAAGAGGCTTGTAGAAGCATTGAAGTGCTTCAGGTTTGGGTTTGGCAATTGTAGCACTAATACCCTAGTACCTCTGTGACTCGAATAGTAGCTTGAACAGTCTGAATCATTTAGTCCTTGGGGCTTTATTCGGAAGTAATGCTGTAATATGGAACAATGTGAGTTCGATGGTTGCGAGTCGGTCACATAGTGATGCCGCGGTTGAGGACTCAAAGTCTTCTAGATGGAACACTATGTAGCTATTATGTCGTCACCACATCGTTGCACACTATCAACATCTTCAAGAATGTCACTTAGCACGGACAAAGCAGAAGTATGGTATCGCGAAGGCCAGAAACTTTTCACACTTAACAATTTTACCTAGCGCAAATAACTTTGGCCCTGCTAGAAAGTGATTCCTATGACAAACCCACAAGACAACCGTTATGATAAACGCCTGCGTATCTTTGGATTCTGAGATACCTGTCATTCTTGGCTTTGCCAATCTGCGGAGTTCAATGTCCACGCGCATGCGTCTTCTTTCTTATGCGGACTTCGACCTCCGCACGGGACTTGGCATCTGAACTTGGCATGGCAACTTATCAGAATGTTCTGACCATCGACTGAATTGGTTTTACGGGAGGCATGGCTTGACCACGATTCATTTATAATCTGGAGTAAATCACCTGAATGAGTCCCATGCTACTATCCTGCCTCCATCAATTCAAGTTCATCTATATCGCTCGCCTTTTTTAAGTCTCTACTCGACAAGCAATACTTTTTTTTCGCATCGCAAAGAATGGACATTGCTACGAAGGCACAAGTAGGCTTTACACCTACCGTCGTTGACAATGATCTTGAGACGGGTGAAATCATCGACAACCAGGACACTGGTAATGATCTTCAGAGAGGTCTTAAGTCTCGCCAGGTAGACATGTTTGCTATTGCTTGTGCCATAGGAACCGGCTTGATCATTGGCTCCGGCTCTGGCCTTGCTCGTGGTGGGCCTGGTAGTCTACTTGTCGCGTATATTGCGATTGGCATAGTCGTCTACTTTGTTATGACAGCTATGGGCGAGATGGCGGCTTTCTTGCCTATGAAGAAGGGTTTTGCGGGGTACGCTACTCGGTTCGCCGACCCAGCCTTGGGGTGAGTGATTTTTGGGTATGGTCCATGTGCTGCTTCCAAAATTACTACTGACATACGAACAGATTTGCTACTGGTTGGAACTATTTCTTTAAGTATGTGATTGTTCTGCCAAACAATCTCACGGCTGCAGGAATTATCATTCAGTACTGGCGTCCTGATCTCAATGTGGCCATTTGGGTCACAATATTTGGCGTTTGCATTGTAGCTCTGAATGTAAGTGTTACACTGATCTGTTCATCCCCGCAATACCACTATGCCACTGCTGTTTACTCGGCGTTCGACTAATCCGACTGTAGGTATTCCATGTTCGATGGTTCGGTGAAGCCGAGTTCTGGTTTTCAATTGTCAAGGTTTTGGTGCTGGCAGCTTTGCTACTAGTGTGTTTAGTTATCACTCTTGGAGGGGCCCCAAAACACGATCGAATTGGTTTCAGGTACTGGAGAGAGCCAGGCGCATTCGCTGAGTACCTGGTCGAAGGGCCTACTGGCAAATTCTTAGGTTTCTGGGCTTGCATCGTCCAGGCGTGCTTTGCCTACACAGGGACTGAAGTTGTTGGCGCTGCCTTTGGCGAAGCACCTAACCCTGCGAAGACTGTACCAAGAGCGGTGCGGCAAACTCTTTTTCGTATACTGACTTTCTACATGTTCGCTGTGTTCTTACTAGGAATGTGCGTCCCGTACAACGACCCAATGCTAATCGGAGCAACAAAAGCAAAGACCAGCGCAGGTATGCACATCTCTACGGCCTTGTATAGAGGCTCTAGCTTTACTGATTACTGTGCTTCTAGCTGCTTCTCCATTTGTGATCGCGATCAAGCTTGCTGAGATCAACGTGATGCCGGATATCATCAACGCTCTACTCCTGTTCTTCGTGCTTAGCGCAGCGAACTCCGGTATTGTAGCCCATGTATCCTTCACTAACATGTGATTTTGCTAAATGTATCAGATGTCTACGTGGCATCCCGCACTCTGTTTGGTCTTTCTAAAGACGGACAAGCACCCCGAATATTCAGTCGCACCACAAGTACCGGGGTACCACTTTATGGCGTGATACTCAGTTCTCTCTTTATACTTCTAGGCTATCTCAACGTTAGCAAGTCATCTTCAACTGTGTTTGGGTACTTTGTCAGTCTGGTGACTGTTTTCGGCACTCTAAATTGGGTCAGCATCTTATGTTCCTACCTCTGCATGCGACATGGCATGAAGTGTCAAGGTATCTCACGCACCGAAATGCCCTACACCGATATTCTGCAACCTTATGGCGCCTGGTTCGCACTTGTTATGACCGTCTTGGTTATTGTGTTCAACGGCAAGTGATGACGTCTATCGCGATCGGTTGATGCTGACCGCTCAACATAGGATACCCTGCATTCATACCACATTTCGACCTCACGAAATTTATAACATCGTACATTGGTATTGTGGTCTACATCTTTAACTATGTGCTGTGGAAGGTATTGAAGGGCACGGCTCGTGTTAAGTCTTCTAACATGGACCTTACTACTCATCGTAGATTAGAATAAGTCTTTGTGCAATTAAGGAATAGAACAGGAATTACAACATTACTACACTACACGGCTCATTAACATATTTCCTGCTACTCAACCTCTAGGTTTGATTCGATTTGATTTAATTTGTAAGCTATCTGTAAGCTCGTGCCTATATAAGCTGTCGTCTCAGGTAATGTCAGGGTTCGGAGTCAGGAATAAAGATCAGTACGTAGATATGGGTCTAAGCTATATGACGAGACGTAGACAAGGGAGGAAAGACAGTACGAGGTCGAGGACAGGGAAGTACGGCGTTAAAGCCACGAGTCAGGAGTATAGGTCACGTGACCTATACTAACTCAGGTGTCTCGGTGGTTAACGACCAAACCGTGACAGCGTACGACTAAACCAAGTTCATACACACTGGAGTAAACAGCACAAAGTCAAAGGAGAAGACCTTCGTACGATCAAGGATTATTGTACGTTGTTGTTAAGTCGACATAACAATACTCGTATTAGTATACCTACAGAGTTTAGTACCGCAGACCCTGTACTGTATCTACAGCAACATGGTCTACAGTGCAGGCTTGATAGCGAGAGATGTTAATACATCTGCTGTACTGATCATCAATTAAAAAGACACTTCCGTACGAAGCATAATTGGACTTAATTTGAAAAGCATAGTCGTCCATCAAAAACCGTACGACAGCAACAGGATCCGAATGAAGAACCCTGGCGTATAGTGTCTTGTTAGAGGATATTCGTCTTAGGGCTAGATTCTCATTACATTCTCGTACGAACAAATGACACTTAAGCAGTACAGAGACGCTAAGAGCGAGACATTTACAGTCTGTACGAAAAGCACGAAGCTGCCCTTAAAGAGCAGCGAGATTTAATCAGGCCTTTATACGAGAGAGATGATGATCGCTAGCTAAAGAGAACTGGCTGGAATACATACCTCGTAGATGTCTCACGTGCAGAGCTGCTAGCGTTCACTGCAACTCCAGACCGCGACAGTCCTTCGTACGAGCGTGAGATATGGCTTGCAGTGTTAGACCTACCCAGTATTGATTGATTGATTGATTGATTAGTCTATCAAGCTATTCACGGTCTTATCGTCCGTATGAGCTGTCCAATGTCGTTCCCTCGTTTTCTTGTCTGTTGCTTAGCCTCCCGGATAATAAAAGAAGAACCCTAACGCCCCTTGTTCCTTAATCGCCACCCTCCTGTTGCTGTGAAGGAATAGCTGCCATCCTGGTTGTCTGTTAAAGAAACCGGACCGTCGCTTTCACTATTTTCAAATTCAGTCTCCACCACTTAAGCGGGCTATCTACTAGCTGATCTGTGTACATTTCTCGTTTCTTACTGTACCCTCCTAGTAGAAAGGACAATTTACTTCATCTGTTCCCTGCTATCTACTTAAGTTCTGCTTGTATACTTGTTTAACGCTAGCACCGGAGAAGCACGTAAGCTACTGTCTTGTCTTCCTGCCCGCATTCGCATTTACTACTTTCCTCGACTTTAATCTTTGCTAGATAGGATTAGAGATAAATATAGTTCGTTCTTACTTGTACGAGAATACCCGCTTGCTCGGAGTTTAGCGCTCTGTAGAGCTTAAGCGTGTACTTATTTAGGAGAGCTGCATTTAGCCTCTATGTGTATTAACCTTATCTATTTGTTCTTAATGTCTAAGCTTCTAGACGCCTTTGTTCTGCAAGGTTCTTAATAAGGAGTGTTTAAACTACTCCGCTCTTTTTAATTCGGACGTTAGAGTTCCTAAATGGTTTCGTGCCTGTCTCTGTAGTAGTCTAGGCAGCTTAATAAGCACATTCGTTTCCTGCATTTCTTGTATGTGCTAGTACTTAAACAAAGGTCACGTTAAGTTTACTCTGTTCAGCGTCTCGAAGCGTTTAGAGGGTACCTTGAAGTACTTCCTTACTTCGCTTAGTACCGTTGCCCTTCACTATAGCTTAAAGTGCCTCTTAGCTGTCTGTAGTAATCACATACTTACAGTTCGGACCGTGCAAGGTAAGGATATAATCTAACGCTATCTTTATTGCTTATAGCTTCGTAGATAGGACCGAGCATGTCTTAGTTTATCTAATAGTCGCCTTGTCCACAACTTGTAATGTAGACGAACCGACCTTTCTTACTACTGCACACCTGCTTACCTTATTCCGTACGGAAGCGTTAGTATATAAAACTACAGGCCCGTAGTTCTGTGCTGTACGTAGCTGTCTCCTTACTTCATCTATATCTGCAACGCACTAAGTGGACCGGTCTTGCTATGGAGGTGCTATCCACGGCTGTAGTGGTATTTGTGTCGGGCTGTTCTTTAAAGTATATCTCGCTTTATGCTGCCGCTAAGTCCCGTGTAGTAAGGACTACTATGTTTCTCCTTTAAATTTAATGTAACGGATACTTAACTACGCTAGATTGTCCTCCTCTGCTGTGAAGATGGTCTGCAGGTGTTTAGCTACCTTCCTTACTAGTCTGTCTGTTATTAGTTCGAGGGAGGCTTCTGCCTCGAGGACTGCTGCTGACACTTGTTTAAAGACCTTATTACAAGTTAGGCTCTTAGCTTCTAAACTCGCTGTAGTTTATTAATGTGTCGTTCTGTTCCTTACTTGCCTCTGCTGAACTAGGAGGACGCTGCGTAGTCCGTAGTAGGTATAATTACTAAGCGATACAGCTGCCGTATTTGGTTTAAGCGTATACCCTTTAGTCTCGCTAGCGTTAGACACTTAACTGTGGCTGCTGTCGCTACTTTCTCGATATAGCTGTCTATTTAGAGCTTTCTGTTTAAAGTGACTTTAAGGATCTTTATTTAGTCTTAGTCATGGATCT